>NC_132843.1:75620645-76834395 GCF_048164855.1 Canis lupus baileyi
TCCCTCAACACTCCAGAGCTCCCTCTTCCAGGGAGATCCAGCTCAGGGAGAAAAGAAGGGAATAGCCTGAGGGTAGGGGCCCCCTGAGGACTGACCCCAGGCTGGGACGGAGCAAGAGGTGGAGCAGAAGGCTAGCCTTCTGGGAGGGCCTCCCGGAGTGGACCGCAGAGTCCACCGCGTGGGGCTGGGAAGAAAACAGTTCCCCTAACATAAATATTAGCTCTTTCGAAGCAGCGTTAATTTTTTTTAAGATTTTTATTTATTTACTTATTTAAGAGAGAGAGAGAGCACACGGGGCAGGGGGCAGGGGGAGAGGCAGAGGGGAAGCAGACTGCCCGCTGAGCAGGGAGCTCAATAAGGGACTCGATCCCAGGACCCTGGGATCATGACCCGAGCCAAGGGCAGATGCTTAACCTTTGGAGCCACCCAGGTGCCCCAAAGCAGGGCTTATTCAGTGTACAACTTGACTGTGTACAAGGTTCCATGCTCAGCCTCTCAGTGGCAGGTAGTGTTAATGTGTGGGGAAGAAAACAGAAGGGTGCAAGGGAATGGCGTGGCCAAAGTGGTGCAGACCCAGGTCTGGGAGCTGGAGGGGGAGGGATTCACCTCCAGCTGCAGTAGTTGAGCGTGGATGTGGTTAGAGTTCCCCGCCCTGCCACCCCTCACTCTTCAAAGACACTGAGACTGCCTAAGGCCACAGAGATTGGAAACCACCTTCCCCTCTCCAGTGCTGCAGTGGGGCTCTCACCTCCCCCAAGGCACACAGGGGAGATGCCCAGGGACAGAGAAGGAAGGAGGCAGGGATGGGGAGGTGGAAAGCTCCAACTGCTCAGTCTCTCTCTCTGCTGACTGAAGGTCCCTGTCTGGTCTGGGGCTGCTCCACGCTCTGAGTTGGTCTTTTTCTGCCCACAGAGAGTGTCACTGGGGGCTTCCTACTGCTTGGCATTGAGCTTTCACCTGGCTTCTCTCCACATGGCTGGAAAGAAGATTAGCTCTCTGCCTTTTCAGAGATAGGAAAGCACAGAGTTTAGAGACAAATGACCTGAGCTCAAGTCCATCCTCTAGTGGAGGTACCCTCAGCAAGCCATCTATCCTCTCTTTGTATCTGAGTAAATGACAAAAATAATGACATTTACTTTTGGGGCAGAGTGAGAATTTAATGAAGTCGTATTTATGAGAACTCTTCATAAATTATAAATTATCAGGAAATATTATTATTATTTTTGAAGCATGGCTGGCTGGTTCCTCTGCCCCGTGCCCCCCTGCCTGGGGATCTGTCCCTGATATCAAAACTACCTTCCTAACTAGCTGGGGCTCTGGAGAGATGCTGAAGCCCAGTGAGCTAGGAATAATAAGACAACTGAAACCCCAGCTGGGGATTCCTCTAGGAGTTACATGGACCACTTAGGCTTGGGGCACACAAGGACTCCTAGGGCATGGCCGTGTGCGTGTGCACAGAGACTACATAAACCACACAGCCTCCAGAAAACACACACCTACGTGAACACAAACACATCAGCACAATGTGCCTGGCATATGGCACGGAATAAATGCCTAATGGAGGCATTATAACTGGGAGTGAGCTGGGATAAAGGGAGAAGCACTGGGCAAGAGATCCAGTCTTAAGTTCCTTTGCAGACCAACTAGTCATAACCTCACTGAAGTCTCTTGCCCTCTCAGTTCCTTCTTTCTCATCTATGACAAGTGATAACACATTTGTCTTGCTGACCTCATAGAGCTACCGTAAGAAAAAAAGAAACTATTTTCCCTTAGGACACAGAAGTCCATAGTCCTATTTGTACAATGCCACGTTCTCAATGATGTGTAATAAACTTCTTAAGCAGTTTTTATTGATGTGTAGAAGCACTTCGAAAGTGAAAAGTCTATGCAGATAGAAAGTACTATTTTTGCCTATCATTGACCTGCAGGGACATAAGCCACACAATGCCGTGCCCGCAAAGACAATTTAAAGACCTTATATGCGTAGAGTCAGATTGATTAGAATCCTTGATCATGATACAGCCTCATCGTGGCTCCAGGTACCTCCACTTTTAGTTGGTTATCAGTTATTTTTAATAATGCAAGAGGCACCCGTGAATCCCCTACCCAAAATAAAATAAAGACTAGGGCTTTGACAATGAAATGACTAGGTGGTTCCTCCATCCCCACCCCAACCACCTCTGTTTCCCCAGCCAAAGACAACCATTATCTTGAATCCTGTGTTCGCTGTTCCCTTGCTTTCCTTTTACATCGTTTTATTTCATAAGGTATAGGTGTCTGACCTTCAAAAAAGATAAAGCTGATAGTGTCTGAGAAGGGAGGTCGGTAAGAGTGACATTATTAATAAGATGAGGTTAAAATAAAGAAACAGCTGGGGATAGTTTCAAAGTATTCCCCACTTTCTCGTGAGGATGATGATGACGATGATTGGGTGCTTACGTTGTGCTCAGCCCTCCATCTGCATCATCTCATTTAAGTCTCATAAAGATCTGTGGCAGATTGCTAGTTTTTTTGGGCCAGTACCCATTTCCCCGTCTTTGATAGTAAAGAACTTCCAATATTTAGCTAAGCACATGACTTCTCAGAGTAAAAATTGGATTTCCCAGCCTCCATTAAAGCTGGTTGTATTCATGAGATTTAGTTCTAGCCAATGACTTATAAATAGAAGGGGTTGAGGGGAAGTGGTAGGTCCTCTTCCTTCTCCTCCTCTTTTCTCTTCCATGATGGCTGGAATGAAAATTTAATGGCTGGAGCCTGAAGAGCCATCTTGGATCATGAAGTATAGGCCATGGGTTGAGGATGATAGAACAAAGTGATAAGAGCAGCCTATGTCCTGGTGAGCATACATCTGTCATATCAGCCCTAGACCACTTATCCAGACTTTTCTATAGAAGAGTAGTAAATGTCCTTCTTATTATAGTAACTGATATACCAGGTTTTCTATCATTCACAACTAACCTTAACTATTAGTTATCCCAACTATTATACAGCCCTATGGGGTGTGGACTGTTATTCTCATTTATTTGTTTTTTTAAGGGAGGAAACTGAATCCTAGAGAAATTAAATAGCTTTCCTAGGGTCACAGAGTTTGCAAAGAACAGAACCCAGGTTTTTCTGACCTGAAGTCCACGGTCATATCTCCCAGTCTAAACCCTGAGCAAATGTATACCCACACATCCTTCTTGTTTTCAGAAATACAGTGTCCGCCATTTCTGGACAGGAATGGCCCAAAGAGTTATGAGCTATACTTTCCATTTTTGATAAACTTTAAGTCTCCCACATCTCAGTTTCCGTCAATCTTCTAGTTTAGGTCTATGTTAACTTGCATAGCTGGGTTATATTATGGGATAAATCATGGCTCCATGGCAATCTCTCTTCTCCGAGCTTCCCCTTCCCTGCCTTCACATCATCAGGGAGTAAAGATCTCCTATTTTACTATGATGTGATATTACAAATGGATGAAGGTGGGTAGGACTCTATAGAGGTGGATTTCTTGGAACTTTTCAGATAGCATGCTCTTGATGAGATAGGATCATCCATAGGCTGCTAGATATGCATATGCACACAGATAAACTAGATTTGGTATCTAATGCTAGTATGGCAAAAAGCAGAATATTGCAAAAAGGATTCACAGGAAAAGATCTGTCCACTGAAAATTCACCCTTTGGAAGAAAAATTATTTGGGGCCTACAGAGATAGTAGGCTGATAATAATTATCATAGGGTGAGAATTCTTTGATAAAATGAAAGAATCTTCAATGTGAGGATGACATATAAGAATCATTCGTCACAAAAATTTCTGAAATCTTTAAAAGTGCTAAGAGCTAATCCATGGAAAAAAAATTCTACCCAAAGCAAGTGCCTCCAAGAATGCCCTATTGAGGGCAGTCCCGGTGGCTCAGTGGTTTAGCGCTGCCTTCAGCCCAGGGTGTGATCCTGGAGACCTCTGATCGAGTCCAACGTCAGGTTCCCTGCATGGAGCCTGCTCCTCCCTCTGCCTATGTCTCTGCCTCTCTCTCTCTCTGTCTCTCATGAATAAATAAATAAATAAAATCTTAAAAATTTTAAAAAGAATGCCCTATTGAGGGTTTCCCAGAGGGGAAGAAATTATCTGCTCCCCCATCCCCCCATACCCTGTCTGTACCCCAACCTTTGACAGTTAAGTGCTACAGTAGGGAGCAGCTACAGTGGAGGGGAAGAATGGGAATGGAAAGAGAAAGAAGGAAGTACCCAAAGGGGAATGGAAACTTAGCCTCTGCACATCAACAGATATAACATCGTCCAAAGGGACTACAAATGGGGCCAATTAGGACTAGAAGATGCCTAATTATAATTCTGCAGCTTACTATGGGAAGTGGAGGGGAAAGAAGTACATAATCTACCACATTCAAGGCAGCCTCAAGCTGTTGTCTCTGTATTAAAAGCTTTGTCCCTTGGGCAGCCCAGGTGGCTCAGTGGTTTAGCGCTGGCTTCAGCCCAGGGTGTGATCCTGGAGACCCAGGATCGAGTCTCACGTCGGGCTCCCTGCATGGAGCCTGCTTGTGTCTCTGCCTCTCTCTGTGTGTGTCTCTTGTGAATAAACAAATATTTTTTTTTAAACAAAAGCTTTGTCCCTCCAGTCTAACCTATATTGGGCACATCCATTGCAACTCAGATGCTCATTTGGCCTGGAGAATGAATTGAGGAAGAGAGAAAAGAAAAGGGGATTTGTCATCCAGGAACACAACCAGAGTGTGTCAACTCAAAAGGTCATTTCATCTTTGCCTGGTGATCTTGTGTCCCCTGGATTTTTTTTCCTCCCTCCCTCACTTAAGTAAATGGAAATGGGAGGATAAGAGAGGTGAAGAAGAAGTACATGAGCGTGTGTGTGCACGTGTGGAATGGTTAGTGATATGAGGGTATAATGGGTATAATGATACTAGCTTCACATGAGAACATAATTCTTAGGCAGCAGAGCATCATGGAATCAAATTCTGAGCCCAAATCCCACCTCTACCACTTCCCATTTACCACATTAACTAAACCTCAGCACTCATTTCTATAATGAAAGGGGGTGATAGATAATTCCTTAAGTATTCCCTAAATACTATGCAGTATTTTAAACTGTTACTGGCACGTAGGAATTGGCCTCTATAAATGTGAGCTGTGATGCTGCAATAGAGATCCTAATGCCAAGGATCTCCTTCAATCTTCTCAGCAAGGCTGCAAGTAGCATTATTTCTGCTATTTTGATCATTAGAAACATGACGCTCAGAAGGTTAAGTTACCGGCCGGAGTCACCACACTAGAGTGGAAAGAACCAGACCTCAGACTCATGCTGTTCCCACATATGTCAGAGTCTGTGTTCCTAAATGCTCTTGTACGTGGTCCAGCTACCTGACACCTGCCAGGCCACTCTGGGGAAGCCATCCCAGCCTGTGCGCATGGCTCAGGAGAAGCAAACACGCTCTGCAACCTGCAATTTACTCTTATTCCCAAAGACTCTCCCTCTAAGCGAGGTAAAGGCAATGAATAAAGTCAGTGAGACACTCATGAGTTTGGGATCCTAGCATGTATAAGCTGTTGGGGAAGAACCTAAATATAGGAGGCACATGTGGCATTTATACTATATTTTGTTTGGTTTTTGCTCACTTCATGACAGAGGTCAGAGCTAATTTCTTTTTTCCCACATATCTTGTTAGGTTATGAAGGCTGTAGTATTGTAGAGATGAAAAGGACCTAAGGCAATCACCTAATCTGTCTCCTTCCTCCAACAACCACAACTCATAGCATCATAGAGATAGGTAGGTGTGTGACCCTAAAAACTTTATACTCTCAGAACTTCCGGTGCCTCATTATAACACTGAAAGTAAGTTTTTCCTTTTGTGTGACCTATATAGCACATGTTACAGGCAAGTCCCTGTCATTCGGCTCACTCACTGATGCTGGCAAGGGATCTCCCCAAGGGCGCTGGGTAGAGAGCTAGAGCAGCAGGTGCAAGGGAAACCTGGATATGCTGGAAGAGATGAGTTGGCATGTGGGCCAGCCTGAGAGCTGCCTGCAGATGCTCCCCCACCATCAACCTTGTGCCCCTCTCATATCAGTAAACATGGACTGGGCACAAATTAGTGCCAAAGCCTGTGCTGGGCATGGGAATGCCTAGAGGCCCCTGCCCGACATTGAGTGCCTTGAGGAGTTTTATATGTCTATACAAATATGGTGATGGTTATTTATGCCCATAACATAAAATTTATAACTTTAACCATTCTTCAGTGGACAGTTCAGTGGCGTTAAGTACATTCACATTGTGCAACCATCACCACCATGCATTTCCAGAACTTTTCATCTTCCCGAACTGATACTCTATACCCATCAAACATTGATTCCCAACTCCCACCCTCCTCTCAGCCTCTAGCACCCACCATCCTACTTTCTATCTTTGTAAACTTGACTACTCTAGGAAACTCATACAAGTGGAATAATACAGTATTTGTTCTTTTGTGACTGGCTTATTTCCCTGAGCACGACATCTTCGAGGGTCATCCACGTGATAGCCTGTGGGAGGATTTCCTTCTTTGTTTAAGGCTCTTGTGTATGCATGCACCATCGTGTGTACTCACCACCTTCTGTTTCTCCATTCCTCCCTCAGTAGACACTTGTTTGCTTCCACACTTGGGCCGTTGTGAATAATGCTGCTGTGAACATGCGTGTGCTAATATCTGCTGGAGCCTCTGCTTTCCATTCTCCGGGGTCTATGCCCAGAAGTGAAATTGCTGAATCATATAATGATTCCGTTTAATTCTTTTTGAGACCTGCCTTCTGTGCTGTTTCCATAGCAGCTGTGTCCTTCCACATCCACACCAGCAGATGCCAAGGGTTCTTATTTCTCTCCATGTAACTAATTGCTCGTTACTTTCCAGGGTTTTTTGGTTTGGTTTGGGTGTTGGTGATAGCCATCCTAACAGGTGTACCCTTGAGATGGTTTAAGCATGGTGCTCCTGAGCTCATGAACAGGACAGATTCACCCAAAAGTCCTCACTGGAGATGTGACATTTGACTCAGGCATCTAAAGATGGGCAAGAAATCTCTAGGCAGAGGAAGAAAGCCACACTGGAGAAAGAGGTGCCACTGAAGGACAGAATGGAAAGAAACAAGAAATCGCATGGCCCATTTAGAAGCAACAGGTAGTTGGGGTGCCTGGGTCGCTTAGTTGGTTAAGTGTCTGTCTCTTGATCTCAGCTCAGGTCTTGATCTCAGGGTCTTGAGTTCACACTGGGCATTTCTTACTACAAGAAGAAAAAGAAGAAAGAAGAAAGAAAGGAAAGAAAAGAAAGAAAGAAGAAAGAAAGGAAGAAAGAAAGAATTAAGTATGGGCCAGAATATAGGATTCTGTGAGGTGGGAGGCAGAAACAAAGGCTAGAAATTCCACTAAGGCTTTGAACTAGGGGCACTAGGGAGCCATTGGTAATGTTTGTGAAAGTGCTATGCACATTTCAAATATTATATGAATGTAAGGATGAGGAACAAAAAGGAGAGAAACGTTTTTAAAGAAACAATGTACTAAGACAAATACACAATACCTGGAAAATGGAAGTGGCTTCTGGCATCTGCCAGAGAAGACACTGGTCCTCAGGGTGCTGGCACTGGCCCATCCCCTCCCCGTGAGCTCCCAGGTACCAAGGTAACAGAGCAGGACAAATAGCCTGCCCCATTGACTTCCCTGGGTGGAGGAGGCCTCCTGCTGTCCACCAGATGGGAGAGTCATGGCCTTCCAGGCCTGGAGGGATCAAAGGGGGGCAACAGGTACGTCCTTGCTCCTGGACCAGCACACTCAACAATGCCTCTCCTTCACCGTAACATTCCAAGTCATTCAGACACTCAAAATCTCAAACCTGAGTAGCCACCTGCCTGTGACAGCCCCTTCTAAGCCTGAAGTCGGATCCAAACCAAGTGTCCCTGATGCAGTTGTGTGTCTCACCATCCCTTCTGCCATGAGGAGAGGACCAAGGGACTCCTCTAATACCTAACATACAGGAAGTTAACAAACTTACAGAATTCTTTTTTAAGTGTTGGAATCTTTAATACATTCACATGGAATGAAATGCAAAAGCTCAGAAAGACTTACAGTCAAATGCTCCCTCCCATCCTCAGCCCTCCTAAGCTGTCTCAGCTCTAGGGTAGCCTTCTCATGGTATTGAAGCCAGTCCAGCCTTCTACCTAGGAACTAGCAGGGATGGTGTTTGGCCTCAATCCTGGCCCAGCAGATCCTAAATTCCAAAGTCAACACTGTTCAAAGGAAAGCCCTGGATCAGCCATGCCGCCTGAAGTCAGAAGGCCCGGGCAGCTAGTGGGCCAGCTCACCTCATGGCAACCTTCTTTCTTGGGTTCCTGGGATCAAGCCGTCCTCCCTGGAGTGTGAGGCTTCTCCTGGCATCAGGGAGGAAGAGTACAATCCCTCATACAAGGGTCAGGGGGTGGGGGATGACTACCAAGGGCAGGAGTTCATGGGTCAGGAGTAGGGAAAGAGGATGGGACAAATCCTGACAAAGGGGAGACAGGGCCAGATGCTCCCTGGATGTGAGTGTGAGCCAGGATGCCAGAACCTGAGTCTGCAGAGCCATTCAGTGTGAAGGCCCCTGTAACTCAGGGTATGCCTGCTAAGTGCGGGGGTGTGCAGCCTTTCCCTGGGCCTTCCACAGACAGGTCAGGGCCAAGTAAAGGTGTTTCTTCAAGTCCCTTGCTCCCTTGCACACAGCTCCCTTGCTTGGCCACAGGGCTCCCGCCCGCGTCACTCCCCAGGAATCTGGTTCTTGTTTACCATGAAGACGTGTGGTTATTACAGAGCCTAGTAGCCCTCCTCCAGCTTCCCCAGAGAGTGTGTGGAGGAGCCCAGGCCTGGGAAGAGAGAACTGCTGAGTAGAAAGAGCAGCAAGCTTCCTGTGCCCTGCCCCTCCCAGGCCTCCCTCACCAGGACAAGTCAGAGAGAGCCTGGCAGGACTCCGGGGGCCTTCCTTGGCTGAGATACCTGGGACCTATCCTACGAAGTTGGGAAGAGAAAGATCAGGGGAGCAGAAGAAGTAAACGAAGGCAAACAGGCAAGGAACAGGGTCAAGGTCAAGGAACCAGGAAGAATGGGAGCCAATATGATACCACCTATTGCGTGCTCTTCACTGTGTTAAGAAATAACAGAATCCTGGGGAGACAGTAAAGCCATGGAGGAGACTTATGTTCTGCAAACTTTCCATCCCTAGTGACTTGCCTCATGCATGTCACAGAATATGACGTTTATATTTTTGCTGGGTGGATGGAATGGAGGATGGCAGATGGCGCACAGAGACCCATCATGATAATAGCTCCCATTTGCTGAATGCCTAGAATGTTCCTGGTGGGGTTCTAAGTGCTCTCCATGTGTTGATTCAATCAACTCCCACAATAAGCTGATAAATCAGGTGCTATTAATATCCTTCCAGGGACCCAGATGAGGAAACTGGGGCCCAGTGAATTTTAGTGACCTGAAGAATGGTCTGGAATGGGGGTTTGAACACAGGAAGCTGGGACCCAACACTGTCTTCTCAAGTACCACAGTCTCCTGAACAGGGAGCAGGGCCAGCTGGGAAGTGAGCCCCCCAGAGATAGAGCTTGGGGTACAGGGCTCTATCCTAGAGTTTTCTTCTACTATCAGTTACCCGGCTGTGACCTCATTGGCAACCCCTGGCTGGGCTCCACTGGGCCCTTATTAAATATTAACGAGACTTAGATGGTTGTGGTTTTCCCAAACCAATACGCTACTAATTTGGCTCAAGATCTTGGTACAAAAGCCGTAAAAGGACATGGGCCCAGCGCTAGCACAAGAGCCCAGCATCCGGCTCGCTCTGTTTCTGTTTTTGCTCCCTCTCCCTGATGCATTTTCCTCATCTGTTCCCTCTGGCCGTCTCCAGAACGTTGTCCAAATGAGAAGGTATTTCTGAAACACCAGCTTGGTTCGTCTCCTCCCCACGTCGCCGTCTGCTCTTTTCTCCCTGGGAAGTTGAGCTAACAAGGTAGTATGAAAATCGGGTCATTTTCACTCTTTTTCAGAATTTCCAGAGACCACAGTGCTGCAAATGGAAATGTCATCGTGGGATAATGACATTGGCCCTGACGCCGTGTTTCCTGACTACCATTTATTCACAATCGATTACCGAAAAAGACAAAGGATGTGAATAATCGGCCAAGCAGATGGAGTGTCAGATGGCCAGGCCAGGAGAGAAAACAGGGCTCCCCTAAAGGGTGAGGGAAGAAGGGCCTCTGGCCCCGGGAGCATCTCTGCCATGGGGACAAAACAGGCTGCAGAGAAAGGTGTCGGGCTCCGACCTGGCCTCAGCTGGCAAGGTGTGTACAGAGGCACCCATTAATCACAGGACTTGTTCTTTAACATCTTCTGACAGCCATGGGAAGCTCTCTCTAGGAAATGAGGAAGGAGGTAGTAAGAAAGGCCCCTGAGGACATCTACAAGAAGGAGGAAGCTTGGGCATCAGAATAAGGTTGAAAGATCACAAGTCCTGGAAACTAGTTATTTAGAGAAGATCCTTGTAAGACACACACACACACACACACACACACATACATGCTGGAGGTTGACAGAGCCTATGGCCAGCCCACAGTGTTCCTTGGCTGGCTTCTTCTGTGCCTGTGGGGTGGCTGCAGAGACAGGGCCAGGCGGTTCTCATTGGACATTTTAGTCAGTTTCACTTCCTGTTTCTCATACTGAAAGCATAATAATCATCATAATGATAATAATAATAATTCTGCACACTTGCCTCTGCCTATTTATCTAGGGCCTGCCAGAAGTGTGTGTGTCTGAGTGGGAGAGGGGGAGTACGGCTTATCGGCTCCGTCAATCCACAGCTGGGAGTGGAGGCAGGCGTGGGGGTGGGGGTGGGGGACAGTAATTAGCAATGGAAATTATTAAGCTCATTCTTTTTTTTTTTCCAGAAGGAGGAATCTAAGTGGGTTGGTAGCTCCCCAAATGGCTATTCTTCCCCGTTCTCCACTCTGCCCCAGTTAAGGAAAGCCTTGTGAACTGAGGCCCAGAGAGTTTAGGCCGACCTCCTGGAGACACACAGCGAGCAGGTCAGCAGGAAGGATGGGACCGGGCCAGGCTGCTTCTGCATCCATCAAGAGCTGTAATCAAGAAGGGAATTTCCAGCTCTACAGGGAACTTGCAAAGTTGTTGGGAAAAACCACAAGTATTTCAGCTAAGGAAAAAATGTGCAGTCCCCGCAGGCTTGAAACCCTAGGACTATAAGAGAGTGTCCTCTTAACTGAGAACAGCGTTAGGAACATCTCAGATTGGGAGGGGGAGGAGGAACAGCTTCCAGACTTTGGTCAGGAAAAGCGTGCGTGGAATACAGGTGTTGGGCCAGTGTTTCAATTTTTTACCTCCAGTCAAGAGCTGTGCTCTAAGGACAAAGGTTGAACACGTTACAGGCTCTCAAGACTCAGATGGGAGTGGAGGGAAGTGCCAGATTATGATCTTGATGACAAGAGTGTCATACTCTTCCTTTAGATCCTGCCCTCCCCTTGGGGATCTGAAGAGAAAGGGAGGGAGGCCGGAAGCAAGTGGTTCAAGAGTCATTTTTGTAAGAACAAAAAAGGCAGGTAAAGGGAAAAAGAACAAGGGAACCTCTAATTAATTAAAGTTCAAAAATCACCTTCTGGGGCGTCTAGGTGCCTTAGTCAGGTAAGCAGTTAAGCGTCTGCCTTGGTCTTAGCCCGAGACTTCAGGGTCCTGGGGTGCAGCCCCGAGGCCCCACGCAGAGTCTGCTTCTCCCTCCCCCTCCCTCTGCATCCCCACCCTGCGCTCTCTCTCTCTCTCTCTCAATCTCTCTCAAATAAATGAATAAAATCTTTTTAAAAAACTACATCCCTCTCAGACACCAACAAAGACACACACAAACACCACACAGACACTTTGAAGCACTAGTTACACTAGGGTAAGAGGGGGTGATGTCGGGGCGCCTGGGTGGCTCAGTCGGTTAAGGGTCTGCCTTGGGCACAGGTCCCGATCCCAGGGTCCTGCTCAGTCGGGAGTCTGTTCCTCCCTCTCCTCCCTGCTTGTGCTCTCTCTCTCACTCTCTCTGTCTCAAATAAATACATAAAATCTTAAAAAAAAAAAAAAAAAAGATGAGGGGTGCCCGGGTGGCTCAGCAGTTGAGCATCTGCTTTTGGCTCAGGTCATGACCCTGGGGTCCTGGGATGGAGTCCCGCATCGGGCTCCCCACAGGGAGCCTGCTTCTCCCTCTGCCTGTGTCTCTGCTTCTCTCTGTGTCACTCATGAATAAATAGACAAAATCTTAAAAAAAAAAAAAAAAACTTACTGAAAATTTCAAAAAAGCAGCAGCAGAGCGTTAAGCCAAGCACCAGGTCCTGGGTGCCCAGATCTCCCGGTGACTATGGGTCGCACTCCCACAAAGCTGGCCCTGCGTAGAACCTCCCAGAATCCCGGCGCACAGCTAGCTCTGGTGCTGTCTTCTGTTATCCTACCCTGGTGTGGGCCCAGCTCCCAAAAGAAGCAGAGGGGAAGGGGAAAACACAGCTGACCCCCAAATACCTTGGGTGTCTGGGTGTGGCTTTCTTGAGGAAGGTACCCCACAGTGAAAAGAAAGGCTGGTCTCATAAATAAATAAAATCTTAAAAAAAAAAAAAAAAAAGGCTAGTTTTCACTCCGGATCCGGGGGGATTTCTGGGATCTCTCCTGGCACTGGGCTAGATTTGTCCTCGTGTTCATCCCTCACAGCCTGCGTCTCACAGGTTGGCAGTCTACAGTGATCCCATCCCAGCAAGGCCTCCTGGATCCTGCCCTCTCTGCCTTCTCCCCAGCTACTGGCCTGGTTTCCATTCACCTAGAATATTCCCGGACCTGCTGACTGCACCCCTTCCACTTCAACCCCTATTGTTTCCAATCCTCTGCTTCTTACCCTTAGGTCTTTATTGGTTACACTTCAGGGTCTTCCCTCTTGCAGGCTATACATTTCTCCAGGGTGGGCACCCCATTCCCAGACAGCTGCACCTCCCTCAGGAGCCCTGAGAAAAGCAGTTTGGGCCTTGTGGGTATTTCCTCCCCTGCCTCCTTTGTTTGCACATCTCTCCTTTTCTGTCAGGCCCATGGTCTGGAACCCGGCCCTGACTCTCCAGCCCCTGGTCCAGAGAGCACAGCTCCTCCGCCTACATCCCCAGAGGGAAGCACCACATCCAAAGTCCTATCTTCTCTTACGGTCACAATGTGGCCCAATTAAAAGGATTAGGGGAGATGCGCCTCCCAGTTGGATCACTAAGGAGCGGGAACAATGAGGAGAAGCCACGGAGGGGACTAATGGGTGTTTTTTGCTTGAAAGGGTGCACGGAGGCTTGTTTGACCTGCTTTCAACCAGAAAGACAGACTTGATGTCCTTAATGTCATTACCCCTCCCAGAGGAACCGCAGCTCAGGATTGTTTTAAAGAGGGATGGCTTTGAACTGCTGCCTTAGACAAGAAGCTCTAGTCGGAGATGCTTGACTTCGCTATTTTAAAAAGTGTTACCGGTACCTTGATTTCATTTAAAGACCAATGCAGGGCTCCCAGGTGGCTCAGTGGTTAAGGATCTTCCTTTGGCCCAGGGCGTGACCCCAGGTCCCGGGATCGAGTCCCGCATCAGGCTCCCCACAGGGAACCTGCTTCTCCCTCTGCCTGTGTCTCGACCTCTCTGGGTGCCTCTCATGAATAAATGAATAAAATTTTTAAAAAAGAAAAAGAAAAAAGAAAACCCTGAAGATGAACAAAGTTTTGATCCTCCCTAATAGGGATTCCAGGCCCTAAACATCGGACTCCCCGCAGAGAGCCTGCTTCTCCCTCTGCCTGTGTCTCTGCCTCTCTCTCTCTGTGTGTGTCTCTCATGAATAAATCAATAAAATCTTAAAAAAACAAATAAATAAAAATTTATATAAATTTTTATATAAATTATCTCAGGATCAGAACAAGACAACTGCCTCTGCAGTGGGGACGCATCCAGCTGCGCAGGTTACCAGTGATGGCTTCGTCCGTAATGAAGCCAATCGTTTCTCAATAGGACTGAAGGGAAGGGCTTCCAGGGTGCTCGGTACCTCAGCAATACCACCAAGGATCCCGGTCCTCCCGTGCTCCTGCCCTGCTGTCCTCAGCGACTGTCCCGCGGCCTTGCCCAGGAACGCTTGCAAGGCATCCCCATCCCCTGGCCACAGAGCAAGGGAAGAGGCAGGGGGGACATGAAGAGTCCCAACACATTTTAAAGGGATCCCCCCTCCTGGGACTATGGTACCCATCAAGGGAAAGCATAGCTCCCAGAGAACCTCAGCCGACTTCCCCTCACGTCTTGAGAACCAGAAGTAGATCACACACCCATCTTGAGCCAACCATGGACCAAGGGCCCTGGAATTCCCAGGGTGGGAAGGCGCCTATCCCACCCCCCCACCCCCGCCCCCCAAGAGAGGGATGGTTTTTGAGCAGGTAACTTGACACCAGTGGCCTCCCTCCTTCCCCCATCCTGTACCCTGTGGAAGTTCCTGGCCCTGGGTTCTGGCCCAGCCTACCCTTGCCCCCTATCTCTGCATCCCCCCTTCCCTATCCTAGCAGGCTCATGGGGTGGGGAGGCACGGAGCTGCAGGGCCTGTGGCCACTCCATCCCCTGTCTCCTCAACTCTCCCCAGGTCATGCCAGTGTCCCTGCCACCCTGTGTCTCCTTCTCACCCTCACTTTGATCTCCTGGCTGGATTTGATGTTCCGAGCCATCCCTTCTTCCCCAGCCTCTGTCCTGCCTTCCTTCTCGGGACATGGCACTGACCTCTATATCCCTGGTCACTTGTCAGTTGCCCTCAATGGCTCTTCTCCCCTGCCCGTCCCTGAGGGGTCTGTGTTCTCTAGGGCTCCTCCTGTGACTGTTTCCCAATCATTCCCTACTACTTTTCCACTAAACCTGTTCCCAGGCCCCCTAAATCTACAAATCCAGCCCAAATATTTCCCTTGAATCCAAACCCATGGTGGACTTTCATTACTAGGTATTCCCAGACACCTTAAATTCATCATCTACGTCACTGATTTCATTACACACATGCACATGCACACACACAGCTTCATTCTGCTGCTCAGAGAAGGCATCACAATCCAGAGTTGCCAAAAGCAGAAGCTGGTGGTCCTCGTTGTCTCTCATCCCTGACACTCAGTGACCACTTCCTGCTCTGCCCACCTCCTCTCCACCAGTTGCCTTCCTCTCTGCTTCCATGACACTTCCCTACCTTGGGCCTTCACCATCTTCTATCTGGA
This sequence comes from Canis lupus baileyi, assembly GCF_048164855.1. Classification (NCBI taxonomy): domain Eukaryota; kingdom Metazoa; phylum Chordata; class Mammalia; order Carnivora; family Canidae; genus Canis; species Canis lupus. The sequence goes on from NC_132843.1 coordinate 75,635,940, forward strand.
TTATGGCACGTACCACCTTCCTCACTGGTTTCTGGTTTTCTCTTTCCAATCTTTTCTTTCAACATTGCCCCACTAATTTTTATTTTTAAGATTTTATTTATTTATTCATGAGAGACAGAGAGAGAGAGAGAGAGAGAGAGGCAGAGACCCAGGCAGAGGGAGAAGCAGGCTCCATGCAGAAGCCTGACGTGGGACTCGATCCCGGGACCCCAGGATCACACCCTGGGCCGAAGGCAGGCACTAAACCGCTGAGCCACCCAGGGATCCCCTAATTTTTTTTTAATTATTAAAGCTGGTCACATTATTCTAAAGCTTCCAAAATCTCTCAATAGCTCCCCAGATCCTAGAGAAATGGACCAAACTCCCTAGTGCAGTAGTAGATAGGGATCTTCTGAGGCTTGGCCACAAAGTCACAAGCACCATTTTTAGACGTTTCATCTGCAGGTGTTGTGTCAAAGAGAGCAATGACAGAAATGAGGGTAGAGGCTATTCTGAAATACTGTTTTAAAATCTCTGTTATCTAAATAAATAAATAAATAAAATAAAAATAAAATCTCTGTTATCAGGTTTGCAGATTTTGTCTGTCCATGCGACTCCCAGAATCATTGAGTAAACACAATGCCCCATGAATATCAATTTTAAAAGGAAGTGTATTCCTTTCCTTTGGGTTTTAACTTTTCCAACTACTTCATAGGATAGACAGAGTCATACAGCCTATAGATTTTAGCTGGATCACTTAATTTCCACAAATTACTTACTCTGTGGCCTCATCTTAGAATTTGGAGGTGGGGGGCAGCCCTGGTGGCTCAGTGGTTTAGGGCTGCCTTCAGCCCAGGGCCCGATCCTGGAGACCCGGGATCAAGTCCCACATTGGGCTCCCTGCATGGAGCCTGCTTCTCCCTCTGCCTGTGTCTCTGCCTCTCTCTCTCTCTCTCTCTGTCTCTCATGAATAAATAAATAAAATCTTTAAAAATAAAAGAATTTGGAGGTGAGAATAAAGACACCAAGTAATTGGAATGAAGGGATGGATGAAAAGAAGGATTTTGGAGAATGAGTGCCAGGACCCAGTTACTGTTAAAACCTGGGTGCCCGTAGTAAGTGCTGTCCTTTGTCCCAGGGGAACATAGTCAAGTTCTTAGAGATTCGGAAATAGTAAAAGACATGATAGTTTAGCGTAGAGGATGAGAGGAGTTTCCTGTGTGAGTAATTGTTGATGGGGGCCGAGGGGAGGGAAGAGAACACGTAACATCAATAAACCACAACCTCGTCCAATAACATAGAAATTGGGAGGCTCAGTTTCAGGTTAAAGCAACTAAGACTCCCCTTTCACATCTTCTAAGTACTAGAACCCCAGCTCTAAAAGGCAAAAGGTCAGAGCTCAGACAACGGGGAAGCTTCTCTCTCTTAGGATCTGACCAAAAAAAAGCCAGTAAGAAATGGAACTGGAGTTGAGAAAGAAGTCCTTTCTGGAGATGCACCTGTGAGATTCCCTAGTCGGTGGAAGAGAGACAACTAGCAGAATTGTGTTTCTGCCTCCTCAAGCCTCATCCCATAAGGTAAGAATGGCTATTTCTATTTGCGGCTTAACAGAGGAAAATCTAGCCACATCCTTAGGAAGGGACAAAGATCTTTCTGACCCCAAAGGACATGCCTTGTCATCTTCCTATGACCATGAGCAACCATCTAGAAAGTGTCCTTTCCCAGGATAGTGGTTATCTTCCCAGAGTCATTCATTCATTAAACAAGTCTTAGCTGAGTGACCAGGCACAGAGGTAGGCAATGGAGTAGCTGTGGTTCTGCTCTGGGGAAGGGGTATTCAAGGGATCCCCTAGAGGTCCCTTCTGGCTAGAAAGTCCAACAGCTGTAGGAAACTGAGGCAGCCACAGCCCCCTTCTCTGCTGTTCTCAGTATCAAAGTGATTCCCACCTCCACCCACCCCCACCCCCAGGGAAAGGGCCCAGACTACTGGTCTGGCCAGGCTAGGGAGAGCAGAGGAAGGGGAAGACACTGGGAAGTCTGAGGGTCAAAGACAGGCCCGGGACAGAGTTTCAGCTTGAGATGGTGAAATAGCTTTGGAGATGGACGGTGGTCATGGTCGCACAACGATGCAAAAGCGCTTTGATGGCAGGTGAACGATGCGCTTAAAAATGGTTCACATGGTCCATTTTGTATTGCATGCAGCTTACCACGATAAAAAAAAAAAAGTCTAAAGGTACAGTTAGCAAAATAAACTCTTGAAAACAAATTTTTTTAAGATCTTATTTTTAAGTCATCTCTCCACCCAACATGGGGCTTGAACTCACAACCGTGAGATCAAGTCCACAGGCTGAGCCGGCCAGGTGCCCCTTGAGAACAATTTTGAAGCACAGTATGCAACATAGCTCCTCAATGTGTCCCTATCCAAGCACTGGCCGTGCAGACGACCATTCACCCCACTCCTTTTGTGTTTTAGTTTTACACTATCGGTACAAAGAAGGATGGAGGGAAGGAAGGAGAGGGAAGGAAGGAAGGAAGCAAGCTATAGCAAAAGCGCTAATTTACCTGTGGAAACAGCCCCAAACCATAGTCAAATTGTTTCCCTAAAGGCAACAATGGTCCTGGTTTGCTGCCCCCCCCCCGCCCCCAGCCTCCAGCATCTGATACCTGAAGCGTCACAGTGCACATAAAAGGAATGTTCAAGTAAGGTGCCTAAAAATAAATATAAATCCTAAAGCCTGTTAAGTAACGATAACAAAGGCAAAACAGGCTTAGGACCAAGTCTTTCCAGCCCGAGTGCCACTGTCACCAGGTCACCCTGACCCTCCCTGGCCAGCAGCCCTGGGCGGCTGGAAAAGGTGACTTCCCCACAATGGTGGAAGGAGCCCGGCAGCCGCGAGGGGCTGAGCCCCGAGGGGTGTCTCAGGTCCAGGCCCAGGGGACAGTGCGGGCAGCTGCCGACAGGGGACAGCACCCACTGCCCAGCCACACGACGCCGGGCAGGCAGCGGCCTTCCCCGGGGAAGGAAAGGCCATGCTTCTAGCAGCTCCGGGTCGCAGGTATGGAAAGGGCTAGGTCTGAACGAAGAGATGCAAACAGGTAGTTTCTTTTCCTCCAAGGAGCAAAAAAGGAAAAGTGACTCACTCCAGGCTCTCGTTGGAAGGAGCTCCGGTGCTTTTTCCACCGGAACGTGTCAGTCCAGAAGGTTCGAGGAAGCTCTGGCTCAGGACCATAGCAGCAGTCAGGAGAAAGACCGGGAAGCTAGAGGGACTCGAGCCTGGACTTGCAGTCCATCCTTTCTTTCTTTCTTTCTTTTTTTCTTTTTTTCTTTCTTTCTTTCTTTCTTTCTTTCTTTCTTTCTTTCTTTCTTCTTTCCTCCTTTCTCTCTCCTTCCTTCCTTCTTTTCTTTCCCTCTTCCTTTCTTTCTCTCTCTCTTTCTCTCTCTCTTTCTTTCTCTTCTTTTTTTCTTTTCTTTCTCTTTTCTTTCTCTCTTCTCTTCTCTTCTCTTCTCTTCTCTTCTCTTCTCTTCTCTTCTCTTCTCTTCTCTTCTCTTCTCTTCTCTTCTCTTCTCTTCTCTCTCTTCTCTTCTCTTCTTTTCTTTTCTTTTCTTTTTTTTCTCCCAAGTTTTGGGAGAGAAATTGCTAGAGACTGAAGGCGCCAGGGGACAGTGCGGCCTCTGGGTAGCTTTATACCATGCTCACCACTAGAGGGGGCGGTTGCTCCACCTGGGGTGGTCTCTGCCCAGTGGAGAGGCGCCTCCCAAGGCAGGGACCTCCTAAGGCCCTCAGGGGCATTTGGGCCCTCCCCTGGGCCAGCTTGGCCTGCATTCACTTAGCAAACATCACTCCGTTTTAGATAAGGGAGGCGTGCAGGGTCATCTTGTCCCTGGCATCCGCCTGTTTCCCCCACCCTGAAAGAACTCCAGATAGACTCCGGCACCTGGCTTGGCGGCTGTTGGCTGCTGGATCCCCAGCATCCCTGAGACAGGAGCCACCTGAGGGCAGATAGCCCCCCTCAGGGGTGACCGTGTTTTGGCCCCTACCAAGGGAGCAGGGGCTCCTCTCTCCTGCCCAGCAGACCCAGGCACCTGCTGCCGCCCTCAGGGCCACTTCCCAGGCAGGGCCTGAGAGCAACACTTAGACCCCTGGCCTACGAGTCCACATCCTAGGGCCCCCTAGCCCGCCTCTGAGCTCCTCATTCTAGAAGCACCCTTTGTGGGGGTGAATTTGGGCTCATGAGAAACCCCATTTAGCATCTACTCCCAATCCTCCTTGCCCCCAATGCATCTGTCTTCGCTTCATTCCATCTGCTGTCCTCAGAGAAATGGCTAATTAAATTGAAAAGAACTGGCCTATTTTTGGTGTTTTTCAGCTAAGACCTGAAGGAATAGCCACAAAGTTTGGAAAGAACCCCAGGGAGCCTGAAAAGCCCTGAGTTGGCTGGTTATTCTAAGACTGGCAGGTCCTAAGTCCCAGAGGCCATCTGCTCCAGTTAGGGTTCCATGCCAGTCTCTGGGTCATCAAAGGTGAGGATGGGGTAAAACCAGGAGGGATGGGAAACATCCTCCTGGGGGTTCTTGTTCCACGCATCCTGGAGGAGACCAGCTCGTCTATTTCGCCTTGTTTTTTGTTTGTTTGTTTGTTTGTTTTGCTGCCAAGTCAGAAGGGTGACTGCAAAGCAATTTTAAGGAATAAAATTCTGGAGAGAGACGACAGGAGTTCGGATGAAGGGGTGAGATGTGGAGAGGAGGCAGGAGTGGAGCAGAGGTCCAGATCCCTGGGCTCAGTTTCCTTTACTTGCATTTGCACAAATGTTGTGTCCTCCCAGAAAACTACTTTCTCCCCAAGAAGAAAACTCACCATGTTTTTCCCCTACCCTACACGAAAACTCCTTTCAGTTTCTTATTTATCTGCTAAACTAATAAACTCCACAACTGGATCCCTAACTTTCCTTTAAATCAGCCCGGACTTTTCTCACCAGATTCAGTTCCTGCCACCCTGTGTTGTAGCCACACTGGGTGTTTCCCGACGCTTTCCCACCTCTTGCTGTTGCCACATGTTTCAAGTCCTCCACCAGGAATTCCCTTCTCTGCCTAGCAAAGTTGACTCCCGGATGGACTGCAGTGTTTTACCTCTTCGATGCCTTTTTTTGCTTTTTCCTTTTTTTAAAAACACTCCTCGGAATCAGTCACAGTCTCTGCTGTGAGGCTCTAGAACTTAGAAAATACCTTCATCATTCCTCTGACCAAATTCTAGTGATTTCTTTTCTTTTCTTTTCTTTTTTTCTTTTCTTTTTCCTTTCCTTTCACACGTCTCTGTAAAATATTTGCTCCTTGAGAGCAAGGAGTGTGTTTTACCCATCCAGGTGGGAGATCCCTGCATGGAGCCCAGCGAATTTTTACTGGTGATCTGCTTGCTGGGTTAGGACATCACCGGTGGAGGTGGAGGGAATCTGCCCTTGCGACAATGCAGCGGGAAAGAGGGTTCAGAAAGTTCAGGCAGGCACGGAAAACCATCCTTCCCACGTGAGGGGAGAAGTAACGTGTGGAGTGAGACAGCCCCAGCCAGGCGGTGTTTTTGCCCCCAGGCTCTTACATCAAACCTCTGCCCTGGAAGATCTGAAACTTGACGCTGGGCGGACACAGTTACCAAGGGCCATTCTGCTACCTTGAAAGCAAGTGCTCCTGGCCCTGTGCTCACCTGACCTCTGAGCCCCATCTCAGGTTCCCAGGTCCTCCAGGAAGGCTTCCCGGAGCACTCCTGCTCCCAGCTTCCCAGCTAGAACACCAGTCCTTGAGGTTTTATCCTCAGTGGGCAGCATAATGCTGGTGCACGTTTTGTGCCTCCAGATTGTTTTTTGATGCTGATGGAGTGGCCCTCTGAGGATCCTTGAGACTGCGCTGCGCATGCCCTGTCCCTCTGGCTCCACTTCCCACCCTTCTCCACTGGGCCCCGGGCCCTGGGTCTGGCCTTTGAGGAGCACACCAACCAGTGTCTTCTACTCTGGCTCTGAGCTAGGCTTGGCCAGCAGGACAGTGGGAGTCAGCGGAGAGGGCAGCGGGCTCATCCCCTCGCCTCTTCCCGCCTGGCCTGCCTTCCTCTCCCCAAGGCCCTCTGCGGAGCGGCCGCCTCCTGCCGATCCCTTCCCTTGGCCAATGTGGCCATCCCTTGGGTGCTTCCCCGTCCCTTCCTAGTTTCCTGGAACCCTGCCCCAGTTTTGGAAATAGCCTCTTCACCGGACTCTCCCAATTACTCCTCCTGGAGTGGGGCTTAGACCCGGTGTCCTGTCTACCCCGTGGCCTAGCCAGATCCTCTGCGGGCGCGTCCTCCAGGTGGCTGCTCCGCACTGGTGCTTGGGCCCTACCTTGGCTCAGAATCAAATATATTGATCACCTCCCCGGAACTTACATGCTTCTGCATACGTCCCACACCCCCCAAGCGTCTTCAGTTTTCCAGCCAGAGAAAGTGAACGTTTGTCCCCGACCTTCGGAGTAACCTTCTTGGGGTTTGGAATCCAAACCCCAAACTGGAATCTAGTTCAGGCTCCTTGGGGACTCGCTGCTGTCTGGGTCTCCCCATTCCTCAGCACCGTGGCAGCCTTCAGGGAGCAAGTTTTCTGGCTCCCTGTGACCCCCAGCCGGCCATCAGACCCCCACTGCAGCGCACAGGTGCACCATGATACACGGGGGCACTTTTCTCACCGGCAGGACCTGAGTGAACGGGTCTCCTGGCTCAGGGGTCCCCAGCTTCTCGGCTGGGAGCTTAGATCAGAACGAGGAGGGCTTTAGCTGGACGAATCGTTTCACCTAGTTCCCCGACTTCAGGAAAAATTCTCCTCCTGGGAGCCTCTCTCTGCGTGCTGCCCTAGATTGCCAGGGGGCCCTGAGAGCCAGATCCAAAACCAGCCGCTGAAAGGGAAACTGAGTCCTAGACCGGAGAAGCAGCCGCTGCCCTGTGTTCCCTCCCGAGTCGCGGGGGGGGGGGGGGGGGCAGTCAGGTGTACCCCTGAAGGTCATCGAATGCAGGCGGTCTGAACCGAGAGAGGGCTGGAGCCGGGGCGGGAATGCACGCAGGTGGACACAACTGGGCGACGGCAAAGACGCGAGGGGGGTGAGTGTGCGCGTGTGCACGTGTGCGAGCGCACCTAGGCCTCCTGGAAACAACAGCTTTGGCCAGATTAAGCCTTGTGTGTGTCTTCTGCTCCGCTCCACCCCTCTGCCCCCCTGGGGTTGTCGCCCTCTCCCGGGGCCAGGACGCGGGGCCCCATGGTACCCCCCTGGGGGGGGGTGGCGGGGTGGGGGGAGGTCCGGGGGCCGCTTCCCTCGGGCCTGAGCCGCCCCTCCCCGCCTCTCCCCGCCCCGCGCGGGATTGAGACGCTGGAGCTGCAGGTGCCCCAGGCTCTCCCTGCAAGCGGCTCGGGCTCCTGCGACCCTCGGGGGTCCAGGCGGGGGATGCGGGCCCCCCCGACCCCCCCGCGGCAGAGCTGGCGGGCGGGGCTTCCCCTGCACCCAAGTCTCAGCGGTCGCCGCGCGGCCCCCCCAGCCCTGCAGGTGGAAGTACCCCCACCCCCTGGCCCCTGGGGAGCTGGGTGGGCGGAGGGAGGGTCGCGAAGGCCGCGTGAGCAGCGCACGGGGCGCGGATGCAGTGTGGCTCCGGACCGCGGCTCCGGACAGGTGTGTTTGGAGTCTCCGGGGGGGGCCCTCCGCCCCCCTTTCCCTCTTCCGGAGAGAGAGCCGGGCACCCTCATTCGGGCTCCCTGAGGCGGGCGGCGGGCAGGGGTGATGGGGGGTGATGGCGAGGGGCCCCCAGGTCTTGTTAACCTCCACTCCCCCGCGCCTGCTGCAATGTTTCTCTTGCTCCTCGGGCACCAGCGCGTGTCAACGCCGCACCCCCGGGAATCCCAGCTCGCTGGCGGGGGGGTGGGGTGGGGGGAGGATGGAGGGGGGAGGAGGGGAAGGGAGGGGGAGGGAGGGGGAGGGAGGGGGAGAGAGGGGGGAGGGAGGGGGCCCCGGCCGCGCACCTGGCCTAGGTGAGGGGGGCGCTCCCAGCGCTCCCAGGGCCGCGGGGGCGCCCTCCCGGGTTTCTTTTTTTTCTTTCTTTCTTTCTTCTTTCTTTCTAAAGATTTTATTCATTCATGAGAGACACAGAGAGAGAGAGAGGCAGAGACACAGGCAGAGGGAGAAGCAGGCTCCATGCAGGGAGCCCGACGTGGGACTCGATCCCAAGTCTCCAGGGTCACACCCTGGGCTGAAGGCGGCGCTAACCGCTGAGCTACCCGGGCCGCCCCTTCCCGGGTCGGGGGAACCCCACCTCCCCCCTCCCACGGCCCCAGCTCCGCCCCGGCTTCCCCGGCAGGTGCTGCACCTTCCTGGGCGGAGATGGGGCGGGGGGGGGGGGGGCGCGGAGAAGGCGCGGAGGGATTACTGTCCCTTTGAAATGCAGCTGCCCCGGGGCCAGGTTGGGCTGGGAGAGGTAGGCGGGGTGGCGAGTGCGACACCGCAGGTGGGAAACAGTTGTCCCCGCAGGAAGACCGGAGCTGCTGACCCCGGTCACGGCGGCAGGAGGGAGGGGAAGCACCTGTGCCCCGGGCCCCCAAGTCGGAAGCCCCACCCCACCCCCACCCCCACCCCAGTGCCCCTAGGTCCGGGCGGTGCCTCCAGCATTCGGAAGCAGGGAGCGGATCCGAGGAGGAGAAAGGGGCTCTTGGATGAAGAAGGTTGCCCGGGACGCGGCTGGAACCAGGACAATGTGGGACAGAGAGCTGCTCAATAACCTGCAGAGCGTGATCTCAGTCAGGGAGGAAGCGTCTGGATCCCTCCGGGTGGTCCCCTCGGTCTCAGGCCCTGACCGGGTTTGCAGATGGGACAGAAATAAACGAGGTCGGTATAGCAACCGCAGAAAACAGCAGAGCTAGCCGGCAAGTTGCGTAGGAGGTAGGGAGCTAGGGAGCTAGGGAGGCTGCTAGGGCCCCCTGGTGCCTGTGGGATAGTTAATTTGGGTTAGAACTGATGTTTGAGGAGGGAGTACCAGGAGGGAAACCCCAGGGGTGACCCCAATCTCATCGTCAAGGTCGGAAACAGAGCGAGAGCCACGTGGGATAGTGGCCCTTTCGCCCCCCACCCACCTGCCCCAGCTTTCTCTTCTATCAGCCTCACACTCTCCGCAGAGATTCAACATCCTCTTGTGAATCCATCTCGCCTTCCTGCCCCATTCGCTCAGAGATCTGCACAAGTTTAAGACCAGAACAGAGCGTGGGTAACTTGGGCATTTTCTCTAAACCCCATCGCCTGGCTTTTGTTAAATAAAACCTGTGAGCAAGTGGTCCGCAATGCTGTCTGTGCATGCTCCCAACCCTGACAAAGGCCACTAGAGTGCTCCCCTGCCCTCCCCCCCAGCCCCCCGTTTCCCACCCAGCAGTTGCTCAATAAATAAGTCACTGTTGAAAGAATAAACGTACTAACAAAGGCCTGTATGGACGTGCTTCAGAAGGGCAGAGATGTTTGGGCCAGGGCTCCACCTGGGAATGATTAAGGACTCTGCAGTGGTTCAAATTGGGTATCCCGGGTAGGCTCCTGCACCGGGAGCCTGGCAGCAGCTAGATGCAAAGGCAGGGCTGGGCAGCCTTTGCAAAACAAGGCCGAACTGTGGCCAGGCTCACACTATAGAAAGATCAGGATCAGACCTCAGCATTGTCACAGTCAATCCGCAGTCACTTAGGGTTGCTGCCTCTGGACTGAAATGCCTTCCCGCATAATGAAGAGCAACGGACAACCCCAGGCATCCTCAGTGCCAGTTCTTTGCCTTCTCTAAGCTCTAAGTTCTGAGAGTTTTGGCCTGATGATGGTGCAAAAAGCCCGAGGCTGGCTTGGGCTCGGGGCATACCGGGTGGTGGGGAAGTCGGACTCGCCTGCGCAAGGCTGACAGACTGCCTGGCTTTCCTGGGAGCACGTAGGCCAGGCTCCCAGGAGGTGAAAACCTGTTCAAGAATCCAGGGGATGATTCAAGGGTGGCAGAAAGCGGTCCTTGAGTTGCGTCCCCTGAGCTCCTGTGGCCAGGGCAGTAATGGTGTAGGGCCAGATCAGAAGCAGGCAGGGGCCAAGTTGCCCAAGGGCCGCTAAGAAGTCTGTTTCCTTTCCTTCCTTTTGCTTCGTCCCTCAGACTGTATTTAAGTTAACGAGTGGCACAAGGCCTGGGCCTAAGACCAACCCTGAGACTTCCCAAATAAACTGGACTTCTTGAAGCTGCTTCCGAGGATTCATCCTTAAGTTAAGCTTGGGGCCCTGAAGGCTAAATGTAAGAAATCTCGAGGGGAGAGCTGACACTCAGGGCCTCGGGGAAACGGCCATCCCTACACGGTTTCCCCCTACCCTTTTCCACAAAGCGGGGGTGTACGCCCCCAAGCTCTGGGGAACTACAAGAACAGGCCCAGTCTCCATAAGTCTGCCTCTCGTCCTACCCCTCTGTCCCTTTATTTCCTTTTTCGAGCATTTCTTTCTCTGTCATTGTCGGCACCAATACTGACTGGTACCCACTCACCACACTGGGAACGCGGGGCCAGCTGCGGACGTTCTCACCCTTGGTTCTGAAACAATCATGAGATGCTGAAAAATTGTCAAAGCATTTCATCTTTATTTTTTAAAAAACACCCCCCACCCCAAAACAAAACAAAAAACCCACTGACTCATCCATGCCAAACTATACTTTCCAGAGGAAGCGTGTCAGCAGATTCAAATGAACAATGATAGAGTCCCATGATACCAAAATGATTCAAACCTGATGCTTTAGAGGCTGACACCCTGAGCTGAAACAGTCATGGGTCACCATCTGCCCTGATTCGGGGCCCTTCGTTCTTTTTAGCTTTTTTTGTGCGGTGGCAGAGGAGGTGAGACTCTTTCTAGCCAACAGGCAGCCAGGCAGGCTTCTCCCGTTATAGAAAAATTATGACAGTCTAGGCACGACTTAGCGGTTGGTGAGCTATATTAAGAATCGTATTCTCTCCTTCAAAGTCTAGACGATGTATTTGTAGCTCTGGCTTATCTCAGGGGTTATGGATCTCGGGGACCAGAGCTTTCAGTCCTTACATGGATGGGTTCACTGTGACTCTTAAAACCTTGCCTCACTGAAATTAGTGGGCATAATTTAACAGACACTTGGAAAGGATTGCCCGAATCCCATTATGGTTGAAGGCCAGATATGGAAGTTAAATTCTTTTAAATTCCTGGGCTTTAGGAAGTACAGGTTGAAGATGAAAGTGGGACATGTTGAACTGAGGATGTTAAAAATACTACTTAAAACTGGAAGGCTGATGCTGGCAGAGAACAACTCTTGCCCGATGTGCCGGTCCCTTGTCTTGTCTCGTCTCTCTCCTTATTTGGAAGACTCCAGGTTGTTCCTAGCACGGATGCTGCGGTTGCTCTACGTACAGGAAGTTACAGTGCTCTACAGACCAGTTATCTCCAACACGACTGAAGACCTGGAGGAACACATGCGCGGTCCACCTGGTTCAAAGGTTAGGGACTTATCCTTAGTTCTCAAGAGCAGAAAAGAGCGTACAGAGGCAGCTCAGAACGATCATGGTTGCTTTTCCACCTTCCATGCTGAGGACATCAAACAACAGATGCCTGAGAAATAATTAAAAGTTTTCCACGGCTCACTAAAGCAGTAGGAGTATTCTGTGAGGAAAACTCAGAAGCATTTTATCAGCTGCTCCCTAAAATTTAGCATTTAACTTTAATTATGCCTACTTAGGAATTAGGGAAAACAGAAAGTGTTTCAAGGCGACCAGCTGCTACAGATTCAAACTGTCTCACAGTTGAACTTCTTATTTAGTCCTTTGTTCTGTTGTTTTTTGATCATGCAATAAACCCCCCTCTCAACAGATTAGGGGTCAAAAAAATTAGAGTATGATGACACTAGCCAGTTAACCCGTCTGTCGCAAACCCTCTTAAAACACCTAGGGCTCAGGGAGCCTGGGAAGCTCAGTGGGTTAAGTGGCAGACTCTTGATTTCAGGTCAGGATCTCAGGGTTGTGAGATCGAGCCCCGCGTCCGGCTCCAACTTGGGTGTGCAGCCTGTTTAAGATTCCCTCTGTCCCTCTGCCCCCTCCCTTTCTAAAAACAACAAAAAACAAACCCACATCCAAAACCAACCCCCTCCCCCCAAAAAAAAAACACCTCACCTAGGACTAAAGCATGCTACTATAGCCCTAAACCAATGTCTTGGGGCAAGAGCCAGGCTAGACCCTCTCCTCTTTCAGAGTCCCTGCAGGCTGGAAGCAGAGTCTTTAAGTCATAGTTAAGCTTATGGCTGCATTTTTCATGATCATCAAGGTGTCAAGTACCAGACCAAAAGGAGGTGTCCTCACGTAACCCTTCTCCGAGTCCCCTTTTTCAAAAAGAAGAAATTAGAGACTGGAGGTAGTGTGGGCCAGTTTAAAAGAAGACAGGAGTTGAGCACGTTCCTGGTACACGGAGGGAAACGAACCTCCATCAGCTGCACATGAATAGCATTACAATCGGTTAATTTAGAGCACCATGAAGACACGGGCCTGCCCATTTGAAGCTTACATTCCAGTAAAGGAGAAACCACGATAGCATGTGATGAACAGATGAATCACTGTGAAGACAGAAGGTAGGAGAGAGCCGGATACAAGGCGCAGGTAGGTATGAGCTGATCAGCCAATTGCCCATTGAAAGAAAAAAAAATGACTTCAGGAACGGAAACAAAAATTCCTACCCAACTCTTTTCACGGTGTCAATAGCAATTTGGAAACTCAGTTGATTCAGTCAATTTAAAAATCAGTAGTCAACCAACTTGACCTGTTTAATTGAAATGACCAGAAGAACAAGAACGTCTAAAGAACAATTCGGTAAGTGTCAGTTAGCCTCAATCTCTGCACTACCTCTTCCAATTTAGTCACTGCCTGCTATGGGGCAGGGATCCAAGTGAAAATTCCACGGTGGCTGATAAAAGCGGGCACTGGGTAACAACCTCTAAAAATGACAACTTGCCCCTAAACTTGAAACCCTAAACCTCCCCAGCTCCGTCTGGCACAGCCATCATGTTTTAAAGCAGCCCACCCTCCCCAACTTGACACGGCGACAGAAGACAGGCGTGCCAGCTTGGGTGACTCTGCTCTGTGTCACTCCCTAGGCTGCCAAACTTAGGCAGAAACACATCCATCCACCTTCCCAGAGCTTTCTAGAATTTGTCTCTGGTGTCACGGGTTGTCTATGGCCCGTCACTGGGCCTGGTTTCAGAAGCCTAGGTCCACTCAAGGCGCAGAAACAGACCCCCTGCCAACCTCATGCATAGGTTCCCTCCTCTCCCACCTCAGCACACGCTGACCTAGGAGACCACTCACTAAAAACACAAACATCGAATCCCGGCACGGCAGATGTGTTTGGGGCAGCAGTCTTTTTTAACAGTTTGCCTTCCACACTGATAGCAATGGGCAAAACAACCTCAACACATGCTCTGGCAAGATAACCAGGGGCTTCTTATGCAACGTCACCATCAGGCAGAGAGCTCAGCAGGAGGTGTGTTCTCTCGCCTTCTGGAAACCAAGAGTGAAGGGAGTGATTCAAGTTTTAAATAGTGCAGTTGCACAGTCACCAGAAGCACCAGGACATCCCCAGTTTCAAGAGGCCGAGGCCTCGATGTGAACTCCTGCTGGGGGCTCAGGCCACGCTCCGTGGACACCGGTTCATGCTCCATATTCAGAGCCTGGGCCGTGGCAATCGGGGCCCGGGGTAAGGCCGGAGTTCCTTCAATCGTGCGCCCAGGGCCTTTCTCTTCTTTTGGTTGTTTCCTGGGGATCTTAAGGTCTTCCCACCTTGTGGAGCTCGCAGAGACTCAACTCGACAGGAAAAAAGGAACTGGGTCCCCCTGAGATGGTGCTGCAGGAAGCAACGGTCTCCCTTAGAGGGCGCAGGGAGGCCTGCTTGCAGGTGCCCCCCGGGGGGCGGGGGGCAGAAGCAGAGGGCAAGACAGCAGTAGGGGCGGCTTGGTTCCTGTATCTTCCCCACGCTTCCAAGGAGGAAGTTCAGCTAGCAGTTAGCTTTACCGCCAGCCCTCACTGTTTGAATCTTGACGGAGAAAAAGGAAGGAGGCTCAAGGGATGGAAAAGGAAGTGGACGACTACTGGTGTCTGGATTTTCTTAGAACTGAAGTTCACTCGGAATCTCAGGAATAGTCTTGGGCTTAAAGGGACAGTGGGGAAGACTGAGGCACTTGGAGGAGCCAGGGCCGGGGGGGCGAGGAGGGCCTGTGTTTAGGTTTATCCGATAGTGAGGCTTTCATAAGGAAGAAGTCCATGGAAATGCAGTGAGGAGGCTGGTCCCCAGGGTTCCGAGATTCGGGATTCAGAACTGCAGTTTGCAAGCTGCTTTGTGTTCCCTGCAGAGAGGGGTGGGGCGGGGTGGTAAAGGACACACAGGGCTTAGTTTTAAAACCAGCGCTTGGTAAAGTGGCAGGACATCTGTAAAATGCTTTCCCCAGGAAACAAATCAGAAGCAAAATAATCATAAAAGTCATAAAGTTAACACAGCACACATTACAGGATTGAGAGAAAGAGAATGAGTCACCGAGAAGCAGTGATACCACTTCTTTAAGTGACTAAGAGCTTCCAGAACCTTCCCCTGCCCCATATTCTGCTGAGCCCTTTTCCCTGGAATGAGCTCATGGAATGGCCTGCTTGGGCAAGAAGGCTACTGGCTCCAGCTCTCATCCCGAACGAAGCAGGGCCGTGTCCCAAACTACCCCTCTGGAACAGACGTGGAGGGAGACGAGAAGTGACGAGTGCTCAGGATAGACTCCTCGGGTACCCTATATCTTGAGAGAAAGGGACTTAAAGCAGTGGGAGCATAAGGTGATGTACATCTGACGACAATAACGAAGATGCACTGACCTATAAAACGTCATTTAATGTACATTCCAGGATGGCCAACACAGGCTGGTTAGGTAATTAGCCCTTGGAGAGTTCTGTTACAGTCATATAAAAATGTTTTGCCTTGTTAAAAAAAAGAAATCTAGTGTAACAAAAACATATCCACCAATGGGCTTGTATTTTCTCCCCATGTTCAGGTTTGCAGGATAATTAAAAATACATACATATACATCTCTGAGCACAGCACTGTCCGTTAGCTAATGAGTTTTGGCAGTACACTGCACAGAGGTATACCACCGTTGGTTTCTGACATTAAATTAGCTTTGAGCTTATTGGCTATTCCGACAACTGGAGGCAGCTTGGAACCCAGTCCCTGGAAAGCATTTGCAGGATTTACCACCCGTTTGCCTGACACCTTTTCAATGGTAAGAGGTCTGGGCACAGACTTACTAATCCAAGGGTGTCTTAATGCTTGAGCTGGGGTCAAACGGGCAGAGGGGTCCCAGTGAAGACACCTTTTCAGAAACTCTATAAACAAGTAGTCATCACATCCCTTCAGTGCTGTCACCCAGTCTTTGCTACCTGGAGGGCCCCGCTTTTTACCCCTACGTGAGCGACCCCCCACAAGCACAACTCTCCCATCTGCCTGAGTAGTCACAGAACAGTAGCGAGGTAGGCCCTTAGAGTTAATGAAGTACTTGGCACGTTTGGATTGTTCCAGAAGTTTTGGTGGTGGCATCCCTAGCAGCTCCATCATACAGGCCAACTGGTCCCCTTCATCCTCTCCCGGGAAGAGAGGCTGTCCTGTTAAAAGTTCTGCAAGGATGCAGCCAAAACTCCATATGTCTATAGGTGTGCTGTAGCGGCTTCCTAGGATGATCTCCGGAGCTCTGTAGAACCGAGACTGGATATACGTGTAAAGCTTCTGGTATTCGAAGCAGCTGGACCCAAAGTCAATGACCTTGGTCGCGCTGCGCCCATGGTGTTTCAGGAGAATGTTTTCTGGCTTCAGGTCACAGTGAATGATCTTATTTTTGTGGAGAGCATCCAAGGATTGCAAGATGGATTGAGCAAACTTGCGAACTAACTGGACGCTAAAACCCTGAAACTTGTTTTTTTTAATTAGCTCGTAAAGGTCTATGCTCAGCAACTCGAAGGCCATGCAAACATGGTTCCGGAATGTGAAACTTTCCAGCATGTGGATGACGTTCATGCTACCGGTTTTGTCCTGCTTTTTAAGATGCTCCAAGATCCGGATCTCCTCAGCGGCTTGACGATGGAAGCGCTTTTCATTGCGCACCATCTTTAGGGCCACATACTGTCGAAGTTTGTGATCGTAGACCCGGGCCACCTGCCCAAAACTCCCCTTGCCAATAATCTTCAGCACCTCATATCGATAAGCTAGATGGTCGCGAGGTACGTGAATATAGGCCCCATCTGCATCATCATACCCCCCGTTATTGGGACCACCGATCACTCCATGTCTTTTTTTGGCATTTGGGCCCACAAAGTAGATTTCTGGATAATTGATGATTTCCAGCTTCTCATATGCGGTGAGGTGGTGTTTATATTGCTTCAGGGCTTGCTCTGGAGTCAGTGGCACCACTTTGGATGATTTGGCTGAATTGCTGGGTTTTACTGCATTCAAGCTATCTGAACTTTTACCCTGAGAGACGGTAGGAGAGCATTTTTCAGAGTCGTTGATGCCATCTGACTGAAGAGTATCGGATCTTCTGCTGCTAAATTCTTGAAACAGCTGTTCCACTTTCACCTCACCTCCATTCAGGAAGCGCTGAGTGTGATCTCTTGTTAACTGCTCAGCAGTGATCTATGGAAAGGAAAAATGAATGTGATGGTAAAGCCACTAAAAACAGTGGAAGGATAAAAGAATCCTTCCCCTGCCTGAACGACAACAAAACCGTCCAGTCACGTTAGGTTACAATGACCCAAAAGTGAGATAAGAAAAGCAGGAGTCTCTAGAGATTTGTGTTATATTCATCTTCAGGCCTGCCCAACACCGCCCGCCCCCAAGTATCATGCCCACTTCAACCCTCAATTTATGCCTTGCTTTGTTCAAGAGAGGATGGTCTTCTTCCCAAACCCTAAATGTGCTAGGTTCCTTCTAATAGGTATGTCTTTCTGCTGAGAATCTTTTTACCTGATCCCCTCTAATCCTACAGTATTTCAAGGCCCAATTCCAGTCCCCCACTTCCATCTAGAACTACTCCAAGCCCGTGCTGATTAACCTCTGCAGCTTTTCACACCTGTACCATGTAATCTGGCACTTGATTACATACATACTGCCTCTTATTTACTGTTTCAAGTACCTTCCCAATTTTTAAGGGCATATATCAGAATGAAAATATACATATTAAAGTGTTCTGTTAAAAAAGAGAGAGACAGAAGAAGTGTTCCATAAACGATAAAGCATCATTAAGGGACAGAAACAGGATCTGAACCCAGGTCTCCTGTCAGTCCAGCACCCTTCTCATGAACACAACTTGGCACCAGGTTCTCCTAGTACTTGTACTATTCTTTACTAGGGCTGAATGATGGCTATGGCCTGGAATCAAGCAAGAGTTCATTATCTAGTCCCAGGTCCCCTCCCTGCTGCCCCCAAATGACTGAATGCTTCTGGCTCAGCTCACTGAATCGTAAGAGTTCTAAGCCAGAGGGAACTCCGAAGGTCCACTGGGACAATTCTTTGCGTATCTGATGAGTAAGAGTGAGGATCCAAGGACCCAGGGGATGGGGCGGGAGAGGTTCTTGTAAAACTCTCCTGAGGAAATAGGGAGTCTCTCTCCTGTGTCTCTCACCCACACCTATCACCCACTCTTCCTCAGCAAGAGCCTGCGTGATAAAGGCATACTACTCTTTTTACTTGAGTTTGCTTAACATTCTCCTTCAAGAAACAGTAACTCACTGAAGAATGTTCTACTCATTCTTCTGAGATGAAATACAATTCTTTGAAATTAGATGGAGAAAAAGAAAAGCAAAAAAGAGAATTACAAAAAATTATACATATACACTAAGAAAAAATCAAGAAGATTCAAGATTCAAGAAAATCAAAAACCAAGAAGATTCTTTTCTTATTACCTGTGGAAAGGTAATGATCCAAAGTGGCCGAATCTTTAAAAGGTAGAATTTTGATATAACCTAAGAAAACAGCACAAGCCTATTGCCTAAAGAACAATATAAAAAAAGGATAAAATATAAACAGCAGCAAAAAAATGACGAAAAATTTTAGTGTTGGCAAATTTTACACACAACTGTAGTCATAAAAGCAGGACATTTGTTCCTGCCGGCTGCTCCTTTCATGTCATTTAATCAATTCTAACATTTATGGAGTCCTGTAGTTATAGAAACAGGGTACTACGCGGTTGCACACACAAGTGACGCGGCCAGTACGACTGTAGCCACACTTTGCAAGAAGTGTTTAAGAGCTGACATATGGTCCGAGAAAAAAATCTCTCTGATGCCAAAACAGAGAACTACCACTGGTCAAGAAAATAAAACAGGCCTGCAGACAACAAATACCTTGCTAAGATGTAAATATAATGCAACATTTTTCTTCACAGAAATTAAGTCAAATGACTATCCCTGTATTTAGGACTGAAAAAAACAGAAGAGGGTCCCATTCATCTATCCATCCAGCCACGTGAGGGTCACAGGGACCCCAACTGTTCACTATTAAGAGTGCTAAAGATAAAACCCCAGGTGTTCTCAAGAAATACAATCCAGGAGAAGACAGGTTAGGCTGAACGAGGGAATTTTAATTCTTTAATTAAATTTAATTCATAATTCATTGTTTGGTTTTAGATAGATTTACATAATAAAAGCGAAACTCTGCAGGCATCTCAGTTTCCCTTCACGTTTTTACTACCTAATGTCAATACATCTACATATTTACAGGGTGTTGGAGTCAAGTGCTGAAGAAAAGATATGTCAAATGGTTTGGGTTGGAGTCCTGCCTATCCTGCTTAAAAGCTGTAAGGTCCCTGGACAGGTCCCTTGACCTTTCGCCCAGTTTATTAGCCTTAGTTTCTTTATTTATAAAATGTGGATAATAATACCTCCTTGTAGGAGGCTGTGTGAACCAAATTATAATTAATAATATATGTGAAAGACCTTTACAAGTTATAAAACATTTTATAAACACTGGCTAATAATTAGGCAAAATTTTCAACATATTAAAGTTGAAACTCCTGTACGCCCTCTTTCCCTTCAGTTTCTCTCTTCTCTCCGTAGGCCCTCCTCCTCTATCTCCAGTCTCCCTCCACCAGACATCTGGCACTAGATATGTCTCCTGCAGTATGCCGGCCCCCACACTAGGCCTTCCTTTAGGACGCATGGAAATACCTCACCCACTTTCCCTCCAACATAAAACCTGCTTGCGACTTGCTATACAATTGAAGGTGTCACCTCTTCAAGATATTGGAACTTTAATGCAAAATGACTCTAGGAACCTCCAATCATGAGTGACAAGCTGGAAGGAAAAGGGTTTGTGGTCCAGGATCCATCCCTGTTTTTTTTTTTTTCTTTCTTTCTTTTTTCCACCTACTCTGCCTACATGTAAGGCTGTGCTGGCTCTGGACGTCTTCATTTCTGTTTGTGATAAAGAGAGGGTCTCAGGCACAGAACATTCATAAGGACGGATATAAAACAGACATTTAATTTTCACATCAACAATAAAATTAAGGATGTCATTTGGATTTCCTGACTGATGGTTTCTCCTTAAAGTGAGCCTAAATCTCCCTCCCTAAATAATGAGTCTCATTTTGCCCTCGGGAACTACATAGAAGTGGCCAAATGTCATGTAAACGTCCTTCAGATACCTAAGTGCAGCTGTCCTGCCCCCACCATTCTTCTCTGGGCTCATCATTACATTCCATCCTCTACCTCACATGGCTTGTGTCATGTTGCTTACTATCCTATTCACACTGTTGACTGTGTTGACACAGGCTGCACTTCACGTCTCTCTTGAAGTGTGGCCCCCCAGAACAGAACACCATGCTTCAGGTACAGTCCACTATGGATTATCAAGCTTTGAATCCCCAATGAATCTGAAGAATTCCAGGAAGGAATTTTTCCACACAGGGAGGGGTTCTCCTCTTAGGTTTCTTTCCTTTCCTGTAAATAACTCATATACTGGCCTGAATCAATTATGTATCAAGACGGTTGTGCTATAAATAAAATCTTCCTTCCATTGTTCTAGGGGAATCTACAATTTGCATGCATGTTAAAGTATAATAGTTATAAAATACCATATGTTTGTAGTCTGTAGTTAGAATCACAATAACTGAGCAATACAACTGACCGACTATATCAATTATTTTCTTCATTATGTAATTATACCACATGGACAGATAATGTCATATTAATCATGTTTTATTTAAGAATGCATCACATACACTGTTAATTTGGAGAGCTCTTGACATTTCAAATAGAATCTTCAACTATGTTAATCAAGTCTTGAAGGTCTTGTTGAGAAATTCTGAGAGGCACTATCCTTCTCATCCAGAATATGAAACACTACATACTCTTTTCCCTAGCTCTTGACCCTAAATCTGCAACACTAAGCTTAGCCCAATAAGAGTCTATAAGCAGACGATTTATAGTATACAATGAGAACCTAAGAACATCTTGAATAAACAATGAAGCTTAAAGGCTTTGTGAGTGAAAAGAGTAATAGGGTCTGGGGATGGAATTGTGTCATAATGAACTATAAATGTCAACAAGAGCTCAGAGCCTTTTTTCAGCAAAGTTTGCAAAGACACCATTAGGCTAGAATGGAAAATCCTAGGTTTCCCCAAAACTGTTATTCTGTGCGTTATACAGTAAGAAATTCATTGTGATCCTGAAATATACAATGTAATTGAACTACTGGGAGATGATTAGCATGGGCTAACTCTAAATTAAAGTTAAAGTGAACTTTTAAGTCACATGTTAATGTGCCAGCCCAATTGCAAAAAGTTTCCCACAGAGACATGCTAATTGGCAGCCAGTAACCAAGAAAACTGATAGTCAACCAGAGGAGTATGTGGTTCTGGAGCTCTTAGAGGTTTTTCACATATTAAAGAAATAGGCTTGCTGAGAATGGAAAGGAAACTTACTGTACTCCAGAGAACAGGTTAAAAATAGGGTGACCAGCCTTCCAAATATATTTAGCCAATACTTTGTAATATTATTAGCCTCAGAACTAGTGAAAAGATTGATTTTAATAGCAAAAGCAGACAAAAAGCTGGAGAGAGCTATGAAAAATACAAGTAACTTTTTTTTGGAATATAGAAACAATTTGAGGTCTTGAATGCAGAAATGTGAAGGAGAAATTACAAATTAGCATATTCAATTATTCAATTTGTTCATTAGGTGGTATCTGCAGCAAATGTTAAAGTCACAGGACAGCTTCTCCCTGTCATGGAACTCGTCCAAAGCCTGTTCTCCCCACTACTCTTGTGTATGCTGAGGGAATATAAATTAATCTTTTTTATTACCTTAAGTAGAACAGTGTCAAAAGCTCAATGTCTGCAAGCTCCAGAATGATTAAATGCATCAAAAGCCAAACTGTACCGCTCAAGTTTTATTTTCTGATCTATAAAGTGATTCTCTGTAGCATACTAATAAGCTAGGACTGCATTTCTATCTAGCAGGGAGAAAAAATTTGCATATCTACGAATTCAGGGGTATCTTCTGTTCCTGGTTTTGTTAAAATGAGCCTTCATAACATGCTGTCTATGTCATTCTAAAACAAAATAAATATTCCCTAGATAAAATGCCACATATTTACCCCCGTGATTGAAAGAAGTAAGGCTCCAAACCAAAATCATTCTGTAAAGCTAAACTTGGACTACGGCAACTGTTATTTCAAAGTCAAGAGAAACCAAAAGGAAACAAAAGAGTCTGGGTTGCCAGCGAGATGTTGTAACTGTACCTTGGGCATTAAGTAGCACTTCCTTCTTTCCAAGGCAACTAGAGAGCAAAGAACTACTTCATTTACTTACATTTAGTCTTCTGGGTAGAGGCGGTTCAGAAGGATTGCAGAGTACATTTGAACAGGGTGGGCATTTGGTTTCATCTATCATCATGAAGGTATCATAGACACCATCCCCCAATCTAGTTGAAAGGGTTACAGATAAAATCCATCAGTAACTTAAGCATATAAGCTTGTATATTCAAAACATTCAGTCTTTATTGCTTCACATCTGCCACAAATAACACAAATAAAGGTCTACACTGCATTTTGGCATCAAATACAAACAACGCGGGTATTTGGCAAAAGAATAGAGGAAACCTAACTTTTCTTTTTCTAAAAAGGAAAGCATTTCTAGGTTTTTATTTTGAAATAGAACAAGTCTTACTCTGTGAATGTTGCTAAAAAACAGGGACTATCGGGGTACCTGGCTGGCTCAGTTGGCAGAGCATGCGACTCTTGATCTTGCAGTTGTGGGTTCGAGCCCTATGCTGGGTGTAGAGATTACTAAAAAATAAAATATTTTTTTTAATTAAAAATAAAATAAAAATAGGGACTATCAAAAGGATCTCCTTTAAATTACTACCTGAAAATAAAGGCTAATTTGAATCTGAAGCCTGAAACCTAATCAAAACAGGGGAAAAAAAGAGAGAGAGAGAAAAAGGGGGAGGTAACTGCATTTTACAAGTCAGAGTCTTGGATTCTAATCTCAGCTCTACCACTAGCTGTACTACCTCCTTCTCTGTGCTTGTTTTCCACATGTTAAAACGGGAATAGTGCCAGGCTACATGCAGGAAAGGTCTTAGGGCTGTCTTCTTTTTATTATTTACTTACCTACTTAACACCTACCTAACTTGTAGAAACGTACAGCTGAATAAATACTACACCAAATACTAAAGGGATTCTCTACATTACAAAATGTACTGAATTTCACTTCTTTACCCACTTCATTTTCTGGGGGGTGGGGAAAGCTAAATGCTGAAGGACCAGGGACCACCTCTCTGTTCTTTAGCGCTGTGCCTCCACCACAAACGAGGGACAGGATTTCTTTAATCCACCAGAGGGTCCTATCCCAAATATTGTACTTCATCTACCACTAAGAACATGAATTTCCCAGTCATATACATAAGCCTTTCATTGTATCATCTTTCCATAATACATACAAATACAACGGTGGTGGTGACCGGATTGCCGGGGTGGGGAGAATTTTTAAAAATCTTTTAAAACATGCTGAACTATCTATTTCAGTTTTTAAGATTTCAATACTTAATGTTGCCTTTAGAAACCGTTTTTGTTAAAAACTGGTTCTAGGGCCTTCTTCATCGACGTCTTCTAGAAACTCAAAAGAATTTTAAAAAGCCCACTAATAAATAAATAAATAAATAGCCCACTAAGATATTTTTGGACTAGAGATAAGAGGAGATAAAAGAGAAATATGATCTTTTTGGACTATTCTTATTAAAAACTAGCTCACATCCTGATAGAAATTATTTGCATCTTTCACGAAAACTGCTTCTCTCTCTAAAAAAAAAAAAGAAAGAGAAAAGAAAACTGCTTCTCTGACAACCAAAAATTCTGCATGTGACCGACTCTTGGCCAACAGCACGGTTGTAATAAATGAAATGGGACAGGCGTCCACATTCATAGAGGAAAAAGACACTGAAGACCTGCAAGTAATCCTATAAATAGGCAGAGGAAATTACCCAAAGGAAGTCTGCATGCAAATGAAGCGGGGAGGGGAGGGGAGGGGAGGGGAGGGGGGGTGGGGGTGGTGGGGGTGGTGGTCCCTGGTCTCCTTTTAGGGGTAAAATACAATGCAAGGTGGAGCATCTCTCTCTATGGGATCCCCAGAGAGCCCGACTCGCAGGACCCTGCACCTGCACATCCCAAGGCGGACCGCACCCCTCGCGGAGACACCCCAAGAGTTCAGCCCTCGGGCAGCTGCTCCCAGAGCAACAGGGCTCCCGCGAAGGTCCCGCTGCCCGCCCGCCCGCCCGGACCGCGCCCCGCTCCGCCCCGGCTGCTCCCGACCGCGGGGGGCCGCGGGGGGCCGGGGGGGGGGGCGGCCGCCGGGTCCCCCGGGAGGGGTCGGAGCCCTGCCCCCGGCCGTCCCCGAGGGCCCCCGCAGCCTCCGCCCGGGCCTCGCCCGTTACCCCGCGGCGGCGCCGTTACCTCCGCTGCTGGGGCGGGAGCCCGGCTCCGGGCGGCCCCGCATCCTTCCGCCCGGGCCCGCGAGCCGTGCCTCCCATCCGCGAGCTCGGGAGCCCCGGGGGGGAGGGGCGGCGGTTGGAGGCCCCGGCGTGCACGGCCCACCTGCGCGGGCGGCGGCCTCCGGGGGGACCGGCGGGCGGACACTGCGGACCCGCGCGCCTCCGCTCGCGACTCGCCCGGCGGGGAGCGCCGACCGCGGCGGCAGGGGAGGGCGGGGGCGGGGCAGCGCGCGGTCGCCTAGCAACGGCGGCACGCCCCGGGGAACGCCTCGACGCAGCTGCGCCGGGACGCACGGGGCGGGGCCGGGGGCGGGGCCGGGGGCGGGGCCGGGGTCCCCGGGGCGGGCCGAGCACGTGCGGAAGCAGCGCCTGCCCCCCGGTTTCTGCTCCGCGGTGCTCGCGCCCCTCCCGGCCCGCCGCCCTTCGGCGCGTTGGCGCCTGCACTTCGGAAGCCTCCCTGGACTATGCATTTAATAATAAAAAATAAGTGCGATTCCCTCGAGGCTTTCCCACGGCGGGGGGGGCTCCCCACCCCCACCCCCACCCCCACCCCCACCCCCACCCCCCGCCGGAGGGTAATGGAAGCAATAAGAAGGCGGGACGCGGGAATGGTAGACTCACGTAGGGCCACTGTCCCGGCGCTTAGGAGCAGGGTGCTATTTATTTAATCGGCGGCCGGTCTGTGACGTGCCCTTCTTTGCAGACAGAGCGGGATGCAGCATTTAAGCTGATCATGGGGCAGCCCGGGGGGCTCAGCGCTCTAGCGCCGCCTTCAGCCCAGGGCGTGACCCTGGAGACCGGAGTTCGAGTCCCACGTCGGGCTCCTGCAGGGCGCCTGCTTCTCCCTCTGCCTGTGTCTCTGCCGCTCTCTCTCTCTCTCTCTCTCTCTCTCTCTCTCTCTCTCCCCCTCTCTGTGTGTGTCTGTCATGAATAAATAAAATCTTAAAAAAAAATAAGCTGACGTCGGTCTGGCTCCCCCGTGGGTGAGGGGCGGGCGCAAAGAGCCATTTCACGGATGAGTAAACTGAGGCCCGCGGAGCCGAGCTGCAGCGAGCGCAGCCCCCAGCCTTCCTTCGGCAGCACCAGCCCCCACCCCCCACCCCCGGAAAGCTCTTCCTGTGTGTGCTTTATTTTATCTTAGTTTCCACCCCCCTCCCCGGGAATATTTGGGGGATTTGTTTCTTCCTTTTTCTGAAAAGCGAGGAAACCTCAGTAACCCGAATGTTAGGCGGATTTCGAGCGTTGGAGCGAACGTGAGAAGGAAGGAGGTTAACGCCGAAGAACCAAGTGTGGTTTCCTTGAGCGAGCGCCGCGTCTCTAACTGGATTTCCGACACCTGCGAAGTCGGGGCCCCCAGGCCTCGGGGAGAGGGACCAGCGCTCTCTGGGTGCCGAGCAGGGGCGCCGCTGGTGGGGCGCGGGGACTCCTGGCCCCAAACCCGCACAGCACAGTCCGTACATCCGAGAATTTCCATCCGAGGCTCATGTCCGGGTGACCAAAAGTCGTATTCCCTGTTCTCAAGCCTCCAAGCCAAAATGTCCTCAAGGATCCAAAGGCTTTTCACTTGATAAATTAAGAATGTATCACTTGGGGGGAACTGTATTCTCTTTGACCAATGTTGCTTTAAATTCTCGATGGTAGAAATAAAACTTCTTCCAATGCTTAAAGTTATTCTAATTTTATGCATAAGCTCTTGTGGGGTTTTTGACCCTCCCTGCTGCACCCCCAGCAATCCTGCTGTCCTGCGGGTTTGTGTTAGGGCCCCTCTGCAAGCTTTTGTTTGAAGAGAGGGTTCCATGGCAACAAAAAAGTTTAGAGGAGATTGCTCCTGACTTCCCTTCCAGCTCTGTTTGCAAAACCCTACTAAATAATCTCCCTGTTCTCAATACTTAGGTGGACACCCTAGACCACTTCCCTGCCCTGAACATTGGAATGGGACTTGCTCCCACAAGTTTTCTTGCCTCATCCTGAATCACTGCTCTGAGAGGACCCCGTCTCCGGTTTCAGGTTTCAGACATACCTCCGGGAGCCAACCTGAAGCATTCCTCCTTCCCTTCCTGCTCCCGAGGTGGGAAACAGAAGCTTCTTTGATCTTTAGCCTGTTGTTCCCATGGCCAAGGAAGGAAGGATTTCTTGGAGGTGCTGGGGCTTCATGGATCTCTGACCTGAGTGCTCTAAATACTTAATATTTCTTCAAAGAGCCCCTGCTTCATAACAGTCTGGCTGGGTTCAGCATCGGGCTGGGTTAAAGTCCAGTGAAGGATCTAGCAGGAGCTTCCACACCCTCTCTGAGAGGTGTCTTGTGGCCTTTCGAGCGGTTGGAGCGGCTCCCACATGATTCATGTCCTTTTTTCCCCTCCAAAGCCCCACTCAAATGTAGTTCAAAATAGCCATTATCTTTCTCCACATAGCTAAAGCCAGATTTAGCCAACGTGGATTAGCCAAATATAAGATGCCCGCCTGACCTTTGAAGCCAGTTCTGATATATCCGCAACATCAGGAAACTTTAACAAATAAACAAATGGTGCTATTCCAGGGACTTCAGAAATCAATGAGACATTCAGACTGTGATCGCTGCAGGTGCAAATGAAGAGTAAGAAAATATCCCCGTGGCTGGATTCACCTCCAGTTTTGTGATGAGACAGCTGTTGGAGGGCTAAGTTTAAAATCATTTCATTGCTGTGGATTATTCTTTAGAGCATCCTATGCTGATATCTTATGAATCACAAAATCGGAATGCATTTTAAAAAAAATCATTTGGAGACAAACTGCGAAACTCTCCTTTTTTCCCCCCAACTGGATGGACCTCAAATTTGCCTGAGCTCCAGAAAAATATACCTGTAATTTTTTTTTCAGAAACCCAGAAATCTAGCTCCTTGAAACATTAAAACTATATCTTATTTATCTGGAACCTCACCCTCACCCCCCAGTCTGCCTGACCGGACCCTGGAAAGGCAGTCCAGTTTTTTCCAACTCTGCATTCAGAGGGAAATAAGCACACTTGCGGAGGTTAGGGCTTGGAATTGGGCAGACGCCTCGTACCCTTAACTACCCACTCCCATTACATAGCCACTCCTGACACCTGCCCTCGAACAGGTCTCTGGCTACCCTGACCTTCGAGGTCCGTGCATGCACAGTACACCCCATAAGCCGCCCTTGGGCAGCAGGGGCCTACAGGCCTATGGAGCAATGATCCATCCTCAATCATTGGCATTGCCTCAAGAGTAAGAGAAATTGACCTCTAAGCCCACCATGGACCCGCTGCCTATTAGGGTCCCCAGTTCCCTCTGTAATCAAGCCTTCTAAGTGTGTGTTCTTGGAGGATACTTTGGCCAAGCTGTCCAGCCCTGCCTTAGCAAAGCAGTCCATATTCCTACAGCTCTGCTGTGAGCAGGAATTTGCACACTGTGTAGGTCAAGGCTTGGAATTAGAGAATGCTAGATGTCCCTATTAGCCTACTCTTATGACCCAGCCTTGCCTGACATTGCCCCTTCCCTATTCCTCACTACCCTGACCTGTGCCACCAGGGCATATGTGGTCCACACGCATCAGTAGGCCTTTAGCTCTGGAAGCCTATGGAGCTCAGGTGAGATGCAAATGACCTGAATAGCCTCCAGGATGAGGGGAGGCCACCACTTGAAAATTGTTCTGATGTGGTAGCCCAAGCTGGCAAGTCAGTCACCTCATAGACTCACTCTCTGCTGGAGTCCTGTGCATCTTCTATAGTCACGGATCTCAGGTGTCCCGTTTGGACTAGCTGCCTGCTACGGTGCCTGCTGACAGTGTAGACTAAGCATGTGCAGGTGTACAGGGATCTGGAACAGGGCAAGTGTCCTGAGGGGCCTGATCACGAGAGTGGACTCTTGTGATTACAAGGTATCTGCCAAATTCCAAGCCCTAACTATTCCTCCTGAAAACAGAGCTGGACTGTCTTGCGTAGGATGGATACAGTAAGCTGGCTGGAATATCCTCCAATAACATACTCAGGAGCCCTGATTGCAGCAGAAGCCTGGAAAACCAGTGGAAAGTAAGTCCAGGTGAAGACTATTGCCCATCCCAGTGGCCACCTCAGAGCCATATTCGGTGTTGGGCGATCTCCACATTTGCGCCTACGAAGGTGGTTGTGGATTGGTGCTTGTTGCGGCCTGGAGAGCTTCACCTACCCAAAGGCAGCTGATGGAACACGTATGGTGCATGCACAGGACGTGCAGGGCGGGGGGCCGGGGACCTAGCACAGGGCAAGTGCTGGGAAAGGCCAGATGATAGGAGCAAGCTCTAGGAGGTACAACACATCAGCCTAATTCAAGGTCTACCTGCCATTAGGGCGTATTCATCCCAAGGCAGAGCTGGAGAGTTTTTTCAACTCCTTTGACAGGGTGGGGCCAGGTGGCAGGCAGGACGGGGTGTTCTCTGTTCCCCGCTTGCTCCCAGAGACTATGCTACTGGTGGCAACGCCAGTAGCTGGAGCCTGGCAAGAATTCTATAGGCTTGAGGGCCAGGCCCGCTCAAATCTGGCTTAGGGGTGTGCACTGTGCATGTGCAAGCACACAGCTCAGGCGGGAGGAGCACCTGACCAGGGTTACTGCCTGGAGAGGACTGGTTCCTGGAGCAGGCTCTTGGGATTACAAGGTACCTGCCTAATTCTGAGCCCTACCCTCCACAGTTGTGCATACTCCCACCGAAGGCGGAGCTGGAGTATCTGAACGGCTTTGCCGGGCCTGGATCCTATAGGCTGGTCAGGGTATCATCCAAGAAGCCTGGATGGGAGGCTTGATGGCCTCCCAAGCCTGGGAGTCTTGATGGCTGTAGAAGCTCAGACCCCAGCAAATAGTAAGTCCACTTGGGGACTGGTGGTTGTTCTTTTTAGGGGCTGCCTCAGACCAGTTTTCAGGAGGAGGAGCCCCGCCATCCTGGAGGCTGCAGGTGGTTTAGAGGGGCCCTAGCTCCACAGGCTCTGTAAGCGCTGGCTGTGCAACGGTGGCTGATGGAATACAGACTGTATGTGCAGGTGGCACAGTTGGAGGTAGCCAGGGAGCTGGACAGGGCCAGTGTGTGTGGGGAGGCGGGCTGGGTCGCAAAAACGGGTTATAGGAAGTACCTGGCATCTGCCTCATTGCTAGCCTTAACGTGCACAAAGGCACATAGCCCCACTGGAGGTGAGCTGGAGGCTTCTAGAGTGCCTTGCCACATCCGGCCATGGGCTTGCTGGGGTGTCCTCCGATAGCAGACACCTGGGAGCCTTGATTGCTGGAGGAGCCCCAGGCCTGACTAGGGAGCCAGGCCAGGGGGGACTGACTCTGGCCGGTTTAAAGGTGCCACCTCAGAAAGACTTTTCAGGTGGTGGGCTCCCTCAGCCTGGGGGAGATTCACGTGGCTGGTCTTCCATCCGACTTCCAGAACCCCAAAGGGCCCTGGCAGCCACAGGCCTGCTGCCAGGGTGAGGACTGGGCATGCTCCAGCAGCAAAGGTCAGTGTAGTCAGACACCTGGAGCAGGGCAACATGGGGCGAGGCCGGGTCATAGGAGGAGGCTCCTTGGGGTACCTGGCATCTGACATGTGCAAAGGCACATATTTCTGCTGAAGGCAGAATAGGAGTAGATGGATGGGGCAGCTGACTGATTGGGGTACCTCCAATAAGAGACACCCGGGAGCCTTAATTACTGGGGAAGCCTGACCCCATTACTGCCATTCAGCTTATTGGGTTCATGCTGGAGTTCCAGAGACCTGGACTGGCCCCTGCGGCGCACCAGCAGCGGCCAGGTGAAGACTGGGCATGTGTGGGTTGCACAGGTCAAAGTAGCTATATACCTGCACCTGGGCAATGTCAGGTCCCAGGAGGGAGGTTTTGGGGGTGTAAGGTGTCAGCCTCAAGTGCAAAGCCTGCATAATTCCAAGACCTAACCTACTCAATGCACATATTCTTTTAGGAGGCCTGAGTCATCTGGGCTGCCTTGCCAGAGCCAGATTGTGAGTGCTGGCTGGGGTAGCCTCCAATATGAGACACCTGTGAGCTGTGGCAGCCGCAGAGGCCAGGAACCCCAGGAAACGGTGAGTATGCTTGGGCACTGCGGTCGAGGACAAGCTGCCACCTTAGATTTTCCCGGGGAAGGCCCTGACGCCCATCAGGTGCTGGAGCTCCCGCTGGAGTTCCACAGGCTTGGAGCGCCCCCTGCGGGCCAAGGCCAGCTGATACAGGGCAGGCGGCACGTGTGCGAACCGCGCAGGTGAGCGGGCGGGGCCAGGAGGGGGCTGCTGGGAGTACCTGGGTTTGCATAATTCCAAGACGCAAACTATGGGGTTTGTTCCCCCTGAGCTGGGGAACATATACTTCAACTGGTGACGGTCAGTCCCCACTTAGACCGGCTTTCTAACCAGGGCCTGGTCTTCAGCAATCCAAGCTGGTGGCTCCTACTGGCTCCTCCAGCCATCCCAGCTGGCCCCATGCTGGCAAGGCAGTCGGGATTTCTCCAAATCAGCCTCTGGAGAAATACGCATCTTTGTGTAGGTGAAGCCTTGCAATCAGGCATACGCCAGGTCCCCGGGGTAGAGGCCCCAACCTGTGATTTGGCCTCTCCATTCGCTCGCCCTGTCTCTCTGAGTACAAACTCCTGGCTACACAGACCTGCCCGGCCCACACATGTACAGGATGTACCCTGAAAGCCTCCCCCGGGTGAACGGGGGTGTCTGCCCCTTGGGAGCTGGGGCCCATTCCTACCACCTGCACAGCTCCAAATGTAAAAGGAGCCCATTCTCCCTAAAAGCGATCAGAGACGGCGGCTAAAACGAGCCACAGTCCCCCTGTAGACTTACTGGGTGCTGGTATTTCAGACCTCCAGCAGCAATCAGGGCTCCCGGGGTCCCTTACTGCAGCGGGATACTAATACCCGCCGGCCCCCTGCCCCATCTTTCCCCAACTCTGCATTTTCAGGGGGAATATGCACACTTGAAGTTATGCAGATGCCACATATCCCTCACCGCCTGCTGTTGGACTCAGACTCTGCTGAAGCTTGCCCTGATTCAGGTCCGTGGCTATGCTGCCCCGAGTGACCCCAGCCTGGGCAGTCCGAGCACCCTGCCAGCTGGCCCCTGGCACACGGTGCCCTCCAGGCCTGTGGGGCACAGGCTGCTCCCCAACCACCTGCTCACCTCCAGGGTGGAGAGAACCCACCCCCAGAAAACCATTCTGAGGCAGCAGCATTAACGGGGACCATGTGGACCGGCTCCGCCTGGTGGGGTCCCGGCTTCTCCAGTAATCAGGGCCCCGGGGCGTGTTTTACTGGGAGGCACCTCTTAGGGGAAGGTGTCTCTTACAGTCTCCAGCAGCGCAGCCTGCCCCTGCCCCCCTCTCCCCCACAGAGAGCTGCAGGGATCTGTACTGACTTGCCAGCGTTGCATCAGGCAGGCTGGTAGGGGTAGCCTGCAATCAGAACCACCTGGGAGTTCTCTTGCCACAGAGGCCCCGGACCCCAGCAGGCGGTAAGTGCGCTTGGGGACTGTCACCCATGTGGCATCCTCCTCAAACCCCTGTCCAGAGGGATGGGTACCCTCCATTTGGAGGCAATGCAGGTGGTTCAGGATGGCCACTCATTTTGAGGTCTGCGGGCCCGGGGTGTGACTGATGGAGTACGAATGGCACGTGCATGGGGTGCCCACGACCCAGCTGCTGAGGACCCGAAACAGGGCAAGTGTTGGGAGAGGCTGTGTCCCAAGAACAGGTTTTGGAAGTAACTGGCATCTGCCAAATTCCGAGCCTGAACCTGCCCAAGGCTGGCAGTGCATGGAAGGCGGGGCTGGAGGAATGTGGGGAAGAGGGGGGCAGGGGCAGGCTGCGCTAACTTCAAGTGTGCATATTCCCCCTGAAAATGCAGAGTTGGGGAAAGATGGGGCAGGGGGCCGGCGGGTATTAGTATCCCGCTGCAGTAAGGGACCCCGGGAGCCCTGATTGCTGCTGGAGGTCTGAAATACCAGCACCCAGTAAGTCTACAGGGGGACTGTGGCTCGTTTTAGCCGCTGTCTCTGATCGCTTTTAGGGAGAATGGGCTCCTTTTACATTTGGAGCTGTGCAGGTGGTAGGAATGGGCCCCAGCTCCCAAGGGGCAGACACCCCCGTTCACCCGGGGGAGGCTTTCAGGGTACATCCTGTACATGTGTGGGCCGGGCAGGTCTGTGTAGCCAGGAGTTTGTACTCAGAGAGACAGGGCGAGCGAATGGAGAGGCCAAATCACAGGTTGGGGCCTCTACCCCGGGGACCTGGCGTATGCCTGATTGCAAGGCTTCACCTACACAAAGATGCGTATTTCTCCAGAGGCTGATTTGGAGAAATCCCGACTGCCTTGCCAGCATGGGGCCAGCTGGGATGGCTGGAGGAGCCAGTAGGAGCCACCAGCTTGGATTGCTGAAGACCAGGCCCTGGTTAGAAAGCCGGTCTAAGTGGGGACTGACCGTCACCAGTTGAAGTAGGAACCTCAAAGGTTTGCAGGCAGTGGGCTCTCTCCACTGTGGAAGCCAGCAGTAGCTCAGGACTGGTCTGGGTTCCAAGGGCTTGTAGGCGGGGTCTGCCCAAGGCCAGCTTACACGGTGTTCAGTCCACATGTGTGGTCCTATACAGTCATTTGTATAATCTGGAAGGATCTATCAATTTTGACCTTACACGGGGTAATTCATTAATGACCTTCAAGCTTTAAACTGTGAGCAATTCCCATACTTCTTAATTTGAAATCGGAGCTATTTGGTAGACACATACATGTTTCTTTTCCTGACCAGGTTCCAGTGCTTTGTGTGCCAACATGACCTGTTTGGTGATACGGGCCCGTGGAATGAGACAACCAATTGGCACATTTGTGTGCTCAGATTTGATCTTTCATTGTCCTTCTTGTTTATGTGTGGTTGTGTTTTGAATTGGTTTCCTCCTTAGTCATGAATCATTGTGTTTGTTATTAAATTTTTGGATTTTTAGCCTCTTTGTTTTTCTAGTGAGTTTGTCTATCTGGTCATTAAGGTCCATTACTCAGAGTTGGCTTTCTGATGTGCAGAGACATGTGTGATGAACATGGAGATATCACCCAGTGCTATTTTCTGCCATTATGTCCATACTCCATATGTTCATATTTCCTATTTTTCCAGTCATTTTCCCACCGTGTTTCTGACCAAAGAGCTATTCCATTAGCTTCTACCCATGAGTCTGAGAAAAGATGTATGTCATCCTGATTTTCCTTAACAGATTATTCGATTGCCAATTTTATGGCTATTAATTCAGCATATTGTACTGAATTTCTCAAGCCTGATTCTGACAGGGTTGGACCATCATTAGTGCTCAAGGCTACTGCCTGCCAGCATTTTGCAGACGGTGTCATGGAGGCTGATCCATCTGTAAACCAGGCATTGTTGAGTGGCATGGTCAAAGGCAGTTTCTGTTGCCCAACTGCTAGAGCTTGGTTAGGCTCACTCCTCAGCAACTCTGGTGAGCCTACTGTTGGCATATTGGAGATTTTCTCAGTTCACACGGAAGTTGAACCCTCAATCCATTTGTCCTTCTTGGAAATAGCCATTTCTTTCTTTCTTTTTTTTAAATTTTATTTATTTATGATAGTCACAGAGAGAAAGAGAGAGAAAGAGAGAGAGAGGCAGAGACACAGGCAGAGGGAGAAGCAGGCTCCATGCACCGGGAGCCTGACGTGGGATTCGATCCCGGGTCTCCAGGATCGCGCCCTGGGCCAAAGGCAGGCACCAAACCGCTGCGCCACCCAGGGGTCCCCTCTTTTTTTTTTTTTAAGATATTTTTTCCTTTTTTTCTTTTTAAAGGTCCTATTTATTTATTCATGAGAGATGCAGAAAGAGACAGAAACACAGGCAGAGGGAGAAGCAGGCTCCTCACAGGGAGCCCCATGATCCTGGGACTCCCAGGATCATGCCCTAAGCTGAAAGCAGAAGCTCAAGCGCTGAGCCACCCAGGCCTCCCACGAAATAGCCATTTCTACATTAGGACTTTATGGTCAGGAGTAGCTTCTCTCTGTTTGTCAGGGATCTGCCTTACCCACTCCAGTATAGGCTGTTGGAGTTCAAGTGTAATTTATTTATTTTCTCTTAGTGACTCTGTATTCTGTAGGGCTCAGAGAGTGCCCAGGTGAGCCTTTAATTGGTTCATATCTGTTCTTGGGCCACAGGAATTTCTTAGTCCAAAATACAATTGGGGAATATCTGGGATCCTTGGTGTTTTAGTGTACAGAGACTATGTTACAAACCCTTCTGAGTGTAGGTACTCCAGTTTGCATCTAGAGTCCCTATTAGCTGGTGCCAGTGAACTACAAGTTCTGACAGCATTTGTGAAATAAGTGAAGGCTGCCTCTGTGTCTCTATCCAAGTTCCCTACTCTTCCTAGTTATTTCATAAATGTGTTTTAATATGATCCTTGTATGTGGTATGTGCTGTTTCCAATATCCAAACAGTCCTATTGGTTTCTGAGCTGCTGCTTTTTTGGTACAAATGGAATGCAGCTTGTCTAGCTTGTCTGTGACTGGGTCTGGTATTTTTCTGCCTTCAGAAGACCTAAACATTTTAGTGTGGGGTTGTCAGACATTACTTGGATCACCTGTCCATCTTCTGAGTGTAAGGAATTCAGTTAACTCTATTTGGACTCTAGTTTGTTCTTTCCAAGTTAGCACCATAAATAAGCATGCCATCAGTATAGGAATTGTTGGTTTGTGTGTGTTGTGTTTTCCTGGAAGGCCTGGATATCTTGTGTTAGAAGGTTATGGACTACTACTGGGCCCTAGTAAACTGATATTGTCTTATGGTAACCTAGTGAACTGATGTTGTCTGTCTTCCCATATGAATGTATATTCTCCTCATCAATTGGAATATCAACAATATGTCAGGTAAGTTTGTTACCATATAGTAAGTTCCTGATCCAGTGGTGATATTGTTTATGATAGTGCCTGTATCTGGGAGTGCTCCCTCAACTTGGGGACAGTGTTTATCTTTCTATAATCTACTGTACGCTTATATACCCATATATATAGTCTCTATACCTAGACACTGACCTTAACAAGGCTAGATTGGATATCAAATGGTGAAATACTAGGGGCATTAATTTGTTCCTTTAGATGTTCTTTAAGGTTTTTTTTTTTTTTTAATTCGTACAGGTCTTATTACATCTATTCCAAGACTGTTTTCTAAATTGGGACCTCTAAAGCATTTAGCCTCAATGGGTGGTTGTTGGCTTAAAATCTCCTCCCCAGGAGCTTCCCAGGTGAAATCTGAAATTAGACCTTGTATGCAGACGGCAGAGACAGAGTGAAGAAAGAAGCCACTCAGATTGGTAGGTGACAGTTTTAGTAAGCAAAGGAAATTTACATACAAGGCTTGTCTTAGGCAGTAGCAGGACGAAGGGATGCGCATACCTGCCCCCCAAATCAAAGTGTAGGTAGAAGCCTTCACTGGGTTCAGTCAGGGTGTTCTCAATACCACATCACTATTCAAGGCTATGTCCTTGGAAACAGCTGTGGGGGCTGGAAAGGCAGGTGCAATATACATTCCAAGGATAGGGATGGGGGTGAAAAGCCTCTGAGTGCCTGGGTCCAGTTCATGGGTCAGTTGGCAGGCACATCTTTTTGATGATCTTCCCAAACAGTGGTCTAGTCTATCAACAGCTATCAACAATTATTAGCAATCGATGGACTCATGTCTTTGGGTTAATTTTATTCTTAATCCTTCGATGAATCCCTTTTAATTGTTAAATTTTTCTACATTAGTTGGAGATCCATGCGCAATTTTTACTTGGGACCCTATATGTAATGATAGAGTGGTAGATGTATTTTTTTGAAATGTGTTGATTTTTGAATTTTACTTTAATTGAAATGCAATTGACACACAATGCAACATTAGTTTTAGGTGTATAAAATAGTGATTTGACAACTCTATACGCCGTGTCATGCTCAACTCAAGTGTAGCCACCTGTCACCACACAATG
Source organism: Canis lupus baileyi (assembly GCF_048164855.1). Classification (NCBI taxonomy): domain Eukaryota; kingdom Metazoa; phylum Chordata; class Mammalia; order Carnivora; family Canidae; genus Canis; species Canis lupus. Next base: position 75,671,950 of record NC_132843.1, read on the forward strand.
CTATCACAATACCACTGAATATATTTCCTATATATTGATGACTTTATTCATTCCATAACTGGTAGTCTATACCTCCCTTTCTCTCTCACCCATTTTGTGTATCCCTCTACCCCTCCCCCTCTGGCAACCATCAGTTTGTTCTTTGTATGTATAGGTCTGTTTCTGTTTTCACTTGCTTATTAGATTCTACATGTAAAACATCCAGTATTTGTTTTTTTCTGAGTGATTTCGCTTAGCATTGTAGTCTCTAGGTCCATCCATGTTGTCAAAAAAGGCAAGCTCTTACTCTTTTTTTATACCTGAGAAATATTAAATTATATATAAATATAATCAAATTTTTATCCATTGATGGACCCTTAGATTGTTTCCATGTCTTTAGGCTGCAAAAACATAGGGGTACACATATCTTTTTGAATTAATGTTTTGTTTTATTTGGGTAAATACCTAGTAGTGGAATTACTGGATCATATGGTATTTCTATTTTTTTACCACATGTTTTTGTTTGAACATAGACTTTCATTTCTCTTGAATAAATGTCCAAGAGTGTAATTGTTAGTTCATATGGAAATTGCATGTTTATTTTTTGTTTTTAAAATTTAAGTATGGTTCACACAATGCTACATTAGTTTCAGTTGTACATGATTCCACAGGTTTATACATTACACTGTATTCACCCCAAGTGTAGCAACCATCTGCCCTGTTATATCACTGTTACAGTATCACTGACTATATTCCTTATGTTGTGCTTTTTATTCCCCTCACTTATTCATCCCATAACTGGGTGCATATATCTTTTTAAATTAGTGGGCTTTTTTTTGTTTTGTTTTTGCAGTCTTGAGGTCTTTTAATTAAATTTTTTTTTATACTTAACATGCCACAAATGGGTTCCAGCAGCTCAGACTCCTTTCCATTGGTTCTCATAATGTGTGCTTCCTGAAACTGCCTCTTTCAGGAGAAAGCAATTTATTTTCTTCCTATACCCTTGGCTTAAAAAAGTTTAAAAATAAACTTTTAAAAAGGAAAAAAAAAAGTCACTCTGGCTATTTCTCTTTTTTAGTTGGAGTTGGAACATTCCTTGGACCAGGTCTGGGTATTGCAGGATACCTTCCCCCCTGTACCCGACCCCAGTCCCTGAGTCTCAGCTCCTCTTCTCTCTTCCTTCTCCTTCACTTGTCTCCCCTGTAGTCCCCACCCCTACTCCCCTATTCCCCAGACTGGTCTTCAAGAGGACACTGGAAACTGAAAACAAATTGAGAACAAAACAAAAATTTATACAACAGTTTTTACTTTTTATCGCTTGCTTTTAACCTCACAAATAAATGATAACAAAACCTCAAAAAAAAAAAAAAGATGGAGCAGGAGCAGGCTGGTGCTTCAGTTGAACCCTTTCTCTTTGGCTTCCTTCTTTTTTCTGATCATTTTCCTTCACATGCTTCAGGAAACTATCTCGGCTCTTTGGCTGCTTAATATGCTCAAGACCTACATTAATTCTCTTGGCAAGAATCTTGCCCTTAAATTGTTTACAACAATGCCAACAACATGTTGGGTGACACCATAGACTCTTCCAGTTTTGCCATGGTAACATTTGCAGGGTATTCCGTTTTGAGCAGTGCCCTTTCCCTTGATGTCTACAGTATCACCTTTCTTGTAGATCCGCCAGTGTGTGGCCAAAGGAACAACTCTATGTTTTCTAAAAGGGCTAAAGAATATATAGCGGTGCCTCTCCTCTTTCCTCTTTGTTGGTTTGGTTTTTTAAAAAATATTTATTTATTCATGAGACAGAAAGAGGCAGAGACACAGGCAGAGGGAAAAGCAGGTTATTTGAGGGGAGACTGATGAGGGACAGGATCCTGGGACTTCAGCATCACGCCCTGAGCCCAAGGCAGATGCGCAACCACTGAGCCACCCAGGTGTCCGTCCTCTTTCCCTTTGTGTTGGTCATTTTGGTGAATTACTGGGAAATGGGGTTCTGGCCAAAAGGATGCCAAATCAGGGGCACCTGGGTGGGTCAGTGGTTGAGTGTCTGCCTTTGACTCAAGTTGTGATCCCAGGGTCAGGATCAAGTCCCACATCAGGCTCCTCTCAGGGAACTTGCTTCTCCCTCTGCCTATGTCTCTGCCTCTCTCTGTGTCTCTCATGAATAAATAAATACAATCTTTAAAAAAAAAAAAAAAGGAAGTCAAATTGGCATTTTTGTTTTCCTTCAGTAAATACCCAATAGTGGAATTATTGGGTATATGGTATTTCTATCTTTAATATTTGAAGAACCTCCATACTGGTTTCTCCGGTAGTTGTACCAATTTACATTCCTACCAACAGTGCATGAGGGTTCCTTTTTTCTCCACATTTTCTCAAATACTTGCTATTTCTTGTTTGTTTGTATTTTAGCCATTCTAACAGGTATAAAGTAATATCTTTTTATGGTTTTCATTTGCATTTCCCTGATGATTAGCAATGTTGAGCATCTTTTCATGTATCTGTTGGCTACCTATATGTCTACTTTGGAGAAATATCTGTTCATAACTTCTGCCCATTTTTAATCGCATTAATTGATCTCTGGCATTGAATTATATATTTTGGATATAAATCCCTTATCAAATATATCATTTGCAAATATCTTCTCCCGTTCAATAGGTTGTCTCTTTTGTTTTCCTGATGATTTTTTGGCTGTGCAAAACCTTTTTATTTTGATATAGTCTCCAATAGTTCATTTTTACTTTTGTTCCCCCTGCCTTGGGAGATATCTTTAGAAAATTGATGCTATGGCTGATGTCAGAGAAATTACTGTCTGTGTTCTTTTCTAGGATTTTTATGGCTTCAGTTCTCACATTTAGGTGTTTAATCCATATTGAGTGTATTTTGGTGTATGGTGTTGGAAAGTGGTCCAGTTCATTCTTTTGCATGGTGGTGCCCAGTTTTCCCAGCGCCATTTATTGAGACTGTCTTTTCCCTATTGTCGTTCTTCTTCTTCTGTTTCCTTTAGGTGTAAGATAAGATTAGATCATTTGAGCTTTTTTTGTTGTTGTTTCTTAAGATAGGCCTGTATTACTGTATACCTCCCTCTAAGAACTGCTTTTGCTGTGTCCCAGAGATGTTGGACCATTGTTTTCATTTTCATTTTTCTGTGTATTTTTAAAAATTTCTTCTTTAAAAAAAAATAAATAAAAAAATAAAAATTTCTTCTTTGATTGCTTAAGTGACCCATTGGTTGTTTAGTAACATGTTCTTTAGTGTTCACATCTTTGTTTCTCCACTTTTTTCATGTGACTTTCTTCTAGTTTCACAATGTTGTGGTTGGAAAAGATACATGGCATGATTCCAATCTTATTCAACTTATTAAGGCTTGTTTTATGGCCTAATATGATCTATTCTGGAGAATGAGCCACCTGCACTCCACAGAAGGTATATTCTGTTTTTGGATGAAATGTCCTGTATATATCTGTTATGTCCATCTGGTCCATTGTGTCAAAGACCTTGTTTCCTCACTGATTATCTGGATGATCTATTCATTGATCTAATGGGATGTCAAAGTTACCTACTATTATTGTATTACTATCAATTTCTCTCTCTCTCTCTCTCTTTAAAAGATTTTATTTGTTTGTTTAGAGAGTGTGAACAGGGGAAGGGGCAGAGGGAGAGAGAATCTCAAGGTGACCTTGAGAACTACACCTTGCATATTGGGGAGCCTGATGTGGGGCTTGATCCCATGACTTCTGCTTAGGTTCACATATAACATCCTATGTAAATAGCAGTCTACATTAATTTGACGGTCTTTTAAGTTCAAATACATTTGAAAAAGAAAAACAGAAAAGAAAAAAACGTTTCCCCCTTCTCTTCCATTTTTGCTCTCTTCTCCATACTTTATGTATGTGTTGTCATAGTTTATATCTTTTTATTCATATCTTCTATGTCTAATTATGGCCATTTCTTTTCTACTTAATGAAGTCCTTTTAACTTTGTAAGGGTGGTTTAGTGGTGATAAACTCCTTTATCTTTTGTTTAGGAAACAATCCTCCTTCAAATCTTGAGGATAACCTTCCTAAGAATTCTTGGTTGTAGGTTTTTTCTTTTCAACACTTTGAACATATTATGCCATTTCCTTCTGGTTTGCAACATTTGTGCTGAAAAAATCAGCTGACAGTCTTATAGGATGTCTATATAGGTAATTTTTTTCTCTTACTGCATTTAAGATTCTCTTTAACTTTTGACATTATTATTATTATTTAAATAACTGTTTAATTGTTATAGTGCTGTGTGTGGTGTGGACCTCCTAGGTTCATCTTCTTTGATACTCTGTGATTCTTGAACTTGGATGTCGTACTTTCAGTTACTATTTCTCCGAATTTTCTACTTTTTTCTCTCTTCTTCTTCTGGAATCCCTATAATGTGAATGTGTGTTTATTTGATGTTATCCAAGAGATCTATTAATCTATCCTCATTGTTTAAAGTTCTCTTCTCTTTTTGTCGTTCAGCTTATGTGTTTTCCATTACTGTCTTCCAGATCACTGATACATTCTTCTAAATCCTCTAACCTACTGTTAATTTCCTATAGTGTGTTTTTCCATTTCAGTTATTCTATTCTTCAGTTCTGATTGGTTCTTTTAAATATTTTCTATCTCTTTTTTGAAGGTCTCACTGAGTTCTTCCATTCTTTTTTCTTGTCCAGTGAATATCTTTATAATCATGAAATTAAAGTCTTTATCAGGCATATTGCTTATTTTTAAAATTTTTCATTTAAGTTTAGTTAACATATATTGTTATATTAGTTACAAGGTAAAATTTAGTGATTCATCAGTTGCATATAACACCCAGTGCTCATTATATCAAGTGCCTTCCTTAATGCCCGTCACCCAATTACCTCATCCCCTCACCTACCTACCTTCCAGGAACTCTCGGTTTGTTCCCTATAGTTGAGAGTTTCTTATGGTTTGCTTCCCTGTTTTTATTTTATTTTTCCTTCTCCTCCCTTATGTTCATCTTTTTGTTTCTTAAATTCCATATAAGAGTAAAATCATATGGTATTTCTTTCTCTGACTGACTTATTTCACTTAGCATAATCCCTCTAGTTCCATCCACATCATTGCAAATAGCAAGATTTCATTCTTTTTGATGGCTGAGTAATATTCTATTATAGATATATAGATATAGATATAGATATATACACCACATCTTCTTTATATATTCATCTGTCAATGGACATCTGGACTCTTTCTTTATTTTGGCTATTGTGGAGATTCCTCTTTTTTTTTTAAGATTTTATTTATTTATTCATGAGAGACACAGAGAGAGGAAGAGACATAGGCAGAGGGAGAAACAGGCTCCCTGCGGGGAGCTTGATGTGGGATTTGATTCCTGAACCGAATCACACCCTGAACCAAAGGTGGATGCTCAACCTCTGAGCCACCAGGCATCCTGAAATTGCTCTTATAAACAGTGCAGTACATGTGTCTCCTCAAATCACTATTTTTGTATCCTTGGATAAATACCTAGTGGTGCAATTACTGGGTCGTAGGATACTTCTATTATGAACTTTTTGAGGGACCTCCATTCTGTTTTCTAGAGTGGCTGCACCAGTTTGTATTCCCACCAACCGTGTAAGAGGGTTACCCTTTCACCACATCCTCACCAACATCTGTTGTTTCCTGAGTTGTTAATTTTAATCATTCTGACAGGTGTGAGATGGTATCTCATTGTGTTTTTTTTTTAAGATTTTATTTATTCATTCATGAGAGACACACACATACACAGACGCAGACACAGGCTGAGGGAGAAGCAGGCTCCTTGAGAGGAACCCAATGTGGGACTTGATCCCAGGATTCCAGGACCACACCCTGAGCCGAAGGCAGATGCTCAACCTCTGAGCCACCCAGGCACCCCTCTCATTGTGGTTTTGATTTGTATTTCTCTGATGCCGAATGATGTTGAGCATTTTTCATGTGTCTGTGGGCCATTTGTATGTTTCTTTTGGAGAAATGTCTGTTCATGTCTTCTGCCCATTTCTTAACTGGATTGTTTTTGTTTTTGTTTTTGTTTTTGAGTGTTGCATTTGATAAGTTCTTTATCATTTTGGATACTTGCCTTTTATCTGATAGCTTCTGTGAATATCTTCTCCATTCTGTAGGTTGTCTTAGTTTTATTGATAGTTTCCTTTGCTGTGCAAAAGCTTTTCATCCTTATAAAGTCCCAATAGTTCATTTTTGATTTTGTTTCCATTGCCTTTGGAGACATGTCTAGTAAGAAGTTGCCATCGCGAAGATTAAGGCATTTGCTGCCTGTGTTCTCCTTTAGGATTTTGATGGATTCCTGTCTCACATTTAGGTTTTTCATCCATTTTGAGTCTATTTTTTGTGTATGGTATAAGAAAATGGTCCAGTTTCACTCTTCTGCATGTGGCTGTTCAACTTTCCCAACACCATTTGTTGAAGAGACTATCTTTTTGCCAGTGGATATTCTTTCCTGCTTTGTCAAAGAGTAGTTTACTATAGAATTGAGGGTCTAATTCAGGGTTTGCTGTTCTGTTTCACTGATCTATGTGTCTGGTTTTGTGCCAGTACCATACTGTCTTGATTACAGCTTTGTAATATAGATGAAGTCTGGAATTGTGGTGCCTTGAGCTTTGATTTTTCTTTTTCAACATTACTTTGGCTATTTGGGGTTCTGTTTTTTTTTTTTCTAGTTCCGTACACATTTTAGAATGGCTTGTTCCAGCTCTGTGAAACATGATGGTGGTATCTTGATAGGGATTGCATTGACTATATAGACTGCTTTGGGTAGCACAAATGTTTTAACAATATTTGTTCTTCATTTTGACAATATTTGTAAGCATGGAATGTTGTTCTATTTCTTTGTGTCTTCCTCAGTTTCTTTCATAAGTGATCTATAGTTTTCAGAGTACAGATCTTTTACCTCTTTGGTTAGGTTTATTCCTTTTTTGTTTTGTTTTGTTCTGTTTTGTTTTTATTGAAGTTCACTTTGCCAGCATATAACACCCAGTGCTCATCCTATCAAATGCCCTCTTCAATGCCAGTCACCCAGCTACCCCACTCCCCCACCCACCTCCCCTTCCACAACCCTTTGTTTGTTTCCCAGAGTTAGGAGTCTCTCATGGTTTGTCTCCCTCTCTAATTTTTACCACTCATTTCCCCTCCCTTCTGTTATAATTTCTTTCACTATTTCTTATAATCCCCATATGAGTGAAACCATATGATAATTGTCCTTCTCTGATTGACTAAGTGGTTAGGTTTGTTCCTAAGTATTTATGGGTTTTAGTACAATTGTAAATGGGATGGATTCCTTGACTTTTCTTTCTGCTGCTTTATTGTTAGAGTACAGAAATGCGATAGACTTCTGTGTGATGATTTTAATCCTGTGACTTTGCTGAATTCCTATATGAGTTCTAGCAATTTTGGGGTGGAGTCTTTTAGGTTTTCTACATAGAAGTGATGTCATCTGTGAATAGTGAAAGTTTGGTGATTTGGATGCCTTTAATTTATTTTTGTTGTCTGATTGCTGAGGCTAGGACTTCCAGTACTATGTTGAACAATAGCAGGGAGAGTGAGTATCCCTGTTGTGTTCCTGACCTTAAGGAAAAAGCTCTCAGTTTTTCCCCATTGAGGATGATATTCGCTATAGATCTTTTGTGTATGGCCTTTATGGTGTTGAAGTATATTTCCTTTATTCCCACATTGCAGAAGGTTTATACTGAGAAAGGATGCTGCATTTTGTCAAATGCTTTTTCTGCATCCTTTGAGAGGATCATATTGTTTTTATTCTTCCTTTTATTAATGTGGTGTGTAATGTTGATTGATTTACAGATGTTGAACCACCCCTGAAGCCCAGGAATAAATCCCACTTGGTCATGGTGAATAATCCTTTTAATATACTGTTGGATCCTATTAGCTAGTATCTTGGTGAAAATTTTTGAATCCATGTTCATCAGGGATATTGGTCTCTAATTCTTCTTTTTAGGGAGGTCTTTGTCTGGTTTTGGGAGCAGGGCCTCATAGAATGAATTGGGAAGTTGGCCTCATAGAATGAATTGGGAAGTTGTCCTTCCATTTCTATTTTTTGGAAGAGTTTCAGAAGAATAGGTATTAATTCTTCTTTAATTGTTTGGTAGAACTCCCCTGGGAAGCCATCTGGCCCTGGACTCTTGTTGGGAGATTTTTGATTAGTGATTCGATTTCTTTGCTGGTTATGGGTCTGTTCAGGTTTCCTATTTCTTCCTGTTTCAGTTTTGGTAGTTTATATGTCTCTAGGAATGTATCCATTTCTTCCAGATTGCCTAATTTTTTGGCATATAATTGCTCATATTATTCTCTTATAATTGTTTGTATTTCTTCAATATTGGTTGTGATCTCTCCTCATTCAATCCTGATTTAACTTATTTCTGTCTTTTTTTCTTTTTGATAAGTCTGGCTAGGGGTTTATCAACTTTATTCTTTCAAAGAACCAGCCCCTAGTTTCATTGATCTGTTCTACTGGGTTTATTTTTGGCTGTTTTTAGTTTGCATATCACTGATTTCTGCTCTAATCTTCTCCTGGATGTAGGCTTTATTTGCTGTTCTTTTTCCATTTCTTTAGGTGTCAGCTTAGGCTGTGTATTTGAGAATTTTCTGGCATCCCAAAGGTTTTGAGCTGTCATGTTTTCATATTCATTTGCTTCCATGTATTTTTTAAATTTCTTCTTTAATTTCCTGTTTGACCCATTCATGTATTTGTAGTTCTTCCAAATTTCTTCTTGTGGCTGACTTCAAGTTTCATAGCATTGTGGTCTGAAAATATGTGTGGTATGATCTCAGTCTTCTTGTACCAGTTGAATCCTGATTTGTGATCCGGTATGTGATCTATTCTGGAGAATGTTCCATATGCACTTGAAAAGAATGTGCATTCTGCCCCTTTAGAATGAAATGCTCTGAGTGTATTGATTAAGTTTATCTGGTCCATTGCATCATTCAAAGCCCTTGTTTCTTTGTTGATCTTCTGCTTATATTATCTGTCCATTGCTGTGAGTTGGGGTGTTAAAGTCTCCTACTATTATTGTATCATTATCACTGAATTTTTTAAGTTAGTTATTAATTGAATTATGTATTTGGCTATTCCCAAGTTAGGAGCATAAATATTTACAATTGTTAGATCTTCTTGTTGTATTGACCCTTTATTATAATGCAGTGTCCTTATTTACCTCTTAATATACTCTGTTTTAAAATCTTGTTTTCTGATATAAGGATGGCTACTCCAGCTTTCTTTTGATGTCCATTAGCATGTAAATGGTTCTCCATTCCCTCAGTTTCAATCTAAAATTAGTTTCTTATAAGCAGCATATCTATGGGTCTTGTGTTTTTTGGGGGGGAGGATCTTGTGGGGGTTTTTATCCATTCTGATACCCTATGTATTTTTTTAAAAGATTTTATTTATTTGACAGAGAAAGAGACAGAGACAGAGAGAGAGAGAGAGAGAGAGAGAGAGAAAGAATGCATAGGAAGGCAGAGTGGCAAGCAAAGAGGGAAGCAGGCTCCTTGTGGAGCAGAGAGCCAGATGTAGGGCTTGATCCCAGGACTCTGCGTTCATAACCTAGGCCAAAGACAGACACTTAACCAACCAACTTGCCCCTACCCTATATATATTGATTGGAGTATTTAGACATTTATATCCAGAGTAATTATTGAAAGATACTACTTTAGTGCCATTGTTTTACCTGTAAAGTCACTGTTCCTGTAGATTGTCTCTGTTCCTTCCTGGTCTTTGTTACTTTTGGTCTCTCGTTCCACTCAAATGTCCTTTTTAATATTTCTTGCAGAGCTGGTTTAGTGTACACGAATTTCCTTTAGTTTCTATTTGTCTTAGAAACTCTTTATCTCGCCTTCTGAATGACAGCTTTGCTGGATAATGTATTCTTGACTGTATATATTTTCCATTTAGCAAATTGAATATATTATGCCAGTCCTTTCTGGCCTGCCAGGTCTTTGTGGACAGGTCTGCTGCCAGCCTTATGTGTTTATCCTTGTAGGTTAAGGACCTCTTATCCTGAGATGCTTTTAGGATTTTCTCTTTCTTTTTGTAATTTGCAAGTTTCACTGTAATATAATATGATCTGTTTTTGTTGATTTTGAGGGGAGGTTTCTGTGCCTCTTGAACTTGAATGCCTGTTTCCTTCCCGAGATTAGGGATGCTCTCAATAATTTGTTCAAATAAATCTTCTACCTCCTTTTCCCCCACTCTTCATCTTTTGGGACTCTGATAATACAGATATTATTTCACTTTACGGAATCACCTAGTTTCCTAAGTCTACCTTTGTGATCTAATAGTTTTCTTTCCTTCTTCTTTTCAGCTTCCTTATTTTCCATAATTTTATCTTCTGCATCACTGATTTGCTCTTCTGCTTTGTTCATCCTTGTTTTTATGGCCTCCACTTGGGACTGCATCTTGGTTATAGTATTTTTAATTTTGGCCTTACTAGCTTTTAGTTCTTTTATCTCTATAGTAAGGGATACTCTAGTGTCTTTTATGCTTTTTTCAAGCCCCACTAGTATCTTTATGCTAATTTTAAATTAGTTCAGACATGTTATTTATCCATATTGATTAAATCCCTGGCCGTGAGTACTACCTCCTGTTATGATTTTCTCCATTTCCTCATTTTGTTCAGAAAAAAAAAAAAAAGAATAGAAAACAACAACAACAACAAGATCCTGGATGTGTTTTGGTCTGCTTGTTATAAGAAACTTAGATCCCAAAATAAGAAAGAAAGAAAAAAATACATATAAATAAAATAAGATACAATGAAAGGCACCAAAAAATTAAAAACATCTATAGAATATATATTAAAATTAAAATAGAAAAAAATAAGAAAATAACTGAAAAAAAGTCTTTGTATCTTCATTCTTTAGTCTTTTATTATTTTTTTCTCAGTTCCCCTAGAACTGAAACTTTGCAGCTCTCTATGATTAGTGAACTTGGTGCAAGGGAGTTGTGCTGGTCTTCTGGGCGATGCGCCTGTTGTGCTGATTCTCAGGTGGATTTGCCCTATTGCACAAGCCCCTCAGAGCACAGGAGGCATGGCTCGGTGTAAGTGGCCCTGGATTCCACTAAGTGGTTCTGTTTGCTCCCTGAAGGCTTTCAGCCCAGATGGGTGGGTTCAGCCCAGATGGGTGGGTTGTGTCCTGCTCTCTAACCATGGAGTTGAAAATTTGTTCCCCCTACTTTTCAGTGAGCCCTCACAGAAAAGCAGTGAACCACCCCTGTCTCCCCATTTTGCTTGACTTTCTATGTGGTTTTTTCCCTCTATGTATTAGGCAAAACAGCTACTTAAAGTTGAAGTAGTATTCTTGTGTATGGTGACCTCTAGGCAGATTGTGTGTGCCTGGTGACTTTTATTGCTGGCTGGAGCTGTGGCTGTAATGCTAGTTACTCTTAAACCATAACTTTTTATGGAGAAAATTTAAAAATAATAATTATTACATGAATAGGAAAAAAGAAAAAAGGAAAACAAGAAATGGAGAAGAATAAAAGAAAGAACAAAACCAAAAAGAAAAAAAAAACAGAACAAGACAAATTTTAAATAGTAAAGAAATAAAGTAGTAAAGATTAAAACAAAGACAAAACTGCAACTTGTTTTCTTATGGCAACACCACAGAGCAACTGGTGCAGGCTTGTGGACCCTGGGCTGGCCCATGTTGGAAGCTCACTGTGAGCCAGACCTGAGTAGGCTAAGCTAGAAGAGGGAGGTGGAGGGAGAGAGTATATTCCTGTAGTTCCTCAGCCCTTTCAAATATGGCTTTTTCCCCCTCTGTGTGCCAGCACCGCCAGGGCTGGTGTGGGCTCTAGAACCCTGGGCTGGCTGAGGCTGCAAGCTCCATGTGATAACCTGACCTTCCAGTTATGGCATCAGGACCCTCCAATTAGGGCATCGTGGCCAGACTCTGCTCTGGCCTTGGCTTTTGAGGTCATGGTGGAGAGAACATTCCCACAATTCCTCTGCCCTTTTAAACCACAGCTCTTTTTTTTCTGTGTCCCAGTGCATCTAGGGCTGGTGTGGCTTGTGGACACTGGGCTTGCTCAAGTTGCAAGCTCACTGGGATGACTGGACCTGCCATCATGGTGTCCAGACCCTCCTCTGGTCTAGGCTCCTAAGGTGGAATGGGAACATAAAGCATGTGGTTCTCCAGTCCCTCTGAGCTGGAGAGCATCCCTGCAGGTTCTTTGCCACTTGGCAGAGTTCGAACGCTGTCTCTTTTATATGCTAGTTGCTCTTTTAAACTGCATGTTTTTATTCTGTGCCCAGGGACAAAAGGATCTGTTCTTGGCACCTCAGTACTATCGCTTCCCACTACAGTTTGCAGAATTGGGGGTGTGGGTTCCCTTTGTTACTATGTCTCCAGCTCTCCAGTTGTTCTGTCTTTGGTCATTCACTAGCTGCACAGTCAGCCCTCAGTTCTTCTTCAGAAGAAATTGTTCTATTAATAGGTGTAAAATAGGTGTTCCATAGAGAAGGTGAGTCCAGAATCTTCCTACATTGCCATCTTGAACCCCAGAAGTCCCCACGTTGAACTCTCATAGCCTCTTGAGGCTAAGAAGCCAAGCCAAATACTTGCTATTGGACTTCACCTGCAATACCTATAGATTTGGGTTACTTTATCTCTTCTTGAGGTCCTAAAAATATCCTGAGGTTCTTGCACCTGCCAGGAAGTAATCTTTGCTCCCTGGTGAGGTTGCTAGGAACTCTGCAAGTGAGTTATCAGGCTGATTTTCCAGGAAGCTTTTCATTGGCTCCATAAAGTTAATCTTAGTTCCTTAAATGTGTCTGTCCATATCCGAGTCTATGCATTTTTCTCTTAAAATGACATTCTAGTCAAAGTCTCGGTACTATAAGCCATGTTTGCAATGATGTCCTGTTACAAGGAGAACAGAGTCTTATTGAACTTATGCAAATAAATATATTGCCATGAAAACATAAGATACTGAGAGTATCTTAATTATGGAGGAATCTGATAGAAAGAAAAAGGTAAATATTTCAATGTTTTGAAAGGCATAGCCTACCAAATTGCTGCCAGTCATAGTTAGCTTGAGAGGAAAAGTCTTCCTATATCTGGAAAATAAAATTTAAGGAGCCAGCAATCAAACAAAAAGTCACAATAATTACAATCATTCAGCCCCACATAATTAATATTTGTTGCCCTTAATCTTTTAAAAGTAGTTTTACAAGACTATCAGTTCCTCCAGTAGACTTCTGTAAATTCTTACCCAGTTCAATTAGTGTGAGGTTTAAGTTATTAGAGAGCTTTATTCTAGAGTACGTATCAGAGTCTCTTTCCTGAATCTCCTTGAAGATGAAACACTTTTGTAAAAATATCAACAAAACCATAACTGTAAATGACAAAGTTTTTAAAATGACGGTGCCTAAAGATCCGATTAGCTTATTACAATGCAACTGACAAGGAAATTTGATTATTTCTGTGACACACTATACTTCGAGAAAACAAAAATTACAACTGATGACACACCAGGACAAAACAAATTTCTAGGAATTTTGTATGATTTCTGGAACACTTGACCCTAACATATATTTGCACAATTATAATCGAAGGAGTAGCATCACGTATCTGACAACGCTTCTTATGTAATTTAACATATTAAATATGTCTAATTTAACATCTCTCTTTTATGAGAACAATGTTTTGGAAACTTTCCAGGGACGCTCTGGAAATTTCAAATTTGGGGTCAAAAGACTTCATTTTAAAATTTGATTTGGGGAACTTTGTAAAAAAAAAATCAGTTTTTGGATGGACATTTGGATAAAATGGAATCGCAGGCCATTATAAAAAACTATTTAGTTATCCACTTAGCCAAGGTAGCAATTAAAGACTTAGCAGGCAAATACAGAAGGTTAAATCATTGTAAAAAGCCCTAGCCCTGTTTTGAAATTGAAGTGTAGCTGACCTACAATGGTATATTAGTTTCAAATGTACAAGGGAGTGATTGGAGAATTCTGTATGTTATGCTGTGCTTGCAAGTGTAGCTACTGTCACACAAAACACTATTACCCTATGCTGCACCTTTTATCCCCGTCACTTATTTCATAACTAGAAACCTGTACCTCCCCCTCCTTCACTCATTTTGCCCATCCCAGGATCCTTTTGGCAACTATCAAGTTTGTTCTTTGTATTCATGAGTCTGTTTTTCCTTTTGTTTTTTTTTTTAATTTCTTTTGGGTTTTTTTTGGACTTCATCTGGTATTTGTATTTCTTTATTTCACTTAGCATCATAGTCTCCAGGTTCACCCATGTTGCTGCAAATGGCAAGATCTCATTGTTTCTTATGGCTGAGTAATATTCCATGGTGTGTGTGTGTGTGTGTGTGTGTACACTTCTCAAAGATAGAGAGCAAGAAAATACATATTTTCTCCTTCATATATATATGCCACATCTTTTTTATACATTCATCTGTCCATAGACAGTAGGGCAGTCTTGGCTATTGCAAATAATGCTGCAATAAACATAGCAGTGCCTATATGTTTTTGAATTAGTGTTTTTGTGTTCTTTGGATAAATATACCCAGTAATTACTAGACCATGTGGTATTTCTATTTTTGAGGAAACGCTATACTGTTTATCATATTGGCTGCACCAATTTGCATTTCCACCAACAGTTGCACTTTTCCCCACATGCTCGATAATACTGATTTCTTGTGTTTTTTTTTTAATTTTTAAAATTTATTTATGATAGTCACACACAGAGAGAGAGAGAGAGAGAGAGGCAGAGACACAGGCAGAGAGAGAAGCAGGCTCCATGCTCTGGGAGCCCGACGTGGGATTCGATCCTGGGACTACAGGATCGTGCCCTGGGCCAAAGGCAGGCGGCAAACCGCTGCGCCACCCAGGGATCCCAATTTCTTGTGTTTTTGATCCACCAGCCTTTCTGGTGGAAAGTGATAGCTTATATGGCTTTGATTTGCATTTCTCTGATGATTAGTGATGTTGAACATCTTTTCATGTGCTTTTTTGCCATCATATATCTTCTTTGGAAAAACTTCTATTTGGGTCCTCTGCCCGTTTTATTTTTTTAAAAGATTTTATTTATTCATGAGAGACACAGAGAGAGAGGCAGAGGAAAAAGCAGGCTCCCCATGGGGAGTCTGACACAGGACTTGATCCCAGGACCCAGGGATCACAACCTGAGCCAAAGGCAGACGCTCAACCACTGAGCCACCCAGGCGCCCTGTCTGCCTGTGTTAAAATCAGATTTTTTCTTCATTGGTGTTATGTAAGTTCTTTATATATTTTTTAGATATTAACCCTTATCAGATATGTCATTTGCAAACATCTTCCCCCATTCGGTAGGTTGCTTTTTCATTTTGTTGATGTTTTCTTTTGCTGTGCAAAGCTCTTTATTTTGGTGTGGTCCCAGTAGTTTATTTCTGCTTTTTTTGCCCTTGCCTCAGGAGATAGATCTAGAAAAATGTCACTAAAGCCAAAAAGGAAATTACTGCCTATGTTTTCTTCTAGGAGTTTTATGATTTCAGGTCTCACATTTGGATCTTTAATTGTTATGTTAATTTTTGGGTATGGTGTAAGAAAGTGGTCCAGGTTCCCCAGTACTGTATATTGAAGAAACTATCTTTTCTCCATTGTATATTCTTGCCTCCTTTGTTGTAGATGAATAGATAATAATTAATGTAAATGTGGATTTATTTCTGGGCTCTCTGTTCTATTGATCTTTGTATCTATATTTGTTTCAGTACTATCCTGTTTTGATTACTACAGCTTTGTACTATATCTTGAAATCTGGGATTTTGATACTTTCTACTTAGTTCTTTCTCAAGATTGCTGTGGCTATTTGGGATCTTTGTATGGGTTCCATAAACAATTTAGTATTATTTTTTATTGTCCTGTAAAAAATGCTTTTGGTTTTTTGATAGAGTTCACATTGAATCTGTAGATCACTTTGGGTAGTATGGAATTTTGACAATATTATTTCTTCCAATCCATGAGTATGGAATATCCTTCCATTTCTCTCATCTTCAATTTCTTTCACTAATGCTTTGTAGTTTTCAAGAATACAAGTCTTTCACTTCCTTTGTTATGTTTGTTTATTCCTAGGTATTTTCTTTTTGGTGCAATTGTAAATGGACATATTTTCTTAATTTCTCCTTCTATTTCCTTGTAAGTGTATAGAAACAACTAATTTCTGTGTATTCATTTTGTATCCTGCAACTTTACTGAATTTATTTTTACTTCTAATAGGTTTTGGTAGAGCCCTTAGGATTTTTTATATACAGCGTATGTCCTCTGTAAACAGTGACAGTTTAGCTTCTTCCTTACCAATTTGGATGTCTTTTATTTCTTTTGCTTATCTGATTGCTGTGGCTTGGACACCCAGTACTATGTTTAATAAAAGTGGTGAGCATGGACATCCTTATCTTGTTCCTGATCTTAGATAAAATTTATCAACATTGAGTATATTAGCTGTGGCTTTTTCATCTATGGCCTTTATTATGTTCAGGTATATTCCCTCTAAACCCACTTTAACAGTTTTTATCATGTAATTGGTCTATTTAGATCTTCTATTTTGTCTTGATTCAGTTTTAGAAGATTGTATGTTTTTATGAATTTATCCATTCTTCTAGTTTGTTCCATTTGTTGGCTTATACTTTTTGAGTATTCTTTTATAATCCTTTGTATTTCTCTGGTGTTCTTCTCTTTTGTTTCTGATTTTATTTGTGTTCTCATTCTTTTTCTTAATGAGTCTATCTAAAAGTTTATCAATGTTATCTTTTCAAAAAAATTTTCTCTCTTCAAAGAACCAGCTCTTGGTTTCATTGATCTTTTGTGCATGTTTGTGTGTATCTGTTTTGTTCTCTATTTCATTTTTACTAATATTATTTCCTTCCTTCTACTAACTTTGAGCTTTGTTATTCTTTTTTCTAGTTCCTATGTGTTATGTTAAACTGAGATTTTTTTCTTGTTTTCTGAGGTAGGTTTGTATTGCTATAAATTTCTTTCTTAGAACTGTCCTTGCTGTGTCCCAAATATTTTTAACTGTTGTGTTTTCATTTTCATTTGTCTCCAGTATTTTTTTTATGACCTCTTGGATTTCTTCACTGACCTATTGGCTCTTTAGTAACATGTTGTTTAGCCTGAAGATGTTTACGTTTTTCCAATATGTTTTTCTTGTGATTGATTTCTGGTTTCATATTGTTGCAGTTGGAAAACATGTGTGATATGCTTTCAACCTGAGGTGGGTGAATGCCAGGGTGATCCTGTGCTCTCCCTGCAGAGGGCTCCCTGGCAAGAGAACTGAAGTAGCTATAGGCTGAGGGGTTCTGGGTTGCCCAACACAGTAGGTACCCTGGCAGGACAGCTGTGTGAAGTGGGCATGGACTGTGGTGCCACTGGGCTCTCAGTGCAGGGGCTGGGTGACTGGAACCAAAGCCAACAATGGGCCAGCATGGGATATTGGATACTGGATGGCTGGCGCTGAAGCAGGCATGTTCCAGAAGGTCCCAGAGAACTCTGCACTGGCAGTGCCCTAGTGGCTACCTGGAGCCTCAGTGGTATGGACTTGGAGTGTTAGAGGGTGCTTTGTGCCTGTGTCACCTTGGTGTGATGGCTGGAGCTGTAGTTAGCATTGCCCCCGATGTCCTGGTATGCACCGTGCTGGGACTGTCCTGGTGGGATGGCTAGGGCCGGTGTCAGCTAGGAGCCTGGGGCTCACTGAGGTAGTAGGTTGGTAAGGGCATCTGGACCTTAATCCTGTCCATGCTATCAAAGTAGAGAAGGAACACAAATTATTGGGCTCACCAACTCCTTTGACATGGAGAGTTGCTGGCAGGATTCTAGGGCTAGTTCCTTTATATTCTATTTTCTGTTTTAAATTGTGGCTTTTATTCTGTGCCCAGGCTAGGGCCCTGGTATCATTGAGGTCACAGGCCAGCTATGGTGCGTGGAATTCTGGTCCCATCTGCAGTCCTAAGGTGGAGAGGGAGTGTAAACCATGTTCACCAGGCCCCCAACATTTGGTGGAGCTCTAGGGATGGTTCTTTTATAAACTAGTTGCTCTTTTAAACAAATTTCTTCTCCCTTTGCCCCAGGACAGGGAAATCAGCTCACAGTTCTTCAGTGCCATCCTTTCCCACTGTACTTTGCAGCATGGGGTGGGGGTGGGAGTATCCCTTTATTACCATGTTTCTACCTCACCATTCTCTAGGTGGCCTATCTTTTGTGCAGAATATCTTTTGTTCAGTCAGCCCTTGGTGGTTCTTCAGGAAGAACTGCTTTATAAATAGGTATAGAGGTGACGTGTCTGTGGAGGAGATGAGGGTCTTTGTACGTTGCCATCTTGGATGGGAACCAAAGCCTTAGCTCTTTCAATACTGAATAGACTTAGTTTTTTGTAAGTAATCAAAGATCTGATAAAGACAAAACATAGAGTCTTTGTTTTTCTAGGTAGATTACATTAAGGTAAAGAAAAGCCTTTGTTTATAATTATTAAAACCAGCCCAATAATGTAGGAAGATTGTTTATTTGACAGAAAAAAACAAACTTTGGCGAGGAGGAGTGAGAATCTTAAGCAGACTCCACACCCAGTGCAGAGCTCAATGCAGGGCTCCATCTCGCAACTCTGAGATCCTGACCTGAGCCAAAAATCAAGAGTCAGACATTTAACTGACTGAGCCACCCAGGTGTCCCCGAGAAAAACAAACTTTTAATTTCATGACATCTTACTTTGACACTAAAACTCTTCTTTAAATAAATTCATTTAATCATACAAAAAATTCATTTAAATCTTGATCACATATTAGAATTCCCCTTTTAAAATACTTTCAAAACTTTTTTTAAATTCAGATTTGCCCTAAGTTTATCCTATATAAATAACCAGCCTCACTTTAGGACAAAATCACTCTTTTTTCTCATTCACTTTCCTCATACTTCTTTTACTGAAAGCATACATCCTTCTTTTCTTGCATATAGAAACATTTTCCTTCTTAGTTTTCACTAGATATTAAAGTTGTTAAGGGTTAAAAATTTCTAATATGTGTGACCAAAGCTATAAAATAAGCAGTAAGTAATTGTGAATGTTATACTAGCATTCTTTATTATTGTATTAAAGGTTTTATTTATTTATTCATGAGAGTCAGAGAGAGAGAGGCAGACCCAGGTGTCCCTTACTAGCATTCTTCAGATTGGCAAATTTATGAATACATTTTATAATTTCTAGAAACGTGCTGTTTCACAGTGCAATCTTTCAACAAAACACAGCAAAATTTACTAACAGGTCCAAATTTAATTTCTCTGTAACAAGTAAGCAAAAAAGACAAAATAATGAAACAATTTCTAGACGTAGGTTTATCTTATTTGGAAACAATCTAGATATTCAATGTATTTAACAGCTCATCATTTAACCTGGCAAAACCTTAAAATTTTAAATTATCAAAAAGGTTTGTGGGGGCATCTAGGTGGTGCAACTAGTTAAGAATCTGACTCTTGGTTTTGATCAAGTGATGATCTCATGGTCATGAGATGGAGCCCTGCAACAGGCTCTGCACTCAGTGCAGAGTTTGCTCGAGATTCTCTCTCTCTCTTCCTCTGCCCCTTCCACTTGTGCTTGCTCTCTCTCTCTCTCTCTCCCTCTCTCTGTCTAAAACACGTAAATAAAAGATCTTTTAAAAAGGGTATAGTGAAACTTATAGATAAAAGTGTTTTAAGCAAAGTTTTTATCTATTCAATTTACTTTTTAACAATTCATGTTTAGGTTACCCAGAAAAACTCCATGACATCTCAGATAAACCCAGTCATCCTCCTAAGCTATTTTTTGTTGTAGAAATTTTTGAAATCTAAATATAACAGGAACTTATTTGACTTTCAGAAAAGGTAGGCAGGATAAAAGTTTTTATTGCTGATAAATATAAAGGCATATTTTTTTATTAAACCAACAACCTTAAAATAGCTTTAATGTTGAATATATTTTCCCAGATCACATGAACCTGAAGTTAATTTGGATTAAGTTTCTATTTAATTTGTAAAAGAGCTCTATTTCATTGGTGCAAAGAAAATTAAGGGCTTGAAAAAGTTAAATGTTCATAAAATTCTCAATTTTGACCATACCTTCTGGAGGTAGAAAAATACTATCTACCATACATACATTCACATACATAGAGACAGAGTTCTTAAGCTTCTGTTTTAAAATAAAACTCACTAGTTCACACATAATAGTTAGAAGAAATTAAGCTTACTTCCTTACATAGTTAAAGTCTTTTACTATTTTTAGAGAAGACTTTATATTTGTCCCTGTAAGTAATCTTTTTTTTTTAATTTTATTTTTTATTGGAGTTCAATTTGTCAACATATAGCATATCACCCCTTGTTCATTCCATCAAGTGCCCCCCCCTCCCCCCCCCAGTGCCCGTCACCCAGCCTGTAAGTAATCTTAAGGAGGCTGTGCTAGAGTTTGGGCTGTTTTAGTTAAGAGCTGTTTTAGTAGTTTGTGTCTTAAAAAGGTCTCTACCCTTTTTTTCCCCCTTCAGTGTCAGGTGATTATAGGCTGTGTTTACATTTCAAAGAAACTATGCTTCATAACTTTAAGGGATAGTGAAAGAATACAAGTTTTATCTCCAAGAGTTTTGGGGTAATGGTTACTGGGACAAAATAGTCATGAATTCTGTCCTATATTCTGATCTCTTGTACTCTCTGTAAGGTTTTGAGAGGAAAAAGTGAAGTTTAGGGATTCATAAAGATAGATGGACTTTCATTTGTTTGTAAAATTGCATTTTTGGTTTTGTAGAGATTTGCAAGACAACGACTGTTTTTAATTCCCCAGAAAAACTGAATTGCAGCCTGAATATTAAGGGGCTGACCTGCTTTTTAAATTAAAGACTTTAAGAAAGTCCTTGATAGAACTTTATTAGGCCTTTTAACAAAGGCATTCATGATTCAGTGCTGGCTTCCATTAGTCCCTGCACATCAGTCTTCCGCTGATTGTTGTAGGAGGGCCAAGGAGAAATTTGGGTCATCTGTTTTCTCTGTGAGGGGGGTGTTGTAAATGGCTACTAATCTTCTGAATTCCTCTCTAAATTTGGTAGAATCTTGTGAAAGGGAGTTAAAGGGCTTTATAATTTAAAAGATATATTGCTGTTCAGCAAACAATTTTTTTGTTGTTGTGGGGGCGGCGGGGGCGGGGGGGGAGTCTAGAATACATCTGCAAAGGACATTGTATAAGAATGCCTAAAGCTGGCACAGCCTAATTACAGAGCCTTATAAAATAGAAGTAAAGTGAGCCTTAATGCTGATTTTAGGAGCTTGTGTTAAATTCATTTCCTAGCTTTCAGCATTTATATTAGTGACCTGTATACTTTGAACCAAGAGATTAGGCTGGAGTGCTTTCTTAAAATCATGTAGGGAAAGGAAAGCTAAAACATGCAGATGGGGACAGATTTTGATAAGGGGAATTTAGCTCAAATGTGGACATTAGGTTTTGCTTTAAGTCTAATGCCTGTTCTTTCATCTTCTCAAATAGAGTCCTTAAGGCTAGCTGTTATACTAGTAAGACAGTTGAGAACCCCTTACAATGAATTTTTTCGCTTCAAACATAGCCAAATTAAAGGATCCATTATCTGGCCACGGTGATTAGGATCTTCTTAACAGTAACTCAAACTCATAAACCTTTTTTTTTTTTTTTTACTCATAAACCTTTTAATGGAAATATTGGGGACAACTTTTCAGGTTTGGACCTGGATGGCAGAGACCAGAGAGCATATTCTCATTGATCATAAAGCCAAGCTCTTAGGGGCACCTGGATAGGTCAGGGTTGAGCATCTGCTTTTGACTTAGGCCATGATCCCAGAGTCCTAGGATCAAGTCCCGCATCAGGTTCAAGGTTCTTCTAGCTGGCCTGAGAATTAAATTAACATTGAACAGATTAACAGGAGGGGGGTGGGGGAAAGCTGGCCTTGGGAGGCTGAGGTCCTCCAAGCCTGTGGTTCTGGGACTGGTTCCCAGCCACATGCACAGCCTGCAGGGTGAAGAAAGCCCACCCCTGTAAATCTTTCTGAGGTGGCAGGCATTTTTAAACTGGCAACAGTCAGTCTCCGTTTTAGGCTGGTTGCTTGCTGGGGTCACAGGTTTACCAGGAATCAAAGCTACTCTGGCCAGCCAGCCTGGCCCCTCCTGGCAAGGCAGTTTAGATCCCTTCAGCTTTTACTTTTGTTGTGTACTAATTTGATGTGATTTCAAATCCACTTCTAACAAAGGTAAAACACTTTTTCAGAAGTTGTTTTGACATAACAATGAAGTACATGGTGTCAGGATGTCATCATTTCATCGGTTCTCACTTATAAGAACTTAGTAGCTCAGTGGCTGAGGGCCCCGGCCACAGGCTTATCAATAAAAACATGTGAAGAAGCAAAACAAGAATGGCAAGGGGACATTAGACTATAAAACTGAGAGTGTGTGAGGCCTTGAAGACCTAGGGGCAATTAGCTCCTGCCATGGTTAGGATGACTCTCTTCCTGGCAGTGGCGAAAGCCATGCAGTGTCCCTGCAAAGATCATCTTGCCCATCAACACCAGTGCCCTTGGTTCCCTAGCAACGTGCTCTAGCAACATGAGACCTTCGTGCTGGCAGCTGGACTTCAGCTCCATGTTGGTTAAACAGTCTCCCCTGGATACCGACTCCTAGAAAGTGTTAAATAAGTCCGAAATCGAGTCCTTAGTTCTCACATCAACAAAACAAGACTTATTTACAGTTTTAACTTACTCCACTGAGGTGACCTTTTAAAAGTGAATCTGAAATTTACTGATCATTAGTAGTGAGGTAACCTGCATGACTAAAAAAAAGTGTCCAAAGTTTTACTTATATTCATGAACTTACTCATTGAAATACTGACAAAATGTTCTTTCAGGGAAAATAATACTTTTGGAAACCATCTCCAAAAGTATCTAACTCTGGGAAACGAACTAGGGGTGGTGGAAGGGGAGGAGGGCGGGGGGTGGGGGTGAATGGGTGACGGGCACTGAGGGGGGCACTTGAAGGCATGAGCACTGGGTATTATTCTGTATGTTGGCAAATTGAACACCAATAAAAATAAATTTATTATTAAAAAACCCAAACAAAACAAAACAAAACAAAAACAAAATATCTTCTCAAATTTATGAAAAATGTCAGTTTTGCCCTAAACATAACCCTGGAAAACCCCTTCATAATTCAAAAGGAAATTTTCCCTTCTGGCCCCTTTGAGATATGGCAACTGGATTTTATCCGGCTGCCAGCATCTCAACACACAAGCCATTACTAAAACATTTGTGTTTTTTCACTGGGCAGAAGCCTCTCCTTGCCACAGAGCTATGGCCTTAGCAATAGAAACATGTCATTAGAAAAGATTATTCCAAATTGGGGATTGCCCTCAGAGCTTCATAGTGATTGAGGCACCCATTTCACTGGTTAGATATTATAGGTCATTTGCCACATTTGGCCAATTATGCAACTTGCCTATCATCCTCAATCATCTGGCCTTGTAGAATGTACCAATGACATTATAAAAACCCAACTGGCAAAAATTTATGGAATTTTTCTACCTGCCATGGCTACAAGTTTGTCCCTTGGTACTATTGAATCTTAGACCTATTCCTTCTGGGAGACTAAACTCTCACCCTTTGAAATAATAACTGGAAGACCAATGAGAACAGATCAAGGTACATATGAACTCAGCTTACTTAAAGGTGAGGTGATGACTTACTGTAAGGGACTAATTCAGGCCCCTTAAGGAAATGAGAAATGGGTAGAACAGACTTTTTGCAGGGAGATGAACACCTCAAACATCATGGCTTTCAACCCAGAGATATAGTTTATTGGAAAACACAATTCCATCAGGATTCCCTCCACAAGTTATGGAGGGTCACACCAGGTATTATTGACTAATCCTTGTGCTGCTAAATTAGAAGTCATAGACTCAGGGGTTTATGTTTCCTATTTTAAAAAGTCTCCAACATCTAACTGAACCACCAAACCAATCAGAGCCCTTTAACACTTGCATAGGGAAAAAAAAGCAGATGACATCTGTAGAGACGACTCTCCCAAGACTCAAGAGCAGGCCAGTATTATGTTCACAAGAGTCATCACACCAATTCTCATGAGGCTTAATATTTCTCTTCTACCTCATTGCCATTGGAAGAACAGTACTATAATTCAGATATCTCAGTCCCTTGCTAGGGAAATTTTTTATAATTCAGATATCTCAGGGAAATTTTTCTGACTGTACATCTTTCAGGGGTTGTTTACTAATAATGTTACCTATATCTAACTTATCCATGGTCCCAAATATTTCCATTAGTTACTGAACGCCCCACCCCCAACACTTATTGTGTCAAGATATTCTTACCTCAAGAAAAGCCTTCATGTTTTACAGTGTTTTACACTCATTTACCCCTAAATTAGAGACCACCTCAAATTAAAATGGATACAGTCACTGTGAAAACCAGTATAGAGGTTCCTCAAAAAGTTAAAAATAGAACTATCCTATGATCCAGCAGTCACACTACAGGGTATTTATCCAAAGAATTACAAAAACACTAATCCAAAGGGATATATGTACCCCTCTGTTTATCATAGAATTATTTACCATAACCAAACTATGAAAGCAACCCAGGTGTCCATCTATTGATGAATGGATAAAGTTGAATTGTACACACACACACACACATACACAATATTAAATATTCAGTTATAAAAAAGAATAAAATCTTGCCATTTGCAATGGCATGGATAGAGCTAAAACATATAATGCTAAATGAAATAAGTCAGAGAAAGACAAATACCATATGATTTCACTCATATGGGGGGAAAAAAGAGACAAACCAAGAAACAGACCTAACTATAGAGAACAAACTGATGGTTATCAGAGGGGAGGTGGGGGAGGGTGAATAAAATAGGTGATGAGGATTGAAGAAGGCATTTGTCAAGATAAGCACTGAGTGATGTATGGAAGTGCCGACTCACTATGTTGTATGCCTGAAACTAAGATAACACCGCATGTTAACTGGAATTAAAAACTTAGAAAAAATTAGATATCACCTCCTATGTTAACAGAACTTTAATTAGCAAAAAGTAGAAACCCACATCCTCCTTTTCCTAGAATTACCTTTATACAAATTGTATATCTTTCATTTATTCCAATAGAAATTTTTCCAACTGTCCATTTCCATTAGACCAAATCCTTTGGATATCTCTGTTTGAAGGTACTGACCTTCAAATGCACCAAGCCTTCTGATACTATCCTTTGACAACTCAAGATTTTATGAGAGATGTGTTTAACTAGACCTCTGGACTCCCAAGGCCCTCTTATCCCTTGGCTAGATACTGTCCTTCTCCCACTTTCCCAAAATGAAAATGTAAACAAACACTATCTGGAAGTCTATGCACCCCTAAAGGATATATCTTGGTACACATGTTACCACACCTTAGGCATTTGATTATTTAGATAGCTGAGTTACTGGCTAGTGCCTTTGGGGCCACCTTCTTTCCATTCTTAGATCCCAATTAATCTCCCATCAAATGAAGAAAAGGGCCCTGTTCATAAGAAAATTATCCTTATGAAAATCTCTCTGTTAAGATAATAGCTGTGGACATTCCATCATATTTAGTCAATATTCATCATGTTTAACAAGCTTGCCATGCTCTTTATGGGCTTTTCTGGTGATATCCGTAATGATCTCTATCAAGGTTTATTTTCCTGGCTGGGGGTTGGCACCACCTTCCAATATAACATCATGTCACAAAATTTAACTACAACAGTTATTTGAATTGCTAGCTGAATGGCCTGAGCTATTAAGGTTCAAGAAAAATCTTTAGGTTCCCTAGCATCATAGAACAGTGTTAGATTATTTACTGCAGTCCAAGTAGGGGCTTGTGCCATAGCTAAAACCTCATGCCATACTTAAACACTTCTCAACAAGTGGAATTGGAGCACACTAAACTATTCGTATTAGCTAGATCCTTAAAAAGAAATTCAAGCTTTATACTAGAATTATTTGATTTTAAATTCTC
The DNA here is from genome assembly GCF_048164855.1 of Canis lupus baileyi. Classification (NCBI taxonomy): domain Eukaryota; kingdom Metazoa; phylum Chordata; class Mammalia; order Carnivora; family Canidae; genus Canis; species Canis lupus. The sequence continues at coordinate 75,697,979 of NC_132843.1, forward strand.
TAATATTGTTAACTGGCTACTCTCAGGATTTGGGACTCTTGTGTTTTGAGTCTAAAAATTGTATTAATTATTATTTTAAATAGTACTCTACCCATGGTTTCGTTACTCAAGATAATAGTTGATTAAAGGCTTAAAAATATTCATCAAACATAACAACGGATATCCAAAAAGTGAAAGTCATTAGAAAAGTGAACAAGTCTAAGGCCCACTTCCTTAAACCTCCTTGTTTCTCAAATGTGGCCATAAGACTCTTGCATAAAGGTTAAACATGATGAATATTGCCTAACCACAAGACTCTCCCCTCCTAGGGTCTTGATGGACCTGGTGCAGGTTGCTGGCCACTCCAGCATTGCAATGGGATATCATTGGTGATTTCTGTGTAGAAACATCTCAGTCAAAAGGGGGAAATGATAATGGAGAGAATAAAATAAAGCACTGCTAAGAAGGTCATTTAAAATGGAGCTTGGAGGACACTGAGGAAGTGCAGCTTATGGACATCTTCTGTCTCAAATTCCCAGAATTCTTGCTGAACTCACCTAAAAGTCAAGACATCTGCTGCATGTTAAAATGGACTTTCCAGGAGCACTAGCCCTAACAACTGATCACATACAGATTCATGTTACAGTAGCTATACCAGTACCAATCACAATTCATTCAAAATAACTTTTCTAAATTCCCTCTTTCCTCTTTTTTTTTTTTTTTGTTAAAGATTTTATTTATTTATTCATGAGAGACACAGAGAAAGAGAGAGAGGCAGAGACATAGGCAGAGGGAGAAGCAGGCTCCATGCAGGGAGCCCGACGTGGGACTCAATCCCAGGACTCCAGGATCACAGCCTGGTGTGAAGGCAGCGCTAAACTGCTGAGCCACCCGGGCTGCCCTCCCTCTTTCCTCTTTAAAAACTCTAACTTCTTTTATCTCTTGTCCAGAGCACACTTTTGATTTTGGTTGAATCTGTGTCTCCCAGATTGCAATCCCCAACTAAATGCATGTATTTTGTTTTGCAGCTTGCAGTTTTGTCTTTTGTTGGACTACAATTGATTTAGAGTATGTTATTTCTTTACTGGCTTATTAAAGATATGATCCTATATGCTACTGACTTGTAAAATTCCACAGTGAACCTATGGGAAATAAACTGTTGCCAAAGACTACATCTCTGAGTGTTTATTTGTTTTCCCTGCCAAAATAATTGGGTCATCCACAATCCAAAGCAAAGTAATAATAATTAACATTGGTCAGTGCTTTGGGATATATCATACTCATGTCAAACTTGAAATACAGGTTGATTCATTATGCTAAAGTTATGATTGACCAAAATCTGGTTAAGCCTGTTTTCAGATTGAGAAATTTTAAACTTAATATAGTATTTACATCTATAATATCCTACTGAAATTATAAATAGCCTTTGAACGGACAAAATTGACAGCTGTTATAATTTGGTGCTACAGTGGCCACAATAATTTTTTCACAATAATTATTTTAATACTGTTTTGCCATATTGTAGACACTTAATAGAGCTTTCCAAATGGTTTTATATGATAAAACATTTTGAACGCAGCTGTGAAAGACAGGAGGAAAATAGCAAAAATGCCTTAGTAGCTAACTCTATAAAAATTACTCAAGAGGTGGTTTAGGGGTAAAATAGATTATATACTAACTTCTGAGGATTCCTGGAGGCCTACTGAGGACTTAGTCTGGAGAAAACTTAAAATTAAGGAAATCCTAGATGTTGGCTTGATCAAATCAAATTGTTATATCTTGTATTAAAATAACAACTAAGGGGATCCCTGGGTGGCGCAGCGGTATGGCGCCTGCCTTTGGCCCGGGGCACGATCCTGGAGACCCGGGATCAAATCCCACGTCGGGCTCCCGGTGCATGGAGCCTGCTTCTCCCTCTGCCTGTGTCTCTGCCTCTCTCTCTCTCTCTGTGACTATCATAAATAAATAAAAATTAAAAAAATTAAAAAAAAAATAAAATAACAACTAAGGAAGGGAGGCACCTGGCTGGCTCAGTCAGTAGAGCATAAGGCTCTTGATCTCGGGGTTGTGGGTCTAAGCCTCACACTGATTGTAGAGATTACTTAAAAAAGTAAAATCTTTAAAAAAAAAAAAAAAGAGAGAGAGTAATTCAGGGTTAGAGGAAGATGGCAGCAGAATGGGAAGACCTAGGTTTGCCTTGTCCCATAAATACAATGAGAAAGCTATCAAATCATCCCAAATGCCCCAGAAATCAACCAGAAGCCTAGCAGAATAAACTCCAGAACTAAAGGTAAAGAAGAAAACATACCAAAGAAGGTAGGACACGTGGAGACACACTTTGAGAGAGACCAGGATCTTGGCTGCTGCCATGGGGAGGGAGCTGGTTCCAGAGAAGGCCGAGAGATACTGTAGCACACAGGGGACCCCATACAGGAAGACAAATTCCCATAGCAATTGACTTGGAAAGGAAGAGGGGTTGAATTTCATAAGTTCTTGCAACCATCAGGGCTTACAGCCTGGAATTTTAAAGGTCAGCAGGCTTGGCTTGGGGGGAGCCCAGATGGCATTGGGGATGCCCTTGGGGAAAAGGCAGGGCGAACAGCCCACCAACATACAATGTAGAAACTGTGGTATAAAGAGTGCCTGGTGCACTCAGTGAGGAGGTTATTTGCTCAGAGTGCATCACAGAGAGGCAGCATTCATGGAGGAACAGGAACAAAGGACCTGGCAGGCCCTATTTCCCTCCCTCCTGCCCCTCACATCAGCACAGGGTCACATGTGGGAACCACTCCAGCACCAACACTCACTACCTAGCTTATACCAAGTACCATTCCCCTTGCTCTGGTGGAATCACCCTTTCTAGTCATGCTTGCCTCAGTCCCAGTCTGTGAGCCACTTCCTCCAGGGGATTGGCCTAATCCCCTGCCAACACTGCATCTTTCAACCAAGGAGTTTTGCAAGGCCTCAGTTCTGGTGGCAGCAGTGACAGGTCTCGTTTTACAAGCAGACCAGAGTCCAATTAGTTAAAACTTGTCACATTCAGAGCAGGGACAAAACATGGCCCACAATAAGCAAAGAGAGCCTCTGAAGATGACTGGTCTGAAGGATAGTGTCCAAGACACAACAGCAGAGTGCATACATCATACATTGCAGACATTCCCTGAGGTGTCAGGCCCTGGGAAACAGGGGACACTACACTGCAGGGCACTATAGGACCTCTTCTTCATAAGGCCATTACACTGAAGAACAAGTCACATAGCTGCCTTTCCTAACACACTGAAACAGAGACTTGACACAGAGGAATTTGCCTTAAATGAAAGAACAGAATGAGGCCATGATCAGAGATTTAAGTGAAACATATTAGTAACATGCCTGATAGAGAATTGAATGATTATATACTGGACTGGAGAGAAAGGTGAAAGACATCAGTGAGTGGCTGGAGTGGCAATACTTCTATCAGACAAAATAGATTTTAAAACAAAGACTATAACAATGAAGGACACTACATAATCATAAATAGGACAATTCAACAAGAAGACATAACTGTAAATATTTCTGTACCCAACATAGTAGCATCCAAATACATAAAATAGTTAATAACAAACATAAAGGAGCTGATCAATAGTAACACAATAATAGTAGGGGACTTGAACACCCCACTTATGTCAAAGGACAGATCATCCACTCAGTAAACAATGGCTTCGAATGCCACACTGGACCAGATGGATTTAGCAGATATATTTAAAGCATTCCTTCCTACGACAGTAGATTGCACAGTCTTTTCAGGTGCGCACGAAACATTCTCCAAAATACACCATATATTAACAAGTCTCAACAAATTTAAAAAGGTCAAAGTCATATCATGCATCTTTTCTGGCCAACATTATGAAAGTAGAAATCAACCACAAGAAAAAAATCCGGAAAGGCCACTAATACCTTGGGGTTAAGTAATCTGCTACTAAACAATGAATGGGTCAACCATGAAATCAAAAAAGAAATCCAAAAATACATGGAAACATTATAATGAAAACACAATGTTTTAAAACCTTTCCGTCTGAAGAGACAAGTTTATAGCAATACAGGCATGTCTTAAGAAACAGGAAATATCTCAAACAACCTAACCTTGTACCTAAAGGAGCTAGAAAAAGAACAACAAAAAAACCCTCTAAAACTGGCAGGCAAATAATAATGATTAGAGTAGAAATATATGATATAAAAACTAAAAAAACAGAACAGATAAATGAAACTAGGAGCTGGTTCTTTGAAAATATAGAATTCATAAACCTCTAGCCAGACAAAGAGAGAGGGAGGGAGAGAGAGAGGGAAAGAACTCAAAATTACAAATGAAAGAGGAGAAATAACAACCAATAGAAACACAAACACTTCTAAGAGAATATTATGAAAAACTATATGCCAACAAATTGGGCAACCTAGAAGAAATGGATAACTTCATAGAAACATACAGTTTACCAAAACTGAACCAGGGAGAAATAGGAATTTGAATAGATTAGTTACCAGCAAGGATATTAAATCAATAATCAAAAAATTCCCAACAAAATAAAGTCCAGGACCACATGGTTTCACAGATGAATTCTACCAAAAATTTAAAGAGTCAATACCTATTCTTCTCAAACTATTCCAAAAAATAGAAGAGGAAGGAAAACTTCCAAATTCATTCTATGAGGTTATTGTTACCCTGACACCAAAACCAGATTAAGACATTACAAAAAAAGAAAACTATATCTCTAACAAACATAGATGCAAAAATTCTCAACAAATACTAATAAAGAGAACTAACAATACATTAAAAAAAATCATTCACCTTGATCAGGTGGGATTTATTCCGAGGACGCAAAGGTGGTTCAATATTGCAAGTCAGTCAACATGATATATTACATCAATAAGAGGAAGGATAAAAACCATATAATCATTTCGATAGATTCAGAAGAAGCATTTGACAAAATACAACACCCATTCATGATAAAAGCCCCCAACAAAGTAGGTTTAGAGAGAACATAAGTCAACATAATAAAGGTCATCTATGAAAAACCCACAGTGAACATCATACTCAGTGGGGAAAAATTAAGAGCTTTTCCCCTAAGGTCAGGAGCAAGACAGAGATGTCTGTTCTCACTACTTTTATTTAACATAGTACTGGAGTCCTAGTGACAGGACTTGACAACAAAAAGAAATAAAATGCATGTAAATTTACAAGGAAGAAGTAAAACTTCCACTTTTCGCAGACAACATGGTACTATATATTGAAAACCCAAAAGACCCCACCAAAAAAACTACTAGAACAATAAATGCATTCCATAAAGTTGCAGGATGCAAAATCAACGTGTAGAAATATTTTGTATTTCTATATACTAATAATGAAGCAGAGAAGAAATTAAGAAAAAAAATCCCATTTATAATTGCACCAAAAATAATAAGATACCTAGGAATAAAGCTTAACCAAAAAGGTAAAAGACCTATACTTGGAACTATAAAACATTGATGAAAAATTGAAAATGACTCAAAGAAATGGAAAAACATCCCACACTCATGAATTGAAAAGATATGGTTAAAATGTCTCTACTGCCCAAAGCAATAATGCAAACCCTATCAAAATACCAATAGCATTTTTCACAGAACTAGAACAAACAATCCTAAAATGTGTATGGAACCACAAAAAACCTCAAATAGCCAAAGCAATCTTGAAACGAAAAGCATAGCTGGAGGTATCATAATTCTAGACTTCAGGTTATATTACAAAGCTGTAATAATCAAAACAGTATAGTACTGGTACAAAAATAGACACATAGTTCAATGGAACAGGATAGAAAACCCAGAAATAAGCTCATAAATATATGATCTATTTGACAAAGGAGGCAAGAATATGCAAATAGGAAAAAGTCTCTTCAACAAATGGTGTTTGGAACATACAAAAGAATGAAACTGGACCACTTTCAAACTCAAAATGGATTAAGGATCTAAATGTGAGACCTGAAACCATAAAAATCCTAGAAGAGAGAATAAGCAGTAATTTCTATGACATTGATCATAGCAACATATTTCTAGATACGTCTCTTGAAGGCAAGGGAAATAAAAGCAAAAATAAACTACTGGGACTACATCAAAATATAAAATAATTATATCCATGCATGGATAAAGAAAAGATACACACACACACACACACACACACACACACACACTGGAATATTAACCATAAAAAAGAATGAAATTTTGCCATTTGCAACAACATGGAGGGATATAGACATTATATTTTTAAGTGAAATACATCAGTCAGAGAAAGACAAATACCCTATGATTTCCCCTACATGTGGAATTTAGGAGACAAAATGAATAAAAAAAAAAAAAAGAGACAAATCAAAAAACAGACTCTTACCTACAGAGAACAACCTGATGGTTACCAGAGATGGGGGCAATGGGTGAAATGGGCCAAGGGGGTTAAGAATACAATTATCACAATGACCACTGAGTGATACATGGAGTTGAGTCACTGTATTGTATGCCTGAAACTAATATAACATCGTATGTTAAGTGCTGGAATTAAATTAAAAAAAAAAAAAAACTCAGGAAAAAAGAAAAGACTAAACTGAGAAAATCTGTAGAGACCCTCCAACTACTTTGGCTAAAAGCACTGCTGTTGGTTTCTCTAACTCAAATCCACCCACTTTGGAACTCATAGACTTTTACCCTGCATGATAGTCACATCCGATATACTTGGCCTCTGCTTTTTTTAACCCACAGCTGATAAAAATATTGTAAAGGCCTGGTTGCTTCTATTAAAAACAATTATACTTTGGTCAGATTATCTTTTCATCAACCACTCCTGGAAGATAAAGCTCTTAAACATCATACCTTGCAACATGGAGATTTTGTTTATTGGAAAAGATACCTCCAGAAAAACTCTCTCCTTAGTCTCCCTGGAAAGGCCCTTATTAGGTACTGCTAAACAACCTTTGTGTTGCCAAAGTCCAGGGAATAGACTGTTGGAATCATGTGATTCATCTAAAGAAAACCCCAAACTGGCTGGACCCACACACCATGTGGTGGCCTGAAAGTTCCTGGAATTGACACAGAGGACATTTGATGAAACAGCTTTCTCAAGATGCCTAGACCAGGCCTGTATACCTCCCCCCAACCCCCCACTGTTGCTCCTTCTACCCCTGTGGAAAGAAAATGCACTTAATTGCATTTCCTAATCTCTTACAACTTCCCCTTTCCTCTATAAAGGGCATCCTGTGCTCTCCAGACTTGTCTATGGTGTTGCAGTAGCTGGATTGACCTGGACTGCAGTTCTCTTCTATTTCCAAATAAACCCATGTTTGGTGGTAAAATAACTAGCAGCTTTATTTTTAAAGTTGACATTACTGAATATTTTCCCAGATCACGTGAACCTGGAATTCATTTGGATTAAGTTTTTATGCTATTTTTGAGAACTTAAGAAATAGTAAATTTACATAAGAGCTTAATTTTCTCTAGCCAATTAAATAGAGCTCTTTTCAAATTAATTTTGGCAATACCATCTGGAGGTCAAAAAATACATTATAATACATGTAGACAAACACAGAGATCTTGTAGCTTCTGATTTAAAACAATATAAAACTCACTAATATATAAGAAACCATTTATTTGGTTATTTACTTAACCAAATACATTTACTCATTCACATGGTTATAGTCTTTTACTATTTGTGAAAAAAACTTTTAAGATTTGTACTTGTCCCTGGAAGTAATTTTAAAGAGGCTGTGCTAGAGTTTGACCACAAGAGCCCTTTTAGCTATTTATATTTTTTAAAAGCCCTCTTTCCTTTTTTTAAAAAAACTAAGTGTCAGATGATTGTGGGTAGTGTTTACATTTCAAAGACATAATATTTGTAACTTTAAGAGACAGAGGAAGAATGGGGTTTTTTTTTCTAAAAGTTTTGGGGTAATTGTTATTTACCTTTTTAAAGTTTTAGACAATTTTGTTTCAATATCCCGATCTTTTGTACTATCTACAAACATTTTAAAAGGAAAAAGAATGTGGTTTGGCAATTGGCAAAAATAGGTGGGCTTTGACTCACTTGTAGAGTTGAATTGCCAGTTTTGTAGAGATTTTCAAAACAAACACAGTTATTTTCAATTCCCCCCAAACTGGATTACAGCCTGAATATTAGGGGACTGACTCACCAATTTAATTAAACTTGCTTCTATCAGAGAATTGTTTAACTAAAATGGAAATCAAAAATAAAATAAAATAAAATAAAATAAAATAATAAAATAAAATAAAATGGAAATCAAAAGATTTATGCCCTTGTAAAGTTATAAATAATTTTTTAAGAAGTCTTGTTTCTAAATATACAATTCAACTTCCGGCTTCTACTAGTTCCTGAGCATTGGCCTTCTGCTGATCATTCATAGAAGGATCTCGGAGAACTTTTGGTTATGTTTTCTCTGTGAGGGAGGTGTTATGAACAGCCACGAATCTTTCTAATTCCACTCAAAATTTGGTATCATGTCCTGAAAGTAGAGATAAAAGGACTTTATTACTGAAAAAATATACTTCTGTTCAGAGGATATAAATTTCTTTGTGGTAAAGGGCCTAGGATTATATCTGCAAAGGGCATTGTATAAGGATGCCTAAAGCTGGTAAAACCTGATTATAAAACCCTAGAAAGTAGGAGTAAAGTGAGCCTTACTGATAGTTTTGAGAGCTTGTGCTAAATTCATTTCCTAGCTCTCAGCATTTATATGAATAAATTGCATACTCTGAATCAAGGTATTAGGCCAGAGTGCTTTCTGTAAACCATGTAAGGAAAAGGAAAAGGAAGTTAAGGGGAATTTAGCTGGATGTGGCCATTAATTTTTGTTTTAAGTCTACTCTCTGTTCTTTCATCTTTTCAAAGAGAGTGCCCAAGGCTAGCTATTATACTAATAAGACAATAGACAACTTCCTACGAACAATTTTTTTTTCTTTTAAATATAGCCAACTTAAAGTTTCTATTATCTGGCCACTGATTATTAGAATCTTCTTAATCTTAACAATGACTCACACCAATAAGCCTCTTTATAGAAAAACTGGGGCAACTTCACTACTATACACTAATAATGCAGCAGAAGGAAGAGAAATTAAGAAAAAAAAATCCTATCTATGTATCTACACACAATGGATTATTATTCAGCCATAAAAAGGAAGAAATCTTGCTATTTGCAACAACAATGATGGATGTGGAGAGTACAGTGCTAAGTAAAACACGTCAGAGACAGACCAATACATATGATTTCATTAATATGTGGAATTTAAGAAACAAAACAAATGAACAAAGGAAAACAAAAGAGACAACCCCCAAATCAGACCCTTTACCATAGAGAACAAACAGATGGTTACTAGAGGGGAGGTGGGTTGGGGGATGGGTGAAATGCGTGAAGGGGATTAAGAGTAAACTTAACCTTGATGGGGCCTGAGTAATACATGGAACTGTCGAATCACTATATATATGTACACCTGCAACTAATGTAACATTGCATGTTAACTTTTAACTACACTGGAATTAAAATTTTAATTTTTAAAAAGACTGGGTTTTTTTCAACATTCCTTCAGCTATTTGGGGACTTTTTTGGTTTGATACAAATCTTAGGATTATTTGTTCCAACTCTGTGAAAAATGTCCCACGTATTTTGGTAGGGATTGCACTGACTGTGTAGATTGCTCTAGGTAGCATAGACATTTTAACAATATTTATTCTTCTAGTCCATGAGCCTGGAATGCTTTTCTATCTTTTTTTTTTTTTTTTTTTTGTCTTCCTCAATTTATTTTGTAAGTGCTCTGCACATTTTAGAGTCCAGATCTTTTACCTCTTTGGTTAGGTTTATTCTTAAGTATCTTATGGGTTTTGGTGCAATTGTAAGTGGGATCGATTCCTTAATTTCTCTTTCTTCAGCCATTGTTAGTGTATAGAAATGCAACTGGTTTCTGTGTGTCGATTTTATATCCTGCCGCATTGCTGAATTGCTGTAGGAGTTCTAGCGATTTTGGGTGGAGTCTTTTGGGTTTTCCACATACAGTATCACGTCATCTGCAAAGAGTGAAAGTTTGACCTCTTGGCCAATTTGAATGACTTTTATTTCTTTTTGTTGCCTGACTGCTGAGGCTAGGACTTCTAGTACCTCAAGAAGTTAGAAATAGAGCTACCCTACTACCCAGCAATTGCTCTACTGGGTATTTATTCCAATAATACAGATGTAGCCTAATGCCAGGACACCTGCGCCCCAATGTCCACAGCAGCAATGTCCACAATAGCCAAATTGTGGAAGGAGCCAAGACATCCTTCCGCAGATGAATGGATGGAGAAGATGTGGTCTATATATACAATGGAATATTACTCAGCCGTCAGAAAGGATGAATTACCCGCCATTTTCTTCAATGTGGATGGACCTGGAGGGTATCATGCTAAGTGAAATAAGTCAATCAGAGAAAGACAGTAATCATATGGCTTCACTCATATGTGCAATAAAAGAAATACTGAAAGGGACCAGAAGAGAAGGAGGGGAAACTGTGTGGGGAAAATCAGAGAGGAAGACAAACCATGAGAGACTCTTGACTCTTGAAAACAAACAGGGTTGCTGATCCCAAAGTGGGTGGGAGAATGGGGTAACTGGGTGATGGGCATTAAGGAGGGCATGGGATGTGATGAGCACTGGGGGTTATATGCGACTGATGAGTTATTGAAAACTACATCTGAAACTAATGATGTACTATATGTTGGCAAATTGAATTAAAAAAAAAAGGGCTGGGGGCCACGCTCCAGGTTTAGACCATGGACCCAAGCAGCATCCCTGGAGAGGGCATAGATAACATAGCCCCCATGATCCAAAAGTTGACTCCCAAATAGAGTCTAAAAAAGCAAAGATCTTCACTTCACAGGTAGTGAAGCCAAAACATTGAATTAAAAATGCTTGAATGTTCTCCCCTGAGGAAAATCCAGGTAACCTGATTGATTTATGAGCTTATTTTGCAGAAGTTGATGGACCACCAGCAAGATGAGCTGAGACTGGAGCAAACCAGGAAGAGTTCTTGTCGTTGCACAGAAAGGACCAAGAGTGGGTGAAAATAACCTCTGTAAGGACACACCTCAGATCCCCTCCATCATCATGCTTTCCTTGCTGTTTAATGAACACGTATCCCATGAAAAGACAGGATTCCTGAATTCCTATATTCAAAAAGGAGAACTCCTCCCTTTCCCCCCTATCTCCAATCATCATATCCCATTTAACCTACACACCTGTGGCATCCTGAGCCTCTGTCCTTAAATACACCCAACTGCAACTCTGTGTGGAGGCAGATCTGAGAAATTTTCTCCCATCTCCTTGCTTAGTGTCCTGCAATAAAACCCTTTTTCTCCACCATAAAACCAGCATCAGTGTTTGGCTCGCTGTACATTGAGCAATGGGCCCTTGTCCAATAACAGAAAGGATGGTGTAGTGAAGACAGGGTCTCTGGTCTCCCATGAAAATGTAAGGTGTCTCCAGTCTCTGGCCCCCTAAGCTATTTCGCCAGGCAGCTACTACTGGAAAGGAACTGTTCCAGGACTAAGAAACAACAAAGTTTAAGATGACAAAGGTCCCTCTGGGCTGCAACTTCTGTGACAAATTCCCCTGGCATCCTGGATGGAGAATGCTGCTTACAACCTTAGGTTTCAGAACCTCTGTCTACTCAACTGACCACCAAGGTATACCCAAGTAAGGGCACCCTCTGAATGGTGGAGACCAACAGAATAGTCTTGCTGGTCACAAAGTCAAGCTCTTAGGACACAGAACAAGATGAAAGGAAAAGCTTCATCTGGTTTTTAAAAAGGGAACCCTTTCACTATTTTTTTTAAGGGAGACAGAACACGAGAGACTCCTAACTCTGGGAAACAAACTAGGGGTGGTAGAAAGGGAGGTCGGGGGGGTGGGTGACTGGGTGACGGGCACTGAGGGGGGCACTTGATGGAATGAGCACTGGGTGTTATACTATATGTTGGCAAATTGAACACCAATAAAAAATAAATTTATAAAAAAATAAAAAATAAAATAAAATAAATTAAAAAAATTAATTAAAAGTAAAAAGGGAACCCACAACAAAGTTTGTCCAAACAGACCAGTCTGAGGAGAACTGTGAACTCACCCCAGACTGTGAGCCCACCTTGAACAGCAGGCTGACAGGGCCCATGCCCACATCCTTCCCCGTAGCCCTTCCCATTTGTTACAAATGCTACAAAGAGAAAAGAAAACAGTGACCACCTCAGGGAGAAAATGGTCAAACCAAGACTATTTGACCAATTTTACTAGAGTTGCCAAGTGCAAGCAACTGATTCCACAAATATTTAATCCAGCTGATCTATATTTAGAAAGAGAAACAGAGAGAAAGGACTCTCATGGCTTTAGGTACATTAGACACCCCCCCACCCCAGGCAGGGAGCCAGGGGCTGATGTGGCTAAAATTCCCATCTACCTGCAGCTTTTGTCAGGTGTCTCAGGACCTCTCAGCTGTGGTTGTTTTCAGCCAGGGATGTTATCCTGCCAGTTCCACCAAGTGTTGTGGAGGCAAAATATTTCTGTACTCTTCAACATTCTTCTAGTTGGCCTGAGAATTAAATTGACAGAAGATAGATTAACAGGAGAGAAAAAAAAGTGCAATTTTTAATTTTGTGTACACAGAGGCCAAATATTAAAATTGAGAAGCAAACAGATGACCAAGGAAGGCAGCTGCTATATTTTTTTAGACAAAGAGTCAATAAATCTGTGAGGAATTGACAGGACAAAAAAAAAAAAACAAAAAAAAAAACAACCCACATTTGGGAACTTCAATTAGTAAGGGATTCTAAATGGAAATTTGGACAGGGGCCGTAAATTGCTAAAAGTAAAATGTTTATTTATAGCCTTCTTGGCTCTGAGTTCCCTCTCTCTGGAGATAGGATGTCTCTTTACCTCCTGGTACAAGATGTCTCCTCTTTTAATGGGAGATTTATTTCCTGCTTTCTGGAGACAAATGGGGGCAGTGTAGGTGTCTTTCTTGCACTGTTTCTTACGTAACTTTAATTCAAAATTGTTAATATGCCAAAGTGGCACATTGTGGGTGACCCTCCTTAGGCCTTCTGTGTGCATTTGGATTGGTTAGGGCTTGGAATAAAGAGGATGCCATGCAACCCCAAGAGACTGTTCTTGAGACCTGGATTCTCCATACATTGCAGGTTCTAGGTCTCTGGCTTTCCAGATCTACACGGCCAACAAATGTGCGGTATGCACGCCCTAGCTGAACTTGGCAGCCAAGCACCCTTAGGCATGGGGAGCTGGGCTGGTCGACAACTACTGGCTGAGCCTCCAGGATGAAGGGAGCTCACCCCTGAAATCCTTCTGTGGTGTCACCTTTAAACTTGAAACAGTCCCCATTTGTCCCCCTGATGGGGTCCTGGACTCCTCTGGCGATCAAGACTCCCAGGTCTGTCCTAAAGAATATTCCTGTCAGACTCCCCAGTCTCACCCTGGCAAAGTATCCAGTTTCCTCCAGTCGTACTTTTGGAGGGAAGATGTGCAATTATGAAGGTTGGGGCTTGGAATCAGGGAGCTGTCTCTGACCTACAAGAGGTCACACCAGGGACTGCGCATCTCCCAACGCTTGCCCCATTCCGGGTTCCTGTCTGCCCTGACCTTCACAGCCAACATATGCTGTATGCACACATTGTGTGGCCGTGGGCCCTCCAGCTCAGGACGGTCCCCAGCCACCTACATAGCCTCCTGGGTAGAGGAATCCCTTCCCTCAAAATCTTTCTGGTGTGGCAGCTGTAACCGGGAGAGAGGCAGTCCTTGCTTGGACCGGCTGCCCGATGAGGTCTCAGTCTTTTCCAGAAATCAGGGTTCTGAGGGGTCTCTTATTGGAGGATTCCCTGGCCGCTCTGGCCAGCAACAGCCTGCCAAGGCGGTCCAGCTTTTCCCTCATATGTCCTTAGGGGAAACAGGTACATTTGTTTAGGTTTGGACTTGAAAGGAGGGAAAAAAAAAAAAAAAAAGAAAGGAGGCAGATGACTTGTAACACCAAGAACCTGATCTCGTAAGAGACCTCGGGCTACCCTGGCCTGGGCGTACTGCACGTGCACGGAACATACCTGTAAGCTGGCCTCGGGCAGGCCTGGCTCTCCAAGCCTAGGGAACGTCAGTCAGGCCACCAAGCACCTCAGGCCTCTGGCCCAGAGGGGAGCCTCCCTCCTGAAAGCTGCTCTGATGTAGCAGCTGCAAATGGGCCACAGTCAGGCCCCAAGTGGGCTTGCTGCCCGATGGGGTCCGGGGCTGCTTTAGGAATCAAGACTCCCCGGTGTCAGGGCACCTGGTTGGCTCAGCGGTTGAGCATCTGCCTTTGGCTCAGGTTGTGATCCCGGGGTCCTGGGGTCGAGTTCTGCATCGGGTTCCCCGCATGGAGCCTGCTTCTCTCTCTGCCTGTGTCTCTGCCTGTCTCTCCATGTCTCTCATGAATGAATAAATAAAATCCTAAAAAAAAAAAAAAAAAAGACTCCCCAGTGTCTCCTAATGGAAGATACTTTGCCCTGCATACCCTGCCCTTTCCTGGCAAAGCAGTTGAAAAACCTCCACTTTTGTCTTCAGGGGGAGTGTCATATAAGGATGGGTCAGCCTTGCAATTAAGCTGATACCTTGTACCACCAACAGTCCACACCTGTGACACGGCCTCTCCTGACACCTGCCCTGTTCCAGGTTCCTGGCCAAGCCGACCCCTCATCTCGGCCCGTGCATATGCAGTAAGCACCGCTTCAGCCACTTGGGGTTGCCGGAGCCCTGCAGCCCTGTACAGCTGGGTCCCAATCCCAAACACCTGCCTGGGTTTAGTGTGGATGGGACCAGCCCCAACCATCACTCTGATGTAGCAGCTACAACCTGGGGGCAGTCTGTCCACATTTGAACTTGCTGCCTGAGTGGGTCCAGGGCTTTTCCTTCCAACAAGGCTCTCAAGGGTCTCTTATTAGATGATACCTGGAAAGCACTCCTGGCCTTGTCTGACCACAACAGTCCAATAAGTTCGAGCTCTGACTCGGAGGGGATATTGCCTGATGGGACGGATGGTATTGCAAGTACCCAGACATCTGGTCCCTAAGAGTCACTTCTCTAATCCAGTCTCCCAAGACCAGGGCTCTCTTCTAGGTCCCCGGCTACCAGACATGGTGCTACATGTACAGCTCATCCCCCTAAGACAGTTGGGAGCCTCCAGGGAGTGGAAGTGGTGCCAGACACCAATACCTGTGTAGGCTACAGTGTGGAGTGTGCCCACCGCCAAATATCACCCTGGGGCTGCAGCTGCAGTCTCCATTTGGACTTCCTGCCTGAAGAGGTTCCGGGCTTCCTCAGCAACCAGGGCTCCCCAGTGCCTCTTATTAGATAATGCCCCACTGAGAAAGCCCCACCCCGCCCAGGCAAGGTTGACCAATATCCTCCAGCTCTGTCCTCAAAGGAAACATGCCTTTTGTCCACACCATCCAATTCCTTGACATGGCCCACTGGATCCGCACCCTCTTCCAGGGTCCCAGCTGCCTGGAACTGCTTTGACCATGCATGGCCAGTTCAGGCCCCTGTGGGTGGCTGGAGGCTGCTGGGACCCTCCAGGCTCCTGGGGCAGGGCCAGCTCTAAAATCGTGTGGAGGCAGAGCCGCAACTTGGCGCCACTGTTGTCTTGATTTGGACTTGCTGCCTGAGGGGTCCCAGGTCTCACCAGCAACTGTTGCTCGGGGTCTTTTATTGGAGGGTACCCTGGCCAGGCTGCTGGGGCCCACCCTGACAAGGGAGTCCAGATTTCTCCAGCTCTGCCTTCAGGGAAGGACGCGCATCGGTGCGGGTTAGAGCATGGGAAGAGCAGATGCCAGATACTTCCAGCAGCCTGCCCTTACCACCCAGCCTCATGGGGCACTTGCGCTTTTCCAGACCCCTCTGGCCTGACCTGTGCAGCCGCTGCGAGCGCCGCACCTGCTCCATCAGCTGCCCTGGGGCAGCAGAGCCCTGGGGGCCCGTGGAGCTTCGAGAGCGCAGGGAGCCAACTAAAGAAAACAAGAAATCACTCCGAGCTGCTGACATGAGCCGCGGCCAACCCCTACGCAAGTTCCCCGTCTCCTGAGGTCTGGGCTCCTGCCTCAGTCACCGACCGTTCCCAGGTTCTCCCCGTGGGGGATACTCCAGACTCCTCAAGGACTGCCTCCAAGGAGAACGTGCCCGTAGGCACGGGCTTGGAAGGTTAGGGCTTGGGATTGGGCAGAGCCTTTGGGACTTCGAGGGCCTGCTCCCCTGGCCCGGCATCTCCATGCTCATGCCCTGTTCCAGGTCCCTAACTCCCCGGGCCTGCACCGCGCAGTTACATCCCCGTAAGCCCATCTGGGGTCGATGCAGCCCTCAGAGCCTGGGAAGCCCACGCTGGGTCCCGACCACTTACACAGCATCCACGGACGACGGAGCCCACCCCATGCTTCTGGTTGATGGCTAGTGATGAGACACGGTCCCCATGGACCTCCTTCTCGATGGGGTCTTGAGCTTCTTTAGGAGCCAGGCCCCCCTGGTGTCTCCTAATGGAAGAAATCCCATCTAGCGGGCTCCGTCCTTCCCTAGAAAGGCAGTTGAAAAACCCCCAGTTCTGCTCGATTCCCGATCCCGGGCTAATTTAACCTGGGAGACCCGTGCCCGCATTGTCTGCACCCTGCCGGCCGAACTGGGGCTGCAGGGGGCACCCCAGGCCCATGGGCCTCCCGCCGGGACCCAACCTCCTGAATGGCCCCGAGTGGAGGGAGCCCCACCTGCTGAAAATCCTTCGGAGGCAGCAGCTTACAGGTGAAGCCAGTCTGGCTCCATGTGAAGTGGCTTCCTGATGGGTGTCCGGGTTCTCAGCTATCGGAGGACACCCCAGCCATCCAGCCCCCACCCCCCTGGCAAGGCCCACCTTATTCCTGCAGCTTGGCCATCAGGGGGAATCTAGGCATTTGTGGAGGTTCAGCCTTGGAATTAGGCAGATGCCAGGTACCCGGATAGCCACCTCCATGACCCTCCTCACCTGACACGGCCCAGGCCAAGGTCCCTGACCACCCTGAGCTGCGTGGCCCACTTATGTGTGGTCCCTGACATGTCCCCTTGGCTTTCAGCGTCGTCAGATCCTGTGGAGCTCAAGCCAGTCCTCAAATCCCTGCTAGCTGCCAGGGTGAGGGAGAGCCTGAAATTCTTTCTGAGGCTTCGGCTTGAGCTGCTGACTGTCCCCAGCTGGAGCGGCTGCCCAGTGGCTTTTCCAGCAATCAAGGATCCCAGGTGTCTCCTATTGTGAGGCTTCTCAACCACCCCTTCTTGTTCCACTGAGGAGGTATCTCAAATGCCCCCTCCTGTGACCCGGCCTCAGCCAACATTGCCCACTTCTAGGTCCCTGGTCACCCTGGCTACTTCGACTTGCATAGCCTATGCTTGAGGGGATTGTAGCCTGTCATTTGGCTGCTGGCTATCAGGGCCCTCTCTGGCTGTGGAGGTCAGGCTGGTCTCCCAACACCTGCTGGCCTGCAGGGTGGAGAGAGCCCACCTCCACTAAAATCATTCTGAGGCTCCGGCTTAAACTGGAGACAGCGAGTCCCCATTTGGACTGGCTGCCTGTGGCTCCTCCAGCAACCGGGGTTCCCAGGGGCATCTCTTATTGGAGGGAAGCATGGCCTCTATAGGGCCCGGGCAGGGCAAGGCCATCCAGGCTACTTTATTTAGCTTTGCCTTCAGAGGGAATATTTACATTTGCATGGGTCGGGGCATAGATGTGGGCAGATTCCTTGCACCCAGCATGCTCCTGGGACCTGATATCTCTGGACGCTTGCCCTCTCTTCCAGATCGTTGGCTGACCTTACCAGGGAGGCCTGCACATGGAGTGTATGTACCCCAAAGTCTGGCTTTGAAAGACCCTGCTCTCAGAGCCTGTGAAATTCAGGCCAGGCCTCCACCACCACCAGCATCCCCTCTGGTGTGGAGGGAGCCCACCTTTTGAAAGTCGCTCTGAGCCAATAGGTGTGAAAGGGCCACCACGTAGGTTTGCTGTCTGTTGGGCTCCAGGGCTTCCGTAGCAATCAGGACTCTCCTGTGTCTCCATATGGCGGATATCCTGTCCTGCTAGGCAGGCCACACTTCCCAGCAAGGCAGTTGAAAACCCTTCAGCTCTGCTTTTGGGGGGAATATTCCATAATTGATCATTAGGCTGATACCCTGTACACTGTTCAGCTCTCTCCTTTGATGCGCCTCACCCGCCATTGCCCCATTGCAGGTCTCCTTCTAGTCTCAACACCTGCCAGGCCTGCTCATTGTACTCTGTGTCCTGTCCCCCGGCCCTGGGCTGCAAGGGCACTCCGGGCCTGGGGAGCTCTGGCCAACCCCGATTACCTGGATGTCCTCTGAGTAGAAGGAGCCCACCCCTAGGAAGTCGTGCTGAGGCAAGAGCTTTAATCCGGCCACAGTGTCCCCTTTTGGCCTGACTGCTGGGATCCTGATGTTCATTAGCAACCAGGGGGGCCCCAGGTATCTGTGACTTGAGAGTGCCCTGGTCAGCACTTCTGGTCCCACTCTGCCCCTAATGGGAAAGTGCATCTTTCCGTGGATTAAGCTTGGAATTAGGCGGAGGCTTCGTGCCCCCCAACAGACCCCCCCCCCCCAGCAACCTGGCCCTCACTGTCATTCCCCATCTCAGCACATGCAGTACACACTCTGTCCCTGGGCAGCTGAGGCTTTCCAGGCCTGTGGAGCTGGGGTGGATCCCCAGCAGCTCACAGGAGGAAGTTTCTAACCCCATGACGTTTGCTCAGAGGCAGCCGCTCATGTGGGTGACAGGCCCCATGTGGACTGGCTGCTGGATGGGGTCCCTGGCTTTTGCTGCTTCACCGAGGCCCCAACCATCTGGTTTGCCTCTGGTGTGGAGAAACCTTTCCTCGGGAAGTTGCTTCAAGCAGGACAGCTACAAACGGGGCATGCATAGTAACTGCTTGGTAATCCACTTTTCTGTAACAAACATTTCTCAACAGTATGCTCTTTGGCCAATTCACATGAACTATAAATGGTTATTTTCTTTAAAAATAATTTTGTCCAGTTTTATTTCTGCTTTTTGGAGAGGGAATCTATCAGACTCCTGTGCTTGCCATTCTTGCGGTCCCACCTAAAGGGGTTTGAAATATACTTTGTTCAAAAAATTTCTGGAAGCATTATTGGGCAAAATTGTTCTTGACTACATTTTAAAAATATCTAAAAACGTATAACAACTAGGGAAGAGGGAAGCTAATTCTTGGTGCCAGTTTGAAGAGGAATTTACAATAACTAAAGATGGATATGGTAGTAAAATGAGGCCTGAGGCCCTACACCTGTTGCCTTCTGAAACAGCTGACCTCCTGGCTAGCAAGGAGAGGCGAGGGCTCCATTTCTGAATGCTTCAAACTCAGGAACGTTGCAACTGCAGCAAGGAGGTTGCACGGCTAATATTCCGCTCAAGTAAAATATCAAGTGTTGAATTTAGAGTCTTGATGTGAAAACACTAATAAGACATTATTTAGTTGTTTTCACACCACCCTCTGTGAACTTTGATATTTACCTGAAAGTATTTCACTACACAGCTTCCCAGCAGTGCACTGTACTTTCAAAACTCGTGCGTATAACCACACAGAAAAGCAGGATTTGGAGCAACACCACTGTTATTGGACCATTTCTAAGTATATGTGTTCGGGATAATCCAGCACGATGCTTTTAATTAATGCCATTCTGATCTTATGGATTTCCACTGTTGGGGGGCAAGGTAAGTTGAAAACATGAAAACATGTGAATATTTAGTTCCTTTCTCATATATGTGTGTGTTGGGGGTGTGTGTGTGTGTGTGTGTGTGTGTGCATGTTTTAAAATGAATAAATAGGTAAGAACATTTTGGATAAAGGCTTGTAATTTAATCTATTTTATCAAAATGTTTTCATACATGAAAATAAGAGAAAATAGGATGAAACAAGTCTTCTCTGTTCTCTAAGTTCCTACATACGAATAGCCACCAACTACAACATTTGGAGGGGAATAACAGGATGAAAAAGCTGCATATAATGAAATCGAAAGCACCAAGTACCAGTTGTAATTCTCCATAAACTCTACAATGCCACTGACCAGAAAAACCATCCCAAGAAAATCTGGACCCCTTCAAAATGTCTGCATTTTCATAGGTTTGTTAACTGAAGATTTAAATATCACTAAACCAGGAACTTCCTTTTTCAATCTAATTGTCATTCAACAAAGGGAAATCTCTATTAGTAAAACAGGACTGTATATCCTAATTTTTGTGTATGATGTGCCAGTGAAATGTCAATGAGTTATTTTCTTTTTGCTGTTGTTGCTATTTGCTTTTTCTGAGCTCTTCAGGAAATGTTGGAAGTGGAAGAGAATTGCACATCATTTCTTTTTTAAAACTATAGAAAATAAAAATAAAAATAAAAAAATAAAACTATAAGTCATGTCTTACAATATTTTAAAAATGGTTTCATCTTATTTCATGTTAAAATTAAAAAATCATCATATCCAAATAATGGTAAGCAAGCCTCTAACAAGATCCAGGACAGCTGATTAGACCACGTGTGGAAGTAGAGTTTCAGTCCTGTGTTTTATTGTTTGATTTCCAGGAATTTATTTTGCTATTTTATTGCTTGCTAATTTTTGCCTGTAATGAACATTCTTTGGGGGAACTTTCTCTTTAGCCCTAACATAAGAGAAAAAATGGAAGCAATAAAAATGCTTTACTTTTAAGAGCCACCCTCATAAGAGTTCCAAAGCCTTATTTCTATGGACTTGAAACTCCTTTTGTTTGTTACTACTTTTAGCATTGAGATACAATCACAGGAGAGCAGTTAGCTAATGGGGTTAAAAGTACAACAACAGGCAGATAGTCTCAATTAAAAATACCAAATTCTCTGGTTACTCAACAGCCTCACTGAAGAACTATATAGATGGGTGTATTTGATATATTTCTTTTAACCTGTGTGTCTGGTATATATTGTTTTAAACAATATATCTAACACCTGTTAGAGATGGCATTAAGAGAGGGTTTCTAAATGGGGAACGCAGAGGAAAATAAGTGTAAAATGTGAGAATAATATGTAGAATTTTTAACGACTCATAGCCCAGAAAAAGATATTCAAACTTCCAGCTAGTCTTCTGGAGAACCTTCGGTGGAGCTCTGTGCAAAAGTTGTATAGATGCTAAATGACCTGTAAGTCTGTGTTGCTCTTAGATGCCAGTTGAGAAACTGGCCCCAAAGCAAAAGCAGCTTATTAAAGTCAACCTCATATAAAAATTCCGCATGCTCTCCATAGTGAATATCCGTTGAGCAATATTACACTGCACGCTGCAGCAAAAAAGCTCAAAAGTAAATGAGAACTCCGTGCCTCACTACAGCTTCGAGTGTCCTTGGAGGAAACCAAAACATGTCAATAGATGACAAGACTATGTGTGTGCATTTGTGTATATAGATGCAATGTGTGCACATATATATGTACATGTGATATACGTGTGTGTATCTAAGGGCGTGGATTTATTTCACAGGGAATGTGGTCATAAGCTTTTATCAGGATGTGGAGACAGCAGACATCGTCTCCTACTGGATTTTGGAGGGGCTGACCGGCTAAGGGAGGCCTGCCAAGAGAAGTCAACTTTCGGAGCTAGCGGGCCTCCGTGTGCACAATAAATATTGCTAAATGTTGTTGCAGAATGAGCTTTCAAGGGTTGGTAGGAGAAGGGCAGAGAATGGAGGTGGTTATTCTGGGCAGCAAAGTGTATGTGGGTAGAAATGCTATCATTTGGGCGAGGCCAAAGCATACCTGGAAACAGAATGAGGAGTGGTATGACTATCAACATTGTAGGTGAGGGGCTTTTCCTCTGAATCTTCTCCAGAACTACCACGTGTCAAGTTGTTATGGGGTGGGGGACTTCAGGTTTCACAGGTTAAACACCACAGGAGTCACTGGTGTGACATTCTGTGCCACCTGCTGGAAAGTCACCTCTAGACAGATGCAGGAGGGAATTTTCCGAGTTAACTGGTCTGTGAGCTGAATTTCTGGAAGTGGTTTTCTTTATTTACCTAAGGCAAAACCAAAATTGCTTCATCCTCATGGCACCGGGAGGAACCTGACAACACAGAGGCTGAATCAGAATAGAGAAAGGAAAGGCCTTGGAGGCCCCGCACGATTCTGTCCCTGCCTGCCCGGCGCGCGGTGTGGACCAGTGAGGGTTGCTGCTCCCCTTGGCCACCGGTTATGGATCGCTGTGTGGCATTTTCCTTCTCGAAGATACTGCAGAAGAGATTTTACTCCACATGACTCCAAACCCTACATTTCATGTAGACACTAGGCTTTTCAAATACGCGTGTCCTCTTAATCAGAGATCATTTTTTGTCTTCTCCTGATTAGTACACCGGAGAGCACATAAGGTAAAGGAATTTGAGCTAGATGAAAGGAAAAAAAAAATCAATGAGATGATTAAAATAGGACTTAATGATTCACTGATGTAGGTTAATTCTACCGTTTTATTTTTTGCAGGGCCTTTCCATTGCAATTTTCCAAAAATAAACCACGGAATTATATATGGGAGAGAGGACTCTGAGGCGTTTTCCCCAGTTCCTGTTGGGACAATTTATTACTATTCTTGTGAATATAATTTTGCATCTCCTTCTCGATCCTTTTGGACTCGCATAATGTGCACAGAGGAAGGATGGTCACCAACACCCAAGTGTCTTAGTGAGTAAATGGCCTATCAGTAGATGTGGCCGTGTCATTGAGTAGCTAGACATGTGCCAGATGGGATGTCAGGCTCTTGGCCCACCAGCACAGGGGATCAGGACTAGCCGGTGAAGAGAGTGTCCTTTCTTGAGGAGCCTTTTCTGAAAACTAATTGAAAAATATGTGACCTTTCTTGCATTACCTAGAAGTGCTTTAAACATTTTAATTTTAAAAACTGATGATCTATATACTTGACTATTCATGTGTAACACCTAATATTTGCTTAGGATCGGCCTAGTCATATTTTTCCTTTAAAACAAGTCTCTTTACATGCACATCCTGTTTTGAAACTTACCATTCTCTTGAATATTGTGAAGATGGTGTGAGTGTAAATATTTTTGCTGTCGTATTTTCCAAAAAATACGACAAAAAAATCATTCTTATAATGATGTCTGTATTGATTCTCAATGAATGTGAAAAGTGGACTCAGGAGAGAATAGATATATTAAGAAAAAAAGCAATGGAGGGGCACCTGGGTGGCTCAGCCGGTTAAGCATGTGACTCTTGATTTCGGCTCAGGTCATGACCTTAGGGTCCCGCGATCAAGCCCTGAGTCTGGCTCTGCGCTCAGTGGGGAGTCTGCTGGAGAGTCTCTCTCCCTCTACTCCACTCCCCTCTCTCTTGCTCTCAAATAAATAAATAAAATCTTAAAAAAGGAAAAGAAAAAGACAATGGGAGGCAGAAAATATGAGCCAACAAAGGAGACAGTAATGATCTTTCTCCTTCTGTTTTGGAAACACTTATGAGAATTAAGAGAGAAATGGAGATACTAAAATCTAATCTTGTACCTAGAAAAGTTTATAAAAATAAAATAATTTCTATAAAAACCGTAGAACAGAATGAAATGTTAATTTACTTCCATCTCAGAAATATGTGAGTATATTTCATATAGTAAATGTCATCATATATAGCAGCATGACCAAAATTCTTTAGAAATTTTGTTTTATACCTGATTTCAGTTTTGTAAGTTTGCCATTCTTTTAAAAATATTATAAAAAGCAAATTTAATTTTTTTCTCTTTTTACCACTTCCATCTTGTACATTAAACAATTTTTGGTTCTTAGGACTGTGTTTCTTTCCTTCTGTGGAAAATGGTTATTCTGCATCTTCAGGACAAACACACCTGGAAGGTGACATTGTACAAATTATCTGTGATGTTGGCTACAGCCTTCCTTATAATGATGATACCATTACATGTTTGGAGAATGGTTGGTCTCCTCCTCCCAAATGCAACTCCACCAGTAAGTAAAATGCTGTCCTGTCACATCCTGACATGTGATGTGATTTTTAAAAAAAATATATCTATTGTCAGGAGTTAAATGTAGATTTCACTACTTGCTTTTATGTTTACACATTTATTTTTCAGTTCCAACTGAGTCTGATAGATATAAAATAACATAGTTTACCTGCCTACACAAATCCAATGTGTGCAAGAGAAATATTAGACAACACAAACATTTTGAAGGCAGTCCCTTTATGTTAAAGTAACATCCACTTATCGTGTACATGAAAATTATGTTAGTTGGAAATAAACTTTATTTAAAATGAGTATTAAACTGAAAATAGAGTATTTAAGTGAACATAAGTCCAATCCTAGTTAAAAAGGCCTTATGACTAAGATAGTTTTTTATGGTTTTTTTAATGTGTGTATATTAAATTCTTAGGCTTAATTTGATAACAATCAGTTTCTATGTTTAAAATATTTTGTACCTGTGAATGTTATTTGCCAGTGGCTTAGAATTTGGAAAACACCTCCTTTGAGTTGATGATGGCATCTCCGAGACCTGTGTGAACACTTGGAGTTCTTCATGTTTTCAAATCCCTAGCAATCATTCTTAAGCCAGTTCGTGGAATTCTAGCCCACGCTTGCACAGCTTAGTACTCAACCAAAGACTCAAGAACCCTCTTAAGAAGACTTCTCTAGCTCTTTCTCATCATAATACCCTCTCTCTGTTACTCTGCCCTGTAAATTCCAGCCACCATGGTCTCCAATACTGCGATCTGTCTTCTCAATTCAGGAAGACCATGGCTTCTCCCTCCCTGCCACAGAGTCTGGAAAGTGCTCTCCAAAGCTGAAACAGTCGTAGACTGTGCTTTGGAGTTTGAATGATTTTTCCCCTTTTCTTGGTCATTACAGACTTAACTGAGTAGTTTTCAGTTTTTTAGAGATATGTTTTGTACAGTTTTCTAACGTTTTTCTGTTTGGAAGGTATGCTGATGCCAGCTTATCTATCCTCTCAGGAAATGAAGTCTTCTGATATGCCTTTTTTAAAAAAAGGTTATTCACAACTAATATTTAAATTTAAACTTCTAGAAAAGAGAGTTTTTTTAAGCAGCTTGAATGACAATACTTACTCAGTTACCAGTTAGGCCACAATTTCTTTTAATTACAAGGGGCTTAAACATGATTAGTCTTTGCAAAAAAAATTTTAAAAACACGTTTATTGACTTCCTACCTGAAATGTCCAGTGGTGGAACAGGGCTCATGGTTTATAAGGCTTCACTTATGGTATCAAGATTTCATTGTCATCTCCACCTCAAGCACCATCTCTCTTCATTTTGTGGGATGACGGCAATTGTCAGTGCAACAATGGTATTTTAGAGGCCTGACAACTCAGTTGGACCAGTACTAACCCACACAAGCTGGCTCCTGTGTACATTTTGTGAGATTCCATCATTAGCCTTTGAAAAATTCTGTGTATCTAGGTTGAGTTTTGGATCACAAACACCATGGAGAGTCAACGACATTTCAGGGCAACTGGACTCCAGCATGCATTCTGAGAAAAATTACCTCTGTATCCATGAGTAGAGGATCACCTATTTGAGCTAAGGTTACTGATCTACAGGATAAGTATTTTAAACTGTTTAGCTAACAATGATTCAAACTTCATGCTTTTTCCTTAAATCCCTAAACTGTTTCCATCTGTGGTGGAAGCTCTTATTTTCACATTTCTGCATGGCCCAGGCTTTCTGAACAAAGAGTGCTAGCAACCTTTGCTAAAAAATGATTAAACAGCAAACATGCCTTGATGTTAGAGATGGTGTACCCCTCCAGGGTGACTGAGAGACACCTTTCTGGAGCCATCTGCTTATACTTCAGAGTAGTTAAAACCTTCCCCTCTCTCCCCACAAATTTGTCTCTGATCCAGAGAAAAGATCTCTTTTCTTTTCCCTCTTGCGAGGAGGATGGTTCAATGTGCCAGCTGCCCTGTAAAAGCTCTTACTTCAGAGGTTCCTTTCCTATGGCGCAAAGCTACTGCTTGAGCACAATCACATCGGGCTGTCCCTGCATCTGATTAATGGAGTCAGATAGATTATAGATTAGAGCTCAGAGAACTGGCAATATGGATGTTTGTGAATAATAACCTATTTAGTCTCTTGTCTAGAGAACTAATGTTTCCTGTAAGGAGGATGTATTTCCATATACATGTACATATACACACACATTAGGTACTTAACGTACTACCAAGAGAATATATAGTATGCTATAGGTGGTAGATATATAAATAGACAAATTTATATAGTGGAATACTTATATATATTTTTAAATACTGCAGTTCATTTAGGAGTTCTTACATAAGGAGAAAGTACATAAAATAAATATTTACTAAATAATTCACAATGACATTTCCTAAAAGATAATTTATCCATTAGTACATAATGATAAAGGCTTTTGTCCATTTGTTGTATGCTTGGGATAACATTAGAAATAAGACCTTGATTCTGGGTTGCCTGGGTGGCTCAGTGGTTAAGCATCTGACTAGCTCAGGTCATGATCCCAGGGTCCTGGAATCGAGGTTCTGCATGTGGCTCTCTGCAGGGAGCCTGCTCTTCCTCTGCCCATGTCTCTGCCTTTCTCTCTGTGTCTCTCATGAATAAACAAAATCTTTTTAAAAAAGGATCCTGATTCTTAATATGCCTTACAATCTTGTGACATGCCAGTCTTAGTGAATGCCAGAAACAAAAGTAAGAGCAGATGGTTTAATCTCTGACGAGTTGGACTATGAAGGCCATGATGGATATAAGAGCAGAAATGGAAGCACCACAGGCTCCATGGTATGTGGAAAGGATGGCTGATCCCATTTTGTCCACATGCTATGGTAAATACTTTTTGTTCTAGGAAATAAAAGCAATTCTGAATGTATTTCTTTTTAGTAGACTCTATTGAAAGATGTTTCCTAATGAACAGTAATCAAAATTTAACGTGTCTTCACATAGCTTTGAGAGACCAATGTTAAATATCGATATAATAACAGCTCTTTGAAAAGCACTTAACCCACCCAAATAAGGTTGTTTATATGCCACATACATTATAATATTTATGAACAAAATGAAAGCAGTTTTCAGAATACCATGACTGCAAACTGCCAAATAATTCAAAATAGGCAAACATTACCAAAGTTATAGATTGCTATGCGCGCTACAGCAACTCTAGATATTTTAATCCTTTGACTTTCATTCTTTTCCTTATCATTTGATTATTAACTTATAACTTATAATCAGAGCCTTGGTTTTTTGTCTGAGAGCAAATAAACAAAATTGAATTTTGAGTTTCATGGCAAAATTGAGGAGGGGGTATAGGGATAGAGCCCTTGTCCCATACATGCAATATAGTCTGTCCCATTATCAACTTGACTGACCAGTGCACCACATTTGTACAATTGATGAACAATTTGACACATCACAATCACCTGAAGTCTGTAGTTTATATTACAGAGTTCATCCTTGGTGTTGCATAGAGTCTTTGATTTAAATGCAGCACAGAGTGCCTTCAGGTCATGCCAAATCATACCTTTCCTTAAATACGGCTGTACATTTTCCCCCATATATATTAGTTTTCTACTGCTGCTGTCACTAATTAGCACAAACCTAATTACTTAAAACAATACAAAATTATTATCTTATAGTTCTAGAGGTCAGAAGCCCTGAAATCAAGATGTTGAACCACGGTTCCTTCTGGAGCTCCTAGGAAAGAATCTGTTTCTGCCTTTTATAGCTTCTCAAAGGCCTTTGCATTTCTTGGCTCACAGCTCTTCCTCATATCACTTCAACCTCTGTTTCTGTTGTCACCATTCCTGCTTTGCTTCTGACACCCTGCTCCCTTCTGTGAGAAACGTTGTGATTACACTGGGTCTACTGCTACACAAGTAATTCAAAATAATCTCTCCACCTCAAGGTCTTTAACTTAATTGTATCTAAAAAGTCTGTTTTTCCAGGGAAGGTAACATAATTGCAGGCTTCCGGGATTAGGACATGGACCTTTTGGGGAGGCCATTGTTTTGTCTATATTACCACATAATAACCGTTCTTGAATAAATCAACTGAAAAATCCTACATCAGTCAAGATCAATTATTTTCAATAGTTTTTAATCTTTGTAATTGGATTAGAAAGGGAATATAAACAACCAATAAAGAATCGTTACACAAACTTAGCAATAAAATACAGAGATACAGAAGTTCAACTTCTCACTCAACTAAAGCTGAGTGAGTCGCATTCCAGGGGAATATGCACAAGCTGTTTTTAAACTATTAAATTGCTAATAACGATGCATAAAACTGGCTAGTCCAAATAATACTTCTGGGGACCCCTGGGTGGTTCAGCAGTTTAACTTCTGCCTTCCACCCAGGGCGTGATCCTGGAGTCTGGGGATGGGGGCTCCCTGCATGGAGCCTGCTTCTCCCCCTGCCTGTGTTTCTGCCTCTCTCTCTCTCTCTCTCTCTGTGTGTGTGTGTGTCTCTCATGAATAAATAAATAAAATCTTAAAAAAGTAATATTTCTGAGATTTAATTAGAAAACATTTCATCAGATTTTTGTGATATATGCTTGATTTATTATTTGTTTTTTTTTTTTTTAAGATTTTAGTTATTTGAGAGAGAGAGAGAGAGCACACATGTGCATGAGTAAGGAGGAACAGCAGAGAAGGGGAGAGAAGCAGGCTTCCTGCTAAGTGGGAGCCTGAGGTGGGGCTCAATCCCAGGACCTCAAGATCATGACCTGAGCCAAAGGCAGCCACTTCACTGACTGAGCCACCCAGGCGCCCTTGTCATCTATATTTTCACATGTGAATTTCCATATCTAATTTTATAAATGAACCACAAATAACAGATTAAATGAGAAAATACACACATATATTCATTTTAACCTGAATCAGAAGGTATTCATAATGCATTGGTTTTTTAAAAAGATATTAGAGATGTGGTTGGGTATAATGGGAAGATTCAGAACACCTAGAAGCAACTTGGCCATGTGTTTTTTAAAAAGTCTGTATACTAAATACAGTTCCCCATTTGTAAAGTTAGGAATTATTTGCTTTTTAATGTTCCCTCCTACTTAAAATGTACTAGACATATCTTGTTTGGGCCATTCTAGTTATTAACTTTTTTTTTTTTTTTTTTTTTTTTTTTTTTTTTTTTTTTTTTTAAATTTTATTATTTATTTATGATAGTCACAGAGAGAGAGAGAGAGAGGCAGAGACACAGGCAGAGGGAGAAGCAGGCTCCATGCACCGGGAGCCTGACGTGGGATTCGATCCCGGGTCTCCAGGATCGCGCCCTGGGCCAAAGGCAGGCGCTAAACCGCTGCGCCACCCAGGGATCCCCTAGTTATTAACTTTTTAAAGATGCCTATCATTTAATTAAATATGTTGCATTTTAGGGGGCATCTGGGTGGCTCAGTGGTTAAGTGTGGCTGCCTATGGTTCCGGTCGTGATCCCAGGATCCCAGGCTCCTCACAGGGATCCTCCTTCTCCCTCTGCCTGTGTCTCTGCCTCTCTCTCTGTGTCTCTTATGAATAAATAAAATCTTTAAAAAAATATGTTGCATTTTAATTTTTATTACTTGGAAGAATGATTTTCTTGTGATTTGAGTATGAAAACTATTCATGTGCTAGACAAGTTATTAAAATTTATTAATTAAATAAATGAAACAATTTACTTCATAAGTGATTGCTCAGGACTTATTTATTACAGTCCTGAGGATATTGTCATACAAAATTTCAACTTGCTATTCAACACTCTAATTCCTCTAAAGGGGCTTATATATATTTGCTGGGCATAAATAATTTGAGGTTTTTTTGAAAGTAAGAATATAAGTGTCTCTGTGTATGAAGTCCTCTGTTATTTAATAGCATATGTTAAATTTACTTTCACAATGATTATTTCATACATATTTATCTACTTTACTTTTATTTTAGATGTAGAATGTCTTCTTCCAGTTTTAGAAGCAAATGTAGGTGTTTATCCAAGAAGAGTAAGATACAAAACTGGAGAAGTGTTGCAATTTTCCTGTGAACAAGGACTTACAGGAGTTGGACCAGCCTCAGTTCAATGCTATTACTTTGGATGGTCACCTAGTTTTCCAACATGCAAAGGTCAATATTTATTTCAGAACTGATGAAACAACTTATATCAATTTAATATGTGTCTATATATTCTATTGGTCTGATATATATAATCTGACAAACTGCAAAAAAAATGGTGATAGTAGTATTTTAACTGAGGAGGAGAAGAGGTGCTGCTCCATAGATAAGTTATATTCCCTTTATCAAGGGGTTGATTCTACCTCTGTTTTGAAATAGGTAATTGAGTTTTATAGAGCAAATTATAGTAGCTGGGATGAGAAAATGTTAGGGATTTTCACCCAAACTCAATAAAAAATTATGCTTTAAAAATATTGTGTATATTTTATTAAGTAATCAAGAAGTAATCAAATATATGAATTTTTCAATATAAAACAATGATTTATTACTTGCTTCAGATGACATTACTTTTTAAAAATATTAGATAAAATTATTTTATATATTTATAAATATTAACTTATACCATGGTATCATACCACATATTTGATAGCTATTTACTTTTATATGATATCCAGATTATTGAACTATAAAATCTTCAGGGGAACAATATTCTGGTTATAATAACCTGCAAAATATTGGGGGTTGGGACAATCAGAATGTTTACATAAGGAAAGAATGTAAGATGGCACTAAAAATTATTGTTAATTTAAAGAAATGCAGTAAGATGTTTTGTAGATGCAAGTCAATGTCCTTATTTCTTAGGCATTCTGAAGAATTTAGAAGTAAAATCTCACTATATCTATCAGTTACTTTAAATTACTTAGGGGGCGCCTAGGTGGCTCAGTCAGTTAAGCGTCTGCCTTCTGCTCAGGTCATGATCCATCCCAGTGTCCTGGGATAGAGCCCCATGTGGGCTCCCCACTCAATGAGGATTCTGCTTCTCCCTCTGCCCCTCCCCCTGCTCATGCTCTTCCTCTCTCACTCTACGTGTTCTCTGTTAAATAAATAAATCAAATCTTAAATAAATTACTTTGCAAAAAAATTAGGTAAATTGGGCAAAATGTATTCATATATATCCAGGTGATCAAAATACATATTCATTTTTCTTTAACTAGTTCAGAATTGTTTATAATAAAAAGTCAACATTTGAGAAAAAAAATAGCCAATATACTATGTATGCTGTAAAAAAACAAACCTGAAAAAAAAAAAAAGGAATAGTAACATAAGAGTAATTTAGTTCTTGGCCAACCAAAACAGTAACTCCACATTTTGCCAGATTTATAAGACTCTTTAAGCATTATTTAACAGTTTCTTTATGACAGGGCAAGTACAGTCATGTGGTCCACCTCCTCAACTCCTCAATGGCAAAATAAAGGAGGCAAGGAAAGAAGAATACGGACACCGTGAAATGGTGGAATATGATTGCGATCCCTATTTCCTAATGACGGGGCCTAAGACAATACAGTGCATGGATGGACAATGGACAGATTTGCCCACTTGCACTGGTAAATAGATGTTAATGTTTAAACAGAACAGTTTAAACTTTGTACTTATATATAAATATGTATATAAAAAGATTTAAAATATTTTAAAAATAACCAGATCTTTATTACATTTTCTTAGGACAAGCTAAAACATGTGACTACATACCTCACTTTGAGAATGGCTATGCCCAGTTCTCTATCCCTCCCTTTCGACATGGTGTTTCCATGAAGCTGAATTGCAGAAAAACATATACAATGATTGGGAATAATGTAATTACCTGTATTGATGGAATGTGGACTGAACTTCCTACGTGTGTTGGTAAGAATATATTTCTTACTTTTGTATTTGATTGTTTATAATTCTTTAAATCAATAGGTATATTTACACCTGCACATGCTGGTGCCCATCAGGTATTAAATAGTTGGGATGTAAGACACTGAATTGTTTGCTCCTAATTACTTAAGAAAATGAATTATTAAAGATTTTTATTGACCTATGAACACCATGCAAAATTACTGAGATACTAAGGGCTCTGTAAACCAAGAGAGTTTGGGACTTCTGCTTCAGAATAATATCAGATCACTTTTTTTTCTGGGTAGCTACTGCTGTATCCCATCTTCACCATGTGATGGACTATGCCAAACTGATTTTCCTTGGCTTTTGGATAAGCCACGTTCTTTTAAATCTCTGTGCCTTTCCTCATTTGTGTCCTTGCTCTCTTCCTGAATGTCTTTCTCCATTTTAATCACATGTAAAACTATTCACCTTCATGATTCAACTCAAAATTTACTCTGTGGAAAAAAAAATTCACTCTGTGGGTTCATTTTGCACTACTCACACTCTGACCTCAATACTCTAGGAGAACCATATAGTCTCTCCACTGTGCTGTCTGTATATTTATCACATTGTCTTGTACCTAATGGATACTTGTCTTCCCATTTAGATTGTAATGTGCCAGGCCAGGAGCGTCCGTCTGTATTGACCCAATCTTGAATTCACTGCCTAAATAATCGTTCACTTAGGTTTACATAAAGTATTAAGATTCTGTGTCAGTAACTCATTTCATAATTATTTTTGGTTGTTATTCTATAGGTTCCTCTTCCGGTGCACGGTCCACTTGGTATCAGCTTTCTTTTCCTGTCTCACATACTTGCACTCTACCTTCTGTTGGTCTAGACTTTGTCATACACAGAGGAAGTCTGTATAGGCTTTAGTTGACATTTTTAATGTCTCAAAATCCTTTCTCATATCTTTTTTCCTCAGCCTAACCCAGTAGTAGGCCCAGAGAGGTTCTAGATGAGAAGACATTGAGGTACTTTGATTCAAGTTTTGCTTAAAGCTGAAAAAATGGGGAAAAAACAAAGAGAATGTTGTAAAACATCCATGTTCCAGTATTCAGAATTTACATTTTTTATATTATTTGTTTCAAATGCTTTGTAATAGAACAAATCATTTAAATAAAAGCATTGAAGAAAAAGGGAACTATCCATTATCCTATCAACCTTCCAAGGGAAATTCCAATTGAGTAGAATTTGTATTTTCTATTCTACTTTTTAGTATGTGTATATATGTATATATATATACATATAAATATGTATATGTATGTATATGTATATAAATATACATATGTACATATGTATATAAATATGTATATATATGTAAAGTGTGTATACATATATATGTATATATATACACTAAATTAGATATATATTCTTTAAAATGTAGGATGATATTTTTGCATCTTTTCCTAAACTTAAACAAAATTATTGTCTACTTGCAAAATGTTTTTCCTTCAACATTGTAATTTTACTGTGTTATAATCTACCTTAAGAATGTACCTTGTTTTATCACTTTGTTACCCCTATTGGAAATGGAAATTATTTATTTTTGTCCTGATATAAAAGACATACTTCAGTGTTTCCTTAAGTATACATCTACAAGTGGAGTTAATGGACTCAGGCTGTGGATACTTTTGACTTTACAAGGTACTGCCAAATATGTACAGAGGTCTTACTCCTCTTTGTCACCACTTGATATTTTAATATTTTTGAATTGTTGCCAGGTCAATGGGTCAAAATCATTATCTCATATTTAATTTTGCTTTTCTGAATAATAGTAATATTGAGCATCAGTACAGGTATTTGTTGGCGGCTAGGATTTTCTCTTTTATGCAATGAGCATTTTTCTTTTATTTTGTATTTTCTTACTGATTTTAAGATTTATCTGAGTTCTGAATTGAATCTTCTCCTATTGTAAATGTTTTAAACTATTTTTGCTTTATTGTAATATTTCTACGATGTCCTTCTCATTGGAAGCTTGTGTTTAAACTCTTACCAATTTTCCTTTCTTCAATTATATGTGTTTGTGCATACCTTATTGAGGAATCCCTTATTTTTTTAGGTGCATAAAGATGTTCCTTTTTTTAAAGCATTTTGATCTTATTACTAAGATTTATGTCTTTAATATATCTGATATATTGTTATATTAGAGTGCTTTTGTTTGTCTCTATGTGGAAAACTATATCAATACTAAGAGAATTGGCTGTTCTATTTTCTACTAATACTTATTTCCCCATATACCATTACTAGTACCTTATTTATAAATATATCTATTTCTAAATTATCTATCTTGTTCCCTTGACTTGTTTGTCTATTCTTATTCTAATATGGAAAATCATTCTTATTATAACAATATCTGTTACTTATTACTAATTAGAAACATCTTGACTATTCTTAAAAATGCCAAAAACCAAGTACCTTGATAATTTTGATTCTATTTTGTTTGGGATTAGATGAAATTTATAAATTCAGTAGAATTACAATTTTATTTATTATTGACTCTTCCTCTCATGAACATAAATGCTTCAATCTCTTTACTCAGGTCTTATATCAAACATTATTTAAATTATTTCTAAATAAGTTTTTTCCCTAAGTCCTTTGGGATTCTACTGATAAAACAAATGAGATCTATTAATTTATATATTTGAAGAGTTATACTTTCTTTTAAAAATTTTTTTAAAGATTTTATTTATTTGAAAGAGAGAGAGAGAACATGAGTGGGGAGAGGGACAGAGAGAAGCAGACTCCCCCCTGGGCAGGGAGCCCGATATGGGGCTAGGTCCCAGGACCTGAGATCATGACCTGAGCCAAAGGCAGATGCTTAACTGACTGAGCCACCCAGGTGCCCCAAAGTGTTATGTTTTCTATATGCAAGGTTATAATTTAATTTTGAATATTGGTTTTGTTTCCAGCAATCTTGCTAAGTTCCCATATTAGTTCTAATGATGAATTTGGACATTTTATTTTTATAAATAATTACAGTTTAATCTCTTTTATTTTATTGCTTTAGCTCATAAACATACCTCTGCATGCTCCAGAAACAACAACCAAAATAATAGTCATGTAACCTGAGTTCCATTAAGTTCTGGGGTGTTTGGAGTCACCTTTTAGAGAAAGAGTTGGATATAGAACCTAGGAACTAGGCCTGGTCCCTGCTCTTCCTGTGCCTCTAATTCTTTTAACTTGATTCTAGATTTTCTGATTGGCTTGTCTATATGATTCTTCCACAAAAGGAGTGAAATCCATTTCAGATTTTTCTATCAGCTCACCAGCCTGTGTGCTCTGCTCTTTGACCTTGCATTCTAGCAGTCCTTGGGCTTTCAGCCATAATGCATAAGTATTTGCATGCCGCCCCCCCCCAACCATGTCCTCAGATACCATTCTCCTGTGTCCTATCTCCAGCAATTTCAATATATTAAAGCCTTTAGTTTTGAGCTTTAAAGACTAGCAAACTTTCTGCTGCTATTCTTCAAGACTCTAAAGTAGAAAACCCAGAAACACTCTCTTCCCTCATCTCCTAGACTTTTGGATTATCAACTGGCCTACCCACTTCTGGGGATGAAAACTGTAGCTGTTGCAGATACCTGGTCACTGCCCACTCATGATGACCTGCAAGGAGGGAAAGTGTTCCAGTGTTCCAGCCTTAAGAGCCTAGACTCTGTTATAAAAAGGTGTAAATTATAAATGTTCATGGTCAACAATTTTTATATAAGGGGAATACAGGCATCCAATCATTAGCATCACATAAGGAGGGTAAATTTAAAAATTGGAATTATTGGGGAAAAAACACATAAAAGGAGAGAAGTAGCAGAGCAATCTTTGTCTCATTATCCCATCCTCCTTTGACATCCTCAGGAAAAGTTCCACAATGATCTATATATTTATGGACAAAAGGGAAGAATTATGACAATAAAAACCACCTAGACAAGCAAGTGGCTTATTATAAATGCATGTTCTTAGTGTTGTCATCAGGGGATTCTTTCTTTGAGCTTACTTTGACTTATTGAGTCAGGGTCTTTACTAAGCTTCTGAAATGTGGGAGTAATTGAGCCTAAAGGGACATCCAGATTTATCTCTCCTAATACTATACTTCCCACTGCATCACCTCTTTATTATTGAAATGCTTTGAAAACATTTCACATAATTTAGTAGAAAACAATCACGTAAGAATGTCTTTTCATGGCCTTTAAAAATTAGGCTGAATGAAGTTTCATAAGGACTGTCCTCCAGTCAAAACCCTTGATCAGACCAATCCATCTTGCACTCCTATTTCCCAAAAGACTTAGGCATATTTTTCTGTCACTCTAAGATGGAACACAGATTTTTATTTCATTTTTCAATTTTCAACAGCATAGTCTGTGCAATGAAATTAAGAATAGCTTTTTGTGATATTGCTTGAAGGCATCAAATGTAATTTAATTGTACCATTAATATTTAAGATATTTTATTCGAAATAATTGCTAGTTTCTGCTCAATATTCTTATCATGTATGAATATCTTCCTTTTTAAAAAATATCTTCCTTTTTTATAGCAACTGACCAACTTAAGAGTTGCAGGAGGCCAGTGTTTTCTGCAAGAATACTGATGTATCCACATAGGAATAAATTTAATCACAGTACCAGAGTAATTTACAGATGTTTGGGGAAGCCTGGATACAAGCAAACAGTCTGCATAAATGGCCAATGGCATCCTGAACTACACTGCAAAAGTAAGTTTTGTTTTAAAGATTCTGTAGACCTTGTTACATCTTTATCAGAAAATTTCTCTAGTATGTGTTTTTAAATTAAATTATTGTAATATGTAACTTTTTAAAAGATTTTCTTTATTTGAGAGAACAAGAGAGAATATGAGGGAGGGATGGGGAAGGGTGAGAGAGAAAAGAGAAGCAGACTGCCTGCTGAGCAGGGAGCCTGATGTGGGGCTCCATCCCATTACCCCAAGATTATGACCTGAGCTCAAGGCAGACACTCAACCAATTGAGCCACCCAGGTGCTCCAATATGTAATTTTTAAGTTGATGATGAAGTTAGAAACTACTAATAACACCATTTTCAGACAAATATTACCATTTAAAAACACTTGCCTTCTGGTAAGGATGATGGAGTAAATCCATCTTTATTACAATCTCTTGAAATCATAAAAGACAAAAACTGTAAAAATAGAACAAAAAATGAATCTTCAATGACATTAGGAAATAACTAAAACCCAAATGACATTGTGAAGGATAACTAACAGATATTATAAATTCTGGATCAAAAGTAGAAAGTAGGCTGGGAAGAAAAATGATCTGATTAAGAAATTATTTTCCTAAGATTAAGTCTCATATTCCTCAAAGGCTTATTTTCAAATAATTTGAGCAATAGAATTATAAATTACAATTATAAAGTGGGTACCATGTTAAATTAAACCAGGTATAGAGAAGATAGAGTACTTACAGAGAAATGACAATAGAGAAAATAGAGTAACTTCTCACCAACAATATAAGAAGCCAGAATAAACCAAGTAATATCCCCAAAATGCTTAGAGAAAGTAATTGGAAATCAATTGTTTTCTAGAACAAAATTATTTATTGATTACAAAATAAAGACTTTTTAAAAAAGATTTATTTATTTATTCATGAGCAAGAGAGAGAGGCAGAGACACAGGTAGAGAGAGAAGCAAGCTCCCTGCAGGGAGCCCAATGTGGGACTAGATCCCCAGACCCAGGATCAAGCCTGAGCCAAAGGCAGACACTCAACTGCTGAGCCACCCAGGCGTCCCAATAAAGACATTTTTAAACATAGGAAAGATGGAAGAGACTTTATCACTTAAAAACATGCTTTGAAAGAAATCATATAAAATATGTATCAGCAAGATGAAGTATTAATTCTTAACAAAAGAGTGTTATATCATTAGAAATTGTGGGTAAAAAGTAGAATATATTAAATTTAAATAAGCAATAATTTCAAGAAAGTGAGGTGACTAAAACAACTAAAATGTTTTTATTTTTATTAAGCCTCTTTATTCAATATATGTTTATTTTTATATAAAGAAGAAATATTGTTCTGAGAATTTCAAGAATTTTAAAGCCTTTTCTGTGCCCTTGGAATGCCTACTTAAATTTTACTTACTGTGCATTTAGTAATTCTCACAAGTTTCAAATATTAATACCTATAGATCACTTTCTATAACCACAAAGAAATAATATTTCAAAGTAATAATAATATTTATTTACCTCTCTACCCTTCATTTTGTGGAATACTTCCAAATGACTTTATGTTATAGTATTTACAATACTAAGAACAATATGATAATTGTAAGAATATATAGTAAAACCTATGAGATACAACCTATCCAAAATCTGGAGTGACATTCATAGCCTTAAAGAAATAAGTTTGGAGATATCTATCTATCTATCTATCTATCTATCTATCTATCTCCCCAAAAGTTAGGAAAAGTAATTTCCAAATATTATGAGGCAAAATAATAAAAGCAAAAGCAGATGTGAATGCAATAAAATATTTTACTTATAGCTGATCCATGAAATAATACTAATTTTGGAAAAGATTAATAAGCAGACCTGTCTAATCAATTCTACTCTAGTCAAGAAGAATAGTGGGCAGGTCCAAATAGGCATTTCTATAACAAAAAGCAGACAAAAATACAAATATAGGAAAAATAATATAAGAATACAATTTTGAAAATAAGGAAATTAAAAACATAACTGAGAAGGAAAATACCATGAAAAGGGCATTTATAGATCTTGGGGGAAACTCTTTCTGGAGATTTCCCTTATCATGGGGTAGTTGCCTTGACAAAGCTCTACCAGCCCTGGATTTTGAGTCCATTTCTCCATTGGAGTTATTTCGCTCCCCACAATTGACTTTTCAGGGTGAGCCCTTTTAAGACAACCCATATTTAGCCTTTCCCATGGGTTCAATTCTATCCCCTGAGATTTGCAAACAGAGGATATCACCAGGGCAGCCATGTCTTTAGGAGTTTTACCAGACAGACCACTTCAGTTAATCTTAAATTTTAAGTGTGAGTCAGAGACTATTCCCTGTACCATTATATCCTTGGGAAAAGCAGTTGTTTAGAAGCTGCCTACTTTCACTTGGCTTAAGTTGGAGTTTCCCCTTTTCTCTCCCATGATAAAACATATCGAGAGCACTTTTTAAAGAAACTTTCCGTATTGCCTCTTTAAAATTTATTTATTTAGCTCCTCATATTTGTAATACTAGTTAATGGTAGAGGAGTATATTTTATAATCTCTTGGCATGTGCTATAAAGGTTATCATTTTACCTTTTAATTTAATTTATTTTTTGAGAGACAGCACAAGTGGGAATGGGATGGGGATGAAGGGTGGAGGATTAGGGACAGGGAGAGAGAGAGAATCTCATGCAGACTCCATGCTGAGCATAGAGCCTGACATGGGGCTCCATTTCAGGACCCTGAGATCATGATCTGAGCTGAAATAAAGAATCGGTTACCCAACTGATAGCCGGGCACCCCTGTCATCTCACTTTAAATCTTGATATAATTGAATTTGGAAGAATAGGCAAAGGAAATAAGAATATTCTTTTAATACCCTCTATTGTATATACAAACACATATGGATCTCTAAATATCATAGTTCATGAAAAAAGCAAGTTGCCTTATGATATGCTATAGCATAGCCTTTATGAATGCTAAAAATAATTTTACAGACACTAATAATATATTAAATGTAGATTCACATGTATGTGTTTAGAGTAGAAAATAAAAATTGGAAATTACCCATATTTGGTAAGGTAGAAGAAAAAATGATGAAACTAGAATAGCAAAAGTAACTTTATTATAACTATTGAATTTAGTTTCTTTTATTAAGAAAAGGGAGAAGACAATGTTACTTATACCCTGAAAACAAGAAAAATCCAGATAAACTATAAAATTATAGTTTTTAAAAACCAGTCCATCAGAGAGCTAAGAAACAAATGAATGAAATTCCAGGCAATAATATTCTCTCCAAGGAAAAAAGAAAGTCACGTTGCTGCTTTCATCCCTCCTGGAACAGTGGGAGGATGAAAAAGCCATCAGAAACATAAAATAAGTAAAATAGCAGAGTTTTACAAGAATATTTACAAGTGGAATGAAGGCTGACATGACTCTTAAAATTTCTAACAGCCAGGAAACAAAATACATGTGTCATTCTTTTCTGAGTGCCCTGTTAACATCTAAAATTGAAATAAGGCATCCAAGATGTCTGTCTCCCCTCACCATCAACGTTGAGATGACTTCAGAATGCTCACTTCTCTTACCCTTGAGTTCTCTTTGGAGTCCTGAGTTCCCTTTCCATATAGTTCTTGGTCAGGTTCTTCATCATGACAAAATTTACACAAAAAATCTTGGAAAAAAGGCAGTGGAATTATTGTTTTATTGCTGCCTTAAAAATCTCAGAATTTTTTGTGTAAATTTCTTCAGTTCCTGACAGGCCCCTTCTCCTTTCTAGTCTACTCATGCCCTTATCGCCATTTGGGGAAAAAAATGACCAAAACAATATATCCTCCCACTCTCACTCCCCATGATGCTTTATGTTTGTCTGAGAGAGCTACTTAGGTGAATCTGGAATAAGACATACCTACCTATATGGAGAAGCAACAGCTTTAAAAACAAAAAAAAACACACCTCTGTGGTACTTCATATCATGTACATTAAAAAATATTCTGTATCATTGATTTAACATTAGAAGCTAAATATGTTTGCATATTAGATAAAGCAGTACATAATGTTCCATTCCTCTGTTGCTAGCTGTCAGATTACTGATAATTTTTAATACTAAAAATGCTATAGTATTTAGAACACATTAACAGTGGTATTTAGGATACCCTAAATCTCAATATGAGCTAGATAAAAATTAAAAAATTGATTTATTGCATTAACTTGATTTTCTTAAAGGTTGTATTTGTAGATAATAAAATCATATTTCCAGAGTGAGCTAGAAAAATGAGAAGGAGGCCTCCTGAAAATTGAGAGAAGAGTTTAATAACAATTTTGGGAAGAAATGATAGGTACCTGGAAGAGATTAGGTGAGGAGAATATCAAGTGGCAAATATTTGTCACACAAATTGCCATTCTTTTTTAAAATAAATTTATTTTTTATTGGTGTTCAATTTGCCAACATACAGAATAACACCCAGTGCTCATTCCCTCAAGTGCCCCCCTCAGTGCCTGTCACCCAGTCAGCCCCACCCCCCGCCCACCTCCCCCTTCCACCACTCCTAGTTCGTTTCCCAGAGTTAGGAGTCTTTCATGTTGCCAGACTTATTCTTAAGAAAGACAATAAAGTCCTTCATTTTACAATTCAGGAATACAAGGCCCCAAGAAATCACTTGGTCAAAATCAAGACTGGAACTTCTTTCTAGGTTCTTCTGTCAGTGTTGTTTCAACTACACTCTCTATACTAGGTTGAAATTACAGACGTAATTACAGATGTTTGAGATGTTTGAGATTACAGAGGTCAACCTCCCTATTCCCCTGCACTGAGATTTCTAGGAGATGGACAGCAGGTGGTTTCTGACTCCCAAGATTGGCATCACAGAGCCTGATGCTCTTTTAAGAGTCTTGATGAAATCCAACAAGTATTCATCCTTGTGATTTTGTATTTAAATAAAAATATTTGAATATCGGGATGCCTGGGTGGCTCAGTGGTTGAATGTCTGCCTTCGGCTCAGGGCGTGATCCCAGGCCCAGGGATTGGGTCCGCATTGGGCTCCCTGAGGGGAGCCTGTTTCTCCCTCTGCCTAAGTCTCTGCTTCTCTCTCTGTCTCTTATGAATAAATAAATAAAATCTTTAAAAAATATTTGAATATCTAAACAGAAATTAATAAATGACACTACAAAATTTCTCAGCAAAGAGGAAATGAGACACTGAAGTAGGACATTTTCTACATAATAAACTGCTCATCTATTTATCGAATGTATCTAACCTTCTTTTCATGTGCTTTCCATAGCTTGTCTTCTAGCCTGTGAATCAGACTTCATTAACTGAAAATGTACAATAACAGTAATATCAAGCTCATTTTTTTTAAGATTTACTTATTTGAGAGACAGGGTGCGCACAGGTGGAAAGGACAGAGGGAAAGGGAGAGAGGGAATCCTAAGCCAACTCTATGCTGAGAGGGGAGCCTGACATGGAGCTTGATCTCATGACCTTTAGATCACGACCTAGCCCAAACTGAGGTGGATACTTAACCACTGTACCACCCAGGTGCCCCAATGTCAGGCTAATCTTTACCTCAGTAAGTTACTGAGCCAAAACAGATCTTAAAAGACCAGGCTGTTAAAGGTTGACTAGAATAATGACGCCTCTAGGACTATTATGACATATATTTCTCAAACCAATAAATAAATAGGGCAAATCGTAATAGAACATAGGATATGCATGAGTTGTCCTACCTCCCAGATACCCCTCTAGGCTTTCTCAGAAATAAATTTTGTTTAGAGGACTTGCAGTATAGAATTCTAGTATGTCTTCCTTCACTTGAAAAAATAAACAACAACCTAATATAAAATTCAGGTTTCAGATAGTATTTGTGTTTTGGCTGAATTTATACTGATCTTAGGTTCTATTTTAAAATAATTTTTGAAATATTTACTATAAATTATTGTTATATTTCAAGTGTAATTAAACCAAGAGACGTTAGCTCATTCTTCTTAGTTTTAAGAGAAAACAGTATAGCGAGAAATAATATCTATCAGTTTATTTGTAATAACTTTGAAAGGAAGTGCCATTAGACAGCAGCATTTGTCCTGGAAAAAAGTGAGCTAAAGAAGGACACAGTATGAGCCCAGGCCAGGCGGTGGGACTGTGGCTCAGATAATGATATTTTAGCATCCAAACTGACCATTTAAAATTTATCCCTTCGAACAAACCACGCAACCAAACAGAAGTTAATTCCTAATCAAACAGAGGCATTCTAATTACATCAATTGTCAGTCATTGTCATGTTTAGAAGAAAAGGCAAATCATAAAAATCTTTCACTGAGGTCAAGGTTAGGTTATTAGGGGAAGTCTTAGTCGGTTCTGTCATTACTATTGCCATTTTAATTTTTTGTTGTTGTTTTAACTTGTTTGAATCACATGTACATAACTTTTTTGAATCATATGGTCAGCTGGAAAAAAAAAACCAAATGGATTAATTTGGAAATTATACAAGAATACCAATGGAATAATGAATAGGAAATAGAAGAGAACACCAGAGAAATTTTAACCCAATGGTTATAACACAAAGGTGCTTTGCAAATCATAACTATGTTAAGATAAAGTATATTTGTTACTACAGCATCATGTGTATAAATACACATATAACACACACATGTATAGAGAGTTACTAGTTATTGGATGTTCCTTTATACTGAAATATTATCTTCCTGAGCTTTTCTCCCCCTAGCTTTTATTAATCAAATAATTTAATTCCAATATATTTCAGGAGACATGGAACAACTCTGCCCACCTCCACCTCAGATACCCAATGCTCAGAATATGCTAACCACAGTGAATTATCAGGATAAAGAAAAAGTAGCTATTCTCTGCAAAGAAAATTATCTACTTCACGGACCAAGAGATATAGTGTGTAAAAATGGACAATGGCAGTCATTACCACGCTGTATTGGTTAGTAGTTTATTTCTAAATAATATGATTTTAAAAGTGTATACTAAAGAACAGGAAAAAGAACTTCTGACTTTTTTATGCACTGTATTCTGAAGCATTAAATTGGCACCCAGTTCCATCACTTTTCAAAACTGTTTATCTATGAGTTACTTCCAACAGTGACCATAGAAGAAATATTTGAGATCTCTACTGGATACCCACTTCTATAAAGTATATTTACTTGATATGCAACTTAAGATGTATAATGGGCAATTTGGAAGTATAATGGTCAATTAGGATGTAAATTTGGTAACTGCTAGTATAAAGATGATACCTAAAGTTATAGGACTGGATGGGATCATACAGAGAGTTCAAATGGCTAAATAAGAGAGAAAGTCAGAGACAGCCTTGGAGACTCTCCATTAATAGTGATATAGGAAATGAGGAGCAGCCAGGTAGGGTTGTGGAAGAAAAACTAGGGAAGTGGTTCTAGGTTCTAGGACACAATTACATTGTGTGTGTGTGTGTGTGTGTGTGTGTGTGTGTGTGTGTGTAGGGGGGTTATTCCACATCCAACAAGCAAGTCTTAGACACCTGCTGGGAGTCCTATAATTCAACTAAATTCTGACACTATCTACCCAGAGATAGCATCAAGCTTCATAGGTTAAGAACTCAGTGTTAGAAGATTACTCCTTGCACCCCTACTT
Source organism: Canis lupus baileyi (assembly GCF_048164855.1). Taxonomy (NCBI): domain Eukaryota; kingdom Metazoa; phylum Chordata; class Mammalia; order Carnivora; family Canidae; genus Canis; species Canis lupus. The sequence continues at coordinate 75,742,220 of NC_132843.1, forward strand.
CAGAGGCCAGTTACACATCTAGGTTGTCATCTGTGCCTCTGTCTATAGATTGGAGGTCCCAGAAACCCCCTCCTTGAGTTTAATCAATTTACTAAAGCAGTTCACAGAACTCAAAGAAGCATTTTACATACTAGATTATGGACTTATTATAAAAGGGCTTAACTCAAGAACAGCCAGATAGAAGAGATGTATAGGAAAGGGTACAGAGCATCCATGCCCTCTCCAGCCAACACTTTCCCATATCTCCATGAATTCACTAACCCAGAAACTCTCAGAACCTTGTCCTTTTGGGGTTTTATGGAAGCTTCATTTACATAGGCGTTACTGATTAAACTTTTGTCTATTGGTGATGGATTCAAACCTCCAGCCCCTCTTCCTTCCCTATAGGTCAGGATGGCGCTGAAAAGTTCCAACCCTCTAATCACAGGGTTAGTCCTCCTGGCAACCAGCCTATCCTCAGGTTACCTATGGGTTTTCCAAAATCCATCTCATTGACATCTCATGTACTGCTGTCGTCACTTAGGAAAGCCCAAGGGTTTTAGGACCTCTGTGCCAGCAATGGGGAGAAAGACCAAATATTTATCATAAATCACATTACCAGAGCTGGTGTCCCCGAAGCCAAGGACATATTGCAAAATGTTATTCAACAGGACAACAAACATGTCAAAGTCTGCCTACAACTAGACAAGAAGGCTGATAGTTGAACAATGGATTTAGCTCCCTAGAGTAACTGGTAACTTTGCTTTGATGTATTTCAGTAGGGGGCAATACCTAATGCCAGTGTGTTCAAGAGAAAATGTGTGGTGATAACGTCAGATCAGAGAGGATAGGAAACAAGTAGGTTTGCTCTGAAGGGAATAGGGAAATAAAGTGGTAGTTAGATAGGGGGTATGAATTAAGGGAAATTTTACCTCACTCAGTTATGACATTTTCAGGATGTATGTTGATGAATGATTTGGCAGGGAAGGAGAAATTGACAATACAGACAAAGGGGACAATTCATGGAGTAGGGTCTTTGCTGAATTTAAAGGGAAGAAAATCTAATGCCCGCATGAGAGTCTGAGAAAAATGCAGGGACAGTAACTCAATGAAGCAAGAGGTAGAAGTTATTTGGGATAAGATTATTTATTTGGCCATTTCGTATCTGTATCTTTGGTGGTATATGGAAAGATAAATCAGTGCCATGGGATGTATGCCGGCCATTCTTTTTTTTTTTTAAGATTTATTTTAGAGAGACAGCGAGCAGAGGAAGGGGCAGAGGGAGAGAGAATCTTCAGCAGTCTCATGACCCTGAGATCATGACCTGAGCCGAAATCAAGAGTTGGGTGCTTAACCAACTGAGGCACCCAGGCACCCCTGTATTCCGGCTATTCTTAACATGAATTTGAAACATTTATTGACAGAGAAAGATGCCTATGGTATTATTTGAAATCAGAAAAATAAATGAAAAGCCGTATGTCAATCATTCACTTCAGTAAAGCTAAGAGTTTATGATCACGTACTGACAGGTACATGATATTTGCATAAAGTAACAGTAGTTCCAGAGAATAGAAATGGAAAGGGAGTTATTTATTTTTGCTTTATTTATTTATTTATTCATTCATTCATTCATTCATTCATTCATCTGAGAGCGTGAGAGAGAACACAAGAAGGGGGAGCAGCAGGAGGAGGGAGAGGAGAAGCAGGCTCCCAGCTGAGCGGGAAGCCTGACATGGGGCTTGATCCCGGACCATAATATCATGATCCATATAGAAGTAAATCTTACCTGTTCATCATGCTTTAAATAAAAACCATTCTTACTACTTATACTTGCATGCCCTTATAATACATATATACTGAATACTTAAGTGTATTTTACTTTAGGGTGAAAGGAAGCCCTATACTATTTTTTGGTTATCAGTTTATATTATAGAAATTATATCATGAGTTACTTGAGCTCTCAGATACCATATATGACATTGAGGATATAAGGAGATTTACTTATAGTATTTCACTTAAACCACATGTCGATTTTCTCTCAACACATAAATGTTATTTTCCAGAGTCTACACAATATTGTGGTCCCCCTCCACCTGTTAGCAATGGAGACATCACCTCATTCCCATTATCAGTATATCCTCCAGGATCAAGAGTCCAGTACCGTTGCCAGTCTTTCTATGAACTTCGGGGCTCCACAGATATAATATGCATAAATGGACAGTGGTCAGAACCACCAAAATGCATAGGTGAGTTCTTCATATTCTCCTGGAGTTTGATTTTTGATATTCATAGTGAAATTTTCATGGACAAATTTCATAGGATGTCTTTTACTTTAATTGAGTTGAAAATCTGTCTGACATTGATTCAAGACACTTGGTGAGTATTTGGTGGAGCTAGGATTCAGGCATGGCAATCTGGTGCCAAATTCATATAGTTAAGCCTGATGCTCTGGTGGCCTTTTGTATCTACAGAAGAGACAGGGAGAAAAAAAGGTCAACCTCTCTTTAACACTACAAGGACTAGTCTATCATATGTCATCAGGAAAATACTCAGCAATATATCTTACAATCTCCTGGGCTTGGATAGATCTAGGTACTGAAAGAAGTTCTTTATGGTTGCCACTGCCTAGGATGGCTCCTCAAATTTAACCTTGGGCTTATTTCAGCAACTCTGAACAATTCCTGTATCAGAGATTATGGGCTGTAGAGAACATGCTGCTTAGCAGTGCCAGGGTGTGCTATTTGCTCAGGGGAATGCTACCTCTCAGACTGCTGAATTTAAAAACGAATGAGTGGACTCTGATCATGGGGGAAAGTAACTCTGCTTTCCTACAGAAATCAAAGTTTCACAAAAGTTATGACCCAGCAATAATTTGTTTGTAGAAAAGATGCTCTAAACAAGCAATATAATAGCTAGTAAATTTGTGCTCTCATTGATAAGTAGTTACCTTCAAGTATAAGGTATATTCTAAGTGAATACTTAAAGAGATGATTGGTTTTTACACATATTGTCCTCTTCAGCCCACTTTCTGAACTATATATCTGAATATATGGTAATAAACTTATTTTTACTATAACATTAGTAAGATGTTAATACATTTATGTACACTTTTTGGAAACAATGTAAAAAGAATCTTGAGTTGGGAAAGGAGGGTAAATAACATTGACCATAATAGAACATTTTAATTTAATCCTGTTTGGTATGTGATTTTTAGGCATGTAAAGCAGAGTTATTAAGAGCACAGGCTCTGAAGTCAAACTGCCAAGGTCCATATTCTGGCTCAGAATATCCACTAAATTATATGACCTTGAAAAAATTAATCTCTCTGAACCCCCATCTGTGCTTAGTTAGCCCAGGGAAATGATGCATGGTGTTGAGAGAAGATGCGTACAAGTACTAAGAACAGTACTTGGAAAACACAATAAATATTAGCTTTCAATATTCTTTAAGAAATTTCAGTATTCTTGGAAAGGAAAAGTTATATTATTAATAATTTATTTTTATTATTTCTTTTTTCAGATGCATGTATAATATATGAAGGTAACATGAACAAAAATAACATACAGTTAAGAGGAAAAAACATCAGAAACCTTTATGTGAAAACGGGGGATTTTGTTGAATTTGACTGTAAACAGCCATATAAAGCAAAGACATCAATGCAGTCATTTCGGGCACTCTGTCAGGAAGGGAAAATCGAATATCCCATGTGTGGATGAAATGAGCATAGTTTCCCTGAATATAATTTTAAAAGTAACCCTACATGTATAAGTATGCATTATGTAATCAATTCTATAGTTTATTTTCTTTATTCTTTCAAGTTTTGTTTACCTCAGTTTTATTTTGAACTCTGGATTTACAGAGGTTCACAAGTTTATGAGCTGAGAGCAGGGCTTTACTTATTAGGTGGATCACATTACACCTGGGCAAATCAAAGTACTGGGTTTCCTATACATATAGTACCCACGGAAAGTGAGCCTGTACCTCAATTCAGTACTTAATTCCATCTAACCTCTTCCAATTGTCTAAAATTTATAAGATAATTTTAAGGCTTTCTAAGTCAACTTTACTTCCTCTTAAATAAAGTTGTTATGGCAATATCTATCACATCATAAAAATACAAAAACTATCACCTCTTATGCTTGTAGCAAGCATTAATATTAATAAGTCCTCTAGTATGAGCCTAATTATTCATCAAATACTAAATAATCCTTAAAGGCACAAATACACCATCTTCCAGAAATGAATAGAAGACTAAAATATTTATAAATCCTAGTGCAGAACTTCTAATATAGTCAAGAGGTGGTAAAACAAAGATAACTATAATTATAAATAAAAATTATGAGGTTACAATATTTACAATTATGAGGATTATCGAGATATGTATAAATAAAGAAGATTGAGGGGAAACACAAAGTATAACTGTAATAATTTATGTGGTTTGAGGTTAATAGGTTTAAGAAATTAGAATACTTATAAATTTTTATATTTCCTATATTTTATAACTTCTCATTTTGAATTATATTACTTTTACAGTTAGATAAGAGTTATCAAGAACTGTGATTAGACACCAAGAAAGTAGAAGATGAGAATGTAAAGACCCTGTAAGGTCATGAGACTTATTTCAGGCAAAAACTCCATTATTTTTTGATGTACCATAGTTCAGGGAAATACTGAACAGGAACTTTTAGAAATATGCTCTGTGAGTTCCTGTATTTTAGCCAGCATTTCATAGTTTTAAAAAAAACACAGAAAAGACCTGCTGGCCAAAAAATATTTTAAGTATCTATGAAAATGCTGACAACAAATGCAAGTAAAAATTAAGGCTGGTGGATATAGCAATAGAATCTGCAATATGACATTAAAACATAAGCAAGTAAGAAAAAATAGATAAATTGGACTTCATCAAGATTAAAAACTTTTCTGCTTCAAATGACATGAATAAGAAAATGAAAGCACGGCAGATATAATGGAAGAAAATAGTTGCAAATTATGTATCCGAAAAGGGACTCATATCTAGAATTAAAGAACTCTTACAACTCAAAATAGAAAGATAACCCAATTTTAAAATGAGCAAAATATGTAAACAGACATTTCTGCAAAAAAAAAAAAAAAGATGTATGAATGGCTAATAAGCATATGAAAAGATAGTTAACATCTTGAATCATTAAGCAAAAGCAATTAAAAATCAACATGAGATACTACATCCCACCCACTAGGATGGCTACAATCAGTCAGATAGTAACAAGTATTGTTAAGAATATGGACAAATTGGAACCCATATACACTGCTGATGGGACTGTAAAGGGGCACACCCAATTTGGAAAACAATCTGGAAGTTCTTTGAAAGGTTAAACATAGAGTTATCATAGACTCAGTAATCTACTCCTAGATATATACACCAAAAGAAATAAAAACATATGTTCATGCAAGCATTGTACATGAATGCTCATAGCATAATTATTATAACAACCAAAAGTAGAAACAACCCAGATGCTTATCAACATACCCAAAACATAGATCTTATATATAATATTATTTGGTTACAACAAAGGAATAAAATACTACTACATGCCACAACATGGATGAACCTCAGAAACTTTATGTTAAGTGAGAAAAGCCAGTCAAAAAAGATTACATATTATGTGATCCTATTTATTGGATATGTTCAGAATAGACAAATATATAGGGACAGAAGGTAGATTTAGTGGATGCTTAGGGCTGAAGTAGGGAGGCAGAGGCTGGTAGCTAACAGTGATAAATGTCCTCAAATTGATTGTGGTGATAATTGTAGAACTCTGTGATTTTACCAAAAAATATTACATGCACAATACATTTTAAACAAGTGAATTTTATGATGATGTGTGAATTATATCTCAATAAAGTGATAACCAAAAAATGGTGGCAACATTTTAAAATCATGACAAACACTGGGAATTAAAAAAATAAAATTAAAAATTAAGATACTATCAGAATTTGTAATGAACTTATACGAACTCAAAGATTGATAAAGGTTGCTCCTAGCTCACACCGGCTACCTACTGACCTCTTGGTCAGGAGGAAGGCAAGTAGAAATTTCATTTCTCCTCCTCAATTCTGAGGGGGAAATTTTGAAAGTGAAATGTTATTTAAAATACATATAAAATGTTTTATTTAGAGAATAGGAAACAGTATTTTATTTAAAGATTTGAGAGAGAGACCACCCACAGGGGGAGGGGTAGAGGAAGAGAGAGAATCTCAAGCAGACTCCCCACTGAGGGCAGAGCCTGGCATAGGGCTCAAGCTCATGAACCTGAGATCATGACCTGAGTCAAAATCAGGAGCCTTATGCTTAACCGATTGAGTCACCCAGATGTCCCTCTAACAGTATTTTAAACTTGGATATTTGCTCTCCATTCTGAGAATTTCTTCCTTTCTCAAACTATTTTGTGGCACATATTTCTAAACAATTTGCTTGAGCAGCAGTGTAGTCCTTGAGAAGCTTTGCTGTCCTTAGCTAACTACCTCCCTCCAAGATGTAAAGAAAGTTTAAAAAAAGGGGGGGGAGTAGGAATGAAAATTCCAGAAAGAATTTCTTTATAGAGAGTTGTCAGGTGCATAAATTATGTGATATACAAATAACTAGAAGAATGTGATCCAGATCCATTTACAAGAGAAAAGACAATCAACTGACACTGTGAGATGATTGAGATACTGGAATATTGAATAGGCAAGTATTTTAAACAAACTTTATAGCTATTCTAAAGGACATAATTTAAAAAGCATTCTCAGTGAATAAAACCAAAAGACATTAACAGGAAAATAGAAGCCATAGGAGAGAAAGAAATTCTAGAAAAAAATTTTTTTAAATTATTTATTCATGAGAGACACAGAGAGAGGCAGAGAGACATAGGCAGTGGGAGAAGAAGCAGGCTCCATGCAAGAAGCCCAATGTGGGACTCCATCCTGGGACTCCGGGACCATGCCCTAAGCTGAAGGCAGATGCTCAACCACTGAGCCACCCAGGCATCCCGAAATTCTAGAAATTATATTTCAATGCCTGAAAAAAAATCTTCACCAGGGAGGCTCAAAACAGATGGAATTGACAAAAGACAGTGAGCATAAAAATAAATGAAAATAATGGAAATAATTCAATTTAAATAATAAAGAAAAATAATTATAAATTATTTTTATGGGAATGGTTGTGGAAATGGTTGGACAATAGAAAAAGGAAATGTGTACATGGAGCCTGAGAAGGAAAGAAGAGAGACTATGGAAGAAAAATTACTAGACCATCAGTTCCTCAAATTTGATGACAGACATCACTATATAAGATATAGAAAATAAAGTCCATGCAAGATAAGTACAAAGAAAACACATTATATACAAACTACCAAAAACTAAGGATAATGAGAGACTCTTGAAAACAGCCATAAAAAAAAGCAATGCGTTCTATACAGTGGAACAATAATTTCAATGAAGACTGACTTCTTATTGGTGGCTATGGAAGCTGAAAGATAATGGAAAGTGGTTTTTTTAAGTACAAAAATAAAACATTCTGAATTCAAAATATTATGTCTACTGAAAAAAAATCCTTCAAGAAGAAAAGCAAAATAAGTACATTTTTAGAAAAAAGAAAGCTAAAATAATTAATGAGGATGCATCATGGCCAGACCTGTGCTATCAGAGATGTGTGCGCCTGGGAGTGAGGGCGGCAGAGGGGAAGGAAGATCCACAATTGGTCCCCTCCCTCCAATAGTTGTCAAGGCTCCTAGAACTCAGAGATCTGAGAAAACAAATGCTGCGATGCTCCAGTAGAAAGGACACCTGTTGGGCAGGTGGGAGGTGGGAGACCTGACTGCGTGTGTGTTGGGGGAGCTGCCCCCGGGGGGACATGCCTGGCCCGAGGGCGCTCAGATGGTGAAGGGGTGGAATCCCAGGTGTCAGGTGGGACAGGTGCCCTGAGGATCCCTGGGCCCCGGGGAGACCAGGTGGGCCCCAGGGTGACCCATTCTGGGCACCGGAGTGGGCAGCTGGCTGGGAACAGGGAAGGTGGGCTCCGGCCTTCGGCTCCCCGTTGCCAAGAAGCTCCAGGCCCTACCCCAGCACCCACCGCTGTCCCAGGAGGCAGCAGGGAGGCAAGACCCTCCCTGGGAGCCACAGCAGGAGGTCCCCGAATCTGGGGTTTTGAAACTCAGATAAAACTGCTCAGCCTCAGGCTGGATGGACACAGTTTTGCTGGGAACTGGGAAGAGAAGAGGGATGGATTGCTCTTCTGCAAGGGTTCACCGAAAATCTGCGAGGGGCACAGAATTTCAGCCGTGGGGCTCGAGAGTGGGGTGCAGCCAGAGTCCTCCCACCCATCCGTGCTGAAAGCCTTCAGGGAGCAAAACAGCACCGGCTGGTGGAGTCCAGAGCCACTTCCACGAGCCCTGCCTCCCGCACCCTGGGGGGGCCTGTGCGACCTGCAAATCCACCAGAGAATCAACCCGCAGGCCCCTCTCCCGGAAGGTGAGCACCCACGAACCGGGCTCCAAGGCTACTACTAGTCCTGGAGGGCTGCAGAGCTTCAGCTCCTGGGGAAAATAGTATATGGCAGTCTTTGTATTTTTATTCTTTAGTCTTTCTGTGTTATTTTTTCAGTTATTTTCCTACTTTCAATTCTTCTCTAAATTCTTCTTAAATTTTTACATAAATATTTTATATTTATTTTTTATTTTTTATATTTATTTAAAAATATAAATATTTTTATATTCAGTTATAAATATAAATATATTTTTTATATTTATTTTTATTTATTTATTTTTTGTTTCCTTTCATTGTATTTTATTTATATACATGTAATATATAAATGTTATTTATAAATATATGTTATATATAAATATATATGTAATATTTATAAAAATATATATCTCTTTCTTTCTGTCTTATTGTCGGATCTAGTTCTTCTTCTTTTTTTTTTTAACAAGCAGACCAAAACATATCCAGGATTTAGTTGTTTTTTGGTTATTGTTTTCATTGTTTTTTTTTTTTCCTTTTTCTTCTTTTCTTTTCTGGAAAAAATGACAAGATGGAGAAATTCACCTCAAAAGAAAGAATAGGAGGTAGTACTTACAGCCAGGGATTTAATCAATTCAGATGTAAGTAAGAGGTCTGAACTAGAATTTAAAACAACTATTACAAAGATACAAAGGAATTCATGTCAGCCCTGTGAGAAATATTAAAGGGGACCCTTTGAGTAGAAAGAGAGACCAAAAGTAATGAACACCAGAAAGGAACAGAAACAATCTAGAGGACTGGCGACTGTTCAGGTAATATAATGGCACTAAATTCCTATCTTTTAATAATTATTCTGAATGCAAATGGATTAAGTGCTCCAATCAAAATACATAGGGTGTCAGAATGGATAAATAAAAAAAAAAAGACCCATCGATATGCTGATTATAAGAGACTCACTTTAGACTCAAAGATCTCTCCAAATTGAAAGTGAGACAGTGGAGAACCATTTATCATGCTAATGGACATCAAAGGAAAGTTGGAGTAGCCATTCCTAAATCAGACAAACTAGATTTTAAACCAAAGACTGTAATAAGAGATAAACAAGGATACTTAATATCATAATAAAATCATATATCCAACAAGAAGATCCAAAAATTATAAATATTTATATTCCTAACTTGGGAACAGCCAAATATATAAATTGATTAATAACTAACTTAATGAAATTCATTGATAATAATACAACAATAGTGACTTTAACACTTACAGCAATGGACAGATCATCTAAGCAGAAGACCAACAAGGAAAGAAGGCACACTGGACCAGATGGACTTAACAGATATATTCAGAACATTTCATCCAGAGCAGCAGAATACAAGATCTTTTTGAGTGCACATAGAACATTCTCCAGAAGAGATCACATACTGGGTCAGGAATCAGGACTCAACTGGTACAAATAAAGTGATATCATGCATATTTTCAGACCACAATGCTATGAAACTTGAAGTCAACTACAAGAAAAAAATTAGAAAACTACAAATACATAGGGGTTAAAGAACATCCTGCTAAAGAATGAATAGGTCAACCAGGAAATTAAAGAAAAGATTTAAAAATACACGGAGGCAAATGAAAATGAAAACATGACAGTTCAAAATCTTTGGGATGTAGCGAAGGTGGTCCTAAGAGAGAAGTATATAGCAATACAAGCCTTCCTTAAGAAGCAGGAGAAGTCTCAAATACATAACCTAATCTTACACCTCAGCTGGAAAAAGAACAGCAAATAAAGCCTAAACTCAGCAGGAGAAGAGAAATAATAAAGATTAGAGCAGAAATCAATAATATAGAAACAAAAAATTTGGTAGAACAGATTAACAAAAGGAGACGGTTCTTTGAAAGAATTAACAAGATCAATAAGCCCCTGCCCAGACTTGTCAAAGAGGAAAGAGAAAGGACCCATATAGATGAAATTCTGAATTCAAGAGGAAAGATCCTAACCAACACTAAAGAAATACAAACAATTCTAAGAGAATACTATGATCAATTATATGCCAACAAATTAGGTAATCTAGAAGAAATGGATAAATTCCTAGAGACATATAAATTGAAACAGGAAGGAACAAACCATTCTAAAATTTGTATGGAACTAGAAAAAAAACCAGAATTCCAAATAGCCAAAATAATGTTGAAAAAGAAAATCAAAGCTCAAGGCACCACAACTTCACCTATATTGCAAAGCTGTAATCATCAAGACATTACGGTACTGTCACAAAAACAGACACATAGATCAATGGAACAGAACAGAGAACCCTGAAGTAGACCCTCAACTCTATGGTAAACTCATCTGTGACAAAGCAGGAAAGAATGTCCACTGGAAAAAAGACAGTCTCTTCAACAAATGGTGCTGGGAATATTGGACAGCCACATGCAGAGGACTGAAACTGGACCACTTTCTCACACCACACACAAAAATAGACTCAAAATGGCTGAAAGACCTAAATGTGAGATGGAAATCCATCAAAATCCTAGAGGAGAACATAGGCGGCAATCTCTTGGACCTTGGCTGCAGCAACTTCTGGCTAGAAATGTCTACAAAGGCAAGGCAAACAAAATCAAAACTGAACTATTGGAACTTTATCAGGATGAAAAGCTTTTGCTTTTCAACAAAAAGCAACAAAACTAAGAGGCAGCCTATAGAATGGGAGAGGATATTCACAAATGACATATCAGATAAAAGGCAAGTATCCAAAATGATAAAGACCTTGTCAAATGCAACTCCCAAAAAACAAAAAATCCAGTTGAGAAATGGGCAGAAGACATGAACAAACATTCCTCCAAAAAGACATACAAATATTGAGAAATTCTCAATGTCACTCATCATCAGGGAAATACAAATCAAAACCACAATGAGATACCACCTCACACCTGTCAGAATGGCTAAAATTAACAACTCAGGAAACAACAGATGTTGGTGAGGATGAAGTGAAAGGGCAACCATCTTACACATTTGGTCGGAATACAAACTGGTACAGCCACTCTGCAGAAAGCAGTATGGAGGTTCCTCAAAAAGTTAAAAGTAGTACTACCCCTGATGCCTGGGTGGCTCAGTGGTTGGGTACCTGCCTTTGGCTTAGGTCGTGATCCCCGGATCCAGGATCCAGTCCCATGTCGGGCTTCCTGTGAGGAGCCTGCTTCTCCCTCTGCCTATGTCTCTGCCTCTCCTCTCAATCTGTGTCTCTCATAAATAAATAAATAAATCTTTAAAAAAAATAGTACTACCCTATGACCCAGCAATTGTACTACTAGGTATTTATCTGAGGGATACAAACATAGTGATTCAAAGGGGCATATGCACCTCAATATTTATAGCAGCAATGTCCACAATAGCCAAAATATAGGAAGAGCCCATGTGTCCATCAACAGATGAATGGATAATATATGGAATAATAATATATGGAATAATGAATAATATATGGAATATTATTATAAATATATAATGGAATATTATTCAGCCATCAAAAAGAATGAAATCTTGTCATTTGCAACAACATGGATAGAACCAGAGGGTATTATGCTAAGGGAAATAAGTCAGTCAGAGAAGACAGATACCATATGGTTTCACTCATATATAGAATTTAAGAAACAAAACAGCTGAAAACAGGGGAAGGGAAAGGAAAATAAAATGAGATAAAAACAGAGAGGGAGGCAAACCAAAAAGATGCTGAACTAGGTATTGCTAGAGAAGAGGTGGGTGGTGGGATGTGGTAATTGTGTGAGGGCATTAAGGGAGGCACGTGATGTAATGAGCACTGGGTGTTATATGCAACTGATGAATCATTACATTGTATCTCTAAAACTAATAATATACTATATGTTAACTAAATTTTTAGAAGAGATTTTATTTATTTATTTGAGAGAGAGAGAGAGAGAGAGAGAGAAAACGCAAGTAGGTGGAGCAGCAGACAGAGGTAAAGGGAGAAGCAGGCTGCCCACTGAGCAGAGAGCCTGACGCAGGGCTGGATCCCAGGACAAAGGCAGATGCTTAACTGACTGAGCCACCCAGGTGCCCCTAAAGTTTTAATTAATTAATTAATTAATTTAAATATTTTATTTATTTATTCACATGAGACAGAGAGAGAGAGAGAGGCAGAGACATAGGCAGAGGGAGGAGTAGGCTCCCCCAAGGGAGCCTGATGTGGGACTCGATCCTCGAACCCCAGGATTACACCCTGAGCTGAAAGCAGAGTTCAGCCACTGGGCCATCCAGGCATTCCTAAATTTTTAATTTTAAATAAAATTAAAAAGAAAAGAAATATGTGTGCATCTAACATGAATTTTCAGCTCTACTCTCTTCCTTCTCAGGGTTTTTTCCTGGTAACCAACCTCTAGTCACCTGGTTTGAAAAGGAAAATTTAAGCCACCTTGTAAACCAGGAGCTCTTCTCAGGTGTCCCCAAACCTGCCTGTCCTATTACTTACTGTAGGTTCTTCTCACTTGAAATACATTCTACTTGAAAAATAACATCAAAGAAAAAAGAAGTGGCATACAACTAAGTGAAATGTAACTGGGTTTTTAAACCAGATTTCTTTCTGAGAGTGATCAAAACTCTTCTAACCTTAAAAGTGTCCCTGACATTTCTAAACATAATGACTAGTACTTTCTCCCTATGTTTAAATATCCTCCAGTATTCACTTCCTTTCTTCATACCTCTCTTTACAATAAAAGTCTTACTATACCAATAACTCTCTCACGACCAACCTCAAATCTCTTGCCCCCTCTTTCTTTGATGGTCCAGTCTAACGAATTTCCACACTGAAGGAACTTACCCATCTGTCTTCTTCATCCCTGTACTTAAGCAGCCAAGTGTTGTGGAGAAAAGCAAATAGGCATATTGATGTCTAAAAATTTATGATCATTATGTTCACCACTGCTAAACAATCATATTCCATTTTGTTTGTGTCTGCCTAATAATCTCTACTCTCTTGTTTGTTTGGATTAAGGCTCTGACCCTTGACAAAAATCACAGAACATGTCACTTAGCTGTCTCGTTACCAGGTCTTAACACCCCAGCTTCTTTGATTTCTTTTGGTGTGTTTGTGTACATTGAAAAATGATAATATGATACAGTAGGAACTTTCACAGTTTTTAACTAAAATAACATCCCTGGCAACATAAACGGATACACTCTTAAAGATGTATGTAGTTGAAGAGTTTAAATCGTGATTAAAAACTCACTATATGCTTTGACCAGGGTAGAGCTCTGACTGTGTAAAAAGAAAAAGTACTACTTATAATAACAGAAAAATTGTTTTAAAAAAACAAAGTTTGGAGTTCTGATCTAATGGAGGAAGAGCCTGAACTCATCTCCTCCACACCAAATCCATACCTATTGATAGAGCTAGTCTTCCTAAAGAGGAACTGAGGGCTCATTGAACAGCCTCTGTACAACTAAAGATAGAAGGACCACACAGAAAACAGAAAGAGAGAGAGAGATGCAGTAAAAAAAAAAAAAAAAAAAAAAGACCCCCACCCCCAGCCTTGCAAATTGCAGTGAGGAGGGATAGTACTGAGAGACCATGAGCAGCTTTGTCTGCCCTGTGGCACAGAAGAAAGCCTAGGTTTAAAAGAACAACTAGTATCTGAAGGAACTAGGCCTAGAATCTTACCAAATTGTGAGAGAGCTGCTGGAACTCTCTCTGGGTTGGAGAGGCTGGAAAGTGCCATGATTCCTGTTCCTATTCCACCTTGATAGTACAGATAGGAAAGGGTTCTGGGCACCACAACTAACCTGCCACCTCGATGAGCCCCAGGGCCCTAGCACACACCAGCCCCAGGCAATCTGGTGCACAGGAAAAAAGTGTTGGTTTCCAACAGCAAGTAGAATATAAAGGAACTGGTCCTAGGATCCACCAAATGTCAGGGAAGCTACTGGAACTCTCTGTCCTGGAGGAGCTGACAAGTCCCACAGTCTGTGTTCCCTGTCTACCTTGATATGATGAACGGGAGTAAAGTCCAAGAACTGTAGCAAACCTACTGCCTCAGTGAGCCCCTCATCCTTAGCCCTTACAAGTCCTAACCAGCCCGCCAAAGCAGCCCACACATGATGCACACTGGGACTCCCTGATCAGAGCTCACCACCACTCTAGTGGTCACACCAAAATAACATAGGTACAAAGCACTCCAGATCTTTGTTACTTTAGGTCCAGAGGGCTTTCAAGGGCACACCTCGGTGCAGAGCACTCTAAGACCTTTTGGCTCATGCTTGCTTTGGTTCCAGCCACGCATCCAAGGTTCTCCCTGCACAAAGCACCCAGGAACTCCTGGCCTGTGCCTACCTTGGTTCCACCCTGTATGGAACACCTTCGAACCTCCAATTTGCACCCTACCTTGGCTCTAACTTCCTAGCTATGATGATTTCTATACTGAGTACCCTTGGACACCCCAGCTTGCACGCACTTCAGCTTTAGCTGTCCTCCTTAGGTGCCCTCTGAGTAAAGACCCCTGGGATCACCCCAGCCCATCCCATGTCAGCTATGTGTCCTACCAGGGTCCCCCTGCATGGGACACCTCAGGATTGCCTATCCCATGTCTCACCTTGCTTAAGCTATCCCACTGGATGCCTCTCATGTGGAGTGCCCCAGGACCCCTGACCCATATCCTGCCTTGGTTCTAGCCACATTTCCAGGGTACTCCCTGAATGATGAGCCCAGAATACTCCAGCTGGCACCCAGTTTGGTTTTGGCTATCTTGCAAGGGTACCCTCTGTGCTGAGAACCCAAGGCTCATGCCCACTTCAGCTTAATGTCCTGCCAGGGTGCCCTCTGCTCCAAGAGCCCTGAGACCACCCAGGCCAATATACACTTCTGCGTAGGCCATCTTACCAGGGCACCTCGGCAGAGAGTGCCTCATATTCCCACACTACACACAGCTCCAGTCAGCCAGCAAAGTTAACAAACACAAAGTCTGCTCAGGGGATTACCATGCATAGTACCATTCCTTCACATTTAGGAGAAGTGGACATTACATCTAATTCACAGAAATGAAAACAAAAAGTCAAGTAAAATAGGGAGACAGAGAGATATGCTCCCACCAAAAGAATAAGACAAAACCCTAGAAAAAGATTTAAATGAAACAGAGATAAGCAATATGCCTGATAAGGAGTTTAAAGTAATAATTGTAAAGATATTCACCAGACTGGGAAAAAGAGTGGAAGATCTCAGTGAGACCTTCAACAGAGAGATAAAAAAAAAAAAAGAACCAATTAGAGCTGAAGAATACAAATGAAGTGAAAAACACACTAGAGAGAATCAGTAGTAGATTAACAAATGCAGAAGAACTTATCAGCGATCTGGAAGACAGAGTGATGGAAAGCACCCAATCTGAACAGCAAAAAGGAAAGAATTTCAGAAAATAAGGACAGGTTAAAGGATCTCTTAGACAACATCAAATGAACAAACATTTACATTGTCAGGGTTCCAGAAAGAGAAAAAGAAGAGTAAATGGAGCAGAAAATGCATCTGAAGAAATAAAAGCTGAAAACTTCCCTAACCTGGGGAAGGAAATAGACATCCAGGTTTAGAGAACACAGAGTTCCAAACAAAATGAACTCAAGGAGCTCCACCCCACAGCACATAATAATTAAAATGTCAAAAGTAAATAATAAGGAGAATTTTAAAAACAGCAAGAGAGAAGCAAAAAATATGCACAAGGGAAACCCTATAAGGATATCAGCTAATTTTTCAGCAGAAAAGTTTTGCAGGAAAGAAGAGAGTGGCATGATATATTCCAAGAGCTGAAAGGGGAAAAACTACAACCAAGAATATGCTACCCAGCAAGGCTATCATTCAGAATTGAAGGAGATATAAAGAGTTTCCCAGACAAATGAAATCTAAAGGAGTTAATCACTACTAAACTGTCTTCACAAGAAATGTTAAAAAGACTTCTTTAAATGGAAAAGTAAAGGCCATAATCAGAGGTAATAAAATCATTTTAAATGATGTAAAATATAACTACATATACAAAAAATATGAAGGAAGGAGTAAAAAAGTTCTTTTAGAATGAGTTCAAACTAAACCACCAACTTAATATAGACTGCTATACACTTTGGATCGCATATTTGACTCTCGTGGCAACCACAACCCCCAAACCTATAATAAATACACAAAAAATAAAGAGAAATGAAGTATAACACTACAGAAAGTCATCACTCTAAAGGAAAAAGAGGAAGAAGAAAAAGCAGCAGCAGCAACAGAAGAAGAAAGGAACAGAGAACTATAAAAATGAGAAAATAATTAACAAAATGAAAATAAGTACATACCTATCAATATTTGCTGTAAATTGCTGCCGGTCAGGGCAGCCCGGGTGGCTCAGCAGTTTAGCACTGCCTTCAGCCCAGGGCATGATCCTGGAGTCCTGGGATCGAGTCCCATGTGGGACTCCCTGCATGGAGCCTGCTTCTCCCTCTGCCTGTGTCTCTGCCTCTCTCTCTCTCTGTTTCTCATGAATAAATAAATAAATAAAATCTTGAAAGAGAAAGAAAGAAAGAAAGAAAGAAAGAAAGAGAGAGAGAAAGAAAGAAAGAGGTCTGAATATTCCAGTCGAAAACAAAGGGTGGTAGAACAGATAAAAAACAAGACCCATCCATATGCTGCCTGTGACTGACTCACTTCAGACCTAAAAACACATATGGAGTAAAAGTGAAAGGATAGAAAAAGATACACTATACAAATAGAAGCATGCAGAAAAAGAAAAAAAGCCACCATAGTATACTTACATTAGACAAAAAAAGGCTTTAAAACAAAGATTGTAACAAGAGACAAAGAGAAGCATTACATAATGATAAAGACGTTGATCCAACAAGATATAATAATTATAAATATCTATACATCCAACAACGGAGCATCTAAATACATAAGGCAAATCTTAACAGACACAAAGGGAGAAATTGACAATACAGCAATAGTAGGTGACTTTAACACCCCACTGACATCAATGGGGCAGAAAACCAATCAGGAAATGATGTCTTTGAACAACACATTAGGCCAGAGGGACTGAACACATACATGTAACATCTATCTAAAAGCAACACAACACATATTCTTTTCAAGTGCATATGGAATATCTCAAAGACAGATTACATGATAGGCCATAAAATAAGTCTCAATAAATTTAAAAGGATGAAAATCATATCATGAATCTTTTCTGACCACAACAGTATCATACTCGACAAAATATTGGTGAACCACATTGAACAATGTGTTAAAAAGATCATTCACCACAATCAGGTGGGATTTATTCTAGGGATGCAAGGATGGTTAAATATTGGAAAATCAAGGTGATACACCATATCAATAAAACTAGAAATTAATCACGAAAAAAAACTGGAAAAAACAGAAACATGTGGAGGCTAAACAAGATGCTATTAAACAGCCAATAAGTCAGTTAAGAAATTAAAGAGGAAATAAAATACATGAAGACCAATGAAAATGAAAAAAAACAACAAACAAACAAACAAAAAAAACAGTCCAAAATCTATGGGCTGCAGCAACAGCAGTTCTAAAAGGGAAATCTTTAGCACTATAGGCCTCTCTCAAGGAACAAGAAAAATCTAATAAACAATTTAAACTTAAACCTAAAGGAACTAGAAAAAGAACAACAGACAAAGCCCAAGGTTAGCACAAGGAAGAAAATAATAAAGATAAGAGTCAAAACAAATGAAATAGAAACTAAAATCAAACAATAGGAAAGATCAATTAAACTGGGAATTAGTTCTTTGAAAAGATAAACAAAATTGATAAACCTTTAGCCATACGCAACAGGAAAAAGGAGGACAAAAATAAAGTCAGAAACAAAGGAAGAAAAGAAGTACAAGAGAAATACAATGTATTGGGACACCTGAGTGGCTTAGCGGTTAAGTGTCTGCCTTCGGCTCAGGGCATGATCCTGGAGTCCCACATTGGGCTCCCTGCATAGTCTGCTTTTCCCTCTGCCTCTCTCTGTCTCTCAGAGATTTATTTATTTATTTATTCAAATAAATAAAACCTAAACAAAAAAAGAGAGAAAGAAATACAAAGTATTTTAAGGGACAACTATGGAGAATTATATGCCAGCAAATTGGACAATCTAGAAGAAATGGATAAATTCCTAGAAACATATAATCTTCCACTAGTGAATCAGGAAGAAATAAGTAAGCTGAACAGACCAATTATTAGTAACAAAATTGAATCAGTAATCAATCAAACAAACAAATATCCCAATAAACAAAAACCCAGGACTAGGTAGATATATAGGTGAAGTCTAGCAAACAAAATGAGAGTTAATACACAAAATACCTGTTCTCCTCAAAGTATTCCAAAAAATACAAGAGGAAGAAAAGCTTCCAACCACATTTTATGAGGCCAGCAATACTCTAATACCAAAGCCAAAGACACTGCAAAAGGAGCAAACTGCAGGCCAATATCCCTGATAAGCATAGATGCAAAAGTCCTCAACAAAATATTAGCAAATCACATTAAACAATACGTTGAGAAGATATTCACCACAATCAGGGGGGATTTCTTTTGGAGATGCAAGGATGGTTAAATATTGGCAAATCAACATGATAGGGCATATCAATAAAAGAAAGGGTAAAAACATCACATAATTATCTCAACAGATGCAGAAAAAGCATTTGACAAAATTCAACATCTGTTTTTTATTTTAAAAAAACTCTCAACAACAAAGTGAGTTTAAGATGAACTTATCTCAAAATAATAAAATCTATATATGAGAAACCCACAGCTAACATCGTACTCAATAGTGCCACTGTGGAAAACAGTGGAGTTTTCTCAAAAAAATAAAAATAGAGATACCATATTATCCGGTCATTCCAATACTGGATATTTGCCCAAACAAACAAAGAAACAAACAACTAATTTGTAAAGTTATATACATCCCTATGTTTATTGCAGCATTGTTTTCAACACCCAGGATATGGCCCCAACCCAAGTGTCCGTCAATAGATGAATGGATAAAGAAGATGTGGCATATATATATACTATCTTACACGGTTCTAGGGCCTAGAGGGTATAATGCTAAAAGAAAGAAGTCAGACAGAGAAAGATAAATGCCATATTATTTCGCTTACTTGGGGAATCTAAAAAACAAAGAAACAAAAAGCAAAAATAGGCTCAAATACAGAGAGAAAATGGGTGGTTGCTGGAGGGGAGAATGGTGGGGGAATGGGCAAAATGAGAGAAGGGGAATGGGGGTATAGGCTTCTAGTCATGGAATGAATAAATGATGGGGATTAAAAAGTATGGCCTATGTAATATGATCAATGATAATTAGAGCATCGTATGGTGACCAATGGTGGCTATGCTTGTGGGGAACACAGCAAAATTTACAGCTTTCTTGAATCAGTATGTTGTGTACCTGAAACTAATAGAACATTGTGTGTCAACAATACTTCAATTAAAAAACTTGAAGGCTGAGATGTACATATATTCCTTGAATTTTCCAGATTAGAATAAACTGAATAATGGAGCAAGAAGCCCATGTGCAATGAATGAGTTGAGGAGTTACTACTCCATATCACTTCTTGCTATTTGCATTTGTGTTTTACTGTATCTTTATTCATTTTCTATTTTGCTACCTTTTTTTTAAGTCCATTTTTGGGGATCCTTGGGTGGCTCAGTGGTTTAGCGCCTGCCTTTGGCTCAGGGCGTGATCCTGGAGACCTGGGATCGAGTCCCGTATCGTGCTCCCTGCACGGAGCCTGCTTCTCCCTCTGCCTCTTTCTCTCTCTCTCTCTCTCTCATGAATAAATAAATAAAATCTTTTTTAAAAAGTCCATTTTTATTTACTTATGCTTCCTCTTTTATTAAGGTTTCTATTTATTTGGGTTACTTTTTTTCCTTTTTTGTTTTACTTACTGTTCTTTCTCCAACTTTTAGATTTGGCTGTTTAATTCATTTTTAAGAACACTGATGGACATGTATTTTTAAGCTAATATTTTTCTCTGAGCACCATTTTATCTATAACCCATGAAGTCTGTAGTGTTTTATGTTTTCTAGAAATCCTGCAATTTAAATTCACATTTCCGGGATCCCTGGGTGGCGCAGCGGTTTGGCGCCTGCCTTTGGCCCAGGGCGCGATCCTGGAGACCCGGGATTGAGTCCCACGTCGGGCTTCCGGTGCATGGAGCCTGCTTCTCCCTCTGCCTGTGTCTCTGCCTCTCTCTCTCTCTCTCTCTCACTGTGTGCCTATCATAAAAAAAAAAAAAAATAAATTCATATTTCCATTTCAACCCAATTTGTCTACTAGAAAGTTTGTACATTTTTAGGAGAACACCTTTTTAAATTTTGCTTAGGTTATAAATGTATTGCATATAACCAGAGATTTTAGCTTACGTTAATCTATTTGGGATTTAATTAGATTTCTTTACAGATTCATACACATGGCCAGTTTTCACAACTGCTTCATGCCCACTGTTATTTGGATATAAAATTAACATAAATGTATAAAATATATCTTATTGACTACTTGTTAGAATGTTCTATATCCTTACTTATATTTTGTTCACTTGAAGCATTTACTCTATGCTTCTCTAAACTATGAAAAGTTTACTCACTTGCCTTCTTATCACCTGTCTGATGTCATTCCTGCTCTATAAAATTTACTCCCACAAGCTTCAGGCAATGTCTATTTGTCCCTATGATGAGAAATGATAAAATTAGCTTACAACTTCTTTCTTTTTCTTCCCTCCTTTTCCTCCAACATCTAATTTTATTGAATGCTAAGGTCTTTTTTGGTGTTTATATTTGTTGTTTTACATATATTTAGAATTCTATTTCATTTCAACTTTCAATTATATTATTTGATTTCCACCTATAACCTATGAAGAAAGGAATGAAGGGAGGAAGGAAGAAAAACAGAAGGAAAGTAGAAAGTTAGTGAAGAAGAAAAACAATTGAAAAATCCATCAATCAGAGAATAATTAAATATATTATGTCACCTCCAGCTTTTGAAATACTATTGACATCTTATAAAGAATGAAATCAATCCATGTGTATCGATATGGGGATAGGTCTATCATACACCCAGTGAAAATGAAAGTCTTAGAATAATATATAATGTATTCTATGCACTACATATGCCATCTAATATATATAAAACCAAAAATATGTGCATATGTATAAAAATACATTTTTAAGTGTGTATAGTAGCATCTGGAAGACAACAGCAAATTCTTTACAGTGATAATCTCTGGACTGAAGAAGTAGACCTGGAGTTTTGAGAGGAATAAAGGAAATTTTCATTCTTTATCATGTTTAATTTATACTGTTTGAACTGTTTTACAATGTTAAAGAGTTGCTCTTATATGTGACAAAAATATTATTTCAAAACTATGATTTAAAAGATATTTGGTCACAGAAAAATTTACATGATGCTAGATGCATTTTATATAAACTGAAATCTTTAATCTTTGAAAAATTTAATTTGGATCATACTTTCTTTCTCTTGCTGAGAACATCGAATATGTCCATATGCTTTGGGTTCCACAGACCACAAATGGGCAGTGGGTTTCCAGCAGTTACATACTGTGCTCAACTTTCTACAGAAAAATCAGATATTTTCCAGCCTTGCTTTAGAATGTTTCCTTAAAAAGGATTTACAGTTTTCTTACAATGAATGGCAAGTAAAACAAAGCCTTTATTTTCTCCTTTTTTCTTTCTTTCTTTTTTTCTTTGATGTTGCATGTTGGAAGAAGGAAGAAAGACTTATCATATCAGTGTTGGTTCTCTGGGGAGGGCTCCTGGGTCCTCCAAGGGGCACCCATAGGACTGAGGAGCCCAAGATGGGTAAGTGCTGAGCAGCCGGTCACAGCCACATCACTGCACAGGGGGGTCTGTGGACCCCCTGGCTCTCTGTGCGCACAGGACTCCTGGCCTTCAAGAGGAACAATGGAACTAGGACAAAATCATGACCAGAGGTTTCCCAGCTGCTGCTGCAGTACCATAGTTTGGCTTCTGCGGGCCTTGCAATGGGCATTTAAAGACTGAAGTATATGAAATACAGTGCAATGCTCATTTAAAGACTAAAATAGTTCCCGAGAAAATAAAGTATATAAAAATGAATTAAAATCCTTGTCAGTGGAAGCTTTGCCTATTTACTGTCTGATGATTGGTCTTTAATTTACATTTGAGAAGTGTATTAGGCAAAGTACTTCTCAGTTTAAATTAGATTTTATACTTCCATGCTCTCCATTTCTCCTCCCAGGGAATCATGCTGAGTTTCCCTGAATTCAGTTTTAAATTGTGAGATGTTCCCTAGGGTTTTGAACTTTCACTATGAGGAAACAAACAGGTATCTATGAACTGAACTTCCCTTTGAGAAATTAGTTTCTCTCTGTAGAACCAGGCAACACCCTTTTAAAGTTTGGAGTACCCTAGGGCAACCACCATGGTAGGGATGCTTTGACCATTGGCTTAGGGCCCTATACCGCGGGGGTTACTGCGGCAGGGAGGGGGGGTGGATAAATCACCTGAACACAGTTTGCTTTCATGTTCATCATGCTAAAGACCATCTTACAACAACACCTTCTCTAAAAAGCAAAATGACCACTATTGTAACATTAATCTCAACACTTCATGCATCTCACTAAGGTGATAACTCATTGAAACAGTTACAGTTTGCCAAGCCTGGGACTGGGCTTATCACATTGTCTGACTTTTTCAAAGTTTCTCCGATCTCCTCAATCCTTCAACTTCCCTGCCCACATATCCTGCCAATTCTGGGCAGTGACTTCGGCGGGACAAAAACTATGGGATGTGAATCACCTTCTGGCCAAGTGCCATCCTCTACTTGTGCCTTGGGTCTCATCTCTTCTCCCCTTTCCAGGAATCCTCTGCAATCTGCTCTGCGATATTTTCTCGGTGTCTCCCACCTGTCCTTCTTTACTGACTTATTCCCATCTAATTAGGAGAGGCTCAAATTTCTCCCATGCCATTAAAAAAAAAAAAAAAAAAAACCACCTGCCTTATCCCCCCTCTCCCCATCACTGTCACACTTACTGCCAAGCTCACTATAGCCACATCTCTGTTTTTTGTACCTTAGGTTTATCCCTCAACCTGTTTCTAGCCTAATTTCACACTTAACGGTGCTGTTCTTTTCCAGATTACCAATAGCCAGGTAGCGTTTTCGGTCCTCATGTTTTCTGGCCTCATCTCTTCTGGTTTTCGTTGGACCAGTCCAGCCATACCTCATCAGTTTCCTTCATCACACCTCATCCTATAGGCAATCACTACACTTTAGATAACCTCAAGGCCCTGAACTAGGCCTACATCTAACCCTGAAAAACTCATCTATTACCTTAGTTGTAATAGACATCTGCTACCTGATGGTGGCAAATTATGCTCAGAGCTCTGTTCTGATACCCGGGCTTGTACAGATTGGGTTCCCAGGCTGTGGGATGGAAAATTAGCAGCCAAGAGCATTTTGGGGGAATACTCTTAGGATCTACATCTGTGGAAGGAAAAGGAAGGAAGCAGTGACGTCTGTCGACTCTGGGTAGCTCGGAAGCCGAGATGTCCCTTAAGAAGTGTCCTGAGTTGGAATGAAGGGTCTTTTCTTAATAACTCCCACTGGCCAGTCACTGGTTAATGGCAGGCTGCCCTTGGAAGGAGTTATGACCTTGGGAGAAAAGATTTTCTTCGGCAGAAGCAATTGCCTTAGGAAGCTGATATTGAGAGCTCCCAGCAGCTGAAAGAGAAAGTCTTTTGTTTCTGAAAGGAACCTGGGTTGGTCATCACAGCATTGGCTGCAAGAATCAACTGCTTAGGGCAGCCCAGGTGACTCAGTGGTTTAGCGCCGCCTTCAGCCCAGGTCGTGATCCTGGAGACCCAGGGTCGAGGCCGACGTTGGGCTCCCTACATGGAGCCTGCTCCTCCCTCTACCTGTGTCTCTGCCTCTCTCTGTGTTTCTGTCTCTCATGAATAAATAAAAATCTTAAAAAAAAAAAAAAAGAACCAACTGCTTACTTAATATTTTTGTTTGGCTACCCAACAGATACCTCAGAAATAACATTTGGACACTAAACTCTTCATGCTAATCCTTACTCCCTCATACTGCTTCTTCCTCTGGTTCTTCCTACCACACTTAGATGGCTATCATCCACTCACTCAACTCTGAAACCAAAGTGTCCCCCTGAACCTTTTGTCTGGCTCACCCCCACCCACGTGCCATCAGTCTAAATGTCATGATGACATCACATCCTAAATATCTCTTGCTCTAGCTTGCACCCTCCCTGCTGCTGCCTCTGTTGATTTGCAACCCTCCTGGGAGTTTCCCAGATAGAATCTGGAACTGGTCCCTGTACTCAGAGGGCTGGTACAGAGGCCGCCCACTCCGGGTTGGTAGGTGGCCGGTGTAATAACCAAAGGGAAGTTACATATGAGGTCTGTCTTTGGCAGCAGTAAGATGAAGAGATCCTGCTCCTCAGATCTTATGATTTATCTAGAGGCCTTAACTAGGTTCAGTCATGTGTACCATGCAGGTGTTCTCAATACCACATGACTACCTCAAGGCTACATTTTTGGAGTCACTTCTGGGAATGGGAAAGCAAATGGAACCCATATTCCAAGGACAGGGGAGGAAGTGAGAAGCTGGGATCCAGCTCACAGGTCAACCAGTGGTCACATCTTTTTGGATGACCTTCCCTGACAGCCTCTGGTGTAAATTACCATCACAGTTTGCTTGCATGACGGTATTCTTTACCTAAAAGTGGTTTCCCTGTGCCTACGTTTCCCCCCCTTCACACCAGTCTCTCCTTACAGCGGTCAGTGGTGTCTTTTTAGCAATTACTAGAAACATCTCATTTCAATCCGTGACTTCCAAAATCTTCAGTTTAGCCTACAAAGGCCTTCATCATGGGATTCCAATCTCTCCAGGTTTATCTTGTTCCACTCTCTCCACACTAGATATTTACTAGCTTCTTGGAAGCATCATGTCTCTGCACATGTTTTCCACATCATCCTCCCTCGCCCTTTTCTCCCTTCAAGTCTCAGCTTATATATCACTTCCTCAAAGAAGCCTTTCTTGAGCATCTAGGACTAGGCCGCATCTCTTGGTGTTCGCTGACAGAGCGTCTTTCTTGGCACATGTCATCTTGTGAGGATTTGGCTAATATCTTCATTTCCCATCAGAATATACGCTCCATAACAGCAAAAACGATGTGTCTTATTCACTGTTTTGTCTGCAGTGCTCAGCATGATGTGTAGCATATGGTATGTGCTTAATATTTGACTTCATGTGTGCCATTCCTTCTATTTGGGATGTCTTCTCTAGACTTGCAGAGCTCAGGCTTTTCCTATACACCCTCCAAAAAGTTAATCGCCACCTCCTCATGCCACCACTTTACTTTGTATATGTTCCATTGTTGCATTTTTTTACACATTCATTTATTTAACATTTGGGGTTTACATATCGACAGCTCGTGAACCACATTATTCACAAAATATTTTTAGTTTCCCCCTCCACATAGAAAAGTCAGTAGATTTTACAATTAAAAAATCAGAATATATGGTAATACTAAATACATAGTCCTAAGACAGTTGAGCAAATCTGTTTTCTGGGATATATATAGCAGGTGTTCAATATTGTTTATGAATGGATTGATGAATTTTCAATCAAATGAAAGTGGTGAACACTTTTCTATTGACATTTAATTTCTTTTTTTTTTTTTTAAATTTATTTATTTTTTTTTTTATTGGTGTTCAATTTACTAACATACAGAATAACACCCAGTGCCCGTCACCCATTCACTCCCACCCCCCGCCCTCCTCCCCTTCTACCACCCCTAGTTCGTTTCCCAGAGTTAGCAGTCTTTACGTTCTGTCTCCCTTTCTGATATTTCCCACCCATTTCTTCTCCCTTCCCTTATTTTCCCTTTCACTATTATTTATATTCCCCAAATGAATGAGAACATATAATGTTTCTATTGACATTTAATTTCAAGCAAATTTCAGTGTTATGGGATCCACTGTGGATAATGACTATAGAATATTAAAAGAGTGATTATGAACTCGAGGACAGTTCTGAAATATACGTTTAATAATGAATTCACATGTAATCCACATTCACATGTAATCCACATGAATTCACATGTAATCCACAGCTAGGATTAGGCCTAGCTGTCCTTCATTAGAAAATTGTTACTTGGAGATTTAAAGAATGTCATCATATTGAGAAGGTCTTGAGTTAGGTGAACTAAATAGCTTCTAGATAAGAAAATGTGCTGTTCTGATAACAACAACTAGTCCTACCAGTGGTCCTAGTACCCAAGTAGTGCTATTACAGTGCTTATGAATGAACCCTAATAACAATTAGATATATAACTGTTAATCAAATCAGAAAGTGACACTGTGGGTATAAAAAGTCTTCAACAGACCTTGGTAATACTGACAATGTCAGGCTGCAGGACTGATTATTTGATGTTATAATCTGCATCATTCCAACAATTACTTGAAAGTGCAAAATATAAAAATGGAAAGAGTTGTTATTTGTTTTTAGCCATATTCCTTGGGCAACGTTTTAACATGTGGATAGTTCACCAATTCAAAATTTAATTATTAGCCTTTAAGCTAATACTATAGTTATTTTTTTTTAAGATTTTACTTATTTATTCATGAGAGACAGAGAGGCAGAGACGCAGAGGGGAAGCAGGGTCCTTGCAGGGAGCCTGATGTGGGACTCAATTCCAGGACCCTGGGATCATGACCTGAGCCAAAGTTAGACACTCAACCACTGAGTCACCCAGGCACCCCTATAATTAATTTTTAAGGTTCTTTACATTTAGAAAGTGTAAAGGGAAGTCTCTTCTGTATTTAATAAAGTAAATCTTCCAATAAGATGTATAGTTTCTTATCTCTAGTGTGTTTGGTTCATTAATAGTGACATAAAGATTGAATTAAGAGTAACAGAAAACCTTAATATTAATGAATATGATAAGGACAAATATCTCGAAGGCAACAACATATCACAATGAATGGATATTAGGAAACAAACATTTTGACGTATGGATCAATCTTTTTAACAGATGGAATTCAGTCAATTCAGTCAAACTAGGAAGGAAACATGTTCTGGCTTATTTATAAATAAAAAATATTTGACATAGACAATTTATATTTAAATCTTCAAGAAAGCTAAAATGTAGAGATTTGTAATTTTTCTTCTAAAAATTATGTTTTGTAAAGGATTTAATGATGTGATGATACGCCATTCTTCTTTCGCCATATATTTTATGTCCTTAAGGGTTGTTGATAAGACATCATCCTTGATGAGAAAGAGAGAAGAAGGAAGAGAGATTTTTGAAATAAGCAACATTTCTGGTCAAGCATTTATTATAATCTCAGTGCTTCAATATTTCATATAATTAGTCATTGTTTTAGCTAGTTATGGATAAAAGCAAGTAGATAGACTTGGTAAATTATACCACCAATTCCTTTTTAAAAATTCAGTGCCATTTGATACAATAATACAATTTTTAAACAATTTTTTCTAAGTCACTTACCTTTTTCTTTTTGAAATGAGAAATCTGAGATACATCACAACACATAAATACATATAAAATTTTTCTATCCTGATTTTACCATAGTTAAAAAATTTTAGTTTTTTACCCATGAGTGTTTTATGAGTATTTTTTACAGACTATTCAAAGTATTTAAAAAGTTGCCCTTTTGTTGTTCATGTCCTTTTGTTCATTGTTCATAATGATCAGAACAAAACCACGTACACTTTGCATTCAGTTATTTCTATAATATTCTTAATTAAACATAAAGTACAATTTCCATTTTATACTATATCTTTCAAAGTGTCAAAATCCTAATCCTATAAAGTGATTTAGATCATTTTATTGTATTATTGTAATATTTTACTAAAAACGGGATTATTCTTCATTCATACATAAAGAAATATAAAAAAGGTTATTGTTTTTCTCTGACTTATTTCACTTAGCATAATACCCTCTAGATCCACCTATGTTGTCACAAATGGCAAGATCTCATCTTTTTATGGCTGAGTAATATTCCATTATATATTTAATATCTTACATATCCTTCATCCATTTATCTATCAATGGACACTTAGGCTGCTTTCATATGTTGGCTATTATAAACAATACTGCAATAAACAAAAGGGTGCATATATCTTTTTGAATTACTGTTTTTGTTGGGTAAATATCCTGAAATAGAATTATTGGATCATATGGTGATTCTATTTTTACTTTTTGAGAAACCCGCATATTATTTTCCAAAGCGGGTGTGCCAATTTACATTCCCATCAACAGGGCACGAGGGTTCCTTTTTCTTCACATCCTTGCCAACCTTTGTTTATGTCTTCTCATTTTCATTCTAGCCATTCTGACAAGTGGAAGGTGGTATCTCATGGTTTTGATTTGCATTTGTCTGATGATTAACACTGTTGAGCATCATTTTGTCTGTTCACATGTCTTTGGCCATCTGTATGTCTTTTTTGGAGAAATGTCCTCTGTCCCTTTTTTAATTTATTATTTTTTAAAAATATTTATTTATTTATTTATTTATTTATTTATTTATTTATTTATTTATAGAGCATGAGTGGTGGGAGAAGGGGCGGAGGGAGGGGGAAAGAGTCTTAAGCAGACTCTGTACTGAGAATTGAGCCTAAGGGGCTCAATCTCATGATTCTGAGATCATGACCTGAGCCAAAATCGAGTGGGATCCTTAAATGACTGAGCCATCCAGGCACTGCATTTGGGAGGCTTTTAAATTTTCCATCTATTGGGGCACCCATATGGTACAGTTGGTTGAGCATCCAACTCCTGGTTTTGGCTTAGGTAGTGATTTCAGGGTTCTGAGGTCAGGTCCCACATCAGGCTCCATGCTTAACATGGAGTTTGCTTAGGATTCTTTCTCTCTCTCTCTCTGCCCCTCCCCCTTCCACTGTCTCTCAAATAAATAAATAAATCTTTAAAAAAATAAAATTCTT
Source organism: Canis lupus baileyi (assembly GCF_048164855.1). Lineage (NCBI taxonomy): Eukaryota > Metazoa > Chordata > Mammalia > Carnivora > Canidae > Canis > Canis lupus. The sequence goes on from NC_132843.1 coordinate 75,771,674, forward strand.
CTTATATTTTGGATATTAACCCATTATCAGATATATCCTTTGCAAATATCTTCTTCCATTTAGTGGGTTGTCTTTTTGTTGTGTCAATGGTTTCCTTTTCTATGCAGCTTTTCATTTTGCTGTAGTCCTAATACTTTATTTTTGCTTTTGTTTTTCTTTCTCAGGAGACACCTCTAGAAAAATGTTGCTAAAGCAAAAGACAAGGAGATTACTATCTGTTTTCTTCTAGGAGTTTTATGGTTTCAGGTCTCACATTTAGGTCTTTTGCCCATTTTGAGTGTGTGTGTGTGTATCATGTAAGAAAGTGGTCCAGTTTCATTCTTTTGCATGTAGCTGTCCAGATTTCCTCTCACTATTTATTGAAAGACTTATTTTCTCCCATTGTATATCTTTGCCCCATTTGTCATAGATTAATTGACCATATAAAAGCATGGGTTTATTTCTAGGCTCTCTATCCTGTTCCATTTATCTATGTGTCTATTTTGTGCCAGTGCCATATTATTTTGATTACTATATCTTGGTAGTATATTTTGAAATCTAAAATTTTGATATTTCCATTTTTGTTCTTCTTTATTCAAGATTGCTTTGGCTATTCAGGGTCTTTAAATAAATTAGAGAAAAAAAATACCATATGATTTCACTTATATGTGGAATCTAAAAAACAAGACAAAGAAACAAAAAGCTGACATTGATCCATAAACAGAGAACAAACTGATGGTTTCTAGACAGAAGGAGGATAGAAGGATGGACAAAATGAGAAAAGGGGACTTAGTGAGAGAGATATAGGCTTCCAGTTATGGATAAATAAGTCATGGGAATGAAAGGTACAGCATAGGGAATATAATGAATGGTATTATATAGCGTTGCATGATGACAAATCATAGCTACCCTTGTGGTGAGCACAGCATAACAATAGAATTGTTGAATCACTGTGTTGTATGCTTGAAACTAATGTAATATTGTGTGTAAACTGTGCTCAAATAAAAACCAAAAAAGAATGAGGAAAAAACAAATAAAAAAGTATAATATATATATATTTAAGTTGTCACATAAGGAAACACTTTAGTGTTTTCAAGGTCTTACACAGAAATACGTTCCTGAAAATAACAATTTTAAACATTGTTATTAATATGTTCTATCAGCAGAAAGATTTGTGCAACTTTGTTTCCCATCTTTCCATCTTCCCATAACTTACACTTGTACCTATACTGGGAAGTGGAAGAAAACGCAACTTTCTATCTCAACATATAAGTTGTTTCTCACATTTAAATATTGCACATATGAATCAATTTATTTGCCCAAGTGCCAAAGTGTCACAAATATGAAATAGCAAACAACACTTCGAATTCAGACAACTCAGAAAGTTGTCAGAGTCTGCTTGGCTGAAAACAATAAAATTTTTTTTCCTATATAATGACCATAAAGTTGGAATTTTGTTGAACCTAATATCTCTGAAATTTATAACATAAAGAATCTCTTGAATAAAAATCTGAAGAAAATAACCAGTTATAGGCACTAGCTTCTCCTTACCTTTGTGAATGCATCTTGGATATCTTAACTGCCCTCTGTCACATTGTACTCTGAGTTCAGATCCAATCATTGAGAACTCAGCTATATATGTATCTCTCTTACAAAGAAACTCAATATACTCGCCATGGAAAATATACGGTCTATTGTCAAAATCCCATTTCAGGAATACATTATTATTTTCCATTTCAACAAAAGATAATGTGCAAGGCTCTGAAAAATAAAAAGAAGAAAATTATCTTGACACATCTTGGCATTAACAGGGAGCATTGCGTTTCCTATTCATGATGACCTTAAAATTCCTAGGCATTAGAGTGGCAACCAAGTCATAATTAATATTTGAGTCAGAAAATATGTTCAAAGCTCACAGAAAAAGTCTGCCATTTATCTCTGTGGTCCTGGATTTGGAAAAAGTGTATGTCCTGCTAGTCACTTAGTTTTATACCATTACGGTTTTAAGGATAGCAAACAAAAAAAGGTGTTTTTACGTGGATGGAACTGGAGGGTATTATGCTGAGTGAAGTAAGTCAGTCGGAGAAGGACAAACATTATATGTTCTCATTCATTTGGGGAATATAAATAATAGTGAAAGGGAATATAAGGGAAGGGAGAAGAAATGTGTGGGAAATATCAGAAAGGGAGACAGAACGTAAAGACTCCTAACTCTGGGAAACGAACTAGGGGTGGTAGAAGGGGAGGAGGGTGGGGGGTGGGAGTGAATGGGTGACGGGCATTGGGGGTTATTCTGTATGTTAGTAAATTGAACACCAATAAAAAATAAATTTTAAAAAAGGTGTTTTAATAAAAAGCATTGATAGTTGCTAATAATTATTGAAATGACACTCTTTTTCTTATTTTTTTTTTCTTCAGGAAACTCAAATAAAATCTCCATGAGACAAAGTATTTGATTGTTGGATAGATTTTATGGAAATGTAAAAAGAAGCTGGATTCTCAACAATGACTCAAACTCTATGACTTGATGGATTCCAGAGGGGTTGACAGTTTTCCCCCTTTTAAATTTTTAGTTATTAAGGAATATCAATATTAGATTAAGATGATTTAAATTCTGAACATTGAAAATATTATTGTGTCCTTCCACTAATGCATTAAAACAAAAACTTAAGGTAATTATTAGTATACCCAACAAATTTCTTTGATTTTTTTCCAAAATATTGATACTTTCAAAATGTCAAGTTATTTCAGGAAATGGAGTGTGTCCTTATTTGCCTCCTGGATGACATAGGACTAAACAGTAGGCCCTGAGGTAGGTTAAAGGTCCAGAGTTATTAATAGAACATATGAATCATACAACTGTAAAACATTAACAAACATCTTTTTTCAATATTTTTAGTAAGTATTTATTGAATCTCAATGTGTCAGATGTTATGCTAGCAGTTCTATAGATAGAATAAGAATGAACAAAAATAATCAGAAAGACTCTAAAAGAATCTTTATAGTTACTGCAAAATATCTTTGGAAATGAGGTCAAATGGCACTATAATTTAAAATTCCCCAAAAAAAAATGCCATGGTTCTACAAAACATGAAATTTTAATTAAAACAAGTTAAAAATTAATTCATGGACCTTCTGTTTTCAGCTATGACAGAATAGTTATATCAGACCAGCATTTCTACTAAAAACTAGAAAATCTGAAAACAGACATGAAGCAAGTATCTCAAGGCAGAGGTGAATTTCTAAGGCAATCAGTACTCAAGATGCGAAGGTTCTGGTTAAAGCTCATCCAGATGAGTCTAACATTCTGTGTGGCATTTTGCTCTTGGAGCATTTGTTGATTCTCAGCATGAGCTGAGAGACTGTAGAGAATGGTCAACAGCAAACATAGAGCTAGCAGAGCTTTTGGAAATCTCCCATTGTTGAGGATAGAAAATTGGAAATTTAGATCAGCTATGACAGCCAGGACTTGAGGGGTCAAGGATTCAGGAATGGGAGGTGCAGAGAATAAACAGGGTACTCTGCTCTGGCTTTTCCCTTGAAGCATTTGCCTATTCTTGACTTGCAGAAAGAGAGAGGATAAAGAGCCAAGCAGAAAGTCAAGAAGGAGGAAACTTGTCTAACACCAAACTCTTAGTGAAGAGCCCTCGGGGTTATATTCTATTAGTAGGGGTGAACAAAGGTCTGAAGATACGCTTAGAAAACGCTTCATCTCTAGTTAGATTGAGGCCAATTTCCCCTACACTATGAGCTGGAAGGAGATGAGTATTCTCTGGAACAAGATGACATCATTGTTGCAAACTTCTAAAATTTTCCATACATAATATTTGATATTTAATCAACTGTTAACAGAATAAGCAAAAAAAATTAGGCTAGAAATAGAAACAGGCCTCCAGGTGATTCAGATAATGGAGTCTGCAAGCAAGGACTTAAAGATAAGTGTGATTAACATGGTGAAGAAATAGATGTTAAGATTGTCTTTCATCAGACAACTGAAATATACAAAAAAGAAAGCATAAAGTGGGCATTCTAGAAATACAAGGATATTGAGAGCTCATTGGATGAGTTTAAAGCAGATTGGAAGGATTAATGAATTGGAAGATATATCAATAAAAAATTGCCAAATGGAAACAAAGAGAAGATAAAAGTTAGATAACTTTTTTTCTAGACCTTTGAAAAATCAAGCCACAGATTCAAGAAGTGCTACCAACTTGAAGAATGAAATGCTTGGAGAAATGCACGTGAAGGCCCCACATAAATAGCCTATTGAAAATAAAGGGGAAAAAAATCTCAGAACCAGTAGAGTACAAAAAGAAACCTAGTTTTGAAGAAGTACCATTAAGAATGGCATTTACTAACAAAAACTATAAAATACAGAAAAGAATAAAATGACATCTTTTAAAGCATGGAAAGAAAAAGAGAATCAAGCTAGAAATCTATCCCTAGTAAAATTACTCTTCATAAGTCAAGGAAAATAAAGAAATTTGCAGACAAACAAAAACTGAGAAAATAATAAAGAAATATTTTTCAGGCATATGGAAAATGATCCCTATCAGAAATAGTGAAAAACAGAGGAAAATGAGAAAAAAATCACTGAAAAACATATAAATAAATCTAAAAGATTATTTTTGGACAACCTAATATTCATTGTATCTTTGGGACTTAAACTATATGTAGAATGAGAATGCATGACACAGTAATAAAGAAAGTGGGAAGGGTAAATCAAGATAAAATGTTCTGGGTCCTAGAAAAGTGGTAAAAGTACTAATTTATATTCAACTGTAATAAATCATGGTTAATTATGTAGTCTCAGTGATAACAGTAAAAGGAAGCCAACAGGAAAGTATAATTGACAAGGTAGTAGAGAGTGGAATGGTATAAAAAGAATTAATTTACCCAGAAGAAAGAAAAAGAGAGAGAGAGAAAAGAATACAGAATAGATAGGTTATATATCTAGTATAGTAAGATGGTAGTTATAAACCAAAATTTATCAGTATTTATCTTAATATGTATAAGGACTCAATAGTCTACCATAAGAGGAAAGATTGTCAGACTGAATAAGTATGCTTTAAAATAGTGTTTTAAAGAAACTCCCTCTACCCCTGCTTCCCCTCCTTTGTGTGCTCTCTCTCTAAAATAATAAACAAATCTTTTCTAAAAAACCCCAAACTTCTAAAAAAAAAAAAAAGTTATAGACCCTTAGCAAAACAGTCAAGAAAGAAAGAAGAGATACGTCTTAATAGCAGTAATAACAAAGACATACCACTAAAGGCATTAAAATGAATGTAAAAGGATGTTGTGAACAACATTATGTCAACAAGTTTGACAATTTAGATATTACAGGCAAATTCTTATAAGCCACCCTATCAAAACTGAGAGATGTCAGGATCTTTCCTCAAAGAAAACTCTATGCTCAAATGGCATGTTTGGTGGATTCTTGCAATTATCAAGGAAGAAATGGTACCAATCTATATTTTAAATTTGATTTTAAAATATTTATAACCCTATAATTAAAGATGAATTATTGAAAATTTTACTTGTCAGCTTGGAAAACAAGATATCCATTGCCTCTTCTACTCAGTATTATACTCAAGTCCAAGCTGGTGAAATAAGATAGTAAATAAGTCAGAAATGGAAAAAATTTTTTCTTTTTATTTAAAGATCTGCCTTTTTATTCCTCCTGAGAATCTTGGTAGATACTGTTACTTCTACTCAGATGCTTCACTAATAAGGCATAACTTGCTTCAACTTTTTATCTTTATTTCCCCATTGTACTCATATTTTCTATTATAGTACCGATCACACAGAATGATAACTGTTAACACATGTATCCGCACCACTATGGCTTGTTCATTTAATAGCCCCATACAACACCAGTAACTGGTGTGTGGTTTGTATTTAATAAATATTTGTTAGGGCAGGCTGGACTATAGTTATTTATTATCTGTAGGAAAGAATAGAAACCAATGATGAAATAAGTATACTGATGCACAAATATAGCAAACTAAGCATTATAATAGTGTTATATCAACTAACAGAAAATAGAAAGTGATCAAAATATGGTTTTATTTTATTAAATAGGTGGATATTTCATAGTACATACCTAAACACGATGGTGGTGTAGTCCACACTCCCTCTAAACAATAGGACTCCCTAGACCCTTCAAGGAAATGGTGATCAAAACATCTGTATTCTACTGAGGAACCGTTTTCATAGATGCCTAATGTCGAACTAATTATGACTCCATTTTTAATAAGTGGAGGAGCTCCACATGTTCCTTTAGATTCTGCAAAAATGATTTAAAAATATACAATGAATTTTTATAATAAACCTCTAATACTTTAATAATTGCTACAGAAATAAAATAAGATAGGGACACATGGGTGGCTCAGTTGGTTAAGCACAGATTCTTGATTTCAGCTCAGGTCATGATCTCAGGGGTGTGGAATTAACCCCATCTGGGGCTTCGTGCTCAGTGTGGAGTCTGCTTGAGGATTTCTCTCCCTCTGCCCCACCCCTCTCCACAATATGTCTCTCTCTCTAAAATAAATAATCTTTTAAAAAAGAAATAAAATGAGATATTTCATGTAAAAATATTTTTAAGTAGCTGTCATTTTTTAAATAATTGAGAGCATAGTTCTACAATAACTTCATACTATACAAGTGATTATTGCAGTTACAATTTTATTTATAATATTGAAATACATATGTAAAACTGGCAAAGTATTAATGATCATGATCTTATTTTTCTCTTTCTATCTAATCAAAAGTGAAAATGTATGAAGCCCCTTTGAAGCCATGCTTTTTGTATGCATCCTCTTCCATTTTTTTCTTATTAAAAGTAATAAAATAGTTCCATATCCAAGGAGAATACGGAATCTCTAAATCTGCATCAAGCCCTTTTCTGAAACAATACTCTCCAGCAAACCCCAAGAAAAGCAATGTTTTCCAGAGTTGTTGACTGTTCACAAAAGGGGTATCAGTCCTCTGATAGTCTGGTGATATCTATAAGACCTACTAATTTCTCTCTTCATAAAATTGACTTATTGGAATTAAAAGATGTCAGCAATGTCATCCTACTTAAGTGTATGTGCTTATTGGATATTGATCAGATCATTTCCAATTTATAGATTAGAAGATAATAATTTTGAGTTGCATAGGGTCTTTCATATACTTTGAACTCAAGTGATAATATTGATCACCTGATAAATTGTCAGAAAGCACTGTTTTACCTTTTCTAATACATAAAGGATATCTCACTTCTCCTCTATTGCACTGTACAGACAATTCAGACAATGAGTTTGATGGAGATAAGTCATATCCTTGTTTACATACAAAATCTATTAAATCTCCATGTAAGACTTTTCCTTCATACTTCCACTTCATCTCTATGTTATTTCTGTACATGCGATCCACGTTAATAGTACACGGCTCTGTAAAACAAAATAGTCTTTTAAATTATTTACTTATTTGGCAAATATAAAGCTTAATATATATTTAAAATGAAAAATTTGACAGGTATCAAAAGCAATGTTTTATATTTAACATTATTAAAACTCCTCACACATATACATAAGAAACACTTTATTCCTAACAAATGAATTTATACATTTTTCTTATTATTGTTATATTATAAATTAAAACCATTTAATTTGAACATTAAAAAATATTGTTTAAGGGGCACCTTGGTGGCTAAGTCAGTTAACTGTCTGCCTTTAGCTCGATTTGTGATCCCGGGGTCCTGGGATCAAAGCCTGCATCAGGCTCCCCCCTTGGCAGGGAATCTATTTCTTCCTCTCCCTCTACCACTCCCCTGCTTGTGCTCTATCTCTCGCTTTTAAATGAATGAATGAATGAATGAACAAATAAATAAATTTTTTTTAAAAGTCAATAGAATTAAGAATAATAATTCTAAAAAATATATTGTTTAAATTATGAGAGACACACTTTAGACCTAAAAGTGAAGTGATATAAAAAGATACACCATGCAAATAGAAGAAAAAAGCAAAAAGCCAGGGTAGCAATACTTATATTGGACAAAAGAGACCTTAAAACAAAGACTGTAACAAGAGACCAAGAAACACTGTCTAATCATAATGATAAACAAATCATTCCAACAAGAGCATATAACAACTGTAAATATATATGCTATGCATCCCAAAAAAGTCTAGCTTTACACCTAAAGGAGCACTCCCGCTGCAAAAAAAAGCCCAAGATAAGTAGAAGGAAAAAAAATAATAAAGATCAGAGGAGAAATACAAGATACAGAAACTAAAAAAAGAAAGAAAGAAAGAAAGAAAGAAAGAAAGAAAGAAAGAAAAGATCAGTGACACCAGGAGCTCTTTCTTTGAAAAGATAAACAAAATTGATAAGCCTTTAGCCAGACTCATCAAGAAAAAAGAGAGAACAAAAATATTTAAAACTAGAAACAAAAGAGAAGTAAAAACTGACACCACAGAAACATGAAGAATTATAAGAGAATCCTACAAAAAATTATATGCTACCAAATTGGACAACCTAAAAGAAATAGATAAATTCCTAGGAACATAATCTTCCAAAACTGAATCAGGAAGAAATAGAAAATCTGAACTGACCAATTGCTAGTAACAATATTGTATTGGTAATTAAAAACAAACAAACATACAAACAAAAAAACCCAAAAACCTCCCAACAAATAAAAGTCCAGGACAAGATGGATTCATAGGCATATTCTATTAAACATTTAAAGAAGTGTTAATATCTATTCTCCTCAAATTATTCCAAAACATAAAAGAAGAAAGTGCGGTTCCAAATACATTCTACAAGGCCAGGATCACCATGATACCAGAACTAGACAGATACTACGAAAAAAAGATAACTACAGGCCAATATCCCCGGTGAACATAGATGCAAAAATCCTCAACAAATTATTAACAAGCTGTATTCCACTACACATTAAAAAATTCATTGCCATGATCAAGTGGAATTTATTTTGGAGATGCAAGGATGTTTCAATAGTCACAAATCAATCAATGTAATATACCACATCAACAAAACAAAGGATAAAAACCATCTGATCATATCAGTAGATGCAAAAAAAAAACATTTAACAAATGTCACCATCTACTCATTATAAAAACACTCAATAGAGTGGTTTAGAGGGAGCGTACCTCAACAAAATAAAGGCCATATATGATAAACTCACAGCTAACATAATACTTGGTGGTAAAAAATGGAAAGCTTTTCCTCTAAGATCAGGAACAAGACAAAGATGTCCATTCTTACCACTTTTATTCAATGTAGCACTGAAAGTTCTAACCACAGCGATTAGAGGCAAAAAAAAAAAAAAAAAAAAAGGAATAAAAGACATTCAAATTAATAAGGAAAAAGTTAAACTGTCACTATATGCAGATAACATGCTACTATACACAAAAATCCTAAAGACTCCATTAAAACTATTAAAAGTAAAAAATGAATTCAGTAAAATTGTAGGATACAAAATTAATAGACAAATCAATTGCATTTCTATCAAATATATTAATTTGATATATATAAGCATATATAATTAATATATTAATACTTAACCAAATCAAATCAAAATAAACTCAATTGATCAGTGTTTAAAGTTATCTCAACTTAGATAATTATTTTGATAGCTCCTTTAAGTCTCCACTTAAACATTAATGTTAATTACACCATGTCTTAATCCAAAATATATTTAAAGTAATCACAAACATGTTCTTATTTGCTCAACAAAATAGAACAAAGGTAACCATTCAAGTGAGGAATTGACAGCTGAGAAAGCTATTAACAATACTCTCTACTAAGGAAAGAATTGGATTGATTATTCTCTCCAAATGACATTCTGGAGACAATATAGGGAGAGATGATGAGGATTATAATAAGGCGAGATTTCAGTTAGGAGAAAACACAAAAAGTAATCAGTCACAAAAATGTGAATCTATTGAAATGCCACTGAAATGCACACTTAAAAAAAGCTAGCATGGTAAAGTTTTGTTGTTCATATTTTACCACAATTTTTTAAAAAAGCAGTAGTTAAGAACTAATGTAGTTTTAGAACCTATGATACTAGATTTTTTGCTTACAGAAATGAGAAGAGAAAACACTTGGGGAAAAGGATTTATACAAAAATCCTCATTCCCATGCTATATAAAATGTTACATAAAAATCACATAAAATACAAACATAATGGTAAAAGAAATTCAATGCGTTGTTATAAAAGGAATAAGCTCTAGGATCTAATGTACATAATGACGACTAGAGTTAACAATATTCTTTTGAATACGGGAACGTTGCCAAGACAGTAGATCTTAAATGCATTCTCATAATGATAAGATCATTGGTAGTACAACTGTGACAATGTCAAGTGAAGGGAATGTTAATTAGCCTTATTGTAGTACTCATTTCAAAACATATATGTATACCAACTCATTGCCTCATATACCTTAAATTCATGTTATCTATCACTTGTATCTAAATAAAGCTGGAAAAATTTTTTAAAAAAAATATATAATGTGTTCTCTGTCTTACCTAAGCAAATAGGTGGGGATGACCATTCTCCTTGTTCACAATGAGATACTTTTGCTCCACTCAATAAGTAATATTCGTTGCATCTATATTCCACTGAGGATCCTGTTGTGTAGCTTGCTAATAATCCATCAACGACAGCCCCATTTATTACATTAGGTGGAGGCTTACAATTCTCAATATTTTCTAAGGAAAGAGGTTATTTTCAAATTAATATGAACTTATAACAACATAATGATATCATATAGTTATCCATACTACTGTTCTTCAATATTTGTATTATATTATTCAGGACAATTGATCTTTAAATTTTCCAGAAATAAGAATAATGCTATTCAGCCCAAATATTTTAAAAATTTGTTAAGTAAGGGACGCCCAGGTGAGTCAGTGGTTGAGCATCTGCCTTTGGCTCAGGGCATGATCCTGGAGTCCCAGGATCGAGTCCCACATCAGGCTTCCTGCATGGAGCCTGCTTCTCCCTCTGCCTATGTCTCTGCCTCTCTCTGTGTGTCTCTCATGAATAAATAAATAAAATATTTTTTAAAAATTTACTAAGTAAGAATAAACAGCCATTTGCCTAAACATGCAAACATATGCATATTTGTCACTTTTCTTGCTTATGAAGGAATCATGATACAAATATTATTAAAATGTGTAGAAAGATAAACAATAACCTGAGGATTATGGTCAATTCTAAAACTATCCTTTGTCATTATCCACTTTTACTTTTTAATTCTCATTCTTTTCATCTCAGATCTCAGTCAATCCATGGATGAAATTTTCCACTTTTTCTCTCTTTATTTCTTCTCTCACTCTGCTTGTTTCTTTAGCATCCTTAATAGCATTTCTCTCATGTAACAAGTAAATCTTAAGTAAACATCTTTGTGAAGATCTTTCTAGGAGAGATCAAGAAATGAGAAGGATGATGGGAAGAGTAGCCTGGCAACATAGCCTGGTTGCAGCATAGCCTGGTTGTGCATGTCAGTAAAACAAAAGACCAGGGAAAGGTCTCAGAAGGGTGTAGGCTTCAGACTGGCCAGATGCATAAGCAATATCAGAAGGACTGACTCAAAGGCAGGAACAGAGTGCCTTAGTGTAACTTTGTAGGACATGAAGGGAGAGGAAGTAGAGCATGATCATGGCCAGTTACCCAATCCAGAGTTACTTATGTGCTTTCATTTAAAGCTCAGGTCAAAAAAAATAAAAATAAAAATAAAAAATAAAGCTCAAGTCATAGTATCAAACAGGTCAGATAACAATACTTAGCACTATTGTACATTCAAAATTCTTTTTAGTTTCCCAATTCTTTATATTGGGTTAAATTCTAAGATGGCTGCATATACAGAAAAAAAAAGTAGCAGAGTAGGTGCTGAATCAATGTATTTTTTAACCTTTCTAAACAGTAGTCTCTTGCTAAAAGTATTTGGATTGAATAACAAGAATGACAGATTTTATGCAACAGGCTTAGCTATTTGCTGGTAAATCGAGCATACATACCAATGCACTCAGGAGGACGTGTCCACTTTCCACGTTTACAAGTAATTTCTGTGGCTCCACGGAGATGATACCCACTTTTACATTCATATGCCACTTTATCCCCATTGTAATAAATCGTAGAGTTCAGGTTTGCTGCACCATTCTCAATGAAGGGTGGATTCCCACAGGGTGTCTTCTTTTCTTCTGAAAAGAGACAAATTAAGGAAAAAAGACCATTTAGCTACACACGCAGACTTCATTTTAGGGAAAGCTTATTAAGGTGTTGCTAACCAATGCATTTCGGAGGTTCTGTCCACTTTCCATTTTCACAACGTATTTCTTCTGATCCTTGTATCTCAAAATTAAGCTCACATTCTACATGAACTGTTTCTCCATGACGGTAAGTTGTTGAATGTGTTTGGATTTTGGAGTTTAGAGGCAGAGGTGGAGGAGGACATCGATTTCTTCTTCCTTATATAAAAAAATCACCATATTTAGCCATATAATTACAAAACTATAATAGGTAGATTTAATAAGCACATTCTTTAAGCCAAGTACCATAGGAAGTATGGAAGACAGATCCTAGGGTCACCTCCTTGAGCTCCACTTTTGATGTTGTTGATGTTCACTTCCTTGTGTGATAACCCTCCAAGTAAGCAGGAACTGTGACTTGCTTCTAACCAGCAAATGCCGCAAAGATGATGGGATGTATGTGATTATGCAGCGTGATAGGCAACATAGTACAATAAGGCCATTCTTGCTGAGACACTCTCTTCTTGCTGATTTTGATAAAAAAGCAAGCTCCCACATTATAAGCCCCCAAATGGGGAAGGCAAAAAGGCAATAGGCAAAGGACTGCCTCCAGCAGGCAGCCAGGAAGAAATTGAGACTTGCAGTTCAACCATCTGCAAAGCACTCAATGCTACCAAAAACCACGAGTTTGAAAGCAGATTCTTCCCCAGTCAAGCCTCACATGAGACTGAAGCCCCAGCTGACACTTTAATTGCAGTCTTGTCCAACAGGAATGCAGAGGAGCCAGATAATCTGTGCTCAAATCCTAATCTACAGAAATTGTGAAATAACACAAGTGTGCTGTTTTAAGCTGCTAAACTTGTAATAGCATTGTTATGCACCAATAGGAAACCAAAAAAGCAAGCAAATTAAAACAGCATTCATTATCTCCTCTAATCCTAAAATAGCTTTATTAAGCAGGGACAATTCTTTTTCTCATATTATAGATAAATAAAATAAAACTTTTGAAGTAGGTAAATTAACTATTAAGTGGTGGTTCTTGTACCTATGTCTATATGATTGAAATAAAATCTCCTTAACAATTCTACATCACAGACTGTGTTCATTTCTTTTCAAAGGAATGTTGGGAAAAATTATTACAATTAAGTGTTTTAAAATAACACAAATTTGTTCTTACAGTTCTGGAAGCCAGAAGTCCAGAATCAGTTTCATTGGGCTAAAATCAAGTTGTCAGGAGAGCTGCATTCCTTCTGGAAGCTTTATAAATCAGGTTCTCTGCCTTTTCAAACTTCTGGAGGTTGCTCGCATTCCTGGGCACATGACCTTTTCTCCTGTTGTTCCAACCTCTTGTTTCTGGTCCATTGTCACATCTCTATTCCTCTTCTGTAGTCAAATTTCCCTCTGCCTCCTACATTTAGAGCCCACATGGATAATCCCAGAAATTATTCCTACCTCTAGATACCTACCTTTATCACATGTGCAAAGTCCTTTTTGCCATATCAGTAAGGTACCTCAATGGTTCCAGAGATTAGGATATAATTTATTATTATTCAGCCAACTGCACTGCCCACCCTACATTTAATGACTATTTACTAGAGAAAATAACAGGCACATTGGCATGCTGACTAATTGGGTGGGGAGGGTGGAGTAGATTTTAAGTAGCTTGCTATTTATTTCTGGAATAACACGTTACAGATAATTTGCTAACATTTTTTTCCTCTACTATTAGACCAAAGCTCTTGAGCAGGACTGGAAAATTAAGAACAAAAACATTGAAGTTAGGCTCATTCTGGGCAATCCCATCTCATACTCGTGGTCATCTTCCTTTTTCACCTCTCCTAGCATCTGTTAAAAATCTTCATCCTCTCTTCCAAGTTCCACTTTCTTGTCTTCCTCTTGTCTACCAATAATGACGATTTTCTATATTACAGGGAAAATAGAAGCTATCAAGACCTTTACCTCTCCCCATTCCCAATTCTCAAACTCCTTCAATTCAAATATTTTACATTACTTCCAAAAATGCTATCCCACACAATATCAATCAAAACCTTCAATGTTTGTTCAAATACTTTATACATGACTTTATCATATTTGTCACATTGTGTCAATTACTCTTTCAAATCAGTTCCCTCTGCTAGGCTTGGATCTCCTTCATATATCACTGTAGGTATGGTTTTTTTTTTTTCTTTATGATAGTCACACACAGAGAGAGAGAGAGAGAGAGAGAGAGAGAGGCAGAGACACAGGCAGAGGGAGAAGCAGGCTCCATGCACCGGGAGCCCGACGTGGGATTCGATCCTGGATCTCCAGGATCGTGCCCTGGGCCAAAGGCAGGCGCCAAACCGCTGCGCCACCCAGGGATCCCTGTAGGTATGTTTAAATGACTCTTGAATTGTTGTCTTCCAACGGGTGATCATACTATCTGCTTGTACATGTCCAGTGATAGAAACTTACCATAGACATTACATTTTAGTATATCTCTTAATTGAGGACCATATTTTTCATTTTTACTCTGGATAATATTCTGTTGATTTTTCTGTTCTTTACCCTCATCATTTTGAAGACTGTATATTCATATCAGGAAATATGTATCTAAATAAGAAAGAACCCTCAGAAAGCTGCCAGCTTGGGATAACTGAATCTAATAATTCCCAATAAATAAAATTTATTTATTATAATAAAGGTTTAAAAGTTATAACCACTCTACAAACTAATACAAAATTCAAGATTTCTTCAGATTAAATATTGCTGAAAATATATAGCAATGATTTGAAAGACCGTATTTATTTTTAAAAATAGCACTCAGCATAATACCCTCTAGTTCCATCCACATCATTGCAAATGGCAAGATTTCATTCTTTTTGATGGTTGAGTAAGCATAAGTCAGTCAGAGAAAGACAAATACCATATGATTTCACTCATATGTGGAATTTAAGAAACAAAATCAATGAACATAGGGGAAGCAAAGGAAAAATAAAATGAAAACAGAGAGGGAGGTGAACCGTAAGTGACTCAACCCTAGGAAACAAACCTAGTGTTGTTGGAGGGGAGGGCTGGTGGGATGGGTTAACTGGGTGATGGGCATTAAGGAAGGCAGTTGAAGTAATGAGCATTGAATGTTATATGCAACTGATGAATCACTAAATTCTACCTCAAACTTAAAAATAATAAGACTCAGGACAAGGATTAGATATCAAAACATTTTTTTTCAGAGAAATTAAAGCTAAAGCATGATATTTTGTGTGAGTATGAAATTTTAAAAATTACCTTCACATACAGGAGATTCTGGGTACCAACCAAAGTTATAGCACTGAATTAAGTCAGATCCACTTAGATAATAATTTTCATGACAGAAAAACTGAACAACATCTCCTTCTTCATACGTTTGCTTAATAGGATGAAAATAACCATTTTGTATTAATTTTAAAGAAGAGCATTTTAACTCTAAAAATGAGAGAACAAATGAAATACAAAAGAGTGTTATTTTTTTTCTGTTGAACAAAGTTTACCTACTACTTATGTACTATATCTGGAATAGAAATTAGTTAATTTGCCATATTTTGTTATATAATTATATTATATAACATTATATTATATGTTATATTATATAATTATATTAATAATCATATAATTATCATATATAAACAATATATTAATCATAATATAATAATATAATATATTTATATATTATATTATATATCATATATTATAAAAATATAATTATATAATATATTTATATTATATTAATATATTAATCATAATATAATATAATATATATTCATATATTATATTCTATAATATTATAAATATATAATTATATAATATATTTATATTCTATTATATATTATATAATAATATACTATATACTATATTTATTAAATATTATATAATAAATAAATATAATATATATTTAATAATAAATATAATATAATTAATATTATATAATATTATATAAATATTATTGATATAATTATATATTATAAATATAATATTAATCATAATTATATATGATTATTATATATAATTATATAACATTATATTATATGTTATATTTTGTTATATAATAAAATCTTGTCAATTCCTATATTTATTAAATAATTAACTGAACTAAAAGGAGTTCTTTTTTTACTTGAGAGCTTTAAATGATCAAAGCCTATGATCAGCATAGTTAAAACTAGAAGCAAAAAAAAAAACCCCAAAAAGTATGAAAAATGAAGCATAACTAGTGGGACAATTTATAAACATTGCTGTATGAGACAAAGTCTTAAAATGAGACTGGATTGTCTTTAAAATGAGGACCTACTGGTACATTTTGGTGTGAGGGCCCATCCGTACGTGTGACACTCTGTCTCTTCAGTCTTCTTTCCTCCTGCTGTATAGTAGCCAGGAGCGCACTCATACTGTACTTTGTCCTTCACTCTGAATGTTTTCTGTGTTGTGGAATAATTTCCATGATATAATTCAGGGACCAAACATGTTTCTAAAAAAAAAATAAATGTTATTTATTTTGTGCACTTTATCACTAAAGCTATAATATTAAAAATCAATCTCAAAACGTATTTTCACAGAATCTTAAACACATTTAGTGGAATTAACCTTTGGCAAAATTGATGAATAGCCAGTGTCCCATTTCTCTATTCCTGTTTTTTTTTTAATACACCTGTGTCTTTTTAAAAACTTTATTTATTTATTCATGAGAGCTACAGAGAGAGAGAGAGAGAGAGAGGCAGAGACACAGGCAGAAGGAGAAGCAGGCTCCATGCAGGGAGCCTGACATAGGACTTGATCCTGGGTCTCCAGGATCACACCCTGGGCCGAGGGCAGTGCTAAACTGCTGGGCCACTGGGGCTGCCCTATACACCTGTGTCTTAATGCCACCAGTCTTCTCTAAATTCTAGTCTAGTGTACTTGGCAAAAGGTCAGAATTCAACTGAAGTCTTGTATGGTAACAATTTTTTGATTATGTGTCATCTAAGGATTTGTACAATTTAAATGACTAACAACACAGTAGCAAAATATGTATATTCAAATTATTGGATTATTTATATATTGATATTGGTTTACTAATAAAAATAATGATACTATCCCAAATTCTCCTCTAATAAAGGAAATAGTTATTTATGTTGCAAGAAATAGGCTTAGGGTTTTTTTTTTTCATTTTATTCCATTCCATTCTTTTCTTCATTACTATAAAGAAGGAATTGCTTCCATCTTTTGTTGTGAAAAATGCTGCTAGGAACATTGGTGTACAAGTGTCTGCTTGAGTCTCTGCTTTCAATTGCTCTGGGTGTATACCTAGAAGTGGAATTACTGGATAGTATGGTAATTCTATGTTTAACTTTTAGAGGAACTGCCACCAAACCAAGTGTCCATCAATGGATAAATGGATAGGGATGCCTGGGTGGCTCAGTGGTTGAGCACCTGCCTTCGGCCTAGGGCGTGATCCGGAGTCCTGGGATCAAGTCCCACATCGGGCTCCCTGCATGGAGCCTGTTTCTCCCTCTGCCTGCATCTCTGCCTCTCTCTCTCTCTCTCTCTCTGTAGCTCTCATGAATAAATAAATAAAGTTTTTAAAAAATGGATAAAAGGATAAATAAAATGTGAGGTATCTATCATATATATGAATATTATTTAGTCATAAAAAGAAATTAAATTCTGTTGCATGTTACAACACAGATGAACCTTGAATACATTATGCTAAGCGAAATAAGACAAGTGTAAAAGGATATTATTGAATGACTCCACTTATACAAAGTACCTAAAATAAGGAAATTGATAGAAAATAGAAGTTACCGGGTACTGGGGTAGGGTGGGGGATAGAGGGGGGATGGGTATAGTTTCTGCTTGGGTTGATGAAAAAGTTTTGGAAAAAATGGGGATGGTCATGCAACATTGTGAACGCTACTGAATTGTACACTTAAAAATAGTTAAATTGGTAAATTTCATGTTATGTGTATTTACTATAATTAAAAAAAAGATCAGTGGTTGCCAAGGGTTTGATGGAAAGGAAAAATGGATGAATATGGAAACAGAGGCTTCTTAGGGCATTGAAACTATTCTGTATGATATCCTAATGGTGGATACATGTCATTCCACATTGGACAAAACTCATAGCTTGTATAATACGAAAAATGAACCCTAAAGTATGAGCTTTGGTTAACATATCAGTATTGGCTCATCAATTGCAACAAATATACCACGCTAAATGCAAAATGTCATTAAGAGGGGAATCTGTATGTGGCCAAGAGTGGGAAGGGGTATATGGGAACTCTCTGTACAAGCTGCTCAATATTTCTGCAAATCTAAAACTGCTCTAAAATTAAGTCTATTAATATTAAAAAATTAAATAGGAACTAGTGGAGTAGGAGAGTTGTGGGAGTTCTCAACTCTTGGGTTAAGGAAACATTTAACATATATGAAAAACAATATATCAACATCTTGCATTTGCAGACATAATGAAAAATCAATTCTGTTAAATAAAAATGTCTTTCAATATAAGAAAGTACTATCCTCTCAGTCCCTTATCTTGGGCTTTAGGAGGTGATTCTTAAACACATACCATGTTCTTCCCTACAGGTAGGTTGAGGAGACCATCCATCAGCAAGACATTGAACCACTTCTTCATCCTTTCCTCCAGTGGTTTTATATCCTGAATTACAACCGTAACGCATGTTCTCTTGAATTTTGTACATTAATTTTACATCAGAGATGTAACCATTTCTCAGCTCAGGCTTAGTGCACTTTTCTATGGGAAAAAATGTCTTTGCTTAACTTGGTGAAATTAAGCTTGTCTTTTACTTAATTGTAAAACTAAGGCAAAAGTTTAATATTATTATTGAAATTTAAAGGGGAGAGAAAAATTTCACTCTACAGTTCCTGATTTGATTTAATTTTGGAATTATCCTGCATGTTCTGCACCAAATTTCTTCAAAATTTGATTCAACTCAACGATGACACTCTTTGTATTGATTAACTTCAGTTCTGGTAGTGAATCCCACTCTTCTCACATCTACTTTTAGAAAATATAACAGAGCTCTTCCACTAACTATCATTAGTGGCTAATAGAAGAAATTTCATTTGGATTTTCTTCCTAATATTTTTAAATCTACTGTGTTTGACAATTTTTAACACCATGTAACAAAAGCATATACCTAGTTTATGGATCCTTAAATAAGTCTGCAGATACCTTAATGTGAAAACTTTATTCATTCATTTTTTTTCAATTCAGCAAATGATTTCCTACATAGTAAGTCTGCATAGCCAGTCCAGTCAGTCCGTGTAGACCAAGACTGAATCACAGACATGTAATTCAAAATCTTTGAGTTTGCAGTTATTTTTTAGCTAACACTTACAATAGTGTTGTGTTAGATGATAAATTTACTTCAGCACTGAATGGGGTGCAATAATTTTTTAAGCCGTACTATTAGACCCTTATAACAAATCAATTCACAAAAGTTAAGAGACTTGTCCAAGGTTAATATGAGTTTAAATATATGGAGTACCTGCTGTGTGGCAAGCATGTTATATGAATTATCTCAGTGCAGTAGCTTTATGCCCATTTTATTGGTGAGAAACTTGGGCTCACAATGCCCACTACCCAGTGGTGGAGCAGAATTCCAATGCAGGCAGGTTAACTGCGGAGGTTGTGTCTTAACCATTAGACTACATACTCAACTTGAGTTCTTCTTTTCTGGCTCTTATTTCAAAGCTCTTGCTAATGTTTATTTTTAAGTACTAGTTATGAATATTTATTTATTTATTAGAGTTAATCTATGGTCTATGTTAATACTAAAAGTGCTATGCTTAAATTTATGGTATGTTCTCAATTCATGGAAGGGATCATTATCCCAAATGGATATGTTCACTAGATATAACAACCTCTGTAACCATCATATTCATTTTTTTTTCTAAATGAAACAGACCCAACTAAAGCCTCTACTCTGCAAAACAGAGCTTAGAGAATCCTTTGCTCAAAAGAGGTCAGCTGATCTAATAGAAGCTCATTAATGGTTTGACTATAGGGTACCATGGCATGAAATAATGAGATGAACCAATCAGATTTCCTTTTTTCAAATTTGAACTCAAAATTCAGAAAACACACTTTTCTGAATTTATTGGAGAAGTTGGCACAAAAAGGAGAGATGAGTCTTTCAAAGGATAAAACACTAGAGTAATAATCTTATTCTTCTTAAGACCAGAGTCAAGCATTTTTCTGGCTTCTTATGCACAATTATCTGTTTAGGTTCCTCAATCCTTAAAGTAACTCTTTTGCATCTCTGTTTCTTGCAATATGATAATATCATTTTCAATAATTATCCTTATTCTTTTTATAGGACTATTAAAAACAAAGACAATGACATTTTAATAAGAAATATTGTTTCAGAATTTCAGAATATGCCTTCATTTTGTAAAAGAGTCAGTGGGCCAGTAATTTTGTTTTCATCAACCAAAAGGTTTCACCACCCACCAGGTTATTTTGGACCCTTATGGACTAATCTCTTTAAGTATTATAAATATTCTGAGGACACAGCCCATAGACTCACTGAAGCACTGTGGTTCTGGAGACCAGCCCTCCTGGGTACATGTGATTCGCTCCTCTTGCTTTCCAGTTTCAGTTGTATAACCAGCCAAGCAGGCAAATGACAGTGTTTTATTTATTCTCATTGGAAAGTAATATCTTTTAAAAGAATAGTAATATTGTGCAATTCTTCCATTTTCCACACTAGGAAGACCACAAGTTTTCTCTGAAATGAATAAATATCAAGCTGAAAACTGAAAAACATATCTAAAACCATGAAATGTGTGATTGCATGACAGTATATTTTTAAATTCACAGTATCTGTAGCCACTTTAACAAGTACTTGTTTTTAATACCTACCTTCTAAGGGACTTCTATTTCAATCAGAATTAATCTGCTAGCAATC
The DNA here is from genome assembly GCF_048164855.1 of Canis lupus baileyi. Taxonomy (NCBI): domain Eukaryota; kingdom Metazoa; phylum Chordata; class Mammalia; order Carnivora; family Canidae; genus Canis; species Canis lupus. The sequence goes on from NC_132843.1 coordinate 75,792,832, forward strand.
ACCAATAACCAAAAGTCAGAATAAAACTGGTCTGGCCACTTCCTCAGGGAGGATTTCCCTAACTTTGTGAAACAGCAGTTTCTAATAGAAATATAATGCAAGCCACATATGTAATTAAAATTTCTAATAGTCACATTAATAAAAGGAGTAGTTGAAGTTAACTTTAATAATACATTTTATCTGACCCATTAAAATATTAAAAATATTTTTCATTTTTTTCTCCTTATTAAGTCTGAACTCCAGAGTATATTTACTCATACAGCACATCCCAATTTGAACTAACCATGTTTCAATAGCTGTATATAGCTAGTGGCCACCATATTGGATAGCAGAGTTCTAGAATAGTTGAAATTTTGCTTGAGATAGGCAAACCTACAAAATTTTGTAATGAATGCCGTTTTTTTTAAATAAAAGGCAGACAACGAATTAAAAAATAACAGACTTGGACAAGAGCTTTACAAAGCAGGACATGTAAATGGTCACAGACCTCATAAAAAGTACTCAGTGTTCTTTGGCAATATTAAGACAGAACATACACATACCATTTTTAAAAAGCACTCATCCCTATGAACATCAGTGCAAAAAATCTCAACAAAATACTAGCAAATGGAATTTAGCAGCATATTAAAAGGACCCATGAGCAAGTGAGCTTTATCCCCGGAATGCAAGGATGGTTCAACATACAAAAATTGGTCAATGTAATACACCACATTGACAAAATGAAAGAAGGAATAAAAGTATTTATCTGTGCACCTAAAGACATGTTCATAGCGGCACTATTCAGGTAGTCTCAAACTGGAAACAATTCAAATGCCAGTTCATGACCGAAAAGATAAACACATTTTAGACATGCGTCTAGTGGAATATTGTACAGCAATACAATGCTGAATATCATGCAGTTGTGGTGAATGCTGAATGGTGAATCTCATAAACATATTATTCAGTGAAAGAAGCCTGTCACACAGAAGTAAATATTATAGTTACTGAGATAATTTTTATTGAGATATAATTGATGTATAACATTATATTAGTTTGGGGTATACAACATAATGGTTGTACATATATATTTGCACATATTGCAAAGTGATCTCACAATAAATCCAGTTAATGTCTGTCACCACACAGTTACAAATTTATTCCCATGTGATGAGCATTTTTAAGATCTGCTCTCTTAGCAACTTTTAAGTAGACAACGAAGTATTGTTAACACACATTTCACAGAAAAATTGTCACAACTAAATAAGATAATTATATGACACAGTCATTTTAGAGTTATTTGTGGTTAGAAGGAAGTTAGAAAAAAAGAAGGAAGTTAGAGGTAACTATTTGTGCATCACTAGGAATCTGGATAACTAAAATATCTGAAACACTGTGTAACAGTTGAAAGTAACAAAATAGATTCAGCAACATGGAAATATGTTTAAATGATAGCAAGTAAAACAAAATAGTAAGAAGATAAACTCTATGGCAAGCTTTCATTTATGTGAATTGTAAAGCACACGCACAAAACAAGACACAGTTCAGATAGTTAAATATTTAAGAATATATCAAACACCTGTTAGTGGCTCCCAGTTTGATGCTAAGGGAAATAGAATTCAGGGTCAGGGACAAAGGGAGGAAATGCATAAATAAAGCAAAAGCGGCAATTTCATAGACCAATGATAATTGCATGTTATAAAATGGGAAGTGACATTAAATTCAATTCTTACCCCTAATGTTCCTAATGGGGGTGAGAGAAAGCATGGAAATATGAAATTATGGTTACTTTTTTTTTCGTTTCTGGTTTGTTTGAGTAAAAGAAGAGATAACTATGTAATAATCAGGAAATTATCTAGAAATACAATGTCTTCATGGTAAAGATGATAGAAAATTCTATCAGCTGGTGTCTCCCTATTTAGACAGAAAAATATTCATGCAATATTTAGTTTAGACAGTAAACTATTCATGCAAAAATTATATCTTATTGTAGAATTGAATGTATTAAATATGATTAATTCTATTTATTTTACTTGCATAATTTTAATTGCAGATCCTTTGTGGTAGAAATTTGTAGTAAACTATTGCCTAAAAGGCAATTATAATCCATGGGGCATCTTGTTTCAATAAATTCCCTTAGGTGTTTATTTTAGGAAAGTCTTATTGCTGTGGTTTCCTATTTTGTATATTCACTCTTGCTGACACCTCATTATCCTGTCTGGTTTTTTTTTCTCCTTACAGTTTAATAAATAGCACAATTAACTATTCCTCAATAATCTGCACGTACTCTGCTTGCCTCAGGCACACTTATTCACACACTGGGCAGTCTGGTGATAAAGATCTCTAAGAGTGAGGGAGTTCATCAGTACAGTCATAACTTACATCGTTGTCCAACATCATTATTAATAGAGCTCCACTTCACTCTCAGAAGTGTCCTTGTCTGCATGATCAATTTTATGGTCCTCCTTCTAATCACTACTTAAAAATTTCAACCAATGAACAAATTAGTATAAACATCAAAGGGTGAAGATTCAAAAAAAATTTTTTAATTAAAAAAAAAGGGTGAAGATTCAAAAATTTTGATGAATTATGGCTATTTCTTTCTCCAATTTCCCACACTAAGCTCTCACTTTATGAACATAAAACTTAAATTATACAAACTTTGCCATGTTAGTAATGAATTCTAATATGAAATTAGAATTAAGGTTAACATACAACTTCTAAGTGGCAGTACTGTTGGCTTGAAAAACCCTTTTAAGTATTTAGGTTCTAAAACCTAGTGATACGAAATGGCTTTTTGTTTCTTTCTTTTCTTTCTTTCTTTCTTTTTTTTTTTTTTTTGTCTTGTTTTGTTTTTCTAAGTTTGTCACTATAGGAATAGTTTACTAATTATGCCCAAAGGAGAAAAATAATCTGCCTAAATATTTATTAAAATGATAAGACATATGCTTTTTATAAAGTTGATACATAAAAACGAAAGTCTATAATAAAAGTTTAAGTTAAATGTATGTTAAAATTCCTTTTTATAATTTTTAGAGAATAGAGAATATTACAAATTAATTTTACCTTCTGCAAAGAGTTTTCCTGAGATGATGAATATGATGATAAAAGAAAAATCTTTCGACCTCATCTTCAATGGTGTGCCCAACAAAGATTTTTAACAATTCTAAAGCACTAGGGACTCCTCAGTAAGTACACAATACTTTGCTTGAAGAAAAAGTTAATTATTTACAACATCTGTCTAAGTGTCTTTGTAACAAAACTTATATTTCATTTAAAATATTTTTGAATAATTCCAAAATAACACAGACTATGTTCATGGACAACACTTTTCATGCCAGAGTCCAGTAAGAATACAATAACTTATAAGGGAAACAAAGCAGCAGCATAAATAATTAACTCAGACTGCATAAAAAACAAGGTAAATTTTCAACTTCAAATCCCTATTGTAAGTCCATGGAGTAAAGTTCACCTGTGGCCATTGATCTCTTTACCATCATTGATCAAATGGAGAGATGAACTTAGAAACATGAGATAATGGAAACCTCATGTTAAAATACAGTGCTGTCTAGGATGCACTGCTTAAAGAGAAATATGACCTACTCATCTCAATCAATGATAAAATTGTATTATTGATAGTATTGTCTAATGTTTAGAGCATTTGTAATCTGTGGCAGGTGATTAAATCAGCACTGTGCTTTATTATTCATTTATAAAAAATATTTTGAGTGATCATGATATACCAGGTCATGTTCTAATCTTGGGTATATAGCCGTGAAGAAAAAAGATTGAAATCACCGTCCTTAGGGAGCTTACATTCTAACAGTTTTTAATGTAAACTACAAAATAATATGGTGAGGTGAGAGCTGTTACTATTTTCATTTTGTAGCTTTTTATTAAAATATATTAAGAGAAAAGTACAATACCATAATGCACAGAACAATGAATTCTCACAAACTGAACACATTTCACAGTAAGAAATAGAATGTCCCAGCACCCCAGAAGTCATTGCATATGCCCACCGCCAATTTGAGACACTATCTTGATTTGTAACGGTGTAGATCAGTTTTGCCTGGTTTTACACTGCATAAATGGAACCATGCAGTATTTTTATGTCTCACTCCTTTTGTTTAATATTTTCCTTGTGAGATTCATCTATAGCTTTGTGGGGCCAGTAGACAGTTCCTCCTCTGCGTAGTATTTCATTCAGTTAATATGCCGCAATTTATCCATCCACTCTATGGTTCATGGACATTTGAGTGACTTCCAGTTTAGGGATATACCTCTGCTTATTTTCATTTTTTTCTTTTAATTTGAAAAATAGGGATCCCTGGGTGGCGCAGCGGTTTGGCGCCTGCCTTTGGCCCAGGGCGCGATCCTGCAGACCCGGGATCGAATCCCACATCGGGCTCCTGGTGCATGGAGCCTGCTTCTCCCTCTGCCTGTGTCTCTGCCTCTCTCTCTTTCTCTCTGTGTGACTATCATAAATAAATAAAAATTTAAAAAAAAATTTTAATTTGAAAAATATCAGATGCTATCACCTGAATTCTACCATTACATTGTATTATGCTTTCAAAATCACGTATTTATCCATCTATTCATTCATTTTTTGGATGTATTTGAAAGCAAGTTGCAGGTAGCTATGCATGCCCCCCTAAATACATAAGCAAACATATCATTAGCTTAAGCTCAGTATTTTTTAAGATTGTTCTTTTGATATGAAATTTATAAAGAAATGTGCAACTGTCAAAGGTATAGTCTATGGGTCTTGAACAATGCATTCACCAGTATACCTCAGGCTGCTACCAAGTTCCCCCTGACTCCTGTTATACATAACCACTGCTCTGACCTTTCCACTAATCATATTTGTCTGTTCTAGAATCTCATATGCATGGAAAATACAAATACTCATTTTTGGTAAGGCTTCTTTCATTCAGCGTAGTGTTTGGGATTTATTCATGTAGTTTTGTGTACCAGTAATTCATTCCTTTTTATTGCTTAAATTTCATAAACGGGTACTCTGAAGCTTAGAGAGTATTGAAGTTGGTTTGTCAAAACACACAAAGCTAGCGAGTATTAAGCCAGGATCAAAGAAAGTTCTTTTTAAAGTTATAATAGGGGCTCCTGGGTGGCTCAGTCAGTTAGGCATCTACCTCCTGCACAGGTCATGATCTTGAGGTCCTGGGGTCAAATAACGTCAGGCTCTCTGCTCAGTGGGGAGTCTGCTACTCCCTCTCCCACTGTCCTTCCCTCCTGCTCATGCTCTGTCTCTTGCAAATAAGTAAACGAAATCTTAAAAAATAAAAATAAACTAAAATTAAAATATATACTGAGATATCAAAATTAAATATCTGAATTTTTAATCAAAGTTACCATCATCTAGTAATTTATATAGTAAGTGTCTTGCATTTAAAAATGAAACTAAATGAGGAAGTGTATTTCATGTTTCAAAAATTAAAAGTCTGGAAGATATCTTTTATTCCAGGTAAGAACAAAGTCAAACAACGTAATTTTAAAATACTGATTTTTTTGAAACTATATTTACCTGGTATTAACTTCAAAGGGTATACAGTGAAAAGTCTCCATCCCACACTTGTCCCTCAGCCACCCAGTTTCCTTCTGCAAAGATACATAATGCCACCTTATCTTATGCATTTTTCCAGAGTTATCTTAAGCATATATAAGCAAATGTATACCTTCTTTTTTTCACTTAGTTTCTTTTCCCTTAGTTTAGATTGGAGATCATTCTACAGCAATGCCTAAGTGACTTTCTGATTTGTTTTTCAGATCGACATAGTTTTCTATTATATGGATGTATAATTTAAATCAAATTCATTATTGTTGAATAATGAAGTTATCTACCAAATTTTATTATTGCTAAAATTTCTGCAATGTTTAGTACTACACATGCCATTTTGTACATGTGTGAATCTATAAGTACAATAAATCCCTAGATGCAGATAAATACTGGTAGTAAATTTTTCTAATGGAAATTACACCAACCAACTCTCTCAATAGCAAAATACAAGAGAACATTTTCCCACAGTACCAATAGTGCTATTAAATACTTCATGTGAGTAATTTGATTTGTAAGAACATAATCATAGTATAATTTATATTTCTCTGTGAGATTGAAGGCTTTTACATAAATTTGAAAGCCATCTTTAAATCTCTCTCAGGGCAGCCCTGGTGGCTCGGCGGTTTAGCGCCGCCTGCAGCCCAGGGTGTGATCCTGGAGACCCTGGATGGAGTCCCATGTCGGGCTCCCTGCACGGAGCCTGCTTCTCCCTCTGCCTGTGTCTCTGCCTCTCTCTCTCTCCTCTCTGTGTATTCTCATGAATAAATAAATAAAATCTTTAAAAAAAATAAATCTCTCTCAATATTTTTTAATTTCAAAGGGAGAAACAGTAACATTGCAGTGGAGAAACCTGGCAAGTACCACCTTATCAAAGTGAGAAGAGGTAATATCATCAGTAATTGGACACATCAACATCATGTATTTTACTCATTTTTCTATTAAAGTGTTGACCTTTTTATTGTGGGCTTGTATGAACTTTTTATAGATCAAAAAAAATAGAATTGGTCTGTGATTTTGAGTCACATAATTTTTTTTTCCTGGTGTGCTATTTATCTTTTATATTTGTTATGGTGGATTTTGCAAGTTAATCAATTAATCTTTTCCTTCAAGATTATGGGATTTGTGTTAAAGTTAGAATTACTACAATATTGTGTTGTTGCTGTTGTTTTTTTAAATATTGCCTTGGGGGTGCCTGGATGGCTCAGTCAGTTAAGCATCTGACTCTTGGTTTGGGCTTAGGTTGTTATCTCATAGATTGGTGGGATTGAGTCCTGCGTCTGGGCTCCTTACTTTATGGGGAGTCTGTTGAAAGATTCTCTTCCTCTGTCCCTTCCCCCACAATCATGCAGGCGGTCTCTCTCCCTCTCTCTCTAATACTGCCATGGTATGTTATGACACTCTTTTGGTTTAAATTTCAGTCAATGAATATAAAACAAATCTTTCTGAACAGAGTCAGATAAGTATGCAATCTCATTTTTTTTTAAAGATTTTTTTGAGAGAGAGTGTGCAAGCAGTGGGAAGGAGTGAGCCAACTGTTCGCTGAACAGGGAGCCAGACATGGGGCTCCATCCCAGGGCCCTGGGATCATGACCTGAGTTGAAGGCAGATGTTTAACTGACTGAGCCATCCAGGTGCCCCACAAGCTCATTTTTCCCAGAGAGTTGCCATATTATTCTGATTACTCATCAAATAATTCATGTTTTTTGCCATGGATCTGAATTTCCACCTTTGTGATATGCTAAATTCTTGTATGTTTCAGCATCTACTCTAGTCATGTCTTTTAGTACTATATTTTTAGCTATCCTAGCTATAGAATATATGTGAGCATCTAATAAATGTAGTCCTCACAAGGAGAAAGTGGAATAACATCTTTGATATGTTAAATGAAAATAATTGCCAACCTTGAATGCTATAACTACCAAAAACATTTTCAAAAAATAAAGATGTTTTCAAATAGATAAAAATGTAAAGAGTATGTCAATAATAGAACTCTGCCCAAAGAACTGCTAAATGGAATGCTGTAGACTAATGATAAATGAAACATGAAAATTCAGGAAGGAAATAATAGCAAAGAATAAAAGGTGGGGGAAAGAGCTTAAGACTATGGGTAAGTATAAGAGAATATTGACTGCCCAAAAGAAAACCGAAATGCTTACATGGCAAATAAATATGTAGAATTAAAATGCATGGCATCAATAATGCAAAAGCCAGGAGTGAAGAAATGGACGAAATGTGCTCTTATGTTTCTAGGACTTTTAAGGAAGTTGTAGAGGTAATAATGCCTACTTAATTAGCATTACTCAAGGTTCGGTATTAAAATTTCTAGGTTAACCCAACAGAATAATGTTTAAAAAATATGTAACTAATAGATTAAAGGGATAAAAGTAATTACAAAAAACTCAAACATGATTATCATAAACGAAGACAAGAAAGTAGACAGGAAGGAGCAAAAACTTATTGGTCAGATTTCTGCTTATGGCCAAGATGGAGTAACAGGAACTGGATAAACTCTCCCACTGAAACAACTTAAAGAAAAAAATAGACAAAATTTAAAAAACAATAGTCTTTAAGGCGTTGGAGGTTAGGCAATGAGATGAGCCCAGTTATCACCCCAGGTTACTGCCTGAGGGTTTCCTCCACATTACAGAGTATAGTGGTCTTCCTGAGGTGAGGAGATGGAACTGAGAATTATGAAACCAAAGCAGGTAGGATTCAGAGTGCAAAGTCAGGAGAGAAGAGAGCTGCACAGATAGATCTGCAAAGCATTCATGTTAGGTTTTTAGCTGAGCATCGACAAGAATATCTGGGTGAAAAACATGTCAGAGGCCATGGAAGGTATCACCTGAGATCAAAGGGAGGAATGCCTGAAGTCCATTTGGGATTAGGGAGGGAGAATTTCTGTTCTCACAAGTCAGAGTGGGACACTTCATGACTTACATGGCATTCATAGAGCTCTCAGGTTTTTACCCCAGTGGTAGGGAAAAATTGGTCCTGCCTAACAGCTTAAAGCAGGCACAAAGAAAATGATGCCAGATGGAAATCTGGATCTATATAAAGACTGAAGAGCACTTCAAAACGTACCCATGTGAACAATTTTAAAGATTTTTAGATTATTTAAATATTTTAAGAAGATATCTGATGGTTTAAAGCAAAAATGACAAAAATAATTTACTGTGGGTTTATATTATACTAAAAGTAAAATGTTGACAATAGCACAAAGGTTGGGAAGGTAGAAATGTTTTGGGAAGGTAGTATGTTTTAAGGTCTTTATACTAATACATGAGCAGGTTTAATATTACTTATGGATGGATTGAGATAGGTTGAAGATATTTACTAAAAACCTGAAAGTAATCAATAGAATAACATAACAAAGAGTTACAGGTAATAGCCAATAAGGTATATAAGTTAAAATCATAAAAAAAAGAACCTATTTATTTAATGCAAAACAGGTCAGAAAACAAGATAAAGGTGGTAGTTGGGGGGGGGAGGAAGCAGATAGGATGAATAGAAAATAAACAGCAAGAGGGCAGATTTAAACTTAGCCATATCAGTGATTTAATTAACTGTAAAAATTTTAAATATCCAACGTAAAAGGCAGAGATTGGCTGATTGGATTGAAATATAAAGGCCCAACTAGATGCATTCAATAAGAAACCCATCTTTCACAAATATACAAATAGGTTAAAAGTAAACTGTGGATAGATAGACTGTACCGTAGTGGGCTATACGGAGGCTCCAAAAAGATATGTCTTTGGTGTGACCTTTTTTGGAAAAATGGTCTTTGCAGATGTATTTGAGTTGAGAATCTTGAGATCATTCTGGATTATCACAGTATGCCCTAAATCCAATGAAAAATGTCCTTGTAAGAGTGAGGGAGAGGGAAGTTACACAGAAGAGGAGAAGACAATGTGACCACAAAGGCAGAGACTGGAGTGATGTGGCCAGAAGCCAGGGCACATCTGAAGCCATCAGAAATTGGAAGAAGCAAGGAACAGATTCTCTCCCAGAGCCCTCGAGAGAGAGAGTGCAGCCCTGCCAATACCTTAGTTCTAGATGGTCTCCAAAACTGTGGAAGGATATATTTCTATTGCTTTAAATCAATGATTTTGTGGTAATTGTTATAAAAGCTGTATGAAACTAATACACAGGGATCCCTGGGTGGTGCAGCGGTTTGGCGCCTGCCTTTGGCCCAGGGCGCGATCCTGGAGACCCGGGATCGAATCCCACGTCGGGCTCCTGGTGCATGGAGCCTGCTTCTCCCTCTGCCTCATTCTCTCTTTCTCTCTCTCTCTCTCTCTCTCTGTGACTATCACAAATAAATTTTAAAAAATTAAAAAAAAAAGAAACTAATACACATGCTAACAATGATCAAAAGAGAACTGGAATATAGAACAATGTAAATGCAATCAGTGCCAATGAACTTAAAATGGTTAAAATGTTAAATTTTATGTTATGTGTATTTCAACGCAATTAAATATTTTTCAAATGTAAGAGAGAGAGAGAGAGAGAGAGAGAGAGAAAGAGAGAGAGAACAGGAGTTGCTATATTAAGTCAAATAAAATGGATTTTAGAACAGAGAATATTACCAAGGATAAAGAAGTTCATTCCGTAATTACAACATGCTCAGTTTATCAAGACAACATAATAATCCTAAACATCTCTATAAGTAATAAAAGAGCTTGAAAACATGTGTAGTTTAATCAATTTTTGTTTTTTGAATCATGGGGAAATATACATATCCACAATTATAGTCCAAGATTTTAAATAATCATCTCTCAGTAACTGACACAGGTAGACGGAAAACCAGTAAGTATTCAAAAGTCTTGAACAACACTCTCACCTAATTTGATTTACTTACTATTTGCAGCACACTCTACATGATGGCAGGATAGACATCCTTTCCATGTGCACATAAAAGATTTATCAAAGAGACTATATTCTGGGCCATAAAACAAGTCTCAATTTAAATAATAAAAAATACTAGAGTGGGATTAAATTACTAATCCAAAACAATGATATCTAGAATATCTGCAAGCATTTGTTATTTAAACACATCTGTAAATAATCCACGGGTCAAACAAGAGGTCAAAAGAGAGAGTACTTGAGTTAAATGAAAATGAAAAACATTACATCAAAATTTGTCAGATACAGCTAAAGTAATCCTTAGAGGTAAATCTAAAGCACAGACTACTTATCTTGGAAAACAAGGATTTCAAAACAATGACTCACTTTTTAAGAATTAGAAAATGAAGGCCAAATGAAATTAAAAGTAAACAGAGGAAATTAATAGCTGATCTAAATTTCATATGAAGATGCAAAAGACCTAAAATAGTCAAAGCTACTTTGCAAAAGAACAAAGTTGGAGGACTTAAACTACTTGAGTTCAAGCTTTCTTTTAAAGCTACAGTAATCAACACATCATAATACTGGCATAAAAATAAACAGATCAGTGGAAAAGAAAAGAATTCAGAAAGAGATCAATACTTAAATGGGTAATTGATTTTTGGCAAATGTGCAAAAGCAACTCAACGCAGTGGAGATAGAATAGCCATATCTATGAGCGAGGCTAGAGCAATTGGTTTTCCATATGTAAAAAAAACAAGCTTTGATCCATTCTTTGTACCATATGCAGAAATTAATTTGAAATGGTTCAGAAAATATACAAACCAAAATGACACAAGTTCTAGTAGAAAAACTTAGTGGAAATTCTTTGTAACTTTGAGTTATGAGTTTTTAGATGCAACACCATAAATTTATTTATTTATTTTTATTATTATTATTTTTTATGGTGTAGGAGGCAGAACATGTGGGATTCCCATAGGTGTCCAGGAGTGAAATGCCCTGGCATAGCCCACTGTCTTCTTTTTCTTTAATTTTTTTTATTGGAGTTCAATTTGCCAACATATAGCATAACACCCAGTGCTCATTCTGCCAAGTGCCCCCCTCAGTGCCCGTCACCCAGTCATCCCGTCCTCCCGCTCACCTCCCCTTCCACTACCCCTTGGTTCATTTCCCAGAGTTAGGGGTCTCTCATGTTTTGTCACCCTCACTGATATTTTCATTCCTTTCTCTTTATTCCCTTTCACTAATTTTTATATTCCCCAAATGAATGAGACCATATGTTTGTCCTTTCCTAGTTGACTTATTTCACTCAGCATAATACCCTCTAGGTCCATCCATGTCGAAGCAAATGGTGGGTATTCGTCGTTTCTAATGGCTGAGGAATATTCCATTGTATACATAAACCACATCTTCTTTATCCATTCACCTTTCGATGGACACCAAGGCTCCTTCCACAGTTTGGCTATTGTGGACATTGCTGCTAGAAACATCCGGGTGCAGGTGTCCCGGCGTTTCACTGCATCTGTATCTTTGGGGTAAATCCCCAGCAGTGCAATTGCTGGGTCGTAGGGAAGGTCTATTTTTATCTCTTTGAAGGACCTCCACACAGTTTTCCAGAGTGGCTGCACCAGTTCACATTCCCACCAACAGTGCAAGAGGGTTCCCCTTTCTCCACATCCTCTCCAACATTTGTGGTTCCCTGTCTTGTTAATTTTCACCATTCTCACTGAACACCATAAATGAATAAAAGAAAAATTGGTAGATTTCATCAAAATTAAGAAGTTCTGCTTTTCAAAAGACACTGTTACGAGAATGAAAAGACAAGTAACAGACAAGGAGAAAATATTTGCAAGTCATTTATCTGATAAATTTATCTTCTATCCAGAATAAAGAATTCTTGAAATGTAGGAAAACAACCCACCCTGTTTTTAAAAGTAGACAAAGACAGACTTAGGGTGCTTGAGTGGTTCAGTTGGTTAGGTGACTGGCTCTTGATTGATTGATTGGTTTATATTTATATTTTTATTTTTTTCCGGCTCTTGATTTTGGCTCAGGTTATGATCTCAAGGATTGTGGGACTGAATCTCAGGTCAGGCTCTGCGCTCAGCAAGGGTCTTCTTGAAATATTCTCTCCCTCTGGCCCTTCCCCCCACTCACTTACACTAAGATAATAAATCTAAAAAAAAAAAAGTAGACAAACACTTGAACAGGCTCTTCATCAGACATATGGCTGGCAAAAGAACACATGAAAAGATGTTCATCATCATTAGGATTAGAGAAATGTAAACTAAAACACAATGAGAGAATACTACTCATCCTACTCATCGGTATAGAATATTCCAAAGGATGTTTGACTGTAGCAAGTGTTCCTGAGGATGTTACCAATGTATAAATATGCAAAGAAACATATTGGTGGGACACACTGCATTGCTTCATAGCCTCAAAACAGTGGTCTCATTGAAAATCGTAATGGGCAAATAAATCAGGAGGAGGAAAGATTTGAGGAGCTGGCTTAGTCAATTCAGTGACCTTGTTTACACATTCAATACGATACAAAGAGCAAAGAGGAGTCTCTACTGGAAAAGTATCTAGAATCAGAGATGAAAACGAGAAAGAGGGGGTGGTGGATGGAGTTATACCACTTTTTTTTTGATCCTCACTCACACAATGTTTTCTCTTGACTGATCCAGTTGTCTCGAGACTGGTGCTGCACTGCTGTGTACTAGAGGGGCATGCCATCAAGTCACAGGACCCAACATTCATACCATTAAATTTGGGAGTACGTGCTCCTAAAGGAACATCAGAGCCATCACATCTTTTACCTTATGCGGCCAAATTAGGGGTGTATGCAGTCCCCTTACTAAGCAGCAAGGACAATCCTATAATTCTTTATCTGTCAAATCTAACAATCTCCCTGGGAATAGGACAAATGGGAGGACATGGTAAGACTGATGTTATTGTCTGCTCTAAGGGTAATTAGTAAAACCGAGCCAGGGGAGGAAGGTCTGGGTTGAAAGAGTATGCAATAAAAAGGAACAGGAGATTTGGCAAACAAGAGAGTTTTACCTGAAAATACTCTTAGCTGTCTCTCTCTGCTCTGGTGCTAATGGCTAATGTCAGTAGCCACTTGACCCCTTTTTCCCAGAAAAGGAAAATTGGATTCCAGCTGATTTATGAGTCTGTCCAATCTCCACTTGGACAAACTGGAAATGTGATGCAACACCCTCTGTGATTTGAATACCAGTATCTAGCTACCTTTCGGCTCACCGTTTGTGATCTAAATTTCCTTGATTGGTTTCTAGGTAATCTGAAATTAACAGTATCCCCAAATTGCACAATATGGAGGTTGTTAAAGAGCAAACTCAGCATGCTGACAGTGAGGCTCTGAATGAAGACGAGTTTTCCCTGGGAAAGCTGCCTGGGTTGATGGGTAGAAGATTGCTGCTGCTTACCAGTAGTCAGTACTTCCTTTACAGCAAATATGAACATGGATGGAATTAAAAGGTATTTTAGGAAAATGGCAATGGAATTCAGATGGCCTCAAAGAGAAAGTAACAGTAGGAGGAAGACCCTTAGCAACATTGTAAACCTATGTCTTTAGTAACACTGTGAAAGTAAATATGTTATTGGACTACTCTTTTAATGTACCTTGATAAAGATCAATTGCAAAGATTGACAGCAAGAAGAATTTATTTCAAATATTCAAACAATGTTTGGCAGGTATGAAACTTAATGATGCTTTGGCATAGCAAGGGCAAAGTTTCGACCAAATTCATTTTGTTTTCATTTAGATCATAATTTTTAAAAATACCAGTATTACAAATAAATTTTCTGAAGTAATAGTGAAATATTCATACAATGAATCTCTACATTGTAAGATCTGTTTCTGAAATAGGCTTTTATAAATTTTTTAGGTAAAAAGGTGTCCTCAATTTATACAAGCTTCAGAAGCTATTTTAGGTGTTGCTCCATAAATATTTCTTGAAACTAGTAAGTTTTTAGAATATTTCCTTTTACATGGGTTGGAAATTTTTACACATACTCAAATATATAAGTATTTCTCTGAATTATTTGAGAAATAATAAAGAAGTTATCACCAAAGTCTTTTCATAGGAAATCTTTGTTGAAAGAGGAACTATAGATGATCACTTTCTTTATGATGAGAATCAATGACTGAACAATAAACAAATTAAGAGCAAGCCTATTAGATGGGGCACCTGGATGGCTCAGTTAGTAGAGCATATCATTCTTGATTTTGGGATTGTGATTTCAAGCTTCTCCCAACCCAAAAGCCAGCCAGCCTATTAGCAAATTTAGCTATTAGCAATAAGCAATCCAAAAGATAGTATTTTCTTATTTAGTAAATGTAAATGTACAAGGCTTTCATTGCTACAGGCAAAAATTTAGAAGTTATAAAGATAATAAACCTGGGGAAAAAAATCACCTATTGAGAAAAATAATTCTGAATACAGAATGCCTAATGTGAATTTATTCCTCTCAAGCATGAAGCCAAAATACAATAGGAATAACAAGCTGTATTAGGGGTATGTAGATAAAACTTTCCAAGGATCTAAAAGCATGGATTTTATTTCCAAAAATCATAGCTATATAACAATATATTTGTTCATACATTTAAAACTAAATTTAAAAAAATGACACCGTATGGTCATAATGACATCTACTGGACATTTGGGTTAATAACAGTTAGTAAGAAGGTTAATTTGAAACTCTTCTAACTTCACCATTAATAAACTCATGTAAAAGAAAATTAGATTGCAGTTAATACATTTATTTTCCTTCTTTAATATAATGTAGTATATCTCTGTAGAAAATAGGTACTTCTAAAGTAAAAGGTTTAATTACTTCTCAGCTAGTCCTCCAAACCACCAACAAATATACAGACAGGCCTTTTAGCTTTCAGGTGTTAGAATCCTGATACAGATTTATCACATAGCTTAGAAGGAATGTAAATAATAAATAAATGTAGGATATTATATAAAATTTTTAAAAATTTAGTCTGGGGCACCTTGGTGGCTCAGTGGTTATATGTTGAACTCTTGGTTTCAGCTCAGGTCATGATCTCAGGGTTGTGGGAAAGAGCTCCCCATTAGTGGGGAATCCACTTGAGATATTCTCTCTCTCTCCTTCTGCCCCTCGCCTCCTGTGCATGTGCACTCTAATAAACCAATCTTAAAAAAAAAAAATTTAGTCTGAGTTTCAACAATAGAAAAAATTTTAACATCTGGAAGTCATATAGTATCCTGTAGTATATGACATATACTACAGTATATAGTATAGTATACAGTATACTATATAGAAATACTTTTTGGTCATAACCATCTTAAATTAATAGCAATAAACATTATACCCTGGTGGTTTAATTTACCAGGATTTCTTATACTAAGATTTTGTTAAATGAAATTTTGAGAAAAGCAAAGCATTGGGAGAGTCAGCAAAAATGTTTGAAAAATACTAAGAATTCCTACACTTTATTGAAAGAAAAAAATGGCAAAGAAGTAACAAAAATTCTACAGTGAATTTCAATATATTCTAACACACCAAAATGGTCTTTAGAGCCATCCTAACCAAATCTCAGCAATTTCAGACTAATTAGATTTAATCCTCATTCTAACAAATTAGTAAGCCAGTTAAATGATCTCTGCATTTTTAGCTACCACTGATTCATTTAAAGTTAAAAACTTTTATGGCTTTCATTTACAAACAGACTTCGGGATGCCATCAGATTTCAAACAGCCACTTGAATTAGGCTTCTGTGGTCCTGAAATCACAGTGGCCTAGTACTAGTAATAGTGACCCAAAACTGTTGAGAATAACAAGTTAGGTTTCAATACCTAATCATGATCAGGTCTATGTATATGATTTTGGTGACAAGTTTCTCTTAAAAGCAACAAAATGCTCTTTTTCGGTCAAATTATAACTCCAATCAGTTCAAAGTGAAGGGCTTTTAGTATATATATAAAGGGGCAGGTTGAATTTAATTTCCCTAAAGGAGCTCACTAGCCTATCTGGATGGTCCAGTTAGTCAGGGAAATAAATGGAGATGTTGTCTAGAGCATTGTGAGATTATTTTATCTTCTTGTCACTTCTAAGTGTGTTGCAGACTCTTTTCTTTCCAAAATTTGTTTTAGAAAAATGCTTCAATTTATCTATAAAATGAGAGTATAAGCTATTGTTTTCTCTTTTGGAATATGATTATATTCAGACTAATATAATATTTTAAGACAAAAGACATGAATAATAGTGTTAGAAATATTTTATGACATTGCAGTTTCTAACATGCATAAAGCTATAAAATAATAAAAGGAACAACAGATTATGAAACAGTTTAGTTATTGTTACATATATATATTTTTTAATTTTAATACAGAGTCAGATTTTAGAAGCTGTACAAAGGAGAGCCAAAAACACTTTACACATTCATGATTAGCTTTAGTATTTTTTACGGTACATACTGAAAATGTTATCATTTACTAGTAAGGAATGCCAAGTGTGTCCATCACCATTTGAATAGCTTGTAGGGGATTTGTGATTTCTTCCATGTTATCTCTTCTCAAAACCCAGTCTGGTTTAAGTCTGTGAAAAGAATAAAAATCTTGGATTAACAAAGTTCTTCCCTTAAAAGAGTTACTTTCACTGTTTTGTCTTAACAAAAATGTGGCCACTCCTGAACACTGCAGATTCCTTACAACCGTCTCACCTGTTTGAGAGGTTACTGCCTTTTACCACTGTCAGGTTATTTCTCACCATCCTTCCTCCTTTGAGGCTTATGCTATTTAGCTCTCTTACTACTGCCTTCTGGTCTTCTAATAAACTCCTGGTATTTTGTTCTTTGTAACTTGTTAGAAGACCCTAACTTGGTCTTCTCGGCTCCTGCCACCATTCTCAGTAACTTCAACATCCTTGTAGCTAGCCCCAAATCCAACAATCTCATCTGTCAGTTTTGTCCCCCTTTCCTTCTGTTCTACCTCAATTGACTCCATCTTCCATGATCACATAATAGCCTTCGTCGTCAGCAAGTACCACACCACTGACTTCTCAATCTGAGACTGCCATTCTCCCACCACTTCTGATTCATCCATGTTGTTTGATTTAATACATCTACTGTATTTAATCTTCCACCCCATGAGATCTCTAATTCATTGACCTCAACATGTACCTATCACTCATCATAATGCTGACATCACTTCCCTCCTTATCTAGTGTAGGTCCACCAATAGAATCCCCTTGGCAAATTTCATTCATTCTATTGTTTCTCTTTCCTATTAAATTCATATGGAAAGTTCTATTTGGATTCCAAGTTGAATCCAAATATCAGACTTCTCCATTCCCGTATAGCTGAACAGGAGGAAAAGAAAGACTGCAGAAACAGGATGATTGATTTTATGTCAATAATTACAAAACTAAATGAGTGCTTGCAATTGCCTAGTATGCTTCCTTCCTCTTTCCCCAAGATGATCATTTTATTCCTTTCTTCTCTTCAAATGTCTCTGCATACCCTCTCTGGTCTGCTTTTGAGCTGATGCTTATAATCTCATGCTTCATTAGGAAAATAACATCCATCAGAGGGGGGCTCATCCATCTTTCTCACATAACTCTCTACTACGTTATACATTTCCATCTTCTTATTTCCTGTTAAAAATCTAAACATCTCTTAATTGGTAAGTGGTCAAAGTGTGGTAAAGCCATACAATGGAACAGTACTCTGTGACAAGAGGGAATGAAACTATAATTCATGCATCAACATAAATAAACTTCAAAAAGATTAAACTAAAAAAAAAAATCCAGTCACAAGAAGCTGTATACTGTATGATTCCACTTGTGTAACAATGTAAAAAACACAAAACTAAAAGTATTGAAGATAAGCAGTTGCCAAAATCTAGGGGTTAAAAGGAGATAACTGATTGCAAAGGGGCACAAAGTAACTTTGGTGTGATAGAAATATTTTTTCTCAGTTGAAAAAAAGGAGAAGCTATTCACTTATGTTAATCAGACTTTTAAAAACATAACTGGTATTAAAAGTATCAGTCCCTTAAATAGAAATCATATGTAGAAATGGTTCTCACTAATATGTTTAAAGCAAGTAGGCTCTCTTTTGTTATACCGTGAAATATGCAAGCATAAATCCAATTTACAACTACTATATAGTTTATTAGTAATTATAAAGCTAACCACTATGTAACTCAGGTCAAAAAATAGTGCATTGTCAACACTGTAGGATTTATGCCTTGTAGAGAAGTGCTGAGTGATGGAAATGGAGACAGGGAAGGAAGGGAGGGAGGAAGGAAAGAAGGAAATTAAACATCATGAGTTAACATAGTTCATCAAAATCAATTAAATCTTTAATTAATAAGGTAAAACCAGAAAATGCTAAATTAATCCTTTTAAATAAAATTTTCTTTGCCTCAGCAAAATGTAAAAGTCATAGTTCTAATGTTTTGAATTTTGGGCCAAAAATGAATTCATAAATAATAACAAATTTATATATTAAATCAGTATTATAATTCTAATTTATAACATCTAACAGAAGGATGTTGCTGGAGTTCTCTACAACAGAAAACCAATTTTTCTATGTAAATCGTATTCTAATAAACCTGACTCTAAAAACTATGTAACAGAATGTTTAAATTACTAGAGAAGTTTCTAAATGCTGACTCAAAGCGTCTGAACTTCTGGCAATTCAGAGCAGAAACTGAGTTTGCAGCCTGGCATGGATCTGGGAGTAAGAACTTAAGAGTGGCACAAAAAGGCATGAGGTGTTCAGGTTTGCTTTTGTGACAAGACTCATATTCAGATGGTCTTGTGTACCTGGTCTCTCTGGGTGGTCTATTTGGTGGTCTTATCTTTTTGTGATGCCAAGATTCATCAACAGATTTGATTATTGTCACCTATATCAATTTAATTCATCTAAAGCTTTGCTATCAAACTTGCATAAATCATGGACTAGAGAAGACCTATTATTTCATTAGGGGCTACAAAATAGGGATAGTTTCATATTCTCTCTGCGTTTATTAAACAATTTTTTAATAGAAAATTCCGACATCAACCATTTGATTACCCTATACAGTATATATAAGAAAAATGGGACACACTTGATTCTTTCCTTTTACCCATAGTAAGCATCACGAGTTGTTTATGTAGCATCCTTCAAGGGTAACCAACGATTTTTTCCCCTTAGTATCATCAAAAACTCATGAATTTTTCATGAGATATTCCATTTGTTTTTCAATTCTCAATCTGTATGTGTCACCACCTCCCCACTAGCCTCCATCTTGCTGAGTCCAATGGGCATTTTTCAGACCTTATCTAACAACCTCTCAGTAGTATTCCACACAGTTGATGTGACACTACTCTGGAATATCCTCTATCCAATTACCAATTCTTCTTCAGAGCTGTTGGCTGGTTCTTTCTCTGAGTTCGGGAGAAATGGGTTCTGAGGGTTGGTTTGGGAATTTCTTTTCTAGGTATTCTCTTCCCCTAAGGTGATCACATTTATTACCACAGCCTTAAATGTGATCTAATGATTCCTGAATTTCAATCTCTCAACTGATTCTTCTGCCTAGAACCACAGCCCTGATTTTCTAATGGCTTGTTTGGCTTTTCCTCTAATTTGTCACAGGTATCTTAGGCTTACCCAAAACAAAACCCATGATTCAATGCCCCCTCCCACCCTATCTTCTGTCCTTTCAACTTTTATTTCTTGTAATTACATCCCAGTTTCCCAGTGATGCTATTTTAGCAGGTCCTGTAAGTTACTCTCTATCCTAGCAGTTACCACAATCTTAATTACTTTATTCACTTATTTGCTTACTGTGATTCTCCTGAAATTACATAACTCCATGCTATGCAATAATCACAAGTTCACCACCTATGGCAGATCCATAGGATTCTTACTCTCACACTGATAGAGGTGTCTGCTTGGTTAACCAGATAAGCTAATACCCATTTTAAAAAAATTTCTAAAGCTACCTGTCTTAAACTAATTAAACTTCTATTATTATCTCTCTAGGTCTGCTGTTGACTGAATGACCAGCCTCCCCAAAAAAGATATGTCCACATCCTAATCCTTAGAACCTGTAAATGTTACTTTATTTGGAAAAAGGGGTCTCCACAGATATACCTCACTGATGGATCTTGAGATAAGATCATCTTCTATTACCTGAACTGGCCCTAAATCCAATAAGGTGGAGGGAGAAGAGGCCCATGTGAAGACAGAGGCTTAGAATGGAGTTATACAGCCGCAAGCAAAGGAATACCTAGAGTCACCAAAAACTGCAAGAGTCAAGGAAGCATAGTGCCCTAGAGCCCTCAGAGAAAGTAAGGCTTTGCTGACACCCTGACTTTGAATTTCTGGTTTCAAGAACTGTCAGAGAATCAGTTACTGTTTGTTGTTTAAGGCCACCAAGTTTGTGGCAATTTGTTATAGCAGCTCTAGGGAAACTAGTACAAGGTCTCATAAAGAACTTCTTTAGAAGAAGAAATTTCAAGTATTAGGGAGATTAGGAGAGGAGCTGGAAGTTGGTATTGTAGCCAGGAGGGATTTTCAGCAGCTTTTGAACAGTATAGCTTGTTCTACATGAAAGAAAAAAAAACTTATATAGTAAAGCTTATTATAAAAAGCTAATTGTTAGACTTAGCAGTTAACTATTTAATACAAGGAATTTATCAAATGACTATTAAATACCCTAAGCCACAGTATTATTACTTCATTATTTACTGAGATTGTCTACTTTAGAGTTACTGAAGATTCTATTCTTATTCATATGTTGTTTCTCCATTGTCAAGCACAGTATCTTACTCAATAAATGTTTGTTAAATGAATGAATGAGTGAATGAACAGTGACATGAAACTACAGAGTTCATTTATTGCTTACCTTGAAACTATTCTGGTTCTTACAGGTGTTTCTGGAATAAAGGGAGTACTTATAGAAGAATTCATCTTTTGTTTATAAAGTGTTCTCTCAGTATTCATTTTATGTTTACGAGCTGTAAGCTTGTAGAGACTATAAATACGGTCAACAACTTTGGACTTACTTCGAACACTCTAAAAAAGAAAATGTACATTTATTAAAACTAATAAAAATTTTGGATCCCTTTTTTGCTAGTAAAATCAGCCATAATAGCCACTATACGGTAAACTTACGAATCTTTAACAAAATCAAAAGCCATGTTTTCCAAGTTCAGCAGTTAGACGTTTAACTTTTAATTTGCAAGAAAATTATATAAAGGTAAATATTTAAAAAATTGTACACCTAACTCCATACTGAATAAACAGGTAAATATTATTATAGTCCTTATACCTATTATATCCAGTTACCAAGTCCTGCGAACTTTCTCTAAGTTTCCAAAATTATCTACTTATCTCTCACAGCCCTAGGTCAGGTACAGTATTTTGCCTAGACCACTACATAGCTATACCTCTCTCCTTCCTGAATGGTCTCCCTACTTCCACACATGCTTTCTCAAATCCATTCTTCAATCAGTAGCCAAAGTCATGTTAGAACTTAAACTACAACATACTCCCTTGTGTAAAATCCTTCAGCGGTTTTGTTCTCAGGATGAAGGCCAGAATCCTATGAGGGTCTCACCACAGAAAAGCTTGAAATGTATTTATGGTTACAACAGGAGGATGAGGAGTCACACAGGCCTGGTTTTCTACCTTACTAGGATAATCTGTTACTTCCCTCAAGTAAATGGGAAATGGCTAATTATATAATGGTAATAAATTTTATTTTTAAAATTCAGTTTACTCAAAACAGAGGCGCAAAGAAAGGAGGGAAAAATAAAACAAGACAAAATCAGAGAGGGAGACAAACCATAAGAGACTCTTAACCATTGGAAACAAACTGAGGGTCCCTGGAGGGGAGGCAGGTGGAGGGATGGGGTAACTGGGTGATGGACATTAAAGAGGGCATGTGATACAATTTAAGTACTGGGTGTTATATGTAACTGATGAATCACTGAATTCTACTTCTGAAACTAATAATATGGTAAATGCTAATTACTTGAATTTAAATAAAATAAAAATTAAAACAAATAAATATCCTTATACATAGCTTAACAAAATAAGAATGTAAATATAACATTATAATAAATTATGTAAATGTAATAATGAAAATTTCCCCCAAATCAGAGTATCTTCCAATAGAATGGCTTAATAAAATTCAGTGTATTCATATTCATAGCTGTATAGCAATTTAAAGGAAAGATGTATTAACAATGCATTTAATGAGGAGTGCATGGGTGGCTCTGTCAGTTAAGGTCCAACTCTTGGTTTTGGCTCAAATCATGATCTCAGGGTCATGAAATGGAGGCTCACGTTTGGCTCTGAGCTAGGTGTGGAGCCTGCTTAAGATTTTCTGTGCCCCATCCCATTCATGCACTTTCTCTAAAATAAAACCAAAAAGCTTAGAAAAACATATTAAATGAAAAAAGCAAATTTCAGAGTGATTTGTTCTTATGGTACCAATTACACTAAAAACATATACACAGATGGTTGAAACAGGTGAAGGGAATAAAAAGCATACTTATGATGAGCAGAGTCATGTATAGGATTGCTGAATCATTATATTATACACCTGAATCTAATAGAACATGTATGTTAACTACACTGGAATTTAAATTTAAAAATACAAAAAAAAGGGATCCCTGGGTGGCGCAGCGGTTTGGCTCCTGCCTTTGGCCCAGGGCGCGATCCTGGAGACCCGGGATCGAATCCCACATCGGGCTCCCGGTGCATGGAGCCTGCTTCTCCCTCTGCCTGTGTCTCTGCCTCTCTCTCTCTCTCTCTCTCTCTGTGACTATCATAAATAAATAAAAAAAATTAAAAAAAAAAATTAAAAAAAAATACAAAAAAAAATTCAGTTTAATACGTTAGAAAGACCTCCTGTATCAACAGAACACACCCAATGCAACACATAAACACCTCCTATATATCAACACAAAAGGCAGGTTTGAACATATACAAAACCCTATTTAAATTGGGATAGTTACTGAAGGAAAAATGTGAAAGTCTCAGACCTAAGAACCTAGAAAGATAACCTCAAAGCAAGAGAACTAGTACTTACAGAGGCCCTATTCGTTGTCTTCAATAAAACAGCTAACAAACAACAGGTTTTTGTAAAAATGCTTCCACCCTTGTCTGCAACTTTGTCACCAGGTTTTTCACGGTACATTTGCAAAAGGTCCAGCAGTGTATCTATGCAGTTTTCTACATCAGAAACTGCTGCAGTAGTTTTCTCATACTTGAACAGAATAAAAGCAAACATTATAGTAAACACATGTAGCCTTAGAAATAGCCCAAGCAAAAAAGTTCAAAAAGTTTTTGATCTAATACAGCAAGTGCAAAGGACTTCATGAAATGATTCCTTGGTAAAACTATCATTTCTGGATCCATTTTATATTCATGTCTGCATTTTAATAGTTTTTTTTCTTCCCAAATTCCACAAAATATGAATCAGATCTAAAATCTTTGAATGAACACCTTAAAGTAGATAAAAACAAGATTAACGACAAGCCAATTTTACTGAGAACCTCTTAGGAAAAACTTATTTGTGATAGCTAATCATAGGATAAAATAAAGACTAAGAATATATTTTTCCTGCTTCAATTACCTAACTGTATCATTAGATTCATGTTGAAATTTACATGGGAACAAATAATGCCAACGATACTAAGATAAAAATAACAAAACCTTATTAACAGTTAACATTTATCTGGCACTTTTACATATGAAGCATATTATATATGTGGACTCATTTCATTATCACAATAACATTGTGATTACTATTATACTATATATTATTATTACTATACCCATTTTACAGTTAAAGAAAGTAAAGTGGAGAGAGGCTAAGTAACCTATAATAAGCTGCAGAGCTGTGATTCAAACCCAGGCAGCATGGCATCAGTCTGTGTTCTTAAACCACCACTTCTCAGTAAGAAAATATCAGGTAAAATCTTCTAAGTTGTGGCTGAGGGATTGGGTAGGGAAGATAAATTTGTCATCTCAATACTTTCGATTGCATGCATTAGTTTAGTGTAGATATCTGCCAAGTTTTTTTAAGCCAAAAAACTTAATGCTAATACCTATATAGAATATTATGTACAGGATAATTAAGTGATAGCAGATTATAAGAGGTTCTACTGTTTTGATACAACGGAGTGGACACCAGCTCTAGAGGTGGACAAAAAAGGACCCAAATTCAGCTCTACCAATTATCATAATGAAGTGCTTAGGCAGGAGACTTAATTTCTATAAGAATTATTATTCCTTCTCTATAAAATAGGAATAATAACACAAATTGCCTTAGAGGATTATTTAAGAACTAAATTAAATGATGCATGAAAAACACTAGCATGTAGGAATAAATGTTAGTAATCATTGTTACTAATAACATAAAGATAGAAGAAATAACACCATAAAAAGTGTTTCTATGTACAATTATGTTAACAGATTAAATATTTTTCCCCCTAAGACTATTGCACATAAGGGAATTTTTAACTGGGTGATCTAAGTTCTAGCGGTGAGCAAATATGAAGTTAATCTGCTGGGTCAGATTTCTTGCAAGGAACAATTAATTATTAAAATGGAAAATTACCTTAGCGACATTAAGCAAGACTTGTACAGCATATCTGATGACTTCCATACAAGGAATGCTACGATTACAACTTCGGATCAAAACAAATATTTTAGAAACTGCTCCACTCTGGGCCATGTTCTCGCAACAAAGTGGAGATAATCTAGTAACTACCTCTGAAAGGAGGGGAAAAAAAAAAGGGAGAGAGAGAGATAAATTCATAGCAACAAAATGAAGTTTTAGCTAATACAGTATTATAACATCCTTTGTACACTCAAAGGTAAAAAATGCATTTCTAACCGTATTTATACAAGATATTGTTAAAACAAACTAACCTAGGTGCTTTAAGGCCTCAAGAATAGCAGAAAGGTGCTTATAGGTCAAAAGATAATGAAGTGCAAGCGCAGTTCTTTTGTAAAGTTTGTTTTCTTCTCGAATCTCCCTGTTAACAAGTTGAAGACTTAGTCGTATAGCTTTAATTTTTGTACAATCATTTTTCTTCCTCCAAGAGTATCCTCTCCATAATGCCTTAAAGGGACAAAACACAGTAATTTTAAGATTACAACCCATGATGTTTTGAACTTCTATCTACATCTATTTCTACAAAATAAGTATTTCAGTAAATTTATAGGATATAATCAGACACATTGCAAATAAGACCTCAATTCACGTTCTAATAAACAACAAAATCAATTTTTCTGAAAAGAATTATATATAATATCCCTGTATATAACCCAAAACATCATTCATGGACTACAGATGTCTAAATCTATTTAAAAAGTCAAAATACTTTTTTATCTCTTAATCCTAAATATCTCTAGGGAAATTTAAAAATGAAGGACTTAGCAAAGATACAGTATTTATGAATTATTCAACTGGAGAACCTCAGCTTTTTAAAATGTATGTGACTGTGTTTTTAAAATGTTAGATACCATGTAGGTGAATTATAAACCAAAGTCTGGAACTAACATCATATTTCCAGTTACCTGAATTCTACTGATTGCATTATTAAATTTTTCCTGTTTTTTACGGAGGAGGAAACGGCGTACTGCTTTCTGTATTACTGATGCAGCTCTATTTTGCTGGCTCATACATTCTGGAACTTCATGCTGACTTGTGAGGATGCTAGGGTATTTCTGAGCAAACCTCTTTTGCTGTAATCTTGTTCGAAACCACCTCTGTTTAAAACATAGAGATTTTCTTTATTTCTTGTTTTTGAAATAAATACCTATATACACATAAATACACAAATGAAATAAACAGAACATTATACTGAAATACCTTTCAACCCTCCCCAGTGACACTACTTCTCCACTCCGCTTGGTGCAAATCTTCCAATCCTCATTGGGTGTATGTGTGAATTTAACCTTGCACAACACAACCTTCATTTCACAATTGACACAAATTCTTTCAAGCTGTATGTGTCATTCTGCAAATTACTTTCTCACTCAATACTTTGCATATATCTTAATAAATAGTGTTCTTATCCAGAATACATAAGTAATTGCTATAAATCATAACAAATAAGAACATCCAAAAGAGAAAAGGGCAAAGTATATGAAACACACACATTAAAAAAAAAAAAAAAAAAAGCACACAATCCACAGGTAATCATTTGAATAGCCAACGCATGAAACATTTTTTAGAACTGATAGCAATCAAAGGAAATCCAGAACAAAATGAGATTCAATTGGCCATTCATCAAAATAGCAAAAATCAGAGTCTTTAATGCTCTGTGTTGGCAAGAATGTAGGGAAACAGGTACCCTTAGACTTTGCTACAAGTATAAATGAGTACAATTATTTCAGAAAGTAATTCACAGATTTATTCTTGTACCTTAAAACATCAACCGATTTCTAACCCATCAAGCCATCCTAAATATGTCATCCTATAAGCAAAAGGCAAAACACTGTATGACCTTAGCATAAGGTATTTGGAAATTATTTATTAAAATAGAAAATGTATAACAAAAACTATATAGTTTTGCTGCAAAAGAAAAGCTAACCTGGATACAGATGACTGCATTAACCTGCTTGTTAGCATTCTTCATAGCCATGTGACGTTTGTATGCTCTTTGAATTTTAAGAGCAGACAGGTGATAATATGCAGCTGCTGTGAAGTGAAGAAGTCTGATTTTGGTTCTTTGTTCTAAAATCTATATGAGAAAAAAAAAATAAAATCTATATGAGAAATAAAAAATTAACCAATATTTGACTCTTAAGACAACTGATCAATGTTTATATTTTTTTATATCCTTAATACCAAATTATATAAATTAGCAATAAGTTAACTTTTAATTATTAACATCATACTTACATTGTAACTCAAGGTGATTATAATCCTTTACTATACAGTATTTCCATATGTGTAACCCTTAATGTAGGGTATAAAAAGCAAACTTATATTTTGGGCACTTAAGAACAGTATTTAATTTAACTAGACTACACAAAAAGTTAATTAAAGCTTTGACTGTAATGGAAGAAGTATATGAATACTAAACTCAAAAAAATTACAGTATTCTAAGCACAACTGCTGGAGAGGGTCATAGTAAGTCAGACAAAATTATCTGAATCAATTTCTCCAATTATTAGGTAGTCTTTTTTTTTTTTAAGATTTTATTTACTTATTCATGAGAGAGAGAGAGAGAGAGAGAGAGGCAGAAGCAGGCTCCATGCAGGGAGCCTGACGTGGGCCTTGATCCCGGGTCTCCAGGATCACACCCTGGGCTGACGGCGGCGCTAAACCGCTGAGCCACCCGGGCTGCCCATGGGTAGTCTTACACAAATCTAGCACAAGACTCTTGTAGCAGAACCACTCTATAGTGGCCTTCAGACC
This sequence comes from Canis lupus baileyi, assembly GCF_048164855.1. Classification (NCBI taxonomy): domain Eukaryota; kingdom Metazoa; phylum Chordata; class Mammalia; order Carnivora; family Canidae; genus Canis; species Canis lupus. The sequence goes on from NC_132843.1 coordinate 75,820,660, forward strand.
TCCAATTTATATTTAATGAACACAATATAAAATATTTCTTCTTTTTAATTTCAAATTTAAGGATTTTGTCTTTGCCAGTGCTTCATATATTTATTGGACACCAAAAAGTCATGAACTCTGTGGAAGGGAGTCTCTCGCTGAAGATGTGGAAGTTACAGAGGAATTGTAGCTCATAACACCTCAGAGTTGCTTGGTGAAGTAAATGGCTACTTGAACAACCACCTTCTTCTCATGTGGAGCTCTTCCCTCAACCTTCTTTCAGTTCCTTTGTTAAGATTCATTACAAGAGAAAATTTAGTTTGCACTTTAGGTGAGCATCAATGTGAAACAAGCTCATAGAACAAAAATCTACAGCAGCCAGTGACCTTGTTACATGGCTCTGCAGAAGCTGAATCAATTCAAGTTAATGGTTATATTAGTTCTGAAATTATTCTCCAAAACCTAAAATTTCTTAACATCAAATTCTTTCTCTTTCTCTCTTTTTTTGATTCTATTTATTTATCCATGAGAGATACAGAGAGGCAGAGGGAGAAGCGCCTCCCTACGGGAAGCCCGATGTGGGACTTGATCCCAAGGACCCCAAGATCACAATCCGAGCCAAAGGCAGATATGCTCAACCACTGATCACCCAGGTGCCTCAACATCAAATACTTTCATTTCATAAAACTGAGATATTCTACTTAAAAATACTTACTCTTTTTCTTACTAACCAACCACGCACTAGTGCTTGTAGAACAACTGTAGATTTTTTTAATTCTACATATTTTATCCTTTGACATTTTCCGGCCTTTCTGGCTCGTATATATCTCTGTATGGTCAAAGCAGCAGACTTCTGCCGGAGAAAGACCTGCCTTCCTTTGTATCTTCTAAAATTCGCTTGGATCAAACAAGCAGCTTGATGTCTCTATAAGGAAAAATTTGCAAGTGACATTAATAGAAAGAGGCTTAGTAATTTCAACCCACTGGAGGTTTTTGAATTTCTCAATGTAAAATGAGATGGTATAATTGTGATTTTTCTTTACACTTTTAGCTTAAGAACATCATTATTTCATATACAAGAAAAGGTGATGGTATATAATTTCTAACCTATATAGGTCTATAGCTAAAAACTAAGTTTTTATTAAGGCACAAGCCAAGGTTGTTAGATCTATCTGGTACTCTTTCCCTCCCATCTTCTGATACTTCTCATTGTGAGGGAGAAAAGGACTAATATTACCACAGGACAAATACATGTAATAAAAATGTTAGCAGTATAAAGAACAGAATGGGCATTATAAACAGCTATCAGAGAAGATGTTTGTTGCTGCAAGAACCATAAAGTACATCTTAGAACCGTACATCTTAGATTTTTCAGTTATATAACATCCTGACAGCCAAAGTCTAAGACATCTGAAGAAGTCTATAAATTAAAATGGGAACTAGGTTTGCTTTACAACACAGATTCCCCCACCAACTGGCTGAATGACCTTGGGCAAGTCACTTTACCCCTCTACACCTCAGTTTCCTGATTTGTAAAATAGGTATGCTAATAACTACTTCAGAGGGTGATTTATGAGGATCTAATTAGTAAAAATACACTAGTCGGTATAATAATAATGGCTACTTAATAGGGAATATTATATGAATGCTGAAATTTATAAGTAGCATATTAATTTTAATTTCTTTAATAAAAAGCTATAGGTACTGCAGCTATTCTAAAACTTTGATGTTAAATATTTTTAATAGATCAATTGTAGCTTAAAGACTTTAATATATCATTAAGTATTTGACTTATAGTAGACAAAATGTGCTTCCTCCAAATAAATTATTTACTCTAAAATTAGTTACTTCAAACTTGGGTTTGAGAATATTTTGTAAATATAAATATATAAACAAAAATATTCATAAAAAGCATTTTTATGGGTGAATATGATTTTTAATTGACTGCAATAATGTGTTTAAAATGTATAGTTAACAAAAAACATTTTTTCATTTTTTGTTTTGTTTCCTAAAATAGTTCCTTGTAAATGAGCTGGTTTTAAATTTCTGCACCTACTTTAATCATTAAGAAGTGTTCACAAGCTATTCTTCCAGAAAGTATAGCTCTCCATTTTCTCTGAATGATAATTGTTGATGCTCTCACATTCAGAAACCTAAAAAGCAGTTATTGAAAAGCAATTACAAATTTCTTTAATCTACTCAATAAGTATTTATTGTCCATACCTCCCCCCATGCTAAATACTAGAGAAAGAAAATAAAGTGGAAAAGTATAATTTACATTTAAATTAGTAGCATTCAGAATTCTACACACACACACACACACACACACACACACCTGACACATGGAAAAGTTTTGTAGTTGGCAAAATTGGCATATTCCAGTGGCAAGAAGTATGAATTTCTAGAATGAGAAAGAATTCTGAGCAGGATCAAAAGAAAGTACAATTATCCAGACCTAGACAAAGCCTAGATAAAGAAAATGGCAGGGTATAAAATCTGAGTCCATATAGCAAGTGGGTAATAAGCAGACAGGAGGGGGTCCCAAAGAGAACTTAGGAGATTAATAGCATCAGGCAAATGAGATGGACATTTGTTTGAAAGGAAAATTGGCATCGTGCAAATATCTACAAAGAAATATTCTGTAAGTAGAACTGAAGAACTTAGAAAGTGAGGGCTAGAGATTAAACTTTCGGTGTCAACATAGTGATAATACATAAAAACTTAGAATGGATTTAACTTAACATCATGTTGCCACATTTCTTAGAAAATAAAGCTGAATGTCAATGAGAAAAATTCAGCATTTTGGAACAGGAAACTTAGACAGTGGCTAACACCTGATAGCAGCAACTATACCATCTTTATATGGTAAGCCCTGAGCTTCTATCCATGGAATCTACCAAAAAAACTCTTCTTACACTAGTGTGCTCTCAAAAAACAATCTTTAAAATCACCACTGATACAATAATTCATTAATTCTGGTAACTGGAGAGAAATCCTTATATTATGAAATAAAAATAATATAGATAACCTGGTAAGAGTTTAACAAATGAACCAGGAATCAGAAAATACAATGAATATAAATAAGTTGGTAATTAGGTCTTCATCACTAAGGTATGTGAGGGCAAGGTAAAAAAGAAAAAAAAAAATGAGTTAGAAAGCAAATTTTGCCAGTCGCTAAATTGACAAACAAAATGGACCAACGCACTAATAAGGAAACCAAGATCTTACTGGATTATTTTATTCACTTCCCATCCGTCCCATCCTTACCCTGATCCCTATGAACTCAAATCAAGTTTGAGTAAGTATTTTTTACTGAATTATATCAAGGCTCTATCTCAATCCCAATCTTAGAGATATACTTTCTTTCATTAATGGAGAACGCTAACAAAACAAACCATACAAGTTAACCATAGCAAATATTTTAAAGAAAAATCAATAAGCAGTATTATTTTATATAAAGACTTGGCTACCACACACACACACATAACCATCATACTCTCCCCACACAGCTATGATATGTTACCGTCTTCTCTCCAGTTTGGTGTAGAAGCAACCTTGAATGATTTTAACAGCTTTTAATACAGCTAGATAGTCTTTACGTGCTTTCCAATACCTATACCAGGCTTGAATCTTGCAGGCAGCTTTCACTTGATGTAAATATTTCCTGGCTTTATAGCTCCTCCACACAGCCTTTTAAATACAGAAATTTAACAAATATGCAATGAGATATGTTTTCTTGCAAACTGAAGAAAAATCAGTATTAAAGACAGCTAGTGTAAGGTTAAGTAGACAAAAATCAATTGCAGAAATACAGTCACATGACAACTCTACTATTAGGCTCATTCACTGCTGATACATATGAGTCCTCTGAGGACAGTGGGGCTAACCACAGTGAAAACCTACTATGTGCTTTATTACATATAACCTGGAGCTGGATGAGAGCTAAGACTAATAAAATCCTAACAAATATTTCTAAATTGTAATATGTGTACAGTGTCTGAAAAGCCATATAGGCACATTGTTCTCACTATCTCAATCCATCTGGAAGAACAGAAGGGAAAGGAACACACTGATTACCCTACTTCCTGGAATCTTTCCCACCTCCCATCCTACCTCCCTTATGTATATCCTGGGTTTTGTGTCCAGGCTGCAGCAGACTCCTGAGAGCAACTCTCTATCATAGGACTATCAGTTTTTCCAATTTCTGCATCCTTACGGCTGACTAAATGTTTAAGTGACAGCTATAACTTATTAAGCCCTTAGCACTGTACTAAGGGACACTGTAGGTCCTTACAAAACCATAATACCATATAATACCTTATATAATACCATATAATATCATTATATAATTTAGAGATGAGTAAATCAAGAGAAACTGAGTAACTTGTGAATGTGCAGGTAATAAATGGAAAAGGTATCTTATTTATTCTTTATAGATATCTCATAACAGAAATTGATGTTGGGGAAGAAAAGACCTGTTACACCACAAAGCTGGAAGGCAACAGAGTCAAGATCTGAACCCAAGTCTGTTTCACTCCAAAACACCTACAATAAATACTGCAGCCACACCTTATGGGGTAGAGGAAGAGGAGGGGGAGCAGGCTCCAGAAGTCACCTGACAGGCAAGAATGATATGAATGTCGAAATTACTCTTGTGATGTCCCTGACTTACTCAGACTGTATCAATGTGGTTTTAACGTAAACAAACCTGAATACTAACACACTGGTATTCAGTGGGAGCCAGGTATCAGTATTTTTAAAAATTCCAAATGACTCTAATGTGCACTAAAGTTTGAGTCTACTGATTATATGTTAAAAACTAGATGTGTAAAATATAATTTTTAAATTTAATTACATATGAGAAAAATAGCTAAAATTTCCTAAGATTATTTTGCTTTTCTGTCATTTGACAGAAAACCCTAACTAATACATCCAGTTAACCTATTTCAACCATTAACTTCTTGGGCAACATTTAAAATTTGAGCATTCTTTTCTTCCTCTCCCGCATTCTTGGTTTCTTGATCAGTTTTTCTTGTTCTCTCTTACTACCATGTTTTGGCTTCTCTTCTCAATATTCTCAAATGTTGACATTCTTCAGGGTTTGAGTCCCAAGCAGATCCTCTTCTTTTACCCATTTTCTACATTATTCCTGGGTGATCCTATCACTCCCACGACTTCAATTATCACATGTATGGCAATAATGTAGAAGTCAAATTCTGAAATCTGTACTACTCTCCAAACTCCAAACACAGCCAACTACCTCGCTAGACTGCTCACCTGAGACATCTGTTAGGTACTTCAACTTCATCATATACCCCAAACTGAATTCATCATCAGTCTTCCAATCTGCTCCTCTCTTTGCTCCTTGTGTCCGTGAACGGTAACATCTGCTGAGCTACTTGAGCCATACCTATGGCTTGGATGCTTGTTTATACTCTATATAATGCAAATATTACCTCTTCCATCCCATTGTCACTACATCTTACTAAACTATCTTTTACCTGACCTAATGCCAAGAGCCTCCTGAGTGGTCTCCCTACTTCCCTTCCGGTTCCTCTTCCACATTCCTGCCACAGTAGTTTTTTATTTTATTTTATTTTTTTTATTTTTTATTTTTTCAAATATATTTTTTTAAGATTTATTTATTTATTTATTCAGAGAGAGCGAAAGAGAGGCAGAGACACAGACGGAGAGAGAAGCAGGCTCCATGCAGGGAGCCCGACGTGGGACTCCATCCCGGGTCTCCAGGATCACACCCTGGACTGCAGGTGGCGCTAAACCGCTGCGCCACCGGGGCTGCCCGTCACAGTAGTTTTTTAAAAATAAAAATATGATTCTGGTTTTCTCCATTTAAAATTCTTCTAGAACTTCTTTTAATCTAGTGGAAGAGACTAAACTTGTGTCTATATCTCACAAAGCTCTGTGAAATCTCACTCCCTCTACTGTCAACCTGGTCTCACATTACTTTTTACACTATACCACACACACACTCTCATTTTTAAATTCTGTGTTATCTCCTACAGGGGGATACACTAGATACATTTTATTGGGCTATTTTGAATTCATCCTTTGGCTTAACAGCTCAACCTAAATGCTGCTTGTCCTGGGAAGCCTTTTCTGATCACTGAGACAAACTTAGGTTTCTCTTATGTTCCCAGCAACATAAACCTCTCATTTTTGTTTTATAATTGTGCTTCCCTGCTCAAGTAAGTGCTTTAAGGACAGCAACTAAGTATTTCTTACTGTCTACGCCAATCACTCACAATAGCATTTAGCACATTGCCAGCACTGGACATCTGCTCAATGAAAACAGTATATCTAAGTTTAACAGCAAACCAACAAGTACCAACATATCACACCAAGGTTCAAAGCCTAGCGTATGAACAGGTGGGAAATAAATTGCTGAAGTACCTAGATTCCATTCCTGGATCTGCCTCTCTCTGTGCAACATTAGAAGTTATTTAACTTTTCTCAGTCCTTCACATTTCAGGAGACATAATATTCTATACTTCTCACCCACTGATTCATGTATGTGTGCGAGAAGTGTGGATATAATATTTTTATGTGTTATATAGAGTATATATATCTTTTATGTAGAATAATAACATAATGAAAAAATTATATAAAAATGCTTTGAAAACCAAAACTGCTAAATACTCTGAATAAAGTACATATCTATATAGCTTAAGTGCCTCATTAACACATGGGTAGAGGAATACAATTATATCATTTGGCCTAAATTTTGCCAAATCTCACTTCACCTTAGCTTAAATTTCTCACTTAAAAAATAATTTTACTCAGTGGAGAACTCCCATGTATCAAACTATGTGCTCAAAATTAATATCTATTGAAATGCATCAAGCAAAGAGTGACCATGTTCAGAAGATCCCAAGTTCTGTGCTGAATTACTATTGTGCCCCTTTCCCACTCTCAAACAAATGTTCCGTTTTGGAAGATCATTGAAATGGTCATGTAAATGAAGTACTACTCTTTATGACCTGCGTAATTTTATAAATTCTAACAAATACCGACTGCAGAAAGAACGCAAGCTTTACACTTAAATAGAGAAGTACCTGGATTTTTATGGTGCTATCTTTAATTTTCTGAAACCTCCGTTTCTGTATAAATCCTCTCGTTCTAGCTTGAATCATGATAATGCTGCTCCTAATTTGTAAATATACTTGTCTTTGATGTTTTGTAGACAAAAAGGCTCGGTGGTGATTTTGTAAGACCACTGCTGCCTTCCTGTACAATAAAAACTGCCTTCTTGTTTGCCACGTCCTGAAGTACTGCTGGAGGGTCACCGCAGCTCTTTTCTGCTGGACAAACCTTCTCCGACACACGGCCATCTGAAGGAAGTACTGAATGCGCAGGGCAGCACACTTCTGTGTTTCCAATTTCCTTGTGACCATCTCGCAGAAAGCTCTTTGAGTCGCTACTAGAGCCTCTCTCTGGGGGTACTCGGCCTCCTGTGAACAAGTGACCAGGGAAGCTCCATGCCACTTCTGAGTCCTAAGTGCTGAGCCGTGAACAGCTGCACACTGAGCTTCGGTTCTGCAAGAGTAGAAGGCAGACTGCTTAGCACTGGCTACCATGTTCACCTCCGAGAGGGATTTCAGTCTCTCTCTAACCTTCATGCCCCTAAAAGCAGCCTGAATAATTCGCACAGACTTCTGAACTGCCAAAAATTTTTCCCTTTCCACTTTTACTCGGATATAGGACCTAAAATAATTCTGTATTACAGCAACGGCGGTTTTCTTTGCTTGATAATCGAGTTTGGCTCTGTGCATTCGGTAGAATGACTGAATTCGTGTGGCAGCCAGGTGCCTATGCTGCATGTCCTCTTGCACTTTACAACTTCTATATGAAGACTGTGTACACACGACTGCCTGGGTGCGCACTGCAGTTAGTGCCCTGTATCGTCTTTGGACAAAAATTACATTTGCTCTCAAGTGGAGATAATGCTTCCTTACTTTAGAGGCTTTAAAATGCTTCTGAATAATAGTGGCAGCCTGATGCTGTTCCTGAGTCGGTTTCCTTAGGATCATGTCCTGGAAATCTGCTTCAGTACAGGCTGCTGCTGCATTCCTGAGTGCACTGTGTTGAAGAGCTTTCTTTTTATTTGCTCTATATTTTTCTTGTATTACTTTTGTAGCCCACTGGATCTTTTGGTAAAAAAGATACTGCCTATACATTCTGTATGTGCTTTGTATTATGATAGCAGCTCTGTGTTTTTCCCTTAAAAGCTGTCTTGCTTTCATTCCCTTATATACAGCCTGAATGATCAAAGCAGAACGTCTCTGTGGAACAGAATTTTCTCTTTGCAATTTTGCAGCCCTGTATGTTCGGTAATGTTGCTGAATTAAAATGGAGGCATGTTTCCAGGTCTGAAATGTAACATATGTTCTGTGCATTCTGTAAGTGGCCTGGATGAGAACCGCAGCCCTGTGCATCTCCTGCAGCTTCTTCTTTGCCACCAGCCTTCGGTAAGATGACTGGATTGTAATGACCGCTTTTTTTAATTTCAAGAATTGGTGCAAATGATGCCTGGCACAAATGGTGGCCCGGTATTTTCTCTGAACAAAAACAGTAGCTCTTTTGAGGGAAATGAACCTTTTCCTCACCACTAAAGATCTAAACGTGCTTTGAATAAGGGTCGCAGAGGAATGCATGTTTTTCAAATGTCCCCTGGCTTTCATCCCCCTAAACGCAGCCTGAAGGATCAGAGCAGAATGTCTTTGTTGGAGATAACACTGCCTCTGTAGTTTTGCAGCCCTGCTTGCTCGGAACTGCTGCTGGATCACAACTGAGGCATGTTTCAAGGCCTGGTACTTCACATTTGCTCTGTGCATTCTGAAAGCTGCCTGGATGGCAGTGGCAGCCCTGTGCACCTCTTGCATCTTTTTCCTTACCATCCATCCTCTGTATGATGACTGGATTTTAATGACCGCCTTTTGTACCCGGACGAAGTGTTGGAAGTAATGCTTTGCACAGACAGTTGCACGGTACTTTCTCTGAATCCAAATAGCAGTTTTCCTGAGATGCAGGAATCTTCTTCTCATTCTGAGAGTTCTAAATCTCCTTTGAATAAGAGTTGCGGCTAAATGCATACTTTTTAAATGTCTTCTAGCTTTCATCCCCCTAAAACCAGCCTGAATACATATGATAGAATGCCTTAATTTGTTATACCTTTGAAGCTGTGTGTTTCTTTCCTTTACTGCCCGGTACCTTTGCTGTATTGTTCTTGTTACCTTCTTTAACTTAGTAAAATAGGCTTGCTGTCTGTGTCTTCTGTAGTAGGATTGGATAAGCGTGGCTGCGCTCTGCATCTTTCTGAGGGTCTGTCTAACTCTTGTTCCTCTAAAACTTGCCTGAAGAACAGTAATAGCTTTCATAATTGTCAAGTACTTTGCACGCTGAATCTTACCTTCACGATATGCTCTATATCTTACCTGAATTATGACAGCCGCTGTTCTCATTTTATGGTATCTCATTTTTGCTTGATGCATTTTAAACATGGCTTGAATAACAGTGGCTGCCATGTGCAGGTGTCGGTTATGCCTTCTTACTCTAATACCTCTATAAATAGCTTGAATTTTAACTGCTGTTTTCTTTAAATTAAGGTATTCCTTACGTTGGTGGTTTGCAATTTTAGTACCTCGATACCATCTTTGAATTATGATAGCCGAAGCCCTGCAGTTTGTGTAGTTTTTTTTGGTTTTGTAAGCTCTATATGTGGACTGTATAGTGACTGCTGCTCTGTTGCACTCCTTTATTTTTTTTCTTACTTTCATACTTCGGTAAGCTGACTGTAAAACAACGGCAGCCGCTTTGGTTTTCAAGTACAACTGACGCTGTTTCCTTCCAATACTGTAAGCCCTGTAATACATTTGGATCAGACGAGCGGCTTTTTTCATGATTTTCCACTTCTTTTGTTGCACATACATTCTATAGTTTGACTGTATGATGACAGCACATTTGTGTTGCTTTTGAACCTGCCTTCTCACTCTCTTTCCCTTCCAAGTAGATTGAAGCCTCAGTGCTGCCTCACGGAGTTCAATGTACTCCATACGTTGCCTCTTTCCTGCAGTCCATGCTCTCAGATGTTGCTGGATGACTAATGCTGCTGTTTTTAACAATTTGAACTGTTTCTGGGCTTTGGCCATTCTAAAAGCAGACTGAATCCTCACTGCAGCTTGACGTTCCCTTCTGATCTGCTTTCGAACTTTCCAGCCACGAAAAGCACACTGGAGAGAAATTACAGCTGCCCTGGTCTTTAAAAATTGTGTTCTTACATCACGAACAGTCCTGCATGTCCTGTACCATCTCTGAATCTTGATAGTGGACTGAAGCACATATTGATATTTCTTCCTTTCCCTATAGCCTCTAAAAGCAGTTTGAATTTTAAGAGCAGCTATAGATTGTTGTTTGATTAGCTGGCGTACTTTATAACCTCTGTAAGCTGCCTGCAAACAAGTAACTGCTCTTTTGACTTGCAAAAAGTTCTTCCTTTGATTGACCTGTGCTTTGTATGCACGATAGTAATTCTGAATGACAAGAGTTGCTTTATAAATTTCCAGGTAGTACTGCCGCTTCTTTCTCATCCTGAAATAAGACTGTAGCGAAATAGCGGCTTGTCTTTGCAACCGTATCTGCTTTCGAACCAGGTGACCTCTAACAAAAGCTTGCAGTTTGATACAGGATTCCCGCATCTGCACATATTGGTGTCTCTTTAGTGCAGCCAGTTTTGCCGACCGATACCACCGCTGGATAAATAGCGAGGCTGCTCTCCAGTGTAAATATCGTTTCCGAGTTTGTCTCATCTTGACAATTGACTGTAACTTTACTGTAGCATTTTTTAGTCTCAGAAATCTTTTTCTGGAAATATAAGCTCTGTAACATGATTGAATCTTTATAATGGATGTGAGGATGTGAATAAACTTTTTCCTGGCTTGCATCCCTCTATATGCAGACTGTAGAACAAGGACAGCAGAACGTGTTTTCTGGTAAGATGCTAGAACCTTCTTCGCTGAAACATAAGCTCGAAAATGAATCTGAATTACAAGGGCAGCTTTCTTTATTTTCCTATATTTCTGTAATTGTTGATGTTTTCTTACTTGTGCCTGCAATTTGGTAGTAATTTTCTTAAGGTTTAGAAATCGAAATCTGTCTTGTCTCATCCTCCAGTAGGACTGAAGAACACAAGCAGCTCTGCTTTGTCTGTATAAATTGCGAGCTTTCATCCTCCTGAAAGCAGTCTGCAGTCGAATGGCTGCAGCCCGTTTCTGCAAATAGTTGGTGCGCTCCATCTTTCCTTTCAGATACGCTTTGTAGTACTTTTGAATGGTCAGTATAGCTTCTTTTTTTCTTTTATATAACTTTTGAGCTTGAAGGCACCGGAATCTTGTCTGAATGATAACAACACAAGATCTAATCTGAACATATTTCCGTAATTCTTTGTGCATTCTATACCATGATTGTATGACAATAGCAGATTTTTCTTCTTTAGCTCGTTTCCTGACATGCCATTCTCTAAAAGCTCTTTGCAATACTCTTGTAGCTTTTATTTGTAATTGCATTTTGCGTCGCTTCCATCTTCTGAACATAGATTGGATTATGAGACATGATGACTTTAGCATCTTATATCTCTGTTGATCATGTTTTCTTCTTAAAGAAGCCCGCCAATGTCTCTGAATTGTAACTGTGGCCCAAAGATATCGTTTGTAAGAAGTAACAGCAATTATCATTCTTATCCTAGATTGCAGGATAATTGAATAGTATCTCAACTTCAGAAACTGTTTTCTGGTGGAATATCTTCTCCAATACCTCTGCAAAAGGCAAGAAAGGACACAAAGTAAGACAGATGGAACCTTCTATACTTAATACCTCTGCAAATATTCATTTTTCTAACATTCTGTTTAAAAATAAACACATTAAATTAAAAAAACAACATCGCATTTGGATAATATTTGTGTCTTTTGTTTGTAGTTTAGTTTCTATGTTGATACAGCTGTAGCCAATTTAGAAATCCTTGTCTCAAGCCTAGTGGTATTTATATTGCATTTGTATTCCAGGGAAAAATATGAAGCAAGTTTATATTCTATTAGAATAACATATAAGAAAACAGTCCAAATAAAGCTATAGTAATATTCTGCTATCTATTGATTCTAAGTATAAATTTCCTATGAATATATCTTTGGATTTTTGTATTTCCCCCTTAATATCAAGGCTTCTTAAGCTATCTTGTAATGATTGGAAACTGTTTATGTGGGGGATCCTATACAGGTCCAATAATATAAACACAGGAATCTGAGAAGCAAGCTCTGAGTCATTTTTTTCATTAAGAATTAGTGAATGGTAATTCCTAATTAGACACACAAAGTAGAATTCTGAAGATTTGAGAAGTGATAAATAGTTAACTCTTGAATAGCCAAGGTTGCTTTCTTCCCATACCACTCACATTCCCTAACTCCTTTGTTAGGGCAAAGGTGGGGAGAGAATTCCCTATCACAGCTTACTTTCCCTTACATATAAGTAAAACAGTATAGGGGCTAGGTACTTCTGTCTCCTATAGCACTATACCCATTGTCATGCAACGGTGCCTCGAGCAAGCACACCTATCCAGGGTGAAGAGAGTTAGGAACCCTCTAAGTTTTTCCTAACAGATATTGCCTATTCCTTACTATGTGTCCATTGTGGTTTTGTTCCTATTCTTCAGGCTGATGAGAAATAAGGAGAAATAAGGCACATTACTATGAAGAGATGTGTAAGTAACCAGAACATTTGTCCAACTACATTTAAGTGTATTAAAGCAAAATTGAAAACTTTGAAAACTGTAAGATTGGAGCACCTGGGTGGCTCAGTGCTTGAGCATCTGCCTGTGGCTCAGTGCTTGAGCATCTGCCTATGGCTCAGGTTGTGATCCCAGGGTCCTGGGACTGAATCCTGCATCAGGCTCCTGGAAGCCTGCTTCTCTCTCTGCCTGTGTCTCTCATGAATAAATAAATAAAATCTCCTTTTTTTAAAAAAAGAAAGAAAACTTTAAGCTTGATGCAAATGTAAAGTATTTTATTAAGCTGCCTTTAAAAAGTAGGGAAAAGTAAAGCAAATACTTGTCCAGAGATGTAGTTGCCATTCTTTTTCTTTCTTCCCCCCTAGGTGTTCGTTTGTGAAACCTTCAAACTCATACCTTTAAAGGTTCAATATGGATAGCTCATTTTGTATTTTGATAATCATTTATTCTGAATACTGCTACCAGTTTCTGTTACTGAAATGTTAATCAGTGTTGATATGGATCATGAAAGAGAAGTTCATTGCCTCTCCTTGCAGTAGAGATTTTAGCAGCACTGCTGTCTTTAAATAGCTTTTACTAAAGAGCATTATGTATAATTTTCTTATTGAATTCTCACAAAACACAATAAGTTAGCATTCTTTTCTCATGTAAAGAAAAGAAAACTTATGATGTAAAACTTTTTGTAAAGTCATCAAGCAAGTACCAAGTATTGGTATTGGGCCTAGATTTTAAACCAAATAAAGTGCTACTTTATTTGTATTTATTATTTTTACTCTACCAAAGATACCTGTGGCAGATTGCTTTCATCACTCCAATTCTTCATTTCTCCCTATCTCCATAACCTTTGCCATATTTTGTATTTTCTCTTACTAAAGATACAGAGTCTCTGCTTGCTCTTGGCTATGGGTAGTCACAGAAAGAACACAGCACACCAGTGTAATCAAAGGTTTACCACCTTTCTGGCCAGAGAACCAAACAGGGCAGCCCTAAAAACACCTGGAGAGTCCCAGGAGGATTGGAGAGAAGGGATAGCTCAGGAAAGCAATCCCTCTTGTTATGAATTCTTAGGTTTACCACTAAGCTGAGTACACATGGGTCTGACAGCAGATTAGCCTTTGAGTACTGAATTAAGAAACACATGACTGCCTAGATCCCAAACTGGCCATTTGCTGATACACACATGTGACTGATACGAATATCACTGTAAATGCTTTAAAAAAGAAATGTTGATGTGGAAGCCATACCCATAGAAGGCTGATAAGAACTTGTGGCCTGAGCCCAACAAAGCAGATTACTTCATGAAACTAAAATACCAACATTCACATAGTATTTAAACAAACAAAAAATCTCTCATAATGTTTAAAATATTCAGTATATAATTAAAAAATACTTGGCATAAAAAAATACAGGTACAATTTCAACCTGTGTAGGAAAAGACATTCAACCGATGCCAATAGACACTGGAATTACTCAACGAAGACTTTAAAACAGCAGATGTAAAAATGTTCCAAATATTGAAACTAATGGAAGGATAGAAAGTATCAGTAAAAACATCAAAGACACGTTTAAGAACCAAATGGAAATATTAGAACTGAAAAACACAATTATCAAAATTAAAAGAAAAAAACAAACCAAATCTCATTGGAATAGCTCAATAGCAGATGATAAACAAAAGAATCAATATACTTTAAGATCAATACAAATTATCTAGGCTGAAAAAGAAAAATGATTCAAAAGGCAATATCTCAACAAACCAAGAATAGAGAGGAACTTTCACAATATGATAAAGAACATGTAGTCAAACATCTACAACTAATGACAAACTCATCAGTGAGAAACTAGATGCTCTTCCATTAAGATCTGGAATGATGCAAAGATGTATCCTCACCACTCCTATTCAACATCTACTAGAAGTCCCAGCTAATGTAATAAGAAAAGGATATAAAAGGTATACAAGAGACAAAAATAATAAACCTTTCTTTGTCCACAGGTGACACAATCATCTATGCAGACAATCCAAAGAGATGACAAAAAAAACCCTCCTGGAACTAATAAACAATCACAGTAAATTTGTAGGATATAGCACCATTAACATTAGTAGCAAAAAAAGAGAAATACTTCAAAATAAATCTAAATATACAAAGGACCTGTAGGAGGAACACTATAAAACTGTAATGGAAGAAATCAAAGAAGATCTAAATAAATGGAGAGATGTATCATGTTCATGGGTAGAAGACTCAGTGCTGTCAGTTCTTCCTAAATCTATAAATTCAATGCAATCTCAATCAAAATCTCACCTAATTACCCTGTGGATATCAGCAAACTGATTCTAAGGTTTATTTGGAGAGGCAGGAGACCCAGAACAGCAAACATTAAAGAGGAAGAAAGCTGGAAGACTAACATCATCCAACTTCAAAATTTACTCTAAGACGATAGTAATTGAGACAGTGTGGTATTGGCAAACTAACAAATAAATCACTAGAATGGAACTGGGAACCCAGTTCCCATAAAACATAGTCAATTGATCTTTGGCAAAGGGATAACAACTGAGTAGACAAAGGATAATTTGTTTTCAAAAAATTATGCTGGAATAAGCAGCAACCATATGAAAAAGAATGAATCTAAACACTGGCTCTTAACCTTTCATAAAAATTAACTAAAATCAATCAGAGATCTAAATGTAAAATGTAAAATCATAAATGTATAGGAAGTAACAACAGAACATCTAAGTGACTTTGGCAATGGCTTTTTAGATATAATGCCAAAAGTATAATCCAAGAAAGAAAAAAGTTGGTGTCAGGCATCATTAAAATTAAAAAATTCTGCTCTGTGGGGATACCTGGGGGGTGGCTCAGCAGTTGAGAGCCTGTCTTTGGCCTAGGACGTGATCCTGGAGTCCAAGGATCGAGTCCCACACTGGGCTCCCTGCAAGGAGCCTAGTTCTCTCTTTGCCTGTCTCTCTGTGTCTCATGAATAAATAAATAAAATCTTTAGAAAAAGAAATTCTTCTCTGTGAAAAACTGTTAATAGAACAAAAAGATAAGCCATACACTAGGAGAAAATATTGGCCAAATACATATCTGATAAAGGGTATGAATCCAAATATATAAAAACCCTTAAAACTCAATAATAAAAAATGGACAAGAATTTTAAATATGAACAAAAGATCCAAACATATCACCAAAGAAGACATACAGATGGCAAATAAGCATTGAAAAGATGCTCAACATCATACAGCATTTTAGGGAATTGCAAACTGAAACAATGCGATGCCAATATATATCTATTAGAACGACTAAAATCTAAAATACTGAACACCAAATGCTGGCCATGACGTGGAGCAACAGAAACTCTCATTCACTGCTGGTGGGAGTGCAAAATGGTACAGATGCTTTGGAAGACAGTTTGACAATTTCTCACAAACCTAGTTCTTTTGTTTTTTGTTTTTATAAACCTAGTTTTATCACATGATCAGGCAATCCCACTCTAAGATACATACCCAAAGACGCTGCAAACCAATGTCCACAGAAAAACCTGTACACAGATGTTTATAACATCTTTATTCATAATTGTCCCAAATCAGAAGCGACCAAGATATCCTTTGATAGGTCAATAGATAAAAAAAAGTCCTGAGGTACATCCTATAATGGAATGTTATTCATCAATAAAAACATGTAAGTTATCAAACCAAAAAAAGACATAAAATCAACTTAAATGCATATTGCTAAGAGAGAAACCAATCTGAAAAGAGCATATATACTGATGGAATTGAACTACAGGACATTCTCGGAAAAAACAAAACTACAGAGACGATAAAAAAAATCATGGGTTGCTCGGAATTGTGAAGAGGAGTAAGGGATGAATGAATAGGTGGAGTCTAGAGGTTTTCAGGATAGGATTTTGATCAAACACACATAACACCACCACATAAACAGTGAAGCCTAAGGTAAACTATGGACTTTAGTTAATAATAATGTATCCTTGTTGGTTTATAAATTGTAAAAAAAAAATGTAATACAAAAAAATAAAGCAAAGCAATAGAAATGATAAATGCCTGCATTAACAGCATAGATTATTCTCATGTGTTTAAAAAACTTATTATGATTGAAAGCAAAAATTGTAACACTCCTTGATGTGATTTTAATTGTATGTAGATTCAGTGACAAGACAACTAAACATAAAAGTGGGCAACAGGACACAAAGGGACTTAGATAGTGGTAAGTTTTCTATATTCAACTTAAAGTAATAAAATATTAATTCTAAGTGGATTAAAAGTTACATACACTGTAACTCCTAGAGCAATCACACACAGCAACAATAAAACATGTACAAAGGGATATAGTCAGAAAGAAAACAGACTAAAGTGTGACACTATCAAATGTTCAAAGAACTGAAAAGCCATGAAAGCAGAAAGGGAAAAACGAAAGAATGGAAACATTCAGAAACAGTAAAATGATAGAGCTAAATTCACATATATCAATAAATGCTTGAAATATAAATAGCCTAAACCACTGATCAAAGGACAGAGATTTTCAAAACATAAAAACTAAATGCTGTCTAGACTTCACATCATACATAATCATGTAAGTAATTAACAAGCAAAAGGAAAAA
The DNA here is from genome assembly GCF_048164855.1 of Canis lupus baileyi. Classification (NCBI taxonomy): domain Eukaryota; kingdom Metazoa; phylum Chordata; class Mammalia; order Carnivora; family Canidae; genus Canis; species Canis lupus. The sequence continues at coordinate 75,838,043 of NC_132843.1, forward strand.
AAAAATATATACCCTGCAGCTGATAGTACAGTGAAAGTCAGGGTGGTTATACTAACAGCAAGCAAGGTAGACTTCGGAGTAAAGAAAACTACGAGGGATAAAAAACAACATTACATAATAATAAAAGACCCAACTCATCAATTTCAAGGGTACATGTGCCTAACAACAGAGCTTCAACATATATGATGATAAAACAAAGAACTGAAAGGAGAAAGACATATCCTATTACAGTTGGGAGATCTGAACATTGTTTATTCTTTTACTCAGAGGGCAAAGAGAAAATTAGTCAAGATATAAAAGACCTAAACATCATCAACCAAATAGATCTAACATTTACAGAACAGTCTACCCATTAACAACAGAATATACATTCTTTTTAAGTACACAGAGCATTTACCAAGATTGGGATGAAGAAACTTCCTAGAAAAGGCCTATAGATTAGGAAAAAATAATTGCAAATCACTGGCAAAGAATATGGAAAGGATATGGAAATAACTTTAAATCTCAGTAAGAGATTACAACAATAAGCAAAAGATTTCAACAGACACTTCACAAAGAAGATAATCCTGAAGGCAATTAAGCACTTGAAAACATATACATCATCAGTGATTAGGGAAATGCAAAATAAAACCAAGATCAGATACCACTACACATCTAACAGAATGGCTAAAAAACACTGACATCACAACATTGGAAGATGTGGAGCAATGAGAACTCTCATGCACTATGGTGGGAAAGAAAATGGTACAGCCACTCTAGAAACCAGTTTGCCAGTATCTTTTTTTTTTTTTTTTTTAAGATTTTATTTATCCATTGGTGATAGACATAGGAGAGAGAGAGGCAGAGACGCAGGCAGAGGGAGAAGCAGGCTCCACGCAGGGAGCCCGACACGGGACTCGATCCCGGGGCTCCAGGATCACGCCCTGGGCCAAAGGCAGGCACTAAACCGCTGAGCCACCCAGGGATCCCCAGTTTGCCAGTATCTTATAAAGTTAAACACATACTTACCAAATGACCCAGCAATCCTGATCATAAATATTTAAAGAAATGAAATGACTCAAAACTGGAAACAACACAGATATCTCCCAAGCGGTTAATGTCTCATCAAATTGTGGCACCTCCACACTACTCAGCAATAAAAGCAAACTACTGATATATGTAACTTAGCAGAGCTTCAAAGGTATTATGCTGAGTGAAAAAAAGTGAGTCCCAAAAGGTTACATACTCTATGGCTCCATGTATGTGACAATCTCAAAAAGGCAAAACTATGGTAACAGAAAATGGAGTTATGGTCTCCTGGGGCTGAGTGTGGCAGGAGGAATGACCACAAAGAAACAGCATGCAGAAGTTTTCTGGGTGAAGGAACTGTTCTATAAACTGACTGAGGTAGTGATTACATAAATATGTACATGTATTTAGTTTATGGAGTTGCACACCAAAAAAGACTATTTTACTGAGTGCTAATTTAAAACTTAAAAATTTAATTATGTAAAAAAAAAAAAAAAAAAAAATTTAATTATGTTCACTTAAAATTTTTTAAAATCTAAATTTAAAAAATATATACATAAAAACAAAAATACTTGTGACCTCTTGCATCAAATCATAAAACCTTATTAGGAGATACTTAAACAAGACCTAAATAAATAGGGACCAGATACCATGTTCAGTATTTAAAGATACCAATTCTAACTAAACTGACCTATTAAATTTCAAATTCCAACACTTTTATACTTCAGATTCAAAATGTTATGCAAATGTAGAAGAATTAAAATAGTTAAAAACTTCTTTAAAAAGCAAAAGGAGGACTTACCTACTAGATATCTGGATTTCATGTAAAGCTAAAGTACAAGACCCAAAGATGAAACAAAAAGAACAGTGATACAGAAAAAAATTCTAGAAACAGAAGCATAGATATAAGAAAATTTGATGTATGCTAAAGGTGCACAGTAATGAGTCAAGGACGATTGTTTCAGTAAATTGACTGAAACAACTGGACATCCATCGATTAAAAAAAAAAATAGGTCCCTAACACAAATCAGGAGGGAATTAAGTGTGAAAGACATTACATTAAAGCTTTTAAAATATAATGTAGAAGAATATCTTCAAGGCCTTGGGTTAAGAAAAAAGTCCTTAGATGGTACACAAAAATACCACTAGCCATAATAGAAATTAACAATTTTCATTTCATAAAACAGTAAATCACAGTCTGAGATGAAGATATTTGTAACACTCATATCCAACAAAGGGCTAAAATCCAGAATGTTCAACATCTCTTGCAAATCCACATGAAGGCAAACAATTGAAATGAAAAAAAAAAAAAAAAAAAAAAAAAAAAGACTAACACTTAGCAAGAGATTTCCAATTTAAAAACATGTCCAATATCATTATCAAGAAAATGCAAATTAAAACTACTCCAAGATACTACCTCACAACCACCAGAATAGTTAAAATTAAAAAGACAATTTCCAAGTATTTACCTGAACATGGAGTTACATGAATGCTCATAAACAGCTGGTGTGTGCTATCACTATTTTACAATTTTTTTGGCAATATCTACTAAAACGGAGATATACATACTCAAAAACAAACAATTGTACTCATAGGTAAATATCAGAGTGTACATTTTATACCAAAAGGCATATTCATAGAAGTGATCATTGCTTATAATAGATCAAAACTGGGAAGCCAAATGTTCATCAACAATAGAAAAGATAAAGTATATTACAGAATATTATAGAATGAAAGTTAGACCACAGTTACACTCAACACTAATACATCTCACAAATTTAATAATGTAGAATAGAATAAAAGAATTTACATTGTTTGAACCTATCTACGTAAAATTCAAAAAACAGGCAAGACAAAATTATACTGTTTAAAGATGTACAGAAAAAAAGGCATACATTAGAGTAATGGTTATGGATGAGGGTGAAGTCTGTTGAGAAGATGACAATATTCTATTTCTTGACGTAGGTGATGGTTACATGGGTATTAACTTGGTGAAAAATTATCAGGCTCTACATTTGTGTTCTGTGCAATTTTCTATGTGTAATATTTTACATTAAAAGAGGTTCAAAAAAGATAATTTATTAAATCAGAATCCTTCACTTACTGATAGTAGTAGTCTGACACAAAAATTTTCAAATTAATAAAATAGATAAAATTATGGGGTGAAGTTTCAATGACATTTACATATGGTAAATTTAAATAGTACACCTCTCTGATGTTATAAAAATGGAATCTAATATCAAAAACAGATAGAAGGAATACGTCTACTATGCAAAGTAAGATAACGTTAAAAATTTTTTGCTAAGTAGAAAACTAACATAGGCATTCTGGGTAGATTATAGGTAATATTTTGTTACATGTAACTAAGTGGGCTACAGAGGAAAATGTGCACATTTATCCCAAATAAGTTTCCAGGCATATAGTAAAGATTAAACAAAGAGCTTGGTTAGAGTTTGTGGATATACAAAGTAAAATGGTATAGTATGTCAGCATGTACCATGGAGCAGAAGATTACAAACCTCTAATATAAAACAAAGAAGACAGAAGAGGTAAAGAATTAGACTTCAGAGCAAAGGAAGCATTTCAATTTGTTTGAGTCTTATGCTGAACATAGAGTTTTGGAGGTAGTTGGAAGGTATTAAGTATTTGTTCAAGTACCAAAAAAAATTGAAAGTCTAATATATAATTGAAAACTTCATTATATTTTACTTTCTTCCTTAAAAATGATATTAAAACTTTTTAAATTCAAAATCCAGGATACTATACCTGAATAATTGATGCTGATTCATTTTGAACTTTTTCTAGTTTTTCCTTTTTTAACATTAATAATTTTCTTTGTGCTAAGAATCTTCGCCAATATTTCTGAATGGCCAATGCTGCACTGATCTCCTTTTTTAATCGCCGTTTTGTTAAGAAATTGATTATAGCTGATTGAATAATTCTTGCAGCTTTGTCTTGCTCCTTAAAGAAAAAAAAAAAGCAAATATAAAACAAGGCTTAGTTACTTAAGTTTGTAAGAAAGTCATCTATTAAATTTTTTTTTTATTTTTTTTATTTTTTATTGGTGTTCAATTTACTAACATACAGAATAACACCCAGTGCCCGTCACCCATTCACTCCCACCCCCCGCCCTCCTCCCCTTCTACCACCCCTAGTTCGTTTCCCAGAGTTAGCAGTCTTTACGTTCTGTCTCCCTTTCTGATATTTCCCACACATTTCTTCTCCCTTCCCTTATTTTCCCTTTCACTATTATTTATATTCCCCAAATGAATGAGAACATATAATGTTTGTCCTTCTCCGACTGACTTACTTCACTCAGCATAATACCCTCATCTATTAAATATTAATCAAGTTGATCCTGAAAAGAAAACAACCCCGAGACTTAAGATATGCTCATCTTTGGAGTATAGATACTTCTAGGAATGTTAAAAGGTCTGCTGGTGGACATGCATACATATTTATATGATTAAAGAAAAATTCCTAGGAAATATAATCCTAAAATAAAAGATCACAGACATGTTTGATATATCACAGGTCCTTAATAATCAATATAAAGGCAATTTAAATATGGTATATTTCTCAGATTATGGCCCAGAGAATTCATGCCTGATTTTGAAAAAAGGGGTGGACCATACAGGGAAATAAAAAAGAAAAAAGGAGACCCTAAAATAAACAAAATGCCTTACAATATAAGGTAGCATTACTTTGTTATAATTTGAACAAAGGAATGAACAAAAAGGGAGAAGCAATAAAATATTTCCTCTTAGCATAGAATACATTATGGTTTTAAGGCACAGACACTCAAGAAAGACAACAGAATATTGGGTTATGAGAAGTGGCATGGAGACTGCTGACCGAACAGGAGCTACCTGCCCTGGGAAAACTATAGGCTAGTACTCTACCCATCTCCATGTCTGTCACTTCTAATAATGAATTACTAGGAAAAACAACATAGGTTAAATACTTACTAGGCATCAGGCACCATTCTAAACACTTTATGAATGATTCATCTAAATCTTACACAACCATAAGAACAGATGAACACGTACCACTTTTATGACTATGGGGAAACTGAGAGAAGTCAAGTAGACTGTCAGTTCACTGGTAGGGTAGGCAGTATTTGAACTGGGCAATCACTTTGTCATACTCTCCAAGGTAGGATTTATAGTTTTAGTTATCTGAACTGGACACTAGAATATAAGTTATTCCTTCTGGTGGAAAGAACAATTTTAAAGCATGTTTGATACCCTTTATGTAGCTATCTGGGACAGCTCACCATCAAGGATGGGTTCTACACAGACATTAGCTATCGATGCTAATTATTAGTTCTAATCAGTTGTTGTTATCTGTGAATGAAAACTGCACAGTATGGGAACATATTCAACTATGGAAGGGATCACACAGCCACTCTAAGGAAAAATGTAGTTTTTTTTTTTTTTTTTTTTTTTTTTTAGGAAAAATGTAGTTAAGAGATTGAAACAAATACTACAAAATGGTGAGTCATATATTAGATCACTTCTAAGTGAAAAAAGACTAGACAATTCTAAAACTGGGCTGAGAAATTATGCCCAAGTTGATTAAGCCATTGAACATCACTGTCAGTGCCCCTATGAAGCATTATGGCCTTTAAGGCTACAGATATCCAAATTAAAACCACTCCCTCCATCCACAATTTCAAAACATATTTCAAAGGTACAATAATCAGTGTGGTACTAGCATAAAGACAGGCATACAGACCAATGGCATAGAAGAGAGAGCCCAGAAATACCTCTCATTTTGTGGATAAAAGATCGTTGGCAAGGTTGCCAAGAACTTTCAATGAGAAGAGTCTCTATAATAAAAGATGCTGGAAAAAGTAGATATCCACATACAAAATAAAGAAGTTAGGCCCTTTTCTTATACCATATACATAAATTTCAAATGGATTAAAGTTCTAAATGTCAGACCCAAAACTATAAAACTACTTATAGAAAATAGAGAAAAACTTCATATTTAGCAATGATTTATTGGATAACACCAAAAGCACAAGCAACGAAAGAAAGCAAATAGACAAGTGGGATAACAACAACATTTTTAAAAAATGTGTTCAGCAAAGGACAGAATCAACAGAGGGAAAACTTAATCTATAGAATGAAAAACAAAATTTGTAAATCATATATCTAATAAGGGACTCCTATCTAGAATGTATAAAGAACTCCTATAATTCAACAACAAAACAATCAAATAACCTGATCTAAAAATGGAAAAGCTATTTCTCCAAAGATGACATACAAATGACACACAAATGAACAGATCTTCAACAATGCTAATTGTCAGAGAAATGCAAATCAAAACCACAATGAGGTATCTCATTAAGGTTAAGGAGTACTGGCAGGAATACCTCGTGCATCACTGATGAGACTGTAAAATGCAATGCATAGTGACCAATATGGAAAATAGTATGGCAGTTTCTTAAAAACTTTTAAAAATGAAACTACCATAGATCCAGTAATCCCACTTCTGGATATATATTCAAAAGAACTGAAAGCAAGGTCTCAAAGAGGTACACACATAATCATAGCAGCATTATTCACATGAACCCATGGGTGGGAATAACCAAAAGATGAATGGATAAACTAAATGTGATCTATGCATACAACAGAATATTATACAGCCTTAAAAATGAAGGAAATTCTTCCACATGCTACATGGATGCACCTTGAGGATGTAAGCTAAATGAAATAATTCAGTCATAAAAGGACAAATATTGCATGATTTCACTTATATGAGGTATCTAAAATAGTAAAATTTATAGAAAGTACAATGGTGGTTACCAGGGCTAGGGGGAAGAGGAAGTGGAGAGTTATTTAAGGAGCATAATTTTAGTTTTGCAAGTTAAAAAATTTCTGAAGATTTGAGAAGCTTGAGTGGCTCAGTGGTTGAGAGTCTGCCTTTGGCTCAGGGCATGATCCCAGGATCCAGGAGCAAGTCCTGCATCGGACTCCCTGAGAGGAGCCTGCTTCTCCGTTTGCCTATGTCTCTGCTTCTCTCTGTGTCTCTAATAAATAAATAAATCTTAAAAAAAAAAAAAAAAGCATTTCCTATTAGGTTAAAAAAAAAAAAAGAGTCAAAAGTTGCATTTGAGTAAAAATTTCTAGGGGCAAGGGGCATTCTTATAGTAGGCTAAGGTAAGTTAACACTTAAGACAATCTCAATCTTAAGTAAACTAAAATGGAACAATTTTATGTGACATTAAAGAAGCTACAGGTGGAAAGTAGATAAATCCAAAGAGGCAAACATATTACAAAAACTAGCAACTGTTTGAAAACTTAGATAAACTGATGGTAAAAGTTCCAATGCTGACAGTCATGTTTTTTCTCTAAATTAGACTGCACGTCAACATTTTTAATGCTATGTCGTTAAGCCAATGTGTCACAAGCTTGTTTTATTTTACCTTGTATATGGGCCACATACAGGGATTTACTTTGCTTTACAGTTTATGCCTACTCTTTGACAGGGAGAACTAAAAGGTAGAATGTGTTGGAATACCCTTGGATAATCCTGCTTCATTTGTTAGGTAATTGGGCCATTAGTCAATTTTCACTTGTCACTACAAGAACTTGAGCCAGTCTATTCTCCATGGATAGTTTATATGAATTATAACAATAACAAGAAAGTAAAATATAACACCTGAAAGATTAGCTGTCTGAAGTTAATATTTATATATTTATTAGCTTATAATATTTCTATGAGAATATATAGGGAACCTATTGCTTAATGTCCCAGATAGCAAATGAAAAGACATCATTGGATGTTAGTTTAATTGTTTAAGAGAGGGAGCATGGTCCCCTGGAGAAAAGAGAAAAGCAGTGGTCTTTAAGAAACAAGGAAACTGCTACTACCTAGACCAAATAAATAAATCTGGAAAAGAGATCTCACCAGCAAAGAGCTAAGAAATCTATACAGTTTACATCTTATTAAAGTTATCCTGAGCAGAAAAGAAAGCAGATTTCATTCACCCTCCCCCCCAATTCTGATAAATATCCATTTCACGGGATTTATTTATTTTAAAAGGTTTTCTAGGTTTTTTTTGTTGTTGTTTTTTTAAAGACTTTATTTATTCATGAGAGACACAGAGGCAGAGACACAGGCAGAGGGAGAAGCAGACTCCCCGTGGGGAGCCTGATGGGAAACTCGATTCTGGATCCCAGGATCACACCCTGAGCCAAAGGCTCAGGTGCTGAGCCATCCAGGCATCCCTGTTTCATGGGACTTTTAAATCTCTCATTTAATTTCATATAAACAGAATTAGTGAAGTAATCTGAGGACCAACCAGGAAAGAGTCTTTGCTGAAAACTCTCCTAAAGCAATTTTCCTACAAAGTTATCCTCTAAAGGATATGTGGGCAAGGAGGTAGATTCTGACAAGGGGCAAAAAGGCGGCACAAAGAATGTCTGGTAGCAGAAAAAACCATATAAGCCACTGCCTATTTCCCAAAAGTTACTACCAAGAGTTTGAGTATGGTAAGAGCAAATTATTTCAATTAGTGTTATTTCTGAGTTTGATAAACTATAACAAAATACATAGTATGTTCAAGAGTTGTCAAAATGTAGCTATTTTATAGTTATTAAGAACTCTATTATAAATGCATGGTAACTCAAAATTGAGCAATATCAGATGGAAAGGATTTCTGAAATATCTAATAAATGTATCAAGTATGGCTGTTTATTTTGATTTTTTTTCCAAATAAGTGAATAGGATCATTAGTGGGAAGAGTAGAGAGAAAAAAAAAAGATTAAAATAGTTTGTTCAACTTGAGCAAGGAGACCATTTTAGAGATGGTTAAAAATTATATTTTTCTCAGAATTAAAAAGAAATGCTTACATTAATGCAAAATTTTGTACTATAGGGATCACAAAGGGAAATAATACAAACATACCTCTCCCTGTGCCCAGGTCACAAACATTTTTTTTTTTTTTTTAAGATTTTATTTATTTATTCATGAGAGAGAGAGAGAGAGAGAGAGAGGCAGAGACACAGGCAGAGGGAGAAGCAGGCTCCATGTAGGGAGCCTGACGTGGGACTTGATCCCAGGACTCCAGGATCACATCCTGGGCGGAAGGCAGGCACTAAAACTGCTGAGCTACCCAGGGATCCCTTTTTTTTTTTTTTTTTTTTAAGATTTTATTTATTTATTCGTGTGAGAGAGAGAGACAAACATTTTGAGAAATAAAACAACAGAAACCAAACTACCACTTTTAAACTAATAAAGGATACAAAGGAAAAGTTTCAAGACAGACAAAAAGAGCTGGCTAACTGAACTACAAATCAGATACTGACACCCAGACCCAAGGGGCACTCCAGCACCAAGATCAAGGCTCCCACAACACAGCATAAAAAGTTCATGGAAAACTCCTGGTTCCAGAGATGGGTTAGATTCCAAGAAGAAAAAAGCTAAGTCAGGTATCCTCAGTTTACTTTCACAAATTCATAAAGGGGTAAGTCATTTTACCTCCCCTTGCGCAAACCAGGGGACAGTGGTTGGAAAACTGACATATCCAGTGAAGGAAACATCAAGAGTCAGGAGAAACGCCCATCCCCAACTCAAAATACATGCAATTGTCAATATTATGGCAATAACTTCACAAATCATTAAAATGTCAAAATCATAACGAGAATCAATCAACTGGTATTTTGTGACGTATAATTCACATTGTAGTGTTTTCATTTTGGGGGAGTACCTGATGGCGTTTCATATCTGTTTTTAGTTTGTATTTTCTCCAAGTTGTCTGTATAAGTCTAGCAGCTCTTGTTTCTTTACAAAGATCCAAAAGCCTTGAGCAAAGAAATGATAAATAAGTGATAACCACCTAAGAGAAAACAGAAGAGATGAAAACAGAAGTTTGATGGAGAAAAATAGGCAACTTGCTGTCACCTTCTGAGACTCTTATTATTAGTTAAGAAACTCTTGCTTACCTTTTCGTCAGGAATTGTATTGGACATGTCTGAATGATTAATCATAGCAGGTATTCCACCAAGGTCTCTAACTGCAGACCTAACCAACTGAAAGTTTTTCTTTTCATTTTCTAGAAGTTCTTTGTATAGTTCTGAAGTGTTTTCTACTAGGCAAATAAAAAAAAAAAAAAAGAGAGAGAGATTAGATAGCTCTAGTCAAAAATCTGATGTGGCAGAGAAAAAACTTGAAAAGTTCTTCAGCCAAATGGGGCTAACCGTGATCAAATGCTTTAAGAGACAAATCCAGAGAGCTTCCATCAGATTCAGATGATGAATTTAACACCACCGAACCAGTCTGCGTGCATTCTATGGTTTGAGTAGTACGCTGACATATAGCATCAAAGGGTACATAGTAAGGGTGGTAGTGATGGATCAGGTAACATAACACACGGCCATCTGAGAAAGACACTGTAAAATTCTCCACCTAATTGGAAATAACAGATAATTAATTAGCTGTATTTAGATAGTAATATAGATATTAATGGTTTTATAGTCCGTATTTCCTCTTAGTAGCTAAGAAAATCACATTAGGTGATAGCACCTAGGATAATACCATATTTATAGCCAAATTATCAATTATAAAATACTATGTCAAAAATAGAATTTGATTATTGTGCTAGGAGAAATAGGGTCCCTCAAAAATTTCATGTCCTACCTAGAACCTCAGAATATCACAGTATATTTCACAATATATTGTTATTGCAGATTTAATCTGTTAAGATGAAGTCATAGTGGGTACAGTGGATTCTTAATCTAAATATGTCTGGTATCCTATCCTTATATGAAGAGAGACACAGAGACAGATATACAGGAAGATGCTATGTGAGGACCAAGGCAGAAACTAGAGTAAGGTGTCTACAAGCCAAGGAATGCCAAGGATTGCCGGTAACATCAGAAGTTAAGAGAAAGGTATGAAAACACATTCTCCCCTAGACCCTTCAGTGGCTCACTAGTATTTAGTTAAAATGTAGAAGATTGTCCATATATCTGATAATGTTTTCTACTAACCATATTGTTCAAGGTATAACAGTTTATTATATTTAGTAACATGTACTCTGTATCATTTTTCTGACTTCATAATCCACACCAGATTTTTTTTTTTAAGATTTTATTTATTTATTCATGAGACACACACACACACGCACACTGAAAGAGGCAGAGACACAGACACAGGTAGAGGGAGAAGCAGGCTCCATGCAGGGAGCCCGACGTGGGACTCGATCCTGGGTCTCCAGGATCCGGCCCTGGGCTGAAGGCAGCGCTAAACCGCTGAGCCACCTGGGCTGCCCCAGATCAGATATTTTATTCATTTTCACATATTTACATGTAAAGGTATACTTCATATAAAAATACAGTATCAATATAACAAATGGTTACAAAACACTCAACTCAGAGTTTTTTCTTCCTTCTTATACCCCGTGGTCAGGTTCTCTACTGTCCCCTTCTGCATGCTGGGTTTATTTGCATCTACCTTTAAAATAAGGGTGTGATCTTTAGGTGCCCGTTCTGTGTAAATGTCTCCTATTGAGACTCCTGATTAAGGTATATTTTCTTAGTAATACATAAAAAAATCATGCATTATACAACTGGTGACAGCTAAGATAAAATACAGTATGTGAAAACATCCTCACTCATTTGCAGAAAAGTTTGCTTATATATAAACTACATTATTTTAAAAACACAATAAAATATTTTGTGAGTAAATTCTGGCTTTAACCAAAAGGTACTTAAAGATACTGAAGCTAAAACAAAAACACTTACTTTTTTATTATAGAAAGCACAAACAGCATTTACCCACTCCATCAACAGCTTTATGCTTTCACTATATTGTTCAAAGGAACCACTATTTCTGTTGTCTTTTTTCTTATTGATAATAACATCAGAATGGCATGATTGTGCAGACATTTTCTTCATACTCTGTGTGTGTTTTAAAAAGTCAATTTCTTCTTTTAACTGATCTAAATTAAGGGAAATATCCACCTGAAACACACAAAAAAGGGTTACATGTATTTATGTTTTTCAAGTATCATTTTTAACCCACAGAAGTTAGTTATTGTCTTTTTTTTTTTAAAGGCAAACATAGTTTATGCGGAAGTGATGGAATACGTAGTGGTTAATGTATAGTGTGTCGTGTGTAAAATTATGGGACACACAAGCCTGGGTTCTAATCTCATTTCTACTTCCTATCAATGCTTTAACTTCTAGCTTCAGTTTTCTTACCTACGAAGCAGTGAGAGCACCTTCCTTACAGGGGTGTTGTGAACAGTAATTTGAAATATATTTAAAGCAATTGTCCCAGTTCCCAGAACAAAATAAATCCCAGTAACAGTCTATTTGATGAAAAATGCTTTTATAAATCAATATTAAAAATTGATAAAAAGTGTAAAATTTACGAAATGTACAATACCTGAAAAGCAAATGCTATTTTCCAAAGTAATGCAAGAGTTTTTTCTCTGTGTCTATCCACAATATCCTTAGATAGGATTGCATTTCCTATAAATGAAAAGACAGTCTGTTAGCACAATATATCTACATATCAATTTTTGGTGAGAAGAAAATGTTCTATCTTTACTCAGTTTTTACCATGTTCATCATTTAATTGAATTCCCTGTGATCTAAGAATTTGAAGAACAATGTCAACATTGTGCATCTTCTGAAGACGACTTATTGCAGGCATCCTGAGTTTCTTTGAGAGATTCCAGTCCCGTGTGAGAAGTTCCATGATCCGCCTAGTAAGGGAATTTTAAGATGACATTATCATGTAAAAACATATATGAAAAGCTCCCTGCATCAAATGGTGGGTCTCAAACCCAGACCTCAAAATATCATAAATATCCTCCCTTTAGCCTCTCCACACTGAGATGCTAAGAATCTGTCAATGCACGATTGTCTTTATCATGTAAAGAAATATACTTAACTTTCCTTTAAAAAAAAAACAAAACAAAATGCAAGATGAAGTTTATTTAAATGCAGTTATCACTCACATAAATCTTTCAAATTTAAAGGATTTTAGGTGAGAAAGAGCCCAAAAAATGAACTGAAAACTGGCTCCATAATTGGCAAGTAAGAGTCATTTCTCATTTTAAGCCTGGGGTTTGAGGTCTATGAACAGAATGTAAGAAAAGAAAAGAAGAGACATACATACACAAATGCACACATGAAAAAAACAACAGAGTTCTATAGGAAAAAAGAAAGGGAAAGGAAAGGAGGAGGATTTTTATGGAGGAGCTACTGTATTTTACACATTAAGCAAGTGCTTTCTTTTCTTATTTTATTTTAATCCTCATACCAAGTCCTACAATCAGGCATTATTATCCTTTTTTTTTTTTTTTTTTTTTTTTTGCAGATGAAGAAACCAAAGCCCAGGGAAATTTAGTAAACTGCCTATAGTCACATAGCTAATAACATGAACTAAAACTGAGTTTTAATAGATTTGAAAGCCATTCTGTTATATCTATACCAGATTAATGTAAAAATATTTGAGTACCTATCTTAAGAAGGCATATACTAGAACTTAAATTCAAACCCCTAATATCATCTAGTTCACTAGTATTTTATGTACTAGATAGTAATCAACATTTCTACAGAAAAAGCAAGCCCCCATGGAATATTAGTAGAAATCTGGTATACAAAAATCAAGTCTCTTAACTAGTTAGAATTCCTGATCAACTAAAAAGCAACATCATTCAACACTGCTTTTTTCAAGTAACTCTTGATATAAATGTCTTCCATTGTGGAAAACAGCATTGAACATAAAACCAATTACTGACTGTTCTGGAAAATGGAGAAAGTCTAAAACCGTGAATTCTTATTGGCTAGAAAAACAGATGTTGTGGCTTGGATTCATGAAATGAACAAATTAAAAATATATAAAAATAACATGTGAAACATTTTCATCAAATAAATGCTCTAGCCTATATGGAAATTGCTCAGGTGAGAGACAGCTAAGGTTTCAAAAGTCTATTACCTTGTTGTGAGAATATATAATCAGAAAAGAATGTTCACAGGAAATTTAATTTAGAAGGAAACAAGTGACATGTATGTTGTTTTTGAAGAACTGGGGAGTTCTAAAGATCCAGAGATCCCTTCCTCACAAATATCAAATGTAATATAAATTGGGAAGTTTCCTAGAAACAAGGCAAATGTCTCCAATGCTGAGATCCAGAAGAGCCCAACTGCAGTACCATGTTCATGGCCACACCTTCCAAAGCAGAAACTCGTAACTCACTGGACTCATACAGAAACCAATTTTGAGGATTCTAATTTGTTACTGAGAAATACTGTGTGATTTGAAGCCAGACATCCTGAGTTCATGTCCTAATCATGGTATAAAACTTGGGCACTCTTACTTGAGAGCTTACTTTTCCTCATGTGTAAAACAAGGTTAATAATACTTACTAGAATTGGTCCCAAGTAATGTACTACTTATGAAACCACTATCAACATAATGTGCTACTTAAATGTTTGATATTTTAATTAGTTCCATGCTTGTCCCAACTCCTATTCTGGGGCATCACTGGTTTCTACTCACAGACCCTTGTCACTGTCAGCATGAAAAAAAATTCTGCATAGGAAACAAGGTTTCTGGATCTAAAATTGACACCATTTTACAAAAGTGTTGTGGATACTTATCCCAAATTTTTTTAACCCTTAAAAAAGTTATTGCATCACAAGAAAGAGCAAGAAAGAGGGGTGCCCGGGTGGCTTAATTGGTTAAGTGTCCACTCTTGATTTTGACTCAAGTCATGATCTCAGGATCCTGGGATTGGGATCCTGTGTGTCAGGCTCTGTGCTCAGCTTGAGGATTTTCTCCCTCTCCCTCTGCCTTTCCCCCTCACTCACTCTCACTCTCACAAATAAATTAATTTAAAAAAAGAGCAATAAAGACAATATAAATACAGAAAAGTGTTTTCCAGAAAATTTTAGTCTATTCCGTTAAGTAAAATAATTCTATTTTCTTATACTTACACAAGGCGCACTCCACACTGCAAGTCTACAGCAAGATTTGTAACAGCAAAATCAAATTCATCAAATGGTGTCTGAACATGGTTAACAGGTAATCCCAATAAGCTAAGGTGACGGGAAAGGTCACCTTCACCACTTAGGAAGTCTCGTGAAAAAGCCAGAAGAATGTCTTTACTAGTCTGTGGAGAAATAGGTTCCAGGTATTATATCCCAAGATTATAATTTTATTTAGATAACAACAGATTCTTATTCTGTGCATATAGAAATAAAGTAAAATGAATGGTACTATATTAAAAAAAGTCGATTTTACATCATATGGTAATAACGTACATATAAATTTCCAGTTTAAGGCCTTTTAAAAAATTTCTCTTAATAACAAACTCCAAAAATTAATATTCATTTGACAATATGCTAAATTAAGAAAGAAATCTCTCCCCTGTTAATTCCCTAGAAGCATAGTTTTGCTGATTTGATTCTCGGATAGGGATGTGTGCTGGTTAAAGGTCAACGAATAAGTTAGACAGAACTACTAATAAGATGGACTAGATAGGCATTCTTATCCTATTCCACTCCAAAGCACTCTTCTTTGGGAAACTTAGAAGTTTTAAAAGTGAAAATACATAATAAAAACAAGCAAAAGTCTTAAATGTGAAATATAAAAAGAGAAAATGAAAACTATACCTTGAATTCAGCATCTTTACAGAAGAGACAAGGATCATGATCAATAAGTTTGGATATTTTGGCATAATCAAGGAAACAAACCAACAACAATAGCTTTTTCAATGTAAACTTAGACAAAGCTTCTTCATGACCTTAAATAGAAATACAAAAAAGCATAGCACGTTAATCTGTGAAAGATAAGTTTCACCTTAAAATATGACAATGTACTAATAAAGAAAAGTAATAGTAAGCACAAATAGAACACCATGCGTCTTTCTGCTTTTAATGTTTGAATTCATGCAATACTCATAGAAACTCTGTTTTACTATTTGCAGCTCATTGAGTAAGAAGCAGATGTATGGAGATATCAAGTGATGTAGTCTCTCTCACGCAACAAATACTTAATGAGCACCTACTCAATGCAGGTCGTATCCTAGGTGCCATATGTATAATAATGAGCTAAAACAAATACAGTCTCCACAGAGCTTACAGCCTACTTGTGAGGAGAGGGTGGGTAGAGACAACAAAAAGGTAAAAATAATTATAATGATGGAGGAAATGATGGGGAATGACGGGTGTAAAGAAAGGGAGAATAGTGGAGAGAAGGACTATTTATACTGGCATCCCTAAGAAGATAAAATTTAAACAGAGACGAGGAAGAATAAAAAGAAGCCATTTAGGTATAGTGTGGAAAGAATGCAATGAAGGTAGAACCACTCACCATCTCTATATAGATGAGGAACAGTGGGGTGTCTATACTCAGCAGCTATATCGGGATTCCAAAGTAAGCGATTCAGAATAAACACAGCCAACCCTGTGACATCACTGTTGTCTTCCAAAGACAGGAGTTCTCCAAAAACTGTCTGAAAAGAAATCAAAGTCCAGACTATGTGACCTTTGAGGAGCAAAGGGATACAATAAAGGGAAAGCAAACTACAATCTTCTAAGGATTTGGCAATGTTCTATTTTCTAAATAGTATGGAAATAACATGGATATTTGCTAAATAACCTTTTTAAACCATTCATGCTTTGTGTATTCTTTAGTGTGTACGGTGTACGATGAAAAAAACCAAAAGCTCAGGACTAAGATAATTTCTTAAGAATCATCTGACAAACCATATTTACATTTTAATTTTTTCCTTTAAATTAAAGATCAAAAGTAGGCATGTTGTTCAAATTCAATGATTAATTATTCTACTTAAGTATATCATGAAGGTACAACAGAAACTTAAATATTCAAAATTTTCTAATAGTTAACAGGTGGAAATCCATCTGGAAATAATCTAAGATAATAATTTGGGAAGTTCAGATCTGTTTATAATTAATGATTTAAACAGGAAATTAATTTAACATCAACATGCTTATTATTGATTTTTAAAGGAACTAGAAAAAACTAAAACCATATCATACTATATCTTATAACCTTACATTGACCAATTGTGGAGATAAGAGCATGAAAAGTATATGCCAAAACAGAAAAAACTTTATTTTATAAAGATATTAGATAAAGATTTTTTTTACTAGATATTACTTATTTTTTGCCTCTGATGTTTTCTTAAAATTCTCAAAGGCCATGGCCACCACCAGAACCTTAAGATGTGGTGGTGAGGTAAAATACTTTGTTCACAATTACTCATCCTTCCCCCTTCCATGTAAAAGGATTATATATTCCCATCAACTGACATGGACTTGCTGTATCTCATTTGTGTTGGGCCACAGTGTGCTCTGGCCAGTGGAATATGGATGGAAGCGACACATACTACATCCAAGTAGAAGTTTTAAAAGGTATTACAAGTTTCTACCTAACTCTTTTGCTTTTTACTACAGCCCAAATAGAGGTTCTATTCCAATAAAGGTTCTAGAATTATTTAACATGTGAAGCAGAGCCAGTTGATATGTAATTTTCTGATTAACAAAAGCATACTAAACTGAAATAAGAAATCTTAGCAATGACACTATTAAACTGTGTGAGCACAGTAAGCTTATAATTTGTTCTCTTTGGGCCTCAATTTCTTGAAAATTGAAGCCAAATTACTGTTAACAATTCCTTTCAGTCCCAAAGACCATTGTATTCTAGAACCTGGACTAAACTGAACAGACTATCCCACGTGACAATGGCGAAGGCCTAAAGAAAATGTAAAAGATGAAAGAAGACTGGAAACACAGAGTATTTTTTAAATAGAATCATATTTCTAATAGTCAACTACTAATGTCTTTTTCATTTAGTTAGTTTTAAAATTTTAAGTCTTACTGAGCCATGCAATGAGTGAAAAACACTCAAATTTGATGACATTTTTATTGCATCAAAATTGCATCAAAATGGTTATAAGTTCAGGCTCTGGCATCAGACAGGTATAGATTCAAATCCTGATTAATAATTGGCATATAGCATGTCACTGCAAACCTAAGCTTCGGTTTTGCCAATGAAGTGGAAATAATAAAACATACCTCCCTCACTGGGTTTTGAAAAGGTTTAAATTAGAAAGTATATTTAAAACAGCCTGTATTATTGTTTGTAAAAGCTCAAAAAAGAGCTTACTATACTTATTATATCCAGTACCAAATCACACGTATTTAAGAAAACAGGAAAATTACTATGTGATGATAGAGCAATAATATATGCTGGCCTAATCTAATTACCTACTAAGTGTTTATTTTATTTATTTATTTTTTAAAGATTTATTTATTTATTTTTTCATGATAGACACAGAGAGAGAGAGAGAGAGAGAGAGAGAGGCAGAGACACAGGAGGAGGGAGAAGCAGGCTCCACGCCAGGAGCCCGACGTGGGACCCGATCCCGGGACTCCAGGATCGCGCCCCGGGCCAAAGGCAGGCGCCAAACCGCTGAGCCACCCAGGGATCCCACCTACTAAGTGTTTATTAAAGGATCTTAAATTTTATACTGAAAGACCTATTAACCCTACCAAATGAAACCACATTTTATTAAAGAATCTATTAAAAATATATAATAAAAAGTCTACTGAAGATATATATAATAAAAATTATAAAATTTTTTAAAGTATATAATTTCAAAAACTGAAGCATATACTTACCTCTAGGCCAATTCGTAGCCATAAAGGATTATAGGACAATAGCCAATTCAGGACTTTCTGCCGTTCTCCTGAAACACATGTGAAAAGCAAGTAAACTCAGACCACTAATCAAATAGAGACAACAGATAAAATTTTATGGAGAGAAATCAGTGGGGGAAAGGGATAATCACTTATATGAAATTAGTTAATTTAAATACATGCCATTCTTAAATATATATACGATCATGTTAAAGTACATGAGACTTTAGGCAGCAAAGTCAAATCATGTACATTTTTGACTCTGAAATATAAAGTCTTGAGTATTTTTAAAGAATTAAATAAAGGGGTGCCTGAGTGGCTCAATCAATCAAGCATCTGACTCTTTTTTTTTTTTTTTTTTTTTAAGCATCTGACTCTTGATTCTGGCTCAGGTCATGATTTCAAGGTCCTGGGATCAGCCCTGCATTGGGCTCTGCCCTCTGTGGGCAGTCTGCTTGAGGATTCCCTCCCCCACATCTCCCCGGTCCTCCTGCCACTCATACATGCACATGTTCTTGCTCTCTCGATCTCTCAAATAAATAAATCTTTAAAAAACATAAATAATCACAAGATTTCTATAATTTTCTTACCCACATCTTTCCAGAGGTGTCTATCTCTTCTAACAATTAACCGCCTAGCTTCAATTTCAATTTCAAGCTTCTTAATAGCTTTAACCATTTTTTCAGAAGTAAATAAACGACATGCTGCACGACGTAATCTATTCAACCTGCACCGAGCAGTATAAGCTCTGAGAGACATTTCATCTTTTGTAGGAGCTCTAGGAACACTGATTTTATGTTGACTCTCCACTCCCAAAAGAAGAGTAGCAGCATTCACTGGGCAAAAATAAAGGAAAAATGTTTCTGGTTAAACAATATATACATATATCCTTAAATCCAGCAATAAATGCAAATTTAAGATGGCCAAAACAGGGTGTATTCTCCACCCCTTCCAAGATTGCTCTTCTCTTTCCTATCTCAAAATATGGCTGTTACTATTCACTCAGTACCTTAGACCATTCTATCATTTGCAACATGGGGCTCTACGTGCAAAGTGGATCTCAAGTCTAACCACTTCTCACAGCCTCCACGGCAATTACCCAAGTTCCCACACTATCATCTCTAACCTAGACTAATGAAATAGTCTTCCAACTGATTTCTCTGTTTCTATCCTTTTTAATAAACTTATAAAAAAGTCTCTAAAGAATATGACTTTAAAAAAATCAATTAAATTTTGAAATGCAACCTGAATTTTCGTAAAACACACTTTATCTCAAGAAGAACTAAACATCAGGCTGTGTTTACTTTTGGAGAAAAAGAAATGCTGCCTTAGGGATTGTCTA
This sequence comes from Canis lupus baileyi, assembly GCF_048164855.1. Taxonomy (NCBI): domain Eukaryota; kingdom Metazoa; phylum Chordata; class Mammalia; order Carnivora; family Canidae; genus Canis; species Canis lupus. The sequence continues at coordinate 75,858,084 of NC_132843.1, forward strand.
GTCAAAGGACCTTTTAATGTAAACATGCTATACATTATTCTCTAACAAAAACAGACCAGGCCTCTCTTTGAACACTGCAACAATGAAGAAACTATTATCTTAAAGACAGCCTATAGGATGGCTTGACAATTTAAATGTTTACAAAGACTTTTCCTTATCTTGAGTTGAATTGATCCCTATAATTTCTATGCAATAGTACAAGTTAACTTTCTTTCTCTCTCAGGAATAAAGCCTTCAAATGCTTGAAGGACAGCATGTTTCCATCTTGTTCTATACCTGAGTCTCCACTTTTCCAGAACATGCACTGAAATGTTTTAAAAGTTCTTATCAACTGGTTTTAAGATTGTTCAAAATTCTATAGCTTGCCTACACACACCTTAAACTAAGGCTAAAGAGATCAGGCCACACAGACTGTTATTCACCAGGATTATACTTCGTTATGTGGTTAAGATTGAACTATATTTCTTAGTAGCCATGTTTCACTGTTAACTCAGACTGAATCTGTATTAAAATATAACTCATTCCTCTGAAAGGCCGGAATTGCATTGGTTAATAAACAAGAATGGAAAGCAAAAAGAAAAGGCCAAGTTCGGTACTTTCACTAAAGAATACTCTAAAAATTCTCACCTACACAATCTTTAGCATTCATGTCAATGAACTAGTCAACCACGCCATTAACTATAATAAATGTGCATAATTAAAAAATGGCAATTCATGTTAAGAAAACTGTTAAAACAAGAGTATTATTTAAACATTAACTTAATGTTTACCTTCAGAAATATTTGTTTTTACAGTGAAGTCATCAGGAGTTAATATAAAATTTAGCCACCAAGTGAAGCCCTGCTCCTGCTTTTCCTTCCAGCGTTCATCATAAAACATGTTTTTTGCAGCAAACGGCATTGGGTGTCTAGGAATATCTAAGAATAAAATTGGTTTACTGAATAAGAAATTCTCTTTTAAATTACAATGAAATATATAGCAAAAGATCATTTTTTGGTAGCAAAACCACCTTTAACACAATGAACAATATTTTGCTTTTCTACTATGTGCTGAAAACAGTTGAAAATGTTTTAAGTATAAAATGTAATCAAATTTTGAAGGGGAAAAATTACTGCTGTATCTCTTGGTTATTTAAAAATTCTAAGTCACCATGAGTTAATTTCATTGAAGTCTAAGAAAATATTCTGTTCTTTGAATACATATTTTTACAATACAAGGCTTTAATTCAATGAAAAGTGTCAATACATTTCCATTTCAAATGTGATTAATGCTTCATTCCATGTCAGTTTTTCAGTGACTTTAAAAATATTGAGCACTTACCTGTTTTTAGTGGTTTTATGAAGGTTAAAGTAGACTGTGCCACAGCAACAATAGGTTTTGTTTTTTTGCTTGTTTTAGAATTAGGAGTTCTGTATATTCTTGAATCTAAAATAAATTAGAAAGCAGAATAGTAGCATTAAAAATGAAATAAATTCCATGAATGACCTTTTTTTTTAAAAAAAAAAGATTTTATTCATTTATTCATAGAGACAGAGAGAGAGGGGCAGAGACACAGGGAGAGGGAGAAGCAGGCTCCATGCAGGGACCCCGACATGGGACTCGATCCTGGGTCCCCAGGAGCAGGCCCTGGGCTGAAGGCAGTGCTAAACCACCGAGCCACCCGGGCTGCCCAGAATGACCGGTTTTAAAGTTAAGTTTGGGTTCTTCAACATCACATCTATTTCGCAAATACATAATAATTACTGTATCTCTGGTACTATGCTATGAACTTGGTGGTCAATTAAACCTACGTCTCGAAGTTATAAACCAGAAGCTACACTTTATCTTATGTCTGCAGAAGCTATGATTCACATTCATATATACACACACACACTAAATGATGGTATATATTGCAGATTCTGTGCTTGGTGCTGAGAATGCAGAATTACACATGTGGTCCCAGCCCTTAGAAGTTCTTAGTCTAGTACAAAAGTTTAAAAGGAATTATAATACACTACATAAAGGAGAAAGACATTTAAGCAGCTATGAAAACAAGAAGAAGGGAGCTAACTTCACCTAGAAGGGTATACACCTGAGCTGACTCTTGAAGTGGAAGTTAGGCATGAGGAATGTGGGATGTTGACAGACCTGCAATGTGGCTGGAGTAAAAAACACCTATCAGAAAAACAATAGGAGAGGTTGAAAAAAGTAGAAAAGAGTTCAATCATAATGAAAATAGTGGTAGCTAATGTTCGAATACTTTGTTGCAGGCACCATCACAGTCTTTTAATATAGAATACCTCAGGTAATCATCCTAGCAAACCTCTAAGAACTGTATTATTATTATTATTATTATTATTATTATTTATTATCCACTTTTTATATCATTAGGATACTGGAGCTTAAAACAATTAAACTACTTGGTCAAGATCACACAAGCTATTAATGGCAGAGCTAGGCAGTATGGTCCCAGAGGCTGTACTATTAATCAGTGTGATATACTTGGTATGACAAAGATTTAAATCTAGGAAGTAACACCATTGTTTACATTTTAGAAAACAGTGGCCAATGGAATAAAAGGGATCAAGAGGTAGAAAGCTAAGAGGAAGCTATCACAGTGGCCCAACTTAGCTATTATGAGAATTCAGATGAAAACAGACTCAGTGGAGACAAATTAGAAAGAAGAGTTATTTTAATAGCAGAACCAAGAAGCCTTAATAACCACTGGTAGGGCGATTGGTAAAGAATAAGAACTTCAGAGGACTTCCAGGTATCCAACCAAGGTCACTGAGGGAGGTAGTAGATGCTGTCTACAAAGGAAACTGCTAGAAAAATCACAGTGACAAAGTGATACAGTTTATAGGATAATATATAGGTTATATCAGAATAGAAGCAGGTTTCACACTAGATGATACATCTACTAAATATAAACAGAACTAAGAAAAGGAAAAATCCAGCCCACCTCCTATTTTTAACGTGGTCTACAATCTAAGAATAGAATAGTTTTTATATTTGTAAATAATTGGGGAAAGAAATAAAATGATTGTATTTCATGACAAATAAAAATTACATGAAATTCAGATTTCAGTGTCCATGAATAAAACTGTATTGGAACACAGCCACACTTACTCATTACACATTGTCTATGGCTCTTTTTCCTTCTACAATGGTGGAGGTCTGGTAGCTGTGATAGGGATCATTTGGCCTGCAAAACCTACATATTTATTATCTGGACCTTCAAAGAAAAAGTTCCCTTAGTTTTCATTTAGAGGGATTAAAAATCTATGCCAATTGTAAAAATAAGGAACATGGTCAAACTGTGACAGTATTTATGAGGTTCTAAGTTTCTTTGAATTTGAACCATTTTAAAATAAAATAAGAGTAAAAAGTCCTCGTTCTGATACTAAAGGCTAGTGCCTCTGCATGGAATCATTTTATTCTGTGGGAATCCTTTCCTGGAACCATCTCACAGCTCCTTATCACTCAGAAAGGCCATATGAAGTGCCTCCCTTTCTGTGCTTCCATGATTCCCTGTGCATAGCTCAGTTATAGGACTGACAGTAGCTTGAAGACAGGAATCATACCTTTTCTCTTTGTATCCAGAGAGCCTAGAACAATGCATAGCATTGAATAGGCACCTTACCAATACTAAATAAAGGTATTTTGGAAAACTGACTTCCTTTGTTCTCCCGGGTTTGCCAGAATAGAGCCAGTTATTCTTAGTGAGTGTTAATCATGCTCTCATATAGGCTCATAAGTCAGAGACACTCAATGTGTCTAATTCTCTTTAAACTAGGTGGCCACCTTAAAGAAACTCATTCATTCCTTGTACACTGTAGGAGATCAAAATAGGTATAGGTAGTTCCCTATTCTCAAAGAATTTGTTATCTGGTCAGACAATATCTATAGGAAACAAAACAAAACAAAACAAAACAAAGCAAAGAAACAGAGTTAACAGGTACATACAAGGTATGTACGCTGAATTCAAATTTGCTTAGGGACTATACCTAGAGGGAAAGGAAAGCCATCAGGGAGTTAATAAAAGCTATTGTACTTGAAATAAGTGAAAGATTTGAATTAGCATGAAAACAACAGGTAAGAAAATTAAATAAGAGGATACATGGTCAGGAACAAGACAAGGATGCCCATTCTTGCCACCTTTATTTAGTGCAATATTGGAAGTCCTTACTAGAGCAACTGGGCAAGCAAAAGAAATAAACAAAGAATCCACATTAGAAAGAAAGAAGTAAAACTGTCACTATTTGCAGATGAAATTATATGTATAGAAACTCCTAGAGAATCCATCACAAAACTGTTAGAATAAATGAATTCAGCAAAGATGCAGGACACAAAATCAATATATAAAACATTAAGACTTTGATGAAAGAAGTTGAAGATACAAATAAGTGGAAAAATATTCTAGACTCATGCATTTAAAGAATTAATATTGTTAAAACATTCATACTACCCAAAGCAATCCACAGATTCATTGAAGTCCCTATCAAATTTCCTATGGCATTTTTCATAGGAATAGAACAAACAGTCTTAAAATTTCTTTGGAACCACAAAAGCCCCCAAGTAGCCAAAGCAACCTTGCAAAAGAAGATCTAGAGAATCTTGAGAAAGCTGGAGGCATTGCATTACCTGATTTCAAACTATATTACAACACTATAGGAAACGAAACAGTATGGCATTGGCATAAAAACAGGCACACAGATCAGTGAGACAGAATAGAGAGCCCAGACATAAATCCACACATACATGGTCAATTAATTTACATCAAAGGAGACAAGAACATACAATATACATTCTCTTCAATAAATTGCATTGGGAAAACTGAACAGCCACTTGCAAAAGAATGAAACTCAACTACTATCTTATATTATGCACAAAAATCAACTCAAAATGTACCAAAGACTTGAATTTGATACCAGAAACCATAAAACTCTTAGAAAAAAAAGAAAAAAAAAAAAAAAAAAAAAAAAAAAAGCATTGACAACAGACTTGGTGATGAGTTTTTGGAACCGGCACCAAAAGTAAAGGCAGCATAAGTAAAATAAACAAAGGAGACAAACTACAAGCTTCCTCACAGTAAAGAAAATCATCAATCAAATCAAAGACAATGTACTGAATGGGAGAAAAAAGGGAAAAAAGGGAACACTGGTGCACTGTTGGCAGGAATGTAAACTGATAAAGCCAATGGGAAACAGCATGGAGGTTCCTCAAAAAATTAAAACTAGAGCTAATGTATGATCCACAAGTCCACTTCTGGGTATTTTTATGAAGAAAACAAATACTAACTCAAAAATATTCATGCCCCCTATGTTCACTGCAGTATTACTCACAATAACTGATATATATAAACAACCTAAGAGTCCTTCAATATATGGAGTATTATTCAGCTATAAAAATGGATGAAATCTTGCCACTTGTGACAACATGGATAGACCTTGAGGGCATTATGCTACATGAAATAAGTCAGACAGAGAAAGACAAATACTGTATGATCTCATATGTGAAATCTAAAACAAAAACAAAAATCAAGTTCATAGATACAGAGAACAGAATTGTGGTTGCCTAACTTGGGGAGTAGTGAGGGTGAGGGGTTCAAAAGAATAAACTTCCACTTAAAAATAAATAAGTCATGGGATGTAGTATACAGCATGGTGATTAGTTAATAATACTGTACTGCCTATTTCAAATAGGCAATTTTCAAAGTTGCTAAGAAAGTAAATCTTAAAAATCCTCATCACAAGAAAAAAAATTGTGTAATTATGTATGGTGATGAATGTTAACAAAAGCAAAAAAGAAAAAAACAAGATAAATGGATGGATGGAATGACATGACTAGCATGGCAAAGAATGTTGTGGAATATAAATTAGCAGGCTGGCTACACAGAGATCACATGAAGATGATCTTAAATGGCAGAACAACAAGCTTGGAAATAATCTGTAACAGCAGAGAGCCCCTGAAGGTTTCTGAGTAATGGAGTAGGAAAGCCAGATATTAGATACCACTCATTGCCTCCATCAGAAATTTGAGGCCAGTGGATCCCAATCCCTATCATCACTGGTCAAAAGCCCAAAATAAAACTCTTACATTTACCTGATCCTTCTCTTACTTAAACCATAAAAGTATAACAAAATATGGTAGAAAGAACATTTAACCTATAGTTAGGGAGACTTGAGTTTAAATTATAACTATTTTAGTAGCTTCTGTGACCTTGGGCAAGTTACTGGACATTTTGAGTCTGATACGAGGGAGTTGGAGAAGGAAATCATTCTATATAGATGGGACAATAAACTTGAAATACCTTGAAGACAGAGCCTGTTTGAGGATTCAAGGATAACAAGGAAGCCAGGGTGGTAGGAGCAGAACAAGCAAGGGGGAAAGAGAGGTAAGAGTGAGGTGGGGAGGAGGTTGGTGATAATCCAGATCTTATAGGGCGGCCTTATGTATCATTGTAAGAACTTTGGCTTTCAGTGAAATGGGAAGGCTTTAGGGGGCACAGAACTGGATACCTTAGAGTCCAACTAATTTTTAAAGTATTACCCTGGTTGTTACGTGAAAAACAGACTATAGAGAAGCCAAAGGTAGAAGCAAGATCTAGTAGTATACTCTACAATGACATGGACTAAATCAGGTGCCACTGGAAATGCTGAGAAGTGATCAGATTCTGTATTTGGAAGAAAGAAAAGATAGGATTTGTCGATGGACTGAATTTGAAATCAGACAGACTGAATTTATAAAGAAAAGTTTGGAGAGAAACACACTTAAGGACAGTTACAAGGTTTGGGCCTGAGAGGAGAGGTCAAAACAGAAGTGTTATGATGGGAGTGACAGGGATCCCTGGGTGGCGCAGTGGTTTGGCGCCTGCCTTTGGCCCGGGGCGCGATCCTGGAGACCCGGGATCGAATCCCACGTCGGGCTCCCGGTGCATGGAGCCTGCTTCTCCCTCTGCCTGTGTCTCTGCCTCTCTCTCTCTCTCTCTGTGACTATCATAAATGAATGAAAATTAAAAAAAAAAAAATGATGGGAGTGACATGCCAGGTAGGTGTATCATGGGAAAGGGGACAGCAAAGGTCTGGCTTTGGACAAATTAAAGATGTTCACTAGACACTGAAGCAGAAATGTTCTACGTTGGATAAATGAGTCTATAGATGAGATGTGCACCTAAAGATACAACATTGGGAGGCCTCCTCCATGTATGGATGGCAGTGAAAACTAGGAGATGGAACCAGATCATTAAGGGAATGAGTAAAAGTATGAAAAAGGGTCAGTGGCAAAGCCTTTACTTACTCCAAGATTTAGAGGTTGGGATGATAAAGAGCACTCCACAAGGAAGACTGAGAGGCAACCGGTAAAGTAGGAAAAGAACCAGGAGAGAGTGTGGACGGTAGAATGAAGCATTCCAAGAAGGCAGAAGTCCAAAGTATCAACCAGTTTGCTAACAGTTCAAGATGAAAATTGAGAAATATTTATCAGATTTAATAGTGTAGAGGTATTAATAACCTTGACAAAAAAAGGTTTAGTAAAGTAGTCAAAACTTGATTGAAATGGGTTCAAAAAATAAGAGACAAAGGGGACATGGCTAATACAAACGACTTTCTTAATGATTTTTTTTATGTTAAAAGCACCTTTTAAGTATCATGTTTACACAGTATTATGTTTACACAGAAAAGTTATACATATCTCAGTGAACAATAACAAAGTGAATAGTTGGGTTCTTTCAAGGAGCTTTGCGCAGAAGAAAACAGAAAAATGGAGCAGGGGCTGAAGAGGGATAAGTGTTATTAAGGTTTTGTTTTTTTAAAAGATGGAGTAACAGCATATTTGTATCAGAAATGACTCAGTCGGGAGTAAACAATGGAAGATATGGGAGAGAGAAGACAATTGGTAAGGCAACGTCCTGGGGTAAAAGGGCACAGGGTCTGTTGTACCAGTGCAGAGCCCTGCCACATGGGGTGCATAGGTACTTCAGGCGTTAGTAGGTAGTGAGAAAGTTGTGGATGATACACAAGTAAGAGTGGTAAGTGTTGAAGTGTGTTAAGGTTTTCTTCAGTACTTCCACTGACTCAATGAAGGAGGAAGCAGGTCATCAGCTCAGACAAGGTTCAGAGGACTATCTCTGGAGTCTAACCACCTGGGGTAGCAACCTAGCTTTCTCATTATTGCCTCTGTGACCTTACAAATTACTCAACTTCTGGATGCCCTTGTCTCCTCATTTTGAAAATCCGGTATTGATAACAATTATTTTGTGTGACTGTTAGGAGTATAAAGGAGGTAGTAGTAAAGCACTTACCCATGGGTCTGACAGAGGACATGCTCAGTAATTGTTACTACTATTATCAATCATGAGAGAGAAGGAAGGAAAGGTGTTAGGGGTTTCAGGAGAAAAGAAGGGAGGGACAAGACAGTCTGTAGCAAAGTGATAACGGTCAGTAAACCCAAAAAGACAAAGCCAAAAAGAGTTAAGAGCTTTCTTGAGATTTGTGGTCATTAATTTAAAGTCCGATCAGTAAGATTCAGGCATTGAGCAGATAGAGTTGGATTGGGATTGGAATTTGCTAGACAAATACAATGAGGGGAAGAGAGATGAATGAAATGACCAAGATGAGTCATGGAATCCAAACTGTAAAAGTAGGAAAGTAAGGACATGTCAGAGTGAAGGCTGCAGAAAGCATAATGGATTAAAGGATTCTAGATGTAGGAAAGGGACAAAAAAAAAAAAAAAGTCAGAATCAGTTTCTAGAGAAAATGCTAAAATCACAGAGACAGTGATTAGAAATGAAGATGTTTTTAGGAGAATGTGGACTAAGTACGTTGGAACTAAAAACCCAGGATATCGGAAGGGTATCCTGCAAGGATTTTGAAATGATAAAGAATAATGATGGTAGTTTTGGAGAAGCCAAATGTAAAAATCTTGAGAGTAATCTTTCATTATAACAAGGAGGAATACAGGTGGGAGAGATTTAAAAAGAGCCTCAAGCTGTTCTGCTGCTGTTTGCTTTCTTTTCGTTTGTTTTCAAGGAAAAAAGGAGAAAAAATAGTAGCCGTGAGAAAGAAGGTGGGCCACAGGAACACCTGGGTGGCTCAGCAGTTGAGCATCTGCCTTTGGCTCAGGGTGTGATCCCAGAGTCCCGCGATCGAGTCCCACATCGAGTCCCTGCATGGAGCCTGCTTCTCCCTCTGCCTCTCTCTCTGTGTCTCTCATGAATAAATAAATAAAACCTTAAAAAAAAAAAAAAAAAAAAAAGGAAGGTGGGCTACTATCTCAAGAGGCCCAAGGTCAGAGAAATAGGAAAGAAAACAGACATAACTGGAGAGGGTTGCAATGAAATCAGGGCAGAGCCAGGTTTCAACAAGGTAACAAAATGTCTTATAAAAGACAATGCTAATCACGGACCATGAGTTCAGAGCTGGAGAGATCTAGAAAATCGTTCAAACTCGGGGATGTTCAAAGGGAAATGAGATATTAAATGAGGGAAATGAGATGTATGATACTTCCTAGAAGTTCTAGAATTCTTTCAAATGATCTGTTAAATTAGTAGTGTGGTTTGTTTTCCTGCCCTGCCCTTGACTGTCATGAGGTCATCTGGGTTCAAAAGGCATGGTGGAATTAGTCCTGTTTTTGAGGCAGACTTGATGGAAAGGCTGTGAGTAGTGGGGAAGGAACAACGATGTTTTCCCCAAAGGAATGCAGACCTCTGGGGCCCTAGAGACATTCCCTCTAGGAATGTCTTCATTCCTAATTATTGGCTAAGTAAAGGCTGAGGGAGAATAATGCCATGAGGTGCACAGGGTATGCAAAGTCCTCTTCCGTGTTTTCTCAGATAGTATGATGGGGGCCAGGCACATCACTGGGTCTTCCAGTCAGGGTTTGGACTAAGGTGAGGAAGTGGAGTACTTCCCCTGGGCATAAAACCTGAGGGGTTGCCAAATAACTCCATAATCAAGATTAAGTATTTTAATGCAGTATTTTTTAAAATGGAAATTAATGCAAAAAGATAATGAACAAAACAGCAAAGTTTCAGTAAGAACAAAAATCAAAACTATTTTAGAACTCAGCCCCATCTTCTATTAAACAAAATGGCACCTGAAGAGTGCAACTTAGAAGTCAAGCTTATCAATAGGAAATTCACTAAGCCAAAAGAAACAGCAAATATACGCCTTGTAGGTATACTTTCACTAAAGATGTTATAAACAAGACTCACCTGTCTTCTTCTTCAGGTTTAATTTCTCTCTGTTAAAATGTTTTGAGATGGGTGTTGTCATCTTTTTTGTTTTTTTAAGAACTGATGTTTTGGATTCCACAGGAGAAAAATGGATTCTTTTGATTTCTTGTATCTCTGAATGTCCTGTAGCTGTAATTCTAACATTTGCATCTTCCCTGTCTCCCTCACTCCTTCTTTTACGGGCAATTAACGTGGTCTTTGAGGGAGGAGTTACTACAATTTTATAACTCTTAGGTTTACTGAATACTGGATCTATAACTGGAAGACAAGATTGAAAACCATCTTTCTCTTTTATATTATCTGTTACTTTTTCAAATTCACCTGCTACACTGTTGAGACATCTTTTTGCCTTTGGTTTATTAGTCTCCTTTTGGTTTTCTCTGGTAAAATTGGATTTCCTTTTAGTAATGGTAGCAGAAAGTATTGGGCGTCTTGTAAGTTTATCCTGGCTGCAACTAGAAATATCCTGCATTGCAGAAAATTTAGGTTGATTTTTTGTAAAACTGTAACAATCTGACTTCATTTCTAAAGCTCTGTGTTCTTCAAAAGTAGCTTTGGGAGATTTTGAACTCTGACATTCAGGAATACAAGGTAAAATTCCATTTGTTCTCGGATCTTGAGACTGTGAGAACTGAGAATTTTTATTTGAGGATAATGATAATTTACATGTTTGCTGATATATACATGTATATGCCATATTATCTTTTACAAATTGATTTGGGGATAGAATTGGATTAATTGGCTCAGATTCTAGATCCTGATTAAGTCCATAATTATCATTTATGAAAGAATCAGGACTTAAGATTTTCCGGTAATTTTCATGCACACTTTTTGATTCCAAATGCAAAGGCATTGAATTATCTTTCATAAGTATATTTGATGAAAGACACGTCACTACCTCTAGCTCATTATTAGCTGCACGGCTGTTTTTTACAAAGGAATCTGGACTTAGAAAATTTCCTTGGCTTTGTGTAATGTTCAAAGTGGAAGAACAGGCTGGGGTAAGAATAAGTTTACAGTTCTCTTCAGTTTGGTCATTAATATTATTTGTGGAGTTAAAGGAAGTTTCATTAACAACTTTCTCACTAAAACTAAAATCTTCCAAAATGCTGGCATCTTCTACTTTCAACAGGTCCCCGTTTTCACGTGCATGAAGAGATATGTAAGTTGTAGACCGACGTACAGAAAGAGGCAAGGAAGTCTCACCATTGCATTCTTTGAAAATAGGACTAATAGGTGATATCGGTATTTTATTTTCTTCAAGGATTAAAGAATTGTTTTCTGTTGGGGAACAGCCTTCATTCACATCCAAATTTTCACAAGCTTGTAGTGGGTTCCTAACTCTGTCAGCTTTTTGTGAAACACAAAATGTTTTGTTAACATTTTGAGCAGAGGAAATCCTCTTATTATTTGAAGAGGCTGACATTTTCTTCTTCTTAATCGTACCCCAAAGACTCCTCTGTAAAAAATAAGCAAAACATACAGATTAAGTTGATAGTTATTGAATTATTACCTTTATATTAGCAATATTATGCATTTTACTTCAAAACTTATCAAAATAGTCTTTTGGAGGAGCTAAGATGTCAGAGTAGTAGGGGGACCCTATGCTTGCCTTGTCTCTCAAAATACAGCTAGATACATGTCAATCATTCTTGAACACACAAGAAATTGATCTGAGGATTGAGAAACAAACTGTACACCTGGAGGATGAAAAGGGGTCACATGGTGGAAGATAAGAGGTAAGGAGATATGATTTGGAGGAGAAGAAAATCACAAGTGCTGTGGAGAGGAAGGAGTTCTGATCACAGAGCAGAGAGAGGACCAAGTGAGTGAGCAAGAGAGAGAGACAGACATCAGTGTACAGGGGATTGTACAAGAAAAACAGTTCCCCAAAACCACTGAATGGGAAAATGAGAAGGGCTGATTATCACAATTTTTTATAAGTAGCAGAACTCAAAGCCTGAAGTTTTTAGAAGTCTGTGCCATCCCTAGGGTGGAGCCTGACAGGCATAGTGGTACTCCTGTAGAGAAAGGCAGAGGTTCAGGAGAGGACAGCATGGTCTGAGGATCCCCTGGGTCATACTGGGAGTGTGCACCCCTTCTTGGAGTGCGTTTAGGAGAGGTGGCACTACCTCACAGGGGACAAAAGAGCTAGCAGGTGTGATTGAGCTGCCCCGTTCATTACCAGGCACAGAGGGACCTGCTGAGGGCCTAATGTGGATGCTGGCTTTTTGCTGTGCTTTACCATCAACTCCAAGCCTGTGAATGTTCATGTGACTGTCCTCCTGGGACAAACTGGCACCATCCACAGCATGGCAAAACCTTCGCCAGAGGATCAGCATGGGGCCATGTGCACTGGGTCCCTAAAATTTGGTTTCTGAAACACAGGTGATGTGCTAAGACAAAACAGGAGCACAGTGCCACCAGGTGGGCGACAGCTCAGATACAGACAGGGTGAAGGCAGGGATCTGATGGATTCCTGAGACACACAAGGGGAGATCGTCTGCTCTTTTGAGAGCTTCCTGAATAGCAGCCAGCGTGATCTCCTGTCTCTGGGGAGGAGGGAGGAGGGTGACACTATTTTTATTCCCTGCCCATCAGCAGGGATGGACTTCAGTGAGCAACAGAGCACCCACAATGGAGCCTTGAGCTGCTTACACCCAGCCCCATGGCCCTGTGCTCTGAAGGTACTTCTGAACTAGAGCAAGTGTGCCTGGAGCCAGAGCAGCAGCAAGCCCCTCCCCCGAAGGCCAGGACCCTCCCCTCTGCATGCATCAAGTCTACTGACCATAGAGTGCTGCAAAACTTCAGCTCTACTGGATATTGGATCTTGCCTCTTTGAACACAGCAAAACACCCTGTTAAAACTCACCACACTCTGGACAAGGTCCAAACACTCCCCATTGCAGGCAAGGAGAAACTCTGTAGAGGACTGACCTGAGGGAAAGAGCAGCCAAAACACAGCAGCAGAATGCACACAGCATACACCAGAAACACTTCCTGAAATGCCAGGCCCTGGTCATTTCTGTGACTTTGTCTTAATAAAGCCATTACTCTCAGGAGCAGGAAATCTAACAGGCTTTCCTAAGACACAGAAGATAGAGATCCAGGGAAAATGCCAAGACAGAGAAATTCATCCCAAAAGAAAGAAAAAGAAAAGGTCATAGCCACAGATCTAACTGAAACAGATATAAAGAGACTGAATCAGAATTTAAAACAATAATCATAAGGATACTAGCTGGGCTTGAGAAAAGCATAGTAGACCCCATGGAGGCCCTTACCACAGAGATAAAAGACTTAAAAACTAGTTAAACTGAAGTAAATATTACTATAACCAAGATGTGAAACCAACTGGATATAATGGCCACAAGGATGGAAGAAGCAGAGGAATGAGTAAGTGATATAGAAGATAAAATTATGGGAAGTAATGAAGCTGGGAAAAAAAAAAAGAGGGAAAGAAAAATACTGGATCACAAACATAGACACAGGGAACTCAGCAACTCCATGAAGTGTAATAACATTTGTATCATAGGACTCTCAGAAGAAGAGATGGAAAAAGGGGCAGAAGGTTTATTTGAGGGAATTATAGTTGAAAACTTCCCTAATCTGGGAAAAGAAACAAACATCTAAATCCAAGAGGCACAAACATCTAAATCCAACTCTCAAAAGCAAGCCAACAATAAAACATACTGTAGTAAAATGTGCAAAATACAGACATAAGAAAAACATCCTGAGAGCAACAAGGGAAAATAAATCCTTAACTTACAAAGAAGACAAGTCAGGTTAGCAGCTGATATATCCACAGAACCTGGCAGGCCAGAAGCAAGTGGCATGATATATTCAATGCGTGAATGGGAAAAATAAGCAGCCAAGAACACTTTATCCAGCAAGGCTGTCATTCAGAATAGAAGGAGAGATAAAGAGTTTCCCAGATAAACAAAAACTAAAGGAATTCGTGACCAGCTCTACAAAAAATATGAAAAGAGATTCTTTGAATGGGAAAGACAGAACAAAAACAACAAAGACTAGAAAAGAACAGAGAAATCTCCAGAAACAACTTTACAGGTATTACAATAGCACTAAATTCATATTTATCAATAATCACTCTGAATCTAAATGGACTAAATGCTCCAATCAAAAGACAAAGGGTATCAGAATGGATAAAAAAATAAGATGCACCTACATGCTGGAGAGACTCATTTTAGACCTAAAGATACCTCAGACTGAAAGTGAAGGGATAGAGAACCATTTATCATGCTAATGACCATCAAAAGAAAGCTGGGGCAGCCATCCTTATATCAGACAAACTTGATTTTAAACCAAAGGCAGTAACAAGAGATGAAGAAGGGCACTATATCATAACATAGGGATCTATCCAACAAGCAGATCTAACAATTTTAAATATTTATGTTTCCAACTTCAGAGCACCTAAATATATAAAACAATTAATAACAAACCTTAAGGAAACTCATTGATAATAATACGATAATAGGAGGAGACTTTAACATCTGACTCACCTAAGCAGAAGAACAAGGAAACAACTTTGAATGACATACTGAAACAGATGGACTTAACAGATCTATTCAGAATGTTTCATCCTAAAGCAGCTGAATACAAAGTCTTTTAGAGTGCACATGAAACATTCTCCAGAATAGATCACATATCAGATTTCAAAAAGTACAAAAAGATTGAGATCATACCATGCATATTTTCTGAAACTTTAAGTCAACCACAAGAAAAAATTTGGAAAGACCACATACATGGAGTTGTTAAAGAGCATCTACTAAAGAATGAATGGGTCAACCAGGAAATTAAAATATGATAGTCTAAAACTTTTGGAATGCAGCTAAAGTGGTCATAAGAGGGAAGTATACAACAATGTAGGCCTACCTCAAGAAACAATAAAAATCCAAATATACAATCTTATCTTACACCTAAAGGAGCTAGAATAGGAAAAGCAAAGTCTAAAGACAGCAGAAGTAGAGAAATAATAAAGATTAGGGCAGAAATAAATGATACAGGGGGGAAAAAAAGACATCAGTGAAACTAGGAGCTGGTTTGTTTTTTTTGTTTTTGTTTTTGTTTTTTTTAAGAATTAAATTGATAACCCTCTAGCGAGACTTATCAGAGAGAAAAGAGGAAAGGTCTCAAGTAAATGAAAGCATGAATGAAAGAGGATAGATTATAACCAACACCACAGAAATACAAACAATTAGAATAGTATGAAAAATTACATGTTAAAAAATTGGGCAATCTGGAAGAAATGGAGAAATTCCTAGAAACATACATAACACCAAAACTGAAATATGAAGACAGAAAATTTGAACAGACTCATAACCAGCAAAGATTGAATCAGTAATCAAAAATCTCCCAACAAACAAAAGTCCAGGGCCAGATGGCTTCCAGGGGAATTTTACCAAATAGTTAAAAGAAGAGTTAATATCCATTCTTCCCAAACTGTTTCAAAAAAATCGAAATGGAAAGTAAACTTCCAAACTCATTCTATCAGGCCAGCATTACTTTGATTCCCAAAACAAAGACCTCACTAAAAAGGAGAATTACTGACCAACATACCTGATGAACACGGTTGCAAAAATTCTCAACAAGATACTAGTAAATCAAATCCAGCAGTACATTAAAAAGAATCCTTCATCGCAATCAGGTGGGATTCTTTTTTTTTCCCCTGGGTTGCAAGGGTGGTTCAATATTCACAAATCAACGTGATACACATTAATAAAAGAAAGGATCAGAACCATATGATCCTCTCAATAGATACAAGAAAAGCATCTAACAAAGTACAGCATCCATTCTTATCCTCTAAGGAGAAAAACTGAGAGCTTTTCCTCTGAGGTCCCAAGATAGAGCCCCAAAACAGGCATGTCTACTCTAACCACTTTTATTTAACATAGTACTAGAAGTCTTAGCCTCAGTAATCAGACAAGAAAAAGAAATAAAAGGCATTCAAATCAGCAAGGAAGACGTCTTACACTATGTGCAGATAATATGATACACCATGTAGAAAACCTGAAAGATTTCACCAAAAAACTGCTAGAATAAACAAATTCAGTAAAGTTGTAGGATATAAAATAAATGTACAGAAATCTGTTGCATTTCTATACAACAATAAAGAAACAGCAGAAAGAGAAATCAAGGAATCAATCCCACTTACAATTCACCAAAACCCATAACTAGGAATAAACCTAATCAAAGAAGTAAAAGATCTCTCCTCTGAAAACTATAGAATGTTTATGAAAGATATTGAGGATGACACACAGAAATGGAAAAACATTCCATGCTCATGGATTGGAAGAACAAATTTTGTTAAAATGTCTATACCAATCAAAGAAATCTACACATTTAATGCAATCCCTATCAAAAATCATTAGTATTTTTCACCGAGCTAAAGCAAACAATCCTAATATTTGTATGGAACCACAAAAGACCCCAAATAGCCAAAACAATCTTGAAAAAGGAAAGCAAAGCTGGAGGCATCACAATTCTGGACTTCAAGGGATATTATAAAGCTGTAGTCATTAAGACAGTATGGTATTGGCACAAAAACAGACATACAGATCAGCAGAACAGAAGAGAAAACCCAGAAATGGGCCCACAAGTATACGGTCAATTAATCTTTGACAAAGCAGGAAAGAATATACAATGGAAAAAAGTCTCTTCAACAAATGGTGTTGGGAAAACTGGACAGTCACATGCAGAAGAATGAAACGGGACCACTTTCTTACACCACACAGAAAAATAAATTCAAAACAGATGAAAGACCTAAATGTGAGACAGGAAACCATCAAAATCCTAAAGGAAAACACAGGCAGTGACCTCTTTGACATCAGATGTAGCAACAATTATTGTTTTACCAGACACATCTCTCTCTCTTTTTTTTTTTTTTAAAGATTTTATTCATTCATTAGAGACAGAGAGAAAGAGACAGAGAGAGAGAGAGGCAGAAACACAGGCAGAGGGAGAAGCAGGCTCCATGCAGGGAGCCTGACGTGGGACTCGATCCCGGGTCTCCAGGATCACACCCTGGGCTGAAGGCGGCACTAAACCGCTAAGCCACCGGGGCTGCCCACTCTCTGAAGGCAAGAGAAAGGCAAAAATGAACCACTGGGACCTCATTAAGATAAAAAGCTTCCGCACAGTGAAGGAAACAGTCAATGAAAGTAAAAGGTAGCATAAGGAATGAAAGATGTTTGCAAATGGCATATCTGATAAAGGGTTAGTACCCAAAATCTATAAAGAACTTATCAAACTCAACACCCAAAGAACAAATTATCCAATCAGGAGATGGGCAGAAGACATGAACAGACATTTGTCCAAAGAAGATGCTCAACATCAACTCATCATCAGAGAAATACAAATCAAAGCCATGATGAGATATCACTCACACCTGTCGGAATGGCTACAATTAACTCAGGAAGCAACAGATGTTGGCTAGGTTGCAGAGAAAGGGGAACCTTCTTATACTGTTGATGGGTATGCAAACTGGTGCAGCCACTCTGGGAAACAGTATGGAGGTTCCTCAAAAAGTCAAAAATAGAACCACACTCCCACCTGGCAATTGCATTATTGGGTATTATTATTGTACCCACAGGATACAAAAATACTGATTCAAAGAGGCATATGCACTGCAAAGTTTATGGTAGCATTATCAACAATAGCAAAATTATCAGACAAGCCCAAATGTCCATTGATGGATAAATGGATGAAAAAGAGGGAGATCTATATCTATATATCTACACACACAATGGAATATTAGTCATCAAAAAGAATATCATGCCGGGATCCCTGGGTGGCGCAGCGGTTTGGCGCCTGCCTTTGGCCCAGGGCGCAATCCTGGAGACCCGGGATCGAATCCCATGTCGGGCTCCCGGTGCATGGAGCCTGCTTCTCCCTCTGCCTATGTCTCTGCCTCTCTTTCTCTCTCTGAGACTATCATAAATAAATAAAACTTAAAAAAAAAAAAAAAGAAAGAAAAAAAAAAGAATATCATGCCATTTGCAACGAGGTGGATGGAGCTAGAGTGTATTATGCTAAGGGAAATATGTCAGTGACAGAAAGACACCATATGATTTCAGTCATATGTGGAGTTTAAGAAACAAAACAGATGAACAGAGGAGAAGAGAGAGAAAAAAAAGAGGGAGACAAAACTTAAGAGACTTAACTATAGGGAACAAACTGAGGGCTGCTGGAGAGGAGGTGGGTGGTAGATGGATTAAATGGGTGATGGGTATTGAGGAGGCCACTTGTGATGAGCACTGGGTATTGTATGTAAATAACAAATCATTAAATTCTGCTCCCGAAACCAATATTACACTATATGTTAACTAACTAGAATTTAAATAAAAGTCTGAAACAAACAAAGACTTCTCAAAGTTTTTACACGTTATTTTCTTAGAGTAAACCACAGGATGATTAAAACTTATTACCTTTTTCTTTTTCTGCTCTTCTGCATTTCCTAGTAATATAGCTTGGTGTTTCAGAACATCATTTACAAGAAATGTCACAGTCTCTCTTACTCGGCCTTCTTTTAATGGTGTCCAGTTAACAGAAATAACAATTTTTTCTTTAGGCTATAATCAAAGAACACATTTCAAATGGGTATAAAAATAGCGATGCATAATGTCAAAACATATTATATACAGTTTAGAATACAGTAGGGGATTAATAATTGTTAGTCACCAATACTCTATACTGTAACAACATTCAACAAGCCAAAAATATTTTTCTAAGTTCATTGTAAGGAAAAAAGCCACTAGGTGGCTTAACAAGGTTCAACAAGAAAATAGAATTATAATAAAATCTTAACTGCACCAACACTCCATAGCCTGGCAGCAATTTATCAGATGGAAAACCCCCTCAATGACAAAACAAACTCTGTGTCCATCGGTTTTCAGGGGAAGAAAAAAAAAAAAAGACAAGTTTTGTTTTAAAGTAGAAGCCATAAAACATCATAAGCAGCTAGTTTTAAAAAACTCAGTTTAGAAAAGTGAACTTTTACTCTGCAAAACGGCAAATTCTAACGAGATAAATCGAAAACCCATAAAACTTTAGTCCACATAACAAAAGAAATAAAAAAGTATTACACAGAGAAAAAAATCTGTATCTTCCCATAGAACGAAAAGCAGGCATTCCCTAAGTAGAGGAGACAGTGTAACCACTGCTGGCACACAAGTCGGTGGACCTCTGATTAGAGCCTCTTCTCGCGACCTTAGGATGGATGCAGTTGTACAGACAATCTCAGCTAATGGTTTATTTTCATACTTTCAAAGGTTCTCAATGGGAAGCCCGCAGCAGCCAAATCCTCTAGCTCTTGGTAGGAGGGATGGAAACATTACTACGGCCAATGCCAACGCAGGAAAGCTACGCAGGTTGGTTTTGAAACAACCGTTGCAAAATCAAATCTGATTCATCATTAAGACTACACTATAGCAAAGGAGGGGGAAAAAGGGTCAAAATAGTAAAGCGTCATGCATTCCCCCTCCTCCACCCCCATGCTTGTTGGGGAAAAAAAATAAAACCCAAAACCAAACAAACCCTGAACAGGTGCTTTCTCTCCTCTCTCTCTCTCTCTCTCTCTCTCTCGCTTTTTTTTTTTTTTTTTTTTTTTTTTTTTTGCTATAGACCCATTCAGCCAAACCAGCTCAGCATTTCACCAGCATTAAGTAGTTACTCCGACTACTTTGGAGTCGGTTTCCCGGATACATATGGAAACTAAAACGCATATTATGATGACTGAGAGGAAGCAATGTACTTTTTTTTTTTTTTAAAGCTGCTCTAGGGGATCCCTGGGTGGCTCAGCGGTTTAGCACCTGCCTTCGGCCCGGGGCGTGATCCTGGAGACCCGGGATAGAGTCCCACATTGGCTCCTTGCATGGAGCCTGCTTCTCTGCCTCTATGTCTCTGCCTCTCTTCTGTGTCTCGCATGCATGCATAAATAATAAATAAATAATAAATAAATACGTAAATAGATAAATAAATAAAAGTAAAAGCTGCTCTAATCCAGGCGCTCTTGGCAATCCTAAAGGTAGGCAGAGCATCAATTCTAGAGCTGCAGAAGTCGGCCGCAACGCCTTAAGCCTAATAGAAACGCTATTTGGCGGAGGTCTCCCGAGACGCCGGCAGCTCACCTGCAGCTCACCTGGCACCCGCAGGGCTGCCCCCCGCCCCCGCCCCCGCCCCGCCCCGCCCACCACCCACCTGCAGCTGGAAGCGGCGCGGAGAGACGCTGAAGCCCTGCTGCGCGGCGGGGGCGCGGCAGACCTCCACTCGGGCGGCCTCGTCGTTGGGGTTGTGCAGCAGCAGGGGCAGCGTCCGCGAGCCTCCCAGGCGCACGTCTCCGAAGCAGAGGAAAGGCGACCTGCAGAAGTGGCTGAGAGACAGGACCGGCGGGGACGCCGCCGCCGCCACCCCGGCCGCCGGCCTCGGCCCGGAGGGGCTCACCTCCCAGCTTCGCCCGGCCCGCCGGGTCGCCATGGCAGCGTCGAGACGCCGCCGGAGGTTCTGGCGCCGCTCCCGCGAGGCTGCGGCGCAGCGGGGACCCGGCTGGGGCGTCTAGGAGCGGACTCGCCCCCCTTTCGTGTCCAGTCGCCGACGCGCCACGGAACAGTCGCACGGGCCACCAAGGCACAAACCACAGACCGGCGCGGGGCCCGCGCGGCCCCAACCTCGGTTTAAACGCGTCGCCTCCACCAATGGGCGCGCTCGGGCACCGCCCACCTCCGGCGGGGCCAATCAGCGGGCAGCAGGCGCCAGCCAATGGGACGCCGGCGCCTTATTTAAACGGTTAGACGGGCCCTCGCTCGCTCGGCTGGGGCGGGGCGGGACCGGACCGGACCCCACCCCGAAGCCCGAGCTGCAGCCTAGAGATTCGCTTTTTCTTATTTGCAAACAGGCTGAGGTAAAGGGAAGAGAGCAACAGCATTTATTTCCACCGTAAATGCAGCCATCATTGCGGGTGCCCGGGCCAACCTTAGGTAAAACCGCGAAGGAGGCTAATTAATTTAAATGATTGCTCTCATCTAACATACCCCGCCCTGAATTATATAGTCATTAGCTCTCCTTTTGCTCTGGGGAGGGAGGGAGGGCGGGGCGAGCCCGGGGGGGGGGGGGCGGGGAGGGCAGCCCTGCGGGTGCCAGGTGAGCTGCCAAGTGAGCTGCCGGCGTCTCGGGAGACCTCCCGCCAAATAGCGTTTCTATTAGGCTTAAGGCGTTGCGGCCGACTTCTGCAGCTCTAGAATTGATGCTCTGTCTACTTTTAGGATTGCCAAGAGCGCCTGGATTAGAGCAACTTTTAGTTTTACTTATTTAGGATTCCAGTGGCTGACCCTACGAGGGCTCAGTACTTTGACAGGCTGGGTTTCTTCTTACCTCGGGATCCTGGGAGCAAAACACAAAAGAAAACCGAGATTCCCAATAATTCGTTAAGTAATGGTTTTGACAGCCACTGCCCTTGACAACTTCTTGCTTTTTAATTGTGGGTATGTAATGATGATTATGGCTTGCATATTACTATTTACGAGATGCCAGGGATTGTTTAAAGTCTTTTACACATTTACCTCAACTCTCATTTCAACTCTGTGGAATAGCTACTCTTGTTATTTTACAGTTATTTACCGTACAGCACACAGGACAGCAAGTTGCAAACCTAGGATACATACATAGGTAATTTATAGTCCTGCTCTGCTCTTATCCACTCTACCATCCTGCCTCTAAAGATAGAAACTAAACTATAAGGTATGGAGGTGTGTATGGCTATGCAAAAGTATATAAAAAGCAAAGGCTCTGAGTAGAAAACAAAATGAGAAAGGGCAGATATTAAATCATATTCACTGACTCACTGACACCCAACACAACCTGAAGTTGAATCTTGTTACCTTACCAATTTTTAAGCAAAATTGTTTACTGAGTTTTTTTTTTTTAAAGAAGCCTTTAGGATTGATGCACAATAAGAACACTGCTAACTTTTTAAGCAAAAAATGCTAATATGAATTACAGTGATTTTCAAGTACACTTATTTCATATTGTTAATGTTATTCATCAATGTGACATTGCAAATATAAGCCCTCTTAAAGCTTAAGTCACTGAAGTGTTTGGTTCAAGTCTTTTAACATGGTGATAGTACATTTTGTTTATATGTTTTCCCTTCATAATTTTTCATGAAGAAATGCTATTAACTCACTTTTTTTTTTTTAAAGCACAATGAACTGTCCTGGGTATTTTTTTATTTGCCCCTCCACTTCCACTCCCCTATTTTCCACACTGTTCTTTGCTGTGGGATTCTGATATTCTGTATATGCTACATTAATAGCTTTTCTTACTCTATGGCTTCTGGTTTGTTTCGAAGAGGGAGGTCACTAAGGGAGAAGAGGGAAGGGAGGGTACTTAGTCCTTCTTCCCCTCTCCCACCTTGGGCTGACTACATCTCATCATTAAAAGTGACACATAGCCTAACAGGTAGGTGCCCTCTCCACATGGGTCTTTCCCCTCATCCCTTAGAATCTGGGGGAGGGAATACCAAAGTTGTTAATAGTTCCAGAGTATTGCATTATTGCTTGTTTCCCTACATCCCGGTTACATTTTTGCAAATGCAGGTGACCTTAGGAAAACATGGGTTTGAACTGCACCCGTCCACTTGCAGGACTTTTTACAGTACTCTAAATGTATTTTCCTCTTATGACTTTCTTAATAACATTTTATTTCTTTAGCTTACTGTATCTTTAGGAATATAGTATATAATACATATAACATGCAAAATATGCATTGTTTATGTTATTGGTAAGGCTTCTGCTCAACAGCTGGCTATTAGTTAACTTTTTGAGGAGTCAAAAGTTATGCAGATTTTCAACTATGCCAGGCAGGGGTCAGTTCCTGCAAAGACCCACATTGCTCAAAATCATCTGTATTTCCCAGCCTTTCTCTCAATCTACAACTTGGGAAAATTGTGGATTTCCTTGTGACCGACCGTTTCATAAAGAAAGAAAAAGCCTGGTTTATGGATGGAACTGTGTGGTAAGCCAGATGTTCCAGCTGTTTATGGTCTTTGCATTGAATTTTTAAGGAGGCATGCAGAGTATGTTCTGCATTCTTATGCTTTCGAATGTGTTCAATAAAACCTAGATATGCTTTATTAGGACCAAAGAAGTTTATATTTATTTTAAATATCAAAATAACACAAAGAACTAGTTCAATATACAATACACTTCCTAGTCTTCACAGAGAACTGAATTTTTCTATAAAGACATTTGTATTTATGAAACATGAGACAGCTAAAATATCTATGTAACACAAGATACTTCACACACAGTTGACAAAATAATGAATTTTGATATTTTAGATTTTTCTTTGTAATTGCTTTTAAGTGTCCTTTAATGATTAAAAACAAAACTTATGATTTGAGACTGAAGGCTAAGTTTAAAAGCATTTCCACTTTAATGTACATCATGAATCCCCTTAATCAGAACACTTACTACACAACATAGAGCAGCTAAATGCTCACCTCTGTACTCATTCTTTTTGGCAGCCACACTCATCTATTGTAATACAGTTGTATCTATAGGGATAAGAAAAGTCCAATTGTTGGAAGAAATAAAAATTTTGTAATTACACCACAGTACACTGTCCAACTTTAACGCAAGCAGGAATATCAAGCAAAGAGGCAAAATAACAATGGGAAGTATACATGCTCTTCATTCAAGAAATGTTTTAGACTCTCCAACAATAATGCAAGCACTGAAATTACTTTTTACTTAAGAATTTAAAAAAAGATATGTCCGTCTTTGTATAACTTCTATTCTCGGAATATAATTCTTATTTTCTCTTTGTATAAATGGCTGCAGAGGCTAAATTTAAATTGTCTTGAGATTCTTCAATAGTCATAGATTTAAAATCAATACATAGCAAGGTGAATGAAACATGAAGAGTAAACAAAACATAGTCACTCTCTCTACCAAGACCTTCTTTCTCTCATCTTCCACACAACCTAATCCTATTACTTCTATCTTATTAATGCTACTTCCAAAGGGAAGAGCAGAAAGCATGCTAATATTCTAGGATAAAAGGATCTTTAAGTTGAAATAACATTAGAGGAAACAAGGGGCTGATCCCAAAAGAACACTATAGATTTTACTGAGAGGAATGTGCAAAAGGGGGAGGATCTATGGAAGGATTGCCTATAGGTCCTAGAAATTATTTAGAAAATTACTCTATTATCCATTATTCACTGTAATCACAAGTAACATTTATCATAATAGTATTTAAAAAGTTTTAGAAATGCTACTTGTTCCTTATTAAAGAATACATTTTTAGTCACTTCAAATTTGGCACTGAATCTTAGAACAATCCAAATATGACTTTAAAAGTCCTAATTTTTCCTGAGTTCATCAACTCAAATTGTATGTTGTTTGGGATGTTGCTGCTCTTAATGAGAAACTCATCTCAAACCATCACCTCTAGTTCAGTTTTAGGCAAACTGAAATGAGAAGCCATTCAATGTAGAGCTGTGTAGTTATGGGAACTAATTATTTTTAAAAAGGGAGGGGAGGATGGGTGGGAGGAGGAGACAGTGAGGCAGACACACTACTCATTTGATTTTATTTGTCAGATTCCTCTAATAAGTATCTAGAGACAGGCCCTGGAGTGGCTTCACAGTAACTATAAAGGCCACAAAAGAGATTTAACAAAACCAAATTTTCACACTAGTACTTAGTGCCATTTTCCTAAATAACCATAAAGTAATCTAAAAAAAGGGTTGCCTGTCCAGCAGGCAGCACAAACATAAAACCCATAACAACAACAACAAAATCAAAATCATTTATTAACCAGTACAATCTAGCCAGCAGAATCAATTTTAAGCAACTACAACACATTGAAAAGGCACAAAGCATTCAATTCAGAAAAGACTGGGTATAAAAAGGACACTGTCAAAGAGCTAATGCTCTAAATCTGACTTTTCATCAATGATATGTTAAAAATTATCTGTAGGAAGAGAACTCAAACTTATAAACATACCAGTTTGTGTTTTTGTTTGCAATTAAAGAGTAAAAAGCAACGAATGATATTTACTTACTTTTTAGCCCTTAACAGTTTGTAGTCACTCTGCAAAGATGTCTTGACACTTTTAAAGTTGACAGAAAATTATTACTGTACCTATTTCATGACCTACAGTCGCTTAAAAGGAAGTCACTTAATAAAGCACCAGTTTAAAACCCTATTTATGCTACTCCTTTTCTCCCAGCAATAAATGACTAAATTACTTAAAAGTATGCAAAGATCATTACCTTTACTATTGTTGGTTAAATCTTGCTGGCATGAAGAACAAACCCTCATCTTAAATGGTATTTTAGGCTGCAAAAAATAGGTGGGGTTTCTTATAAAAATAACTTCAACTTGTCTTAAAAAAAAATTCTAAGGCAAAATTATTTTAATAGTGTAGTGTAAAAAATAAGCTTATTACTTAGCATTTAATAGTGTCCACTTAAAGATAACATTCAATTAATTAAACTGAGGAAAACTGAGTATTCTTACTTGTAATTGGTTTGTCAGTATGACTATTCCCAGAGTATTTTCTTCTGTTTTTATTTTTATACATATAAACACAAACAATCTTAGTATTCAAACTAATGATTTTTTTTTTAAATCCATAATCCTAGGACTTCAACTGTGCTTCTTTGGACAAATATTTATTCAAACAACAAAGAATTTTAATTCTTTTAAACTATTTTAATACCTACTAAAAATCTTTGGTGCATTTAAGTAAAAACTGATTAGGTTAACAAATTTCTACACTTGATAAATTATTCAATTTACATATTAAGTGCTAACTGCTATAGCTAAAAAATTAATTTAAAACAATAAATTATGCTCATAAAATAAAAAATTCTGAATGAGGCTAAACTTAGTTGCAAGATTCAAAATTAAGTATAGTTATACAAAATTAATGGATTTTAGAGTTAATGGGACATTTGTCCAAATACTCCAAATTAAATATTACAAAAGGTTAACTGAAAAAGAGTAGGCCTCATTTCATATTTTTTGTGCCAACTTCAACAACATATATACATTCAGTTTGCCCAAATCCATGAGGTTTTCATAATTTTAAAATTTCCTATATTCTAATTTTGGAAATTAGAGGCAGCAGATTTGTGTATGTTAGTCCACCCGCTGAGATCAGTTCTTCCTAAGAATTATGTTATCTAATTCCCAGACTGCTTAAGATTACATGAGAAAATGTAGTGCCTGGCACATAGTTAAGCATTTATTAATGCTAGCTTTCTTTCCCTATTAGTAGCTCTGCCATTTATTAACGATGTGAGCTTACTGAGTCCTTTATCTTAACCTCAGATTCTTTTTCTCTAAAATGGGAATATAGTACATCCTTTCTCTTTCAGAGCTGCTTATGAGGTTAAACGAGATAACTGAAAGCATTTTAAAAGAGAGTAAACCAGTATTCAAGTTTATCTACAATTATAACTAAATATAATTCTATTTCACTTTATATAAGAGATGTATTCCAGAAAAGTTTTATACTGTAAACCAATACCTACAATCAAATTATAGGGGAATTATTATGAAAAGAATCCTAAAGTAAATACCTTCAAAAAGCAAAGTATTCTTTTCAATGTGAAAATGCAACACCCTATTTCTTTCTTGCTACCAAGCATATAATATACTGTACACAGACACATACGTGCCATCTGCCTTTCTGTAAGTCCAAACTCTTCTACAATGGTTTCTGTTACTGTAAGGCAGGGTATACTTGTAGGTATTATTTCATTTCATTATAGTAAGGTTTTTAGTTAAAATCTTGGTCTTTATGATAAAAATCATAAAGATCTGTATTTTTACAAGTCATTTTGAAAGACTAACAGACTAATAGTACCTCAGATAGTCAAGTTCAATCATGTAAGTACCTCATATAACATTTCCACACAAAAGCAAGAATGTTTTAAAAAGAATACATTAATCATCTCTACTGGTCCTAGATTAATCACAACCAAACCCTGATAACTGAGGTGAACTCAGGTTGGTTTTGTTACTTACATGAGCTACTTTGGTTAACTGCCTCAATCTCAACATTTTTTCTCCTTTTGTTTTATTTCCACTAGTATGGTGAATTTTCCTGTAAAGTACCTTCATTTCTTAAGTGCTTCAGTAAACAAGTTTCCCCATTATTAAGTGGTTAAATTTCATTCATTAGAACTTCATTATTTTATTTGTGATTTTTTTCACAAGGGCTGGGCCAGACTTTACAGTTTACACAAAAAAAGTGCTTAAAGCAATTAGGAGTGTAAACAAAACTGAAATAGAAAACTCTTAAAATTGCTATTTTCCAGTAGTTTACATACAAATGACATGCTAGTAATAAATCAACCCTGCCTATTCTAATCCTTCAAGCAGCTCTACTAGGAAACATTATCCTAGTTTTAAGTTTAAATTGACTTGAAAATATGGAAAGTGCACATCTTTAAAGGTATTTTATAATTTTGACTTTTTTTTCGATTAATTTTTATCACTGAGGTTTTTTTGCTCTGACTGCTATTTCTTTTCACCAAGTCCTCAACTTTTGTCTCCTACAAAAATAAAAATCAAGGATAATTACAGACATTAGGCTTATGTGAAAAACAAAATTAAAGGTCTTAGAGTACATGTAAATCTGTATACAAGTAGTGGTTCCCTTTAATTAAAGTAAACATTATGTTTTAAAATTTGGCACCTTTCCTAACAATTACATATGAAATATCTAGGTTCTGTTTCCCAGAATTTCGTTAGCCAATGTAAATGAGATCAAAAGTAGCTTGTTAGTTAAATTTCATTGATTAGTTATAATTGCCCCTCCTTTAGTGAGATGAAAATACATGCTATGATGTACTGTTGATGTTTCTTAAATGACAAAATATAAAAAGATGAACTTACCTTGAAAGCTATCTAGTTAAAACTGTCATAATTTGCTTTTAATACATTTTCAACTTCTATAATTTAATGCCTATACATAAAAATTTGCATTTCTTATTCATAATTATTGAAGCATAGGTAAAAACCAATCATTTGGATAATTATTTCAATTCTAGGGTTCATTTAACAAGCTAATCTTACATTAAAGTTAGCTTTCTGGCTTTGAATTTGCCAAAAGACCAAAGGATTAATAATAGCCTGAAATTATGGCCACATAAAAAACAACACAGAAATATCCAAGACTTCCCTATAAATTTAAATTCCTAATTCGATTGTTTAAAATGCTGAATGGATCATAAGTTAGGATAAGGAAGAGTTGCAATTATCGGCGTACTCTTACATTCTTTCTTAAAGGCTACATAGTCCTTAGGCTTGTTTAGAAGATGGTGAAGGGAGAAAAGAGGAGTGAAACTAAAGAAGAATAAAAATTTCCACTGATAGTTAAGGAAAAAACCAAAAACAAAGCCATAAAGTCAACAGCTAGTAATTTTGAAAAGTTTGAGAAACCATTAAAAATTAGCACTAAGTCATTTTTAAAAATCACAAAAATGTTCATTTCAAATATTATACCTCAAAATGTGTCCAAATAGATACTTGTATGCTCAGTAAACAGAGATACGTATTTTTCTTGATTTGAAATGGTTCTGAGGACTGGAGAAACAAGAGAAAATGAAAAAATAGCAGCCCTACTAATTTAAAAGCCATCAGTCTAGGCTACCATTAGCACATAACCATCTAAAAAGTCTGTGGAATGTTTAGATTTACTCATGAATGATGCTCATTATTAGAAATACTTTGTACAGCAGTAGCATTATCGAGGCCTAGTAATGTTCCAAGATAAGACTGTTCTCTAGGATCTAGCATTTGCTCAGGTCGTACTGGATGAACTATATTTGCAGGTTGAGGAGTAAGAGTATACTTTTCCAGAAAAGCTAAATCAGCTGCTCGGGGATAATCAGTTGATTGTGGCTGTGGCGACAAGATGTCGTGAGAAGATGGTGGGAGGGTGGTGGTATGACGCACCAGATCACTCTGAGTGTCAGGCATCTGAACTGGAACCAGCGTTACTGGAACACATACTTCGGCAGACACGTTCTGTAACATAGTCTTGGCTTCTGCCTGATAAACTTTGGGCTGGTCCATATATTGTTTTGTTTCTGTTTGAAAGATTTTATCATCAGATGAGTATTCTACTGGCAAGGATACAAGTTTTTCCTCAGAAGTACCGAGAGGATCATCAGGAGATTTTATGCCATGAACATGGTCAATGTGGTATTTCAGCTTGTCTTTCCGCTTAAATGTTGCATTACAGTGCTGACAGTTGAAAGGTCGGGCATCAGAGTGAATAACCAGGTGTTTTGTTAAAGTTTTCTTAATTCTAAAAGATTGATTGCAAATTTGACACTTGTATGGTTTTTCACCTGTATGAATAAAAATGAAATTAAGTGTAAAATGCACTCACTTGGTAAGACAATGATTTAAAGTAGCAAATTTTCCACACGAATACTCACAGGAACGTAATAATAGCAGTGATACTACATGCTATCACATAAGGGAGACCGTATATTAAGCCAGTGAAGAAAACGGGCTTGAACATTAAAAAGATCCGGTTTGAATTCTAGCTGTACCACTTACCACTCAAACTTGGAGCAAGATAGTTTCCAAATGTAGTTTCTTCACCAGAAATATGGAATAACAATAGTACCTACCTCGGAGTTGGTAAATGGATTGAATGAAAATAAGTCGTGCTCAGATCTGTACCTGGTGTAAATACTAAACGGACCCAGAGGATTATTATTGCTTGCTTTTATTCCCACTACAGCCCCTAAAAAAGTTGTAAAACCAAAACATCTAATTTCCTCCCACGCAAGAAGGATAAAATGTAAAACTGCAACTTTGATTAACTGGGTTCTTAGATTCAGACTAAGAAATAGTGATACTTGGGATGCCTGGGTGGCTCAGTGGTTAAGCACTTGCCTTTGGCCCAGGGCGTGATCCTGGAGTCCTGGGATCGAGTCCCACACCAAGCGCCCTGCATGGCGCCTGCCTCTCTCTCTGTCTATGTCTCTGCCTCTCTCTGTGTCTGTCTCTCATGAATAAATAAATAAAAATCTTAAAAAAAAGAAAAAAAAGAAAAGAAATAGTGATACTTCTGTCTAGCCTGAGGTCATCATAAGGAGAATTGATCAGGGTAAACAACAAGGAAGTTGGACTAGTTTTCACTTCTTTGTGAGTCAGGTTTTCACACTGTAGTTTTGTTTTTAACATTAAACATTATAAATTCATAGGTTAGCCAAAGTAGTAGTCAGAATAATGGCTTCCCAAAAATGTACACGTTCTAGGAAGCTATAAATACTTTATTTTCCATGGCAACAGGGGCTGTGCAGATCTGATTAACAATTGAAATGGGGAGATTAACTGGATTATCCAGGTAGGCGCAATTTAAACACATGAGTCTTCAAAAGTGGCCGGTTACTGAAGAAGAACAGTTCAGAGAGATGCAATGAGAACTCAACCCCTGCATTGCTGGCTTTGAAAATGGAAAAAAGGGCCAGGACCCAAGATCCAAGAAATGTGGTGGCCTCCAGAAGTTGTGAAAGAAAGACACTCAGCTTGTAAGAAGTAATTAAACTAGAATTTGCGTCTTGGTCCTACAGCTCAAAGAATGAGTTCTACCAAAAGGACAATTGAGAAAGAAACAGATTCTTCTCTAGAGCTGCCAGAAAGAAATGCAGCCATACCAACATCTAGATTTTAGACCTCTCATTAACAGAGTTGTAAATCATACACAATTATACTGTTTAAGAGGCTGTGGTGATCCGTTACGGCAGCAATACAGAACAAATAAGCCCACACAAACAACTGTATAACAGACACAGAGGCACTTATTTTTAAAGCTAAATGAAAAGGTTTTATAGTAATTGTTACATGGGTTTGTTGGTAGCACTGTTTTCTTCATCTCTCCATTTACGACAATGCCAAATCTAGAAAATTAAGAGAATTGCATCTTCAAGTTGAGCCACCAATATCAAACAATTAATTATTTGTTAAGTATTATTGTTTGTTATTTTGTAGACCACTGGAACTTTCAAATCCCAATAACACAAAATTTATACAGACAGGACTGCTGGTTTCTGTACTATTAGACTTCTACTTGTTTCTGGACTTGTATCATTACTGATATCACTAAAGAGGAAGTAAGACATGAAGTAATACATTATATTAAGAGTTAAAATTCCTGAAAAGATAGTATTTGCAACCATGTATAGAACACACTGTATCCACAATTTGATTTCGCCTGAAATACCTAGAATCAGGGACAATATGAAAAAGGTCATAAAAGAACATTCTGAAAAACAAAATTACACTTCCAAAATGCAAGAACTATAAAATTCTTTCTGTAATTCCTGGCACCAAACCAGTCACACCTGAAGCTTTTAAAGATTTTTTTTTAAAATAAAAACCCTAGCAGAGCATTACTAACACCACCAACAAGCACAGAATTTATTTTTAAAGATAAAAATATTGGTTTTAAGCGTTCTCCTTTGGCACAGTACTAACCATGATAATTTCTTAAGCACATTCATAAAAAAGCTTTTATAATGACTTAAAGTCATAGTCAATCAGTTTCAGTGTCCCACAAATACTTTTAAGAAACTGAGACCCAAGTAGGCATATTTCTTTAAGAAATTTCTATGATCATTTTAAACAAATATTTTCCAACAGAAAAAAATGAATTTAAGTTTGTAAAAAGAGCAAGATCCGCAAAGAAATATTGATATTATATTTAGAAAGCAAATCCAGAGTGCTTAAAGATACACAGTGAAAAGGTTCAATACTATGAACTTAATGAAATGAGGAATACATATTAAAGAAATATACTTTCTACAGCAAGTCTTTCTGTAGCAAAATTATCGATTTGACAATAATTAATCCAAGTTGGATGCATCTCAAGATCAAATATCAGAGGCCTAAGGAGACAAAGGAAAGGTTTCTTGCAAGATATATATATATAGAAAGTCTATTTTTTAAGAGTAGAAGTAGAGAAAACAATGCTCGAAGAAATATAACCTATTTGTCAGCTAAAATCAGAGTAGCTTATGAGTTTTTAGAATTAAAAACTGTTGGGACACGTGAGTGGCTCAGTCAGTTAAGTGTCCAATTCTTGATTTCGGCTTCAGTCATCATCTCAGAATCATGAGATCAAGCCCTGCATTAGGCTCTGTGCTCAGCACAGAGTCTGCTAGAGATGCTTTCCTCCCCTCTCCCTTTACTCCTCCCCTCATGAATGCTCTCTAAATAAATAAAAACAAAACCTTTAGAATTAAAAAATGTCTTCCAGTGGATCAGTTGTGTTTAGATATTAAAAATTAGTATATTGGAATATAAATTGAGAATTCAGACTTGATGGGAGTAGTTTATGTCCCACTATGTCTCTTGCCAGTGAAGGGGAGAAGAAACAAGATCTTTAAAAACTAAAAAAAAAAAAAAAAAAAAAAAAATCTAATCCTTTGAGGCATTGAAGTACCAAAAAGGCAGTCAGGATGTAAGAGGCCAAGATTCTGGAGACACAGGTAGATAGAAAGGTGTTTTCTCTCCTCAATGTACTTTCAGATTGAATATATGGGGAAACAGAGTCCAAGTGGCAGCTGAGGACCTCATGACATTCCACTAGAATGGGAAGATAAAAGCTGGAGTTTGGAACTAACAAGGGTTTAAGGGGTCAAGAGCCTGGAAAGGAAAGAACAACGGAGAAATGAACAAAAATACCTATATATGCCAACACCCAAGATGAACATTTGCTGGATAAGATAGCTAGAAACCAGAAGCTAGGAAACTGAACAGTTAAACAGATATATGGCAGCAATCCCAAGGGCACTGGGGAGACAAAGATTAGAGTTTAAGTTTCACCAAAATGGGGAGACTCTGGTACAAACATCATACTTCAGTTGAGACCCCAGAATCATGATGAACCAGAAGAAAGGTAGAGTAGAAATAGACCAAAAGAGATCAATGCCATCTCAGTCTGTGCACCTGCGACAAGAAAATTGAATATATCTGGGAAAGAATACAACTTGAAAAGCCTCTACAATTTTTCATTCACAAAATCTGAAGTTCAATTCACAACTGTCAAGCATATCAAGAAACAGAACCAAATGACCAAGTGCCAAAAGAAGGGGTAACAAAAAGATAAAAGATACACCTAAAGGTGAAGAAAAATTATGTAGACTAGAATATTAAAATGAATAGGATTAATATGTTCAAGAAAACATAGAGAAAGAAAATTTCACCACAGAATTGGAATCTATGGGAAAAAGGAAATTCTGGAACAGATAAATAAAATTGAGTAATTCAGTAGATGGATTTAATAGCAAATTTGACACCACAAAAGAAATACTTAGTACAATGGTAAACGGATCAATAGCAGTTATCCATATGGAAGCACCCAGAAAAACAGGATTGAAAATACAGAAAGAGGGGTGCCTGGGTGGCTCAGCTGGTTAAGTGTCTAACTTGATTTCAGCTCAGGTCATGATCTCAGGATCATGAAAACAAGCCTTGCATGGGGCTCTGGGCTGGGTGTGGAGCCTGCCTAAGATTTTCTCTCTCCATCTCCCTCTGCCCCTCCTACCTGTGTCATGCTTTTTCTCCCTCTAAAAAATGAAATTAAAAAAAGAAATACAGAAAGAGCATGAGATATATAAAAGACAAAATAAGATATCTTACATACATAAATTGGAGTACCAGAAAAAGGAGAGAGCATAGAGCAAAAGCAGTATTTGAAAGAAAAACCAGCTAAGAATCTTCTTAAACAAAAGAAAGACATCTTAAGTCACAAATGCAACAAGTTCTACAAACCTCATTAAAAAACACACACACACATATACACCCAAAACAAAACAAAACAAAACAAAATTTTTAAAAAAATAGCAAAAAGCACATCTGGACACACCAAAATAAAACTACTAAAAATTAAAGACAGAAAAATCTTAAAGAGCAGCCAATTAAACAATTAAAGAGACATTTCCTTTAAATGAGCAACAATAACAGTATACTTTTTAACAAAAACAAAAGTTCAAAGAGGAAAAAATGACATACTTAGAATGTTCAAAGAAAATTAACTACTAAAGTAAATTCTATAGTGAGAAAAAGTATTCTCCATGAAGAAAAATAAAAACATTTTAGATAATCAAAACCTAAGAGAACTGGTTACTTATCCTGCAGATATCCACACCAAAGGAGTTCTTCATGAAGAAAGAAAAAATACTAGGTGGAAGAATGCAAGTGCAGAAAGCAGCAAACAGTAAAGGACAAATACATGGTTTAAAATAAATAATATGGATTATTTAAACCGAACCAAAATATAATGTCTTATGTGGTTTAAAGTATATGTAGAATTAAAATACATAACATGCATAAAAGTGAGATAAAGGTGTTTTACAATCTTTGAATTGTCTAGAAATTGATAAAGAATTAACTTTAGACTCTAATAATTTATGAATATAATATACACAGCAATCTTTAGGGTGACTACTAAAGAACAATGCAAGAACATACAATTAACAAGCTAACTGAGGGGAAAATGTATAATAAAAATTCTCCATGATTACAAGGAAGTGAAGACAAGGGAAAGAAAGTATCAAGGAACAGATGGGACAAATAGCATGACAGGTTTAAACCCAAATAAGTATTATGTAAAATTTTAATGACTAAACTCATCCTAATTAAAAGCGATTGTCATAAGAGATAATAAAATGATGTTCTAAACACCCATCTTAAATACAGATCCACAGAAAGATTAGAAGCAAAAAGACAGAAAACATATATCACAACATCAGCGATGTAAAAATACTTAGAAAACACTAATATTTAGGAATTGAGCAATGCAATTAAAAAATAAGCTATAAATCAGAGAATAAAGAATATACATTAGAAAATATTGTAAATGAATTGGAATAAAAACATGAACCAGAAAGTAAAGTGTGGAATCTAATTAAAATAGTGTTTAGGGGGCAACATAGAACTTTAAAATACATACAAGAAAAAATAAGAAAAAAAAAGAAATGCTAAAATTTAACAAGTTAGGGATTGATGTAGAAAAGCTAGGGAAAAACAGAAATTAATGCCAAAAAATTTTTTGATAAAAAGAAGTGAAATAAAAAACATGTATAAACAAGGGAAAAATAAAAAAAAAATTCTATAGTCACTAAAATATATATATGATACCTTGAATTCTGCTGATAGACTTCATATTTTAGAGTTATTTAAAAATAAGAAAAAAAGGTTTGACAGCTCTGTAACTATTAAAGAATCTTTCATTGAAGTCATTCTCCAAAGAAAATAGATTCAGAGGGATTTATCAGTGAATTCCTCCAAGTATGAATAAGGAAATAATGCCAACTTTACATAAACTCCTCCATTTCATTTAAAAATGATGTGTCATTTCCCAAATCATTTTTTGAGGCCAGCACAGTCTTAATAAAAACCTGTCAGGAACACTACAAGGGGGAAAAAAAAAAAAAAAAAAAAAGGGAATACATCTAAATCAACACAGACCAAAAAAGAAAAAAAAAGACACAAATTATAAGCAAATTAAACTATATAGTAATTGGATAATACATGATCAATTTGTGTTTATTTCAGGAATGAAAGATCTAATATTAAAAAATTAGTTAATGTAATTTATCTCATTAATAAAGGATAAAGATATGATCACCTCAATAAATGCAGAAAAAATTTTGATTAAATTCAATATCTATTCATGACACTCTTAATAAATTAGGAATGGATGGTAATTTATCTGACTGAGAAACAGTAACCTATAAAATATATAGAAACATCATACTTGATAATAAAATACTGAAAGCTTTTCCCTGGAGATTGAGAATAAGACAAATGGCCACTATCAGTATTTCTATTCATATACTATTGGTGATGTCAACCAAAGCAATAAGGCCAACAGGGAAATAAAAGGACTTAAAAAGGAAGAAATTAAATTGTCACTATTCACAGATGGCCAGTTTGTATACTTGGAAAATCCAAAAAGAGCTAAACTATAAAAATATGAGAACTTAGCAAAGTCATTGGATATAAAGTCAACATGGGAACTCAACTGCATTTCTATACATCAGAAACAAATACAAATAAAAATACAGTTTATAAAATTTTGTACAAAAAAATCAGACATCTAGATATAAATGTAATAAAAATGTGTAAGATATCTACACTAAAAAACTATAACTTTTTTTTAAAAGTAGGCTTCATGCAAGAGTCACATGCCTCACCGAATGAGCCAGTCAGGTACCCCGCAAAAGTGTAACACCTTTGAGAAACAATTAAAAGGACTTAAGTTAATGTAGGGATTGTCCATGGATTGGATGATTCATTCAATATTATAAAGATAATCAATTAGGGAAAAATTGGTTATATACTCAATGATATTCTAATAACATTCCTAGCAGGTGTTTATGTTTGGAAATTAATGTTTCAAATTTATATAAAAACATAAACAAGAATAAAGACATCAAAAAAGAACAAAGCTGGATAACCTACAGTACTAGATGTCAAAAGTCACAGTAATTTAAATGTATAGCAATGGTACAAGGATATAGTACGAAAGAACTGAACAGAGCCCAGCAACAAACCAATATATATGATCTCTTAATTTAAAACACATACACCAATAAAATGCTGTAAAAAAAGGATGGTCTTTCTAATAAATGGTTCTAGGGTAATTAGATAGCTACATGTAAAAAGAGAAAAGTAAAAAAGGAACTCTGACCTTTGCCTAATAATGAACACAAAAGTAACTTAGAGAAGGTTCATAATCTAAATATCTAAATTAAAACATCTAAAAGGTAAGAGAAAAAAATATTAACAGCCTTGAAATAAGCAAAAATTTCTTCAAAAGGATACAGTAAGAACCTAACTGGAAAAAGAAAAACCCTGACACATGCCTTCTATAAAATTCAAGAACTTCAGTCACTGAGAGATATCATTACTACAGTGAAGAAGAAAGCCACAGAGTAGAATAAATTTGCAATTTAGATATCCAGCAATGGACTCATATCCAGAATACAGAAAGAACTCCTATAAATCAATTAGAAAAAGACAGACAATCCAGTTTAAGAAAAGCAGCAGAAGAATGAATCAGGTGTTCCAAGAAAGAGGATATTCAAATGAGTGCATGGGAAGGTGTCAGTATCATTACCTTCAGAGAGATGCACATTAAAGCCACTCGGAGACAGTGCTACATACCCATCAGAATGGCTTAAAACAAAGACAGTATCAAGTGTTGGTGAAAACATGGAGCAATCGGAATTCTCCTAAGTCACAACCCACTATGTGAAAAGGGTAGTTTACAGGGTAACTTGGTAATAAGCAAGACGATCAAATCATATCTGGGTATTTTAAAACAGAAAAAAGAAAAAAAGGAATGTCTGTAGAGAATTACACACAGAAAGAGCAAACATAAACATCCAGAAAAGGGGAAAATTAGAGCTAAAAGTTGAGTAAATTCCCAAGGAGAAAAATCTGCCCAAATTCCACAATATTCAAAACTATTGAAGCTTGTAGAGAATTGATGGGCAGAATATTGCTCATTTATGATGCCAATTTTAACATAATAAGTAAAAATCGTAAAGGGAAAATTTAACCAAGAACAATTTAACCAAGAAGAACAAGGTTTAAATGTCCATATTTTACTCCCAATTACATAAAGATATTAAAGTACCCACTAACTTTTACCTGAATGAGTCCGAAAATGCATTTCTAGACTTGATTTGCCTTTAAAAATTTTCTTACAAACATCACATTGATGAAAGGTTGCTTTGTATCTAAGAAACATAAAAAAGGTTGTTTTCAATATAAATTTAACATCATGAAAAAAGGTTATAAGATTATTTACTAAAGTTACTTATAGTTCTCACAGTAATAAAGCACAGAATTCCAAAGGAATGTGGAAATACTTTTAAAGTACCAACTTTATCTCTGATTCTTCCTCCACCAGTTACATTCAACAAACAAATCTATAAAAAGAGGTCCTTAGACTTCTAACTTTAAACAACTTAGTTTTAAAATTTAAATCATTGACCTTCTGTATTATTATTACTTGCTATTAAAAACATCAAAGGAAAAATTATAGGGACAGAAACAGATCAATGATGGGTTGAAGAAAGAAAAAAGGAGTTGAACAAAAAGGTCTGGTAGAAATTTAGGGGTGATGGAACTACACTGTATTTCGACTGTGGTAATGATTACATGACTGCATGCAACTGAAAAAACTTGTGGAACAATACACTACAAAGAATGAATTTTTATGGACATACAGTATACCTTAATTAAATTCAAAAAATAGATGTTGGAGCCGAATGAAGAGAAACTGCAGCAGTCTCAAAATGTGCCTTCATCAAAAAAGTAACACTGCTCTAACTGGTTCACTTAATAACACAAATAATAAATATTACAAACTTAAATTTTATACCTAAATTTTAAAAGAATGAGATACCAGTCCTTTATTTTTATTACAGATGAATAGACATAAAAAGCTGTAAATTACTCAAAGCTGCCTTATCAGGCAGTGAAATGTAGTACCTAAGAATTTGTGTTTGTGAATTAAAAATCCTAGATCGCAATTTCATTATGAGGAGTAAGATATTTGTAAAATGATTAGCATTTAAGTTGTGGTTATTAGGAAAGCCCATCATCTCACCTTGGAACTAATTCATATCTGATGAGTATATGGGAAAATAATTAACTCAAATATATGCAGCTGTAATATTCTGTAAGACACTTTGCTCTTAACATATCTACTGAGTCTTACTGGAATGGTTAGCAGATTGTTACCAATATTCAATAGCAATAGTATGCCTAAGGTTTCAAATGGCATTCATACTTTTCAATTCATTCAACTCAACAT
Organism: Canis lupus baileyi; assembly: GCF_048164855.1. Lineage (NCBI taxonomy): Eukaryota > Metazoa > Chordata > Mammalia > Carnivora > Canidae > Canis > Canis lupus. The sequence goes on from NC_132843.1 coordinate 75,897,179, forward strand.
TTATAAAGTGGCTACAAAAACTCTATGCAAGGTCCTGTCTTCCAGAAACTTACTTCTACTTGATAAAACAGACATTTAAAAATATAATCTAGATTTAGTGACTTGGGAGTGTCACTGATAAACCTAGCAAAAGATTTGTAACCAGTATGCTTGGTTTGTCTTGTTCCATTCATATCAATAGTAAATTCAAAAAGAGATACAGAGTCACCATGGGCAGGCACAGAAATAGATGCAGGGGTACTCAACTAGGGGCAATTTTGACTTCCATGGGGCAGTTAGCAATGCTTAAAGACATTTTTGGTTTTCACAACCCGGGGTAGGTGCTACTGCCATCTGGTGGACAGAAGCCAGGAATACTGATAAACATCCTACACTTTACAGGACACCTTTCCAACTAAGAATTATTTGGCCCAAACTGTCTTAGTGGTGTGGCTAAGAAATCTGGGTCTACACTATGAATGGAGTGAAGTTTTGAACACAGATATGCTCATTTAATTGCCCCACAGTGAACATAGGATAAAGATAAAATCTACAAAGATCTAGATGGATCAGCTCTCCCTTCTCACAGGGATGCTAGAGTATAGAGCTTCAGGATAGGAATGATAAACAGTTCCAAATGAAGCTGAGATGCCCAATGTGTAAAGGACTTAAAGATGTCAATTGCAGGTGGCAAAAAGGAACTTATACTGACAGCGATTTAAGAGATACAGTAAAATCAGAAGTCATACACAACAGCTTGTTACAGTGAATGGAAAGTGGAGAAGTGGATACTGAAATAGAGTCACCATTTAAAAGTGTTCAAAAGGGAAGAAGAAACATTAGAAAATAATGGGTAGGCGGAGGGGGTGCTAACCTTCATCATTCCACATTCTTTCCCTGGATAATCTACTTTTATGTGTTCACATATAAATCTTTATCCATAGGTCAGACTTCACTCCTGAGAGTTAGACTTAGATTTACCTATCACATTTCCTGTTTGAGTTTCTATTAAGCATCTCAAAGTCAATATACACCAAACAACTCATCTTCCTCCGTAAACTTAGTCCATCTTCTGTATTCTCTCAGTGGCTGGTTTATCAACCACCCACCTGAAAAGAGGAATTCCTTTAAAATATGAATTATCCATACATAACTATTCCCATTCTCTCAAAAGACTTAAGTACTTTTCAAATAAGTATCTTCTGCTATTTATTACTAATGCTACTCCCTAGTTAGGCCCTCACCATCTTTTTCCTAAATTCTAACAGCCTTCCAACTGGTTGATTTACTTGCCTCAGTTTATCCACCACAAATCCAGCCTCCATACATCCGTAAGAGTGACCTACCGCAAAAGAAATCCAACTGTGTCACTCTCTTGTTTAAAAACTTCAATGGCTTTTTATCACATAGGACTAAGTACTGGTTCCATAAAATGATATACAAGGCTTCATATTCTAGATCCACCATTAGCCAACCCTTGTAGAAAGTGGAACCTACAGGTTCTGGTTCCATAATTATTCAGTACAATAGATAGGCCCATAGGCTCTGGTGGCAGTGAGGGAATCCCAAAGTTCTTTCATAAGGTTTACAAGACCAAAGTTATTTTCAAAATAATACCATAACATTATTTGCCTTTTTCATTGCATTGACATTTACACTAATGACATATACAAGGCATGGTAGGTAAAAGTGCTGGCACCTCAACTCCAAACAAGGTAGTGATACTAAAATGTACCAATGGTCATTGTACTCTTCACCACCATGTATTAACAGAAAGAAAAAAAAATGATAAAGGAGTTAAATTACTAATTTTACTAAATTCCAACCTTTCAGAATGTGGCCTTTTTAATGTTCGCTGTGATGAAGTGGAACTACACAAGAAGCACTTCTACTGCATACCAAAGTACAACAGTTATCTCAAAGAAAAGCACTCATGAGTCTGATTTGTGAGCTGAAGTAGCCATTTTCTCCATGAAATATCATTTTACTTGAAAGAATGAAAGACAAGTCACAACTAGAGACTTGAGTATTTGGCAGATATTTTCACAAAAATTAAAGGAAGTAAACCTGTTACTTCAAGGGGAAAAAATGACAATATTTCCAACAACGATGAGTTTGAGCTTTCAAGCTAGTATAAAAATTTTGGAGAATAGGCTGGGGCACCTGATTGGCTCAGTCAGTAAAGCATCTGCCTTTGGCTCAGGTCATGATCTCCAGGTCCTGGGATCGAGCCCTGCATTAAGCTTCCTGTTCAGCAGGGAGTTTACTTCTCTCTCTCTCCCCCTCTGCCCCTCCCCACTGCTCATTCTTTCTGTCTCTTTCTAATTAAATCTTTAAAAAACTTTTTTTGGGAAAACTTGCATCTGACCCTTGTGATCTTGACAGCTTTCCAACACTCCTTTCTGAGAAACTAGAGGCAATATTAACAAATGTGATTTGTTGATCCTGCACTATGAAATGTGCTAGCATTTAGAAAATTGGCATAACTTAGTGAACCCATATTTTCCAAATGACAATACATCATTTTATAATATGTGTAGGTAAAAAAAATCCATTCAAGTACAAGACCAATATACTACAACAGAGTATGAAAACTTCATTAATCTTGTTTCAGATTGCACCTTTCAACTACCTTTAAGAAACTAGTAATTAAACTGTTTTGGTGTAGTAGCAAAGACTAATATCCACAATTACCTAAGACTGCTATCATAATACTCCTCCTTTTACCAACTATGTATACAGAGAGGCTAGATTTTCTTCATTTACTTCAAACAAAATAACACATGGCAGCAGATATGATAATCCAACTGTCTATTAAGCCATTAGAGATTTACAAAAATGTAAAACATGCCACTCTTTTAATATTTTTTAATTTGTTTTGTAAAATAGCTCTTTTTCACAAATTGCTTTTTACGTGAGCATGAGTATATTACTATTTTTAAGTGAATTAATACATTTTTTTCTCAATTGAATTTCTATTACAATTTATATAATTTATTTAAACAATAATATAGTTTTATATTATAATTTATATAACAAGAGTTCCTGAGATAGTGAATGATTTTCAAGGTATAAAGGGGTTGAGAAAAGTTACAGAATCTCAGGAGCAAGTGAGTCTGCAGTTCAGTCTATTTTCCAGCCATTCCTACAATATGTTTAAATTCTTATTTCCTTTTTTTTTTTTTAAGATTTTAAGTATTTATTTATTTGAGAGATAGTGCACATGATCAAGGGGAAGAACAGAGGGAGAGGGACAAGCTGACGCAGGGCTGGATCTCACAATTCCGAGATCATGATCTGAGCCAAAATCAAGAGTTGGATGCTTAACTGACAGAACCATCCTGGTGCTCCCTTATTTCTTTTTCTATACAGGATCATGTTTATCTTTCTATCCTAGCACTTTGCAGGATTCCTATTACCTCATGAATAGAAGAATTCAATGACTACAATGAATACATTGATTCAATAAGTGAATCACTGAACAAAATCAGTGAAACAATAAACCAGCATATGAGAATACAAAAACTGGATACAAATCAACACTTCCTACTCTTCTTCAAAGAGGTCTATCATTTACCACATTTAAAGATACTATGTATATTTTGTTGATCATGCTCAGTGCTATTAACCTACCTTTCTTGGTACCTTAGCTTTTGTTCCAAACACCTTGTGCAAGAACACGGATTCTCTGAACATTTTACACTCAACAACTAATCTCAGTTAAATCCAAATATCTAAATTTTATTAAAAATTTGGTGTTAAAAAGAAAAAACAAAAAACAAAAAACAAAAAAAAACAGACTCTTCGGAGAATAAACTGATAGTTACCCGAGAGAGGTGGGCAGGGGGATGAGTGAAATAGGTGAAGAGATTTAAGAGTACATTTTTCGTGATGATCAATGAATATATACAGAATTGCTGAATTGCTATATTGTACATCTGAAACTAATATAACACTGTATGTTAAGTATACTGGAATTAAAAAAAAAAAAAAAAGTTGGTGTTCAGGACAGCACATGCCTCCTTCACATAAAATACCATTTTTAAATGATCAGTGTGATAAAAAGAAATCTAAGTTCTGATGAGAAACATGTCCCAAAAATTGCTCTTATTAAGTATAATATATAAGCAGCACATTTATATTTTTAGATAAGAGCCACAGCAACCAAAGATAAATGAAATGCCCAAAGAATGCCAAGATTTTATATTAGCAATTAACTTCACTGTCTACCACCTCCCAGCCTTGAGTCAACTGAAAACAAAACAAAAATGTTTCATTCAATTCTGTTAGGTCAGCAGAGAAGCTATAGAATTCCTCTAACCTATAGTTATCCAATATAGTAATTATGAGAAACTGCTTTTTCACTTACTTTTGCCACACTTTTTCTCCCAGGTGTACACTTTTGTAATGAACAGTGAGATGATCCCTACGACCAAAACATTTTCCACATTCTTCACACTGATGGGCCTTCTCACCTTAAAGACCCAAATATTTTGATTATAATATGATATGCACTTCAGTTTGTCCCTCCAGAAATATATTATCAAATGTTAAGATAACATGGTAGGAAATATACCAGAAAAGTAACCCTTTATTCTGAGCTATTTGTTTTATATTCCCTACTCAAATACCTTTCTTCAATAAATCTATGCTTATTTTCATGGATGTGAGCCCTTTTCCCCACTTGGAAAAACAACAAATATGTTTTTTGCTATAGACTTAAAATCTTAACCTTTCAATGTTACAGAGAAGATAAATGAAATTACTCCAAAACTTACTAATTTTTTTAGGAATATATTAAGTCTAGATGTCAAATACTTCAAGTGAAAATACATTGAATCAAGAATAGGCTGTTTTACTGTTGATAAAAAAAGTCCCGAAAATTTTCAGATCTTTGTACTTTATTTTTAAAATATTTTTCATCTGTGGGGATTTCATACATCTATTTGTAATGAGCCAAAATAAAATATGAAGTAAAATTCTAGATTAGTCCCATTTCTCATCTCCATTCTTATATTCAGTTACAAAGGCTTGGCCTTTAAAAAACCACTGTTTCAACTTAATCCAGTATGCAATTAAAGCATGTCATCTCCAGAATTAGGAATTTAGAATTCTTCTCCTAAAAATGAAAATGCATAATTTCAGTGAAAAAGTCATCAGACTGTTAGCATCTCTTAAAAGTGTTGATAAGAACTGCAACCTCATCGTGATCATTTAAGGAAATAATTACAGCCATTGCATACTTTATATTTAGATTATGTTTATAATAATAATAATCACCTGTTCTACTGTGCTCATAGAGATGGCTCTTTCCCATTATTGTGCTCATATAGTTGGCTCTCTTAGCATTCCTGAACATCAATCTGAGAGGAAAATATGAAAGAAAGCCCCAGAATATAAAAATTATAAATACAGTATAAAGATCCGAAATTGATCAGGATTATTAACATACTCTTTTCCAAAGATGGGGTTTCAAAAATTCACTATTACATAAACTATAATACCCAATTATAATCATTTCTCTTCAAACATCTGTTTTGCTAATTTCTTTAAAATCCAATAAAAATGAGAAATGTTATCTTGGCATTTCCCTTTAGAGGAATGCCAATATCAATTACTGCACACATTCACATTATATTCAAAAATGCAAATTTTGAGAATTTGATTAAAACAAACTTCAAAATATAGTCTGTAGTCATATAAGGAAACCAAATGATTAAAACTACAGTGAACAAAAACATGTCATAAAATTATGTTCCTTTCAGATATTTTAAAAAAGGTTTTCAGAATCAGCATTATCAATGAAGTGACTATGACCAGCATTTGCCAAATTATTTAAATTATAGCCAACATAAACACGATGCAGTATGTGGTTGCAAGTGCCTTTTTAAAAGATCTTATAAACATCATTACAAAGTACACCTTCCTTTACCTGAATGTATTTTTTTGTGCTTTGTAAGGTGGTCATGACGAATAAATGTTTTCCCACATTCGTCACATTCGTATCTTTTATCATCATGATGTACTCGTAAGTGAAGTCTATAAAGAAAAAACAATTGAAGACCATAAAAACTGGTGACACCAAGGAAAAATCTTGATTAACTCTAAGGGAAACTGGGCTGTTTACTTATCCATTCACCCTCATACGTTATTTGCTCTACTTCTTGAACTTTCATCTTTCCCGACTCCTTCACTACCAGGCTACAAGGTTCCTACTCACTTTTTCAAAAGACATCTCAACATTTGCATATACACTACGTCTACATGACATTCCTTCCTGACTTAGATCCTAAGTCTACTTCACTAAACATACTAAATGTATAAAGTTTTTGTATATCTGACTGGTGGAGTTTCAGAGATAGCAAAAGTAGGAATGAGTCAGAAGTAATTAGAATCAGACAAATAAGGTAAGTGACTTAAACCTGTGATACAGCAAATAATTAAAAATTAACCCTTTTCTGGACAACTGATACCATTTATAAATTGGTAAGTAAAAATTTACTAAATTTTATAAGTAATCAACTTTCTGACACGTTTTTGCTACTTTTCTTCATACTAACCAAAGTGTAGTTCATTTTATAGTCACCAAGGACAGGTTATACATGTTTAAATTATTAAAATTCATTTAACTTGAATTATTTTTAGCACCATAATCCTCTATCAAATATATCCCAGTGAAATGAATAGTTTTCCCATTCAAGTTGCCAAAACAGATATTGATTTCATAACTAAAACCAATAAACTGACTGAATTACATCTAAAGAGGACACATTCTATTTAAAAAGAGGTAAAAGAGGAAATAAAAAATGAAAGTGTAAACATTTAAGCCTTAAGATTAAAAACCCTAAGAGCATTAATTAACATGTAAAATGTACATATATCTCACATTATTTATTCAGGAAAAAGCCAACTTTTCACAAATGGCACATGTGGTCAGGGATTCAGCTTTAAAAACAGTTACACAGGTTACAACTAATACACAGAAGACTTTCCTAAACTGAGAGTCCTAGAGTTTTCAATTTTGCCATATTTCATTCCAAAATATTCTTTGATAATTAAGAGTAATGAAATATACTAAGGTTATTAGAAAATCAGAGTTTTAATGAGTTTTGATTCAAAGAAAAGTAATGAAATAAATTTATATGATAGTGACTTAGTAAAGCATTTAGCAAACTTGATGATGAAATATTTAATATTTTGTACTACAGAATAAAGACAATATTAAAAGTTGTAACGTAGGGGGAAAGTCAAAGTTTTTTTGCATGATTTTAAGTGCTAAGAAATGTTTTAATTCAACAAATAACATGCAACAATAAAACAGAATTAAAATAGAGACATAATTTTAAAAAGACATAATTTATCTCACCCAATATAGGGGAAAAATGTCTTGACTTACCTGTATGAACTTCCATGACGGAAACTTTGCCCACAAATACTACAAAGATGAGGTTTTTCTCCACTATGGATTCTTAAATGTTCTTTCAAAGTAGTCCTGTGTTAAAAAATATATACTTATCTGAAGACTTTTTAATGTCAATACTTATATTAAACATAGATTTCCAGGGGTGCCTGGGTGGCTCAGTTGGTTAAGCATCTGATTCTTGATTTTGGCTCAGGTCATGATCTCAGGCTGATCATGAGATCAACCCCTGCACAGGGATCCACGCTGGCTGTGCAGCCTGCTTAAGATATTCTCTCTCCCTCTTCCTTTGCCCCCTGCCCCCCGTTGGTGTTCTCCCTCTCTCTCAAACAAACACAATTTTCAGAACGCTTACCAGAAAGGTATTCAAGCTAACAGATACTATGACCAGTTTCCTTTTTCCCTACAGTATTTTTGCTTTTTATTGGATTAGTCTCACAAGCATATAATCACATCTGTTTTGTCTCTTCTTTAAGACACATACACACACAAATTAACTTTGGCTTCCTTTGCCATTAGTTTGCTCAAGGATTTAACTATACAGCTTAAGCAGTTATCAAGAAGTACAATGATAAATGATAAATTATTACTACTGCATTAAGTAAAACTGATGTGAATTTTAGTAGAGAATTTAATAATGTATAAGCAATCCAGTATATCAGTACTATTTCTTTCAAGTACATGCTCAGGATCTGTGAAAAGAATGTTTTATGGCAAGAGAGCTTTACAGGTAACTTGTAACTTCTAGATGCCAATGTGAAAAAAGGAAATCATATAAAGAATACAATCACTCTCATTCTTAAATCTTCCAGCCCTACTGACCCAGGATGGGCTTGTTAAAATAAAAAACAAAGAGATCAGTCTTGAAAGTTCCCTGAGCAGACAAAATGAGTTTAGTCCCACAAACAAAGCCTAATATAGCTTATTTTGCAAGGATAACTTGCCCTGGGTCATTTGTTTATACCTCTGAAAATCACAGCCAAAACTTAAAGCTCCTTCCTAAGGTTGATATGAGGTAACTATTAACTAATTCTTTATCACTTAAGAAATTCTAATGTCACAACCAACCACTGTGAAGAATAAACAGTCACTGCTTTCTCATTGTATAAACTGCATATAAAAATATACCTGAGTCTCATTCTATGTTTTGGTTTGAGTGGTCCTGATTTGCAAACCCTTTTTTTTTTATGTAGGCACAATAAACTTTCACTAGTTACCACTTTGGTGATTCATTGGTTTTACTTCTGTTATTTCTGAACTTTTGGTAGGCTACTGTATAACCACTGCTGCTCCAAATATATAGCTAGCATTTCCTTTGGTTCTAACACTCAGAGATTTCCTACATGTCAAGTGCTGAGTAAGGATAGACAAAGTTATTCTGGAAGGAAAAAAAGTAAAGGGAAATGTTTCTGACCTTTTCGGGCTTTTGACTGTTTCTAATACTTGGTTTTTATTTTAATCCTGCATCTTCTGAGTGGTAAGGCTGAACCTGAGATGAAAGTAGATACATGCCAGTAGATGGTGCTCCTCCACAAGGCCCACCAACACTTGACACGTGTGGCTGCAGGTGTATTTAACTTTGTGGAAATTATCCCTAAAGTTATTCCTACACCCCCATCTATTAAGTAATTAAAAAGTAAAAAGATGGAGAGATTGTTTTAGTTTTTGGTTTACTTTTTATTTTTATAGAAAGACCTTTAAGAAAAAAAGAATTTATAATGTATAAAATAAACTGTATCAATCTAGAAGTTTTCATGTAAATATAGGATACTGATTTTCCTATTTTACCATTACATTAATTTGTTATTTTAAGAAAGTGGCATTTCTAATGTTTTAAAATTATGGAACTTTTATATTATATACTGAAGGATATAAAATTTGTACATTTTGTTCTAAGGATAGTATTACTACACTTAAATGCAGAATAAGACTTAGAACATTACTAAATCTCAGGATGCCTCTACATGTTCCTTCTTGATCTCTCAGATAACCATTTATGTTAGCCATTCCCTTTCTTCTTTTACTACCTAGTAGTATGTATCACTAAGTAATATAGTGTATATTTTTGAAAAACTGAATAGCAAGCACAAATCTAACAATATTGTCACTATTAGCTCAAGAGCCACAAGACAGCATGAACAGGGTGTCTGTATTAAAGTCTGGCTGTAGCTTGCCTGAGAACTGGCAAGAGTCCTTTCTAACATGTCAGTGTTAGAGTCATGAATAAACACTGGAAAACAGAGGGTTCATCACAATCAGAACATCTGACAACCTAGAGTGGATCAAGTATTAGAAGTCTGACAGAAATACAGTCAAAGTGAATAGGCTGCTATACAGATTTTGCTTCTAAACTTACTATGGGCTACCTGTAATTCTCATGGATAGATCATAAATATTCTGACCTATTATGATAGGTCATAATATTTCTGTGAAATGAAACAAATATCCTCAGTTAAATCAAGTAGCAAGGCATAAATATAATAGTAGGAACCTCACTAACAAGTATACAGGTATGATACAGTGGCAGAGAAGAGGTAAGAATTTGAATCAGGGAGAAGAAAATGGGGAGCTGTTATTCAATGGGTATAAAGTTTCAGTTATGCAAGATGGGTAAATTCTAGAGGTCTGCTGTACAACATTGTGCCTTAACTCAATGTTAATTCTGTATTAATAACTTAATACGATTGTAACTTAATAACAATACTGTATTGTACTCTTAAATATTTGTTAAGACGGTAGATCTCATGTTAAATGTTGTTACGACAATAAAATTTAAAACAAAATTTGGGGGTCAGACCTACTCTAGCATTCTGTCCCCTAGCTAAAAGAGGAAACAAAAAATTAAAAAAAAAAATGTTTTAAAAAAATAGGGATCCCTGGGTGGCGCAGCGGTTTAGCGCCTGCCTTTGGCTCAGGGCGCGATCCTGGAGACCCAGGATCGAATCCCACGTCAGGCTCCTGGTGCATGGAGCCTGCATGGAGCCTGCTTCTCCTTCTGCCTATGTCTCTGCCTCTCTCTCTCTCTGTGTGACTATCATAAATAAATAAAAATTAAAAAAAAAATGTTTAAAAGAGGAAACATGCCAGCAGGGATCTTAGCAATGACAACCCTCAATCTGTCATGCAGCATTACTACCACCACTGTGCGCTGATTACCCATTGTATACACATTTTGCACAACTGACAGCTTGGAAACTTCATTTACCATCTCCTATGAATTCCCTTTGCCTCTATCCAGTATCACAATTTCTATTTCCTGTAGCTCCTTTAGATGCTTCATGAGAAAGAGTACATCAAAGGCTAACTTTTTGATAATCATGAAAAATGTCTTAATGTATCTTCAGGCTTGGTTGTTAATTTGACTAAGAACAGAATTCTAGGCTGGAAATAATTTTCTTTCAGAAATCTCCAATCCAAAGTACTACTGTGTCATTTTATATCTAGTGTTGCTATTCAGAGAGCTGTCCAAGTAATTCTAATTCATAATTCAATGTATGTAACTTTTTTTCCTTGAACAATTAGAAGCATACAGAAGCTTCTCTTTGTGCCCAGTGTTCTGAAATATCACAGTGATGTATCTTGGGGTAGGCTTATTTTCATCTAATGTCCTAAGCATTTGATGGGTAATTTCAGTCTGGCAACTCATGTCCTTCAGTTCTGGGAAATTATCTTGAATTATTCAGTGATGATTTTTTTCCCTTGCTATTTTCGTTGTTCGCTTTTCCTTTCTGGGCCTTTTGACTGGTTCTCTAATGTTCTAATTCTTGTCTCACACTTCTGTATCATTTGCTCTACCTTTTGGGAGGTTCCCTCAACTTTGTTCTTCAATCCTTCCATTAGAGTCTGTACTTTGTCTATTACACTTGGAATTTCTGGGAGCTCTGATTTGTTATGTTAGTGACTCTTACATAGCATCTTTTTCTTGTCTAATGGATTATAGATCTCCAACTGAGGATACTCATAATTGTTGTTTACCTCTTTTTTTTTTTTTTGCAAGTTTTCTTCTTTCTGCATAATCTGTTTCCTTCAAGATTTTATTTTTTTTCCTTCATGATTGTGTTGGCATCTAGCTCCCATGTTAAATGCTTTTCTTCTGTGTTTTAATTCTTCTATCTGCCTATGATTACATGTGATGGACTAAAACGTGGATGGCACGGTCAAAGAGCATGAGGGCTTGGATGACTAGGCTTCACAATAGGTGACCTGAGTGTACTATTTGTTAGAGAATATATTTGTCCTTTGCTTGGCTCAGATTTTTAGGGAACTGTTCTCTAATCTACTGCGTGAGGGGTAAAATCGAAAATCCAAGATGTCCGCAGGGACAAGGCCTGGGGCTCACTGCTTTAAACATTCAGAATGCATTCACCATCTAACAACATGGTATACTCCACCAGATATCTGCTAAGTTGGGATAGAGGTAAGAGCCCAGCAGCAATTACCTGTGCGGGTGGCAGAAGAAAATCCAAATAATCTAACTTCTAAAGTTTTGTTTTGTTTTTTTTTTTTACTCCAATGCTCCCTGTTCTGTCTTCCTTCGCCCTAGTTCCAAAGGTATCGGATACTGCCCACTCCTATACCTTTCGTGGATTCTATGGTGTAAACTATGTTCTTGAGTTGTCCACTGCCACCTTGGGATTTGTCTTTCTTAGATCTGCTAAGTCAGTTTCCACTGATCTATCTGCTTTCTAGCTTCCAAATCTGTGTTGCTCTTTCCACATTTCTGTTCTCCCTATCTTTGTAGCTTACTGTCTTTTAAATCAGCTAATCAATCAATAACCTTTAATGTAGTTTTAATGGGGTTTCAGAAAGAGACAAAGTGGAATCTATGTTAAAGTTACCATATAACCTGCAAATCCTAACTTCATATCATCTTCTATAACATTTTATGTAATTTCTTCTTCTGTCCTTAAATTTCAAATTAAAGTATAATTTAAGTAACTTATATCTGGCATTATCTAAATCGTTATAAACTATATTTGTTAACTATTTCTATATAACAGTACCAAGATTATACTGGGAGTGTAGATGATTCCTCACCTTTCTCGTACTGATTTTCCACAGATAAAGCAAGTCCACTTTCTCTTCCCACCATGGGTACATTCTATATGGCGTTTCAAATTTCCAGTGTCATTAAACTGGCGGCCACATATATCACATGGAAAAGGACCTAAAAAGGAAAGAAGAGTGTACATTAAAAGTTTATAAAGAATAGATATGAAGTTAAATGATAGGTATTTATGAATGTATACCTACCACTGTAAGTGCATGTATTATAAACAATGTACTTATTCATTTATAGTTTTCTCTTCTCTTCTAGATTGTTTATTCCTAAGACAAGTTAACAATCATCTCTATATGCCCAGAGATGAGTTTAGGGTGTGCCGTCTAATATAATAAATGATGAATAACCTAACGAGTTAATAAATTGAAATGGCCAAGTCCTAGTTTGAAATCAGACTGGAACAAAGTAAAAAAAACAGTCATATGCCAGAAAGGAAGTTACTGAGAAACTTTGGAAGAATAAAGGCATCTGCAGAGTTCATAATCTGGAAATTTACTGTTGTTCCTCAAAACCACAAATTTTTAATGATGAAAATACTGTAAACTCTACTGTGAACTCTAATGAGAAATTAATCATAATAGAACAAGGGAAAGAAAAGGCATTTGGACACAGGAATTCATAAGCATATCTATAAGCAAAATTGTTCAGTAGCTGCAATAGTTTTGGGGGAGTTTCAACATGTTTTTGAGAGATGACCTCAAAATGTATTAAGCTTCTTTAACATATTCTCATTTAAAATCCCCAATATTTCATCTTCCATGAGATCTGAACCTTTTATTCATCTATTAACTCTTCAACAAGTATTTATTGATTTTTAATTCATTACTAGCACTGGGTTAAGTAAAGTAGTGTTAGGGAAAATCCCTCCATCTCCTCTTACAACTCTTCACCAAAAAAACAAAAAAACAAAAAAACAAAACCTTCAAGAGGCTGGAAAAAAGAGATTCAACATTTGCACAGTTAAAGATAAAAAGATAAAGCAAATAAAAGCACCAAGATGAGTATGTTATGGCAAGTGTACGTTAGGCCAAGAGTAAAATAACTATGTATTCCTGAAGGCTCCAGCTGGGTAAAGAAAGAACGGAGTATTCTCTTTCACGTTCGGTTACTTACCAGTTCTTCAGAAGAAATACCTACATTCTTTCCCCTATATTGGATACCCAGTTTTGCATGCAGTTGAACCTCCTTGAACTTGAAGCTAGGCTGGGAAGTTACTAAAGGAGTTTTTCATGCCAACTCTCTAAATAGGATAAAATTAGAAGATTTGACTTTAAAGCCAATTACGATTTTTATACTTATACATAGAGATATATTAAAAATTCTTCTACTCTGACTGTTCAGACTGTATTCCTTAGAAATCTCTCTCCCTTTGATTTACAGAATATATAATCCTAATGTACGTAGTGCAAGTATGGCTTTGAATGACCTAAAGCAGTAATACACAGGTGTGTGGTATGTGGACCAACTGCATCAGCATCACCTGGGATCTTGCAGAAATGCAAATTCTTGGGCGATACCTCAGACCTGAATGTACATACATCCATCACATAACATACAGTGATTCAGGTAAATAGAAGCATAGAGGTGGTATGTGTGTACATACATATGAAATGTATATATTACGTATTATATGTACATACATAAAACATATACACACATAGTTCTTGTTCAACCACCCTTTAGGAATGCTTTCTTTAACAATTCTAACTGCTATCTGTTCAAGGATCTGCTTGTATAATTTTACTGACAGGAAAAATAACTATTGTGTGCAAGCTAAGTTACTTCAATTTGTAAGTTCCAATACTTAAAAAAATTTCTAAATTAAAACTAAACCTATGCCTTAGGATGTCTACTTAGGTCGACTTAGAATACCTATGTATTTACTAAATTATGTATTTATTTAGCAAATCAAGAACAGAAAAGGAAGTGGAAGCAAATATGTTAACCATAAAATTATATTTTGCTATGATGTTTCTATAACATGGGACAAAAAAAGATTATCTATGGTTTTCATCTCAAAAAGGAAGAAGCCTACCAATTTCACAAGAGAAACTCTTTAAAAAGAAATTTCTCACATGCAACATGCAACCATGAATATGTCTCCAACTACATTCTGCTAAGTATAAAAACTGCTTCATATGATGGCTTCTTAGGAATCCTAAGATGAGATACTCTGATAGAACGACTTACTAAAGGCAATTCATAAAATACTAAAGCTAAAAAAATAGTCTTCCAGCATACATTGTCTTATATACCAGAATTGTAAAGATTAAGGGTTCCTTATTACACAGTTGTGCTATCTACCTTTCCCCGACAACATATTTCAAGGTTCTTTCACGTAATTTTAAGACCCTGTGTCACCGTAATTACCCACCTCTTGAGAACGTACTTGTCAATATCCATCTTGATTGTTGGTATCCAGAAATGAACGCAATGTTCCAGATGAACTTAAAATCAGTGAGATAATTATCTCCCTGATTCTGAACAATAGATTTTTATTAATATAGTTTGAAACTACAGTGATTTTAGTCAGTCATATGACATTATTGGTTCAGATTGTGCTTTAAAAACTTTTGCTTTTAAGCCCATCTATAAATAGAGGAGTTTGGATTTTATACCATTTACAGTTCCTCAATCCCCAATGACTAAAAGTCAGATAATTCCCACGTTTATGATTTTGTATTTACTCTTAATTTTAACTTTTCTATAGCACAAAGATTTTTTTTTTTACATTTTTATTTTCTGCTCTATTAACTAGCTCTGCCAGCTTTATGTCATCTACAAATTTCATAGGCATGAAGTATACATTTTTATGTAAATTGAATAGGGAAAAGGCTGCCTTCTGTTTGAAAGGCAGCTATGCTCACCACTATATCACCAATGCTGCAGAACAAATGGTCTCTACTTTGGATGACAGTAATTCTTTACCTGTATTAACTGTCTTAAATGTAACTAATTGTACTACCATCTAGCATACAAGTTTCCACCTTGGCCAGAAGCACTAGAGAGAGGATTTGTCAAATATAATACTAAATTCCACATATACTAGGTTCATTTCATTCCCTGAAAAATGAGTTTTTTCCAAAACAAAAATGCGTTATTCAAGCACTCACAGACCTATCCAACAATGAATGAACTGATTGAATGCAGTTTATGATCACAGACACATCTGCCACCAAAACAGAAAATAAACACATTTACTCATCTGCAAGAACAGCAGCACATCCCGTATTTCTCCCAATTTATCTGACTTCCTTCTCCTAAGTGGTTCAACAGCAGCAGGCTCCTCCAGCATGGTGTGATACTCAATAATTCCTATTACTGGGGTGCTTGCGTGGCTCAGTGAGTCTTGCGTCTGACTCTTGATTTTGGCTCAGGCCACAATCACAGGGTTGTGAGATCGAGCCCCATGTAGGGCTCTGTGCTTAGTGCAGAGTCTGCCTAAGATTCTTTCCTTCTCCCTCTGCCCCTCCCCTACTAAAATAAATAAATAAAATCTTAAAAATATATATATAAAAAATAATTGCTATGACTGCTCTTAGAAAAAGTAATTTGCTTACCCAGATGGAACTTTTCTTGATGCTTTAACCGTGCAAATCGTGATTTGAAATGTTCTTCGCAATAGGTACACTTAAAAGGCTTATCTTGAGAATGTAGAATCATATGTTCCTCCAAGTGTGGTCTTCGAGTAAAAGACTTCTTACAAATCTAAAAGAAAATGTACACAAAATATAAAGGTACTTGAATTAAAAGTTAAAATACCAAGCTCATGATGAGAAACAAACATACAAATTCAAGTAGCTAGAGAAATTTTTCCCAACAGAAAAGTTACCAAAAGTATAATCAAATTCTAATTGTGCAGGGAAAAAAATGCCATGAAGAAATTATAGTATGGAATTATTTTAAATTTGTACTAAAGGTAGCTGAATTTCAACTCCTTACGTTTCTAATAGGATAATTTCTAGGATTACACAGTACTCTTAATATCTTCATTCTAGTCAAGATTTCTAAAATCTGTTAAATGTATATTTTTATTTTTTATTACTTTTTAAAGATTGTTATTTATTTATTCATGAGAGATATAGAAAGAGAGGCAGAGACATAGGCAGAGGGAGAAGCAGGATCCCTGTGGGGAGCTTGATGCAAGACTCGATCCCAGGATCATGACCTGAGCCAAAGGCAGATGCTCAACTACTGAGCCACCTAGGTGTCCCAAATTTGTATTTTAAATCACATGTCATGAATAAAAGGTTTTATTATTGTTGCCATATATTTAATTGGGAATAAGAATAAGAAACCACAGAAAATAGTTTTAGAGTTTATCTCTTGAAATGGCCAAAAGGAAGAGCTTTTTAAAAAAGTCTGGCAGACATGAGATTTAAAAAGGGGGAGGTCAATGTAGGTTCAATACTGTGACAGATATACCACTTTGAGGGGATGCTGATAATGGGGGCAAATATACATTTTTAGAGGCAGAGGGTATATGGGAAGAAGTCACTATACTTTCCTCAAAAATTATGCTATAAAACTTGAATTGCTCTAAAAAACTAAAGTCTTAATTTTCTTTTATTCAAAGGGGGGGGAAGGGGCTGCTGTGACAACAACGACAACAACAAGGACAAGAACAATATAACATGTACTATATACTAGGCACAATGCTAAATAATTAATGGTTTATTTTACTTAATTCTCACAATAATCCTGTGAAGTATGTATCATTTTTATCATTTTATAGTTGATGATGAAACTTAGTAAGGAGAAGAAAGCAACTTATGTAGATCCAAACAGTAATTAACTTCAATTCCTGGAAGCTGAAATTAGAGAAATGGTGGTAATTTTGCTGTATATATAAATTGAAGCCCAAAAATAAGGAAGACAAATGATAGCTTATGACTTCTTCAAACAATATTTACCTGAATAATGAAAAAGTATTTTAGGGGTTGTGGCAGAAGAGGGATCTAAATATTCTTTGCTACTACTGGAAAAACAGAAACTAATTCCTATCCCCTTAAATCTGATCTAGCTGTAGTAACCTGTTTAAACAAAAGAATGTGTTGAGAATGATGCTGTCTGATTTCTGAAGCTAGCCCATAAAAAGTCTGATCGTTTTGGGGTTCCTGGGTGGCTCAGTTGGTTAAGTATCTGACTCCTGATTTCGGCTTGGGCTGTCATCTCTGGGTCATGGGACCGAGCCCCAGCTCGGGTTCTGCACTTGGTGGGGAGTCTTCTTGAGATTCTCTCCCTCTCCTTGTGCATGCATGCACGCAGAAGCATTCTCACTCTAAAAATAAATAAACCTTTTAAATAAAAATGCTGATAGTTTAACCTGGGCTTCTTGGAGCTTAGCTACCATCCTAGAAAGAAGATTAAGTAGCCTCACGAAGAGACTACTTCTGGAGAAGAATCAAGGTCCCTAGCCAACTGTCCTTGCTGAGCAGCTTGTCAGCCAACAAATTCCACCCGTGTGTGTAAGCCACTTCGAAGTGGGTCCAAACCAGACAAGACCATACCAGACCACCTATATCACCTGAAAAGAACTGAGTGCTTCAGTTGACACCAGGTGGAATGGAATTACCTAGCAAAGCTATGCTCCAAATTTAGATTACTGACCCACAAAATGGTGGGATATAATAAAACGGTTGTTAAAAGCCACTAAGTTTTGAGACAAATAACCAGATGTGGGGGGAAAATTCTAACGTTTTAACTCCTACTTACATAGCAATGTCAGTTTATATACACAACTATAAGCACATGCTATGGTGGTTGCATTAAAAATAAAAAATAAGATTTCCATCAGGTCTACCATCTAAAAACTAACCCTTATGGGGTTTAATTTGAAAATATTAGGACAACTTTGTACAAAAGAAAGATTCCAAAAGTGAGATAAGCTAGGTTTATATTACTTTAAAATCTAATTACTTTCCCCAGAGGTAACATTACATTGATTTTGGTTTTCTACTACAAATTAAAAGCTCTTACATCACATTTCCAACTTTCACTCTTGGTCTTCTTAATGGAGATAAATTCTTGTGCATTTTCAGGATGAAATCTATAAGGAAAAAAAGACTATTAGGAAAAGATTATATTAGCTAAGTTCATATTCCATATAATCTGTCGACAGTGATTGTAAGAATCAGGCACTGATTTCTTTCATAAAGAGAAAAGCACATGTAAATTACCTTAAGAATATATGTATTGTTAACATTTAAAAAATGTATATGCCCAAATTTATGCAGAAATAGTCAATGAAAAGTCTGATATTTTAAATACATTCAGGAACCTAGCTATTCACAGATAATCTTTAAGATAATTTGCTTGATTTATGGTTTTTTTTGGTCCAAATTTCAGTAAATTTCCTTTCTTAAAATTAAATATGCAATACTGTACTAAACATGCTTTCTCTCACAAATTTTTATACACCAAAGACAAAGTTGAGCACAAAGAATAAGTTTCCTAAGTTCTAAAACCATGTATTTTGAAAATACGCCTGTCAAAACCCAAAATAAAAAACAGGAGGACTAAAATACCATCTTAAACTTCTCTAGTTCTTGTTTCAACATCAAAAAGATTCATCTCAATAGCATTAATAAAAAACAAACATTTGCTGCTCTTACTAAATTTGTAATCAAATATATTTGTAATCAGAAATGTTTGCAAAATATTAAGCAAAATAAGAATTGGAGACAAGCATCCCATAGTTGTTTTTAGCTTACTCCATATTTAAATTAGAAGGCACAATAAAGTATATTATGGAAGCAAGATAATACTTGCCTCTTAACATGCTTGGCTAAAGTCTTCTTGCTTGCATGAAGTTTATTACAGTAAGGGCACTTGTGCTCCTTCTTATGAAATTCTGTTTCATTACTGTGCTTCTTTCTGTGAACAGTTAGGTTAGATTTTGTCGAATAGCGCTGGTGACAAATATCACACTCAAAGGGCTTCTCACCTGTGTGAACACGTGTGTGGCTCTCATATTTCCCTATAAAAAGAGAGAAGTTAAAATTACATTCAGTATATTAGTACACAGTGACTCAAATTTGACAGTGAAATAAAATCCCATGATTAATAACATTTAATACACACACCCACACACAAAATTCAAAAAGTTTACCTAAATATAGATCTCTGATAAACCTTAAGACTTATTACTTTGATTGTACTGCTTTCCTTGAAAACTAGGGTCACTGAAAAACAATTATTCATGTTTAGGTATTTTAAAAATTAAGACTTGAGTAAATTTGCTTAAAATTCTGTTGGCAAATTCACTGAACTTAAATACTTTAATATATATATTTTTTTAATTTAAAATTGACCTTCAGCAAAATTCTACTTGTCACTTAAGATTCACTATTTTTAACTTCACTTTTAGTATGTATATGCATGAATTGAAAAAAATTTTCAGATTTGACAGTCCTTTTAAAAATATCTTAAAAAGGCGAAATAAGGACTGTGTGGGTGGCTCAGTTAAGTGTGTGCCTTCGGCTCAGGTCATGATCCTGGGGTCCTGGGATAGAGCCCCACATCAGGCTCCCAGCTTAGTAGGAAGCCTGCTTCTCCCTCTTCCCCTGCCATTCCCCCTGCCTGTGCTTGCTCTTTCTCTGTCAAATAATTTTTTTTTTCAAAAGGAAAAATAATATGCTTATGTATCTTAGAATTCTTGACAGTTTTATCTATCTTTCCACAGAAGGTAGTCTGGAAAGGGTACCACAAATCTAGAATACTCAACAAAACCTATACTTTACTACAGTATATTCATGTAAGATCTCTCCAACTTATAAGACATTAGAAAACAAATCACCTGTACTTGATGCATGCTTAACATTAAACTGCTAAAGCCAACATATGTGGGCAGTACCAAAGAAAGCAGGAAAAGGAAAGATGAGCTGGTATAATGCATAGACACCCAAAGTCATACTAATGTGAGATTTGTATTATAATCTGAATACATATCTAAATTCTGTACAAATGTTACAGGTTTCTCCAACAGGGAAAAAAAAAAAGAATTTTAAC
Source organism: Canis lupus baileyi (assembly GCF_048164855.1). Lineage (NCBI taxonomy): Eukaryota > Metazoa > Chordata > Mammalia > Carnivora > Canidae > Canis > Canis lupus. The sequence goes on from NC_132843.1 coordinate 75,917,650, forward strand.
ATGAACTTTCCAGGGGAAAAAGTTACAATAAAAAATGAAATAAAAAGATACGTTTTGGCTTAATTTTCATTTATACTCCTATTTTGACTAAAAATTTTTCATATTATTATGTAGAACAGAAATTTCTAAAGTCCAGAGACAGAACAGCATCACAGGTAAGGGCACAGACCCTGGATTTATGCACCTAGATATAAATGCTGGCTTTTAAAATAACAGGCTATGGAACCTTGGACAAATAACCTTTCTATGCCTCAAATCCTTCTCAGCTGAAAAAAATGAAATGAAAATACTTACCTCATATGATTGTCATAGGAATAAATGAATCAATACATATTAAAACACTTCTAACAATGTCTGATACAGTATGAGCTATCAATTGTTATTATTACTCTGTAATCAAAGCTGTGAATGTGCACATCTAGTAACTTAAAGTAGAAATTTCGATGAAAGATACTTCTGAGCGGAAAGCAATAAAAATAAGAAAAAATATTACTGGTAACAGCAGTGGTCAATTAAAAGCTTACCTTTGCTCAGCAAAATAAATGTATAAATTTTTCTTTAGGCCAATGCTAATGTAAATATAGCATTTCAGTTATATACTTAGAAAAAATTATATACATATCATGGAAATTAGGAAAAAACCCAAATATTCCAGACCAATGAGGAAAACAGATAATTGTAATTATTTTTCTTAGTGAAATAAATGAGTTCACCATTCTATTACATACATCTATATATGTTTAAGCTTAATAAACACCTAGTTTATTACCTAAAAATTAATTCCACTACACTTACATACGGAATACCCAGAAAAGGGAACCAAAGTATTTTTCTCAAGGGAGGGGGAAAGCTGACAATTACAAGCAAAGAAAAACTGAAGTATGATGAAAAATCCATTAAGTACTGATGTATAGACCACACAGATGATGGTGGATGCACTATTTACATACATACAGTCAGGAAACTCAAGTGTTTGGTCACTTGCTAAACTAGCTGTGTGACCTTAACTAAGCTAATTATTTAACCTCTCTCAGTTTATGAATACTGCATGGGGTTGCGAGAAGTACATGAGTTAATGTATATACAATGCTTAAAACATTCCAGCATTTAGTAAGCACTGATAAATGTTAGTCATCTATTACTATTATTATGTGGTTACTAGTCACAATACACACCTGTAAGTATCCTTCAAATATAGATACGGGTATAGCTGACTTATGAATATATATTATAATAGATCAAACTGGGGTTTCAGCTCTCTGGAAAAAGTCTAAGAACTTCACTTTTTCCCTTACGTTGTTAAAATAGCCTAGCATCTCTGTCTTCTCTCTGCCACTGATGGGAGATATTCTCCATTTGTACATATATACACACAACCTACGACCACCACTTCCTCTGCTGTGTTCAAGGGATGAGATTTAATACTGGAATTTATTGGGGGAAAGGTGTTCTTGTGTGTCCCAAAGTGAAGTCTGAAATGTCACAAATAAGTGGGTCCTACAGAAGAAGATCTGAACTCTTATGGCTTAAATCAAGTGTTTTACAAACTAAAGATCATTAGTGTTCATGAAATAAATTCCTTAGGTTGTGAACAGAATTTGGAAGGATTAGAAAGGAACAGAATAGAGTAAAAAATACCAGAGCATATTCACATTATTTTTGTGCAATGTTTTTGTTTCAATTTATGTATGAGCACATGTGTAAATATGTATATTAGATATGCATCTCTGAACTTGAACTATCCAAAATACTGATTCATATTACCTTTACAGGGTATAACCAGACATTACTGTTATAATATCTTTGGGAAAATGTTTTCTGAGTTGATCTTATTCTTTTTCTATTATTATAAAAAGGCATGCATGTATTAGATTTCTTAAACTTTATTACACATCAATTAGATATAAAGTCAGAATCCAAATATTAATATGTACTAAAATCCCACAATTTTAATTTTGAAAAGATTGAGATCATCGCAAGGAATTAAAAAGGTTTCCTTGATTGTGAAAGTTTTCACAATTCATTTTTATTAAATTTGTTTTTCAAATTATGTGACACATACTTGTGGTAAAAAAAAAAAAGTGTAAACAAATCAAGAGTATATAGTATGATTTTTCAATGATTAACTTTTTTTTTTTTTTTTTTTAGAAAAGGCCCACTCTTAACAGTGCACATTTAGTTAAAAGTCACACAAATCAAGAGTATAAAGTGTGATTTTTCAATGAATAACTTTTTTTTTTTTTTTTTTTAGAAAAGGCCCACTCCTAACTGGGCATTACAGTGCACATTTAGTTAAAAGACAACCAACCATCTAATGTTTAAATCTCATTTTTATACTCAAGTGAACAACAGCAACTCAACAAATCTTAAAGTATAAGAAAAAATTTTCACCAAATTTTGTATTTCCTATGAAAATCCCTTTGCTGAAAAGATGTTAATCATTAAAAGCATTTTCCCTTTAATTAAAGAAATTCTTTCTTGCTTGCAAATACAAATTAAGTTACATGTAGTTGAATAGCAAAACCACCAAAATGACAGTTAAATTAAAAATCAAAAGTACTTTTAACTATTAAATTTCCATTTTCCTAAAGACAAATAGACTTATGGCTTAACCAAGAAAAATAAATTTAACCAGAAGATCCAAAATTTAAAAAAATTAATTTAAATAAATCCAGCAGGGTCCAGAGAGACCAATGAAAATACATGTATTTGAATGATTCATTATGACATTAAGAATCTCTAAAGTGAAAAAACTTTTTTGTTAGGTTATTAATTCAATTTTATGCACACAGGCATTGCAAGGCCAATTATGTCTATGGATTTGAATTTCTGAACAACAGTAGAGACACAACTCCTAAGGAAACACTGAACCCGTAAAAGTCAGGTAGATCTCTAGGGGCAAATAAGGGAAAATTTTAATCTCTAAAGAAATTTCATTTTTAAAAAAACTGGTAGCAGTGTGGGAGGTACCTATAAACAGTCAACACCTACATTTGTTTCTTCTTATGCGGTGGGTAGAGAATTCAACAACAAATAAAATATTCATTTCAAAAAATTTTTCAATAAAAAATAGTATCCCTTCAGAGAATAATATACTATGTCCAACCATTCTTGGTTACCAAAAGAAAATGCATAAACTAACAAATTTCAACCAAAGAATTTTTCTAAAATGAATCCGAATATGAATGGTGTCCCAGGCTAAAGAAATTTTCACATGAAAAAACTTGACCTTGTGCTTAAGAATTTATTATTCCCCCATGAGTCATGCAAAATTACCATTGTCAGATTTTGTGAGTTTTACAAAAAGAAATATTCCCAAATTAGCTCATTGTGTATCTAGTATTGCTAAATCTTCTATTATTCCTTGAATTTATTCACATGGCATACTCTAAAGAACACTTAACTAAACTACTTAGCCTTAAAGAATTGTGTCACTATTATAACTCTTCTGTATTAAGAACAAAGTGGAATCTCTGTCATGTTGGTCTAGAGAGTCACATTTTTTAAAAAGCTATAAAGTATTTTCTATCTCTAGAAGAGATTATAAATTTAATCCAAGGGAAGATTTTAGTTCCCAGTAGGCACAATAAAAAAGATAAATTATCCAAATTTTCTCTCACCCATCTGTCATCTTTTCCCTATTTTTGCCTTTTCACCCACTAGGTTTTTTTCACCCACTTTACACCCTTAAGGGGGAAAGGTCAAAGGACTCTTATTTGCATGAGAATATACTGAGAGCAAGACAGCTGGTAGCCTAAAGAAAAATATAACTGGATCAGGAGTCCCACTTCAAGCAACTATTAAATACATCAGAAAGGATAAAAGACCCAAAGTAATGGAATCCAATTAGTCTACTACATATTGGAGCTAATGGTTCCAGCAGGTCTCACAGCTTATTCATTAATTCTCATAAACCACTCCAAAACACCAAAGTTAGAAGCTTATAAAGAAATCCAACTGGCCTCTTACAAGTCCAAAGTTACATCAGACACCAATCTTTAAATTTAGTTCATTTAAATAGGAGCTTACTGAAAACTTGCTACTTGCAATGACCTAGGGTATTAACAAAAATTAGTAACCAAAAGACACAAAATTTTCAGGCTTAAAATCTAATGAGAAATAAACAAACAAAAATCTAGGTAGCCATTTTTATCCATCACCCAGTCCACTTAGTCTATATTCAGTGCAACTGTTGATCTATCCCCTTCCCACAGCCCATTCTCAATGCTACTCATCTTCCTGGTCCAAGGCTACAATATCCTCTGGTCCTTTCCAATTTCAGTCTCCCTACTGAAGCCATCATGACCTTCCTAAAACTTCAGCAGGCTGTCATTTCCTTTGTCAAATTTTTTTCAAGTTTCTATCACTCACTGATAAAATCTAAACTCTTCTATATGGCATGAAAAACATGCAAAATTTGACCTCTGCTTACGTGCCAATCTTCATCTACCATTTTCATTATACCTCCCCACCCATCTTGAAATCACCCAGCCCTCAGCAATTTCCAGAACCAATATACCTCATCTTTGCACGTGTTAGTCCTTTTGCCATGTAAATTCTTTCCTATTCTTTAGTTCTCAGTTCAAATGCTATCTGCTCTATGAAATCTTTACTGATTCCTTTTACTTTTCCTGGTACGATTATCTTCACTGCAATGATTGTGTTTTTGCATGTACTCATTAAACTTTAACATTCTTGAGAACACAGAATATGTAATTTCTTGTTTATTACTAGTAGAGGTATGTAATAACTATACTAGATTAACAATAAGAGCAGCTAGTATTCCTTCAATATCTAAATTTCATACAGTATTCTGAGTGACTCACAAGACTACCCCATTTCATCTTCATAATAACCTCCATGAGAAGGTACTACTAGCATTGTATCAGCATCATCCCACTCTACCTATGAGGAAACAAAAATACAGACAGGTTAAGTAAGCTGCCCAAGATCTGGATTAAAAAATGCAGGTGGTCTGACTTCACTATTGCTCAAGCTTTTTTAATCAATATGATATAATCTCAATCTTTATCTCTGTCCTGGGGAAAAGCAAGTGGCACCAGTGAGGCTTAAGCAAAAGAAGGGGTGGATAAAAAGAAGGGTATAATATCCAATACATTCAGAAAAGTAGGCTGCAGGTAAGTCTACAATGTGACCTACTGATTCTCACAATTATTTGGGCTGCCCTCGGTTAAAAAAGCTGCATAACACCTTTCTCTTAGTATATCGGGAACTTAATCTTGAGCAGTGTTTTCCTAAATTGGGTGCAAAGAACTGCAGTGGGTTTTTTTGGATATTAAAAGAAGCATCACAGAAGTGTCTTATAATAAAATTATTTGAGGAAATGCCAAACTAAATAAAATTACCAAGTTTTTTTATGAGCGAACTTGACAGCGTTATGAGACTATGAATTATAGTATTTAGTTTTCCAATTTTACTTGAAATTAGAAAACATACAACTCCTCTTACTCTTAAAGCATCTCACAGCCCTCACATTCAACAGGATAGTTTAGAGATCTAAGTGTTTAGGCCTACAATGCCACTTGTGACCTGACCCCTGCTTATTCATCTCAAGTCAAATCAGGTCAAACTAAGAGAGTAGAAGAGGCATGTACTAAGAATATAGAGTCAAAGAAGAATCTACTAAAAAGATAATGTGCTCTCTAGTATCTCAATCCAAAAATACTCTCTTCTCATACCCCTCACAGTACTTGTTTTACAGTTGTGTGTGAGAGAGAGGGAAAAAGAGGGAGAGAAAGAGAGCCTGAGTTTAGCAAGCCTGAGTTTAGCAAGTTCCTTTATTCCTATGTTCTTCCAATTGAGTTACTCATGAAATTATTTTATTCATGTTTGTACAGAGTCTCAAACACAGTAAAAATAATGGTAAGTAATTATTAAATTAGATTGTCAAAAATATTCTGACTTGGAGATTCAAAGGCTTAAAATAAAAAGCAGTAAGAGGTTACCACTTATGCCATAGGGTGTGTACTGTCCCATATTTTAAGAGCAAATGATTACCAATACCTTATAAAATCAATTTTTACCTAAACCAGTAACGTAAGTAACTCAACACTGGAAATACATGGGGATATATCAAACTGCATAAATAATATTACAAGGTCAAGCTGCACTTCAATGTTCCTCTTAACATTATGTGGTGGAGTATATTTAAAAATTTCTGAACTTTGATTTATATAGAAATAGCTTAACTATTGCAGTTTAAAAGTTTACATTAGAATAGTTCTTGTAAAACCACCTCCAAAAATTATTTTGCTGGCAAATATTAGACCTCTTGAAATTAAATGTTCACTTACATACTTTTTAACTTAAGGTTATAGATCACATTTCCTGCATATACTTTTCTAATAAAGAAAAAGTTACTAGTTATTATAATAAAGACTACTAATCAAGACATTTCCTAAAGTCTCTACCTACAGAATTAATTTATATCCAGTTCAGTTTTATTCTTAACTATAAGCCTAAACTGAAACATTCCAATTCTAAACAGTACTAGGTAGATAACTAGAGACTTGCAACTCAGATACAGCCATGTTCAAGGGGAAATAGTATACAAATCATTAAGTTGAATTCAATTATACTAAATTCAATTTTCCAGGACTTAAAAAATAGGACTTACCTAGGAAATTAAATCAACATATAAATCAAAGCACGACATTCATAATTATTAAGTCTGGAGTTTTTTCATACCAAACACCTGAACTAACGATCTGTCACCTTTTAATGGGACATGAGGTAGGGAAAATAAAAGCTAATAAAAACAGTTAAATTCCTGAATCAAAACAAATTTAAAACAAGATAAAACAGGCACTATCAAATACCCACCCTAGTTAAAATAAGCACTATCAAACACCCACTCTAGTTAAATATTCCTCTAAAAGTTACTTTCAAAGCTTCGTTTTTAATTATCACCCTTAAAATATCAGGAAAAGTTATTAGAGACAGAACACAAGCTTTCTTTTCTTACCTATGCGGTCAAATGTCTTATCACATTTAGGACATTGCAAAATTTTTTTGTTACTGTTCTGAATGACTACAGGAGTTAACCCCTCATGAATATTTCCTACAGAATCACCAGGCTCAGGTTCCTCTTCTGCATCATTATGATCTTTTTCACTTTGTTCTTCAATGTCGGAGTATTCATCGGACATTTCCTCCTCTAGCTCATCTTCTTCAGCATTATATTCACTTCCAGGGTCCTCAGAATCATTCCTGTCTGACTTTTCTTTATCAAAATTTTCTTGATTCAAGTGGTCTGACCCATCACCACTTTCTTGTTCATCATCACTAGTGTCATCAAACTTAACAGGACACTTCCGATTCCTTTTCGATCTCCTTGTGGAAAAACTTCTCTCCAGCATTTTTAACCCATGTTTTTTCCCTAATAAAAGGGACCTATGGGTTTTAGCCAAATGATTTTCTAAAGACTTTTTGTAACAAAAATGTCTACTACAGAATTTACACTGATGATTATTTGATAGTCTTCCAGCTAATTCACTTAGTGTTTCTTCCGGTGAAGACTTTTCAGCCAGCTCAGTCTGAAAAGTGGCAACATTTTCATTATTTAGCAACTTCACTGCATCTATAATGTCCAGAAATTTTGCTGCCTCCAACACAAGAGGTATTTCATATTTGTACACAAAAAATTCTGACGTGTACAGAAATTCAAGCAGATGCTGAAAAACGGAGTGTGTTACGTGATCCAGGGTGACAACATCAGTGCTTGGATTTTTGCTCAAACACGCATGAAAATAACTACTGCCGACGGCAACAACGACTTTGTGTGCACTAAATTCTTTCCCTTCTACTATGATAAGTAAGTCACAGAAGGACGGGTGCTTCTGCCTATCATCGTTTAAATACTTCAGCAGATTCTTGTTATACTGCAAAGAACTCAAAAGTTTTCTCTGATCTGGAGAGGGAGGAAGTTCCTGGTAGCAGTGAAGAGCTTCAGGAGCTGGTCTTTCTGGGGAAGGAGTACAGGTTACTTCGTCACACCCCACTGCGACATTGCCTTCTGGAGAATCTTTGTGATAGCCCAGGTGGATCTTCTCGTCAAGATTTGAAGTAACCTTTCTCCTTTTCTTCATTGCAGTACAACAGTTTCAGAACAAGAAACTTCATAAGTGTCTTAAGGGACGTATTTAAAAAAAGAAAAGAAAAAAAAAAGGACAACAACAACAACAGAAAAACCAAAAAACTAGATTGTCTCGGTTAACAGCTTCTGGAGGGGCGTGCCCGACGGTTTCATGGTCTGCAAAAGAGGAAGAAACACGTAAAAATAATAATAGTAATAATAAAAAACAAAGACCATCGCAAAAACAGTCTTAAAGATCCATTGACGGCACCCGCGTACCAATCCTTTCTAAATCAAAACTAAATTATAATAAAGTCACACCTTCCCTTCTCCCGTGGCTATGGTTTTAGGGTGGAGAAGGAGGAGGGCCGGGTTATAAAAGACAGGCAACAAAAGAATAATTTTAAAGGAAGCCGGAGCACACCTTTCGGGCCTGATTCACGAACGGGATGGGTTAAAAAGAGGGCAAAAAAAAAAAAAAAAAAAAGGGGGGGGTCCCTCCAAGATCACGGCGGGTCTCAGGCTGAGGCGCGCTACCTTCAGGGTTTCGGGGCACCGGGCTGGCACAATAAGGCCGTGGCGGCCGCGACCCCCCGGTCTCCCCGCCGACCCGCCGGTCGCCCGGGCGGGGAGGGAGCACCTCCTCAGGGACGGAGAGCGTCCCGCGGCTGAACGGCCCGCAGCGCACGGCCGCGGGCGGGGCGCCCGGCAGGAGCGGCAGGGTCGCCGGCGGGGCGGCGGAGGGAAGCTGAGGAGCCTGCCCAGGCCCGGCCCAGGCGGACGCCGCGCCCGCCGACGCCGGCCCGCTACCCTCCCCACCCCGGTCTCCCCGGGCAAACGCCCCACAGACCCATTACCGGGGACCCAGGGCTCCCCCGCCGGCTCCCGGCCGCTCAGCTCCACTCCGGGCGCGCTCGCTCCAGCGCCTACCCACTTCCGGGTTCAGCCCCCCGCCTCACCCTCCCTCCCCGCCCCGCGCCCCGCCGCCCCCGCAGCCGCCGAACACGTCACCCGCGCGCAGCCTCCGCGCCTGCACTGCGCATGTGCGCGCACCCCGCCTGCGCGCATGCTCCGTACGCCCCCCCTTCCCCGCTCCCTGGGAGGGGACCCTAGCTACGCCCCGGATCCGTTACTCCGCGTTTTCGCGGCGGTTTGGTGGCCCCGCTGTGATTGACGCGGACGAGGCTTTGCGGGAAAACCAGGCTGCGGCACGGTGCGGGGGGGCAGGGTGAGGAGCCTGCTGGGCGCCGGGGAAAGTGGCGGAGGCGCGACAGCACGCACCGGTTTCCTCCGCGCTGGTGGCCGCGCTGCTTGGTGACCCGCGACCCAGGGCGCGGCACGCACGCCGGCCTTAGCGGACGCGCTGCATCTAAGCAAGAGGTTGAGGTCCTCTCGGTCCTTTTCGGCTTTAAGCCCCTAACGCGGTTGCTCCGAAAATTATTATTATTATTATTTTTTAACATCTCCATGTACACAGAAAATATCGGGACAGTTGTACGTACAAGTACACAGCTGTTAGGACAGGAAAGGCAGGCACAACAAAAAGAAAGAAAAACCCAACGAGAACAACTTTTTGAAGCCGGTACCTAAGCTGTGGCATTTCTGAGAGTCTCAAGTGATGCTGATATCCCTGGGCTGAGGACCCCAGTTTTGGTAGCAAGGTCCTAGTTGAGGCGGTTTTGCAGAAGCAAGGAAAATAAGAGCCTGAGGCCAAACAGAATGGGTAACCAGACTGGTGACCCCACGCCACCCATCACCTCCTACATGCACAAGGTATAGCTGGGAGCCTACAGGGGCCACCGCTCGCAGTGGAAGAACTAGTTGGGGTGGAAAGTTTCTCCTACGAGAAGATGGAAACTTTGAGGAAACTTGACTGACCCAAGTTTTCTTTGATTTGAAAATAGTTAAAACCCTTAATGAAAATACCTAGCACTCACACGAATTCCGGACAAGGATTCCTGTCACCTGCATGACTCATTCCCACAAAAGCCAGCCGTCTAAAATGAGAGTCCATCAAAAACAAGAGACTAAAAACTATAAAAACATTCTCTGCAGCCTTCGGATGCACAAAGCCTGAAGATATTGGATTTCTCGGAAACAGAAAATAAGTATATTTAAAATGTTTTTTAAAATAAAGGGAGGAGTTGAAGGAAAATGAATAAGTGAGAAATTGCTAAAAATAACCAAGCAGATTAAGAAAATAGATGTGAAAGCTATCATTTTATTAATACTTAGAACAGAGATGGAAATGTGTAATTATGGATTCTCATATTAAAACAGAAGAGAGGTTAAAACCAAGTAAAAAATGAATATATACAAAGAAACGGGAAAAAAAAGTGAAATGTAAGAGAAGCAATAGAGCAAAACTCAGAATATTAGAATACTTAAAAAGTTGAGAAATTTCTGGCAAGATTTGGCTATTAAGGAAAGAGAAGATGCAAATATAAACCCAAGAGTTTATTTTCTTAATAGTTTTGTAAATCTTCTGGAATGCACATACTGTCATTGTTAACAAAGTGACCTTCAGATGAGTCCTTTAGAATTTACCCTAAAAATTCTAAAAACATTCTATTATTAAGAATGTCTGTATATGCAAAAACAGTTTAGCTGTTCTGATGGAATTTGCTGGTCTTTAACCTCTTAAGTGAACAGTAAATCAGTTTGAAGGATCGCCAAATCTTAGAAGTGTAAGGAGAATATAACTGAATGCAACAGTGATTAAAATGATGGATGCAGGGGTGCCTGGGTGGCTCAGTGGTTGAGCGTCTGCCTTTGGCTCTGGTCATGATCCCAGGGACCTGGGATCTAGTCCCCCATCAGGCTCCCTGGGGGGAGCCTGCTTCTCCCTCTGCCTGTGTCTCTGCCTCTCTCTGTGTCTCTCATGAATAAACAAAGTCTTTTAAAAAAAATGATGGATGCAATCTTCTAACAAAATATCAACCTGTGCTTTAAAAATTGGCAGAACTAATATGAGAAAGACAAACCAACATTCATATAGTAACTTATAGTAACTGATTACATCAAAAAATTCCTAAGAAGCATACCATTTTTAAAAAGCCTTAGTAAAATTGACCTAGATGATACACATAAGATAGTGCATCTAACAGTTACAGTATACAAATGAAGCACTTATAAAAATTGATCTGGTAAAAAAAGAAAGATCATTGTCATAAAGCAATTATCAACATATTTCAAAGAAGTGTAATGAGATTATTAATGAATAATAACAGTAATGATGATACTTTAAATTTTTCCATACAATGGAAACTAGTATAACTTACAAATAACTTATGATTCAAAGTAGGAATCACAATGGAAATTACCAAATAATTTGAACTGAATAGTAATAATGAAACATAGCAAAACTGTGAGATCTAGCTAAAGCTATGCATTAAGGGTAGTTGATATATTTAAATTCTTATATTTCAAAAAAAAAGCTGAAAATGAGCATCTAAGTTCTCAAAGTTAGAAGTTAGAAAAGTAAACATAAAAAAGTAAGAAAAAGGATAAGATAGGAATTCATGAAATAAAAAGGAAGCACACTTACAGATGAGCAAAGCCAAATGTTGGTTCTTTCAGGAAAAAAAAAAATTGATAGGCCTGTAGCATAAATGACTATAATATAATATATACATATATAGCATATATATATATATATATATAATTGCTAAAATATATATATATATGCTAGACATTTAGGGAAAATGTGTATATATCTATATATCTATATCTGAATCACAAAGGAGGAGGACAGGGGCGCCTGGGTGGCTTAGTCAGTTGGGCTTTGGACTCTTGATTTCAGCTCAGGTCATGATCTCAAGGTCTTGGGATCAAGCCCTGCATCAGCCCTCTGGCACAGCTAGGAGTCTGCTTGTCTCCCTCTGCCCCTCCCCTAGAAAAAAAAATGAGGAAGTTATACATCCTACAATTATTATAAGTCAATAAGACAATGTTATTCCAATAAACCCAATAATATAGAATAGACAAAATATCTAGAAGCCAAAATTTATTATTTTAATAGGCATAAAATTGACATATTACCAGCAAGAATAGTCAACAACAACAGAAAGAACAAATAACATGAGGTATAAAAAAGGTATCATTACAGGTTCTAGTCACATTAAAACCATAACAAGAAGGTACTATAAACAACTTATAACAATAAATTTCAAAATTTATATGAAATAGACAAATTCCTAGGAAAACATAAATTATCAAAATTGAATCAGAGATTTAGCAGTCTTACTTTTAGTAAATTAATTATTAAAAGTCTTCCAGATAATAAATTCCATCTATCATTTAAGGAAGAAATATTACCAATTTTGTACAACTCTTCCAAAAAATGTATTTAAAAAGAGGAAGGGAGCAATATTTACCTTATATTATGAGGCCAGCAGGATCATTATATCAAAACCTGAGAAGGACATTGCAGGAACTGAAAATTACAGATCAAACTCACTCAAAATCTTAGGTACAAAATCTTAAAATCAAATCCAACTGTTCTATGTGTGATATATATATATATATTGGGGGGAGTGGGAGAGAGAAGGAGAAAGAGCTACAATTCAAGAATTGTTGAAATTTAGTAATGAACTAATGTAATTCTTATTAACTGGAAAAGCTGATAAGATGAACAGAGCTTGACAGATTCCTGAAGCAAGGAGATAAAAACTGAAATTTAGGGATCACAAAAAAATGAAGTGCCCTAATAAACACCCCATGTTTTCAGCTGGGATTCTAAAAGGCCTAACCTATGAGTTAAAAATGTACCAGAAACAGACAAAATCACAAGACTAAAGTCTTGGGATGCCTGGGTGGCTCAGTGAGCATCTGCCTTTGGCTCAGGTCATGATCCTAGGGTCCTGGGATTGAGTCTGCTTCTCCCTATGCCTATGTCTCTGCCTTTCTCTCTGTGTATCTCATGAATAAATAAATAAAATCTTAAACAAAACAAGACTGAAGTCTTTAATATTTTTACTCCTTGAAAAAGATAATCTGGAATTGCTTCTTATTCAACCTAGCTGTTGGCCAGAACCAAAACTAAATCCTATTTCAATTAAGATGACATCATCCAGAATCTTAATTTGTTGATTTTTAAAATACAATGTCCAGCAACAAATCAAACACATACACACAAAAGGATGTTTCCAAAAAAGGAAGAGACAAAACAGACAAGTAGACAAAACAGTTCTATGGGAGATCAAGAAAATGGACTTATTGGCCCAAGACAACAGCAACAAAGAATCTAGGAGCAATAAGTTCAAGAAATTGGCAGAGAATATTGAAGATTTCCACAAAGAAATGGAAATTAAATAGAAATTCTAGGATAGAAAAAGACAAATGATGAAATAAAAACAATAGATGAATTTAACCTGAGATTAGAAAGAGCTACGAGAAACCATTGAGCTAAAGATAAATCAGAAGAAATCTCCAAAATAAAACATAGAGACCAAGAATGGATAATCACAGAAAAGAGAAAATAACAGTGAAACACATGAATAGACCTAATGTAAATCTTAATAGAGCCACAGAAGGAGAGGAAAATGAGAATGAAGAAGAGGCTATAATGTAAAAGATAATGGGTAAGAGTTTCCCACTAATGAAAGAGATTAAGCCAGAGATTATTAGGAACTCATGCAGGATAAATAAAAAATAAAAATAAATAAAAAATAAAAAATAAAATTGGACATGTCACATTGAAAATGCTAAAAATCAGATAAGGAAAAAATCTAAAAAGCATCAGAACAACTACAAAAAAGTTATCAGCATTACAGGAGTAAAATTAGACCAAAAGCTGACTTCTCAATGGAAACCTTAGAATCTAAAAGGTATCTTCATAATATCTTAATGATGCTAAAATAAAATAACTGCCAAGCTAGAATTATATTATCCAGTGAACAAATCCTTTATATAAGAAGGGAAATAAAAACTTGTAGGGTAAAAAAAAAAAAAAAAACTTGTAGGGTACACAAATCTTGAGAGAATTCATTAGCTGCAGACTCATAGTTACAGAAATATCAAATGGAGATATTTTAGGCAAAGAAAAAAATGATCATAGAGGGAATAATGTAATGAAGGAAAGAATAAAGAACAACATGAGGGATCCCTGGGTGGCGCAGCGGTTTGGCGCCTGCCTTTGGCCCAGGGCGCGATCCTGGAGACCCGGGATCGAATCCCACATCGGGCTCCCGGTGCGTGGAGCCTGCTTCTCCCTCTGCCTGTGTCTCTGCCTCTCTCTCTCTCACTGTGTGCTTATCATAAAAAAAAATAAATAAAAAATAAATAAAAAATAAAAAAAATTAAGAACAACATGAGTAAATGCAAATAAATATTGACTCTGAAAACAACAACAATAATAATAATTATTATTTGGGATTAACAAAATAATAACATAAAAGGCAAGATACATTGAAAGGAATTAAGAGATTCTCAAGTCCTGTGCTGTCCAGCATATGTTAAAAAATGCTAATTTTTATGTAACTTTAACAACTCAGGGATGTTTGTTATGATCTCTGAGGTAACTACTAAAATCAAAAGTAAAAGAATAATAGTTGATAAGCAAGCTAATAGAGGAGGGAATTTGAACATTGAATACAGAATCCAGAAGAAGAAAAGAAAGGAGAGAAAAAGAATCAGAGCAGGCGAAAAAATAGAGAAATACAGTAAGATGGTAGATTTAAAACCAAATGTAATACCTAATTATTTATCTGTAAATTGACCAAATTATCCATTTAAAAAGACAATGATTGACAGACTAAATTAAAAAAAATCAAAACTTCCTATGTGATGATTACTAGAGACAAACTTAAATATAAAGAAAAGTTAAAAGTGAGTATTTTGAAAATGGTACACTATGCAAATACATAGACTGATGTATCTACGTTAATATTGGACAAAGTCAGCTTTAACATAGATGTGTTACTTGAGAGAAGGACATTTCATAATAATACAATTTGCAATCCAGGAGGAAGATATAGCAATTCCAAATATGTATGCCTATATGAAATTATCTATGTGTTTTATATACTTATATATTTCTATTTACCTATTCATATTTATATATAAATTATTATTTTATATTCTGATATAAAAAGATAAGTATACTATTAGGTAATATTTTATTCCTTGATATATATATATACATATATATATATACATATATATATATAAATGGAAAACAACCACTTAATATGCTCATTAAAAAAGTATTTTTTTTTGTAAAAAACAAAACAATGTATACTTGATAAACCCATAAGAAGATTTCCTTTCCTATGTGTCATTTATTAAGCTGTTGTCTATTCTACTGACTTCAAGTCCACCCTTCAGTACTCTGCATTGTGATGATGAGAATGGAACTCAGCTTTGCAGGCTGACTCCCTTTAGTCTCTACCAATAGAGAACAATAGATAAGATTTAGAGGAAATAAGAAAAGCAAAGTTGGAAAGTGATGCTGGCCCCCATCTTATAAAAGGACCAAAAAGAAAGGACACGACCAAGAAAGTGAAAAAACCATCCCACCCCAGAATAGAAGAAAATATTTGTATATCATAAATTTGATAAGAATCTAGTATAAAGAATATATTTTGTAAAACTTACAAATAAAAAATAAAATGCAGTAACTCAACTTTAAAAATGAACATTGGATTTGAATAGACATTTCTGTAAAGAAGGTATATAAAGGCCAAGAAACAAATGAAAAGATGATCAACATCATAGTCTTTAGGGAAATGCAAATCAAAACCACAATTAGGTACTTACCACTTCACACTCACTAGGATGGCCCTAATTAAAAAGACTGATAACAACAAGCATTGGTAAGGATGTGGAGAGGTTGGAACACTCATAAATTGCTGGTGGAAACATACAACGTGGCACCCACTTTGGAAAACATCCTCAAATGTCAGTTCCTCAAAAAGTTAAACATGAAGTTACCATATGATACAGCATTTCCACTCATAGGAGAACTGAAAACTCATGTTCACACAAAAACTTGTGCATGAATATTCATAGCAGCATTATTCACAATAGCCAAAAAGTGGTAAAAACCCAATGTCCATTAGCTGATAAATGGATAACAGAGTGTAGTATAGTCATACATTAAATATTTTTCTGTCATAAAAAGCAATAAAGTATAAGGAGGGCACATGATATAATGAGCACTGGGTATTTTATCAGATTGATGAATCACTGACCTCTGCCTCTGAAACCAATAATACATTGTATGCTAATTAATTGAATTTAAATTTAAAAAACTCTAAAAAAAAGAGTTCTGGTGACTGGTTGCACAGTAATGTGAATATATTTATCATTGACTGGGCTATACACTTAAAAACAATTAAGATGTTAAGTTTTATGTGTATGTATTTTACCACAGTTAAAATAAAATTTTTGATGAAAATTTAAACATAAAAAATAAAAAGATAAAAGAAGGAATAAAGTACTGATAAATGCTATAACATGGAGGAACCTTGAAAACTTGTGTTAAGTGAAAGAAATGGAACACAAATGAACACATATTCTATGATTCTATTTATACATAAAACATACAAGGGAGTTCACAAAGACAAAGACTGGTAGTTGATTAGGGGCTAGGGAGAGGGGCAAATGGGGAATGATTCCCAATGGGTACAGGTTTCTTTTTAAGGTGATAAAACTGTTCTAAAACTAGATTGTGGTAATAATTTTACAACTTTGCAAATATCCTAAGACTCATTGAATTGTACACTTTAGAAGGGTAAACTTTATGGTATATGAATTATATAATAATAAAAATGGTACATTCATTTTTGTAATTGTAATACATGTAATAATTTTTATGTGTAAAAGAGTACTTTTGAGGGATCCCTGGGTGGCGCAGCGGTTTGGCGCCTGCCTTTGGCCCAGGGCGCGATCCTGGAGACCCAGGATCGAATCCCACGTCGGGCTCCCAGTGCATGGAGCCTGCTTCTCCCTCTGCCTATGTCTCTGCCTCTCTCTCTCTCTCTCTCTCTCTGACTATCATAAATAAATTAAAAAAAAATTAAAAAAAAAAAAGAGTACTTTTGGTATGGTATGGTCACATGTGTAGAAAGGAATTATACTAAGTGAAGACTGGAAGACATTGCACAAAAATATTCATAGAAATCTCTGAGTGATAAGGTGATGTAAGATTTTCTTTTAATTTTTTTAAAGATTTGTGTATTTATTTTAGAGAGAGAGAGAGAGAGTGAGTGGGAGACAAAGAATCTCAAGCAGACTCCCCACAGATCTCAGAGCTGGACTCAGGGCTTGATCCCACAACCCTGAGATCATGACCTGAGCTGAAATCAAGTCAGACACTTAACTGACTGAGCCACCCACGTGCCCTAGATTTTCTTTTCTTAATTAAAAAATATATATATATATTTCAACTCTTCTATTGTTAACATACAGTTTTGTAATAAAAAATAAATTTACTAATAAATTTATTTTCAGATAAAGTCATAGTACTTGTAGGCTCATTTAGATGTTAGACTCCAAAGTCAGAGCTCTGAAATATGCAAGACAAAGAATAGGAAAGAGTTTTCATCTTACCATGAAAACATTATGATCATAAAAACTTCATATACTTTAGGGAGTTCTCTGCTAAATAGAGGGGGAAAATTTTTGTTTCCAACTTTATTGAAGTACAACTGATAAATTGTAAGATTTAAAGTATACAACATACAATTTGATACACCCATACATTGTGGAAGGATTCCAACCATTGAGTTAATGAACACATCCATCACCTCATATATTTACTTTTTTTGTGAGTATATTTAAGTTCTAGCCTTTTAGAAAATTTCAATTATACAATACAGTGTTCCCAACCATAGTCACCATGCTATACATTAGATTCTCAGACCTTATTATTAACTGAATATTTGTACTCTTTACTAATCTCTCCCTATTTCCCCCACCTCTGATCCTCTGGCAACCACTTTCCTACTCTCTGTTTCTATAACTTCAAGGGTTTTGTTTATTTGTTTGTTTGTTTGTTTTTAGATACCACATGTAAGTGACACCATGCAGTATTTGTCTTTTTCTGGATTATTTCATTTAGGATAATACCCTCCATGTTGTTGCAAAGGGCAGGACTCCCCCCCTCCCTCCTTTTTGGCTGAATTATATTCCATTATATATATGTGATATATATGAAATATATATCATGTTCTTTATCCAGTCTTCTATCTACATCTCTCAAGTTATTTTCATATCTTGACTATTGTGAATAATGCTGTTATAAGCATGGGCTTACTTATATTTCTTTGAGACAATGGTTTTATTTCCTTTGGATATATTCCCAGAATTGAGATTGCTAGATTATATGTTAGTTCTGTTATGAATTTCTTGAAGAACCTCCATAATGTTTTCCGTAGTGGCTACACCCATTTACATTTCCACCACCACTGTGCAAATGTTTCCTTTCCTTTCTTTCTATTTTTTTTTCTTTCTTTCTTTTTTTAAGATTTATTTTTTATGAGAGACAGAGAGAGAGAGAGGCACAGACATAGGCAGACAGAGAATACTGCTCTCTCTAAAGGTTACTTACTTTGCTAAATGTTTCCTTTCCTGTATAGGAGCTTTTAGTTTGATGTGGTCCCACTTGTTAGTTTTTGTTTTTGTTGTCAAATTAAAAAAAACATGGGCAAGACTAATGTCATAAAGCTTACTTCCTATGTTTTCTACTAGAAGTTTTATGGTGTCAGGTCTTATAATTCAAGTGTTTAATCCATTTTGAGTTGAATTTTTGTGTACAGAGTAAAATTGGGGCCGAGTTTTCCCAAAACCACTATCGAAGAGACATTCTTTCCCCGTTGTATATTTGGCAACTTTGTAAAAAATTAATTGACTACATATGAATGGGTTTCTTTCTGGGTTCCTTTTTCTGCTCCATTTATCCATGTGGTTGTTTTTATGCTACTACTATACTGTTTTGATTGCTATAGCTTTGTAACATAGCTTGAAATCAGTAAGTGTGATGCCACCAGCTTTGTTTTTATACAAAGCAATACAGGCCTCACTCAAGGAGCAACAAAAGTCTCAAAGACGGAACCTAACTTACACCTAAAGGAACTAGAAAAAGAACAACAAATGGAGCCTAAAACCAGCAGAAGAAGGGAAATAATAAAGAGTGGAGCAGAAATGAATGATGCAGAAACAAACAAAAACCAGTAGAATAGATCAATGAAACTAGGAGATGGTTCTTTGAAAGAATTTAAAAAATCTATAAACCTCTAGCTAGACTTATGAAGAAGAAAAGAGAAAGGGCCCAAATAAATAAAATCATGAATGAAAGAAGTTTGCACACCACAGAAATATAAATAATTATTAGAAAATAGTATGAAAAATTATATGCCAACAAATTGGGCAATCTGGAAGAAATGGAGAAATTCCTAGAAACATATATAACTACCAAAACTGGAACAGGGAGAAATAAAGAACTTGAACAGACTGATAACCAGCCAAGAAATTGAATCACTAATCAAAAATCTCCCAACAAACAAAAGTCCAGGGTCAGATGGTTTCCATGGGGAGTTCTACCAAACATTTAAACAACAGTCAATATCTATTCTTCTCAAACTGTTTAAAAAAATAGAAGGAAAAGGAAAACTTTAAACTCATTCTATGAGGTCAGCATTACCTTGATTCTAAAACCAGACAAAGACCCCACTGAAGAAGAGAATTATAGGTCAATATCCTTGATGAACATGGGTGCAAAAAAATTCTTAGCAAATACTGGCAAATAGAATCCAACAGTACATTAAGTGAATCATTCATCATGATCAAGTGGGATTTATTCCTGAGTTGCCAGGGTGATTCAATACTTGGAATTCAATCAAAATTATATACCACATTAATAAAAGAAAAGAACCATATGATCCTCTCAATAGATGTAGAAAAAGCATTTGACAAAGTACAGCATCCATTCTTGATAAAAGACCCTCAACAAAGCAGGTATAGAGGGAACATACCTCAACATCATAAAGGCCATATACAAAACACCCACAGCTAATATAATCCTCAATGGGGAAAGACTGAGAGCTTTTCCTCTGGGAAAAGACAAGGATGTCCACTTTCACCACTGTTGTTTAACCTATACTGGATCAGCAATCAGACAACAAAAAGAAATAAAAGGCATCCAAATCAGCAAAGAATAAGTCAAATTTCACTCTCCAGAGATGACATGATATGCTATGTAAAAAGCCTGAAAGACTCTACCAAAAGCTTGCTAGAACTGATACACGAATTCAGTTAAGTCACAGGATACAAAACTAATGCATAGAAATCTGCTGCATTTCTATACAACAATAATGAAGAAGCAGAAAGAGAAACCAAGGAATCAAACCCATTCACAATTGCAGCGAAACCCATAAGATACCTGGGAATAGACCTAACCAAGGAGGAAAATATCTGCATTCTGAAAACTATAGAACACTTACGAAAGAAACTAAGGTGACACAAGGAATGGAAGACATTCCAAGCTCATGGACTACAAGAACAAATGTTATTAAAATTTCTATTACTACCCAAAGTAATCTAACATTTAATGCAATCCCTATCAAAATACCACCAGCATTTTTCACAGAGCTAGGATAAACAAGCCTAAAATTTTATGGAACCACAGAAGACTAACTAATGCAATCTTGAAGAGGAAAGGCAAAGTTGAAGGCATCACAATTCTGGAATTCAAGCTATATTACAAAGTTGTAGTAAAAAACATTATGGTGCTGGCACAAAAACAAACTCATAGGTCAGTGGAACAGAACAGAAAATTCAGAAAAGGACCTACAATTATAAGGTCAACTAACCTTCAACAAAGTAGGAAAGAATTTCCCATGGAAAAAAATATGACAGTCTTTTCAACAAATGGTGTTGGGAAAACTGGACAGCCACATGCAGAAAAATGAAACTAGACTACTTTCTTACACCATACACAAAATAAATTCAAAATGGATGAAAGACCTACAGGTGAGACAGGAAACTATCAAAATCCTAGAGAAGGGGATCCCTGGGTGGCGCAGCGGTTTAGTGCCTGCCTTTGGCCCAGGGCGCGATCCTGGAGACCCGGGATCGAATCCCACGTCGGGCTCCCGGTGCATGGAGCCTGCTTCTCCCTCTGCCTGTGTCTCTGCCTCTCTCTCTCTCTCTCTCTGTGACTATCATAAATAAATAAAAAAAATTAAAAAAAAAATCCTAGAGAAGAACACAGGCAGCAACCTCTTCGATATTGGCTGTAGCAATTTCTTACTAGATATGTCACCTAAGGCAAGGGAAACAAAAGCAAAAATTAACAACTGGTACTACATCAGGATAAAAAGCTTCTGCATAGTGAAGGAAATAATCAACAAAACTAAAAGGCAACCTTTGGGAAGGGAGGAAATATTTGCAAATGATGTAGCTGATAAAGGGTTAGTATTCAAAATCTATAAAGAACTTATCAAACTTAACACCCTAAAAACAAAAAATCCACTTAAGAAATGAACAGAAGACATGAACAGACACTTTTCCAAAGAAGACACATGATAATATGCTCAACATCATTCATCATCAGGGCAATACAAATCAAAACTATGATGAGATACCACCTCACATCTGTAAAAATGACTAATATCAACAACAGAAGAAACAAGTGTTGGCAAGGTTGTGGAGAAAAGGGAACCTTCTTGCACTGTTGAAGGGAATGCAAACTGGTGTGGCCACTCTGGAAAACAATTTGGAAGTCCCTCAAAAAGTTAGAAATAGAGCTACCATATGATCCAGAAATTGCACTACCTGATATTTACCCAAAGGATACACAAATACTAATTTGAAGGGGTGCACGCCCCTCAATGTTTATAGCAGCATTATCGATAATAACCAAATTATGGAAAGAGCCCAAATGTCCATCAACTGATAAATGAATAAAGAAGTTGTGGTATATGCATATATATGAAAAGATGCTCAACATCACTAATTATTTGAGAAATTCAAATCAAAACTACAATAAGATACTACCTCATACCTGTCAGAATGGCTGTTACCAAAAAGGAAACAATAACAGGGGGTTGACCAATTGCACTACCGGGGATTTACCCCAAAGATACAGATGCAGTGAAAAACCAAGACACCTGCACCCCAATGTTTATAGCAGCAATGTCCACAATAGCCAAACTGTGGAAGGAACCTTGGTGTCCATTGAAAGATGAATGGATAAAGATGTGGTCTATATATACAATGGAATATCACTCAGCCATTAGAAACAACGAATACCCACCATTTGCTTCAGTGTGGATGGAACTGGAGGGTATTATGCTGAGTGAAGTTAATCAATTGGAGAAGAACAAACATTATATGGTTTAATTTATTTGGGGAATATAAAAAATAATGAAAGGGATTAAAGGGGAAAGGAGAGACAATGAGAGGGAAGTACCAGAAAGGGAGAACATGAGAGACTCCTTACTCTGGGAAATGAACAAGGGGTAGTGGAAGGGGAGGTGAGCAGAGGGATGGAGTGACTGGGTGATAGGCACTGAGGGGAGCACTTGATGGGATGAGCACTGAGTGTTATACTATATGTTGGCAAATCAAACTCCAATAAAAAATACACACACAAAAAATAACAGGGGTTGACGAGGAGGGGGGCAAAAAGCGAACCTTGTGTACTGTTGTGGAAATATAAATTGGTACAGCCATATGTGAAATGCTATGAATTTCCTCAAAAAAATAAAAATAGAACTACCATACAATATAGCAATTCCACTCCTGGTTATTTATCCAAAGAAAGTGAAAATATTAATTTGAAAAGCTATATGTACTCCTATGCTCATTTAGCCTTATTTACAGTAGGAAAGATATGGAAGCAACCTAACTACTTATCAATAGATGAATAAATAAAGAAGGTATGGGATATATGTGTGTGTGTGTATATGTATATATATATATATTATATATGTATGTAAATAATGGAATATAACTTGGCCATTAAAAAAATGGTATCTTGTCATTTTCAACTATAGATGCACCTAAAGGGTATTATTGCTAAGTGAAATAAGTCAGAGAAAGACAAATACCATATGACTTCACATATATTTGGAATCTAAAAAACAAAACAAATGAACAAAACAAAAACAGATGCATAGATACAGAGAAGCCAGAGGGGAGAAGGATGGGGAAATGGGTGAAATGGGAGAAGGAGATTAAAGATACAAGCTTCCACTAATGAAATAAAATAGCCATGGGGTTATAATGTACAGCATAAAAATATAGTTAACCATATTGTAACAACTTTGATGACTGATGTTAGCTAGATTTATCATGGTGATCAGTTGATGATGTTTATAAATGTTGGATCACTACGCTGTAAACCTGAAACTAATAATAGTATATGTCAAATATTCTTCAACAACAACAACAAAAGGAGTTGGAGGGAGTATTCAGTGAAGAAGTTAGAGAAATGTATTTACCGTAGCAGAAAGCGCAGTGAAAAGTTTTGATACCCAGAGGAGTACAGGGTGTCCTGTACCTGTACCTGTTGGGGCATAGACAACAAGGAGATTAAAACCCAGCTGATGATACTATAGAGGCCCAAGTGATCTGAAAAGTGCTAGTAGAGAAAAGCGAAAAATAAAAAGGTTTGGAAAAAACTTAAAAGTAACAAGGGCTCCTGAGTGACTCAGTTAAGCATCTGCCTTCTGCCCAGGTCATGATCCTGGAGTCCTGGATGGAGCCTGACATCAGGCTCAGTGGGGAGTCTGCTTCTCCCTCTGTCCCTACCCCTTCCCCTACTCATGTTTTCTCTCTCTTTCTCTCTCTCTCACCCACTCTCTCTCTCTCAAATAAACAAAATCTTAAGAAAAAGTGTGATAAAATTAGCCAAAAAAAGAGGAACTGTCATCATTTAGATTTCAACCTCATGTTTTTATAATCTGACTCATATTTTAATATGAAACTGGATCTCCAGTACCATATCTAACACTTGCCAAATGCTTACCATGTACTGGATTCTGTGATCACAACTTTAAATATATCAATTCTTTCAATCCTCACAAAGTCCTATGACGTAGGTAATCCACCATTTATTAGCTGTTTTGTTTCACTTCATTTCCGTATCTCATTTTCCTCACTTGTAAAACAGGGATGGTAGTAATAGGACCTAATTGGAGCAATGCCTGAGACACCGAGAACACTCTCTGAGCCATCATTATCATTACTGTTTTTTACATGATTGCTACCATAATGCCTGTTTTATTGCCATTTCACAGATGAAGCTTGGAGAAGCCAAGGAAGTTGCCCAAAGTCATGTCGCATGCTAATATGTAAAGGAATAATACAATTCTGAATGAAGTCTCCTCACACCACTCTAACCTCTGCTAAAATATTTGAATGCTATCCCTTTGGTTTTAAGATGCGCACCCAAGTTCTGAACAAAACCTGTATAATCCAAACCCCATTTGTGTCTAAATTTCATGCCATGCTTCCCTCAGTGTTCCAGTCACAAGAGCCTTGTTTTACTCCTTGCAAATTGACTTGCATGTTCTCTCCTCTCACTAGGTTTTTTGTACTGCTGCCCATCTGTGGCATTCGCTGTCCTACACATATTCATCCTTTCACGAGACCTCAGTGCATATCTTCTGGAGGGAAGCTTTGTGCTAATTTCTCTGACTAGGCTAAAAACTTATTCATATGCTCTCATAAAACCACACACCTCTCCTTTGCAGCATTTAACATCCACAATTTTAGGCTTATTTGTGTGTTTTTTATTCATATTTTCCTCCACTAGACATGACACCATCGTTTTCCTTTGTTCTCTACTGTGGGCCTAACCTATCGTTTAACATGGAGGTGTTGAAAGGGACAAAAACATAAGAAAGACATGAACTGGAATGGGTAAAGAAGAGAAAAGGGATGAAAGGAAATAGTAATAGTTTAAAGAATAAAATCACTATGATAAAAGATTAGGAAGTGGGGGGTACATTTTTAAAAAGATGAATGAAAAGTAAGATCTAAGTGTGATAAAATGGAAATATTTATAAATTGGTAAAGTGGTGAAGTAAATAAAGGACTTAGAAGAAGTAGAAATAAGACCTGGGACAAGTAACATCAAAACACTGAATTAGGGTAAGGAAGGTGTTCAAGAGGGGTGAGACCAAACTTACCCCGATAGGTAATGCCTAAGCTGCTTCCAAACAGGGGCTCTGGAGATGAGACAGGATCAAAGGAGAGGAAGGAAGAAGGGGAGAGGTCAGAATTAGTCCAGGGGCTATAAAACCTTTGGGTAACAGAGATAAATACTGTATTTGCTTTCTTTTCAGAGAAAGATTTAGGTTGATTTGTGAAAGACACCAAATGTTTGTTTGGCAGAGTGGCAACACAGAGAGAAAATGTCATTTCCTAGCATAATTCTCTACAAGAAAGAAACTGTAAATCCTCTAAAGAGCATGTTGAGGTTAAAAGGTAGCCACAATTGGATTATCCGGCTTTTGTTTTGCCTGGAGTGTGTAAGGTGTTGTAAGATGAAGGCTATAGAAGAATTATGGAAATAGAAGAGATTTTCAGAGGTCATGTTGCAGCAGAGAGAGGAAAGCCAAGGAGGGAAGAAATTTTTTTTTTTTAATTCACGTATAGTTGACACACAATGTTACATTTCAGGTGTACAACATAGTGATTGGTTAAGTTTAAGAGTTATGCTATGCTCACAAGTATAGCCACCATCTGTCATCATACAATACTATTACAATGCCCTTGACACTTTTGTCCCTTTTGTCCACATGACCTAATAATCTTTCCAATAACTGGAAGCCTGTATCTCCTACTCCTCATTCCTCTTTTCCCATTTGGTTCATCCCCACCCTCTTCCCACCCAAGAGGGAAGGGATTTCAAAGACAGTTGTTAGTTAAGAAAAGGACTTCAGTTTTAGGCGATACCTGTGGTTGATTTTGATCATGTACCACCAACTGATAAGCAACAGAATATATAGTTCAAGGGGTCAAACCATAGAATTGGCATTGAATATAGTGGGATGAGTTTAGCTTTGGGGTCAAATTGATTTGTGTTCAAAACATACCTCTTACATCCTGTGAGTGTCAGTTTTTATGCTTCTCAGATTAGAGTGAAAAACATAGAGATGTGATCAGTCTTTCAGTTCTTTGTAAAAACTAACTTTACTAACAGTAATTTACATTTTAAACATTAAAAAAAAACATTTTAAAGTAGGAAACATTTGCTTGATGAAATGGGATATCTGAAATATTTCTGTTTTAAATACAAGGATACTCTTCTAGAAAATATTAATTTGGGACACCTGGGTGGCTCAGCGGTTGAGCATCTGCCTTTGGCCCAGGGTGTGATCCTGGAGTCTCAGGATTGGGTCCCGCATCGGGCTTCCTGCATGGAGCCTGCTTCTCCCTCTGCCTCTCTCTCGGTTTGTCTTTCATGAGTAAATAAATAAAATCTTTTTTTTTTAAGAAAGAAAATATTTAATTTATGGCCCAATCTTATCTTTTCCTTTTCTTTTTAAAATTTTCTTTAAAAGTTTTCTTACTTTCCTAACATTTAATGTACTATTTATATAACAGACTCTGAAACTCAGAGCAACTTCCTGGAGACCCAGAGGAAACAAATAGTGGTTGATATACATTACCTCAGGTCATAAAATGTAATTGCTTTAAACATTTTTAGGAACAAGCACATTTGAATAAATAAACCTGCAATGCAGAAACACGCTAAGTTTTAATGGATAAAGATTTTTTTCCACTGGAGGGTGCAATTTGTCAGTGTATCAGATTTTCAGTTCCTTAAATGAGTGTACTTTATAAATAATATGAGAGACCTGATTATTTCTAAGACACTAACATAGAATGCTGAGTAGATTTCATTGAATTTTAAATAAGTGAAATTTCATTAACAGGAATCTAGGCTTTACAATATACTTATGATTGAATTAGAATCAAATGATTTATAAGCTGAGTGTATTTTATTCTTTTATTCTCTTTTTTGAATACTATGTATGACTTTCATGGTAATTAATACTGCAAAAATGTATGCTAATAATTCATAACAAAGAAAATACAATACCACCTGTATTATTAAGAAGTTTTGCAGTTGCTTTCCCCAGCAGTCTAAGTAATCATTAAAATTCTCTATAAAATATAAATCACTTTCCTGTTATTAGATTTTAATAACAGGAATAATATATAGTCTCAAATTAAATGTAAATTTAATAAGCATAATACTAATATACACATTTAATTGAAAATGGTTTTGCTTTTATCATACACCTCACAAAGTATGAAGGCTATCAGATGTGTGCCTTAGATAGACTAATAATATATGAATTATTGTAACAGCCAATATTTATTAAACACCAACTTATAATCATAGTAACAGCCAATATTTATTGACATCTGTCAGGTAGAGTTCTATATTAATTAACTTTCCATTTTTAACTTCTTTAATTTTCACAACAACTTCAATAGGTACCATTTCCCCCATTTCACAGATGAAGAATCTAAGGTGTCAAGGGACTTGCCCAAGTTGATTCAATTAGTACCAGGACTTAATGTAGCTGGCTTGAATCCATGGCCCAGACTTGATCACCGTTTAATAACTATGTTAAATTTGTGGGTGTCCACCACTGCTACTTAGATAGTAATGTCTTGATTTTTTTTTTTAGGCACTTGCAGATAGACACTTTCCATTGTGGGGTTAATACCTCAAAAATGTCAATAAAGTGTGGTTTTTATTTGGCTTAAACTGTTAGAACTCCTGTTAATTATGATTTAGATAAATGATCTTGTAGTACAGACTCTTACCTCCTACTTCCACAGCCCATCTTCCCTGTCAGTAACAGAAGAGCAGTACTTTGTTGGCACATGTCACTCAGTAAAAGATTGCGTTGTCCAATCTCATGCAGTCTTAGAGATGTCTGGCTACACAACTAAATGGGTAATGAAATGCTATGTAAGTGTTGTGTAGGATTTCCAGGGAGTGTCCTTAAAAAATCAGGTCTGCGTCCTGTAATACTCACTCCTCTCTACTCCTTCCTAACAGCAGTGGCATGAAGAGCAGCTAGGGCTTATGGAGCTACTTTGGACCTTGGGAAAAGATAAATGACAGAATGACAGAGCAAGAGAGAAGGAATTCGGTCTCCTTTAAGTCTCTTATTTTAAATTTTTCTGTTATATGCAGCTATATATTATTATATTCACATTTGATAGATTTTGATAGAGTTTAAGAGTCCGTTTTGTTTATCTTTTAATCTTGTCAACACCAGACCCCTGACTTACTGAATAGATGTGATTCTGCTATGAGGTCATCAGTGATCTTTTCAAGGTTTTATTCATTTTTAATATTTTGTTAAGCTAGTAATATAGGTTTACTTATTTTATTTTTACACGAAAATGGTCTTAAAGGTCATTTCTACCTGTAGTTCAAAATTAATTGCACAAACTGTTCTACTCAGGTTAACAATTTGTGACCTGCTTTTAAGTTGTCAATTATTTAAAACATTTTAATTCATGCCAAGTTATATTTCCCTTTATGTAACCAGGAATAATACTATGGCATATTTTTCTTGAGGTCAAATAAATTAAAAAGTATTTTTTTGAGATGAGTATCATGGTTTGGCAGTGAAGAATAAGTATGACACAGTCACTTTTTATAAAGGAACTCATAAATTTCATTTTTTGGCATTTCCTCTTTGCTCAGACACAAATTTAGCTTCTGCTGTCCTTTCTTTCAACTTGCTGCCTGCCTCTTATTTAAGGGAAGAGAATAATGAGATTTGTCTTAAGGCCCTTTCCTTTCATTTAATCAAAGTTCTAGGAGGAAAAAAAACTCTATAAACTTAACTCTAGATTAGATGACCAAAGGCCTACAGAAGGTAGAAGATCATACAGGTTTTAAGATTTTGCCATATGTAGCAATAACAGCAGCAACATAATATGCTTGATAATAATACCCTCTTACTTATGTCGGACTTATGTATTTGGTGCAGTACTGTGATTTGTATGTAATGTCATTTAATCTTCACAATACTCTGAGAGGTACTAGTACTTTACAGCTGAGGGAACTGAATTGCAATGATACTAAATAACTTGCTCAAGATCACTCAGCTCAAGTGGAAATATTAAGATTTGAATCCATGCTTTTTGACCTTGCAATATTATTTTAAAGTATTAATACATTCTGGGGCCCCCAGGTGGCTCAGTTGGTTAAGCATCGACTCTTGATTTCAGCCCAGACCATGATCTCAGGGTCACAGTGTTGAGGCCTATATCTGGCTCCACACTCAGCACAGAATCTGTTTCAGATTCTCTCCCCACCTCCCTTCCCTCTCCCCCTCCCCCAGCTCTCTCTCTCTCTAAAGTAAATAAATAAAAAAAATCTTTTTTAAAAAAGTATGATACATGCAGAGAATAGTCATAATTATTGCATTAAATTAGCTAAATCAAAAATACAATTGGAGAAATATACAAAACTGTATTATATATAGTTTTTGATCTATGTTTTTCAGATTCTCTTTCTTGGTATTGAAATGTAAATTTATGTACATCACCATTTGCATACTTGTTGCTTTAATAATTTAAGGTTTAAATTTTTTTTACTAAATTAAATAATTTCCAAAGGAAATAGTCATAGTGTTCATTTAAATTCTTCATATTTTTTCTATTTTTCTATGATTTTACCATATATAGGTATTAGGATAAATGTTATAACTCAGGTTTAGATTTAGTCTTGGGAAAGAATCAGCAGGTGGCAAATTACTTGGTTTGATAAGGTGCTGATTATACCTAGTTTTCTTTACTTATATAGTTGGCCCGCTAGGTAAATAAAATTATCCATCTCCATGTCTACCAAGAATATACAAAAGGAAATGTTATGTAGAGGTGGAAAGATCCTTTAAAATAAATTTAATATTCCCTGCATTTTGCAGAGGGAAATAAGATCCAGATTCATCAAAAAATTTGACCAAGAAAATTTACTCAAGCAAAAGTTAACAGTAAAATATAAAGAGCATGTACTCTAGTGTCAGGAAATGTAGGTCAAATCTTCGTTCTGCAATTCATTAATCAAGAAAACTTGGCTATGTCACAACCTCTGGAAGGGATCAACTTTTTAACTAGTGGAATTAGCTAATGATAAAATCTTCTATAAAACTGTCATGAAGATCAAATGATAAGATATAATGGTAGTGTTTTGCAAACTAAGTGTTATATAAATGTTGGCTGTTATTAATTGGATTTTGCTTTTTATTATAGAGAAGAGAGACTATAAAATGTATACATCATCAGCAACTTAGAACTGGTTCCCATACAAAGGCAAACACCTAATAATTTCTTTTTAAAAATTTTGCAATAAGTCTTAGACATTAGATTTTGGGGGAAGATGGCAGAGTAGAAATATCCTAAGCTCACCTCATCCCGTGG
The DNA here is from genome assembly GCF_048164855.1 of Canis lupus baileyi. Lineage (NCBI taxonomy): Eukaryota > Metazoa > Chordata > Mammalia > Carnivora > Canidae > Canis > Canis lupus. The sequence continues at coordinate 75,948,155 of NC_132843.1, forward strand.
ATACAACTAAATAACACTCACATCAGTGGAAATACCTCAGAAAATGATCAGAAGCCTAGCAGAACAGACTCTACACAGCTAAACGTAGAGAAGAGGCTACAATTAAGAGGGAAGGAAGGGTGGAGATACAATCTGAAGCTAACTGGACTCACAGGACTATCTGAGGGAGGGACACTTCAGGCATGCAGAGGGGGAAGGGCCATACCCTGCACCAGGCCCCCTCCAAGCACAGGGGACTCATGCAAGGAAGAGGAATCCCCAGAACATTTGACTTTGGAAACCAGAGGAGCATAATTTCATGAATTCTTACAATCAGTGGGGCTTAACATCTGGAACTTTAGAAATCAGTAGGCTCAGCTCTGGGAAAGCTGGAGGGTAAGAGGAAACTGAGTTCATGCCCTTAAAAACACAGCACAACAAATAGCCCTGTGGAGATAACAGCAGAGAAGCAGTAGCTTGGAAAACATCGGGAGTATACAGGAGATTTGTTTACTAATCCCAGAGCATATGCTGTAGGGACAGATATGATTGAGAGACTTCTCCAGGAACAAAGGAGCTTGTGGGTGCCATTTTCCTTCTCCAATCCCCAGCCTAGACACACAGACACTTTAAGAAACCAGCATGGTGCCAGCATTCTCTACCTAGATTGCTAACAGTGCACCCTGCTCCTGTCCTTTGTTCTCCCATGGACATATTCCTCCAGCTAGGCCTCAGATCCAGTTCTTCTTCAACAGCATACTCCTGCAAACCTTGCTAATACCTCTCCCTTTGCACTCTTCTGGGCATACTTACTCCAACCTGGCTGGTGTTGGCAGGCGTTTTGGGCAGCTGCAGGTCCCCTCCTACAGTGGACCTGTACTGACCTTGCTGGTACTACCTACCCACCATGCTCTTCTGAAGACTTGCCCTCCTCCAGCTCTGAGGAATGAGTTTTTGTAGAAGAAGCTCAGGTCTCATCCCACAGAGACCTGCTCAAATCTAACTAACATCAAGCCTTCTGCTCCCATGTTCTACTGTGGACCTGTCCCCTCCAATACATCCTTGGACCGAGCCCATCCAAACAGGTGCCAGAAGCCTGACAATGTGCAAGCAGCCCCAAAGGGGCCAACACCACTCCAAAGTGACTCCTGCTTTGGGGAGAAGGGTAGATAACCACCTACACACTAGTTCCACTGCTGCCTCAGCAATGGGATGAGGAAAGACATCTGGTCTGACTGTAGACCGTGCCCACCAACCAAAGCTTCTCAGGGGACAACATAGGGAAAGTACACGGCAGTTCAATGCTACTACATCTCTGGAAAATGCCTGGTCTGACTCAAATCAAGTCCATGGTGGCCCCAGACTAGTCCACTAAAAACACAAGGACCAAACCTTGCTCACAATAGGAAAAGAGAGCCGTTGTAGATGACTGAATTGAAGGTAAAAGTGGCTCAGCCACAACAGTGAGATGCACACCACACATATGGGAGATACCTGTGAAGGGTCAGGTTCTGGTGAAAGGGGACATTGCACCACAGGGCACTATAGTACCTCTTTTTAATAAGACCACTACTTTTGAGAGCAGGAGATACAGCTGACTTTTATAACACATAGAAACAGACACAGAGAGTTAAGTAAAATTAAGAGACAGAAGAATAGTCTCGAATAGTCCCCAATGAAAGAACAGGACAAAGCCACAGCAAGAGAGCTACATAAAACTAAAATAAGTAATATGACTTATAGAGAATTTAAATTAGTGGTCATAAATATACTTAATGGACTTAAGAAAAGAATAGAGGACTTCGGTGACACTCCTAATTAGGAGATAGAAAACATAAAAAAGAATCAATCGAGATGAAGAACTCAATAACTGAAATTTAAAAATGCACTAGATGGAATAACTAGTAAACTAGAGGAAACAGAAGAAATCAGCAATCTGGAGGACACAATAATGGAAAGCAATCAAGCTGAACACAAGAGAGAAAAAAATATAATAAAAAATAAAAAGACTTAGGGAACTCAGCAACACTATCAAGTGTAGTATCATTCAAATTATAGGGATCCCAGATGGAGAAGACAGAAAAGGAGGCAGAAAATTTATTTGAAGAAATAATAGCTGAAAACTTCCCAAATCTGTGGAAGGAAATATAAATCTAGGTCCAGGAGACAGACAGAATTCTGAACCAAATCAACACAAGGAGGTCCACACCAAGACACATAGTTATTAAAATAGAAAAGTAGTGATAAAGAGAGAATTTTAAAAGTGTCAAGCAAAAAGAGAAGAATTACATACAAGGGAAAAAAGATAATGTTATCACCTGATTTTTCAGCAAAACCTTTACAGGCCAGAAGGGAGTGGCTTAATATATTCAAAGTACTGAGAGAAAAAAAAATTGCAGCCAAGAATACTCAATCCAGCAAGGCTATCATTCAGAATAGAAGGAGAGAGAGAGTTTCCCAGATAAACAAAAGTTAAAGGAAGTCATGTTAAAGGGGACTCTGAGTGGAAGGGAAAGACCATATAAAGGACTAAGAGAAGTAGGAAGCACCAAAGTAGTAAAAATATGGACATCTATCAAAATTTGTCAAGGGACTCACAAAATAAATTGATGTAAGGTATGACACCATATAAAGAATGATACCTAACGCATGGGGGACTGGTGAGGAGAAAAGAAGGGGTTCAAACTTAAGTGACCATCAACAGTAGAGACTGTTATATGCATAGGATGTTAAATGCAAATCTAATGGTAACCACAAGTGAAAACCCAGTAATAAATATTTAAAAAATAAACAGCAAGGAATCCAGTATATCATTTAAAAAAGCCAGGAAGAAAAAAAGCCAGCAAACCATAAGAGTAGAGTGCAAAAGAAGAAAGGAAAAGAACTAAAAAATCAACCACAAGTAACAAAATGGAAATAAGTACATACCTATAAATAAATGAATATAAATAGATTAAATGCCCAATCAAAAGACTTAAGGTCATGGAATAGATTAAAAGAAAAAGCAAGATCAATTGACATACTGCCTACAGGAGACTCATTTCAGACCTAAAGACAAATGCAGATTAAAAGTGAAAGGGAAACAAAACAAAGGGATGGAAAAATATTTATCATGCAAATGGAAGCAAAAAAAAAAAAAGCCAAAGTAATAATACTTATATTGAACAAAATAGACTTTAAAACAAAGACTAGCAAGAAATAAAAAGGACACGATATAATCATAAAGGGAACAATCCAACAACAAAATATAACAATTGCAAATATTATGTATCCAACATGGGAGCACCCAAATATATAAAACAGCTAATACAAACATAAAGGAAGTAATTGATAGTAATACAATAGTAGGAGGGGACTTAAACACCCCACTTACATCAATGGAAAGAGAATTCAAACAGAAAATTACAAGATAACAGTGGCTTTGAATCATACATTGGACCAGATGGATCTAACAGATATATTCAGAACATTCTATCCCCAAAGAGCGACTACACATTCTTTATAAGTGCACATGAAATATTCTCCAGCACAGATCACATATGAGGCCACAAAACAGGTCTCCAAAGATTCAAAAGATCAAAGTCATCCTTTCTGACCACCATTGTATAAAATTAGAAATCAACCACAGGAAAAAATCTGGAAAGAACACAAATACATGCAGGTTAAAAAAAAATGCTACTAAATGCTAAGGAAGCTAGAAATCAACTAAGAAGTCAAAGAGGAAATAAAAAAAAATACATGGAGATGAATGAAATGAACACACAATGGTCCAAAGTCTTTGAGAGGCAGCAAAAGCTGCTCTAAGAGGGAAGTTTATAGCTATACAAGCATATCTCAAAAACAAAACAAAACAAAACAAAACAACAAGGAAAAATCTCAAACAACCTAAGCTTACACCTAAAGGAACTAGAGGAACAGACAAACCCCAAACCATGGGTAAGGAAGGAAATAATAAAGAGTAGAGCAGAAATAAATGAAATAGAAACTAAAACAAACAAACAAACAAAAGAACAAAAAAAACAAAACAAAACAAAAAAACCCCAACCCAATAGAACAGATCAATAAAACCAGGAGAATGTTTTTTTGAGAAGATCACCAAAATTAATAAACCTTTAGCCAGCCTCATTAAAAAAAAAGAGAAAGAAGGCTCAAATGAATAAAATCATAAATGAAATAAGGGAAATAACAACCAACACCATAAAAATACAAAGGATTATATGAGAGTATTATGATTAATTATAAGTCAACAAACTGGACAACCTAGAAGAATGGATAAATTTCTAGAAACAAATAACCTTCTAAAACTTAATCAGAAGAAATAGAAAATTTGAACAGACCAATTACTAGCTTTGAAATTGAATCAGTGACTTAAAAAACTCCTTAACAACAAATAGTCCAGGACCAGATAGCTTCATAGGTAAATTCTACCAAAAAATTGAAGAAGAGTTAATACTTATTCTTCTCAAACTATTCAAAGAAGAAGAGGAAAGTAAGCTTCCAAATTCATTCTATGAGGTCACCATTACACTGACACCAAAAGTAGTCAAAGACACTACAGAAAAGACAACTACAGATCAGTATCTGATGGACATAGATACAAAGATCCTCAAAAAATATTAACAAACTACATACAACAATATATTAAAAAAAATCATTCACCATGATCAAGTGGGATTTATTTCTGGGATGTGAGTGTGGTTCAGTATTCACAAATCAATCAATGTGCTACATCATCATCACAACAAGAGAAAGGATAAAAACCATATGATGATTTGAATAGATACAAAAAAAGCATATGACTAGTACAGCATCCATTTGTGATGGAAATCCTCAACAAAGTAGGTTTAGGGGGAGCATATCTCAACATAATAAGGGGCATATATGAAAAACCCACAGTCAATATTATCCTCAATAGTAAAATACAGCTTTCCCCTAAGATCAGGATCAAGACAAGGAAGGATATCCACTTTTATTCAACATAGTACTGAAGGCTGAGGCATGGCAATCAGATAAGAAAAACAAATAAAAGGCATCTAAATTGGTAAGGAAGAAGTAAACCTTTCACTATTTGTGGATGACATGATACTATATACAGAAAACCCTAAAGACTCCATCACAAAACTACTAGAACTGGTAAATAAATTAATGCAGTTGTAGGACACAAAATTAATATACAGATATCAATTGCATTTCTATACACTAATAATGAAGTAGCAGAAAGAGAAATTAAGAAAAAAAATCTCATTTACAATTATAACAAAAATAACAAGAGACCTAAGAATAAACCTAACCAAAGAGGTGAAAGATCTGTACTCTGAAAGCTGTAAAACAATGATGAAAGAAATTGAAGATGACACAAATGGAAAGATATTCCATGCTCACTGACTGGGAGAACAAATATTGTCAAAATGTCCATACTATTCAAAGCAATCTACAGATTTAATGCAATCCCTATCAAAATGCCAACAGCATTTCTCACAGAACTAGACCAATAAACCTAAAGTTTGTATGGGACCACAACCACAAAAGTCCTCAAACAGCCAAAGCAGTCTTGAAAAAGATAAAAACTGGGGGATCACAACCCCAGATTTCAAGATCTATTGCAAAACTGTAGTAATCAAAGGAGTATGATACTGGCACAAAAATAGACACATAGACTAATGAAATAGAAGAGAAAATTTGGGAATAAACTTACTCTTTTATGATCACATTAATCTATGACAAAGAAGGCATGACTATATATACACTGGGAAACTGGAAATGGTGCTTGGAAAACTGGATAGCTACATGAAAAAGAATGGAACTGGACCACTTTCTTACACTATATACCAAGATAAACTCAAAATGTATTAGAGAAGTAAATATGAGACCTGAAACCCAAAAATTCCAATTACTGATGCTAATATCTCTGACATTGGTCATTAAGCAATATTTTTCTAGATATGTCTCCTTTGGCAAAGGAAACAAAAGCAAAATTAAACTATTGGAAGTACATCCCTAGAAAACTTTTGTGCAGTGAAGGAAACCATTAATGAAACAAAAAGCAACTTGCTGAATGGAAAGAAGATATTTGCAAATGACATATGTGATAAGGGGTTAGTATCTAAAATATATAAAGAAGTTATATAACTCAACACCTAAAAATGAAATGGAAATGCTACCTTGTGGATTAGATATGAGCAGGGCCAGAGGGCACAGGTACACTAAAAACCTCATGTAATTTATAATTCAGCTTTTATGGGACTTGTGATGATATGATTCATGTCTTTAAATTCCAGGAGCAGTTTCTCTAGGATCCTAGAGGGCCTCTTCTGGCGGAAATTTGAAGGAGAACAAAAGTGGCCCTAACCACAGCACTTCCCCCTGCAAATAATCCAAGGATAGAGCTGATCTTCCTAATTTCTCTCCTCATTATGAATTTTAGAGCCTCACCCTCAGCTCCTCCAGATGGATTATTGGTGGTAAGACTCAGACCCTGATCTGTGAGGGTTCTGAGCCCTTGGTTCACCCTGCCATAGCTGTTACACTTGCCCATTTACTATCAAAATAGGTCAAGTTGTATCAGGAGCCACCCAGGTAGGATTGAAACAGATTCCTTTTGATGCTTCTAGGATATGGTTAGCTTCTATGGATATTCTATAGCTCTTTACTTATTCAACAACCGCCTCAACTTTTTTTTTTAAATTTTATTTTTATTTATTTATTTATTTTTAAACTGCCTTAACTTTTAAGCAAAGATTATGCTCTTCTCAAGGAAGCCAATGTCTGAGTAGAATTGATCTAGTCATTTCTGTCCAAAGTAAGACCACTCTTACTGGTTCTTCTAATGAGTTATTTCCTTCAGAACTCCTCATCGAGTTGGCAATTTGTCTGTCATGTTTCATAATTTGTCAATCCTCTGCCAAATTTTATCTCTTCCTTTTGTCTTTTACAGATGTTACCTCCCCTCCTCCAACAATTTCTTTCTTCTAATTCCGTTTCTCTGTCTGCTTCTCAGAGAACCTAACGGACCTGCAGAAAGAGGTAGGTCTGGTTAGAGAAAGTGGACACATGGTATAAAGACCTTTGTACCACTTGTGGTAGTGGCTTTACATGTCCAAAAATTATTTCTTCTCTCTTTAAGAGGTAGAGCCTTGTTCCCCTTTCCTTGAGTTTGGGATGGACTTATTTCAAATGAATAGAATAAAAGAAAAGTAATGATGTGCAACTTTGGAGACTAGCTTATGAAAGGCACTATACTTATCTACTGCTTCTCTCTTGTACCACTCTTTCTGAAGGAAGCCAGCTGCCATATCCTGAGGACACAGGAAACAGTGGAGAGTCCCATGTGGTGAGGAAAAAAGGCTCTCTGCCAACAGCCATGTGAATGCATTATCTAGACTTCAACCCTAAGCAACAAGTTTATTGCAATCTCTTGAGGGACTCTTAGAACCAGGTGCTTTTGCTTTTCTAAACATAAGCTGATGCAAGATAATAAATGTTTGTTGTTTTAAGATGCCAAATATTGGAGGACTTTGTTACATAGCAATAGATTACCCCTATAGTTGTAAATCACCATCTAAAAGTAGCCACTATTGAAGAAGCACTAGACAGACAAAATGTCAACCCACTTGTCATCAATCAGCCTCTGTCATCAGCCACTCCAATGCTAGTAAAAAGACTACAGGAATAGAGAAGCCATGGGCACAGAGATGAAAGCCATTCATGGACCCACAACATGAACCCCCAATCACCAAGGTTTATCTACCTAGTTACTGCTGCTCCTGGAAGTCCAAACTGAGAGCAGTGGAAAACAACACAGAAACATTCTATGAGGAAACTAACCAGCCAGTTGGTAAGATAGCAACATTAGATGCTTTTCAGGGTCTAAGTTTAGAGATTATCCCTGTTATCATTCTGTTATTGATTTTTTTTTTGTTTACGGTTAGAAAAGAAGTTATTTCAATGATTTCCAATTTATTAAGGTTTGTTTATTGCATGGGTTATGGTCTATCTTGATATGCGTTCCACGTGAGCTTGAGAAGAATGTATATTTTGCTATTGTTAGGTAAAGTAGTCTATAATGTAAATTAGATCACACTGTTTTTCATGCTTTTGAGTTCTCCTATTTCTTTGCTGATTTTCTGTCCACATTTTTGCATCAGCTTTTAATAAAGAGGTGCTGAAGTGCCTAACCATAATTACAGCCTTGTCTATTTATCTTTTCAGTTTTATCAGCTTTTGCTTTACTTCTCTGGCAGCCCTAACTTTTGGTATATATACATTAAAGATTGTCTGTATTTTTATTTCTGGTATGTATGTATAATGTTTCTCTCTCAGGGACTTGACTTTGCTTTGAAGTCAAATTTAAATAATATTAACATAACCATTTCTGTTTTCCTTTAAAGTAATGTTTGCATTATATATCCTTTTACATTTTGCTTTCAATCTGCCTACATTGTTATGAAGAAAGAGTATATAATTAGGCCATGATTTTAGATTCAGTTTATGAACCTCAGTCTTTTAGTTGACAAATTTTGTCTATTTATATTTATTATAATTATTAATACATTAGGGTGTAAGTCTGCCATTATAGCTTTTATTTTATGTTTGTTATTTCTGTTTTCTTATTTTCTGTCTTGGTGTGGGTTATAATTCCATTTTAACTATAGCATTATTTTTTTGTTTAGATTATTATGTTTTTAGTTCTAAAATTTCCATTTGGTTCATTATGTTTTCTACTTCTTTACTGAGACTTTTTATTTTCTTTCCTGAGGGCTTTTGTCTTTCAATTATTTCAAGGATGTTTGTAATTGCTCAATGAAGCATTTTTATTATAGCTTTATTATTATTTGTCAGATAATTTTAACATTCCTTTCATCTTGGTGTTGGCATTTACTGATTGGTATTACTATTTTTTTCATTCAGTTTGAGATCTTTCTGGTTCTGGCTATGAGAGTAATTTTTTAAAAATTGAAATCCAGAAATCTGCATATTATGTTAAGAAATTCTGGGTCTTATATAACCCTTCTGTGTTAGGTGGCTTCCTCTGATATTACTGCATGGGAAAGAGGTGGGTATATTATTACTCTCAGGTGGGTAGAAGTTTAGATTATTCACTCAACCCTGTTGACATCCAAGAGTGGTGTATACCTTTCTGGCTGAGAGAAAAAGAATGTCTTGTTGCTCTGGTGTCATTTTTACTAACACTATAGCAGTGGGAGTGGCCTCATTACTTCTGGGCAGTGGCAAACATTCTAACTTTTCTGTAAGGCTTGTTTGAAACCATCTCAGGGGGAAGGGATGACCCTTCACAACTGCTGAACATAGAAATATAGGCTCCCCATATAGTCTCCATTGGCAATATGGGGAAAGAGCCTGGTACCACCCAGTGGCTATAAATCCTAGTTCCCTGTGTAGCCTTCTCTGACAATATCCCAGCAGGAAAGTTAGGGTGACTTGTTCGGCCTGATGGAATGAAAGTCTAGGCTCCCCACTTGACTTTTGCTGGAATTGGTAGAAGTGGGACCACAGTCTTTTTTCCATGGTATTTGGCTAGAGTTGAGGGGTTGTTTGAAAGTTTTCTGTCTTGCTAGGTTGCTTCTTTCCTGGTCTTTTGGCTAAACGGGGCAGGCTTTTGCTGGAGCTCTGTTCATCTGCATCCACTGACACTTCTGAGCTACTGTTTTTTTTCACTTCCAAGTCTGGGATATATGATGGCAAACAAAACAAAACCAAAACAAAACAAAACACCCAAGGAACTTAATTATTGTGTCATTTCTTGAATCCTGAGTACACTAGCCAGTCTGCTTTCTTCTATCTTTCAGAGTCTCTTTATGTTTGTTTTACATAAAATGCCCAGGGTTTTAAGTTGTAATTACCAGCAGGAATAGGAGAAAGTATGTGTACTCCATTTTCCCCAAACAGGTCCCAGGAATATTTTCATATTTTTAAGTGATTTAAAAAAAAAAAATAGAAGAATAGAATTTCATGATACATGAGAATTATAAGAAATTTAAAATTTAGTGTCTAAAGTTTTGTCTATAGCTGCTTTTGTGCTACACTGGCTAAGTTTGAGTAGCTGCATCAGAGACTATATGGTTCACAAACTATAAAATATTTACTATCTGATCCTTTATAGAAATTTGCTGACCCTTGGATCACCTAATGGAACAAATTACTAGTATTTCACTAACAGAAATGATTAGAGTACTTCCTCAGACAAAAATAATAGAAAGGGATGTGTAAATTCAGATAGACTCTACTCATTTTTATGTTCTGGTGAATACAGTTTTTGTTTAATGCTGGTCAGGAAAGATGATGTTACTACAGAAGGTTTCCTGCACTCCTACCACCTAGCATCCATATTTTTTACAACAATCTTTTTAAAAAATATTTTATTTATTTATTCATGAGAGACATACAGACTGAAAGAGAGAGGCAGAGACACAGGCAGAGGGAGAAGCAGGCTCCATGCAGGGAGGTGGGACTCTATCCTGGGTCTCCAGGACCACCCTGGACCGAAGGTGGCGCTAAACTGCTGAGCCACCCTGGCTGCCCCAACAATCTTTTTTTTTTTAAAAGATTTTTGTTATTTATTCATAAGAGAGACAGAGACACAGGCAGAGGAAGAAGCAGGCTCCCTGCGGGGAGCCCGATGCCAGACTCTATCTTAGGACGCCGGGATCATGCCCTGAGCCAAAGGCAGATGCTCAACCACTGAGCCAACTAGGCCTCCCTTTTACAACAATCCTTATCTCATCAATTCTAAGAAGTACTTTTCTTTGCATTTGAACATCTCTGATGTGACTTACAATTAGTATCTTGTCATAATTTAATTGGCAGTATTTTTTCTTTGTTAGTCGTGAATAAAATAAAGGTATACCTTACAACTGATGAGATCTTAGATTTACTGAAATATGCAAATAATCTGGAACAATTACAAATAAATCCTTGTGCAGTTAAGAAAACATACTCTTGAATTTAAGCCAAAAGCTACTCAGGTTATACGGAATGAGTTTTCCTTAAACATTTATCTCAGAGTCACTTTTTAAATTCTCCTTGGTACAAAACATCTTTCACCTATAATTTTTTCCTAATTAGATGTTTTCCTAGCAGAGTCTGGTACAAATATTCTTATATTTTTTTTTCTACTGTCAAAATGTTTTCCAAGAAGTTTGAATGTTTCCAAAAACATTTTTTTTATTATGACTGTACACATTTTTTGTGTATTTGTAACTTCTGTTGTCATGTTGTAATTGTATAACCAAGGTTGTCACTGTTGTAATGTTGACCAATTCTTATCCTAGGAGTCATAAATAGTAAGTCCAAAACTAATTTGGAAAGGCATGATGTAAGGAAAAAAAAAACCCAATGGTACGATTTCCCACTTATCTAACCTTTCAAGGGCACTTAGCAGTTAGAAGAACATTATGAGTACAGACAGATTTCATGATTAGAAGGTTCATTAGTAAGAAGGTACAGAATACTAATCACAAGACTTTCATTTGCACTGACAAGGTCTGACCTAGCTAGCATTCATCAGTGACAGTAGAATTGCTCCCTGGTGGTATCAACCACAGGCGAGGTGGGGAAAACATGTTCTTCATGGAGGAATTCATCAAAAGTGAGCAGAGCTGTATCACACACCATTGCTTCAGGAACTCCCCCGAGAGTAGCCAGAGTCTTATCTGAGTCAGTTTGTTTGGTCTATAAAATGCAAAGTGCTCAGAGGAAGTTTGCATGTGAAAGAAAAACAGTTTGAACTTTGGAACTCTGGACAAACAACCATCACATGAATCTGTACCTTAAATAATCTCATTGACCATGAGTAGGTGCTTTAGTCAATATGAAATCTCTAGGCACAGGAGTATACTTTGTGCTTAACCCTGGAGTCATTAGAAGTGTTATAAACTCTTATAAGCATTTCCATTTTAAAGTACTGTGACACCAAAACAATTACTACATTAATATCAATCAAAATTGCATATTTTAAGTCAGGGAGTATATTTTCATATTTTAATTAGAAACATGGATTTAATGGCTCTTTTCCCAAATGTCACAACTTTCAACAGAATATGTCCTTATCATGTAAAAGCATTTCATGAATAATGATGAAGTTCTCACAGCTGTGTTTGGTGCTGTGAAGGACAAAACTGAGCACTGCTAGTATTTCCATCTACAAGGAGCTTACTCTTAATTTGTTATAAAATTAGCAAATGAAATGATTAGAAATAATAACTAAATATAACTGAGTGGGAAGTACCCAAGCTCTGGTGCTTTTGAATCTGACTCCCCTGGGCCTCAGTTTCCTTATCTATAAAGTAAGACCATATTACCTAACATACAGAGTTGGGATAAGTGTTAGGTAAATGGCGATTACTGTAAACAACTTCAAATCATACAGTAAATATCTCAAACACAGGCTTACCTCATTTCATTGTACTTTAGTTTATTCTGCTTTACAGATACTGCCTTTTTTAAAAAAAATATTTTATTTATTTATTCATGAGAGACACAGTGAGAAGCAGAGACACTGGCAGAGGGAGAAGCAGGCTCCATGCAGGGAGCACAATGTGGGACTCGATCCCAGGACCCTGGGATCACTCCCTGAGCCAAAGGCAGATGGTCAACCGCTGAGCCACCCAGGCATCCCACTGCCCTTTTTTTTTTTTTTTTTTTTAAAACAAACTGACGGTTGTGCAAACCCTGTGTTTAGCAAGTCTATCAGCATTTTTCCAACAGTGTTTTCTCCCTTCATGTCTCTCTGTCACATTTTGGTAATTCTTGCAAATATTTCAAACATTTTCATTATTAATGTATCTGTGATTAGTGATCTCTGATGTTACTATTATAATTGTTTTGGGGCACCACAAATCACACCCCATATAAGATTAATAAATGTGTGTGTTCTGACTACACCACTAGGCATTACCCCATTTCTTCCCCTCTCCTCAAGGCCTCCCTATTCCCTGAGCTACAACAATACTGAATTTAGGCCAATTAATAACCCCACAATGGCCTCTGAGGTTTCAGGTGAAAAGGAGAGTCACACATCTCTCACTTTAAATCAAAAGCTACAAATAATTAAGCTTAGTGAGGAAGCCATGTCAAGAGCTGAGATAGGCTGAAAGCTACGTCTTTTTGCAGAAAACAGTTAACTAAGCTGTAAATGCAAAGGAAAAGTTCTTGAAGGAAATTACAAGTGCTGCTTCAGTGAACACACAAATGACAGAAAGTGTAACAGCCTTATTGCCAATGTGGAGAACGTTTTAGTGCTTTAGTAGAGGATCAAACCAGCTACACATTCTCTTTTGCCAAAGCCTAATCCAGAGCAAGCCCCTACCTCTCCTTCAATTCTGTGATGGCTGGGAGAGGTCAAGAGGCTGCAGAAAAAATGTCTGAAGCTAGCAGAGGTTGGGGCATGAGGTTTAAGAAAAGAAGCCAACTCCCTGACACGAAGTTCCCAGATGAAGCAGCAAGTGCTCATGTAGAAGCTGCAGCAAGTTACCCACCCGGTCCAGCTAAGAGACTTAATGACGATCGCTACTCTAAGCAACAGATTTTCAGTGTAGGAGAAACAGTCTCCTATTGGAAGATGACACATCTAGGACTTTCATGACTAGAGAGGAGAAATCAATGCCTGGCTTCAAAGCTTCAAAGGATAAGCTGACTCTTGTTAGGGCTAATGCAGCTGGTGACTTTCTCTTAAAGCCAATGCTCATTTACCATTGGGACCCTTATGAATTATGCTTCATCTATGGGCTCTATGAATGGAACAATGAAGCCTAAATGACAGCATGTCTGTTTACAACATGGTTTACTGAATATTTTAAGCTCACTGTTGAGACCTGCTGTTCAGAAAAAAATTCCTTGTAAAAGATTACTGCTCATCGACAATGTACTTGGTCACCCAAAAGCTGTGCTGGAGATGTACAATGTTGTTTTCACGCGTGCCAACACAACATCCATTCTGCAGCATATGGATCAAGAGTTATGTTGACTTTTAAGTCTTATTATTTAAGAAACACATTTCATAAGACTATAGCTGTTATAAATAGTGATTCTTCTGATGGATCTGGGCAACATGTTCTGGAAAGGGTTCACTTTTCTAGGTGCTATTAAGAATATTTGTGATTCATGGAAAGAGGCCCAAATGGCAACATTAACGGGAGTTTGGGAAAAGTTGATTCTGACCCTCATGGATGACTTTGAGGGGTTTAGGACTTCAGTGGAGGAAGTAACCATAGATGTGGTGGGAATAGCAAGAGAACTAGAATTAGCAGTGGAGCCCAAAGACACGACTGGATTGGTGCTTCCCTCTGATAAAACTTCAACAGATGAGGAGTTGCTTTTTATGGATGAATGGAGAAAGTAGTTTCTTGAGATAGAAACTGCTCCTGGTGAAGAAGCTGTGAAGATTGTTGAAATGACAAAAAATATTTTAAATATCACGTAAACTTAGTTGATAAAGCAGCAGCAGGGTTTGAGAGAACTAACTTCAATTTGAAAAAAGTTCTTTAATGGGTAAAATGCCATCAAACAGCATTGCATGCTACGGAGAAATCACTCATGAAAGGAATTGATTGCTGTGGCAGTCTTCATGGTTGCCTTATTTTGAGAAACTGTCACTGCCTGCCTTTTCAGCACCACCACCCTGGTCAGTCAGGAGCCATCCACACTGAAGCAAGATCCTCCACCAGCAAAAAGATTATGACGCGCTGAAAGCTCAGAAAATGATAAGCATTTTTTTTTTTAGTAATAAAGCATTTTAAAAATAAAAGCATGCACTGTTTTTTTTTAAAAGACATATTCCTACTGCACTTGATAGGCTATAGCAGTGTGTAAACATAACTTTTATCTGCACTGAGAAACCAAGAAATTCCTTTGACTTATTTTATTGTGATATTCAATTTATTGCAATGGTCTGAAATTAAACCTGCAATATCTCCGAAGTATGTCTTCAAAGGAAGACAGGAAAACACCAAAAGAGAAAAAAAGAGATCAATGAGATGAGTGAAGGATGAGTGTACTGGAGTCAAGAATAGGTTAAATGCACATTAGCAAATCTATGTCTTGTCCTGATTCACTGTTGTAAAGCATGAGCAGAGGCTAGAAATACCATCTGGATTGTTGTGAAACGTTTAAAAGCAGTGGCCCCTCTCTGCTTTTATTCATTTCCTCCATCATGGTTTAAGTATAAAGCACTGTGAATGAAGGTAGTTGTCAGGGTTAGCTGCAGGGGTGTGGGTGTTTTTCTTTATTATTATTTTTGAGGGGGAGAGGTAGTTTTATTTTAATTTTATGGGCTCCTTTCCCCCTTTTTATGGTGATCTAATTGCATCGGTTAAAAGCAGCTAACCAGTTCCTTAGAATATGCTCTCTAGCCAAGTCTAAGTTTATTTAGACGCTGTAGATGGACAAGCTTGATTGTTTGAACGAAAATGGGAACATTAAACAAACATCACAGCCCTCACTCATAACATTGTGACTTTGCTGTCAAGTGTAGAATCCTTCCTTCAAGAAAAAGCTTGTGACCATTTTGTATGACTTGTCTGGAAACTTCTGTAAATCTTATGTTTTAGTAAAATATTTTTTGTTATTCTAAAAAAAAAAAAAGAATAGGGCTGGGCCTTAGTTTCTATTTTATATGCTCATAAAATTA
Source organism: Canis lupus baileyi (assembly GCF_048164855.1). Taxonomy (NCBI): domain Eukaryota; kingdom Metazoa; phylum Chordata; class Mammalia; order Carnivora; family Canidae; genus Canis; species Canis lupus. The sequence continues at coordinate 75,963,777 of NC_132843.1, forward strand.
TTGTCTTATATTGGAAATTTTCTGAAAATTTAAAATAATAAAATAAAATAAATGGTGAAAAAAATAGCTGAAGATTAAATTATGATGCCATTAACATTGATTATATGTCTATAAATTTATGAAATACACACAGAGGGGTAAATTTTAACTTTAATTTGAATTTTATTATTGATTGAAATGTCTTTGCAATGATTAAACTCAGGTACAGAATTAAAATAAAATGTTACTTTCTAAACAAAATATAATTAAATACCACAGATTTCAGAATAAATCATGAAGCTTTTTCTTAATTTTTAAGGAAATACTATAATCATAAATTTAAAAATGGTAAGCATAAAAAGATATGTTATGAATAATCTCCAACTCATTCCTGTCCCTTAGCCACTCAGGTATTCTTCCTAAAGTGAGTTATTAGTTTTTCTTTTTAATTCTTTTGATGATATTTTATGCATAGATAAATGGACACATGTAATTATAATTGTTTTTGTAATGCAAATGTTACATATGTACTATATATGCACCATTTTTCACATTACAATTTTGCAATAGCCTTTGGAGAATTTTATGAAGCTCAAGTTCATATACTTTGTTCTTTTTTAAACAACTGTTTAGTACTCTATTAAATATTTAGACCATATATTTTAACCAGTCTCCTATATGTTCCTTTTGATAGACATATGGGTTTTCCCCAATATTTTATAATTACAAGGAAGTCATGAATAATCTTGTAGATGAAATTTTCCAATTAGGAAAGGTTGATGCAGTTATTCATTTGTGAATGGTGCTTTTATAGACTCTTGAAATTTCTGAGTGAAGACCAGGGACTATAGTTAGATAGCAGAGGGATATAAACTATAGAGTTCTCTGAATGCTGTGGAATGACCATTAATAATATTCAATAATAATATTGAACTATTGAAATTAATGAATAGTGTTTAGGGAAGATGAGTGTTCCTAGTATGAGGTCTCCTATTCTGGCACTCTGGAGAGGAGAACTCTGAACTAAAGATTTCTTCACAAGAACTAAAGAAATCTTCACAAGATTTCCAGATAGAATAAAGCTAGTGGTGTGAAAGGTCTAGACTGTCAAAATGCCTATGTTATAGAAAACAAATGTTGCAGAAAGGAACAGGTAAGAAATCAGGATCTAAATTCTGGGAGATTAATTCAGTTGTGAGGAACTGGCTAATACTCTGACATTCTAAGTAGTAGGTAAAAAGTCCAGAGTGGGAAAACCCATCAAGAGTGAAGTTAGAAAAAGTAACTGGTATATTTTACTCCTAGGCAATGAGCTATGAGATCTTTTCTCTATGTATATGCTGTTCTGAATTTGGGTGGCCCATATTTACAGCTAAGATGTCGAGTTACAATCAGTATCTACACATAGCTTGCATTTCCATCTTTCCAGAGGACAAATATCCATCTTTGGCTTCTTTCTCAGCTTGGTACAGTTCTAGTATGCTGGGTTTCCATAGTCTTTGGGGCAAGGGTTTTCAGGTAAAGTTTCTGTGCTCTTAACAACCTCAGTTTAAAAAAAAAGGGAAATCCTAACAGAAAACTAGAAGGCAATTAGGAATCTGGTGGAACAGCAGCCAGGAAGTTTGGCCTTAAATTATTAAAGTTTTAGGATTCCTTATTATGTGCCATGTTAACATATTAAACATTTTACAATATATTTAATTCTTATAATCATAAGTGAGTACTAATATGATTTAAAGATGAGACAAAGATTTAGTAACTTTCTCTAGATTACACAAAAAGACATAGAGCTAGTGTCAAAAGCAGAGCAGTCTGGCCCCAGAGCTCACATGTTTAAAACTAAGGAAAACAACCACTTGTGTACCTAAATTTAGGCAGGAACCTGGAGCTCCATGTTTCAGCAACATTTCCTACACCAGAGATTGAATGTAGTAGCAGCAGATCAGCTCTGGATCTCACTACACAGTGGGCAGGGGGAGAGAAAACTTCCAAAGTATAGATAAACTTAGCTTTCATTGCTTATTGTTAATTAGAGACTAAGGCTACATTGAAGGAAGGCCGGAGGAGCCAGGGATAGAGCTCTTTTCAGGGGCAAAAGGAAAAATTGGGGTAAAAAGTAAAATGGACTTGTTAGCATTAACTGTTCAGCAGTGCATCTCTCTCATCTCTCATCTACTTCTCTATGTATGCATGCATGTATGTATCTACCCTCTATTTCTCTGTTAAAATACGTGGTCAGTGAGGGTAATGACTGTCTTGCCTTGTATACTATTGTATATTTGATGCCTAATCCAGGACTTTGCACAGAGAAACTATTTCTTGAGTGAACAGGTCAATGTTACTCCATTTGTCATTGAGGTAATTTCAACTTTGTGCCTACAGTTTTATGGAGAAGACTGATATTAATAAAACAATAGCACAAACAAATGCAAAAGCACATCTCTCATTCGTGGTACAAAGGGAAAGAATGTTGTTCCTGGTATTTAAAGAATGAATATAAAAAGGGGGCTTTATGTTGATGTTATGGGTTGAATTGTTTTCCCAAATTCATATGTTGAAGTCCTAACCTCCAATGCTTCAGAACTTGACCTTATTTGGAAATAGGATCCTTGCAGATTTAATTAGTTAAGACGAGGTCATACTGGAGTAGGCTAGGCCCCTAATCCAATAGGATCGGTATTGTTACAAAAGGGGGAGATTTAGAAACAGACACACAAAAGGGAGAAAGCAATATAAAGATGAAGGTAGAGATTGGGGTCATGCGGCAGAAATCCAGGCACGGCAAAAATTGCCAACCAACCACCAGAAGTTAGGAGAAAGTATAGAATAGATTCTTCCCTCATGGCCCCCAGAAGGAACCAATCCTGTCAACACCCTGATCTTGCTCTTGTAGCCTCCAGAACAATACATTTCTGTTGTTTCAGCTACTCGTCTGTGCTAGTTTTTTATGGTAGACCCACAAATATAATAGGCCATGAAAGCCTTCCTGAGGAAATAATACTTGGTGATGGCAGTGAGCACTGAAGGGTGATATACAGGAACATTTATAGACAGAGAGAATGTGCAAAGGCCTTGTAGTAGGAAGAAAGCCTATATGACTTATCCTTGGCCATATAGATTACCACTACTTTTCCTCAGGTTTTCATTTGTTTTTCAATTGGTTCAAATATAAAATGTTTCTTTATAGCATTTGTTTTGGTATTAGTGGTAGAAAGTTCTTCACCATTCCAGAATAATGTCATTGAACCTATATTCTGTTATGCATTATTTATTGTTTTACCTTTTTCGTTTAAATCATTCTTCCAGGGGCACTTGCGTGGCTCAGTCGGTTAAGCATCTACCTTTGGCTCAGGTCATGATCTCTGGGTCCTGGAATCAAGCACAATGTCGGGCTCCCTGCTCCATGCGGAGTCTGCTTCTCCCTCTTCCCCTGCCACTCCCTCTGCTTGTCCTCTGTCTTTCTCCGTCAAATAAATAAAATCTTAAAAAAAAAATAAATCATTCTTCAATTAGAAATTTATTTTGATGCATAGTGGTAAGCAGGGAAAAATCTTTTGAAAACTATTTTCAATTCTCCTGTGACATTTTCTTACGCTGTCCCCATTATTCAGTCAATTTCTCTCATTGTTTAGTTCTTGTTTAATAAAGCAAATATTTTAAGTTCAATGATAATACAAAACTCCTTTTCTCCTCTTTATTCATTTTTAAATATGGAGACTATGTTTTCCAAAAAACCCCATGGTTTGATTCTTTTCAGACTCCTTTTCCATCCACCTACATTCTGTTAATGGCTGCTTTCAGGTTTTACTTTGAAGGGTTGCTTGATGTAAGTTATGCTAGTTCAGCAACATAATATATATTATTACATATAATACATGTAATAATATAATATATATAATATTATATATATTAAATGATTTCCACAAAATAAAGTTTTAGCCACCATTTATTGAGCAATAAAACATAGACATCATGCTACTTTGCAGCATGCTGTCGATACTTGTGCAATTTACTTAACTTCTCTGAACTTTGATTTACTCATCTATAAAATGGCGTTATGAGGATTAGAATGAATACTTCACAGTAGTCCTCCCTAAATCCAGGGTTTTGCTCTCTGTGGGGTCAGCCGCAGCCTGGAAGAAAATGATCCTCTTTCTGATAAACCATCAAAAGATCAATAGCAGCCTAATGCTACGGCACAGGGCTTATGTCATTCCCCTCACTTCATCTCATCATGAAAGCACTGTATCATCTCACATCATCACATCATTGAGTAGAGGAAATAAGATATTTTAAGAGAGAGAGAGAAACCACGTTTGCATAACTTTTATTACAGTACATTGTTATAATTGTTCTCCTTATTATCATTGCTGTTCCTCTCTTACTGTGCTTAAAATTATAAATAAGATTTTGAAAAAAAAAAAAAATAAGATTTTGGTATAAGTATGTATGTACAGGAAAGAACATCATATATAGAGTCAGGTGCTCTCTGTTTTCAGACAACCCCTAGGGGTTGTGGAATGCATGCCCTGCCAATAAGGGGGGACCACTGTATACAAGGTGCTTAGAAAAATGCTAAGCGCATTGCAAGCACTAACAGTAAACTGTCTGTTATTTGCAGAGTGGTGGTGGTGGTGACTTGATTTTTACAGCATAAGGTACTGGTTTAAACAGGTGTAGATATGTTAAGCTTGTAAAATCTCATGTAATTGCCTAGCATACAGTTGGTACTCATTAAATATACATTTACAGAGTAAATGACTGAGACTGAGATAGAGTTTTATTGTGGAGCTGACATCAAAGCTTGTGCTTTTAATCCCCCTCCCTCGAAATATCTCCTCTACTTACCTCCGGCCAATTAATATCACTTTCTCCCAAAGCAGTTGCATGACGACTCTTTCTGGCTTCTTTTAAGTCTCATTTTCAAAACATTCTGTCAGAAATTCCTTGAAAGTTGTCCCATAGAGTTAGCTTTCTCCCCAAGTTTTCAGGGCAATATGGGATTTTCCAATTTTTTAATGTGTTTTTAAAAAGTCATTCCATAATTTCCTGGTTGACCCTTTCATCTTTTAGCAGGATGGTCCTTAACCTCCACGTGTTTGAAATCCTTTCAAACTTCTTCTTGTGATTTAGTTCTAATTTCAAGGCATTATGGTCTGAGAATACGCAGGGGACGATCCCAATCTTTTGGTATCGGTTCAGACCTGATTTGTGACCCAGTATGTGGTCTATTTTGACGGGATGAGCACTGGGTGTTATTCTATATGTTGGCAAGTTGAACACCAATAGAAAATACATTTATAAAAAAATAAAAAGAAATAAGTCATTCCAGTTGGTGTTGTGGTAAAAGAAAGAAAAAGGAGAGTTAGATTATCTACTTATTGCCAGTTTACTCCACATCTACTATGGTAGTATTTTTCTCTATTTGGGATTTTTATCAGTTACCAGAACTTGAATTGGGTTAATATTTAGAGCAATTAATATTTTAAGGTGATACTGATACTTGACTAATGGAATTGGAATCTTTCTGAATGTGACTCATATTGGACCTAGCCATCCAGTTTGTTTATAACTTCGATCAGCAGTCAGTAGACTTTCCTGGTAAAGGGCTAGGTAATCAATATTTTAGACTTTGTGGACTATATGGTCTCAGTCACAAATATTCCACTCTGGCATTGTCGCATGAGTACAGCCATAGACTCTCTGAATGCAAATGAACAGGGCTGTGCTCTAATAAAACTTTATTTATGGACACAGATATTTGAATTTCATGTAACTTTTGCATTTTACATGTCACGAAACATTATTCTATTCAAATTTTTTTCCGACTACTTAAGAATGTAAGAATCGCTACTTAGCTTGCAGGTTACTTAAAAATAGGCAGCTGTTGAGAGTTGCTCTGCAGACCAGAGTTGTTATTCACCCTCCCCCTGCCCTCGATGACTGCAATCCCTATTTTCTAGAGGATCTGATTTTATCCATCACACCAGCTGGAATTATCATTCTTAAGTTTAAACTACTAATCGGATTCTATCATTTCCTTCCTTATAGATACTTCATTGATTCTCCAAACTCCTTGGCCTGACATTCCAGGTCACAAAATCTGCTGTAAGTTTACTTCTTTTAGACTATCTTTCAATATTTTTCTCTTAGCATCCCTTGGCCAAGACAGTTATTTGCCAATTCCACAAATATGTTAAGCTATTCTACTTTCTCCTAGGCCTTGAATACCTTTATCACACTTTGCTACTTGGCATATTTTTACTTATTCTTTAAATGTCTATTTAAAATGGCATCTCAAAAATAAAAAAAAATTAATAAAATGGCATTCTTCCATGAAGTTGTTTCTAAATATTCAGGCAGAATTAATTATCTTTGCATTCATGCTTTCATGGCATTTTGAACATGTTTTAAAATGTCTATCTCATTATGTTATAATTCAATGTATTTATGATTATCTACAGCAATTTTAGTATGAGCCCTTAATGTGAGTTTTTTTTTTTTATCTTCTTGAAACCTGGTATATATTTACAACTTGATGAATGACTTTGAATGCTACCACAAAAGAATTAGATTTGAATTACCATGTCCATCATATTCACACAAGATTTGCTTTATTATGAAGAAACAAAAAGATACACAGAACATTTTGGAAGGAAAGTGGTGTATGGGTTTGTCATTTTGCAGGGCAAAGAATCACTTGGCAAATTAGAAATCATTCTAAAATTTGTTTGTTTTGAATATTTTTCTTAGTGGGTTTGAATTTTTAAGGCTACACTTTCAGTTGCCAAAATGATCAAGGTTTTAAAGAAATAACAGCTCTTTGTTGCTGTTAGCTTCTACTACCACTTACAGGGAGGCCTGGTGAGATCAAAATTCTAAATCTGAGGTTTGGGGAGGTTTTTTTCAGTAATAGGTACTTGGGCACAGAAATATTCTCAGAGCTCATCCCAAATGTGCTAGGGCTGCTAATGATGAAAAAGCTTCAGGCAGCTATTGATCCAAACTCTGAGCCTCCTTTCTACTCTTTTCAGCTTCCAATTCATACATCCTCTCTACTCCTCCACAGAGAGGCCAGATAAATTTATCTATAGATACAAGCATCATTCCAGGGAAGAAAGCCACAACACATGCATTTGATAAAAAGCTTCCTGGAGACTCTACAAGCCTGAGAACCTTGTGATTATTCACCTTGGGATGGCAACCCCCCTCAAAGACCAGGGTCAGCACATGAATCCCTTTGTATCCCTTTGCCCTCCTTTGTCATGAATGAGGCACGCAAAACTCTATATAATCATCATTCATATCAAGATATAAGAAAAATTTACTATGGCGTGCTAAAGTTTTCAGTCCACTAAGGATTTTAGAAATTGATTTTTATATCATTAATGAGAACTAGTCAGAATTGTTCATATTCTTTTCTTAATAATGTCACAATAATTTATGGTGTGAACAGAATTTTGTTTTTTTTTTCATATTGTCTCTCCTACCTGAATCCCAGCCTCCATTGCTATTTCTACTTCTGTGTGGTGGTGATAACTGAATGAAGAGAAAAAGCAAAAAGGCCTCATCTGTTTTAATTGCTGAGTAGGGATGTAAAATAACTAGAACCAGGACTGCCACTTGAACTAAAAAATCAGTTTTTAAAAAGGTGTCTTTATATATCTTTAAGTGAAATAAAATAATTTCTAAAGGCAATTACAGGATTTGAAAAAAGGAAGTTCATATATGTCAATAAATTAATCAATGAGTTGTTTTATCTTATTATGTGACCTTTATAATTTATAATATTTATGCTCTCTCTACAATTCTAAAAAATATATCCCAATTAAACTTTTGCAGAACTCAGTACCACAAATAAGTACATTTAAAAAATATCCAGTGCAGGGCACCTGAGTGGCTCAGGGGTTGAGCATTTGCTTCTGGCTTACTCGGGGTCGTGGGATCAAGTCCCACATTGGGCTCCTCGCATGGAGCCTGCTTCTCCCTCTGCCTCTGTCTCTGTGTCTCTCTGTGTGTCTCTCATGAATAAATAAATAAAATCTTAAAAATATATATCCAATGCATTTGCAGTGAGATTTTTCTTCAATGGGGACTATTTTTTTTTTACATGTCATAATGTACAATGATTTATTCGTTAGATTTTGTTGTTGTTGACGTTTAAAAGTCTCTTAAGGATACTCAAGCTTGTCATGGATTCTTAATTTTTTTTTTTCTCTTTAGGCTCATAATGGCCATTTGCTCCTTTTGGCTGCCTGCATCCACTTCCTCTCCCTTTGAAAGCAACATTGTAAGTAAAAAAAAAAAAAAAAAAAAAAAGGGCAAAAAAAAAGCAAGCAAGCAACATTCTAAATTCCTTTGGAGGACTCTTCACTTTGCCATTTGGTGTAGTTTGGCAGTACTCCACGGCAAATCAAGGTGTGCTGTCCTACCTGAGGTATGCTACTCTGATTCTCTCTCTCCCGCCTTTGACAGATGGGAAAATGAAATTCACTCAAGTGATATTATCCTGATAAAATTGTGTGATTTTTCTTATCTTGATTCTGCACTACCATAGACTCCACTCTATTCAAACCTATTCTTCTGAGTTCTTATCTAATGTCTATGAGGCATTAAATACGCTGCCAATAAATTCTTTGTTTCTTAAGGTAATCTATTACTTATAATCTAATAACTCTTTCTTAGATATACCTCTTAGTTGTTCACATCCTGGTTAAAAATGAGCATCAGTAATTGTAGGAAGGAGCCCACAATTGGATGTATCTCAATTACTGTCACATCTGCCTGTTTTAGAGGAACAGATTCTCTTGCCTGTCCATCAGCTGCTTGATCCCAGCTTGCTCAGCTATAGTCACAAGGGAACTTCCAACGGTAGACTAAGCCTTATAGAGCCGCTGCCATTTTTAGTCGAAGCAGTAGACCTTGGGAACTGGAATTAGTCTGGTTGCCCTTGGAATATTCTCTCACGTGATTATGAAGCTTGTTCTTTCACTTTAATTGCTAGCATATCTTTTTCTGCTGACTTGTTTATTTTTTCCTAGGCCTGAGTCCCTGTTTTGAACACAACCCTTGGGCCTGGGGCCCTGAACACCCTAAATATATACTCTCCACTATGACCTAGCCCAGGGCCTTAGAGCATGAGCACTGGCTGGATTTCTGTTCTAAATGGACCAACTTTAAGCCTCCTGCCTCCGGGGCATGATTTTCTTTAGCGCTGTTGTTGTGCCATGCAATCTACCACATAAGCTTGAGGAAACATATGTTCTGCTATGTATTAATTTGCATCCAATCCATTCCCTATAGTTGTGTGTGTGTAGGCTTTCTGGAGCAAAATACTTAAATAACATGACAATACATTTTATATTTTCACATTCTTTCAAATATTCACATTGCCTGGCTTTGAGACTCAAAATAATACCATACTTCTTTGGCTTTACTGTCTTTATTAAATATCCCAGTATGCAAGGCCAGAAACCTGGGGATCATCTTTTATGCCTCCTTCTCCTGTACTCTTATTCTCTATCAATATCTAAGTCCTACCAGCATCTCTTAAATTGACTCCTTCTCTTTAAGAGTGTCCAGTACTCCAGTTTAGATCCTTGTCTCTCAGACAGGAAAAATATTGCTGGCCTCATACTTGGACTCTTTGCCTTCAATTGTTCCCTTTCAAAGCTTTCCTCCTCCAATTTATATACCATATTTAACACCATGCTTAAAACACTCTTAGGTCTTGGGACTTACTGAAGTAGATTGGTTGTATCACCTTCAAAGCATTTAAAATGCAGATTCCTGGCCCTCCCCCAGAGAACCTAATACAAAATAGCCAGTTTGAGAAAGCTGCTCTACTAGATGGTGTCCAACCTACTTACCTTGGCTTTTCAAGACTTGACTACTGTATTCCAGCGCAGCTTCATTCTCTCTCATTTTCCCACATTCTTTCTACACTCTAGTCAACTATGGATCTCTACACTCACTATAACGTTTCATGACTCTAGGCCTTGTGTTATACCTTCTAGGTCTAGGACATCCCCACCTCTCCTCTACTTCCTTATTCAGATCATTAATTTAGATTCATAGTTTAAGATTTATCTTAGGGTCCACTTTCCCAAGGGAAGTTAGTAGCATTTTCTCTACACTTACTGCTTTCTTGCATAACTCTTTTTTTTTTTTTTGCATAACTCTTTTATTTGGTATATAACATATTATACTTGAGGCAGATTTACAATGGCTTAAAGGGTCTGCCAAGAACCAGTCTCCTCTTGCCTTTCTGACACCTTCAACCAGCATTTTCCTTACTCATTCTCAAACCCATCAAGGATGTTCCCACCTCAGATGCCCTTGCTGCTATCCCTCCCTGGAAGTCTCCTCCTAAAGAGTTAGGGGTAGGGATAAGGTTACTTCTGCTTATTTCTCTACTTCCTTCAGGTTTCTGCTTATATCTCATCTATTAGCAGGTCTTCCTTGACCACTCTATAAAAATAGTAATCCTCCACCTGCCTAGCATAGCACCTGATGTTTCTCATATGCCAGTTAATTTCTTTCCATAGGGCTTACCACCTGAAATACTTTTATTACATATTTATTATTATTATATTTTTCCTACTTCTATAAAAGTAGTCATTTTGTCTATTTCATTTGCCAGCACCTAGGACCATGTGAGCCTGGTAGTCAATGCTCATTTTTTTTCTTAAGTAAATCTCTTCGATTAGTGAAACGGATCAGGCTAGTAACAAGGAGACTGGTCTATATAAATAAGTCTAGATTTAGTCAACTAAAACAATGACTTCATCATGAACTAAAAAGGAGATTTCAGTTAGAATGAATTAAAGGCATTGACTTTTCTAAACTATTGTAAGAACAACTTGTTTTCCATATTTAATGTGTGGTTGTGATAACTCATGTATTGATGCAGCACATTCTTAAAGTTGGTATTAGTCTATTTTTTAAAGATTTTATTTATTTATTCATGAGAGACACACACACACACACACAGAGGCAGAGACATAGGTAGAGGGAGAAGCAGGCTTCATGCAGGCAGCCTGACGTGGGACTCGATCCCAGGTCTCCAGAATCACACCCTGGGCTGAAGGCACCGCTAAACTGCTGAGCCACCTGGGCTGCCCGATATTAGTCTTTTTAAAGCAAAGAAGTTGAATTGCTATCTACCACCTATCTAATCTGTCATCTATCTACCATATATCTATCAACTATAACTATTATTATCTAGTTACATACTCTACAGAAAATATATTTTTTACAAATATTCTACACAAAATTTAAAAATTTCAACTTTATTCACTATTTTGGATGTTACTGAGTGCCTGAATTAATCACACCTTTTTATTTTCTGTATTTCCAATGCTTTGACATCTAGGACCTTTTGCTGACCTTAGAGAGACTGAAGGACTGTCCCTCCCAGGACTAGCCAATTCCTAGACATAAGACTCCCTTGCAAGCACGTCTTTCATATATAAACAATTAATTCAGAGCACACCCCTCATCACTTGCTTTATCAGACTCTTATACTCCAGACCACTATTCTTTTGCCCAAATAACCCCTGAGTGAGGTATCAGACAACTAGAAACAGCCTCTACCCCCCAGAGCCTGCTAAAATTATTCAACTTAAACCTGCTTACCCTGTCTCACCTGTTCCTGCAGAAATCACAAAAAAGGCTTTTGCCCACATTTTTTCCCCTTCCTCTGTCTGTTGACTGACCATGGTGTTTCCCTGTCTGTCCCTGAATAGCTTGACATTTCCTCTCCTTTTAGGCAGTGTGTATAACAAACTATCTTTTCAGTGGCAACCATCCATTCATCTATTGGCCTCACCATACATGAATAACAATAAAACTTATATTCAAAACAGTGCCTTTTTAACATGTTATATGTTTGTGTGTCTTTGCTTGGATTTCCTACAATGACGCAAGGCTTAAGTACTAATGTTTTATTGTAGATTTAATCCCAGAGCAGAAAGAGTGAGAAAAGGGATAAATGAGAGAGAGAAAAGGATGGGAGAAAATATATAGGGTACTTTCCTTAATTGTCTCTTGCTTAGTAAGTCACACACAAAAAACATTATTTTATTCTGTCTCTACTGGGTTCAGACTTGGTAATAAGTATTTTTCTACAGAGTTATTCACTGAATCTAGATTTCTATATTTATTTGCATAGAATTATAAGAAGTAATCTCTTAAAATTTAGCAATATTCCTTTCTCTTTAATCATTATGTCTCTCTTATCATTTATGATTTTGTTATTTGTTTCTTCTGCTTTTTGATCTTTTCCTTGATTAGCAGTTTTTTTCTTTTTTTTTTTTGTAGTATGTTGGGCTCTGTAAAACAGGAGACTCAGCATATACTCTAGGGGGTTATTATATGAGGGTCAACTGATCTGGAAGCATAGAGAGGGGGTAATAGAGCTTTACTCTGGAGAAGTCAGTGACAAGAGATGAAAGAATAAGTTGGACCTGGTTGTGGGTGGGAGAGGTGGGGGTAGATTAGTCAGCTTGGGAAGACGATGGTTAAGCATGAGAGAGACATGAGGATATTAAACCAATGCCTGAAATCATTCTTCTCCATTCTTGTGAGCATATATTATAATTTGTGTGAAAGAGATGGCCAGTTGTTCTGGTTATTGTAGAAGACCAATTGCCTATGGCCTGTGGATCATCTAATAGAAAATTCCCTTTCATTCCCAGTTGCTCTGGTCTACACTTGTCCTAATTGTCCTATGTGTCCTCAACTCCTTATTGTTAAAAGACCAGGTTGCCTGGAAGGTTTCCTCAAAACAGAAGATGGAGCTTTTGACTCCTTGTGGGGCTATGATGTTGTAAAAGAGAAAGCCGTAGGGTACTAGGTACTCCTGGTTTAGTATTTAATAGAGTGTCTTGTTTCCCTTTATATTGTTTCTCTTATACTTGTAAGGGAATGTATCTACTTATATAGACTATAGGTAATGCTCATATCAAATTAATGCTAATTTTATTTAGTTGAAGATGAAATTGAACCAGCAACTAAAATCCATTCATGAAATCTAGCTTTCTTTTTTGTTTTTATAGTCTACAATTTTTCCAAATCTGAAACAAAGTTCAAAAACAAATGGAAAGCTCCCTAACTAAGTCAACATTATTGGAAAATGACATTGTAAATATTGATAATATATAATCAGAAAACAGTAAGATGAATGGAAAAGAATCAAGGTTAAAATATTTTTTTCTAGATTAAAAAGCAGTTCTTCTTTGAATATATAGATTTTAAACTCTTATGATATGAAATTTTTGGATAATGTTTACAAACAACCTTTACTTAGGAAAATAATTGATATTTGAGAAGATCACTGAGATCTTCATCAGTCAAATTACGGATTTACAAATCAAATCTAGACCCAAAAGGGTTCCAGTAGTGTAAAGCTATCTAAAAAGAGATTCTATCTCTCTTGAGGAATTATTTAATATATAATTTTTTACATTCTCAAAGCAAGAGAAAACTACTTTCTCATTTTCTCTATTAAAAAAGAATTTGGGAGGCACATTAGAAGTCTTTGAAGAGAAAGCACTACTTAGTTCCCCTCCTAACTGCTCATAAGCTTCTTAAATACCTTTGTGTCAAGATAAACTTTATTAACCCACAGTTTTCTTAGGCTAACCTCAAATCTACTTTCTTGTAATTTCCGCCAATTGTTTCCAATATAGTCTAGATCTAGTCTGATCAGCATTCTCTTTTATATTTAGAGACTTCCATATCCCACTGTCTGAATTCAATCTCAGACCCATATCATCTGTTCCTCTAACAGATCAAGACCATTAATCCAATGGGACCTTATTTTCTTTTGGTCAGTTAATCACTTTCCTTAATACACAGCTCGTACCCATTGTCTCTCACAACCACTTAGAAGTCCCTCCGTCACTTACTCTTCCATCCTGAAAACCCCTATTTCTGGAGTAATCCCTTGGTTTGCTAGATATGCTTATACACTGGCATTCCTTTTGCTGCTGGCAAGATCATGCCAGTGTGTTTTTTTAGCAGCATTACAAATGAACAAGACTGCAGTTCAGTGGGACTCTTCCCTTCCTGCTGTTATTGTACCTGGTAGCTGACATTTTCAATGATTCTTCATTGAAGGACTTAATATCCTATTTTCTTCTGTTTGAGGCTTACTCTCATTTGAATACCATTTTTTCCACCTCCCCAGGAAGCTTGCTCCATTAAGTATCCTTATCTTTTTCATATCTTTAACTTTACTAGTTCCTTCTCTCTCTGTCATGTATTTCAGTGTTAAAAAGAAAGATTTCCACCATATATCTCCTTTTAGCATTGTCTCTCCTACCCTTTTTCCTTCACAACTAATTTTTTGGAAAGTGTAGTTTGCATTCACTGTCTCTACATTCTAACCCTCAAATCATTCATAAATATGACTGAAGCTTGAATTCTATCCCAACATTCCATTGATATTCTCTCATAAATCTCCTTACTGCCAAATTCAACTGACAATTTTTGGTCTTTGTCAGACTTAATTTTCCCACAGCATTTTCATTGCTTATAACTCTCCAACCTGATCCTCTTTCTTTTCTTTGCTTCCATTATATACATTCTCCTTATTCTTCCTCTTCAACCTCTGACTTACTATCCTCGTATCATTAAGTACTGGAGTATTGGTGTTCTCTAGAATGTGGCTGTTGGCTTTTCCCCTTCCCCTTCCCCTTCAGGCTGTGACACCTGAGACAAATTACTGAATGTTTGTGTTTTTATCATCTTCATAATTGAAAAAATTAGAACCTACCTCATAGTATTATGATGGAGATTAAATGAGAGAATGCATACTAAGGCCTTAGAAAGCGTCTGACATATAAGTGACTCAATGTATTATATATTGTATGACTATTCAGATAAGGGAAGATTTAACATTGAAAATATAAGAAATTATCCCCAAATTAAGTTATATAATGACTTTTCTGTAGAGTCTTCAATAAGACAAAAAGCAAGGGTCACAAAATAAGTAAATGTGTGAAAGATAGTAAATTTTTAAATTAACACTTTATAATGAAAAACTACAGGCAACTTAAAGGACAATAAATATATTGGGAGAAAATATTTTCCATACTTACATCTTACTAAGAATCAAGATCCAAGATTTATAAAGAAATGCTACGACTATATAAATGAGAAACAGGACTAACAGAAAAGTAAACAAGATACATTGCAAATCACTGAAAAAAAATGTCAAAAAGATAATCTTTCTAAATATGAAAAATATGTAAAATGAAAATGTCATTTCATTATTAATTTTTAAAGTTATACAAAAGCAGAATAAATAGTATGATGAACCTCATCATGCCCAATAGCCAGCTTCAAAAATGATCAACAAATGGCCAATCTTGTTTCATAGTCACTCCTCTCTCCATTGAAATTTAGAGATAACCTTTTACTCTTTGATATTACCAAATGTTGAGGAAAGTACAAAGAATAGGTTCCTTCACACATAGCTGAGAAGAATTGAAATTTTGTGAAGTATCTATTAAACTAAAAATTGAACACAATATAAACTCCCAAATTTCTGCTTTTTTTTGGCATTCGCCCTAGAGAAACTCTTTTTAAAAATTCTTCTGCATTTGGACAAACAAGCGTGTAAAATGATTCCTATTGAATTATTATTTGCTTAAAGAAAGTTGGAAACAATACTGATTCCCTAAAAAGGATAAATAAGCTATGATACAACATATGTTAAAAAAATAAACTATGGTATGGTACATCCATACCATGGGATGCCATGTGGCATTAGAAAGTGTGAGCTAGATAGATTTCATAATGTGTCAAAATATCTGAGACACATTCCTGAGCGAAAAAAGCAAGCTGCATGAAAATACGCATAGGATGATATCATTATTTTTAAAAAATGGGAAGAAAAATAATTTTTATATCTGTCTATTAACTATCATCTGTGTATCTATCAAACTACATTCTAGAATGGTATAAAGCAATCTTCACAAACAATAACAATGGAAGAAAACTATTAGAAAAGACCTGAGACGGGGATGAATCCAGTCCAGCATGAAAAAATCTGCACCAGGTTTGAAAAATCACCCCATCCTCCCATGTAAGATGCTTAGAAGCTTTTTGAATCTAAGTCCCTGTATTTTCCAGCGAAGTAGCTGTAAGAGGGGTAGAGGCAGGGATGGCATCCAGAGACTCTGGGGCACCGTCTCCTTTCTGAGTCAGACAAAGGTCACAAGCGGACTTGGACGAGACCACCGGCAACACATCAGAGTCCTCTGAATGAGACCATGGCGCTTATGAAAATGAACTACTTTCTCATCTTCTACCTCAGTTTCTCACTGCTCACCTACATAAAAAGTAAGCTTTTCCATTTATCGAACTTTTGGCACTTTTTCTGACTTAAATGTTTCTAGCAAATAGTTGATAATGTTGCATGTGCTACAGAATACAACACTTGAAAAAAAGTACAAAGAATTTGATATAAGCAAGTGTCCTGTGTTAAACAAGTCAGTGTGAATAATATTCTGATTCTATGATTTCCACTAACTAGACATAGAAAATGTTCTTTTTTAAGCCTTTTCAGTAGTGGTGAGCAGGGGGTTGAAATGGCTACATAAAAAAGAAGGTATTTTGTTGTGTTTACAATTGTACACAATAGACTTGGCACTTGACAATGATATCCTTTAAAAGGAAGTTCATCATGAGCTATGTTGCATTTTATTCCCAATACTATGTGTTTATCTTCACTTTTCAAGAACTTTATATTACCATGTTTGCTCTCATAATCAAGGGGATAGTTTTAATTTTTCTCCAAGAGTTCAAAGCACCAGAGAGAAATGGGTTTCCTTTCTATTGTGTTTGCTTCTGTTTTGTAAACGAAGATATTACAGTCCCCCAAATAAAAACAGAAGTGATGTTTCTAGGGTATCTTGTCAGATGTATCGCAGTGTAGAAAATCAAAGGACACTGAATGGCCTCAGCTGTGTGTTTATGAAGGACAGTAGCTACTGAATACATTTAAAATGAAGACAGGCAGAGTGTGTGCTTGTCAAAGGGGCTGTGTGATTTGTGTCTGTTGAATCTGAATATCAATAAGGCAAAGCACAGAGCAGCTGCCATTGAATAAGATGACTTGGCATTAGCAAGCACTGTTGTCTAATCTGGGTCACCTTCTGTAGCCAGTGAGATTGTTACTTGTTTAGTTTACATCTGAGCTTATAGCAGAGGCTGGGTAAAGAGAGGAGTAGATTTAGTAGGTAGGTAGCGGAAGACAATTACCGAAAACCCAAGTCAAACTTTAAATAAGTGAGCAGTAAAATTTACCTGATTGCAATATACACTTGTGTGCATGTGCACAACACACACACAGACACACACACACACACACACGGGACTTTGGGTTTTTTTTTGGTGATGTGTTTGTTGAAAATAGTTATTTAAATAATTATTTCTCTTCCTTGAAACTTCAAATGGGTCGCATGCAATTGAAGTGAAGAAGGGAAGTGTTATGTTGAGATGTACGGATGGGAAAAGAAAGAAAGCAAAAGAAATAAGATGCATAAAATGCAAGGTGAAGTGAGTTTGCAGTACATTTTAGAGCAAAAAACTTTGTCATGTCAATGCAATATGTGTTAAAATATCTAGCATTTGCTGCAGTTAGCTTTTAAGGAGATGATTATGTAACTTCTAAGGCACACATTTTTTTTAAGGGTCATAATTATGAACCTATAATTACATACAAATAATTATCTCTGAACAGGTGATTTTATTGTTACCCTCTAAGTACGTTGTAATTATTTGATTTATTCTCTTAGCACACTATTTCTATCATTTGTTTTTTAAACAAATTTGAAGTTCCATTTAGTTTAATTGTTAAGCAGGCCAACTTTTATCTGTCTTAATATACTTGCTGGCAAGATGTGATGATACTGCCTTCCATGTTAAAACATACTTTAGATGTTTTTTTTGTACCTGACTGTAAAACTTTTACAACCTGGCCTTAGTCTTCTTTCCTACCCTTTACCTCTTAGTACTCTTGAAAATATTCCAGTCAAATGAACAAAATAATAGCTAATAGCATAAGTGTTGAATGTGTTAACATTCAATATATGCTATATTTCACTTAATTCTCCACAAATAGATACTATTATAATCATTGGCATTTTATAGAATGAGACCAAGACTCAGGTCACTATATCGGTGTATCTCAGCCTTTGATGCCCATCAGAGAGCTGAAACATTTGTTGGAGATGCAATCTCTCAAGAACAACCCCAGATATTTAGTATGTCTGGGGAGATCAGAAGCCTGTAATTGATCTAGCTCTTGATTTCAAATGCAGGTGATCCCAAGTTCTGCATGACCCCATAAATCTTTCTTGAGAACATGATGATGTAAGGAATCATTTAAATTGTAAAATCCAAACATCTCTGTCTCCTCAAAGGGATTATTTAGGAGAGAAGGTAAGCAATATGTCTTGCAAGCATTATACTTAACCTACCTGTCAAGTAGAACATGTCATTAATTCCATTTTATAGCTGAAGAACCTGAGGCACGTACAAGTTTAGTTACTTGCCCAAGGCCATACTACTAGTGAGTAGTGGAACCAGGACTAGAATCCAGTGGTCGGTTTTGCATTTTATGCTCTTAGTTTATGTGTGGTGATTCCCTTGAAATGATAACGTGGATGAGCCTTAACGCACTGCTCAGAATTTAATAAGTACGTAGAAAATTTTAGCTATTAAGAGAGTATTCATTGAATGAATCAATGATTCTTCCTCTTGAATTTTGAAATACATTCCCTTGGATCTGAGAGATAAGAGCCATCTTTGGCTCCAAACTATATTTTTTTAAATAAGTGGTGCCTTGCTCTCCTATCAGGGGCACGCCGTTTACATTGTTTGTCCAATGTCCTACACTTTTTATTTATTTCCTTCCGGATGAGCACATGGGGCATGAAAACTATCAGAACAGAGTGCGGGAAGTGATATTCACTTGCGCTTCCTGAGCATGCAGGTATTCCCCTTCCCATGGAGTTGCAATGAATTTGCTATTACTGTCTCAGTTGTTTTCTTATCTGTTCCACAATTTGTAAAACTTGTTCTCATGTACAGAATCAGCTGAATTTTAATAATTCAGGAAAAGCTATTATATTTTTGCTTTTGATGTATTAAGAGAGAATTTTATTGGAGTGAGACTTTCCTATAGTTCATTACTGGGGGCTGGTTTAAATAATGAGAGCACTTTGTAATAACTCTCTATGCAAGCTTGACATATGAATCTGTTGTGAAGGGTTTTAAAGTAACTACTACAATGAAGCAACCATGAATCAGAAAAGTCATTTAGGGCTATATTTTACTAGTGTTTTATACATTTGGAGGTAAACTGAATATTTTCGATGTAAATGCCACATTTAGACTAAAAGTAATTGTTTTAACCCATCTTCAAAGGATGGTCATAGTATGTACATAAAACATGGTTTGGCAAACAATTATTAAAATTATTTAAATAACTTCAGTGACTTTGGGGTACTATCAGTGTTCTAGAATCTTCAGAAATTATTAAGTAACTGAATTTGAATAGAGTTAAAGAATACTTTCTTTTCAATCTGTCTCTAGTATAAAGAACAAGTAGAATCTATAAAGATATGATATGATTTATCCAATCTTAATGCCATTATCAAGAAAGGCTTGAGTTTGCTTAATGAGGCGAGAAGGTTGATGTTATTCATTAGGGAGTAATCACCCACTCTTCTTTAAAATTCTACATGTGTGGAGACGTTTAAAAGTTTGGTATTCACTATATTAGCTAATATCTTTGCAACAGCATGCTGTAAATTGCCTACATAATTATTAGAGAAAAAGATACATTTGCTCTTCATAAAATAATTATCTCATCAGCTTATTACAAAATGGTTTCTACTTCATGAAGATTACTCACTGTTCCCTAAATAATATAGCAGAATTAATTTTAGCTTTTATATTTTGATACTTATCTTAGGTGAATCAAACTTTTCAGAAGAATTACTTTCTTTTCTCTCTCTCTCTCTCTCTCTCTCTCTCTTTTTTAGAATAAGGGGAGGGGAAGAGGGAGATAGAATCTTACACAGGCTCCATGCTGGGCACAATCTCATGGGTTCAATCTCATGACCCTGAGATCATGACCTCAATCTAAATCAAGAGTTGGACGCTTAACCGACTGAGCCACCCAGGTGCCCTGCATTCTTTTTTCTTTTTTTCATTTTTGGTGATTTTCACAAATTATTATTAATGGTATTAAAATACCATATTTTGAAATTAAAGTGGACAAGAAAAATCAGTTTTTAGCTCTCTTTTATTTTTTATTTTATTTAATTACTTTATTTTTTTTTAAAAGATTTATTTATTTATTTATTCATGATAGATGTAGAGAGAGAGAAAGAGAGAGGCAGAGAAACAGGAGGACGGAGAAGCAGGCTCCACACCAAGAGCCTGACGCGGGACTCAATCCCGGGACTCCAGGATTGCGCCCTGGGCCAAAGGCAGGCGCCAAACCGCTGAGCCACCCAGGGATCCCCCACTTTTTAGCTCTCTTGTAAATTTTACTGCTGATTTATCAGCAAACCTGAGAAGCCCAATTTTCTCCATTTAGATAATGAAAATAGAAATAGAATTCTTTCACATTCACATCATCTCTGGTCATACCAGGTTCAGCTTTGAGACCTATACTTAACATTAATTACACTTTACGTTTATTTTCCATGGCATCAATATTTGGTGTTGATTCATTTTTTTTTTTTTACCAATGAGATTACACTTCATGACTCTAGGTACCATGGGGGTTTTGCTTATGTATCCTAAACCAGTGGGAGGCAACTACATAACTCAGGGTAGTCACTCATGAAACAGTTATTAAATAAACAAATTTATGAGGCAATTTTTATAACATTTGCTATAAGAATTGAATACCTTCCCTTTTCATGACATTTTTGCATGATTTTAAAAATTTTTACATTAACTTTTTTATAACAGACCTTATTATTTTAGAATAATTTTAGGTTCACAGAAATATTGAGAGGATGGTACAGAGGGGTCCACTATACCCCACACAGATAGTTTCCTCTATTCTTAACATCTTACATCTTACGGTTGATTTGTAGCAATGACCCAATGTTGATGTATTATTAACTAAAGTCCATGGTTTCTTCAGATTTCCTTTGATTTTTCCAAATATCTTTTTTCCTATTCTGGTATCCCATCCAGGATACCACATTGCATTTAGTTGTCCTATATCCTTAGGTTCCTCTTGGTAGTGGAGGAACTCAGGCCTTCCTTGTTTTTGATGAGCTTGACAATTTTAAGAAGCACTAATTAGGGGATCCCTGGGTGGTGCAGTGGTTTGGTGCCTGCCTTTGGCCCAGGGCGTGATCCTGGAGTCACGGGATCGAATCCCACATCGGGCTCCCTGCATGGAGTCTGCTTCTCCCTCTGCCTATGTCTCTGCCTCTCTCTCTCTCTGTGACTATCATCAAATAAATAAAAAAAAATTTAAAAAAAAGAAGCACTAATTAGGTATTTTATAGGATCCTCCAGCATTGGAATTTATTTGCTGTTCTTCTCATGGTAAGACTGGAGTTATTGGCCATTGAGAGGGAGACCACAGAGGTAAAGTATCATCTCATTACATCATATCAAGGATACATACAATCAGCATGATATATGACTGTTGATGTGGACCTCAACCACCTGGGAGGTGGTATTTGTCTGTATTCTACATTTAGGAAGGAAGTCACTATACACAACCCACACCTAAGAGTGGGGAGTTATGTTCCCCCTCTTGGAGGAAGAATATCTACATAAATTATTTGGACATCCCTGTCTTGTTCCTGATCTTAGGGGAAAGGCTCCCAGTGCTTCCCCATTGAGAATGATATTTGCTGTGGGCTTTTCGTAGATGGCTTTTAAGATGTCGAGGAATGTTCCCTCTATCCCTACACTCTGAAGAGTTTTGATCAGGAATGGATGCTGTATTTTGTCAAATGCTTTCTCTGCATCCAATGAGAGGGTCATATGGTTCTTGGTTTTTCTCTTGCTGATATGATGAATCACATTGATTGTTTTACGGGTGTTGAACCAGCCTTGTGTCCCAGGGATAAATCCTACTTGGTCATGGTGAATAATTTTCTTAATGTACTGTTGGATCCTATTGGCCAGTATCTTGTTGAGAATTTTTGCATCCATGTTCATCAGGGATATTGGTCTGTAATTCTCCTTTTTGGCGGGGTCTTTGTCTGGCTTTGGAATTAAGGTGATGCTGGCTTCATAGAACGAATTTGGAAGTACTCCATCTCTTTCTATCTTTCCAAACAGCTTTAGGAGAATAGGTATGATTTCTTCTTTAAACGTTTGATAAAATTCTCCTGGGAAGCCATCTGGCCCTGGACTCTTGTGTCTTGGGAGGTTTTTGATGACTGCTTCAATTTCCTCCCTGGTTATTGGCCTGTTCAGGTTTTCTATTTCTTCCTGTTCCAGTTTTGGTAGTTTGTGGCTTTCCAGGAATGCGTCCATTTCTTCTAGATTGCTTAATTTATTGGCGTATAGCTGTTCATAATATGTTTTTAAAATCGTTTGTATTTCCTTGGTGTTGGTAGTGATCTCTCCTTTCTCATTCATGATTTTATTAATTTGAGTCTTCTCTCTCTTCTTTTTAATAAGGCTGGCTAATGGTTTATCTATCTTATTAATTCTTTCAAAGAACCAACTCCTGGTTCTGTTGATCTGTTCCACAGTTCTTCTGGTCTCGATTTCGTTGAGTTCTGCTCGAATCTTTATTAACTCCCTTCTTCTCTTGGGTGTAGGATCTATTTGCTGTTTTTTCTCTAGCTCCTTTATGTGTAAGGTTAGCTTTTGTATTTGAGTTCTTTCCAGTTTTTGAATGGATGCTTGTATTGCGATGTATTTCCCCCTTAGGACTGCTTTTGCTGCATCCCAAAGATTTTGAACGGTTGTATCTTCATTCTCATTAGTTTCCATGAATCTTTTTAATTCTTCCTTAATTTCCTGGTTGACCCTTTTATCTTTTAGCAGGATGGTCCTTAACCTCCATGTGTTTGAGGTCCTTCCAAACTTCTTGTTGTGATTTAGTTCTAATTTCAAGGCATTATGGTCCGAGAATATGCAGGGGACAATCCCAATCTTTTGGTATCAGTTCAGACCCGATTTGTGACCCAATATGTGGTCTATTCTGGAGAAAGTTCCATGTGCGCTTGAGAAGAATGTGTATTCGGTTGAGTTTGGATGTAAAGTTCTGTAGATATCTGTGAAATCCATCTGGTCCAGTGTATCATTTAAAGCTCTCGTTTCTTTGGAGATGTTTTGCTTAGAAGACCTATCGAGTATAGAAAGAGCTAGATTGAAGTCACCAAGTATAAGTGTATTATTATCTAAGTATTTCTTCACTTTGGTTAATAATTGATTTATATATTTGGCAGCTCCCACATTCGGAGCATATATATTGAGGATTGTTAAGTCCTCTTGTTGAATAGATCCTTTAAGTATGATATAGTGTCCCTCTTCATCTCTCACTACAGTCTTTGGGGTAAATTTTAGTTTATCTGATATAAGGATGGCTACCCCTGCTTTCTTTTGAGGACCATTCGAATGGTAAATGGTTCTCCAACCTTTTATTTTCAGGCTGTAGGTGTCCTTCTGTCTAAAATGAGTCTCTTGTAGACAGCAAATAGATGGGTCCTGCTTTTTTATCCAGTCTGAAACCCTGCGCCTTTTGATGGGGTCATTAAGCCCGTTCACATTCAGAGTTACTATTGAGAGATATGAGTTTAGTGTCATCATGATATCTATTCAGTCTTTGTTTTTGTGGACTGTTCCACTGAACTTCTTCTTAAAGGGGAATTTTAAGAGTCCCCCTTAAAATTTCTTGCAGAGCTGGTTTGGAGGTCACATATTCTTTTAGTTGCTGCCTGTCTTGGAAGCTCTTTATCTCTCCTTCCATTTTGAATGAGAGCCTTGCTGGATAAAGTATTCTTGGTTGCATGTTCTTCTCATTTAGGACCCTGAATATATCCTGCCAGCCCTTTCTGGCCTGCCAGGTCTCTGTGGAGAGGTCTGCTGTTACCCTAATACTCCTCCCCATAAAAGTCAGGGATTTCTTGTCTGTTGCTGCTTTAAGGATCTTCTCCTTATCTTTGGAATTTGCAAGCTTCACAATTAAATGTCGAGGTGTTGAACGGTTTTTATTGATTTTAGGGGGGGATCTCTCTATTTCCTGGATCTGAATGCCTGTTTCCCTTCCCAGATTAGGAAAGTTTTCAGCTAGAATTTGTTCAAATACATATTCTGGCCCTCTGTCCCTTTCGGCGCCCTCGGGAACCCCAATTAAACGTAGGTTTTTCTTCCTCAGGCTGTCGTTTATTTCCCTTAATCTATCTTCATGGTCTTTTAATTGTTTGTCTCTTTTTTCCTCAGTTTCCCTCTTTGCTATCAACTTGTCTTCTAGGTCACTCACTCGTTCTTCCACCTCGTTAACCCTCGTCGTTAGGACTTCTAGTTTGGATTGCATCTCATTCAATTGATTTTTAATTTCTGCCTGATTAGCTCTAAATTCTGCAGTCATGAAGTCTCTTGAGTCCTTTATACTTTTTTCTAGAGCCACCAGTAGCTGTATAATAGTGCTTCTGAATTGGCTTTCTGACATTGAATTGTAATCCAGATTTTGTAACTCTGTGGGAGAGAGGACTGTTTCTGATTCTTTCTTTTGAGGTGAGGTTTTCCTTCTAGTCATTTTGCTCAGTGCAGAGTGGCCAAAAGCAAATTGTATTGGGAAAAAGAGAAAAAGAGAGGAGAGAAAGAAGGAAAGAAAAGAGAAAGAGAAAAAAAAAGGGAAGAAAAGAAAAAAAAACGAGAAAAAAAAAAAGAAGAAAAAGAGAAAGAAAAAGAAAGGAGAAAAAAAGGGGGTGGGGGAAGGAAACAAATCAAAAAGCAAAACAAAACAAAAACAAAAACAAAAACAAAAACAAAAAAAGAAAGAACCACAGGGGAGTATCTTCTGATTCTGTGTTCTTTAAGTCCCTTGGCTTCTCCTGGAAGTTGTCAGTCTAGCTGATCTTCTGGGGGAGGGGCCTGTTGTGCTGGTTTTCAGGTGTTAGCAGTTGGGGGAGCTGCTGTGCCCCTGCCTGGTGCAGGGCTCAGTGGGGGTTGTTTACCCCGTGAGGCCGCAGGAGGAACAGCCCCAGTGGCCGGGCAGCTCTGGAAACCTGGATTCAGCTCCGGCAGGAACTCCGGAGCTCTCCGTCTGCAGGGCCTGGAGGCTCCGGGGCGGGGCCGCTGATCTGCTCAGCTCGGGGCAGGAGCGTCCTTGCTGTCCTGGGCCCTCCCGGCCTCTGCCTGTCCCGGGGGAGGCGGGATCCTGGGCTGTGTCCCGGCGCCCTGTGCTCCGGAGCCTGCGCTGGTGGATTCGCGCTCCCGGGCCGCGCAACCCCCTCCGCGGAGCCGCCGCCCGAGCCCCTCCGAGCTGCTCCTGGAACCGCGCAGGCCCCTCCGCACGGAGCCTCTTCCTCTGCCCGAGCCCCTCCGAGCTGCTCCCGGGGCCGCGCAGCCCCCTCCGCGGAGCCGCCGCCCGAGCCCCTTCAGCTGCTCCGGTCCCGCCGGGTCCCCCCGTGCGCGCTGCAGCCCTTAGGGAGCTCGGCGCACTCTCCTGGGCGCGCAGTTGCTGTTACTGTCCCAGGGAGCCGGAGGGCATCCTCGCCCTCCTGGTTCCTGCTCCCACTCCCCACGAGCCCCTTTCCGCCCGGGAAGGTCGGTGCAGCTCCTGCGTCTCCGGGACGGGGCTCTCCTGTCCTGGGGACACTCGCCCCGGCCTCAGCCCGGCTCCTCGCGGGCCCCTCCCCCTTGGAGGCCTTTGTTTCTTTATTTCTTTTTCCCCGTCTTCCTACCTTGATAGAAGCGCGAACTCTTCTCACTGTTGCATTCCAGCTGGTCTCTCTTTAAATCTCAGGCCGAATTCATAGATTTTCAGGATAATTTGAAGGTTTTCTAGGTAGTTTGGTGGAGACAGGTGATTTGGAGACCCTGCTCTTCCGCCATCTTGCTCCTCCCCTCCATAAATTATTTGGGATTCTTCTGCATGAGAGATTTGATTCTTCTTGTCCATTTATTTATTTATTCAAGCATTTATTGATTTCAGCATGGACTCATGTTATTTATTTTATACTCTAGGCTATAATCTAATACTACTTTATTTGTTACTCAAATTGTTCCAGCTTTGGCCACTCAGTGCTTTCAGTTGGCTCCTGTCTTCTTTTAGCTTACAATGTGTCAATGTGAGGTGCTTTTTTTCCTTGAAAACTACCTTACTTTTTGGCTCTATAAGATGTTCCAGACTTACCTATTTATTTCCTTCCCCAGCCCTAGCCTATGCCCTTATTCCAACAGGCTCTGGTTCCCTCGTACTAGAGAATGGCATAACAAACCAAGACCTAAATGTAAGGCATGCTTGTTGCGACTAGGGTGTCATTTGTCTTAGACCACCTCAGCTGACAGAGGATAGAAATACATGTGTGTATATTATTAGGTATATATGTACATCGGGACATATCAAGCTAAGTAGGAGTTAGTCCTAATGCCTCTAACTTTATTATCACATGGGTTGGATTGTTCTAGCTTCCTCCTCTTGCTTATCTGTAAATTCCCACTCTAACAGTGAGAAATTTGGTTTCTATCATCTGCCATCCATTTATTTATTTAAATTCACTATAGTTTAAAAAGTATATAAAATTATAGCAGCATCAAATTCTTCACCCATAATCCTGTAAAAATAACTCTATCAGTTTGCACACAGCACTTATGTGAATTTACATTTGTAATCTTAAAACTCTGCTTGTTTCCAATGATACTTAGGTCAGCACCTTTTGCTTCACCCTCTTCTGTGTGATTGTTTCATACATTTATAATACAGTTAGCTTGTTGTGTCACAGTCAAATTCCTTTCAGGGATCCCTTGACTTTTGAAAAGATTTTTTAAAATTTGCATACAATAAGGTTTTCCCATTGTGCTCTAAATTTCTGTAGGTTTTCACAATATGATACATTATAATATACAAAATAGTTTTCCTGCTCTCAAAGTTCCCTGTGCTTTACTTTTTTTGAACTCCCTTTCCTGCCCCAATCTGTAGGCAATCACTGATCATTTTATTGTCTGTAGAGTTTTATCTTTTACAGGATGTGATATAATTGGAATCATAAAATCAGACGAGCTTCTTTCAAAGCTGCAATATTCATTTAAGGTCCTCCATGTCTTTTTGTGAATTGACTCATTTTTTTTCTTTTTTCCTTAAAGATTTTATCCATTTATCCATGAAAGACACAGAAAGAGAGAGGCAGAGACATAGGCAGAGGGAGAAGTGAGCTCCCCATGGGGAGCCCAATGTGGGACTCTATCCCAGGACCCCTGAGCCAAAGGCAGGCACTCAACCACTGAGCCACCCAGGCATCCCAACTCATTTTTTTAAAATCACTGAATAATATTTTATTGTATAGATGTACCTGTTTGTTTATTAATTTGCCTATTGAAAGTTACCTTGGTTTTTTTTTTCTAGTTTTTGGCTACGGCATTAGTTTCCCTAAGGTAGCTGTGGTAAAGCTCTGGGTAGCTTAAACAACAGAAATTTATGCTCCCATAGTTCTGGAGGCTAGAAGTTTGAAATCAAGGTGTCAGCAGAGCCATGCTCTCTCTGAAACTCTTGCATAAAATACTCACTTGCCACTTCCTCATCGTGGTGGTTGGTCTTCAGGCCTTGGCATTCCTGTGTTTGGAGTTGCATCACTTCAATCTCTAATTACTTGGTGTTCTCCCATTGTCTGTATCTCTTCTTCTTATAAGAACATCAGTCATAAAAAAAAAAAAAAGACATTAGTCGCATTGGATTAGGACCCATTCTTCTAACATCACCTTAACTTGGTTATGTCTACAAAGACCTTATTTACAAGTAAAGTCATAATCATAGGTACTAGGAGTTAGGACT
Organism: Canis lupus baileyi; assembly: GCF_048164855.1. NCBI lineage: Eukaryota > Metazoa > Chordata > Mammalia > Carnivora > Canidae > Canis > Canis lupus. The sequence continues at coordinate 75,991,762 of NC_132843.1, forward strand.
TCAACATATCTTCTTGGGAGACATAATTCAAACTTTAATATCTACTCTGAAAAAGAAAAAAATAATATCTACTCTGAATAAAGCTGATATAAGATGAAAGTGTTTGATTAATACCTCTTTTATTGAGTAAAATTACCTTCAGATGCAAATTGAATTATAAAAGGATTTTTAAAGCATGGTAAGTGGCCAATACGGTATGTTCCCATTTTGCTCCTATTTTTCAGCTTTCTTTACACTATCTCCACCTTTAAATGTTCAACCATCTGGTTTGAATTGAGTGCTCAGAAATTTTCTCCACATAGATTTACCTTATGAAATTAAGTTAGAGACTGATTAATATAGAGAGTTGGCATTAGAATTGGGTATAAATTGGGTTAGAATTGAGTTAGGATTGGGTTTCCATATTTTCTTGGGACAAATGGCTTAGCTCTCTACCTAAATACATGTTCATCACTTTAACTTGCTTTTCTTTCAGAAATTATATTTGTTAGGATGCCAAAGGATTACTATGACTTTCATTATCAATTCAAAACACTTGATTATAAATTACTTTACTATGCATGCATTATTTTTGTGTTTATTAATATGCCATTCTTTATTTTCCCCTAATGATTTTTTTTGCCATAACAGTGAGATTAAAGAAGGAAAGTAACTCAGTCATCTAGCACTAGATCCCATTCTTGATATTGTTAATACTTCTTAATCAATCTTCTAGAATTTCTTTCCCCATTTAATAAAAAAGCAGTGATTATTCCAAAGTTTTATTTATTTTTTTTTAATTTTTATTTATTTATGATAGTCACAGAGAGAGAGAGGCAGAGACACAGGCAGAGGGAGAAGCAGGCTCCATGCACCCGGAGCCCGATGTGGGATTCAATCCCGGGTCTCCAGGATCACGCCCTGGGCCAAAGGCAGGCGCCAAACCGCTGTGCCACCCAGGGATCCCTATTCCAAAGTTTTATAGCAGTATGTTAAGTATGTTGTCATATATTCTCCAGCTTTTCCCTTATTCAAGGGAATTCAAGCCAATAATAACAGTAAGAGACACAGAATGAGAAAAGACACTGTGGTGGGAATGGGCATGACTATGTAGAGCTGAATGGTTTTGGCTGCAACATAAAGTTTCTTGGATCCAGAGGAAATCAAGTTAGGATTAGTTGTCTCTAGCCTCAAGATAGGATAATTAATAAATATTAAAAGTTTTTTATTCAATCGCTTTATTTATTCCACAAATGTTGACTAAGTTCATATGGCTGATGCTGTTCTATGCTCTGAGGTTGCAGTAGTCAACAAAGAGACCATAATCCCTGCTGTCTTAAAGTTTATATTTTAATGGGGTAAGAAAGACAAAAACCAAATAAATAAGCACAATATGTAATTGTGAGCTGGCAATAATGCTTTGGAGAAAAGCAAAGGTGAGAGACAGCAGATGAGATGTGAGGATATCTGGGTGAAAAATATTTTGGCAAAGAAAATAGCACGTACAAAGAATGCGAGGCAGGAATGTGCCTATAGAGTTTGAGACATTGCAAGGTGTTTAACATAGCTAGAGTGCATTAAGCAAAATAGAGCAAAGTAGTAGGAGAGGTGTCAGCAGTTTTATTATGTGCTATTCTTACAGTGATCCTACACGGTAGCTATTATGAAGCCAATTAAGACAGCTAAGGCCAAGATAGCTTATGTAAAATATTTAAAACACAGTTATGAGGTGATAAAATTAAGATTTAAACTCAGGTCTGTCAGGTTCTAAGCCTCATACTAGCTCACAAAAGCCTAAAGGTAAACACTCAGGAATTTCACATGTCTGTTATTAAACCACCCTAGCTTGCAATGGTGGAAGTAATTGCATCACAGAAATTTTGGCAAACACAACAAATCAGGAGGGTTTTTTTTTTTTAAATGATTCCTAGATAACTAAATATCTATTTCACCTTTAAAACTTTTCCAAATTAAAAATGTTTACAGTTTCAACTACTATCTCACTCTTACGACTAATTTCTGTAGAGGCAGGAATTGCTCATCTGTAACCTAGATTAATCCCACTGTAGTCTTTTGGCTCTTTACATAATTGTCCTGATAATTCCTAATGAATAATTCTTTTCTCTAAATTCAAATTCTTTGACCCTTTAAAATAAGTCTACTTTAGGCAAATTAGTGAGAGCAGGCGGCTAATGAGGTTGCGTTTATGGTTCAATCTCAGGACAGTTCAATCTGCTTCACGCAGAGACCAACTCTATTCAACAAGTAATGGTCTGTCCAGCTGGTCTCAGATTTGTAGTTTTGAGCACAAGGAAAGAGACTGAAAACAATTTTTCGCAAATTGAATATCACTATTAGAAAAAAACCAACTGTGAGTTAGCAACAATAAGTAGATGAATTATTGTGATTTTTTTTATCTTTCTGTAATTTTAGCTATCTTTCCTTCTAAGTATAGTTGAAGAGCAATTATTTATATTCATCATCAATTTTTAAATACATAAAGTCAGGGCATTCAGATTCAAGCCCTGGTTCATCATTAGTCACTGTCCGTAAACGCTTCACTTAAGCTCAAAGGTCTCCAATTTTCCCACTTGTAAAATGAGGGTATTAGATTATATAATTACCAAGTTTCCTTTGAGATCTACATTTTACAGTCCCATGATTTTTTTAAATAATTGAAACATAGAGTTTTATAAGTAAAGGGTATTTTTAGTAATCTCATCCAGTATGAACTACCTTTCACTACATTATGTTGCAACAATAAACAAACTCAACATTTGAGTGGCTTAAAACAACAAAGGTTTATATTGTGTTTCCATAGCACAGTTTGACTGCAACTCTGCTTTATGTCTTCTTCATGCAGGGACACAAGTGGAAGGGACGGTTCCTTTCCAGAAAATGGTGTTTTTATGGCAGAGGGAAAAGAACCACGTAAAGGCTCTTAAATCTTTAGCTTATATGTGACTTACATTACTTTGGCTCACATTTCATTGTCCAAAGCAGGTCACATGGCTAAGCCTGAGGTCACTGGACAAGGGATGTATTAAGACAAGAAATATTTGAAACAAATAATATAGTCTACTCCATTTTTTCTCTTGTTTCCAAGTTCCAGGAAGATATTTCTAAACAAATATATTTAAGTAACCAAGAATATTAAAAATGAATAATAAAATGAATGAAAATTTAAATGACAATGACAGTTCAACAAATATTTATTAAGCAGATAATATGAGTAGGGTATTGACTATAGAAAAGACCAGTATTCTCTGGGCATATCCATACTATAGTGGAGCAGACAGATGTGTAAGGGCTGTTCACACATCATCCAAGAGATAATCACACTTCGAGATATTGCCAGATGTTTGTGCATTGATCTGGGCATTCTTTCCAGATGTAGAGAGAAAATTTAGTCCAAGAAGGTCAAACTAGTATTGTGATATGAAGAAATGTTTTCTGAAAGGAAATATACTCAAACTTGCTTTGAAATCATTGGTTCTAATAAAATTATACTTTGGTGATGATTTCAACTCAAATCGAGGGAATAGCATATCCAGATTGTATATTAGAAATTCCTATTTCTCTTCATCTTCATTTTTTTTCAAGATTTTATTTATTTATTTGAGAGAGAGAACACACAAGAGAGCTTGAGTGGGGAAGGAGATGGGGAAGGGTAGAGGGAGAAGGAGAAGTAGGCTCTGTACTGTGCAGGGAGCCCAACGTGGGGCTCAATCCCAAAACTCCGGGATCATGACCTGAGCCAAAGGGAGAGGCTTAACTGACTGAGCCACCCAGGTGCCCCTTGATCTTCATTTCTTTTTTTTTTTTTAAGATTTTATTTATTCACTCATGAGAGACAGAGAGAGGCAGAGACCCAGGCAGAGGGAGAAGCAGGCTCCACGCAGGGAGCCTGACGTGGGACTCGATCCTGAGTCTCCAGGATCACAAGCTGGGCCAAAGGTGGCGCTAAACCACTGAGCCACTGGGGCTGCCCCTTGGATCTTCATTTCATTTATCATTAGAAGCTTGAAAGGGAAAACTGTTTCTCCCTCTACTCACTCACACCCAATACTTCATACTTCTGGCTACCAAATGTGTGGGTTTTCCCAGTTTTTTGTGGATACCAACTGAGAGCCCTATAATTCAGTTCAATTCTGACACTGTTTACCTGGAGTCAGTGCAAACCCCACAGGTTAAGGGCTCTGACCTATGACACCACCCACCCCTACCTTCCCCACTTCATATACCAATTGCAAGCCCAGGTTGTCACTCATGCTTCTGACAGACTGACTATAAGTTAGAGGTTCCCACAACCACTTTCTCAGACTTGATAATTTGCTAGAGTGGTTTACAGAACTCAGAAAAAAAAAGCAGTTTACTTACCAGACTACAGACTTATTAAAAAAGGATACAGCTCTGAAACAGTTAGGAGATGCATAGGACAAGGCATGGAAGATGGAAAAGGGTGCAGAGTTTTTGTGCCCTTGTCAGGAACCTCCAAGCATTCACCAACCCAGAAGCTCTCCAAACCCCTTCAGTTAGGGTTTTTTAATCAAAGCTTCATTACATAGCCATGATTGATTAAGTCATTGACTATGATGATTAACTCAACCTCCAGCTTTTTGCCCCTCCCCAGAGATCAGATGATGGGGCTGAAAGTTCCAGCCACCTAATTACATGGTTGGTCCCCCAGACAACCAGCCCCCATCCTGTGGCTATTTGAGGCTTTCCAAAAGTCCACTATTTAACAAATGCTGTTGTGCTTAAAGGGCTCACTATGATTAACACTTCTTTCACCTTTATCACTCAGCAACTATTTCAGCAAATATGGACAAAAGACCAAATATTATAAAAAATTATGCTCCAATGGCTCTTAGGAAATTACAAGAGTTTTAGGAGCTATGTACCAGGAACTGTGGAGGAGGATTTATATCACAATATCACATAACCTCTACCAGGGGTTGGTAAAAAGAAGAAGAAGAGGGAGGAGGAGGAGGAGGAAGAGGAGGAGGAGGAGGAGGAGAAGGAGGAGCAGGAGGAGGAGAAGAAGAAGAAGTAGCAGCAGCAGCAAAGCTTTACATTTTAGGTATCCATGCTTAAAAATTGCATCAAACGCACTAAGAAGCTACTGTTAAAATATAAACTGAGGCAAATTACACATTTTAAGTGTATTTGAGCAAAATAAACAAACAAACAAAAAAACCCTATTCAAATCAGGTAGTGCCAAATGAGAAATGGCTGGGAGCACCCTGATAGGAGCTAGGGAAGGGCTGCTACAGAGAACAGGTGGAAGCAAAGTAAGACAATTATTTGATTGGCCAATGCTTCAGCTGTTGCCTTTATTTAGGGAAGCCTTATCCGCTGTTTGTGATTTGGTTGTCCTTAGGTTTTGATTTCTTCACCTTGACTCGCTACAGGTATAGGTCTTGGTTTGTTGATGCAGGCTTGCTAAGGCATTTGGGCCACCTCAGTGTAATGGGCTCCATGTTTAATTAATACTTTCTGGACTAAAGACTTAAGTTTCTTCAATCTGCCTGTTATATTACTGACTCTACATTTTCTCCTAAGCTAATCATAAAATAATTAAAGATATATTTCTCTCCATAAACAATTATAGAAATAAATAGAAATTTTCTTCTCCTAACTAACATCATTATATCTAATTTATTTTTCCTCCTGACTCCCTTTATGCAGCCCTCTATGGAGCACTGAAAACAGGATATGTGTGCTATTTAATTTTCTGCTTCGCTGCAGCAGCTAGCTGACTAGCTGTTGGAGCTCCTTGAAGTTTTGAACCAAACCCTTGAACTAAGGCAAAGTTGCTCTTTCTCTAGGCTTGGAGGAGCAAGAAGAGATGCAAATGTGTTCATAAAGAGGGACTCAGTGTCAAAAGCAGAAGCAACCCAATAAGCCAGACTCTTTTATACTCCTATTCCTTGTGTTTGGATCTAATCTCCAGGATCTTATTTATTTTTAAATTAGGGGAATCCATGACTCATACTTTCCTTGGATGTCAAATACAACTAAAGTTTGTTACCTGTCTTCTCTATGTTGGGCATTGTAAAGAGTAGTTTACATAATTTTCTCATTTAATACGAAGCTTGTAATAAAGGAAATTATTCTCATTTTGCCTAGAAATCTAAGACTTAGGGAGGAAAAAGTAAAACCATTCACCAAATAGTTCATTCAAATATCTAAAATCTTTTTTTGGGGCAGCCTGGGTGGCTCAGCGGTTTAGCGCTGCCTTCAGCCCCGGGCGTGATTCTGGAGGCCTGGGATCGAGTCCCACATCTGGCTCCCCGCAGGAGCCTGCTTCTCCCTCTGCCTGTGTCTCTGCCTCTCTCTCTCTCTCTCTGTGTCTCATGAATAAATAAATAAAATCTTTAAAATAAAAAAAAATAATAAAATCTTTTTTTGTTCAATGAACTTTTCAATATAGCCATATCACACATTCAGAATTTGAAAAACACTGATTCCAGTAGTCACAAGACTTTTTAAGCATTGGACCATTTAAAACATTTGGTCCCCCAGAATTATATAGCATTTATATAGATATGGTTAGAGAGTTCTGCCTTCAGACTTTTGGTTTTATGAAGGAAAACATCAATGTAAATATAATTAGCAGTTGTATTTCAGAAAACATAATCAAGAGAGGGAGATGCAAGGGGAAGATGATCAATAAAGCCTGTAAATTGGTTCCACCTATGAATAATGAGCTACTGCTTAAGTCATGAAAAAGAAAAGTATTAAATTAAAATTATTTATTGTGTATTTATTGATGTGAAATGTTGGGATCTGAGAGCATACAGTCAAGAAAGAATTCCTGAGCCATCCTTAATGCAAGAAAGGTAGCTCTATAAAAACAGGAGGACAAGGGACGCCTGGGTGACTCAGTGGTTGAGCGTCTGCCTTTAGTTCAGGGCGTGATCCCAGAGTCCTGGGATCAAGTTCTGCATCAGGCTCCCCGCAGGGGAGTTGAGGCTACTTGTTGATGGGCTGTAAGTTGTAAGGACATTTAATTTTTTCTACATTTCTTTTGCCTTTGTTCTCCGCATCATTCATCACCAGTGCATGCGCTACAAGTATAAGTTCAAATATCAACATGCTGTATATCCTTGAAGGGAAATTTGTTGTGAGAATGATGATAGAAATTTCAAAGAACCATAACTTGGGGAATAAATAGGCTTAAAAAAATTCCAAATAATCATCCTGACCATGTATGCTACCAGGCATGTTTCTCTAAGGCATTTTCCTTTACCCTAAGAGGCATTTTTTTACTCTAATATTGGAACTGCTTAGAGCACAGATTGTCATAAAGATAGATCTCATTAGTTCTTCGGGTCAGTTATAGTCCCTACCATCAATATATCTTCATTTTTAAATGAAGGGTAGTTTTCATGTTCTTTGTCTTGCAAATATTTCACTGAATTTTCTTATTTGACTCTATTTATGGTTTTGCTATTTTATGGAATATATTAACCATGTTTTGTAAACTATATTAGTGAGGTCTTGTGTAAAGTTTTACACAATTTAATGTGTAAAATAAACACATGAGGCATGATTTAATGGTGAATTTTTATGGGTTCCAAGTCCAAATGTTATAATCCTGAGTAGGACCCCCAGAAATCAGTTGGTTGTTGTTGTTGATGTTGTTTTAAACAAGCCCTACATGATTCTGATGCATGTTATTTACAGACCAGACTTGAAAAGACATTAATCCATAGTTTAATGAAATAGGAGTTGGGAGATTATTGATTCTCAAAGTGTGGCAAAGGCTGGTGACCATTGGGGAAGTGATGTGAGATGAGGGAGTGTGTGTGGGGTCCATGTAGGAACAGGCTTTAAACGCTATAATGAAGTGTTATCTTCTTGTCAGAGTTGCTCAAATGTTTTCACATCAGGGCCCACAGAGAAAGGGTAATATATGTTTACCACACTTGTCCACACTGTCAGGACTGTTGACATCCAAGGATGGCCATTGGTGCCTCCTGCAGCTCTGGCACTCCTGTAACCTACTCTCTGCACACATATTGGGGAGTGCCACTAAAGAAGATGGGAAGACACTGAAGGGCTCTAAACAGGAGTGCTAAATGCTCAGCCTTGGCCACAGTGACAATGTACTAAGGAAGGGCAAGGCTGTAGGTAGAGAGGCCTCACACAAAATGATAGGGACCTGAAACAGCGTGGTCATAGCAAAGAGATATTTAGGGGGAAATCAGCTTAACATCTGATGAGAAATGAGTGAGAGGGAAAGAGGGCATAGTGAATGATGATTTCCAAGCTTCTAAATCTTAAAAAAGTATGACATTATCTCAAATAGTAAATTCAGGGAAGAACTCAGGGTAAATACCTACAGTTGAAATTTTTATTTTGACATATAATGCGGACATTCAGGGGAGGATGTCCATTAGGCAGAGATATCTTTCCAAAGTTCAAAGAAGATACCTAATAGGAGATGAAGATTTAAGTTCTCATTTGTGAATCACTGAGCCCATACTGTAGACTATTTACCATGATAGGAACAGAAAAAGTCTAGAGAGAAAGTCTATAAAACTTTTTTTACATTATGGATCAAAGTCTTAAATATGAATATTCAACGTAATGACCCAGTAACTCTTCTAGGAAGATAATAATTGAAATAAGGTAAAGATTAACATGCCAAGGTAGCCATAACACATGTATATATAATGAGAAACTAGAAATAGCTCTAATGAAATCAATCAGACACATTTGTACTAAGAAAGTATTTGAAACATAAATTGTGTTGCTTTATGCTCTAGTATCTGGAGTTACTTTCAAAGATAGAAACACAATCCAGTAAACAAAATTAAATTAAAGCAATTTAAATATTTTGAAACACAGAAATACAGAATAAAATGCATAGGAAAAAAACTTTAAAAAATTACTTTCTTTCCATTTTTTTCATCTCTCACCATTTCCCCAGGTCCAATTTCTCAGCCTTCCCAAAGATCCTTCCTCTTGAGGCCCTCATAGGTTCTCCCCCTGTTTTTCCTCTTTGAAACAAATCTCAACCCTTTCTTATATAAGTCCCCTGTCTTGGATTCTCAAATCCCATTTCTCTCTTTCCCCATTATATTAATTTTGCATCATAAAAACCCAGGGATAAAGCTGACAAGGATAAAACAATTTATAGAAATTGGAGGAGGAGTAGGGAAGATGAGCAGATAAGTCCAAATTTACTCTAGAGGGCAAGGAAAAGGGGAAAGAATGTCAACACTTACTCAAAAGTTAACTTTTGTCTCCCCAAAATTTTAAGTGAAAAAAATATGTAATGGCAAATTATATGTCATGTACAACATATATGTAATATAAAAAATAGGCAGACAAAAAATCTCTAGTAATCATAAAATATAATATTTATACTAAATTTTATTTAAAAATCATACAGATATTCTAGCAATAAATTATAAGTCACAGAGCTCCTGCTAAGAGGGACTATTTATAGACAAAAGTATTAAGTAAATATTTCCTGTTCTTAAGATGCTGAAAATATATGCTTATTAGAGAGAAATCAGTTTTGAAAATATGTAAGAAATGAGAAATAGTTTATTTCAATCATAAGCTGTATGACCTTGACCTGTTTTACTTAAATTCTATATTTTCTCATCTGCAAAATGGAAACGATGATTATTTCTAATTGCACTGGAGTATTGTGAGGATTAAATAATGTATGTGTGACACCCATTCTGCTTTACCAGGAATTGTCGTCTTAACTTCAGTTGGACAGTCAAACTCAAGATTCACAGTAGGCTACATCAAGCCCTAAGATTGGTTATCTTTGAGAAAGTTTGCAGGATAAGCATGATGGCACATGTACCAACAACATAGCAGTGGTCTCATGATCCCTAGGCACAGCTTTGAATGTTCCAATCATTCTGCACACTGGGTGTGTGTAGTCACAAGGAACAAAGTTGGCTGGAAACTACTTCAGATCAGGGAAGCCCTCAGCTCTGAGGTCCTTTCAGCTTTTATATTGAATTGTATGCATATAAATGTTTAGTCTAATCTCCTTGGGTTTATGAGGATAACCTCCACACTGCAGGGCAGCTCCATTTCACTAGTTCCCAATCACTCATTAAACAGACTTGACAATGAGTTTCAAGTGCTTGGTCCAGTACACAGGACTTTCATTCATCTTGTATCCGTCATAGGTAATTTATAACCATTCCTGAGTTGCTGCTGCAAGATGAAAGGTCAAACCTTCAGGCATGCCTGACTCTAGGGAAAGGCCAAAGAAACAGCTGTTCACCCTTCCTTTCCTGTAGGTAAATGCTGAGACCCATAGTAAACAAATAAAAATCTTACAAACATTGCATTTGTCTTTCAAAAGCTGGTAGATCAAGGGTTCATTATAATACTATACTTGTTTTAGAAAGAGAACAAGGGAATCCACTGCTTGGTTGGAACCTTTTCCTCATTGATAGTTTTTTGAAAGATCATTGCTAAAAGCACTGGTTCTCCCTGGGCCTCTATCACAATCCTTTCACTTTTGATAAAATTTAAACTTATTCTGTCCTTCAAATAGTATTGTGCTGCCAGCTAATGATTATCATAGAAGACTTTAAAAATTCATTGTCAGAGATTGAGGGATGATGACAAGCTGTGGTTTTGAGTGGGTTGCTGAAATAGGATGGGGATGAAGGCCACTCAAGTGTGAGGTAGTCATTAAACTGTGAAGGATTGTTCCCATCCGCACTGAAGTCCCTCTGGGGTAGAAAGTTACTAGATGGTAGTTGGGATAATTGTTTGGAGGGAGTGAAAAGGAGAAGCTCCATCTGCCCCAAGGGCATGGACTTCTAAGAAGACTATGCAAGATAATGATAGCTAAACTACTTTTAATAATAAATGGCCATGAATTTGGGGGTCAGAGAGTAAAAAAAAGGGGGGGGGGAACCATGGAAAAAATGGAGGGTGAAAGAAGAGATGGGTGAACTTGGCAGAATGTTGATACTTCCAGAGAAAAAGAGCCAGTGAAACATTCCTCTCAGGGATGTACAAGGGACTAGGGACAAAAATGTCAAATTCTCAATTTTTAACTCATCTGTATTACTGCATTTTAAAGCCTCTCTGTGTCTCCAAAACTTTGTGAGATTTTATTACTTTTATAGCCTTGGAAAGTGGAATGACGAATAATGGTGAAATTGAGCTATAAATAAATGTGGCATGACTTAGGTTTGCCTCTCTGCTAAGGCCACTGTGATGGAAACAAGAGTTTTTTGAGCGATCATAGTTCAGAAGCTTGAGGTGGTGACTGAGAGCAAAGTGAGGAGTAGCTCATGGTGGTAAAACATTCTGTGCACAAGTGGGCACAGATGCATGACTCAGGAGACAAAGCTTCTCCCATTTTCACTGCAGTAAGGTCATGCCAGGGGACACAAGCTGATTAAATAATGAGGAGAATCATCTAGATAGAATTAAGACTTTCTCAATAAATTATAATTTTTAAAAAATATTTTTTATTTATTTGAGGGAGAGAGAAAGAGAAGCACAAGCAGGGAGAGAGGCAGGAAAAGGGAGAAGCAGGTTCCCTGCCAGTCAAGGAGCCTGACAATGGGGCTCAATCCTAGCACCCTGGGATCATGACCTGAGCCAAAGGCAGACACACTCCACTGATTGAGCCACACAGTCATAAATTGTAATTTTTATGATTACTAATTTAATTTTCTGAATTAGAGGAGAATATTTTTTATATATATAAAGTTTTCTTGGATCTGTGTGTACTTCTAGGACTTCTAACCCAGCACTAGATTTTCGTTAGAATTAATCTTAAGTGTTTTGTTAGGATTTTGTTTTGTTAGAAGCAATGTTTACTGTTACAATAGGTTATTAGTGCTTAAAGACCACTAGAAACCTTGGATGACCTCTTAACGCATCATTCAGCCTTGTAAAGAAATCACTGACACAGTTCTCATTTTCTGTGTTATAATTTTTTTTTCTGTGTTATAATTTATAAGTATTTTGTTTATATCTATAATTTGAAGCAAAGCCATATGGTCATCAAAAATTATTAAAATTTGATTTGATTATTTAAGCATGTGAATAATTTTCTCTGGTTCAAGGGTAAAAGGAAAACTACTTTGAATTCTACTAATTCTCTTCATAGAGTATTGGACATTTATGGATAAAAATTCATAAATATCAGAAAATTCTCAAAGTAAACTTAGGTTGATAGATTGGTTCATTCCGTAATATTTATATGCTCCTGGAATTCTAAAAATTCATATTGTATCACATTGTACCCACATTCACAGTTCACAGGACAAGTAAAATGAATTTCTGTACTAGAGTCTGAATAAGTAGCAGCTAATTAATAAATTAAATAATGTATTATATGTTATATTTTAGAATCAGAAAGGCAGAAATTGATAATAAAGAGGCTGAATTTGATAAACTCCAAATTGGGAAGATGCCACAGGTGGTTCTAGCCCATGGAACTACAAAATATCTCCATCCTACTAGATCTATATCCTAATAGAGCCAAATAGTCTGCTGTAGTACCTGAAATTTTCTACTCAGAGTTTGCTGCTTTTGTTAGGTAAGACTCCACAGAAGGTTCACTTATTAAATGGCAATTCTACATTAATCCATCAAGTCACCAACATAGATTAACTTTGAGGGGTGCCTGGATGGCTCAGTGGTTGAGTCTCTGCCTTCGGCTCAGGTCATGATGTCGAGTCCCACATTGGGCTCCTCACAGGGAGCCTGCTTCTCTCTCTGCCTATGTCTCTGCCTCTGTCTGTGTCTCTCATGAATAAATGAATAAAATCTTTAAAAAAAAGAAGCCCATAGATTTACTTTCAATTTGTTAACTTAGAGACTTGAAGCAAGAAGACCTAATGTGATCAACCATGGAAGAGTTTAGAAAAGATTTTAAGCCTGTGAAATTGGTTACAGTGGCCCCTCTAATGGTGATTCTGATTGATCCCAGTGCAGAGTGGGTACATGTACTTCTTACTGTGAGAAACAGGGGTTCTGAAGAAAGATGTTGGAAGCAATAACAAGGCAACATTCACTCATGCTCACTTGTCGCTTGCCTGGAAAAAGGAATCCTTCTACTCACGAAAGAGAAAGAAATATAACTAATAGAATCTGTTTACCTGGAATTGCCTTCCTTCTTAGCTATACGAACTTAGGGAGAAATGAGCAAGAAATCCATTGCTCTAGAAGGTTGTAGTCTGAAGGGCACTTCTACTTCTGAGCAAATGGAGTAGCAGGGACCAGAATTACCCTCCTATCTGAAGCAATAGAGAAATGGACAGAATATATGAAACTATGGTTTTCAAGACGTGGGCTATTAGGACAGTCTTCCCCAAGTACTGGGAAACAAACCAAGAGTGCCCTACCATTGCTCGAGCTTACCATGTTGACAGAGTTTCCAGGCAACAGTATAGGAAGAGGACACTGAATTGAAGGGGCAAAGTTGACTGTTTGAGGACACCCAGAGAGAAAGAGTTCACAGTACAGAGGACTGGCAGAGATTTCCGCACAGACACAGAATACCAAAGAGCTGCGGAAGCTGCCCCTTGAGTATTCAGCTGAGATCTGGTGAGCTTATACATGTGACAAAGCTACCAGACCTGGGAAAGGATATGACTTGAAATGATTAGAGGTTATAGTGCCAGCACTTACAGAGGGCCGACAGCAGTACCTGTCCTTACTGGGCAGACCAGATAACCTCATGATTTACAGGACATCAGGTAGAGTAAACAGAGGGTCCTACTCAGTATTGGTGAATAATTAGCTCTAGACTCAGCCTACTCTTTTTCTAAAAAAAAAAAAAGATTTTATTTATTTATTCATGAGTGACAGAGAGGCAGAGACATAGGCAGAATCTCCCCTCCTCTCTCTGTGGGGAGCCTGATGGGGACTCGATTCCAGGACCCCGGGATCATGACCTGAGCCAAAGGCAGACGCTCAACCACTGAGCCACCCAGGTGCCTCTAGAGTCAGCCTACTCTTGTCTTGTTTAACAAATGTTGAAAGTAAGTAGGAAACAGATCAAACTATTTCCAAATAACTTAACTGTATCCCAGAACAAACCCCAAGAATATTTATAGGAACATAAAAAATAACCAGCACCTGACAATGTAAAATTCAACAACCAAATGAAAAAGGCATGCAAAAAATAGGAAAATAAGACCCAAATGAGGATAAAAATCCATTAAAACTTATCACAAATTGACACAGAAGTTGGGACTATCAGATAAGGATATTCAAACAGTTACTATAACTGTATTTCAGATGTTTAAAAAAGTTAAGTAGAAATATGATAGATATAAAAAAAGATGCAAATCAAACTTAGATGAAAACAGCAATATGTGAGATGAAAAGGACATTGGATAGGATTCATGACAAATTAGACATTGAACGGAAGATTAGTGAAATGAAGACACAGCAATAGAGACTGTTTTAAAGTTAAACACGCAGAGAAATGAGGTGTAAAACCAAAACAGAGCAAAATAAACATGCAACAATAACAACAAAAACCCTACCAAAAACAAAGCAAATGAACCACAGAATTTCAAGAGGCCTGATATACATGTAACTGGAGTCCTTGACCAAGGAGATAAGGAGAAAAAATATTTGAAGAAATAATGGGCCAACTTCTCCAGGGGATAAACAAATAAAAAAAAAAAAAAAAAAAAAAAGAGAGAGAAAACAACAACAAAAAACCCTGAAAGTACTCAATAACACCTTCCCCCGCAAAAACAAGAACTCCCCAAACACACTCCAAGCATAAAGAAAACCAGGCAAAAACACATCATAATCAAATTGCTCCAAATAAATGGCACAGAGACAATCTTAAAGGCAGCCAAGGGAAAAAAAGACATAGGTCATACAGATGAACAAAGACAAGAGTGAGAGCATTTCCTTCTGGGTAGATATACAGCTGGTGCAGCATCTCATGGCAGGTTGATTATATTATACTTTTCATATGGAGAAGTGATTCATTACACTAAAATAGACAATTATTCTGCATTTAGATTTGTTTCTTCTACTGACCACAGTTACCAAAGCAACACAATCCATAGACTCCTAAATGCTATAATCACATCATGCTATTCCATAGAAAATCGTTTCTGTCTTTTCCTATCACTCTCCTTCCTATCACATATTGGGAATATTGTTGGTGTTTAATATTATAGTTTAGTTCATAGGTTATAAAATGTCAGGAGAACATTTTGACAAGACGTGGGAAGAAATGCAGTAGGCATCCCTAAGATGGCCCACAATGATCTCCTCGACCCCACCCATGGTATTCATACCCTTGTGAGACTCTTTCTCCTTGAGTATGGACCGAACCTAGTGTACAAGTAATGCCATGTCTCTTCTGATATTAGATCATAAAAAGCTGTGGCTTCCACCTTCCATGCTTACTCTTGTTCTCTTGTGTGCTTGCTCCGAGGGAAGCTCACTGTCATATTGTGATCTTTCCTATGGAGAGGATCACGTGGCAAAGAATGGCCCAAGGCTAATAGCCCATGAGGACCTGAGGCCCTCAATGCAAAAATGTAAGGAACTAAACTCTACCCCGTTGACTTTGGAAGCAGATTGTTCCCTTGTTAAGCCTCCAGATGAGACTGCATGGCAGACCCAGCCAACAGGGGGACTGGGGCCACATGTGGACTCACGCACCATGAGTCAGGGCTGAGCTGTGTCTAGATTTCTGACACACAGAAACTACACGTCAGTAGATGCTTGATGTTTTAAGCTACTAAGGTTTGAGAGTGATTTGTTAGACAACAATAGATAAATACTACACTTGGAGATCCAGGAATTGGAGAATGTTGTGTCAAAAATGCAGAAATAGGAAAATTAAAACCACGCAAATCAATGAAGAGCATCCAGTGAGAGTTTATGACCTATGAGAACAGTTCATGGACAGGGAGCTTTTACATTTAAAGGCGATAGGAATCTCAAAGGTGTGCTATTACAAGAAGGCTTCTGAAG
Organism: Canis lupus baileyi; assembly: GCF_048164855.1. Taxonomy (NCBI): domain Eukaryota; kingdom Metazoa; phylum Chordata; class Mammalia; order Carnivora; family Canidae; genus Canis; species Canis lupus. The sequence goes on from NC_132843.1 coordinate 76,007,710, forward strand.
TGAAAATGAGGATGTTGTTTAACCTTTACAATGATTGATTATTGCAGGGGGAGTTTCCAGGATGCAGGCGATTGGTTAAAAACGGTAATTTTATACCATTTTTAGAAAGATAACTTAATTTTCTTGTATGATTACCAAAGACATTTAAAAGGAACATCCTGAGTTTCACTTGTTTTGCAGAATGAGTTAAATTAAGTTTTACTTACCTGGTTTTCTTGTTTGGGCATTTCCAAGGCTGGTCTCCATTTCATATCTAACATCTATGAATGATGAGCATATGGCGGGAGAGGGTTCTGGTGTTTTCTCTTTTAAGAGGAAGGGTTTTAGTATATTAGATGGGAGTCAACTGTTTTATTTTTCTTTTTGGAGTTTACTTATGGAGCAATGGTGCATGTTGATAACTGGCAGGTATGCATTGAATGGCATAATTTTTCCTATCCAATAATTTTTTAAAAAACCGTTTTTATATTTAGGCAATTTCCAACTTTGTTTTCTCTTTTCAAGATCAAAGTCAGACTTCTCGATGACCAGAACACAGGCAGGAGATCTAGATTTTGCCAAACAGACAGACGTGCGTGAAACTTGGATCTGGAAGAAGGCAGGGGAGGTGGTGGCTCTGCCCAGTGGAACTGGCATAATAATATCCAGACAAGCAGGATGATAGAACTGTCTGTTTTTCCTCAAAGGCAAGTTGGTGAAATTCCAGCTTCTGGTATAAAAGTTAACTGAGGCCAAGCTGCGGTGGCCATGGAGTTCCCCTTAGAGAAGTCATTGTGGTAGGACTGCCATTTTTCCTGGCTGCCCACTTCAGAGTCAAGATGTCTGGCTTTCAAGTGAGGCCCTGGGCTATCCAGTATTCTTTCATAAAATTCTTTTTTGTTTAAAATACTCAGAGAGGATTCTGTGGTTGGCAACTAAAATCATTTTTCTGATAGATTATAATTTATTGACTGGCCCATTATTTTCCCAGGGATGTGTCATTATCCTTCTACATATGTATATATGGACATATGTATATATAATTCTAGATGAAGACTTTTCATGGTTCCATTCTTCTTTTACCTACCCCTGTACCAATACCATATCATATTAATTATTAGAAATCTTTAGAATGCTTTACCTATCCATTTCTAAGATTACTGAGCTAAAAAACTTCTACATGATTGGCAAAGGATATAGAAAATTATTTTCATAATTTCATCTACTTTTGGTCGTTCTAAGCTTTGTTTTATGTGCATATAAGTTCATGATTCTTGCATCTTTCTGGTGACTTGCCTCACTCATAATTATTCCTTTTTATTCCTAATAACGTATATTCTATAAAGTCTGTTGGGTATTAATTTAGCTATACAGATTTTATTTTGGTTTATAATTTTTCTGGAGTGACCTTTTTTATCCTTTTACTTCAACCTTTCTGTATCACCACAGTTTAGGGCAATTTCTTGTCCATGAACGACAGCTAAATTTTGTTTTTATACTTCATTTGAAAATTTTAATCATTTTAAGTGGTGATTTTTTTAGTTCATTTACATGTATCGTGATTATTAATAATTTAAATTTGTTTCTATCATCGTGTTTTGTGCTTTCGGCTTACCATGCTTTTTCATAGTCTGATTGCCTTCCTCCTCCTTTCTATGTCACTCACTCGTTCTTCCACCTCGTTAACCCTCGTCCTTAGGACTTCTAGTTTGGATTGCATCTCATTCAATTGATTTTTAATTTCTGCCTGATTAGCTCTAAATTCTGCAGTCATGAAGTCTCTTGAGTCCTTTATGCTTTTTTCTAGAGCCACCAGTAGCTGTATAATAGTGCTTCTGATTTGGCTTTCTGACATTGAATTGTAATCCAGATTTTGTAACTCTGTGGGAGAGAGGACTGTTTCTGATCCTTTCTTTTGAGGTGAGGTTTTCCTTCTAGTCATTTTGCTCAGTGCAGAGTGGCCAAAAGCAAGTTTTGGGAAAAGGAGAAAAAGAGAGGAGAGAAAGAAGGAAAGAAAAAAGAAAGAGAATAAAAGGAAGAAAAAAAAGAAGAAAAAGAGAAAGAAAAAGAAAGGAGAAAAAAAGGGGGTGGGGGAAGGAAACAAATCAAAAAGCAAAACAAAACAAAACAAAACAAAAAGAACCACGGGGGAGTATCTTCTGATTCTGTGTACTTTAAGTCCCTTGACTTCCCCTGGAACTGGTCCATCTAGCTGGTCTTCTGGGGGAGGGGCCTGTTGTGCTGATTTTCAGGTGTTAGCAGTTGGGGGAGCTGCTCTGCCCCCGCCTGGTGCAGGGCTCAGGGGGGTTGTTTACCCCGTGAGGCCCCAGGAGCAACAGCCCTAGTGGCGGGGCAGCTCTGCAGCCCTGGATTCAGCTCCGGCAGGAACTCCGGAGCTCTCCGTCTGCAGGGCCTGGAGGCTCCGGGGCGGGGCCGCTGATCTGCTCAGCTCGGGGCAGGAGCGTCCTTGGGGTCCTGGGCCCTCCCGGCCTCTGCCTGTCCCGGGGAGGGGGAGGGGGGGAGGCCGGATCCTGGGCTGTGTCCCGGCGCCCTGTGCTCCGGGGCCTGCGCGGTTGGATTCGCGCTCCCGCCCCGCAGCCCCCTCCGCGGAGCCGCCGCCCGAACCCCCCCGCCCCCGCCCCCCCGCCAGCTGCTCCTGGAACCGCGCAGCCCCCTCCGCACGGAGCCTCTTCCTCTGCCCGAGCCCCTCCGAGCTGCTCCCGCCCCGCAGCCCCCTCCGCGGAGCCGCCCCCGAGCCCCTCCGAGCTGCTCCAGGTCCCGCCGTGCGCGCTGCAGCCCTTAGGGAGCTCGGCGCACTCTCCTGGGCGCGCAGTTGCTGTTACTGTCCCCGGGAGCCCGAGGGCATCCTCGCCCTCCTGGGTCCTGCTCCAACTCCCTGGGAGCCCCTTTCCTCCCGGGAAGGTTGGTGCAGCTCCTGCTCCTCCGGGACGGGGCTCTCCTGTGCTGGGGACACTCGCCCCGGCCTCAGCCCGGCTCCTTGCGGGGCCCCTCCCCCTCGGAGGCCTTTGTTTCTTTACTTCTTTTTCCCCGTCTTCCTACCTTGATAGACGCGCGAACTCTTCTCACTGGAGCATTCCAGCTGGTCTCTCTTTAAATCTCAGGCCAAGCAATGAGATTTAAAGGTGTATTTCTTTTGGTCTTCTAACAGTGTGTTGAGGTGGCTGTTATTAATATTATTTTACACGTGTAAAAACAGAGGCCCAGAAGAGCTAAGGGTCTGGCTATAGTCACACAGCAAGTTAAGAATAGTCTCCTTCCTCCTCCTTTCATGCACTATTTTGGCTTGATGCAATTTTCTTTATTCCCTGCCTCCACCTCCTGATTTGACAATATTATTTTGTCTTCTTTCAGTGTCATTCTTATAAATTTAACAGGCACAATCTGATTTTTTAAAATATAAAGGGAGGGGTGCCTGGGTGGCTCAGTCAGTTCATTGACTCACTCTTGATTTCGGCTCAGGTTCTGATCTCAGGGTTGTAGAATCGGGCTCCACGCTCAGTTCTGCTTCTGTCTCTCTTCTCCTTCTGCCCCTTCTTCACTCATGAGTGTGTGTGCACTTGCACGCACTCTGTCTCTCAAATAAATCTTTTTAAAAAGTCTAAAGATAAAAAATACCCCTGCACTCCTATTGAATGAGTGTCTTATTAGTTTACTTTTGACCATGCTGTGCACATATTTATTGTGTTACTGTGTATTTTCCTTGCATCTCCTTGTTTTGTACTCATAAATGCATTAGTGTATGTTTAATAATGTCTTTGCCTGTAAGCTTTTAACATATTATCTTTTCCATCCAATTTCAATTTTTCTCTTTCTTAAGTATATGTCTTAGTCTTCTGTAGTACTGTCAATAAGTTGGAAATGTCCTCCTGAAAAATCATTATTTTCTCCTTAACTCTTGAATGATATCTTATCTTTGAAGATAGTACATCCTGTCTTCAGGCAGTTATTGTTTCTGTGGAGACTTGTGATCGCAGCCTAACCTTGGTTCCTGTGTTGGTGTCTCTGTTTTCCCTCTGGTTGCTTAATAAATCTCGTCATCTTCTGTATTTGTGATGTGCCTTGGTTGGGAATTTACTTTGATTTATTTTATTTCATTTATCATGCTCGAGACTTTTTGAGCTTTATTTTTTCTGAAGCTTCACAACTCTCATGGGTTTTGAGGAATCTGAGACTTTTATCACCTGAGTATTATCACTTTCCCAATCTCTCTCTTCTGTGTACCCTTTTTAGAAGATTATGGAGCTTTCTCTTCTATTCTTGTTATCTGTTAACCTTGCTAACAGATATCCTGTTTTTCTCTTCAGCTGTATTTAATTTCTTGAGTTTTAAATGGCTACATTAATAGTTATTTTTATTCAGTTATATAAATAAGTTGTTTGTTAGTCTATTATCTCAAGGATTGGGGTTTAGTCCCCTGTTTATTGCTTCTGTTAACTCATTGCTTTTGTTTCCCTTTATGACTTGTGTGATTTTTTTTATTGTTATATTTTCTTTGAGAGTTTTCTTTAAAATTTTTATTTATTCTAGGAGAACATTTTGTGATTAGAATTATGAGAGCTTCCCTCTGAATACTTTTTTATTTGCTTTTGCCAAGAATCTAAGTGTACCATTGGTTCAGGAACAGTTTTAATGTTCTTGTGTATGTGTGTATATATGTCTGTGTATGTGCACATGTGTAGGAGAGGAGGACCTCAGGTCACATGCACACTGTAAATGGGATGGATGCAAAATCTCACGGTTTTGGTTCCCTGGAGGTCTGATGTACAAAGACGAGGCAGTCATTAGCTTCATGGTTGCTCTCCCATACCCTCGATGGTGGGAAGATTATTTGTTAGGCCCTCTTTTCACTGAACGCCTTAGTTTCAAATCCCCCAGTTCCTTTCATGGACATAAAAAAACAAGCTCCTGATATACAAGATCCACACTCCCCTCTTCACTTTCTTGCCTGTTGATGAACACCCACACGGTGTTGATAGACATAATTATCCTGCTGATTTGTAACTCTTTCTTTGTGTTACCTGGTGATCTCTCTTTCACTTATACATTTGTCTTATTGGATTTGGTATTCCTGAGTATTTGTAATGGGGGAATTGTAGGTTTATATACATTGTCATCTTGCTAAAAATGAATGTTAATTATCTATTCATTAAAGTAAAACTATCTGTTGAAATGGCAGGTTGTTACTGTTTCTTGTGCCTGGCTCCTGGTAGTAAATGTAAATGCATTTTTTAATTGTAATGGGTTCTTATCAAGACAGAAGCTTTCTTTAAAATAAATATCTTTCAGAATCAGAGATGAAACTAAATACACCAGCAACATCGATCATCTCTATTTTTATATATGCCAGTATCAAAATTGGCTACTTCTGTAAGTTTGCATTCAGTAGGTTTTATTTTATTTATTTTAATTATATAGTTTATTTATTGGGGATCATTCTTCTTGCAGACATTCTTCACATAATCATTTGCCTTTTATTGTAATTAAATGATTTTTTTCTTTTTTTGTATATTTTCCTATTGGAGTTCGATTTGCCAACATACAGTATAACACCCAGTGCTCATCCTATCAAGTGTCCCCCTCAGTGCCCATCACCCAGTCACCCCATCCCTCCACCCACCTCCCCTTCCACTACCCCTAGTTCATTTCTCAGAGTTAGGAGTCTCTCATGTTTTAAGTAAAAGTAATAATTTCCAGAACCAGAATCACTTAACATCTTAAGCAGTAATAACTAATACTTAAATATATGTACAAGATAATTCATTTCTTGAACAATGTATACTCTTTAAAAACTCCATTTGAATGGGATTGTTAATAACAAAAAATTAAAATATGTAAGAGGGTGGACATGTATGTCTTTTTTTTCCATTCTAATGAATTAAGTTTCACTTTTTAAAAAGATTTTATTTATTTATTTGAGAGTGAGAGAGCGTATGAGCAGGGCGGGGAGGAACAGAGGGAGAGGGAGATGCAGACACTCCAGTGAGCAGAGAGCCCACCACACGTGGGTGATCCCAGGACCCTGGGATCATGACGTGGGTGAAAGGCAGACTCTTAGTTGACTGAGCCACCCAGGCTCCCCGGGGGTCTTACTTTTCTATCACTTGGGCTAACAATCATAAGACACTTTCCAAGTACTTTATTGTAGCTTTTCATTATATTAGGGAATTTAGTATTAATAAGTTACCATTAATAACTATAATCATTATTTATTTCAATTAATATTAATAAATAAAATTCTTTTCCCAATATTACCTGATTTTATTTTTTTAAGTTAATATTCTTGATTATTGCAAATATCTCACACTCAAAATAACCTTAAATGATATGGTAAAATCCCATCTGATTGACATTTATAACAGTTCAATCATTAAAAATATATAACATTGTTGGATATTGATTCATGTTATTATATTTCTATAGTAAAAGGAGAATTAGCCAGAGATTTTATATCTATTTCAAGAGGCCTCACTTATTGGTTTTTCCTGTTCCTTCCCAGACTCATTAGTGCTAAATTCCCAGACAGCTGGTCTTTATCATTTAAATTTTAAATTATATATATTGCATTATTTAGATATTGTATTTAATAATATGCATATAATACACGCATGCATATGTAATATTGCAAGTTTCCTTATTTACCACTCTCTCTTTCTAATCTTCTCCTGGGAGATGTGTGTTAGATCAAGACCTCAGACTACTTTACTTGAGTATTCGGGTGGGGGGTAATTTTTTCATAAATGGTATGAGTGATATCTTCTTAATTCTTATAAAACTACAAACACTTTTCAACCTACTGGCAGGGTATAAAATTCTTGATTTTAGTCTTTTGCAGTTGTCTGTAGATGCTATTCTCTTGACTTCTAGCTTCTAGTCAGTCCAGAGTTTGTGTGAATGTGATTCTGGATGCTGTCATCTGGGTACTGAATATTTCAGTCTAATAGGACCAAAGCTAGAAGTCAAAGTAATGTATTAAATCCCAAGAGGCAGGTAAGAACATGGATCAGATGCAAAAGTAAGGACAGCTGAGAGCGTTCTGGATGTCTAGGTTAGAGCAGTTAAACCTGGAGAAGTCATTTGGGTCTGAAGGAAGTGTTTTGTTATAGGACAGAGATATATGAGGATACAGAATTTTTGAGCCAAAGTCTGGGACCAGACACTCAAGGACTTTATGATCTCAGTGGGTTTGTGTCTCATCAGGCTGCATTTCGTGGGTTGTATTTCACTGACAATGGAATGGCTCCATCGCAAGCCTTCATATCTGTGGCACTGCAACATTTCCTACCTGCTATATATTTCAGTAGCTTTAATTTAGTCACCCTCCCTTCTTCCACCCACATGATTAAGATTTGTTAATGGAAATATTTGTCAGACAGCATGAGATGGTGAATTAGATTTCCTTTTAAGTGTGACACATGGCTGAGGAACTAATCTCATTTCTCTGTGAGACCTGGTGTACCTAGGATGACCCTAATAATGTACTGTATCTTCATAAAGACAAAAGCCAGGCATATTGTAAAGTGTGGCATCACAGAGCTGGAAGGGAACTTCTGTTGTTTCTGCCTGCTGGTTCTAAGATGACATCTGAAACTTTTGGAGATTTTTGGTTTTCTCTTCAGGCAAGACAAACTATATTCTTTCATGAATGCATTTTATGGGAATAATGGGGCTTTGAGATTATGAACACCAGACTAGAAAGTCTGAGCTCTAGAACTGACTGAAATATAAAATACAAATTGCTTAATCTTCTAGGATTGTTTTTTCCATTTGCAAAACAGAGGTGTAAGTAATGTCTATAGCTGTAGTTAAAAGAAACATTTTTTTATCATAGAAGACAAGAGCAGAGTCTTTAAAGCCAGGCTACAGGGGGTGAGTCCTGCCTCCACCACTTATCAGATGTTTGGCTTGAGAAAATTACCTTTCCACACCTCAGTTTTTTCATCTGTAAAATAGGAATCATAACTATACTTACACAAAACAGCTTTTATAAAGCTAAATTGACATCATAAGAGTAAGTGATTTAAGATAGTGCTGAATAGTGCCTGGCACGTTGTACTCAAAGTGATTTACTATTGAGACTCCATTTAGCTGATATTGGAACCTCAGACTTTCAGGAACTGGTTTCTCCTGGTAACCAAGTCTCTCTGCATTGATTGATTGATTTGATTTGTTGTTCATTTCTAATAGCTTAGTTTGGTTCCATTAATTTCGTCTCCCCAACACCTGGATTTTCTCATTTTAGTATCTAGTTTCTCTGTGATTGGGTGGCTGAACTCCGTAGCGTGATTCTCTACCGTGAGCACTTGGGCCATCTAAAATGTTTCAGTTACTTACCACAATCTCAACTATGTTCTTTATTTGAAACTTACCCAACAGTCTTCCTATTCAAACTGTGTTTATTTTTCTCTTTTAAATGATTTTCTTAATGTTTATCATCTGATCCTATGTCCCTTTCTAGACTAAGGTTATACTGGTTATGCTGTTACACAGCTATGAGATGTCTTTGGAAGTTAGAGTCTATAAGATTTGATGATTAATTGAGTGTGTTGGTAAAGGAGAGGTAAGAGTCAAAAATGACACTCAAGATTCTAACTTGGTCAATTGTGTGGCCAGTGCATCCATCAACTTTCCAGCTGAGATTTTGAATATAGCAGGAGGAGAAATGTTGGGTGGGAAATGCAGGGATAGGTGTTGGTCAGGAGTGTTCTCATTTTTGTAAATTGAATTAACATGGAAGTGTCGAATAGGATGTTCAATCCACAAGCTTCAAGCTAAAGAAGGAGAGGGGTGCCCTAAGATTCAGATTTGGGAGACATTAACCTATACATAACAAGTGAAGACAGGATGCTTGAGAATTGCATAGGCAGAGAGAGCAGACAGGAGGAAAAGAAGAGGGCCCTTGAGAAATATTCATTTTAAGTGATAGATGAAGAAAAGAAAAGAATTCACAAAAGAGCCCACAGGGCTTATAGGGATTCAGAGAGACATCAGATAAATGTGGAATTAGGAAACACTGGAAGTGGGAACTTTGAAGAAGGAGAGACCAGAGAATTCGAATGCCAGGAATTCAAGTAATGACTCCAAGTGACCTTGGCTTCAGTAGGTTCTTGGAGGGGTGAGGATAGGAGTCAGAGGGCAGTTGACTGGGTACTGAGTAAAACCTAAGTAAGAATCATTCGTGGGCATAGACAACTGTTTTGAGAGGTTGGCTGTGAAGAGAGAAAGACATACTATAGTAGCCATAGGGAAATGAAGGCTTGATAAAGAGGGTTATATTACGTATTTTACTTCTTTGTCAAGTATTAAAGTAATTTTCTGGAAAGCAGTTTGAGAAATATTCATTTTAATTCATTCAAATTTTAATTTTAATAGTTTGACACTAGTTTGTAAATTTGACAATGGTATCATCTATGAGCCAGGAATCCCACTCCCAGGAATATATGCCAAAGGAAGAATCTTCAATGTGTATGTGCATGGGAAATATGTATAAAAATGTTCATACAGTATTTTTCCTAACAGCAAAAAGAATCTTGAAAAAATCTGTTGACCAGAAAAGGAATAAACATACAAATATAATGACCAGAGAATATTGAAACGAGTGAACTACTGTTATACGCAACTACATGCACAAATCTTTTTTTTTAAAGATTTTTTATTTATTTATTCATGATAGTCACAGAGAGAGAGAAAGAGAGAGGGAGAGGCAGAGACACAGGCAGAGGGAGAAGCAGGCTCCATGCAGGGAGCCTGACGTGGGATTCGATCCCGGGTCTCCAGGATCGCGCCCTGGGCCAAAGGCAGGCGCCAAACCGCTGTGCCACCCAGGGATCCCTACATGCAGAAATCTTAAAGGAATAAATAAACTTGTATAAATATAACGACCAGAGAATATTGAACTACATGCACAAATCTTAAAAATCCAATATTCAATAAAAGAAGAATGACTCCACAGACTATATGAAAGAGTTATGAAGGTCAAAATATACCAAAAAAACCCAAGTGAAATAAAGGCCTAAAAAGGGCTTAAATCATGCATGTTGAAGGCAAAAGTGGCCAATGTTGAGTTAAATGTTGAGTCAAGTCTGTGTCTGTTGGTCTGTCCCTGACTAATTGACAGAATAAAAAATTCAGGAGAAGTTGGGCAGAGAAGTGACCACATGTCACAGGCCGCAGTAAAAAAGTCTAAGACAAGAGCTCATGGCAGAAAGTGGAGGTGATGAACTTGGGGCACAGGAGCCTCTCTAGGTCAGCTTGAACTAAAATCTGCCAGTGTTAGAAACCACATCAAATTGAAATCGGCAGAACCCAACAAGCTACTGAAATTAAACACCCTTCTAAGCAACTGAAGCAAAGTCGGAAGGTATGTCAAGTTGTTCATGGTTAGAGTTACATTCTCAAGGCATACCTAAAACCACATGCACTTTCTAAATTTCTCATCTTTAATGAGGCTGCACTAAATACAAGCATTTTGTATGTTATTAACTTGGTTTCCAGAGTCCTACTTCCTCATTATCAGTTATTTGCTAAAATGAATCCCAAATCCAAATGGCTAGTTTGCCTAGTGAAGAGAAAAACCTGTCCACTTTTTTCTATTTTTCTCTGAAGTAAAAGAATTATGACTCTTAACATTAAGTAGAATATAAAATAACAAATAAGAGTGCCATCTTATATTTTTATATAGCCCTGGATATTGTTTAAAAAGCATCTGCTATCGAGCTTTATTCTCTCAACACTTCCAATAAGTGGCAAGTCAGATAGGTGTTATCACCCCAAGGTTAAAGATGAAGAAATTCAGACACTGGGAAAATAATGAACCATCCTGAGGAGGTGAATGACAGGAGCCAAACTAAAATTTCGATCTTCCGAGTTCATGCCCTCCTCGGATAAAAATCTAAATAAGTCACTCTAGATTTCCCATGTCTATTTACCTGCATCCAATATGTAAATTTATTTTTATTGTAACATTAAAAAAGAATATCATATACTTGGGAAAAACACTGAAAATATTTAACATTAGACATTGTGTTTTAGAAAAATAATAAAGCAATACTCTAGAGATTTTTTAACAAATCTTCAGCATGAGTTTAAAAACCAGAAGGAATGTGCTGATATGTGGTAGTGCTATTGGTGGATCAGAAAATACTAGGAACTCTAGTTCTATATATAAGCACTTGTAAGTACCAACTAAGGCAATCCGGTCCTAAAATTCTCAAAGCACAGCTCTTAAAAATGGAATGTAATATACTCCTTAATAATTTTATCTGATTTGTAAAATTCAAGTTCAATATGGTATTTGCTTTTCTAATGGCCACTAAAAATATATTGATATTAATTTCAAATGACATTAAATATTTAACCACATTTGGGAGAGACTGATTTGTGACAGTGGGGTATAGTGAAAAAGAACATTGTGTTTAGTCAATAAAGGCAAATATACGTCTTGGCTGGGCCATCTTATTGCTTAACTCCTATAATTCTCATATTCATCATTTATAAATTAGGGGAGTTCGTCTAGATGGCCTCTGTGGTGGATGCTGTGGCTTGACTCGCTCATCCTTCACACCATCCTCCTTCCATGTGTCGTTCTGTACTGCAGAAGCTAGAAAGCGAAAATCTACATTTCTCAGTTTTCATGCAGGCAGAGCTCTACATGTAAATTAGATTCCACCAGTTAGAAGCACTTGGATGGCAGAAGTACAGTGGAAGCCATCCTCCTTTTTTTGGCTATGTTTATAGGCTCACACAGCTTTGAGGATGTAAAGATTTTGGCAACAGCATTCCATTGTTCATTCTCCAGCTACCTAGAGGTTGAGAGACAGTTGTGTCAAAGACAGGGACAACCCTCTCCATCTAGCGTTTATTCACCTGCTTTGTGGCTGTCTGAAGACCGTGACAGCGGTGGCAGTGACCACCAGGCAGGCCTAGCCCGTAGGTCATAGTCATGGCCCTGTGTTTTAAACTCAACAATTCCAGTGGTGGGCTCAAGGGTCATTCTGCAGTGTTCTGGAAGACATTCCTGGACGCCCAGCTGGAGCCCATTCTGGAGCCCTTCCAACAATGTTTGCATCTAATTCTCTATATTAAACTTACTTGTACTAAAAATATTGAGAGTAGTTTTTCACCTTTTACTGAATCTTGATATGGTATCTAAATTTGCTTTGTGCTCCAATGTTCTCTTCACTTTTCTCATATTTATAACGCACAGTCTCTAATTTTTATGGTAGTTTTCTTAAATCATTTCAGTTTCTCTGTGTGGAGCCTATCATAATGTTATTTTAATACCATCCAATAATTATCCTTGTTGGTTTTGAGTATATGGGAGTCAAGCATATAAACCTGTCTGGTAATGAATCAATAGCCTTTAAAGTAAGAAGAGTGGGTAACTTTAGGTGTAATTAAAAATAAAAAAGTGTACATATGTGTGTTGAAAAAAATCTTTTGTGTAGTACCACAGTGAATTGAATGACTGAAGCAGATTTTAAAATATGTAATTCAGTGCTTTTTATAAAAGACTCGGTGGTGGGCAGCCTGGGTGGCTCAGTGGTTTGGCACCTGCTTGAGCCTGGAGCATGATCCTCGAGACCCGGGATCAAGTCCCACCTTGGGCTCCCTGCATGAAGCCTGCTTCTCCCTCTGCCTGTGTCTCTGCCTCTCTCTCATGAGAGATCTTAAAAAAATCTTTAAAAAAATCTTAAAAAAAAAAGACTTGGTGGTTAGGATAATGGCAAGATATATATATTACATATACTTAAAATATTTATTAAAATCTGTGTGAATATATGTGTGTATGCACAGAAGGAGAAGAGAAATAATAATTACATGGTTGTCTGCTAATAATCTGCCAGTTTTCACCAGGGTCCTTTTACAACTTTTACCTTGGGTTAACTATTATAAGAATTATTTGACTCTTGCAATCAGCTTCTTAATGTCTTTGAAAATCAGTTTTAACTGTACCTGAAAACTTTACATTCTTCTTGGACTTAAAAACTCACAAATACCGTCAATTTTTCTATGTTCCCTAAGCTGTAAGGTTTATATTTTAAAGAATATTTATAGAAAGATCTATATAGTGCAGATGATGAATTATTCATTTTAGAAACTGATCTTTGGGATCTAATTAAGAAAACAAAACAAGAACTGAGCAAGTCTTTGGCTCAATTCTGAGAATATTTTTGTAACTGAATTATAGGGAGTGAAACCAAAGATGGTTAGGGGCAAAAAAGAAGTACAGTGTTCAGCCTCACTTTTAATAAAGAGTGTCTTAAAATGAACAGCAGGAGGGAGTGTGAGCAGAAGACGAGGTCAGACTCAGGAAAACAACTGAGCTGGGGCACACTCAAGGGTGAATTTTGGAAGAAGCGTTTAGCAGGGATGCTCCAAAACGGAGTTTCAAATTGGAGTAAAGTTCAAAATGTAGGACAGTAGGCAGGTCCCAGGTTGTCTGAAGGAAATTAAATGGCCAAAGAAAGGTAAGTTGTGAAAAGATTCCAACCAATAATCAGGAGAAACCAGAGAATTTATTTGAAGTATCAGGAAAGAGAATCAGGTTGAGAATTGGGATAGATTTCCTATCTATGATTTAGGGTTTTTCTAAAGCCTAGGGAAGAACTTATCCCACAGTGGACAGTCCAGGCTGACCAGGACGTTGAACGTACTGTGCCAAGACTGAAAATATGTCTAGGGATGGGGCACCTGGGCAGCTCAGATTATTAAACGTCTGCCTTGGGCTCAGGTCTTGATCTCTAGGCCCTGGGATCGAGCCCCATGTTGGGCTCCCAGCTCAGTTGGGAGTCTTCTTCTCCCTCTGCCTCTCCCCTTCCTTGTGCTCTCTCCTTCTCTGTCTCTCCAATGAAGAAATAAAAAATCTTTTTAAAAAATATGTCTAGGGGCCAGGGGGCTGGCACATCCAGTGGGTGGCAAGAGAAATTTCTGGTAGAGTGTGATGTGGGGCATTCAGGCTGTGGGAAGAGAATTCTGTGCTGAGGGCAGGGCTTGGGCACAGATGTCTCCAGGGACAGGGTCGAAGAAGAAAGAAATTAGTCCAGTGCTGAAAATTTACTTGCACAAAAAGGATGTGAACACCCAAAAAGTCAAGTAGGGAGACGTCCTACTCTGTGGTCTCTTGCCATCCACAGTCATTTTCACTGCTAATCAAAGCTCACAGGCGCTCATTGCTAAAGGAAGGCAAATGGAATTAGCCATTACAACTCAGTAGAATGTTCTATGTTCTAGCCACATCATGTTGTCAGTTTTGCTTGTTCACATCGCACTAATAAAAGAAACTTGATTTGTACAACCTGACAGTTTTCTCCCTATAACTGTGAAAAGTGAAAATGAAGGACCTTTTACTTTTATTTTATTTGTTCAGCTCAAGCTTCTTTTGAATCCATGTAGTACCTGGAGGCCAGAAAAATAACAGCTAGCATTTATTAAGCACTTTCTATTTGTCTTGGATTTTACATGCAATATTTAATAGTCTTCATGGGACTCAGTAAGTGCTCCTAGAGCTGACTAGTAGAGAGGGTTTTAGACTCCCGGTCAGAATTGCGGAATCAGGTTTCAGACCTATGTCTTAAGTGGCAGAAACCTTGAGCAAATTACTTCCTCAGTCACCAGTCTTCGCAACTGTGAATGAGGATTGTGAAAGCTGTCTTACAAAATTGACAGGATAAAGAGTTTTATATGAGTATATATATATATATATATATTTTTAGATGTATGTTTATATTAACAAAATGCAGCGTACCAAACAGCATGCAAATCCCTGGGGACACAAAGGGAACTAAGCTCTGGTTTCTGTCATTGAAGTCTTGAGTCTGAAGGAGACAAATACACTTAAATAACCTTAGAGAAAACAGCAGGAACTATAAGGGCAGAGATAAGAAGCTTGCATGAGGGTGGCTAAATAATATCTCTACTTAGACCACAGTTGGTTCTCAATAAATGCTGATATGTTTGTTAAAATTTAAAAACAATGGGGGCGCCTGGGCAGCTTAGATGGTTAAACATCCGACTCTTGGTTTTGGCTCAGGTCATGATCTCACGGTTGTCGGATGGTGCTCCACATCAAGCTCCGTGCTCAGTGCAAAGTCTGCTTCAGATTCTCTCTCCCTCTCCCTCACTGTTTCCCTCTCTCTATCAAATAATAAATTAAATTAAAAATAAATTTAAAGGAATGAACAGAAATGTCCAAAACTGATCATTTTTTGGTAGCTGATGGGTAGCTGATTTACATTAATGCATGATGGGTTACTCATTAATCTAATAGTACTAGAAGCTTTATGGTGCAGTGGGCAAGAGCCCCCAGCTTTACATCAGGCTCGGGCCCACCCTACCTTAACTACGTGACCTAGGGAATATTCCTTATCTTCTCTACTCGGCTCTTCCACTACTAGCTACGTAATCTTGAGCAAGTTACTTAAACTCTTCATTCTGCTGTTTCTTATCTATAAAATGGGGACAAAAACAGATCCTACATCTTAAGATTTTTGTGAAGTTTAAATGAGCTAATCTATATAAACTGCTTAAAAAAATACTGGCAAACAATTTGGACTCAATCACGTTATCTAGTATTGCTAATGTTACTTTCAGTATGCTGATGATAATGATACTTTTGGCATATTTGTTTGTAAAATGGGGAAAATCATAAGCCTTACCTCATGTGTTTATGGATTAAATTTAAAAATGCCTGATATGATAGGTCCTCCATATATGTGAGCTATTGTGAAGATTGTGATTATTAAGAAAAATAATTGCTTACATGTGCTTTGCATTTCATAATACACCAAATGCTTTTACATAAATATATAAATCTAAAAATGTATAAATATGTATGTAAATAAATATGTATGTTATAATGTACAGATGTATATTCACTGATGTTCACAATAACACAAAGAAATAAACAGGACAGATTGTTCTGTTCCATTATTACTCACATTTTGTTGTTCCTTTGTTAGAATAGTTTGGACTTCTATGAGGATCATAGTGCGCCTTTGCTGAAACAGACATAAAAATGATAGTTGGGGGATGCCCAAGTGGCTCAGTGGTTGAGCGTCTGCTTCCAGCTCAGGTCGTGATCCTGGGGTCCTGGGATCAAGTCCCACATCCCGCTCCCCACAGGGAGCCTGCTTTTCCTTCTGCCTATGTCTCTCCCTCTCTCTCTATGTGTGTCTCATGAATAAATAAATAAATAAATCTTAAAAAATTTGTTTTCCCTTTATTAAGTTGGAGACTGGGGGTTGTCTCTTGTCTGGAAGTTGTCAGACCCCTGCCATCTGCAAATTGCTGCTTTTGCTGCTTATTAGACCCCAGGCAACAGGAAAGGGAATTCCTAAGATAGTGGGGAAAGGAAGCCCCAGGGTAACAGCTATATAATTAGCTTTTTTTAAAAAAATATTATTTATTTATGATAGTCACACAGAGAG
Organism: Canis lupus baileyi; assembly: GCF_048164855.1. Lineage (NCBI taxonomy): Eukaryota > Metazoa > Chordata > Mammalia > Carnivora > Canidae > Canis > Canis lupus. The sequence continues at coordinate 76,024,134 of NC_132843.1, forward strand.
AGAGAGAGGCAGAGACACAGGCAGAGGGAAAAGCAGACTCCACGCACTGGGAGCCCGACGTGGGATTCGATCCCGGGTCTCCAGGATCGCGCCCTGGGCCAAAGGCAGGCGCCAAACCGCTGCGCCACCCAGGGATCCCTAATTAGCTTTTTGAGTACACAGTCTAAGAGAGGAATGTTCATAAATTTTTAAAATGTATTTATACTATATATTGAGAGACACTTCAGAGTTTTACCAGAAAACTTCCACATCGCTGAACTAATAGATATATAGAAAACTCAATGAATGAAAAAAAAGAAGCTATATATATTCACAGTGGTTCACCTGAGACCATATTTGCATAATTTTTCTAGTTATATAGTGACTTGTATTTTAATAAAAAATAATAATATTAATGTTTAGGGTGACCTGAGGTGGTAGGAAATATTATGTGCTTCTCTTTGTATTATGTCTGTTAATATTCTCTTGGTCAAAGCAAGTAAGATACCCAAACATGACATCCATAGAGTAGAGAAATATATTTTACCCATGGAAAGAGGAGAGAAATGACTATTTTGCTAAATAATAATCTTACCTACAACACCTACCCTATATCTGGCACAGCAATAAATTTCAGATGAATTGAAGATCCAAACTTGAAATATAAAAATATAAAATATTTTTTCATTTTGATTTTTAAACTTTGACATAATTTCAGACTTCTAAAGTACTTGCAAAAATAGAAAAACTATAAAGTATTTGAATAAAATATTAGAGAATAATATATTTTATAATCTTGGAAAAAAACAATTTTCTTAAGACAAAAATTCATAGAAGGGAAATACTATCAGAATATTAGTCAAGGTACTTTTGCCTGAAAAACTCCAAATGCAACTCAAATTTGGAAATTATGAATTGGCTGCTGGCAATAAGACCTTAGGCAAGCTACTTGATTAAGTAACCTAAACTTTTGGTTTTCTCATCTACAAATGAGAAGACTCAGAGATCACATGTCAGGACCCTGTGCAGAGATAAGTGTTCAAATGCAGATCTCTCTTAACTCCCTAGGCTATATCCTTCCTATACAATCCAGCATTTGACTATTGGCTATTCAACTTAACAAGCATCTCTGAAATAACATGATATCCAGTATACTGCCCTGGCTAATTTCCATTAAGGAACAAATATGTCTTTCCTTTAAAACAATTATGAAACAAATATTCTTAAAGTATTTTTTGCTTCTCTTTAAGTAAGGAGCCTTAGTTGTATTATCTAGGATGTATGGTTAGCTGTAAGCGAGCTGTCAATCTTTGTTAACACTTTAACTGGATTACCAAAGTATCTTTAATCCCTTACACCAGTTCTGTAATAGATTACAGTATCATGTAAAAAATAAGTACAAACAGTTATTTATAAAATAAGTGAATTTTTGAATACTTGGGGTTATTTTAGATGAAGTTGCTTTAGAGATATTTTAATGATGTTATTTCTGTCAAATATTAAAGTTTCCCACTGAAATTTTTATTTTATTTTTTATTTTATTTTTTTTTAATTTTTATTTATTTATGATAGTCACACAGAGAGAGAGAGAGGCGCAGAGACACAGGCAGAGGGAGAAGCAGGCTCCATGCACCGGGAGCCCGATGTGGGATTCGATCCCGGGTCTCCAGGATCACGCCCTGGGCCAAAGGCAGGCGCCAAACCGCTGCGCCACCCAGGGATCCCTTCCACTGAAATTTTTAGAAAATAAGTTTAAAATTATTTATGCAGTGGTGTTCAATGCAACTCTGAGTAAAAGCTAAGAATTTTCTTAGACTGCTGTTCTTTTCTGTAAATTACAGTTAAATAATTATGTCCTAGATTTCCCATAAACAATATACTTATGCATGTTGCTCCAAATTTGATAAGATAAAAAATTTTAATTTCCCTGAAAAAAATACAAAACTATAAAAATGAACTTTAGGATGTAAGGACACAATTAGTTGCTGTTCAATAAAACACACAAAAAACCACAGGAACCAAAGTATGCAAACTTTGTCATTCATAACATTATTCGGGTAGGTAGTGTTAACACAGTATAGCTGCAAAATAGAGGTCATTAAACATTCAAATATAAGAAATGAAAATGCTTTTATACTGTGCTTCAAAAATTACAGATGGTAACATTTAATAGTATTCTTGTATTTTTCATTATCTTTAGTTTATCAGTTAATGGAATTTAGGAAATTGCCCCATGTGAAGTTGTACATTTAGTAAGTCCATGGGAAGAGAGGTGTTCCAGGGCCTTCTATGTCACCATCTTGGCCCAAAACTCTTCTTTCTTTCTTTTTTTTTTTTTTTAAGATTTTATTTATTCAAGAGAGACACAGAGAGAGAGGCACAGACACAGGCAGAGGGAGAAGCAGGCTCCATTCCATCCAGGGAGCCCGATGTGGGACTCGTTCCCAGTCTCCAGGACCGCACCCTGGGCTGAAGGCGGCACTAAACTGCTGAGCCACCCAGGCTGCCCAAAACTCTTATTTCTTAAGTTGGGTATAGGGACACAAATTTTTTTAAGCACCATACTTACATATTTTATGCGTATGTTATTCTTTTAATATAAAATATACAAATTAAAACACTAAATTTTACACTTTTATCTTAAATACTATAAAAATGTTTATATAAAAAGTAAAAGAATCATATAGCATAAAAAGGTCCTGAAATAGGGAAGTCTGGGTGGCTCAGCGGTTTAGCAGCGCCTTCAGCCCAGGGTGTGATCCTGGAGACCCAGGATCGGTCCCATGTGGGCTCCCTGTGTGGAGCCTGCTTCTCCCTCTGCCTGTGTCTCTGCCTCTCTCTCTCTTTCTCTGTGTCTCTCATGAATGAATAAATAAAATCTTAAAAAAAAAAAGATCCTGAAATAGAGACCTAATTTGACTCTAAAACACTAAGCAGTTTTAATAAAATGCCCACTAATATTGATACCACGTCTTTTATAGACTCCAGAAGCTATTTGTCAAATATGGCTTAACCAAGAACATGAAATCATTTAGAAAAGAAAATGCTATATTTCAATTTAGTATTGAGTGCCAAACAAATAGAGTTTTAATGATGGAAAAATATTTAAGCATTTAAAAAGTGACTTAGGTATTCCTTATTTTATATTTAGATGTATTGAAATTTCCATATTCTTTTAACAAGGTAAAATTTACTTAGAGTGAAATACACAAATTGTAAGTATATAATTTGATGAATTTATACAACTATATACCTTTGGATAGGCAAACCACAATAAAGATAGTAGGGGTTTCATTCACTCCAAAAACATCCCACATGCTACATTGTACTCAGTCCCTACATCTAAAGGCAATCATTGTTCTGATTAATTTTGTTTGGTTGTAAAGTTTCAGGACACATAACGCAGGGCAAAAGGAAATTAATTTGTCGATTATATTACGAAAGTAATTTTTGCTTCACAAATTCCCTAAAAAAGGTTTTCAGATCCCAGAGGTCCATGTACCACACTTTGAGAATTGCTGTTCTTATAATAACAGCATGTATCATTAACTTCTCATTCTCAACTTAGATTTAATACTGCTCCACTTCACATAAAATATGATGATTTTACAATAGTAAGATTCTGTTTACCTTCTCTGTCCTTTGTGCTATTTCTGACATGCATTTTACATTTAATTATGTGTATACCTAACAACACAATGATTAATTAAGAAAACAGTACATTTTCTTTCAAAGAAACCAAGAGAAAAGCATATGAAGCCTTTTGTGTTTACCAAAATGCATTCTAATTCCAGTGCTCTTCATTCCTTCCTATAGATGCAAGTTTTCTTCTGATGTCATTTCCCTTCAGCCTGAGGAATGAGATATGCTGCTGACTGATGAATTCTTTCAGCTTTTGCTTATCTGAAAATGTTTTTATATCATCCCCATTTTTTTTTATATCATCCTCATTTTTAAAGGATGTTTTCACTGGTATAGAACTCTAGCTTGACAGTTCTTTTCCAGTTTCAAAGATTCCATTCCATCATCTGCTGACCTCCATATGTTTCTAATGAGAAATTAGTGATCAGTCCATTCATCTGCATGCAGTGTGGTTCTTCTCTCCTCAGTCCTTTAACCATCTTGTAAGATTTTTCAATTTGTATTTTTTCTAAGTAGTTTTATTATAATGTACTTAGGTATAATTTTCCTTGTATTAATTTTTTAAAGATTTTATTTGTCTATTTATGAGAGTCACAGAGAGAGAGGCAGGGACACAGGCAGAGGGAGAAGCAGGCTCCCTGCAGGGAGCCTGATGTGGGGCTCGATCCCGGGACCCTGGGGTCATGCCCTGGGCTAAAAGCAGACTCTTAACCGCTGAGCCACTCAGGCATCCCTTGTATTAACTTTGATTAGGATTTGCTAAAATTCTTAGATCTCAAAGTTCTTTTCTTTCAAATTTGGGTCATTATTAATTAAAATATTTTTCCCCTATTCTTTTTTCCTGTTCCTCTAGAACTTCAACTACACATGTGAGTGCCTGTTTGAATTATCCTATAGTTCATTGCAACTCTGTTCATTTTTTAAAATATTTTTTCTATTTTCCAGATTGTGTAACTTCTGTTAATTGTCTTCAGATTCATGGGTCCTTCCTTTTCTGGCCCCAATATGCTGTTAAAACAATCAAGAGTATTCATCATTTCAGAAAATATACTTTTCAGTTTAGAAATTCCATTTGGCCTTCTTCAGAGTTTTCATTTGTCTGTTGAGATTTCTTATCTGTTAACTCATTTTCATCCTTTTATTTAAGTCCTTGAAAATATTAAGTTATTATCTACTAATTTCAACATTGAGTCATCTCAAAATATATTTCTAATGATATTTTTCATGATTATCACTCACATTTTCTGCTTTTCACATGTCTGCTTATTTTTTTATCAGATGCTGGATATTCAGATAATATGGCTTCTTGATTATGTGAGTTTCCTCTGACGGATTTGGATTTTTGTCTGGCAGGCAGTTAAAAGAGTTTTTTTCCTGTAAATCTTGCATTTATTCTTTGTGGCTCTATTTTGGTTTTGAACAGCTTCCTTCTTTTTTTTAATTTTTTTTTTTAATTTATGATAGTCACACACAGAGAGAGAGAGAGGCAGAGACACAGGCAGAGGGAGATGCAGGCTCCATGCACTGGGAACCTGACGTGGGATTTGATCCCGGGTCTCCAGGATCATGCCCTGGGCCAAAGGCAGGCGCTAAACCGCTGCGCCACCCAGGGATCCCTGAACAGCTTCCTTCTTGTATGACATCTTCTTTCCCCTATGGCGTTGTCCTTATTCCTAAAGCAAGGGCTTTGTGGTTTCTCAATCCTTGAGATGTTCAGTGAAGTGTCTCTATTCTTGCTGGGTTGGAATTCCAACTATCCAATTTTTGGTGTTTTAATTTATCTCAGTCTCTCAGCAGATGATCCCTGTTAAGACTCCCAAAAACCTGTGATGAATAATGGATCTTTTGGCTTATCATGAGTTCTTTTATTCTTTGTTGCTCTGACCTGCAACCCTAATTGCTTCTGCAGCCTATGACTCAGATCTCATACTCTGTAGCTCATAAACATTGTTGCTTCTCTGGTTAATCTCCTATCACAACATTAACATCATTCTAAACATAAATCCCAGGAGACCACAGGTGTCTTTATTTAATTTCTAACAAAAATTAAAATTTTATTCTGTGCTCAATGCCTGAGAATAGCTCATATATTTTCCCCCTTTTTTAGTTGTTTACACCGGGAGGATAGGTTCTATGCCAGCTACTCTGTCTTGGGCAGAAGTGGATATTGATAAAAGGCACCTTGAAATTATTAGACAGTCAATAGCAACCTAATAAGCAATAGCAAAACCCCAGTTGGTTTAATGGTATGTTCAGAAGAATGAATTCAAGAAGAATGCAATTCAAGACTAACTAGGAAAGATACATGCACTGGGGAGCCTGGGTGACTCAGTTGGTTAAAGGTCTGTCTTTGGCTCAGGTCATGATCTCAGGGTCCTGGGATCTAGTACAATATTGGGGTCCCTGCTCAGTGGGACTCTGTTTCACCCTCTCCCTCTGACCCTCCCCCCATTCATGTTCTCTCTAATAAATAGAATCTTTAAAAAGAAAGGAAGAAATAAGACATATGCACTATCTATGATCACAGTATAATCTTTTAAGTCAGTTTGAGTAATCCCAGAAAAGCATTTGGTACCTGACTTAATTAAAATGGCCAAAGTAGTCTTTGATCACATTCAAAGTGGTATTAAATATTTCCTGTGTTTTATCTACTATTTAACACATATACACTGTTGATTATCATTTTGTAACTACTTTGGAAAAAGCCTGGAGTTGACTATAAATACCATGTCAGTACAATTCAGTCAGGCAGTTTTAGAGAATCTCCTTCTTTCAGTCCCAAAGCTATGCCTGAATAAAGCTAAAATAAACAGAAATGGAAGAAAAAAGTGCCAAGGGTTACAAAAATTCACAAGTGTGAAGAAAGTATCATAAATAACATTTATTTTTCCATTCATATAGACTCTCTAGGAGTTGAATTATATTTCATGAATATAAATACCCAAAGACAACCAGATGATTCAGTAACACATTTGAATCAATTCGTACATATTTGTTTAGACTTTTCTAAAGAATGTATTTAATTAAAAATCACCTTCAAGTGTGATGAGTTAGGTTGTTTAGTTTTTACAAAGTACCTTGCTCTTATCTGGGATTAATTAGATACATCTTTATGTTTGTTTTGGGTACACTCTGATATACTGAAAATGGTCAACACTTCTTTGAATGCTTGAAATTATTCCTTTTCAAATAACATGTTCAAAAGATGATAGCAACTGTTCCTTGTACTAGGCATTCTAAAAGGATAATCTTAGAGGTGAGCTGAGGTTAATAGCAGTATATTGAGTTCAATACTGTACAAAATTTATCGTGACTTCATGTACTTGAGTTAATACTGCCTTTTGTTGCCTTTTTGTTTTGGCAACAGTCTTTTCCTACTAATACATCATAGTTTCAGGTTTTGATCTAAGATGGAGTCCTAATTTCTAAGACCTTCACTCGGTGACAGAGGTTTTAAACATTATTGCCATCATCACTGTGTCACTTTCTCAGCACAGGAGTTTAGTCCAAAAAACTCTGACTGCAAACTATTTCAAAGTCAGTTTTATGTAAGTGTCTCCTAGAATTTTAAAACTAAAACCCATAAAATCCAACTAAGATTTCCTACTTATTAACATACAAGGCGATTCAATAAGATAAGATGAAATGTGAGGCAAGAAAGTGAAAAACATCCTTCAGTTTGGTTTTATTTATTTAGAGCAGTTTTTCACAAAATGGTGCCAAAATGTAATATCATATCAGAATTTTAAAATTCACTTCATGCTTTGGAGAAAGAGATAAATTAAATTATGGTTATCAAAACATGACTTTTTAGATATTACATACCATATTAGAACCTAATAATATCTCATAAGAAACTATTACAAGAAATTTATATATTTAATTTTATTTAAACTAGGACAGACACTAGGTAAAAGCATATATTCATTTGGGAAATTCTCCAAAATGTTCAATGATGGTTTTAAAATATGAGAACAGCAATGTTTTACATCTTACTTTCATGAGTTTGAGTCTGAAAAGATGGAAATAAAGAAGTTTGATTGCCAATTTAAAACCTGATTTGGGGGCGCCTGGGTGGCTCAGTTGGTTGGGAATCTGACTTGATTTCGGCTCAGGTCATGATATCATGGGTTGTGGGACTGAGCCCTGCATCAGGCTCTGCACTCAGCACAGAGTTTACTAGGGATTCTCTGCCTCTCCCTCTCCCACTGCCCCTCCCCCAGCTTGTGTTCCTCTCTTTCTCTCTCTCAAATAAATAATCTTTAAAAAATGATTTGGCTGTCTGATAATTTCTTTTCTCTATAAAGTATAAATGAAATAACTTGGATCTCTTTATTGCTTGTAGTGTTGCCCTCATTTCTCTTTCTCCCACCCCTTCCCTCTCTCTTGCTCTTCATCCCTCTCTCTCCCTCTCTCTCTCTTTTTCCCCCACTAAATTTATTTACTCTTTTTTTCCTGTTGTTTCCAGCAACATAGGAATATCTAAAAGCAAAACTATTTGAGGAGGGGAGATGATAGCAAATGGATGAAAACCTAGCTTCTTGTCTTTTGGTGGTTACTATAGCAATAATCATGATGGGAGATTTTCAGCTGCAAGTGGTTTCTATAACAACATGATAGGGTGCTTTAGAAATAGTCCTGAGGTAAATAGATTCTTTAAGGGTCTTTTTAACCCTTTTTATTCCAGAAGATTTGCATCCTCTTGAGTGATAAATAGCAGTTGGCTCATTTGATGGAAGCTTAAAATACTGTTTTTATTTTGTAAAGATAAAACATTTAAATTTTTTTAAAGACCTGGCTGTAGCTGATAGGATCTTAGGTTCCTTCATTTCAGAAAATATTTGATAGCATCCTTAATCTATTTCTACATGATGACATCAAAATAGTCTTAGAGCTATTTCTTTCATTGTATTACCCTAAAATGTGGAAAGCAGTAAATATTCCTCATTATAACATATTAATTCTCTCATGGATTACCTGAAGGCTCTTGCTTTAGTAAAACCTTGTACGCACTATTATACCTGTTAAGTTCCCTGGTAGGTGGTGATCTTTCTGCTCTAACAAATGGAGCCTGATTACTCACCCTTTGTTACGCTATTCAGTGTGCTTTACATTAGGCATTAGGTTCCTATTTAACTTAAAATTTACTAAGTATTATAAGAGGAAGTTTATGGAATCATTCTGAACTTATTAACTTTTTTTTTTTAATTTTTATTTATTTATTCATGATAGTCACAGAGAGAGAGAGAGAGAGGCAGAGACACAGGCAGAGGGAGAAGCAGGCTCCATGCACCGGGGGCCCGATGTGGGATTCGATCCCGGGTCTCCAGGATCGCGCCCTGGGCCAAAGGCAGGCGCCAAACCGCTGCGCCACCCAGGGATCCCTGAACTTATTAACTTTTAACATAGTAAAACATAAACAAGCAAGAAAATGAAGGCTCCCACTTCACACAAAAGTGTCATCCAGGAGCCCCCATAAGTGAAAGATCAATGGGGATGCATGAGGAGCACATCATACAAGAATGGTATGAATGGTGATAGGCTGGATAGGATATTTTAAGAGAAAAAAATATGGAAACCTTAAATTTAGTCACATAATCAGTTAAATTTAGGGAGATTGGGATTAAGCTTAGTTGGTTCAGCTCAATAATGAATTATTGATTACCTACTCCATGCCAGATACTGAAAGTATATATAATGATGAATAAATATGGTATTTACTTTAAAACTAAATTATCATATCAAAACATTTTGTATTATTAAAATATTAATGGAAAATTTATTTATTTATTTATTTATTGATTTCGACAATGAATTATTTGCTTGGATTCATCTTTCTTATTTTTCCACTTAATCCCAAATAATTTAAGTGCAAAGGCATATCCATGCCTTCCTAAAAGAAATGATTATTGGCATATTTTGAGTATGGGTGATTTCATCTAAGGGATGATACTTTATGTCTTCACATGAAGTTTCACTTCCACATATTTTCTACAATAAAGCTATCCTTATACTTTTATTATTTTTATTTAGTTAAGCTGCCAGTTCCAAATATGACATATTCTATTTCAACTCTTGGAAAGATGTCAGCAACCGTGCATCTCCCTCTGAGTTTTCAAACAATGCTGTGGTATTCTCATTTCCCTGGTGTTCTGTGCTCAGTAATGAAGCCTCAGAATTCATTACATATGCACTTGCCATAGCATTCTGGGATAGAGTTTGCCAAATAGGTCCCTAGGAGATCAAGACCCATTCTCCATGTGTGTCATGGGGCTGTGCAGATGAGCTGAGGCATGTCTGTATACACCAAGGCCCTGCTCAGAACAGCATGTGCCAGAACACACTGGGCAGGGAGCCATTCATAAACTCTTCAAAATCTTATCCAGACCAAAGGCACAATGGCATTGTACTTGCTAAGCTCAGTACCATGGGGCTTTTAGCTGAATAAAAAGCAAATGAAATATATTCACAATGTCTTCCAAATTATCCAGTAACCACAGTAACCTGGGTTTTCCCCAAATCTAGTCCACAATGTAGAGTGACCTGGCAGAGACAAATCATTCTCCCTCTGTTCAAGTGTAGTGAGCCATAAATTGAGCAGAATAAATTTCCTTGGGACAAAAACCAATTAATCAGCAAACAATCAGTACGTATTTACTACACCACTCAGGAGCTAGTGTTCTAGGTGGGATCAAGACCCAATACACAAAGCATATATGCAAACATACTAAAGAAGCATATTTACAGTTCCTGAATTTAAAGGGTTTGCTTGCTAATTGTAAAGGCAAGTGTCCACACATGAAACAGAACAATTAGGGAGATACATAGATAAGTGTAAAGTTGTGTCTCAGCAATGATAAGCTGCTCAGGCCAAGAGATCAACAAGAATGCAAAGATATGGAAAATACTCATGGAAAAGGTAGATTTCTAAGGATATGCAAAATTTGGATATATACCATAATTAATAAACTCTCAGAAAGTACTTTGAAATGTCTTTATTTGTGGCTATTACTATAATCAAGCCATAAAAGAAGATAATTTAAATCATCAAGGACTAATGTCTTATTCAGAGTTGTAACCACACATTATCTTTCTAAGCCTTAACTTCCCTATACAAAAATATGAAAAGACCGTTCAGTCTACATTGTCCAATATAGTAGCCATTAGTCATGTGTGGCTCTGAGCACTTGAAATGGGAATAGTTGGAACCGACATGTGCTGTAAGTTTAAAATACACACAGGATTTCAAAGACTTAGTAGGAAAAAAAGTAAATGTCTCATTAATTTTTAACACCGATTACATAATGAAATGATACTATTTTAGTTGTATTTCGTTAAAAATCTATGATTCAAGTTAATTTTACTGTTTATTTTTAGTTTTTAATTTAATTTTTATTTATAGATTTTACTAGAAGATCTAACATTGTATGTGTTAATACATAACATTAGGGACACCTGGGTGGCTCAGTGGTTGAGTGTCTGCCTTTGGCTCAGGGTGTGATCCCGGGATCCGTGATCAAGTCCCTCACCAGGCTCCCTGTGAGGAGCCTGCTTCTCCCTCTGCCTAATGTCTCTGCCTCTCTCTCTCTGTCTCTCATGAATAAATAAATAAAATCTTTCAAAAAAATACATAACATTACATCCACATTGCATTTCTATTAGACGATCAACACTTGCTATTTATTTTTATTTTTTTTTTTAATTTTTATTTATTTATGATAGTTAGAGAGAGAGAAAGAGAGAGGCAGAGACACAGGCAGAGGGAGAAGCAGGCTCCATGCGCCGGGAGCCCGATGTGGGATTTGATCCCGGGTCTCCAGGATCACGCCCTGGGCCAAAGGCAGGCGCCAAACCGCTGCGCCACCCAGGGATCCCCACTTGCTATTTAAAATGTAGTCTATGGGAGCGCCTGGGGGGTTTCATTGGTAAAGTGTCTGCCTTTGGCTCAGGTCGTGATCCCAGGGTTGGGCTCCCTCCTCAGTGGGAGTCTGCTTCTTCTTCTTCTCCCTCTGTTGTGCTTTCTTGCTCTCTCTGTCAAATGAATAAATAAAATCTTAAAAACAAATAAAATAAAATAAAATAAAATAAAATAAAATAAAATAAAATAAAATGTAGTCTATGAAAGAGGAGCAAAGCATTGGCATCCCCTGCGAGCGTATTGGGAATGTCTAGTCTCAGGCCTCATCCCAGACCTGCTGGATCAGAATAGGCAATTCTGTGAGATCCTCGGTGGTTCATATGATTGATAAAGTTGGGAAGTGCTGATCTAGATGATTGTGAGGTGTTTCTTTTTCCTGATTCTATTATCTTCCTTTAATTTTTTTTTTTTTTTTTAGTCTTGAAGTCTTCTAGGCACCCTAATCTACCACATATTAACTGCATAACCTAGGGAAGTTATTTAACATTCCTGCAGCTCACTTCTTATAAAATGGATATAATACCTCCAACCCCATAAGTTTTCTATAGGCATTAAATGAAACACTAAGGTTTACGCACTTATCTCCAGGAACTTATAGATTGGAGAGATTTGTATAATAGCAATAATAAAATTGAAAGATTATTCACTTTTGTTTCATTCTTTACTGAAAGCTTCATTCATTCATTCATTCATTCATTCATTCGTTTGTTATTTATTTATGAGAGATACAGAAAGAGAAGCAGAGACATAGGCAGAGGGAGAAGCCGACTCCCAGCAGGAAGCCCAATGCAGAACTCGATTCCAGGACCCCGGGATCATGCCCTCAGCTGAAGGCAGATGCTCAACTACTGAGCCACCCTGGCATCCCTTGTTTCATTCTTATATGGTCCATACCATTTTGGTACACAGGGCAATGGGCTAACGTTTGAAGGGCTATTTTCAGTTATTATACCAATTATGTGTATTTTTTTGTTGTTGTTTAATTGTATATAATTTACTTACTAACATTCTGGTACAAATCTAATGGATAATATTAGAACTTTCAGGCCCCTTTTTACAATTAAAATATCATGTGGCTAAATTATTCTGTACAATGGTTTTATAATTAATGTTGAAATTATATTTGTTATCATTGATCACTTAAAAAAGTGATGGCTTCATAAAGTGGAAACTTTTTTCTTTTTATTTAGAATATTTTTAGCTTTACAGTGGGATTTTCAATTTGCTAGAGGCAAAGGAGCTTAGTAAAAATGTAAGTCTATTCCATAAGTAAAAGAGGTCATTGAAAAGTCTGTCATTACTAAAAGATACATGGATTATAATAAGGTCAGAGAGTCTAGGCTTGATTAGCTCTAAATGAATTTAATGTCAAAGGAACATAATTAGACCCTTATTAACATTTTCAATGATTGACATTTAGTAAAAATGACCTTCACAATTTGCATTATTTAGTTATGTTGTAAGGATGACAAAGGGCAGGGCATCTTCTCTGAGCTAAGTGTGCGTGGTTGCAGTGTGCATTTGGTCCATCACTCCAACCCTAAGGACAAACACCAGATCCAATCTTGACCCAGGGCTTAGGCGTGTGGCCTATGTAGATGAAGACCCAGAAGGTTTGATTCTCATGGGAAAGCTTTGAAAGTAAAAGAAATCTTTAGAGAAGCAGGCCCCTGATTTCATCAGTGATAATGTTGATGAACAGAAGCTTTATGTAAAAGCACCTAGCAAAATGGTGGTCTTGTAGATTGGATTTAAAATATTTTCGTGGAAAAGTTTCTCAATAAGTTCATGGACTCTACAGAGGAGATAATAGAAGAAAGACGTTGAGATACAGGTGACACCGATGAAATTTGTCCACAGTCTTTTCAACTGGATCAGGGAAGTCATGTTTCAGAGTTTGCATGTGACTTAACTGTGATAAATATACAGTTGTCAATATTGGGCTCCTGCCTGGATTAGGAGACAAGATTCTCAGACAATGTATACTAACAACAAACTTGTATTTCCTGGAACTACAAAAAACTAAACACTCTCTTCACAATATTCTATAATCTCATTTTCCTTGGATTTATTCTTTTATTAGCATGCACCAACAAAGCATCAAATAGGTACATGGTACTTTGCTAGAAAATAGAAGGTCCCAACCATTGGACCCTGCATTGAAAGGAAATAATATTGATTAAATAATTACTTTAGACTTTTACAAGGAACTTATGTATCTTTTTTTATTCCTCATGATAATAACAATAATGATAATAATAATAATGGCTACTAATATTCACTCTGTGCCAAGTACTATTAAGCATTTTATGTACATGAACTAGTTTAATCTCCACGATAGACCTATGAAGTAGGTATCATTCTTACAGAAATGGAAACTGAGGTGCAGAAAAGTTAAGTATCTTAATAAAACCCATAGAGTTAGGAAGTGGCAGAGCCTAGGTTCAAACCCTGGCTCCAAAGTCCAGCTCTTAAGCACTATGCATGTCCTTCCCAAATGAGGAAACTGAGGCCCAGTTTTGCTAAAACCACAGATATAGCAAATAGCAGAACTAAAATTTAAACCTCTGTGTGACCGTAAAAGTATACTCTTGACATTACATGAAACTGGCCTCTGTTTAGTATTGAAGTCCACTCTAAGAAAACGATTGCCTGATTTTTCAGAGGCCATAGGAAAGCAAAGCAAAGGAAAGGTCTTATAGAGCTCATCAACTTATTTTTACTGTTCCATGTGGATCCCGTCACATCATACATCAAAGTCAGTGATTTATCTGATGATTTGCTTGATTTTATCAAAAGAGGTGAAAGTTAAGAACTTCACAGCAAGGCTTAAATGAGAATTCAAGTTTTCTTCCTCATTCATTTATTATTCAATGTGTGAGCCATTTTGGCTACATCCTGAATAAAGATGTGCCCCTCCTGCACTCATTTCTCCCGCTACCCGGCCCCAAACCCAGGATGAAATTTTATTCTCTGAAGAAAGTCTGGCCAAAGAAAACTCAACAAGCCACTTTCCTCTTTTAAACTGAAATTCTTAGATCTGGAAATTTCTACTCTATCTCCAGTAGTATTGTTTATCCCATCTATCTTAACGACTCATTATGGATGTGATTTAAAACCTAGAAGGCACCAAGTATTTGCAGTTTCAAATCCGAACTATGATTGAAAATGTTAGGTGATTCACCCAAATGTCAAGAGTCCTCCAATCAAATTTCTACAGGGAATTGAGAAGAGAGTAAATCTTGAATAAAGAATAAATTTTTCTTTGACAGCTCAATTAAGTCCCCTTTTTTAAGGCAATGGTGTTTCAATTTATAGAAATCAATTGTGGCTTTTGCAAAGTAGTTTAATAAAATATATAAAACTGTATTCTAAAAAACATCAAGGATATAAACAAAAAGCCTATGTAAAGACACGAGTTTGTTGTTTTAACAAAAGCAAATCAGGGATCCCTGGGTGGCTCAGCGGTTTAGCACTTGCCTCCGGCCCAGGATGTGATCCTGGGGTCCTGGGATCGAGTCCTGCGTCGGGCTCCCTGCATGGAGCCTGCTTCTCCCTCTGCCTGTGTGTCTGCCTCTCTCTCTCTCTCTTCTATCTGTCTCTCATGAATTAATAAATAAAATCTTTTTTAAAATAGCAAATCAAAAGTGAAATAAAGTAAAAACAACTCATTAGTGAATGTTTATTTATTAATTCATCTGTAGGAAAAGATCTTTTATGTGGAAGAATGTCAGAAACCATTCAGTAGCTGCTGCTGGAAATATCAAATTTTTATTCACAATTCCTCCATTCCTTTCCCATTTTTATTTAAATGAAATTAGATTAAATGTATATCAACATAGAAAAAAAAACCCTGTGCCTTTGCATGTTTAAAACATCACTCCATACCACAGCTAGCATATCCTTCTCCCAATCCCATCATCTGCTTCCCCAAGTCCCTCCTCATCTCTCGTAGTTTGAGGAAAAAACACAATAAAATTTGCGTCCCAGAGCAATGAGAGCAAACGGCTTTATTTGTACTGTTGGGAGTACACTGATTAGTATTTAATCTAACTCACATGAAGTGTATTGAAAATTGCCATTTTAATTCGATATGAGCTTTAACAATTGTTTCTTCCATCCCTTCTGCTGACAGAGGATAGATTTGACTTTTAAGGTTAGTATCAATAAAAATGAGAGAGATGGAGGTAGTTAGAGAATTATATGGGGAGAATTAGGTTAGTAAATCCCAAGAAAAGGGTAGGGATAGTTGTGATAAGAAGGTATTTTAAAACATGGAAAAAAACAAAACACAAACCCAACATGCTTGTGTATGTGTGCATGGGTGTACACATGCATATGTAAGGTTTATACATCAAGGGAAACCTTTAAGGTAAGGATTTTGGCAATTAATACCCTAGAAATATTCATTGAGCATTTGTTGTGCATAAACAGGCACTGGGGAGAGCACAAATATAGAGCTGATCTTCTGAGCAGTGAAAGCCTTTCACAATTCTCACTTCATGCCATATTTCTCTGAGCCAACATTTTAAGTGGTATTCAAAATACAGAGTGAGATGTTAAATATTTTCTTGTGGAAACCGAATCCTGGAGAACAGAATTTTTCTGGTTGACATTTATCTTCATTTGATCCTAAGTGTGGGTACTTTATGGGAAAAATGTCTTTGGTGTGTTGAATTAGCTCATCAACAGGCTTCCTATATAAGGATGTACTTGGGCTTATTATCCAAAATAAATTTCCTGCAGTGAAAATGTGTTAGTGGATTGTACTCTTTTTTGGGGGAGGGGGTTGTTACTGTTATTGCTATTGCTATATTTTGTACTTATCTAGTAAATTTTGTACTAAGAATGCAAAATTATCTCTAAACATCCTACAACAATAAGAGCTAACATTTATTGAGCACTTAGGATATGTCCATCAACCATTTAAATCTAGTGGTATAATCCTTGAGAAAAGCCTAAGAAGTAGGTTTTATTATTATTTTTATTTATTTATTTATTTATTTATTTATTTATTTATTTATTTAGCAGCTGAGAAAACAGGCTGTGAATGGCAGGGCAAGACTTGGTATAAGTGTGCTTTACTTTAGGGACTTTGGTCCTCCCCACTATACTGTCCTCTCATCCACTGTGGCAGATCGCTCATGGTTGGCTAATATAAAAGTTACCCAAAATATTGATAAAAAAAAACCCTGACAAGAATTTCAAATTCTTGACTGATGATTTTTAAATCAGAGAGTTACTCACCTGTTTCATAGGTAAGTGCATTAAAACCGTCAAGGACAAAGGAACAAATACTGTTTATAATAATCTCTGGGAAACTAAAATGCTCTTCTCTGAAATCACCTTGCAGTGTTTCTTTGCTCTGAATAAATATATTCCACCCTCTAACTGAGCGAAATACCACTATGGCTGTTTTCCAGGTACACTGAATTATTAGAAAATACACCTGCACGTATACATACACACACAAAATAAATATGTTAAATTCTTGGGCATTCATCTTCTTTGAAACTGGCCAAATTAGTTTTCACTTCTCTGAAAAATATTGGTATGCATACAAACATGTAAATATCTGATGAAAGTAAGTACATAGTGTGTATATACACGTTTGCACCTATATAGGCCCTAACAGTACCCAAAGAGCAAATACAATAAGAATTTCAAAAACCATAGAAAATATTTTGTTTTCCCCTGGACAGAGATTTTCAAATTGCTATTCTCAGCCCCTAGGGCTCCTTGGAGGTATCTCCTTAAAGGGCAGGAAGCCACTTGAATGGGCGGCAGGGTTTCCTTCCCTTCTTTCACCTGAGCTGGTCCATATTCCGATATTGTATTTTGGGATTATTCATGAGATTTTGCTTGAAGGAGTACTGCTGTACTTACAGAAAGAAAAGAAAAAGTCTGAAACCCACAGTTCTAGAACTTCTTATAATATCCAGTAGGTGGCAAACTTTACTGCAAGGAAACAATTTGGTGGCCTGTATAACTTGGTCTGAAAGTGTCCATTACACTTCATAACCAGCAAAGTTTCTTGCTTTGGATCTAAGTCTCAAATGGAAGCTGGAAGTAAAATTCTCAATGGTCTTTTCCCTTGGAATTAAATTACTCCAATTATAGTTTTAAGTAGTCCTATAAGGTTTTGTGTGTGTTGTGTCCATGTACATTTTGTTCTAAAGGTGTTATTCCTATGAAAATTACTTTACTGTCAACCGAGTGTTTGAACAATATACCAGGTATAATATAATAATATAAATGACAGATTTTTTCCATTAGGTGCACAAAAATGGAAAAATTACAACCCTTACTTCACGACATCATTGGTTAGTACATAGTTTGCTTTTATTTCTTTAGTGGCTATTCAGTTGTTTTTCTTTAAAGATTTATTTATTTATTTGAGAAAAAGTGCGAGGGAACAAGCATGAGCAGGAGGTGGGGCAGAGGAACAGGGAGAGAGAATCTCCAGCAGACTCTCCACGGGGCTGACCCCAGTACCCTGAGGTCATTCCCTGAGCCGAGATCAAGAGTCAGACACCTAACCGAGTCACCCAAGTGTCCCTAGTTATTTTTAAAAATGCGATAAATTGCGATTCATTTATATGTTTGAGAAATATAATTTTCTTTTTGAGAGGCAACTGTCTTTGCTTATTCACCATAGTCAGTTAATAATGTATAGGTCATGGGCTACATGCATTTCCAAGAGGGCCAGTTAGCATCTTGCTTATGGACGCACAATAAACCCAGGAAGCAAAGGTGCAAATGGTGCCAATATTTATTTATTCAGCAATTTATTCAGTAGTACTATAATTTATTCAGTAATACTATAAAAGTCTCTAAAGGTTATAAGGGAAACAATAGTCTCCTTTTCACCATGGCCATTCCTCCTTTTTACTCCTACTTTGCACTCCCCAGAAGCAACTACTTAAAACTCTCAGTTATTTCCTACTGTTTTTATTTACATATGTGTAAATAATAGGCTGAGTTTTTCTCTCATTTTATTTTATTATTTATTTATCTATCTATTTATTTATTTAGAGCATGGGAGGCAGCAGGGGGTAGGGGGTGAGCAAAGACAGAGGGAGAGAATCTTAAGCAGGCTCCATACTCAGGGTGGAGTCCGAGGTGAGGCTCCATCTCCCAACCCTGAGATCATGACCTGAACCAAAATCAAGGGTCAGAAACTTAACCAACTGAGCCACCAGGCTCCCCTCCCCACCAGGCATCAACTCTTGGAACTTTCTAGGGTAAAAGTAGATTTAATTTTCCTGCAGTTCTCAAAAAAAAATAAATAAAATAAATAAATAATTTTCCTGCAGTTCTCAACCACACACACCCACAGCCCCCAGCACACATGCAACTCTACTGTTTTACCTAAATTATTATATTATGATCATTATTGCTATCATAAAGAACTCTGCAACTACATAGTATATTACATAGTATATTACGATTTCATTTCCCCTCTTGCACAGTATTTTCCCTAGAATTAATACTAGTAAGGGTTTAAAAAGCTTGTTCTGTTTAGTTTTCCATTACCTCTCTTCTATATACGTACTCTGCATTTTTCTTCTCAGAGCTCCACCTTCTCTCTGCTCTCAGTACTGGTTAATCTCTATGCTGGTAGCATATGTATAGTCCAGGGAGCAATTTTGGGTAAAATGTCTTGCTTTTTTTTTATTTATTAGATCCCTTGTATGTTAGGTTTCATGTCTCTCATCTTCTTGGTTACACTCACTTTCATGGAGCATACCTTCCTGAAAGGTGAGCGTGGAAGTTGAAAATTTAAATTTCTGAATCTCCTTCCTCTCCTTACTGTCTTCACCCCTCCCCCATTTCCTTTCTTCTCTTATTTTGAAACTCTTCGCCTGATCCTTTATTCCCCTACTTTCTACCTCTCATTTCCAATGTCTTAGTATTTTTCTTTTGAGCCTGGTAGATTTTCCTCAACATTATCTTTCAATACTCAACTGAATTTTTTATTTCTATCACTGTATCTTAAATTTTTTTAAAATTTTTATTTATTTATGATAGTCACACAGAGAGAGAGAGAGAGGCAGAGACACAGGCAGAGGGAGAAGCAGGCTCCATGCACCGGGAACCAGACGTGGAATTCAATCCTGGGTCTCCAGGATTGCGCCCTGGGCCAAAGGCAGGAGCCAAACCGCTGCGCCACCCAGGGATCCCCTGTATCTTAAATTTTATAGACCTCTTTTGTACTCTAGAAGTTTATTTTAATAATCACCTATACTTTTTCCATTGCTGCACTATCCTTTCTTAATTCTGAGTATATTAATTCTCAAATTTTCATAAATTGTTGTCTATTCCTTGAATCGTTTGTCTCTTCCAGTTAATAAAAAAAACTCTTGTGTGTGTGAGTTTTGGTCTTAATGTTTTATCTTAGAAGTTTTTGGGATGCCTGGGTGGCTCAATGGTTGAGCATCTGCCTTCGGCTCAGGGCATGATCCCTGTGTCCTGGGATTGAGTCCCACATCAGGCTCCTTGCTTCTCCCTCTGCCTATGTCTCTGCCTCTCTCTTTCTGTATGTCTCTCATGAATAAATAAATAAAATCTTTAAAAAAAGATTATCTTAGAGGTTTTCCTTCATGTGTTAATATTATACAATCTGTTCATATTAAAGAGGTACTGTTGATTCTTCAGCTGAAGATACGTATAAGATATGGGGATGTTTGTTTATAATTATTCTTTAGATTATAATAGTAATATAATTTAAAGTATAATTAATGAACAGTAATGCCCTATATGCCTATATATATTTCATATATACTCTTGTGTTTGCTTAAAAAGAGCTATTTAAAAGCACTTTTTATTTCATGTCTCAGAGCTTTCTAGCTTATTAGGATTTATTCTTGAGCGATTAGGCCAGTGCATTTCAATGAGTGACAGCCAATATCAGCATTTGTAAGTATTTTCTCTCAGGCTGGTCAAGAGGAATAATTGTTTCCTGCATGGGGAGTAAATCTGGCTGCCGGCATTTTTTAGAACTGAATTGAAAATGAGGTTGAGGAGTGTCTCACAATTCTTTGTGTAGATATTCACTTCATCCTCTCATTTTCAGAGCAGACCCGGCCACTCCCACACCACCACTACTTGTGTCTATGTCTTTGAATCGCCTTCATGGGGGAAGGGCAGTTATGTAGTTTCCTGGGGTGGAAGAAGGGAGATGAGAATCTAACTCTGCTTTTGGTAAGTTTTCCAAACAACCTTTCTCCATTTTCAGCACCACTTGGGTACCTGGAGCCTCTAACTGGGGGCTTCTATGACATAAACTGGCTTGCTTCTAAGGTTTCTTTCCCCTGTAAGAAAGGGGTTTTGCTAATTCTGGTAAGCTAAGTCTATCACAACTGACCCATGTGCAGTCTAGCTTCCATTTATGTATGAGTGTATGTATATGGGTATTTATTGCTGTCTCCTCAACCTCTCTCCTGGCTCTTGTGAGTCTGACAATTGAATTCCTCTTTGTCCTTTTTTTTCTAGGAGTTTTTTTGTCTAATTTATTGAGGTATAATTTACATACAATAAAATTAACCCAATTTCCATGGCAAACACATATGGTCAATAGCTATTACCACAATCATGACACAGAATATTTCCATGAAACTCCTTCATGCCCCTTTACAGTTAGTTCCCTTCATCTGGTGAGCTGTTTTCCATCATTATAACTTTGCCTTCTCTAGAACATCATAAAATTGAATCATACAACTGATAGTCTTTGTGTCTGGTTTCTCTTACTTAATATAATACTTTAAAGATTTCTCCATATTGTTCACTGGGTCAATAATTTGCCCATTTTATTCCTGAGTAGTACTCCAATGTGTGATATGTTAAAATTTATTTCCCAGCTGATGGGCATTTGGATTTTTTCCAGTGTTTGGCATTATGAATAAAGCCATGAATTTTGCAAGCATGTTTTTGTGTGGATATTATGTTTTCATTTCCTTGGGGGATATATTTAGGAGTGGATTTGCTGAATAAGTGTATGTCTAAATTAATAAGATACTTGGAAACTGTTTTCCAAGGTGGCTGCGCCATTTTGCATTCCCACCAGCCATGTATGAGATATATGACTGACATAGCTGTACAACAACAGTAAAAGTAGTCTCATAAGGTATGATGCATTACTAAAGATAAAAAGGATATTTTATGAATATTTGAGGGTCAAACCAGCAGGACGATGTAACCATTTTAAATTTCTATGAACATAGAACATAGCTTCAGAATATAGAAGTGAAAATTGTCAGAACTAAAAAAGAAATAGGAAATTCATATTCACTATAGGAGATTTCAGTGCATTAATCTCAATGAAGAGAAATAGTAGAAAAATCCCCAATGCTATAGAATTTCTGAATAATACAGTTAACAATTTGATATAATTGATTTTTATGGATTTTCCATAGGTCAAAGAAGAAATCACCATGAAAATTAGGAAATATTTTTATTTGAATGATATTGAAAATAAATTTATAGGAAATGCAGTAAAACTGTGCTTACAATAGAAATTTTAGTCCTAAATTAATAAATTAGAAATACATGAAAAAGTAAATAGCAATTAAACTCAGAGCAAGTCGAATTAAGAAAAAGGCAGAAGCAGAAACCTAAGATAGAAAACAAGGAGAAACTATACAGTCAAAGGCCAATATATGAAAACACTAATACAACTGGTAAAACACAGGCAAGAATTATTGGTGAGGGTATGAAGGAGACTTCCTGTCAATATCTTGTATTGCTAATTTTTGTCATTTGACCATTCTAGTGGCCATTCTAGATATTGTTTTTAGTTTCAGTTTCTCTAATAATAAATGATGTTGAGCATTTTTAAATATGCTTATTTGCTGTCTCTTTATGTCTTTCATGGAATTTTGGAAAGAACAGAATTAAACATTCATGTGCATATCATCATATTTACATAAGAAACTCTACCCAATAAGTATCCTAACTCCTAAAATAATGCAGTAAAAAGAAATGGACTTTAGAGTCAGACAAATCAGAAGTTTAAATCCTACCTCTCTTTGACACTATGCAAATGACTTAGTCCTTATAAAATTTGGCTTTCCATCTGTAAAGGGCTTTACCAAATATTATAAGAAATCCATTTTAAAAGTTGTATTGGAAGGGCATTGGGAATAAATGCTAATTTCCTTTGCTGTCTTTCTACACAAATGCTTCATTTCTTTTTTTTTTTTTTAAGATTTTATTTATTTATCCATGAGAAACACACAGAGAGAGGCAGAAACACAGGCAGAGGAAGAAGCAGGCTTCATGCAAGGAGCCCAATGCCAGACTCGATCCCTGATCCCAGGATCAGGCCCTAAGCCAAAGGCAGATGCTTAACTGCTGAGCCACCCAGGCATCCCCAAATACTACATTTCATGGCTTAAATGATAATGCTTGATTATTAAAGGAAGGAAAAAAATCACCATCACTAACAAAACAAAAATAAATGGAAAACCTAAATTCATAAATACCCTTGATAGTGGAGTTAAGAGGGCAGCTACAGTATTTAATTGAATTTTTTCAGGTTGGACACAGGAACTTTAAATGCTTCCAAAAGTTAAAACTTATTAAATAAAGACCTACAAATGACCAGCAGACACACGAAAAAATGCTCAACATCACTCAGCATCAAGAAAATACAAATCAAAATCACAATGACATACCAGTTCACACCAGTCAGAATGGCTAAAATTAACAAGTCAGGAAATGACAGATGTTGGTGAGGATGCAGAGAAAGGGGAAGTCACTGTTGGGAATGTAAGCTGGTGCAGCCACTCTGGAAAACGGTCTGATGTTTACTCAAAAAGTTGAAAATAGAGCTACCCTACAACCAAGTAATTGCACTACTAGGTATTTACCCCAAAGATACAAATGTAGTGATCCAAAGGGGAGCCTTCACTCCAATGTTATATCCAAAATAGCCAAACTATAGAAAGATCACAGGTATCCATCAACAGTTGAATGTGTAAAGATGTGGGAGATATCCAGATATAGATATAGATACAGATATAGATAGATATAGATAAATTTATATATTTATATATTTAATGGAAATAATTATATTTTCCATTGGTTATTATATATATATTTAATAATATATATATAAACTCCAACATATATATATACACATATATATACACATATATATATGTATATATATAGGAGTATTACTGAGCCATTGAAAAGATTGAAATCTTGCCATTTGCAATGACATGGATGGAACTAGAGGATATTAAACTAAGCGAAATAAGTCAATCAGAGAAAGACAATTATCATATGATCTCCCTCATATGTAGAATTTAAGAAACAAAACAGAGGAACATAGGGGAAGAAAGGAAAAAATAAAACAAGATGAAGTCAGAGAAGGAGACAAACCATAAGAGACTCTTAATCATAGGAAACAACTGAGGGTCACTTACTGGGTGATGGACATTAAGGAGGGCATGTGATGTGATGAGTACTGGGTGTTATATAAGACTGCTGAATCACTGACCTCTACCTCTGAAACTAATAATGCATTATATGTTAATTAAATTGAATTTAAATTAAAATAAATAAATATTTCTTTATATCCTCCCCATTTTTTCTGTCCCACATCCTCTCATGTTTTTCTTATTATTGACAGAGAATGTCAATACCCCTCATGCTTTAGTTCTCTCTTTTGCAGATAATATCCTTCCTTCACTTGCATTCACCAACAAAGTCATCTCAAGTGCCTTTTCTTCAACGAGGCTTTCCCTGGTACACTTTCCCTGGCCCCTGTGATTACACAGCACCCTTTCATGTTTCTGTTGTGACATTTTCCCCCTTCCTTCCCATAAGTATGTACTGAGCACCTGCGACGTGACAGGTAATATTGTAGACCCTGGAAATACAGAGAGACAAGGTCTCCTCCTTTTCTCCATGGAGCTAACATTCTAATGAAGAAAACAGAAAACAAACACACACACACAAAGGAATAACAGCATGTATAGCATAGCAAACAAAACAATAAAATTTAGAAAAAGAGTTTAGAATTTAGAAAGCTCTCAGGAAGTGACACTAAGACATCACATTTGAAGATGTGATAGGAAAGCCAGCATCTGAAAAAAACAAAAACAAAAACACAAAAGTATAAGAATGATTAGTTGAATTTTTCTCAAGGAGGTAGAAAACATTTGCTCTCCGATCAACCCTCTAGAGGAAAATTGTTGGCTGCCAGAAAGACCCCATAAGAAGATAATTATAAAAATCTTCATGCTCTGATATGATGTACCAAGTAGTCATTTCTTTTCAGTATCTCTGCATCGCCCTGTTGGTGGCCACACCATGTTATGAGAGCCACTTCTCTTTTTGCGGGAAGAGAGGGAAAAGATTTATCATTACATATTTCTCAAAGTTTACACACTATTTTCTCCTGGCAACAGTTGATTTATGTCTCATGTCCTAAGAGCAAGCTCTCCATTTTGTACCTTTTTTTATTACAAGCTTGTACCGTTGCCGGCTACTATATTTGTGAGCAATATTGTGAGAAAGGAAGTAAAAATAAGAGAATGATATAGTAGATGAATCCACATGCAAGACAGTGTTTTGTGGGATAATACAATTGAGTTGACAAACCATAAACCTTCTCTGTGATTAAGAACATACCAATGCTGTGATCATAATACATGTATATTTGGTGAAAACTTCTACACGTACACATATCTAATGAGTATGGCAAAAAATTAAAGAATTGTTGTTTTTCCTTTGGTTATTATCCCAATTAGTGCTTCAAAAATGGATGTCTAGAACAGAGATGCTTTAAGAAAAGCAAAAGTCCATAAACTTTACTACATCTATTTCCTCGCAGAGGGATTTAATTTGTCATCTGTAAGATGTGCATAATAACACCGTGTTGCTGTGCAGATCAGAAATCATTTATGTGAAATATCTGGCAAGCTTGGTGCAAAGAGTAGGGCTTCAACAAATAGTTGGTCTTTTATTTTGTTTTAATATTTTCATTTCTTTATGCTTTTATTCTTATTTTTTAAAGATTTTACTTATTAATTCATGAGAGACACACACAGGGGTGGGGGTGGCAGAGACACAGGCAGAAGGAGAAGTAGGCTCCGCGCAGGGAGCCCAACGTGGGACTCGATCCCAGGTCTCCATGATCACACCGTGGACTGAAGGTGGCACTAAACCACTGAGCCACCAGGGCTGCCCTATGCTTTTCTTTTTAGAACAAAATGATCATTGTGATAAAGCAGGTAAACCAAGTTGTAACATTCACTTAAATATTGGTTTCAGTTAGACTATATTCAGAGACAATTTTGTGCCTTATTTCCCAGTATACTCCAAAATCCTCCATGAGAGGATGTGAATTTCAAAAGCGTGTGTGTATAGGACAATTTAACAGTTGCTTCAATTCACCCCCATTGCTCAACGGCACTTGACCTGGAGAAAGGGACGTGGAGAAGCAAAGGATCTCGAACCAGCTATTTTTGTTTCTTATTAGTAATGATATGGAAAGATTTGACAAATCATTATTAATGAAAAACCTCATTAGACATTATTTGACAAAACTCATCCAAAGAATGCAGCCAACTGTTTTTCATTAATGAGTTTGAGATGGCGTAGGAGCAGAAAGACGATCTTTAATTTTATCCTTAGCCATTTATTTGTAAACTTCATCTTGGTATTTTTTATTTCCTTGTAGATTCCTTTTGCAATAAAAATGACACCAGGTGCCTCTCAAATTCTTGCCCAAACAATTCAACATGCGATGATTCTTCAAAAGACAACAATTGCCATTGTTCAGATGCAGCCATTCATGTGGACAAAGACTGTGACAACATGAGGAATCCATGCTTCTCCAATCCTTGTCAAGGAAATGCCACTTGTGTGAACAACCCAGGAGAAAGGAGCTTTCTCTGCAAATGTCCCCCTGGTTTTAGTGGGACAACCTGTGAAACCGCCATTGTTTACTGCGGCATAAACCCCTGTCAACACGGAGGTATTTGCCATCAGGACCCTGTACATCCTATCTGCGTCTGCCCTGATGGATATTTTGGAAGATTCTGTGAAAACGATCTTGATGAGTGTGCTTCCAGCCCCTGCCACAATGGGGCCATGTGCCAGGATGGAATCAATGGCTATTCCTGCTTCTGTGTCCCAGGATATCAAGGCAGGCTCTGTGACCTGGAAGTGGATGAATGTGTCTCAGATCCCTGTAAGAATGAAGCTACATGCCTCAATGAGATAGGAAGATACACTTGTATCTGTCCCCGTGATTATTCCGGTAAGTGTTATCTCATTGGAATACCAGAGGATGCAATTAGCTTTCCCTTTTTTTTTAATATGACAGAAGCAGAGGTGACTTCTTATGTCTCATCCAATTGCTTATGAAAATGGTCTTGGCAGGAATTAATCACTAGGTAGAAAGCTTCCTAAACCACCGAAAGTCCTCGGAGCCTGAGTGTTTGCCAACTGTCACTGTTGTTGTTCTAGATGGAGCCGTTACATTATTTAAATCTTATTTTCAGTCTAGAATTAGTGGGCTCTATGGGGCCTAGATTTCCAGGTCAAGGCCCTTCAAGTTTCCTCATGAGAAGATTTCTTTTGTCCTTGCTGAAGTGTGTCTGCAAATGCCCAAAGCCTGCCATGGCAGCCTCCTGGGAAGGCGGGCCATGAGATGGATAGATGTTAGGGGACTCTAAAGTGCAACCAACAGATCAGTGATAATAAGGCTGCATGGCAAATAAGATAAACCATAATTTTATTAATAAAGAAGTCACTTTTTAAAAAATAAATAAGTCACTTCTTGTTTAATTTCTTGGAAATAGCCAATAGTAGTACCTCATATCTACTAACAAAGTTTCTGTCGACGTGGTATGTTATTACAGAATTACAAGATGACCATTCCCCACTAAAAGGGTCATGCTATTTATTATCCTCATGCTCAGTCTCTGTGGTTCCCATCCTCCTAAACCAGTTACCCATTTTAATCACTTCTTCATGGTGACCATCTTTCTTGCATTGTTTTCCTTTTTGGATTCTTTACAGTAAGGGAACAACTCATGTAGTCTATGCTTTCTCACATTCATTCATTCTAACTTCTGCTCCCCACTTTCCTGTGCTTCCTGACTCACATCTTTGTGGCATTATTCACATTTTAATGCCACTATCCCCTTATCTCTTGCCACTTTTGTAACCTCCTGTGGTATCTGGCTTTCAGCTTACCTTCTTCTCTCAACCCTTTCACACTACTTTGTCTTGCCATTATTTTTCCAAACATGTTAATAAGCAATACAATCATTTGGAAAGTACTCCTCTTCAAAATTTATACCAGAACCCTCCAGTATCATCTGCTAATATTACCCGTTCTAGAAATATCTCTTTTATAAAGTAGCTATATCCCTAGCTGCTCCCTTTCCCTTGATCCCCACCTACAACCAATCTTCAAAATCCATTTGGACATCCAAGATGTCTTCCAATGAGCTCATCCACTCTGTTACCAATGCCTTGGCTCATGTTCTCCTCATTTTGTGTATGCTTACTATACCACCTCCTAGACTCTACCTCCAGCCTCAAGTTGTTCTGAACAGTGACTCTGAAATCATCCTTCTAAAATAGCTCTCACTGTACCATTCCTTCTGAAGAAACTTGAAAGCTTCCCAACACGCAGAATAATTTTAACTTCTCATGGAAAACCCTTCACAGTGTGTTCCTTACATATAAGCCATATCTCTATAACCTCTTCCCCCAAAGCATTCCATTTTCCTGAACTGTCCTCATTTTTTCTTCAAGTGGTTTCCCTCCCTCTGGGATGTCCTTCCTCAATTCAGTGTCTACTCTGTGAAGCTCTGGACTTTCAGTACTTCATTCACCTCACACCTCAAGAAGCATTTCTGATTTACTGTCTGCTGATATAATACTTTTAAGCTGTTATGGTAATTATTATTACTTCCGTAGTGGTTTGCACCTCTATTGAAGAACTCTGTCCTGTTCTTCAGATAAATGTATTTTTGTCTCCTCCCACTGAAGTATTAGTTCCTAAAGGACAGAAGTCACGTCTCATATTTATACATCCATACATCAATATTTTGGGGTATTTATTATATGTCAGTCGTTGTATTAAGAAGAAGCACTGTTCCCAAGGTATAATAAATAATGGCTGCTTAATAAACCATTTCTGAATTGTTCTAATTGTCTGAATTGTTTTCATATATTTCTTGGCACCTTTTGTTGGTAATGAAACTAAGGTAAATAGATTAACGTTTACCTTCTGGGTACATATGTTTTGATGGTAAAATGATGTGTTAAGTAGAAATTTATTTTATTGATTGCCTTTCATTACCAATACTAAGCTAAAAGTTATGAGGAACAGTGGCGAGGCTTTATGAAACAGTACTTAGTCGTGGAAATCTCCATATTTATATCCCAAATCCTCATATCCATTGTTGAAAATTGAGTTACAGCAATTTAAATTTCAGTTTTTAAAATTTTTGTGTAAACATAAGAAATAAGTTTTTGTGGGGCTGGTGTAGTATTGTTTTTGTTTATAATGGACACTTTTTAATAAAGAATTTATTTATTTATTTATTTATTTATTTATTTATTTATTTATTTGAGAGACGGAGAGAAAGTGGGCAAGAGAGAGAACACAAGCATGGTAAGGGGCAGAGGGAGAAGCAGGCACTTCACTGAGAGCCCAACTCGAACCCAGGACCCTGGGATCATGACCTGAGCCAAAGTCAGCAGCTTAACTAACTGGGCCACCGAGGCACCCTTATAACAGACACATTTAAAGACCACTATGGTTTATTAAGATAGTGTCTTCTATTTCCTGCTGCTAGTATGCTATTGCAAATGGTAACTAAAAGAAACACACATGAGATCAGAGAAATGTTTCAGCCACTTTCCCTATAGTGTTTTGAAATAGTCTTATGATTGCAAAACACAGCTTGAAAAATGATGTTTTACAATGTGTTCTTACTTTTTACATTTCAATTAATTGGATTATAATGAATCCTTTCAGTGGTATAAATTTAGGCATAAAAGATGTCAAGGGTATATTCCAAATGTAGTAAGGTACCTACATTATAAGGCACTTTACTCTACAATGAATTAATTTATACTGCGGATATATCATATTCCTATTGGGCCCAATGAAAATCAATGCTTTTTTCTCACCGTAACACTAGCTCAGAGCCCACAACGAGGACACTTCCCTTGCCCAAACCGTGGTATAATAGAGTTGTTCTTATTTGACTATGTTCCTCTCCTGTTTTCTAAGAAATCAGCTAAATTTTATTATTTTAGCTCTGCTGACATAAATGTAACTTGCTTACAGTTTAAATGACACCCATCAGGCAGTAAGAATCATGTCTGTTATTAGCTGGTTAGGGTTATTCGGACACAAAGGTGTGATTTTAGGCTTGATCACCAATCTCCACAAGTAAAATAGCCTGTATTCTGGGAGCTCATCAGTGGTTTCCAGCCCTGACTAGACATTAGCCATTAGCTAGAAAGATCTGAAACAAAGATGCTCAGATTCCACCTTCGGAGGGTCAAATTTAATGGACAATTCTAATGTATAGCTAAGGCTGGGAGCCAGAAATTAGATTTATGTGAACTTAATTTAGAAACTTTTCTTGCAATATCCCATCATTTAGACCCACAAGAAGGCTGGCCTACTTCAGTGCCGTCTCATGGCTACTAGTGCTTGTGGCAATTAATGAGAAACCCAAAGAAGGTCTATAGGACCAAGGCCAATTAATGAGAAACCCAGAGAAGGTCTCTAGGACCAAGGGAAAGGCCAGAGCTGGGAAGAGAAGAAAAAGACTATTAGTAATCAGCATGGATACATAGGTACTCTGGCTCAACCCAGACCTTCCAATGAATCCTGGAAACTATTACAATAACCTAGCTGCTGTGTGCTACATCCAAATTTAGAGGCTCATAAAGAACATGGCTTACAGGAAAAAGCCTGTGCTCCTCAGAGCAGCAAAGTAAGAAAACGTAATAAATTTTAAAAGACAGGGAGGTAGGAGAGGAAAAAGAGCAGTAGCAGACGGAGAGAGGGTTCCCACTGTGGGAATCCTGCTCTGTGCTCTCCGCTGTGCTTCCTAAGTGGTGATTCATGAACTCCAGAAATAGGCTCAGAGAGAGGCACTGAAGATGCTGGGGAGAATATGGAAGGCATAAGCAAAAACTCTACTTTAAGCTGGAAGTACACAGCTGCAAACTTTTTTTAATGAAAAGAATATTCAGCCTTGAGCATGTGACTGCTTTTAGTTCAAGATTTTGCAATGTATCATTCTTTCACTGGGATCTTTCTTTAAAATGAGCAGATTGACAACTGAACATTTTCACTAATTTAAGATGCCTGTAATATGAGAAAAAAGGGGCTACAAGAGGATAGGGAAAAGGCAATTCGATGCATGATGAAGCAAAACAGTGTAGGCAAATATCTATTTCCTCTGTTAAAAAATGGGTTGTTGGCATAAAACAATCTTGTGGAAAATAAGAAAAAAACCACTTCGTCAAATTTACTTATTGACTGGAAGATGCATCTTTGTCTCGGAAATGAAAACATGGAAAAAAATTCATTTTATATTCAAGAAAAGGTGTTAGCATGTGGAGACTAGTGAGAACACTATTTAGCAGACTAGTTAGGTAGAAAGCCACTGCAATGCCAGGGGTAAGACATTAGGACCTGGCCTGGAGCACTAACTGTAAGGATGAAGGGGAAGGTGGGTATGGGCGTTCCTAAGAAAAAGACTCACTTGCCATTTATTAAAGCCAGGATATTCCCAAATGTATTGTATCCAAGAAAAGCTTAAAGTCTCTAATATGAAAGATAAGAATGCATTACAAGTTCAATTTCCATTTCCAACTGAATAAATGTATCTCTATCATTGGTTCTCAAAGTTTAGCCTGCATCAGACTCACCCAGAGAGCTTATGAAAATATAGTTTTTGATTTAGTGAATTTGTGGTGGGGCCTGTGCATTTTTTACAAGTTCCCATGTGATACTGCTGCTGCTGCTGCTGCTGCTGGTGGTATGGGAACCACACTTTGAGAAACCACTGATGCAGGCAATTACGTGGATTTTCATGTGACAATACAAAGTTGTGTGTGTGTGTGTGTGTGTGTGTAGTACTTATTGATAGTTCTGGATAAATGATATGAATGAAAATAGATATCTATTGAATTCATTCAGTCATTAATTTTGTCAAAATACATACTCACATATATATATTTATTGAGTTAGCTATTGTTACAGGTTCTGTGAATATAAGAACAAAGAAAAGTGATGAAAAAGTCCTCCTACATTCTAGAGAGAAGAGATAGACACGTATAAGATAAGTAATAAATAAAATATATGGCAGGTTATGTGGTGATAAAGACAGTGGATTAAAGTAAAAGTGAAACAAAATGGGGGAATTAGGAATTGAACTTTAGGTTGAATGACCAGAGAAGGTCTTACTAAGAAGGTGACACATGAATAAAGTTCTAGAGAGGTAAGAAAGGGAGTCAGGCAAATGTCTTGTGGAGTAGCATTCGAGGCAGAGGAACAGCAGATGCAAAGACCCTCAGGTCAAGAGCACTGAAATGTTTGAGAAGAAGCAATGAAGCTGATGTGCCTGGAGTGGAGTGAACAAGGCGAAGGAGACATAATAGACTATTGGGGCTTGTGGGCCATTGTAAGGACTTTGACTCTGCTCTTAATAAAATGAGAAGTTGTTGTATAGTTTTGAGCAGAGGATTGAAATAATTTGATTTACATTTTAAGAAAATCACCCGCCTGGTTATGTTGAGCATATTTTGAACCAGGTGTTTCGGTAGAACTGGGCGCCCAACAATACAAGAATCCAGGTCACTGGACTATTATTAAATAGGAAAAGACAAAAGAATAGTATCAAGTTTTAACAACAACATCATTTTTCCTCTTTTAAAATTTAAGATAAGAATCCACACCGAAGGTTCGTGGATCATGCCAACAAAATATGAGCGTACCTTTCCTGTCCTGCTCTCTATTGCCCTCTGGTGGGACTTCTAGATTATTCCTGACAGGTCTCTCCAGACTAGTTGGCGCAGCAGGGTGGTTTTCCTCACTAGTTCATATCAACCCCAGTGTCATACAGTCTATCACATGCACACCTGGAACTTCTTCTACCTCTCTGCATTACATGGTTACTCATTTATAATTTCCTATCAGAACTTCTTCTATTAATCATTTTTTAATGTTCTTTTCCGTATCTTCTCCAATAGTCCTCATCCATGCTGATGAAGAAGACTAACAGGTATGATGTCGCTAACTCTGATGCTGCCATTCCAGTGGCATTTATCAAAAGCATAATTTGAATTTCAGTCAATGTGGAGATTTGAATCTAGGCTTAATGTTCCATCCTTTCTAAATATATTTTTGATCAACTAAACCACACTTCTAATGTCATTTTTTATGACAAATCATACAGATAATTTAATGTTCATGAAAATAATGTGGGCAAATAAACATTATATCATAAAATATAAGCTTATTTCATGAGAAAAATTGCTATTAGCATTATGTTTACCACTATTACTGAAAGTTTTGTACTGATTACAAATTTAATACATAAATCATTTGATGAACTTAAATCAATTTATTGGGAATAAGTATTAATAGTCATTTATATAAAGATATGCAATATGGAAGACATGAGTTTAAAGAACATTTAGGGGATCCCCGGGTGGCTCAGCGGTTTAGCGCCGCCTTTAGCCCAGGGCCTGATCCTGGAGTACTGGGATTGAGTTCCATGTTGGGCTCCCTGCATGGAGCCTGCGTCTCCCTCTGCCTGTGTCTCTGCCTCTCTCTCTCTCTCTCTCTGTGTCTCTCATGAATAAATAAATAAAATATTTTTTTAAAAAAGAAAGAACATTTAAATATTGTTTTTGTGAGCAACTACCTAAATAGCTCACATTTTACTCACCACCTAATATGTATCCCCATAATAAATATATTTCACATCCAAAAGGTGAATAATATGCACCAGCCAAAAAAGAATATATGAATTTCACAGGTTGTATCTTCATATTCTCAAAGGAAAATGACTGTTTTTCTATATGTCCTTAATTATGAAATGGATCATTTTTTTGTGATGTCATATAAAAACCTTACACACTTGTTCAGCCATTTACTCAAAACTAGAGTCATGTGAAATCTTTTATGAAGAAATTAAGTTACTGGCTTTTGACAGATGTTTGTTGAATGAGTGAACAAAGTAACAAATATTATTCACTCAGCAAGTATTTATGACCTACTTGCATGTCACTGGACATTGTGGCAGGCCATGGAGACTTAAAGATGACCATGACAAAATTTATCCTGGACAAAATATTCAGTTTATTCTGGGAGGAGGTGTGCAGACAAAACTTACAGTCTCTCTCCTGATAGAATGCTGAGGAAGCACAAGGAAAGGAGCCCATGACACGGCTTAGGGTCAGGACGATCTTCATAGAAAACATGGCCTAAGAGCAGAGCAAAAATGCAGTTCTTTCAGGATGTTGAACTGAAACTTGGTTCCTCTGAATACATTTATTAATATTATTATTGTATGAGTAATAATGAGCTGAATAGCAAGGAGGGAAGGACTGCAGAGGTTTTAGAGAGGAGTGAATGTCTCATCTGTCATCTTTGCTTTGACAACTGGTTTGTCTACAAACTACTAGGTTAACCAGGTAGTTGTGGTTGGCATGCTCCATTTTAACCTTGCTGAGTACTTCTCGTAGTGACTTCCTAGCAATCAGTAGGGTGTACAGGCAGGTCTGAGTGAGGAGGGGATGAGCTAAAAAATATGTAGTAATATGAAACATGGGTGCAATGGAAAGACTGGGATGTGAAAGTAGAAGACAGAGCTTCCAGTCCCAACTTTGATGAGTTCTAGTGGTTTCTAGGGGTTTGATATTGGACAATAATTCTGAGCGTCTGTGTCCTCATTCTAACATACAGGCATAATATCACCTAACTCTCAGGGTCCTGGCGACAGTGAAATGATTTGCTGAAAGCTTTTCCATAACCTATGAAGCCATGAAAATGCTGGTTGCCACTAATTTAGTATCTTTAAATACTTTAAATGCTCCTTGAAATGCTCTAACATTTAACAATATTTACCTATACTCCTTACAGGAATCCTTTCCTCATACTGAATTGCTTTCTTTTTTGAATATATTAGAACCATACTCAGGGACAGATTAACTGAGGTCATAATCTCTGTGCTCTATTTACAAGTTTCAACTGGAAAAAATACAATATGTGTAGGCAAGAATTTAATTTCTGAAGCTGCCAGATAATAAAATGAAGGATTATAGAATGTGCTAGTACTGTAACATTTCAAATATGCAGGAGGAGTAACAATTATCCTAATGAACAAAAATCACAAGAAAGATAATTGTTATGAGTAAAACATTATAATCACAGAGGTGTGAAATGTATAGCATCGGCCTATTTCGCATAAAATGCAAATATCATAATTTTCCTATTATCCTCCCAAGAAACTCATAAGATTAAGCAAGGTAGAAACCACTGATAAAAGTAGAGCGTTTTTCAAACATAGCATCTTGGAGACTTTGAACTGGGTTACTCTGAATTAAAGTTTGTACATGTTTTACTAATTTTATATGTTAAAAAATATACATACACGTACACATTAAATAGAGGCAGTAGATCGAGGAAGGCACGCATATTAATTAGGAATGTAATATTTCAAAATCAGATGAGGCCTTCGCACATGTTACGATATTTATGATCGGAGTATAGTGGGAGGAAGAACATACAGATGGACTTAGGAAACAACATCTGGAGAAGAAGGAAGGAAGGAAGGAAGGAAGGAAGGAAGGAAGGAAGGAAGGAAGGAAGGTGGGTTTGTCCACACTGGGAGAGGCAGTAGGACATGGGGAAATAGAGAATTTCCGTACTCCTCAAAGTAGCATCAGATTCAAGAAAGCCCAAGAACAGGCTCCCTAGTCTCTGCTCTTAGGGCTAGCCGGCAGGAGCCAGACTTTGTGCCCCTAGAACTTGCTCTAGCCTCCCGTGATTTTTCTAGAAAGATGAGAATACCAAAAGAGCGTCAAGAACACTCTTCCACCTGCACCGATGATCAAAGGAGTGGACAGGAGGCCAAAGACCATCAGGATCAAGAACTCCAGGAAAAACCAAGGTTAAGGTTGACAGCAGAGGTTCCTGCAGTTGTGTCGCTCTGGGAAAACAAGATCTGTAGAAGCGAATATGATTCCCAGATCTCTGGTGACAAAATAAGAAAATCAATTAATTCATGAAGAAAACGGTACATGCTGCACTCGAGTGAGAGCCTTGGGGCACAGTACCAGAGACGGGGGCTCGAAGGTCGGGGACACTAGGCTCCACATGGCCAAGGGCGCCTAGTCCCCAGGGGCAGGTGTGGGGGGACCTGCTGGCATGCGGGCCTAGGGACCCCAGAGCCCCCCGGCATCCTGCCCACAGCAGTCCCTGCTCTGGGCTGAGCCCTGGCTCTGGGGAGGCCGGTGCCCTCCCTGAGCCCTTGCGGAGAGCCAGGCTTCTGCGCACGTCCAGCCTGCACCTGCACCAAGGACCTGACCTCCAGGAGCCCGGGAGCTCGGGAGCTCTGAAGACTTGCTTCGTGGCCCCAGGATGCCCCGGCATAAAAGACACCTGGGATCAGTATGTCTCCAAGAGGCCTGGGTCTGCACCAGGCAGCACGTTCAAGGGGGTCTGTGGCCAATTTGCAGCCACGACCTCCAAGTGAGTCACAGGGTTGGGGCTCCCCTGTTCCCAGGAGGATATGCAGGTGGTTGGCGCCAGACCCCAGCTCCACGGGCCTGGACAGTCCTGGCTGTTGAGGACTTGCTGAAAGGTTATCACAGGCCTTGCCAAGGGGGTGGTTCCGGGAAGTCAGGGATCTGGAAGGCCTCCTGGGTCTGGAGAGGTCAGGTCACCGGGGTGCGCCTCAGAGGGAATAAGCACCTGCCTGATTCCAAGTCCCAAACCACCTCGTGAGGACCATTCCCCTTGAAGGCAGGTCTGGGGGAATTTGACTGTCTTGCCAGGGCCAGGTGGAGCAGGCTTGCCTGGGGATCCTCCAGCAAGACACATGAGGGAGTCCTAGTTCCTGGAGAGGCCTGGCTGCTGGGGTCTTGGTGCCAGAGAGCTAACTGGGCATATTGGGCTGGCACAGGTCTCTGGAGCAACCAGGCCAGGAGCGGGTTCAGGAGAGGCTGAGTCCCTGCGGTGTTCTGTGGGGGGAAACCAAGGGTCTGTGAACGTCCAAGACCGAACCTTCACAAAGAGACCCTATATCCCCTTGAACCAGGTATCTCTGGAATTCTGAAGCCTTACTTGGAGGGGACCAGGGCACCCTGGAATGAGAGACATCTGGGATCCCTGGTTCTGGAGAGGCCTGGGTCCCCGTCACATCCAAATGGGGAGTGACTATTGCCTGTTGCCAACTTCGTAGCCATAGTATCACATTGTATTGTGGGGGGACGGGCCCTCTCCACCCACGAGGCTATCCAGAATGTGAGGCTGCAAAAGGCTCCAGATGCCCAAGGCCTGGAGAGAAGACTATAGTGCATATCTGTGCAGTGCAGTTCCAGGTAGTCAGAGATTGCAGTAGAATCCCATCGAGAGATGCCAGTTCCTTGGAGTGGGGATTTAGGGAACAAAGCATGGAATTCCATCCTTAACCTAGCTATCGGCACCTGGTCCCCTGAAGGCAATCTAGTGGGAATATGACTGTCTTGCCTTGGCTTGGTAGATAGGCTGGTGGGAGGATCCTCCAATGAGAGGCCAGGGAGCCCTGGTCCCTGGAAAAGGGAAGCAAGATCACTGGAGTGGACTCCTGCAGTAATAATAAAATATTAATAATATTTATAAATAAAAATGATAAAATAAATACAGTAAATAAATATTATAAAATAATATAAAAATATAAATCAATTTTCGTATTTCATCAGAATTAATCACTGATAATTACATTGATTTCATATACACCAAGAGAGAAAAGATCTGCAACTAAAATATAATACAATGCCAGGACACTCTTGATTTTAAAATGCATCATAATTCTTAGATTTAAACTTAGGACAGAAAAAAAGAGCAGTCTTCAAATTGATAAAATTCAGTCATCTTCCGGGGATGAATCCTACACTTATAAAGTCTACTTTAAATGACTGTTTTGTAAAAGGTATTTGGTACTCTTTGGTATCCTCAGAAAAGATATATCTAAATGCACAAGTTAGAAATAATTGGGTAAAAACTCACAGATGTTCCTATTGAAAACAAAAAAATCTGCCTTTAATCTCTCATAGCATCTTGCTGATCGATATTATGCTTTTTTCACACTATTAATCAGAGCATGAAGTCATCAGCCTCTTCACTCTTTGCTCTTAGGTTGTTAAAAATATTATAACTATGATATAGAGGAGAAAAATGTAGTGTAAATCTATAGCTGTAATGGAAAAATGGGGCTACAGTACCTCTTTGCCCTGATACTTGGTCCAGACCTGCACCGATAATTGTTGTAATCAATACAACACGCATCATTCTTCAAAGAACCCAGGAATAGTGTGTATAATTCTTGTTCAAAAGGAAATATTGTGCATAGAGGCCTGTTAGATATTAAATCTTGGGGTGGACTCTGAAGCTTAAGATGATAACCAAAAGCTAGAGTATAATTATTTCCGAAGCATGGGCTCTGCAGATAATGAGAAAGGTGTTCAGAGTGGTCTGTCAATGCCACGCTGCATGTGCTGCGCATCCTCTCCCCACTGTAATGAGTGCTGAGCACATCAGTGACAAGACCTGCTCTAGGCTGATAACATATGATGTGTGCTATCTCGTGGCACAGAAGCTTAACATTGATCTATAGTTGCTGAAAAATGCATATTGAGGTGCAGAAATCTCTAAACCCTGATCAGAAGTTTAAGGCACTATCATTGAAAAACACTATTTTGTTTTAAACATTTGTCAGAGCCATAAATTTGTCTTTCTGGCTTTTGATTTAGAGTGGGCCCCGGGCTCGCAGAAGCATTGAGGATCTCTCCTGGCAGACCAGATTGCCTTCCAGGACAGATGGTGGATTCGTCCATAGCTATGACTGGATCATTCATTCAAAATTCATTGAGCGTTCTTTTTTTTTTTGGAGGGGGAGCACTTTCTATATTTAAGAATATGCACTAAATGCTACGGATCTTAGTGTTGAAGGACAAAAAAAATTCACTGTGATGGTTTTGTAGATCATATGAACAAGTAAGCATTTACAGCAAAATATAATACATATTTTCATATTACAGGAGATTATTAGAGAACTGTGGAGTGGTACCTAAGGTAGATATAAGCAGTTAAGTATAGTTTCCAGCACCATGTGATACTCAAACTCAATTTTTCAGAACTAATTAGAAATAACTGGGGGGGGGGAGTAGGAATGACAAGTGGGATATTACAAGCAAGGCGAATAACTATGTGCAGCCTAAAGACATGAGAGACAATGGAGCTGCAAGAGCAATCATTGTAGGCAGTACAAATAGGGTCTGCATTTTTTTGAATCTTTTATCTCATTCCAAGGTTTTATCCTGGAGACAAGAGGTACTGTTTATAAATTTGGCACAGTGATAAGATCAGATTTGTATTTTATAATGATCACTCTCAGAAATGTAGAGAATGACTTGAAAGACAGAAATCAGGAGAAAGAAAAGAAGAGAGGCGGGAAGCATGCGAATAAGGTTGTGGCAATGGGGATGGCCCTCTAGACCCATTTCCGTGGTGGGAATGGCAGAATTTGGTGACTAATTGGAATGCGCGAAAAATAAACAAGATGATGATAACTCCTAGAAATCTGGCTTGGGTGATTTGGAGATAATCCCATTCATTGAGAAGAGAAGTTCGTCAAGGAAAAGGGTATATGGGATCATAGAGGGTGGATTGAAGAGAGTTTATATTTGGAATTATAGAATGATGACTGTTGGGATAGGTGGACAAGACAACCTGATAATGGGAATCAGAAGAGTAATCTAGCCTAGAATTACAGACTGCTAATGTGTATAGCTCATGTGAAAATGTCACAGGAAAAACTTCCTGATACTCATTAGAATGGTCACTGGCTTCTAGGTCCATGGTCTTTTCTTAAATGCAAGTTAAGTTAAACACATTTTCATTTTTTTCCAAAGTGCCTCTAATTCCTTTGCGTTTCCTGGAGTTTGGCATTTATCTGATGAAACCACTTTTTTTTTTTTTTTAATGAAACCACTTTCTATGCAACCCTTATTAAAGGTTTGTTTTTGTTTTTTGCCTCAGCTTTAAGGACCAAGAGGGAAGTTTGACTTTCTCACTAACTCACTCCCGAAAGACCACTGGTTCATTATTCACTTACCCCTTACACCACTCTTTTCTTATTCACTTACAAGCCATTATTTCTTAACCTCCAGGACACTCCCAGTATTTGCAATGACTTCTGTTCTTTCCCAGCCATCTCCTTCACATTCGGTTCAATTCAGCAAAATGTGCTAAACACCTGTCAGGAGACAGGTGTTTGCTACACACTGAGAATGTGTGTCCTTGAAGAACGTAAAGCACTGGGCTGTGATGTAGCTTCATGGCTAGTAGCACAGGTTCTAAATTCAACTGCCTGTAATCTAATCCCGGCTCCACCACTTTCTACCCTTTTGGTCTGCATCAGGTTTCTTAACTTCTCTATGCTTCAGTTTCATCGTGAAGAAAAATGAGCATAATGATAGTATCTCATGGATAATTTTTTGAAGATCAAACAAAATCGAATAATGTACATAAAATACTTAGCACAGTACCTGATGTGAAATAAGCTCTCAATGAATCTCAGCTATTACACTCAATAATAAGAAAGGATCCTTGCTTTAAAGCAAGTTGTTGGAGATAAGCAAGTGACAAATAATAAAGTAGAATGCTGTAAATGCTATGAAAACACAAGAAGGTGAAAGCAGTAAGGAAATCAGGGAATGCTTCTCTGAGGATGGGGCATTTAACATACGTCTTAAAGGATGATTTCATCAGATGGACAAGAAAGAACCTTCCAAAGCCTATGTTTTGGAGTTAAATATACTCTAGCTTTTGGTTATCATCTTAAGCTTCAGAGTCTGCCCCAAAATTTAATATCTAACAGGCCTCTATGCATAATATTTCCTTTTGAACAAGAATTATATGCAGAAATTGTATATTCCTGGGTTGTTTGAAGCATGTTGTATTGATTAGAACAATTATCAAGAACCTTGTACACAATCGATGTATCCAAACTCTTGGAGGTAGGGCTATATGGGGAGTTTGAGAAAAAGAAAATAATCTGATACAATTGGCATGTAGAGTGATGATAGAATTGTGAAAGGAAATGAAACCAGAAGTATTACCAAGGTTTTTAGTTGTCAAAATGAGAAGTTTTGCCTTTATCCAAACTTAGCTAGGAGCTATTGCAGAATTTTATAGACCATGCTCTTCCAATTTCTTGAGCTTCCTATTTTAAAGGACCTCCATCTCTATCCCACTACAGCCAGCCGTACCCTGATGTGGCTTCAAGTTGGACCCTCTCATCATTCCAAATTGCTTTACCACCAAAGTTCTCACCACAACTTGAGATTCCAATGTCCTTTCCTTTGGTTGAATTCTTACCTCATTTTTAGCAGTATATCAACCAGCTGGCTTCTCCATTCACATACTATCCAAAGCTCCTTTTCTATTTTGATATCTCCTTGCGAGCCTGGACTTTGTGGAGAGCTGTTCTACTGATGTGCCTGTATTGTTCTCTAAACCTTGTTCTTGACCTGTAATTATTTCCTTGCAGCTCTCCAATTCTGGAAAACCCCTCACTGTCTAATCTTTTCTCCTAAATTAAAGTCTATTGATCTACCTCAAATATTTACTACCTAATCTGGGCTGTATATTTACTATTGCTCACTAGCTACTTATCTGTCCATTGTAGCCGTTTAAAAAATCATATTTAGTATAGTGATTGCTCCAAATTTGTCCAGCCTCTAGCTCCTGAACTCTCGGTATGCCATCTATATTTGTTTCAATGGAATTTGAAGCTTTTCCAAATTCCCTTCCAGGAATATGTTTGCTTCCAAAGCCTTTTTAAAAAATTTTTTTAATTCTGTCTACCCTGAGGAATTGAAGAAGGAATAGGAAAGAATAAATAGATTATAGGTAATACCTACATTCCTTGAGCATTGACTATAATCCAACCTTGATATTAGCAATGGCAGAGCAGAGCTTAGACCTGAGTAGTGTTCCTTTTCCTCTTCCATGATGAATGGCAGATGAAAAGGGAAGAAGGAAAGTAATAATAACTCATACAGTTCTTATAATTCCCTAATTCAGCATGATACAAAAAGTACTTGTTGTACTCCTTTGAGAAAGCATTTTATCTGCCTTGCATGCTTCAATAAGCATTCTCATAAAACTATTTAATTTCCGTCTACCCAGATCCTGTGTAATTTCCTCTGCTCTACCGTTGTGTACTATGGTGGCTTGGGAATCATGTGTGTCCTGATGTCTTGGACACTTGTGAAGTGGAGACAACATCTCTCCTAGGATCCCAAAACTTATACTGGGGTAGTATTAAATTCCCAGCTCACCTAGGATGAGGCTATGGAGTCAGAGACTTCAGCTCCAGCTTCATTTTTGCTACATCTTTAACTCTCTGCTACATCTTTAGCTCTCTCAGCTGAGGTGGGCCACAAACTGAACAGTTCTGCTCATTTGAATATTCTACTCAAATCTTTCCCATCTCAGATCTGTATATCAATCAGGTTTTGGGTCAGGAAAAAAAAAAGAACTTATTCTGTGAGTATCAGTTATAAAAAGTTTAAATGGGAATTAAGGGCTTATACAGAGGGAGGCTCCATAATTTGTGGATTCTGCTGCAAACTAAGAACGTGGGACTCCCGCCTCCTTGTTCAAAAATTATTAAGAATTTCAAGATGGTGACAGAAAAACAAACCAAGCAGGAGACTGTTAGATTCGAACTGTGACCTCTCCCAATACATAAATTCCTCTGTTGAAGTTCTGAACCCTATGTCAAAGGACCTCAGACTGTGACCTCATTTGAAAACAGAGTTCTTGCAGATATTAGTTAAGTATTTGGCTGTGAGAAAATTTCTGAACTTCTTCTGACAGTTAATGCAAATTGAGTAGTTCAGAGTGAAACTATCCCTGGCTGTCAGGAATTAATGATCTGACATCTTAGGTCACCTATATTTATGTAGGGATGCCTCTGTGGATATTAGCACAGTATTCACTATAGTGAGTTACCAAAACTAATGACATCAGGAATTTTCTTTCCTGTCCTATACTTTCTTCTATTGGTGCAGAGTTCTCCTTGTCCTATGTTATTTTTTTTCCATACCCTTTCTATTTTCTTATGTTTCATACTATTAACTATTAATGAATTCTAACAGATTGGTTGGGTCCCTCGGTGGGTTTTTGTGAAAGAATTTTACAATTATGAATTTTCTATTTCTTAGACAATCAACCACAGAGGTGCTACTCACTGTGACTCTATCAATTTCTATTACTATATATAGTTATAATAACATGGTGCTGTACTTATTAACACAAGGCATAAAATGAATGTTTCCAGATAGATTGACCCCACAGTTCAGGTGTTTTTGAAGGTTGATTAATTGTATATTTAATGGATATAAGCATGTGACAAACAAT
Source organism: Canis lupus baileyi (assembly GCF_048164855.1). Lineage (NCBI taxonomy): Eukaryota > Metazoa > Chordata > Mammalia > Carnivora > Canidae > Canis > Canis lupus. Next base: position 76,067,372 of record NC_132843.1, read on the forward strand.
AAGCATCCAAATGAAAAATGAAAATCATAGTTAATTATCCAGATGTTTAATCTTTGAAGCCAGCATCTGGAAATACAAAGACATCTGGATGACTGATTGCACTTACCACATTTCATCTGGCTACTTTGGCATCACACAGACATTGACCCAATCATTTTTGTCTATATCAGCAGCAGTAATAAGCTGCAATAAAAATCATATTGTTAAGTACTATCAAGTCAATGCACATAAATCACCCCAAAGTAACTAGCTGATTTGAAATTGCATCTAAATTCTTGAAACACATTCTTATAGGTATATTAGGGTAACTTTAAAACTAAAGTTTTTGAGCTACATCATATAAGTGGAGCTTCAGAATTTAAAATAATGGTTTATAATGTATTTCTTCAGCACTAGGAAGTAATCTGGGTATATATCAGATGAATATGTGAATTTTATTTGAGTTATAAAATAAAATTTAGGAAAATTTTAACAAGTTCTAAACCACTGGTTTGGCTTTATATGTTAATACTTTCCAGCAAATATAGATGACTAAAATACTAAAGGACATAGTTCAATATCATATAGGCAAAGTCTCTATGGACAACTGGATGGACAAAAGAACGGGAATACGTAGTGAGAGGAATTGCAGGAAGACAGTCATTAGGGAGTAAGAGACACAGGGGAGAATGCATGTGAAATCACTTTGCCTTGACCTTACATATGGCAGCTGTAGAGTAAGTGCCAGTTGCCCTCTAGTTAGAGAACACAATGGGAACCCACGTTGACTGAACATTCCTGGGTGGGCATAGTATGCTCTGCTTAAAGTTCCGATTGACCATTGTCATTTCAGGGGAGGTAATTTTGTGCCTTGTAAGTACTGAAAACTAACCCATTATCATTTTAGTTGCTATATATGTTAAGAAAATAATCATAAGAAAAAATATTTTAAAGAACTTACTATTTTTGTCTTATGTACATTCTTGGAAAATAGAGATATCTATTATCATATTATTTTGCATGGCAGAAATAGAGATAAAGCATTGTTGACAAGCCATTTCAGAAAGAGAATGAGAATGAGAATTGCAGATCTGCTGGCCAGTTCAGTGTTCTTCTCTGGACCTTACTGATGCCAAGTAGAACAGATATGATTGATCTCATTCCCAGACCCGGTCAAAAATAGCCATGCCTCAAAGAGCAAGCTATTTACCTTGCAACAAATACTCTTCCACAGCTTTCTATTTTTATCAAATAAAATTTAACTTTTAAGTTTTTTTCTTCTCAAAAAACATCAAATTTAACATGCTGGCATTCCTTTCAACTTAGAATCTAGTCACAGTTGTAAATGGTCAGCAGAGTGAGACTCTTCTACTGCTTTTTCTGTCAGGAAAGGGGACACATAATCAAACTACTAACAACGTCTGAGTCATTTGAAAATCCTTCAATATCATTTTAATACACAATTTATTATCCTGAGTTATAAGCATAGAAATAGAGATAAGTAAATATAAGTATCCCCCCTTTTGTATCTTTTAAAAACGTAGGCAAATTTGTTGTACATCAAATATGACTTTGATAGATTCAGCAGGGTAGTTTGTTATCTCCATGTGAGTACGTTTGTAAACCTCACCTTCTTTTGTTTGGTAATAATCTTCACTTACTATTTGGAGGGGAATACATAAAGATTTTTTTATGCAACATTACCTTAAAATGAAGTAGCTCCTAGTAATGCCACTAACTAAATAAGGTTTAAGGCACAAACTGATTTCCTATTTTAAAATAGTATTTTACAACACTATAGAAAATCTAAATGTGAATAAAGTCCATACAAAAGGAGCACTTAAGGAAATAATTGTACATTATATTTGTACAATAAATATTGTAAAACAAGTATTGGGTTTTTTTTTCTAATGACATTTGCTATGTTCCACCTACTATCATAAGCATTTTAGAACATACTATAATTGTAATAATAATCCTGTAAGATAATTACAAGTACTGGTCCCATTTTTCAGGTGCAGACACTGAGTATGGAAAGGTTAAGGAACTGCTCATGGTCACACAGCTAATAAGTGGCTGCACCTAGATCCCCACCCAGCTCATTTGGCTTTGGAGTGTGAGCGTTTGCCCACTTCTCTATAGGATGCCGCACTGTTTAAAAATAATTTAGAAACATTGACCAGTCCCTTTTAAGTTTCCAACAAAAGTACAGTTAACAATGACTTTGTTCTAAAAATGCCTCGTCTCAACCGACTAAAAAGCCACAAGCTGTTATATGAAACAGTTCTTTGTAAGTAGCAGCTGCTCTGCATTGTGCAACTTCCCACAAGCATGCCAAAAAGTGAATATCAACTACAATTAAAGAGGAAAATTATTTTGGGTAACATAACATTTGACAAGAGCCTTGGTAAATAAAGCACTGGCTAAGCACTGGGAGCTAAACTATTAAAGCTGTGCTAAAACTTCTCCTTTCTTCTGTGCTTTCTTCAAAGGTGTGAACTGTGAAGTGGAAGTTGATGAATGTCAGTCCCAGCCCTGCCGAAACGGTGCCACTTGTCGGGATGCTCTGGAGGCTTATTTCTGTGACTGCAGCCCTGGATTCCTAGGTTATGACTGTGAGCTCAACGCTGATGAATGCGCCAGTCAGCCCTGCCTCCATGGAGGGCTGTGTGTAGATGGGTACAACAGGTGCGTTTTCTCCTGTGTTTGGGTGATTGGCTTGGAGAGAACTCATGGACCAACAGTTTTTGCAGAACCACTCTGCGGAATTTGGAGATCTCATGTCCTCAGCTTAAAATGTTTGCATTGCTTTACACTTTAAGTGACCAAAAATAGTACCTTTCAGATTTTACTTAAAAAATGCATCTTTCGGAGATCATTTGCCCCAAGAGTGAGGATTTTCCAAGTCACTCTTATAATCCTTCCTTTAGAACTTGTATACTACAGAAAAGGGCCAGCTTTTTAATTCCATGAAATACAGCTGTTGTAGATAGGGAAGGTGCAAAAACAAAGCTAGAGATCAGGCTTATTTGTAAATATTAGGTTGTATTTACATAATACCAAGCATATAAATCAAGGGGTGAAAATAAATCCTTTAGGAATTTTAAATGAGCAGTGTTGGAAAAGGCAGTAATATCAAATTGATTATATCTTGAGTTTCAGGCTCTCAGGGAATTGGGTGAATTCCCAATATATACTTTTAAGAGAGTATAATGGCAAGAAGTAGCCATGGATCCTGCTCCAAAGTAGATTCTATCATTGGCTTTTCAGTAAAATAATAAACAAACAAATGAATAAATGACACCTTAATACAATATATATAATAAATTTAAGTAATGGTACTTGAATTCATAAAAAATATTTTAGACAACTTTCTGATACCTTTTTTTTTTATAGGCTCCACCCAGTGTGGAGCCAACATGGTGCTTGAACTCATGACCCTGAGATCATGAGCTGAGCTGAGATCAAGTCAAATGCCTTAACCGATTGAGCCACCCAGGTGCCTCTAATACTTATTTTAACTATAGATATTGAGTTATCAAGTGCATAACAATTTGAACAGCATTAGTACTTAATGTCTTGTTGGATCTTCCAACAGCTCGGTGGAAGGTAAGATGAGCATTAATATTTTCCCATTACATTAAGGCGTCTAAAGTTCAGGGAAGTTAGGTAATTCCCACAAGTTCACACAGCTAATTCTTCACAAAGGAAGGATTAGAATCCAATTCTCCTTTATTTTGTAAGTAAGATTGAATTGATCCCAAATCTGAGTTTCAAAGAGAATCGGACTCAAAAGAGGAACAGTAGTAAACGGCACAGGTACTTCAACTATATCCAGCAAAATGATGTAGTTATAAATAGAACAACGCGGGCTGCCTGGGATAAGTGACTGACTCTTGGTTTCAGGTCAGGTTGTGATCTCAGAGTCGTGAGATTGAGCTCTGAGTCAGGCTCCACACTGAATGTGAGGTCTGCTTAGGATTCCCTCCCTCTCCTCCTGCCCCTCCCCCCTCTCTCAAATAAATAAATAAATAAATATTTTAAAAAAAACGAATAAATAGAACAATATAGTTGTATATTTCTTTTGTAACCTATAAAGCCTAACTTTTAACCACATTCCACATCTTGCCTCTGACTTTCAGTTTTAACCAAATCATTCTCCAGGGGCAAGAATATACATTCCTGAAGGCAGGTTACTGGCCAACATGCAGTTTCCATACAGGCACTCCAGAGGAAGAGCAGGAGGTCCTCCCATCAATGCTTTGCTGTCTCTAGAAAGCATCAGGACAGAAAATACACAAAGCTTTTGCTTCCTATGGAAATGCAAGCAGAACAAGGCTAACTCCCGCCACCTTTCATTTCTTCCACTCATGTACCATGAATAATTTCTCTATTTTACATTTATCTTTCTTACCACCTAAGAAGATTGAGAAGATAATCACAAGGTCAACAAATACAACTTGATTTTAATCCCCCACAACAAAAAAAATTAACACATTTGCTGTGAGGCTAATGGAAAGTCAGAAACTACACACACACACACACACACACCACACACACATACACACACACACAAGGTTCTTGTAGACCAAAGGAATATGCAAAGAGAGTTTCTAATTCTGGGAATTGAGGCCCACTGGCCAGTCTTAAGTACATGGTTCTTCTCCTTAATGTCTTATATGTAGTGGCTTTTTAGTAAATATTTTTAATTAGTAAGAGGATTTCACACTAGAAATATATATAAAAATTATAATAATATATTATACTTGCTAATATTTCAGTTTCCTTTAGTGAAATATTAATATCTGTGTTTGGTGATAAATACGCACATAAGCCATAGTGAACAGGACTCCAACTCTATAAAATCATAGGTGTTCTTTCAATGACCAGACCTTCATTTTATCTGGGTCAAGTGTGCAAGCTCACATTTTTACAATACTAAATCCTTGAGATCCCATCTAAATTAAAAACCTCCTCCTGATAAAATCAACAAGTCTCTCTATCAAATTTGTGTTTTGAGTGTCAGATAATCTCACCCAACCAATGAATGTTTAGAAATAACAGGACTCAAATATTTCTGTAATCTAAACATAAGAGAACATAAGTCACAATCCATATAAATGAGGGCTTTTCCTGTTTTTTAAATAATTTATTGTTTCATTTTTCATAAGGGACCTTATTAATGGACTGTATATAAAAAGAATGGCACAGTGGTATAAATCATTCTTTACTGCCTTCCAAATATTAACAACTTTATTTAGTACTATTTGGTAGTAATTTAGTCGGTATTTTCTGATGCTTCAGATTCTGTGTCTATTCTGTATATACACATTTAATTATCACAATAACCCTTGACATAGGTATTATTATTCTCAATTTATGGATGAGAAAACTGAAGTAAATAATCATGGTTTCCCAATAATTTTGCATGAAGCCATACTATAAATTTTAAAAGATAACCAGATATTAGTGTGGAAATACATAATATTTTCAGGCTTATAGAGATAATTCCCCAGAATTTTTGAGATAAGTATTAAAACCTGCTTTGGGTTGAGACCCAAAGATTGATGGACAGAGGAAGAGACATAATAAAGGTATTTGATCTCAATATGACCAAAAGTTGATGTGAAAATTTCATTTTACTCTCCAGCTATAGCTGTAACTGCACGGGTAGTGGATTCACAGGGACACATTGTGAGACCCTGATGCCTCTATGTTGGTCAGAACCCTGTCATAATAATGCTACATGTGAGGACAGTGCTGACAATTACACTTGTCACTGCTGGCCTGGTAAGTGGCAAAGTATCTTCCACTTTTTCTTTTTCTTTTTCTTTTTCTTTTTTTTTCTTTTTCTTTTTCTTTTTTTTTTTTTTTTTTTGCTTAGAATAGAAACAAATCACTTATAACAAATATAAACTAAAAATTCTTGTTGTTAAAGGTTTAAAACCAACTCTTCTACTTATCATTGTTTTATTTAGTTGTATTCTTCATTGCTCACACATACCTATTGGTGTACTATGTATTGTCTAAAGTAGGTTATTAAACTGCCCGATCTTTAGAACTTTCTAGAAGAAACAGAGAGGAAAAATGAATTGAAGAATCAATTTCCGCATGATCTTCATGGAGAGAAATTCACTTGAAGATGCTTCCTTTTCTTCCAAGATGTTTTCTGTGATAACAGAATATATTGAAACCCATGAAACAATATTAAAATCCTCGGAGATTGTGTTATAAGTCATTGAGCCAGTCAACATAGTTATGATGGTCCCCATAGAGGATATAGAATGATATTCCAGAAATCGGTGTATTCTCCTAGGCATTAAAAATATAAATGAGATTACAAGTTTAACATATATAATATATAAGTTTAATATACATAAATATACATATATACACAACTAAAAATTACACATGAAGGGTAATTAGACTGGAGTGTAGAGGTAATGCCAGAATCAGTAGAAAATATTATATAATATTTGAGTCATCAAGTCACCTGTCCCTGTAAATATTGATGTGAATTTTGGCAAAAAGCCTGCCATATTTTTTAATCTAATTCTCATTAGGATTTAATGGGTTGAAATAAAAAAGCACCCAAAAAAAAAAAAAAAAGCATGTCTCTTCTTTCATGGTCCACTGGAAAAAAATGATAAACTATGATTATTTAAAATCTAGTTGTTATAAGCTTACTTATCATCTACCCCCTTCTCTTTCATTTCACTGTCCAAAGGAAAAATAATCCCGTGTTTGGGGAGGAAAAATGGGGCCTGAGGTCAATCCAATTGTTAGTAGCTTTGGATTGAAAGGCATCTTATTACCTGTGGGACATTCAGCATGCTTTGGTTACATATATTTTGTAGGTAAAAAACAAACAAGCAAATGTGAAAGTGTAAAAGGAAGTTTGGAATTCTGTGGCTCAGAGATATTTGTAAGTCATGTGCCTACCCACTTCCAGATAATGAATTGGGCATGCTTGTTATCCTTTGGTTATTGGCCTGACTTAAATACTGAAAATTTTCCAAAATGTGTTTTTTCACATTCCTGTCATCAATCAGCACTCAACATTCAATCAATGCTCTGTACAGGATCTCTATCTGGAAATGGGTAGAATGGACAGTTTGGGAATAGAACAAATCCATCACTTATTAACTGAGTGAACTAGGGTGGTTACTTCTTAATTCTTAAGTTCTTCATCTGCAAATGAGGGATGAAAAATAACTTGTATTATTATGAAGAATAAAATTACAAAAGTAGAGCCTGGAGCATATTAGGTACTCAAAAAAAAAAAAAAAAGCAACTGTTATTACATACCAGTTTCTACAACAGGAGGTAGGAATTACGTATGAGATGGTTTTTATTCTCTAGAGGGGTTATAATGAAGTTAGGCAGTTAAGAAGACCTACCTAAAAAAGACGAATTAATATGTGTTCCATTCATTCATGGATTCAATCATTTAAGTCACATGGAATTCAATGTCAATTATATACATCAGGGGTCTGAGAATCAAAAAGATATGATCCCTTCTTCCAAGGAATTTAAATTCTAGTAGAGAGGCAGTGTAAAAAAATATGCATAGTACAATTTTTGGTACAATGAAAAGCTATAATAAATTCTGTAACAGGAAATAAGGGGAGAAGAAGTACAGAGATGGCCTGACCCAGTAGGCACCATTTTAGAAAATTTGAAAGATCACTAAGCATATCTCAGAACTGTACTCACTAACTGTGTGACTTTGGACAAGTTACTTTATTGCTCAGAGCCTCAATTTCCCCATCTATAAAGCAAAGAAGGTAATACCCACCTCACAGAGTTGCTTTAGAGAGATCCAGTAATATATATAAAGTTCCTAGGTCAGCCTAGACCATAGTAAGCAATGAATAAATGTTAACTAGGTACCAAAATTAAGAGACTGACTATCCTAGACGCTATGGCTATCACATAGCACATAATTTATTTAAGGCAAGAAGAGAAGAAGGAAAAGGAGGACAGAAGGAAGAAAGGGCTGTAGATACACATGGAAAAGAGCATATCCAGCTGTAGAGCTTTGAGTGACTGTTCCAAGATGCTGGACTACATAGGGGTGGTGGTAGAGAGTTGAGACTGGGGAGTAAGACAAGACTCAAGTCAGATCACAATGCTGTTTGTCTGCCCTGCACGCTAAGGGGAGGAGAGGTAGCATAATCTGACCTGTTGGTTTAGAAAGAACCATCTGGCACTTTCGTGGAAGATGACTGAAGAGAATAAAACAAAAGGCAGAGAATCTAGTTAAAAAAAAAAAAAAAGTTCTGTAGTGGAAACAAGAGATAAGACTATTTGCCTGAACTATGACTGCAGTGTTAAGGACGGGGATAAGGGAATGGACAGCCATGAGACTCATTTAGGAGGCAGATGTGATGTGGGAATTAACAAAGGGGCACAGAATAAGGACAGGTCTACTTGAGTTTCTTTCACGAGTTACTGGATGATGGTGTTTTTGCCTAGAAGGAAAATTTCAGAATGTCTTTGTATCCTATTCTTACTGTTATATGTAAAGAGAAGATTTAATGCTACAAACTACCCTGTATCTAAGACACCATTCCTTTGGATTGCAAGACCACCAATGACTGAAGACAATGGCAAGAATCTACCACTGTAATTGCCTGGGGTCCTCATTTCAAAAGTAATTAATTACAAGAAGTGTCAGTCATCTTAAAAGTTTTCTTGTTATCCAGATAAGATTGGATTGGTTAAAAAAAAAAGAAAGAAAACGTAAGAACCCTGGGGACTTGACTCAATATCACATTGTTTCTTTATACAAAGTTTTATAGAAAAACTTGTTAAAACTATTGAATACAGCCTTGACCAAAGGAGTCTATTTATATACACGGTTAAAGGGAGCAGCAAACAAAATTCCCACAGGGCCCCTGTGGTAGGGACAGGACCGGGAAGACCATAAATCAGAACCTCCCTAATGTTCGCTATAGGAATAGGATAATGCATGAGTCAGGAACCAGAAAAGGATTTATGAAGGTTTTAAATTACTTCCTAACCTGGCCTGTGTATGAGTCTTGAGACTTAAACTGAGAAAAAAAATTGAAAGTAGTTGGAGCTTTCTTCAATAAGTTCAGTGTAGCACCATGAATACCAGTTGATAAAAACTTGTGAAAAAGTAGATATTTGGGTTTAAGAAACTTGAGTTCTTGGTGGCAGTGGTGGGGGTGTCACCACAAAGCATCATGGGATTTGATCTGACATGTGCTTTGAGTTTCCTTCTTCATCTGCAAGTTTCTTCTTAGAAAAACCTCATGGGTCATATGTGACAAATGTATTATATTGTTGAGCAACAGAATTTATGTTGTGCTTATGATTTGACATACGACCTCATTCAGGTTTTTAATAAAATTACAAAATGAGTAATATCATGTTCTCATCATTTGCTTATTAATGGTCAATTCTCCAATTTACTTGCTTAAAATATAATTGTAATCTAAATTGTTGATTATTACTCTTTGAATCTCATTCAGCTATTGATTGAAAGTCTACTATTTATGCATTGCTCAGTATTGGAGTAGTGAATGAAAGAATAAAAAAGGCATCCCTGCTTTTGTGGAACTTATAGTCTATTGAGGGAAACACTGCCTATAAACATAATAACAAAAATAATAAAAATTATTATAAGAGCGATAAAAGAAATAACTGGGTGATATGAGAGAAAACAAAAGAATCTTCAGATCTGTTCATGAGGAAAAGCCATTTGGAGAAAGTCATACAAGATTAAGTCTCGAAAGCAAGACTTAGCCAAGCACAGTCTTGGAGGAGCATATTCTAAGAGAGGGAACCCTGTCATGAAGGCCCTGGGGAAGAAAACATTCTAGGGAAGGAATGTAGAAATGGGAAAGGGGCCAGATTAAATAAAGGGCATTTTTGGTTAAGGATTTTTTTAAAGATTTTATTTATTTATTCATGAGAGACACAGAGAGGCAGAGACACAGGCAGAGGGAGAAGCAGGCTCCCTGCAGGGAGCCCGACTTGGGACTTGATCCCAGAATGCCGGGATTACTACCTGAGCTGAAGGCTCAACCACTGAGCTGAAGGCTCAACCACTGAGCCATCCAGGTACCCCAGGTTAAGACTTTTGAATTTTAATTTGTATGAGAGCAGAAGCCATGGAATGATTTTAAAGTAAAGAAATATCATGGTCAGATTTATAAGTTTTATCATTTTGGATTGTAAATTTCATTTTAAACACGTATTTCTCAGCAGAGTTAAGGGACATTGCAAAGATCTTTAGTTGACTGTGAAGTCATTTGTATTTTAAATTATGTCCTTTAAGAACTACATGTATCAGCTTATGTATGTATAGTGCTATATAAATAATCTTATAAATCAATCAGAAAGACAGTCTAATGGGGAAAAAACAGGGAAAAGAATGAAATGATTTTTAAAAATCCAAAAACATGTTAAAGTCAGTAGTAATTGGGGAAAATGAAAACCCAAACAACAATGAAGTACTTTTTTTTTTTTAATCTAACCAACTGCTAAAACATTTTATTTGGTGACAGCAAGTGTTGCCAAGGTTTTGGAGCCATATGCACATTCATCCAGTGCTAGTACATATGTAGATGGTACAACTACTTCAGAGGGGCTTATCAGTATATATCAGTATATATATATATATATATATTTACACATACATACTTTAAGAGGTGCATATGTATGTAAAACCAGAGAAATAGTTCTGGCATGGACTATCCTTTATATCTAATATTTACAATTTTTAATAAAGTACTAAATCATTCATGTTTCATTTTTATTTTTGTCCTTAATAAAATGACCCAGCTAAATCCACTCAAATACAAAATTTTTTTTTTACAAAATAATTTTTTATTCTATTTTATTCAGTGTGAAGAAATAATCATTTACCTTTGCTTTGCCCTAAGAATTTAGGGTTGGCTATGTAGTTTCTGCTGTATTTTTGGCTATTTTCTTTTTCTTTTTTTTCTTTTTGGCTGTTTTCTTAAAAAAATATTTTGTTCTTGCTAAAAATTCAATTGGAGTATTTGAGGAAGTACTCAAATGGAGTATTGAGGAAATGGAATCTTTAAAATAATCAGGAAATCAAGGTTATCCTGAAGTCCCATTACATTAATCAAAATATTAATCAAATGTTTTTAAAAATAATGGTCACTATTGTACAAGTGATTCTTTTGCTGCTGTTGTTTTCAAGGAAACCTTCCCTTCCCAGATTCTCCTTGCTAGCTCCTTGAGGGCAGCACATCGTCTTGTTAATTGGTGCCAGCCCAGTGGTCAGTCTCCTTTCAGGCATAAACTCTGGTTGAGGAGCTTTGACTCAGCTGCTTCTCTGAACTTTTATCCTGCAGGATACACAGGTGCCCAATGTGAGACTTACATCAACGAGTGCAACGGGAACCCCTGCCAATCTGGTGGGACATGCATAGAGCTGTCCCCAGAGAAACCATATGGACACCTTGCTCAGCTGCCTTCTTCGTTCAGTGACCCTGAAGCCTCAGGTTATGTTTGTATCTGTCCACCTGGACTCACAGGTGAGGGCAAAGAGAGGAGAGACAGCTTGACTTTTTAGCACTTTCTGGCATTTAGTCAAGTGGTGTATTAGCAGCAAGATCTGTGCAGTATAAGCTGTTGCAAAGGGTCCCCCTTGTGGGCATGAAAAATACCATGTTTCATATACCATAATTCAGCAAATCATGAGGAAAATGTTAAAATAAGGATAAAGGAGGTATATAAAGGGGAAATGCTTTTACACATTATGCTGGGAATTGAAGCCCAACTCAAATTCTTTATAAACAGAAAATGTTGGAATTTTTATTTTACAATGATACTATATTTTTATGTTATTCAAATTTGCTTTTAAAAAGTTAATGCACTTATGTTTACCCTGAGAGCAATTATCTAGTCTCAAATTATCTTCTTCAACTACTTTATAGCTAAAGTTGTTCTGTATGTCAAATTTCAGCACCCTTCTTACTCTGAAACCCAGAAGAAAGCTGCATGTATATTTTCCAATGAGCAGTTGTGTTTGTGTCTGCTTCCATGCTCTGGAAATTTTCAGAAGTTTGGAGACAGTCCTCATATTTGGTAATGAGTCACAACTGTCTTACAACTGCATAGATACCACTGAGAAAACTGATTACAATCAAACTTTCCATCTTATTTCTTTTCAATAGATTATGATACCTGAGGAAACTATTTTGGTTGTTTTTGAAGATTTCTGAGAAAAGTAAATAAAGAATAAGAAACAAAGGGGAGGATGGTTGTCTATCTACATTTACTATTCCTTTTCTTATGGTGTTTCAGTTGTGAAGTTTAATGATCTTTGAGTCATGGCAGTGTTTGCTGTAAGGTTACTATAGAAGGTATTTCCTTCTTCACTGCCCCGTCTATCAGAACACAGAGAAGAAAAATCTCCCTAACTTCAGTGTCAGGATAAGCAGTATTTTTCCTGAACAACTTCTTGCTTGTAAGATTTTTCCTTTAATAAAAGCAATGCAAATAAATCTTGATAAATAATAAAAAGCATGAAATAAACTCATGTAATACATCATATGTAGATGGCTAAAAATCTTATCAGTTAATGTGGGTTCTACAAGCATTAGCTTTTATTCCGGAATATATTTATGTATTTACCTTACCTGGGATTATTTCAATTTCCTGTCTCTGTTTCTTATGGTTGCCCTCCCCTTATTTTTTCTAAACTATTTATTCTTAGTCAAATGTTCTTGAAAAGTGTATTGGCCTCAATATCTAAGGACCTGCCAAGCATGACTATATGAGTTAAGAAGTCCTGGCTGCCCCACATCTCCATAGCTAAATAAAAGCATTTATTTTTCACTGATATAAATTCCAGAAATGGGTTCTCATGATCAGTTGTCCTATGAATGGTGGTTCAGGGTCACAAGCTCTTCTCTCTCTCTCTCTCTCTTTTTCTTTTTCTGTCTTTGAAAGTGGTTTCCAAGGTTATCATGCTCTTCAGCAAGCCACTGGAGAAGGAAAGAAAATGGAGTGTGGCATCTAGAGGGTTTTTATTGACCAATACCAAAAGTAGTGGTTATCTCTTCTATTCACATTCTATTGGTCAAATTCAGTCATATGACTACATTTAAGACTGAGAAATCTAGTTTTGTTGTGTTCCTAACATAAAGAGTAAACTGGTTTTATGAAGAATTATCCATTTTGACTTCTCATTCTCTTGACACTGTCTTTCATAAAGCAAAAGTTTTAAATTTTAATGAGTTTCAATTTGTCAATATCTTTCATGGATCATGCCTTCACTGTCATATCTAAAAAGTCATCAACTTACCCGAGGTTATCTAGGTTTACTCCCATGTCAGCTTCTAGATATTTTATAGTTTTGCATTTTAAATTTAGGTCTAGAGTCTATTTTGAGTTAATTTTCATGAAGGGTGTAAGGTTTGTATGAAGATACACTTTTCTGCAGGTAGATGCCCAGTTGTTCCACAGCTATGTATTGAAAAGACTCTTTTGTTCCACCGTGTACTGAGAAAACTATTGCTTTGCTCCTTTGTCCATGTTGGTTAACTCTATTTGCATATGTCTATTTCCAGGCCATCTATTCTGTTCTAATTATCTATTTATGTCTGTTTTGCTAATATGACACGTAATTACTGTCTACAAGTCTTGAAGTTGGTTTGTGTCAGTTCTCCAACTTTGTTCTCTTTCAATATCATGCTCTATTCTGGGTCCTTTGTCCATATAAACTTTAGAATCAGTTTGTTGATATCTATGAAATTATTTGCTGGGATTTTTGTTGGGATTGCATTGAATCTATAGACCAAGTTGGAGAGAACTAGTATCTTGACAATATTGAGTTTTCCTATCCATGAACATGGGACATTGCTCCACTTATTTAGTTCTTCTTTGATATCTTACATCAGAGATTTGTAGTTTTCCTTATATAGATCTGGTATGTATTTTGTCAGAGTTATATCTATTTCATTTTTGGAGTGCTAATGTAAATGTGTTGTTAATTTCTAATTCCACTTGTTCCTTGCTATTATATAGGAAAGCAATTGACATTTGTATATCAGCTTTATCCCCTGCAACCTTGCTACAATAGTTTATTAGTTTCAGGAAAGTTTTTGTCAATTCTTTCAGATTTTCTACATGGACATTCATGCTCCTCCCTTCCAAAAATAATGTTTGCATAGTATATCTTTTTTCCATCCTTATACTTTCAACTTACTTATCATTGAATTTGAAATGAGTTTCTTGTAAACAGCATATTCCACAGCATATTATTGGGTCATGCTTCTTAAAACAATTATTCTGTCAATTTCTGCCTTTTAATAAATGTGTTTAGATCATTTACATGTAAGTAATTATTGATACGTTTAGGTTATTTATTTATTATTTGTTTTCCATTGGATTCTTGTGCTTTTCTTAACTTCCTTTAGGTGACTTGGCCATTTTTTTTTCAGACTTTCATCTTGATTTATTCATAGCACTTTGGATATACTGTTTTGTGTAGTGTTCATTGTGGTTTTCCTAGGTATTACAATATACATATTGCATATGTATCAAGCCTATTGGTATTAACATTTTACCACTTTGAGTGAAGTAGAGGGACCTTACTTCCATTTAGGTCCCTTTATTTTCCCTATTTTAGAACATCATTGTCTTGAAGATCAGATGGTATTATAAATCTTATTTTAATCACCATGTATAATTTAGAAAATTCATGAAGAGAATTGACAGTTCTTTTCTTTCAGTATTTGAGAAGCTATACATAACTTTATTTTCTTTTTTCTTTTTTTTCTTAGAGCTAGGGCAGAGTGAGGAGGGGCAGAAGGAGAGGGAGAGAGAGAATCCCAAGCAGACTCCATTCCCAGCACAGAGCCTGATGAGGTGCTTGATACCACAACTTTGAGATCATGATCTGAGTCGAAATCAAGATTCAGACGCCTAACCAACTGAACCACCCAGGTGCACCTCTATTTTTAACTCTTTGAGGAACCTCCATACTGTTTTCTAGAGATGCACTAGCTAGCATCCCCACCAAGTGTGTAAAGAGGTTCTCCTTTCTCCACATCTTATAACACCTGTTGTTTACTTGTCAGTTTTAGTCCTGACAGGTGTGAGGTGGTATCTCATTGTAGTTTTGATTTGTATTTCCCTGATGATGCGTGATGTTGAGCATCTTTTCATGTGTCTGTTAGTCTTCTGTATGTCCATTCATATCTTCCACCCATTTCTACACTGGATTATTTGTTTTTTTGGGGTTTTATAAGTTCTTTATGGGTTTTGGATACTAACCCTTTATTATATATGCTGTTTGCAAATATCTTCTCCCATTTGATAGGCTGCCTTTTAGTTTTTGAAGTCCCAATTACTCATTTTTGCTTTTGTTTCTCTTGCCTCAGGAGATATATCTAGCAGGAAGTTGCTATAGCCAAGGTCAAAGTTACTCCCCATGTTGTCTAGGATTTTGATGGTTTCCTGTCTCACATTTAGATCTTTCATCCATTTTGAATTTGTTTTCATGTATGGTGTAAGAAAGAGTTCCAGTTTCATTCTCTTACAAGTGATCATCCAGTTTTGCCAACCATTTGTTGAAGAAACTGTCTTTTTCCCATTGGACATTCTTTCCTGTTTTATCAAAGATTACTTCCCCATAGAGTTGTGGGTCCATTTCTGGGTTTTCTATTTTGTTCCATTGACCTATGCATCTGTTTTTGAGCCAGTACCATACAATCTTGATGACTGCAGCTTTATAATACAGCTTGAAGTCCAGAATTGTAATGTCTCCATCTTTGCTTTTCTTTTTCAAGATTGCTTTGGCTGTTTGGGATCTTTTGTGGGTCCATACAAATATTCAAGTTCTGAGAAAAATACTGGTGGTATTTTGATAGAGATTGCATTAAATGTGTAGATTACTTTAGGTGGCATAGACATTTTAATACTATTTGTTCTTCAATTCATGAGTATGGGATGTATTTCCATTTCTTTGTGTCATCTTTAATTTCTTTCATAAGCATTCCATAGTTTTCAGAGTACAGATCTTTTACATCTTTGGTTAGGTTTATTCCTAGGTATCTTTTTTTTTTTTTTTCTCATGATCAGAGTGTAAGATCTTTACTTTATCCGTGTGGTTTCTCCAAGCTTCAAATACAACTATACATCTATCCCTCAGACACTGCCCAACATCTATTAAGCGTGGGAAAGGCAAGTCCCCTCTCCTCACGACCAGGTGTCACTGGCTAAGAAATGGCTTCTATTTAATAGAATTAAACATTGTGATATTGACCAGAACTCAAAGTCTTTCCCCCCACCCCCGAAAATACAATATTTGAATTCAGTTCCATGTAAAAAATAAAAGCAATTTCCTGATTCCCACCATAAGTGCATTAGCCACATTTTCACATACAGAAACCTTAGGTACACGCAACTGTTTATAAAACATGACTCTGTGTAACACATTTACATTCATGCCATAAAATTGTATGTATCTGTAACTTCAGCATCGGGGCTTGAAATCTGACTTTGCCGTTCACGAGCTGGGGGACCTCAGCCCCTCCGAACCTATTTCCTCAAATGCACAATGCAGATGATCATTGACTTCACAGCAGTCAACCTTCGAGGCTTGTCCTGGGTGTTGTGAGACTGGTGGATCTCTGCACCTGCCGGCGGGTCTCTGCACCCCTAGAAATGGGATACCTAGGTGATCAATTCCTTGATTTCTCTTTCTGCTGCTTCATTATTAATGTATAGAAATGCAACAGATTTCTGTATGTTAATATTGTATCCTGTGACTTTACTGAATTTGTGTATCAGTTCTAGAAATTTTCTGGTGAAGTCTTTCAGGTTTTTTACATAGAGTATCATGTCTGTGAATAGTCAAAGTTTGACTTCTTCCTTGCTGATTTAGATGTCTTTTATTTCTTTTTGTTGTCTTATTGCTGAGGCTAGGACTTCCAATACTATGTTAGACAACAGCAGTGAGAGTGGACATCCCTGTCTTCCTCCTGACAGCAGAGGAAAAGCTCTCAGTTTTTCCCCATTGAGAATTGTATTAGCTGTGGGTCTTTTGCATATGGCCTTTATGATATTGAGGTATGTTCCCTCTATCCCTACTTTGTTGAGGGTTTTAGTCAAGAATCAATGCTGTACTTTGTCAAATGCTTTTTCTGCATCTATTGAGAGGATCATATGGTTCTCATCCTTTCTTTTAATAATGTGGTGTATCATATTGATTTATTTGTGAATATTGAGCCACCTTGGCATTGCCATTCCTGGCAACCCAGGAATAAATCCCACTTGATCACGGTGAATGGTTCCTTTAGTGTACTGTTGGACTAGATTTGCTAGTATTTTGATGAAAATTTTTGCATCCACTTTCATTTCAGATATCGGCCTGTAATTCTCTTGTTTAGTGGGGTCTTTGTCTTGTTTTGGAACCAAGGTAATGCTGGCTTCATAGAATGAGTTTGGAAATTTTCCTTCCATTTCTATTTTTTGGAACAGCTTGAAAAGAATAGGTATTAACTCTTCTTTAAATGTTTGGTAGAACTCCCCTGAGAAGCCATCTGGCCCCAGGCTTTTGTTCGTTGGGAGGTTTTTGATTACTGGTTCAATTTCTTTGCTGGTTTTGGGTCTGTTCAAAATTTCTATTTCTTCCTGTTTAAGTTTTGCTAGTTTATATGTTTCTATGAATTTCTTCATTTCTTCCAGATTCCCCCATTTGTTGGCACATAATTTTTCATACCGTTTTCTTATAATTGTTTGTATTTCTGTGGTGTTGGTTGTGATCTCTCCTCTCTCATTTGTGATTTTATTTATTTGGGTCTTTTATCTTTTCTTTTTGATAAGTCTGGCTAGGGGTTATCAACTTTCTTAATTTTTTTCAAAGAACCACTCCTGGTTTCATTGATCTGCCCTACTGTGTTTTTGTTTGTTTCTATATTGCTTATTTCTGCTCTAATCCTTATTATTTCCCTTCTTCTGCTGGCTTAGGCTTATTTGTTGATCTTTTCCTAGGTCCTTTAGGTGTAAGGTTGGGTTGCATATTTGAGATTTTTCTTGCTTTTTGAGATAAGCCTGTATTGCTATCTGCTTCCCTCTTTTGACCATTTTTGCTGCCTCCCAAAGGGTTTGGACTACCATGTCAGTTTGTTTCCATGTATTTATTTATTTCTTCTTCAATTTCCTGGTCATCCCATTCATTCTTTAGTAGGATATTCTTAACCTCCATCTATTTTTTTTTCTGGTTCCCCCCCCCTTTTTTTTTCTGGTTGACTTTGTTTCATAGTGTTATGGTCAGAAAATATGCATGGTATGATCTCTGTTTTTTTTTTTTTTTTTTGTATTTGTTGAGGCCTGACTTGTGACCTAGTATGTGACCTATTCTGGAGAATGTCCCATGTGCACTTGAAAAGAATGTGTATTCTGCTGCTTTAGGATTAAATGTTCTGAATAGATCTGTTGAGTCCGTCTGGTCCAGTGTGTTATTCAAAGCCCTTGCCTTTTTGTTGATCTTCTGTTTAGATGATCTTTCCATTGCTGTGAGTGGGGTGTTAAGTTCTCCTGCTATTATTGTATTATTATCAATGACTTTCTTTTCTTTATGTGTGTTATTAATTGTTTTATACATTTAGGTGCTCCTGACTTAGAGGCATAAATATTTACAATTGTTAGATCTCCTTGCGAAATAGACCCTTTTATTTTGATAATAGTGCCCTTCTTCATCTCTTGTTACAGTCTTTGATTTAAAATCTAGTTTGTCTAATATAAGTATGCCTACTCCAGCTTTCTTTTGATGTCTATTAGCATGATAAATGTTTCTGCATTCCCACACTTTCAATCTGCAGGTGTCTTTAGGCCTAAAATGAGTCTCTTGTAGGCAGCATATAGATGGATCTTTTTTTTTTTAACCCATTGTGACACCCTATGTCTTTTGGTTGGACCATCTAGTCCATTTATATTCAGAGTAATTATTGATAGATATGAATTTGGTGCTTTTCTAGTCCTTGTAACTTTTGACCTTTCTTTCCCAAAGAGTCCCCTTTAATATTTCTTGCAGGTCTTACTTAGTGGTCACAAACTCCTTTAGTTTTTGTTTGTCTGGGAAACTCTATCTCTCCTGTTCTGAATTTCAGCCTTGCAGATAGACTATTCTTGGCCACATCTTTTTCCCATTCAGCACATTGAATTTTTCATACCATTCGCTTCTGGCCTGCCAGATTTCTATAGATAGATCTGCTGCTCACCTGCCTTGTAGGTTAGGGACTTCTTTCTCTTGTTGGTTTTAGCATTTTTTCCTTATCTCTGTATTTTGATAATTTACTATGCTATGTCTTTGTGTCAGCCTACTTTTCTTGGTTTTGATGGGAATTCTCTGTGCCTCCTAACTTTGGGTGTCTGTTTCCTTCTCCAGATTAGGGAAGTTTTCAGCTATTATTTCCTCAAATAAACCTCCTGCCCACTTTTCCCTCTATTCTTCTTCTGGGAGTCCTATGATACAAATGTTAATATGCTTTATGGAGTCGCTGAGTTCCCAAGGTATATATTTATGATCCAATATTTTTCTTTCCCTCTTATTTTCAGCTTCATTATTTTCCACAATTTCATCTTCTATATCACTGATTTATTCCTCTGCTTTTTCTATTCTTGTAGTCATTACATCCAGTTGGTTTCCAATCTCACTGTTGGATATTTCATTTTGCCTGACTATTGTTTTTAGGGGTTTATCTCTGCAGTAAGGGACACTGTGATGCTTTCTTTGTTTTTCTCCTTATTATTCTTACTTTAATTCTGAGATAGGCAGATTCTGAGAGTAGTGGCTTTTTAAATAAAAGGTCATATGCCATCCAGGGCCCGGTGCTTCAGGAAGTGTCTCTGGTGTCTGCTGTGTGCACTCCAATGTTGTATTTTGGCTGCTCTTTCCCTCAGGTCAGTTCTCTGTAGAGTTTCCCCTTGCCTGCATTGAGGAGTGTTTGTACCTTGGCCAGAGTGGTGAGTTTTAACTAGTTGTGCTCTGGTCTGCTTGTTTAAGAGATCTGATGCTATTTCCACTAGAGCTGAAGCTTTGCAGGACCCTATGGTCAGTAGACATGGTATGTGTGTGTTGGGGGAATTGTTCTGGTCTTTTGTGGGAGGGTCCCACTGCTTTGGGTTTCAGGTACACGTCCCCCAAAAAGCAGCACCAACAGAGCACAGGGATGTGGGGCTTAGTGTAAGTGGTTTAGGCCACCAGTGTTGGTGCTGTGCTGCTTACTGTTGGTGCTTAGTTTATGCTAAGGGGCCAGGGAAGCAAATGGTATCAGCCCTCTCCCTTGACCCCAGAGAGGGGAGTTTGTGCCTACTGCTGTCCAGAAATCCCTCCCAAAAGAGGAACAATCTCCCCTTGTGTGTCCCAATTATCCCCCAGATCACCATCTTTGCCCTGCATCCAGGCCGTCTGCCCACCTGGTGGTGCAGTTATACCTGTGTTCTATTCTAGGCAGACCACTGAGTTTTAAAACTCCAAACTTTAGGGACCTGGCCTGGAAGGGACTGTACTGGTCCTCTGGGGGAGGGTCTCACCATGCTGGACTGAAGCATATTTGTCCCAAAAGGGTATTGCCCCAAAGCACAGGGGTATGAAGTTTGGAGTAAAGCACTGCAAAGAGCCAATGTCCATGTTAGCTACCTTCAGCAGGTGTCTCTGTGCCTATGCTAAAGGGTGGGGAGGTAAGTGGTGCCCACTAGCTCTTTTATCCCTGGAGAAGCAATGCCACCTCTTCGAGATGTGCTACAAAAAGGAGGAGCCATCACTCCTAGTGCATTTCAGGATATCCTCAGATCACATCCTTTGTCCCTAGGCTACATGCCTTTTTTCTCCACAGAAGCACTACAGCGCTCATTGGGTTCTACACCACCCATATCTGGGACCTCTGAAATCTTTGTTTTTGAGGAATGCCTTAATGACTCAGTTTGTTAAGTGTAAAACTCTTGATTTTAGCTCAGGTCATGGTCTCAAGGTTGTGAGATTGAACCACACGTGAGGCTCCATGCTGGGCATGAAGCCTGCTTAAGATTCTCTTTCTGCCCTTCCACCCCACCCTGCGTGTGTAAATGTGCATGTTTTCTCTAAGAAAAAATTAAAACAAAATAAAACTCCAGTCTCTGAATCCTGAAGGTTTTAAAAATTCACAAAAATCAGCCCTTCTTTTTTCACAATCAGTGACTTTGGGAAAGTGTTTCCTTGTGTCATCCCCTATGTGCTCCTCTTTTCTCTCTCTCCCTATCTCCCCCTCCCCAACATTCCATCTCTCGCCTCCATAAAACCATCCATTCACCACCACCCCCAACTATGTCTCCACACCTACCTTACATGATGTGGCCTCTTCTCTCCCTCTAGTTGTGTAGTTGGTTCCATCAGTCCTCAGATTGATTTCTTGGGTATTCAGAATGATTTGATGTTTATCTAGCTGTGTTCAAAGGATGAAGCAAGCCTAGGGTCCTCTTCTATTCCACCACCTTAGTTCCTCCCTATATCACTTCTTTCTACACTCCATGGTTTAAAATCAGAAATCTGATGTCATTGAAATTGGTGTTGCCATATAGAGAATGCATCATTTATCTGGCTACTTGAAAAGAAAACACATGGTAGTGAAAATACCTTCAACTTTGTGTTTAGTTTCCAAAATTTTATTTCTGATGTGTCTTGGTGTCAATTTACTTGGGTTTGTTCTATTTGGGTTTCATTCAGTTTTTCAAATCTGGGTTTATGTCTTTTACCAAATTTAGGAAGTCTTTATCTCAAGAGAATTTGTAATTGCTTATTAAATTATTTTATGATGGTTTCTTCAAAATCCTGGTCAGATAATTCTGACACCTGATGTAATTCAGTGTTGATGTTAGTTTCTTTTCTTTTCTCAATTTGTGGTTTTCTAGTTCTTGGTATAATGGATAATTTTCAATTGAATCCTGGACATTTTGGATGTTACATTAGGAGACTCCAAGTCCTATCAGAATATTTTTAAATTTTAGCTGGCAGTAACCTGCTTAGTTTTGGCAAAAAGTTCCTGACCTACTTTGATGGTCAATGGGTCCAATGACCAGTTACACTGCAGAGTTGTTGCAGTGTTATTTTGGTCTCCTGGGTTCATCTGGTGTCACTGGGGCTCCCACTGGTCTCTGCTAATGATATAAATGACACATAGTTAATTTTTTTTACAAGCTGTGCATTTTCACTGTTCTATCCCTTGTTAGATTTTTAAAAAAGATTTTGTTTATTTATTCATGAGAGACACACAGAGAGAGGGAGAGGCAGAGACATAGGCAGAGGGAGAAGCAGGCTCCATGCAGGGAGCCCGATGTGGGACTCAGTCCTGGGACTCCAGGATCATGCCCTGGGCTGAAAGGCAGATGTTTAACTGCTGAGCCACCCAGGCATTCCTATCCCTTATTAGATTAAAATAAAATTCCCATCATGATAAAAAATGTGATTTTTATAATACATTTAAAGACAGAGCTCCATTCGAGGAAACCACTAGAGTTGTTCAATATAGCTACAAACTTCTTTTTTTATTATAAATAAGGATGTATTTATTACTCTTCACTATATAGAGAGTTACCTTCTATATTGAAAATGGTTGTGGTTGCAATATAATTTTCTAACTTTTTATACTTTCAAGTGAACTATACTACAGTAGAAATTAACTCAAAGGCCTGGAAGACAATACTCAGGGAGATAGAAATAAAGACAGCTTGAGGTTACAGAAAGTGAGAAGTTGTCAAAACAAGGAGGTGGAGTATTCTGGTGAGAAGATGCAAGCCCCTCTTAAGGAGGACTAGCTTGTATCCAGGGTTTTTTAGGGAATTCCATCAAGTAAAGCAAGTTATAATGGCACAGAGAAACCCAAAGTCTCATTCAATGAGATAATTGAGACAAATATGAAGGTCTATTTAGATATTTTAATGACTTGGAAACTCATGGGTCTAGTTGCAATAATGGTTACTATTCTATAATTCCCCAAAATCATTAAATAAAATTTCTTTGGCAAAATATCTTCACACACTCTCATGACTGTTTTGTGCCATAGCTGGAGTGCTCAAACTGAAATAATAATGGTGCATAAACACTTGATTTAAAGGTCGTTGCGTTTATTTAAACCCACATACTCACATAATTTTAATGGCAAGCTAAATAAATCTATAACTAAAGAAGGCCTGTAGTTGAATACCACTGTTCAGTTCATTCCAAAATCAATAAATTAGCTTTATTTTGTATGACCATCCTTGACCGTTACTGGAAGGAATGTTGGCTGCTTCTTTCTGTTATGTCTTAGCTTTCCAGTTTGGGGCGATGGACTCCCGTCTAGGGATATAATGATGAAAATACATAATGTCTTCCTAAAGGAAACTGAAAAACTATGAAGAAAAAGAGGCACAAAAATACGAGATACAATAAAATATAATAACTGCCACAGGGGAGCCGTAAAAAAAGTAGTCAGACAAATCAGAAAAGAGGACCTATTTATGCTCTTTATACTAGATAGAATTTGTTGGAAATTATAAGAATCCAAACGACTTGATAAGTTAGCATTTTTTAATACAAAGGACCATGTTACTTCTAAAAGTCAAGAGAGGATCTCATGACCTGTGTGCTTACCCTCGAAGCACTCTGTCCTAACCAACCAAGCTAAATTGGAAACAATTGATGAATGTTTGTAATGTTAACATTTTGTTTCTGTTTATCAAAATATGGTAGTGATAATACCTTTAACAAATTTCCCAACTGTCTCATAAACCAAGTCCAATTTTCAGTTCTAACTTTCACTCCCAACTCCAATTAGCATTTACTCCAACAAAAAGCAACACCATCCCTGGTCTCTGGAATGTTACGTTGTTTGCCTCTGAGGCTAGGATTTATTCTGCTTCACCCATCTGCTCTCTGTATGGAAAGAATTGAGGAGTGCAGCAGGGGATCCTGTGAAGCCCTGGCTTCAAACCTCAGGCAGAAATAGCGGGGTTTTTAACAATAAACACCCCGATGAGAGCCACCTGGCAAAGTGACTGTACGCAGGAGCTCTCAATTCTCAGGTTCATCTGCTTCAAGCACAATGTTACTAAAAATGAAGCATTCACTTTTCCTTAAAAATTAAATCCTGTCACTTTACCTAAATTCGACTGAAATAGCCATACTGGGCCAAACATGTAGCACTGAAAGTGTCATGTATTCATGAAGCATTGAGGTATATGGGACAGTCAATATCTCCTGCCTAAAGAGAGATTTTCAATAGGATTTGTTCATTTGCTGACTTTATGTTTTAGGCTTATTGTTATTCTTTGAGATGCATTGTTTTTCTTACTTACAATTTTATATTTGAGAGTATAGATCCTAAATAACTTGAAGGGATATTGGATATACATAGAAAACTATGACTCTAAAAGGCCAAATGTTGCTTCAGTACTTAATAAAACATGCATTAATATTTCCAGTAGATTCATCTAATTTGCTTCCTTTGCCTTTGGTATGCATATTCTATACATGAAACTATTCACAGTGTGAGCACATTTATGCTGGTACTACTTTTGGTTTTGCTATGGTAACTACAACAATTAGGAAAAGTGTGCCACCTACTTCTACACAGATTAATTCTGAAAATCATGCTTATTTGTTCTTACTATCTGCTATCGACAAAGATATTATAGCTAGTAGGAAAATGTAATCATCATGATTTGGTAGACCAAATGCAGACTAAATACAGAGAATAGGCTTGTCTGTGATACCCTAATGACAGAGATGGCTAACCTAGGCATCAAGGGCCTTGGCTACTTTATCAGAGTAGCATCATTTTGTTGACTTGAAATCCAATGACCTAAGGAAAAGCTCTCAAATGAATAATCAGCGGACAGTTGCCAGCTCTCTAAATCAAATATTCTGGCCAACACGTATTAGAAAAAGATTAGTTTTCTAAAACAAAAGAATAACACCATTATAAATTCTTCACTAGGAAACTAATAATTAAATTCTCAGTAATCCACATTGTCGTGCCATAGGTACTGTCCTTGCAACTTTGAGGACCTGAATGGTACATTTTCATATCAAGATCCTATTTTCATGTGAGACATTTGGGCCACCACCATTTAAAACAGCTGTAAGGGCAGTAATGGTCTCATGATATGCAGGTGTTTGTTAGTACAAGAAATTGAAAAAAGTGTTCAGAGGAGAGGTTGAAGATACTAGGAACTGTGTTTGCTGTAGACCATACTGCAGACCATACTGCAGACCCTCATATGACCTGGTCACCTGCATATTTACTACTTGTGAGGATGGCCATATTGACACCACATGTCTTTTTCTAGCTGCTCAGGATCCCCCAAAATATGTTGATCATTAGGAAGAACAGCGACCTTCACCTGACCTAATCAATGGTTACAAGTTTATACCAAAGTACTGCTATGGCTGTGGAGAGAGTGCAAAGTGAGAAGACACTTCAGAAATACCTTTGTCCCCCCACATTCTCCTCCCCAACCACCTCGACATCACATTCACCTGGAATTTTACTTAAGCCCTGAGCAGCTGAGGTCCCAGTCCTAGGGAAAGTACCAAAGTCTTAGATTAACCAGATCTCTTACAGAAGAGTTGGATCTCTTTTACCACGACCTATGGGTGAGCCTGCCGCAGTCACCCCGAGATGCCCAGGTGTCTCAGGTCCTTTCTTGCCAGGTCCATCAAGCCTGACTCTTATGCCGAAATGCTGTGTGTATGGCTTAATTTCTTTCAATTTCCCACCCTTTTCTGCATGGCCCACTATGTGCTAAAGATCTCAAACTTTATTCTAAGTTCAATTACATATATCCTTAACCTCTTATCCAAATGTTTCTTTCACTTGCGTGCTGTAGCTGAAATCCAGCTATCTTCTTAGGATATTATTTCTTCTACAACCCTCTCAAATGGGAGCAAGTTTCCGGTTCTTTCCCCAAATCCTGTGTTCTAAAAATAAGCTAAATATCCTTCTCATTTCATTGCTACTTCTAGGCAGTCGCTTCTCTTTCTTCACTGAAAATATCAGTTTATTTTATTTTTCCCTCCCTTCTATATTCATCTATTTAAAATAAGATGAAAATTGAGATGGATGTTGGATGTTACTGAAAATGAAGCATTCACTTTTCCTCCATAAGAGATGCTGAACTCTAGGAAACAAACTGAGAGTCGAGGGAGGGGAGGTGGATGGGGAAAGGGATAATTGGGTGATGGGCATTAAGGAGGCCACTTGGTATAATGAGCACTGGGTATTATAGGCAACTGATGAATCACTAAATTCTACCCCTGAAATTAATTTTTAAAATCTCAATTTATTCTAAAGTATGTATCTTTGGACTATACCACCCACTGCCTCTCCTTGCTGTAACCTTCTTTCTACCTCCTGGTACCTTCCTCTGTCACTGAAGAACTTGAAACTTTACTCTTTTCATCATTCTTGGAAACTTCAATATATATGCACAAAGTCCATGCACTCATTATCTCCCATTGGCCTACTTATTACTTTCTTTCTTTTTTTTTTGGCCTACTTATTTCTAATGACTGTGACCGCCACCCCACAACTTCTACCCACCCTATGGTCACAGCTTTATCATCACCAATAACCTCACTTTGAAACACTCGCTTTTGGTCATCCTGTTCTCTAACCATAATGTCTATTTTTTTCCAGTTCACTTAACTACAAGATTTTTTTCATTGTTCCTAGTCAATTGTTCTAACCATTTTTTTTTTTCACTAATTGCCTCATCCTTTATCTCAGCTTGGATTTCATGGTATAAACCTATAATTATTCTCTTGCACCTACTGTCAGCAGCCTTGATCCTGTCTCTCTCTATTGTACTTACCTTGCAAAAGTACACTTATGGTTAAACCTAACACTCTACCTTCTCCACACGTATGAGCAATTTGAATGTGGTTGGAGAAAAAGTCACAAGTCACCCACTGCCCTGATGAGTATCACTTTAAATTTATGACCCCCATTTTAAAGTGGCTCTTAGCACTAGACAAAAATCCTTTTGGAGTTCTACTTCTCAAGGTGACCATTTATACTTTCTCTTTCTTCAAACCTCCAATACTCCTCCCTCTTTGTTACTGTGAGTGGATTTTCAGGTTTATGATTTCACATGAGAGAAGAACTACATCTTCCCTCTACTAAACCTATTGTTAGGGATCCCTGGGTGGCGCAGCGGTTTGGCGCCTGCCTTTGGCCCCGGGCGCGATCCTGGAGACCCGGGATCGAATCCCACGTCAGGCTCCCGGTAGATGGAGCCTGCTTCTCCCTCTGCCTGTGTCTCTGCCTCTCTCTCTCTCTGTGACTATCATAAATAAATAAAAATGTAAAAAAATAAACCTATTGTTGGATTGGAGATTTGATTTTATCCTAATTATAGCTCATAACTTAGTGTGTTAATGCTTCACAGATGCTGGTTAAAAAAAAAAAAAGATTTTTGAGACACACACACACAAAGAGGTGCACACAGCAAGCAGCATGAGCATCAGATTGACCTCAATTGCTCTTACACCCAAGTCCCACAGAATTGACACTGTATATATATAGGGGCCAGGTGAGTACTACATAGGTACAATTGAAGAATACTGAGTGGAGGTATTCACTGTTGTTATAGCAAGCAGTATGAAACCTCTTTGAGAGACATTAATTACTTCATCCCTCAAATTTGCTTGCTATCAAACAAACCCCTCCACCACCACCAAAACAGCTTGGGTATGGAAAATTCAGGGTCTTCCATTCTTGGCATTCTTAGCAAAAGCCCACAAGGACACACAAAGCCCAAGATGGATTGTTTCTTCCCGCAAACCATCCCATTACCATACACCTTCCTGGCTGAACTTGAATTTTCATATGACATATGCCACTCCATTAGCCTCCCTGATTAATCTGACTGCCAGAGATTAGGGCCAAATCTGTTTTATTTGCCTCATACAGCATTTAATTAATGATACTGTCAACAAGACTCTAAGCAATAGGATGAGGTCAGCATGTAATATTGATTTTCAACTCTATTCCCCAAGGTCCTGGACTCAGCAATTGAACAAATCCCAAGGGGTACCAGCAGGTATTATTTCAGACAGCTGAGATGTAGCCTAAAGCCAGTCTGTGACTTACACAAGGGCACTTAGGCCCACGTGCTGATTCTTTGATGTCATTACAAATAATCACAGGGGTAATAGATGAGTAATCCTCACCCTCAAAAGAAGGACATTCTTTCACATACAAATATATAATACATAGGAACACGCTTCACTCCAGTTTGGAATTTGTTGTTGAACTTGATGTAGATCGTGGTTATGTTTGCTTGGTTAGTGTGGTACATTGCCCAATGTCCCAGAGTTGCAGCTCTGATTACTGTGTGTAGCAACCCAAAGCTACTTGGGCATCAGAAGAAGCATATACATTTGTATCATTAGGATTGAAACAAGATCTTAGGGGTCCCTCTGTTGAAGGTTTAGAAGGGGACAGGTTCAGAATCTACCATTGATGCTGTCAGGCATGACAGAGAAGTTCAGGATCCACCAAGTGCTCAGAGTTTTTATAGCATGTAGACAAATCCAGTGGTGCATTAAATTGTCAGCTGCAGATGCTGCTAGATTCAGTTAGACCATCTGATTGTTTGCCAGTCTGCAATGCTGTGTCTAGGGGACAAGGAGAATATGAATTGCCCCCTTTCCCTGAACCACCTGGGGTCTACAGTGTCCTGTCCTCAGGTGCTAGGATTGTTGTTCTCCCTCCATCGCCATGAAACTGGTGTGCCCCATCCTGGGAGCTGTAACTTTACTTTTTCTCCAGTCATCTGTTTGAACCAATACCTTTCAGTGACAAGAGTCAGATATAAATAGGAAATGGCCATTTAAAAGACTGACAGCAATCTATTATATCTTCTAAATTTGTCCACGTGGGCCATTGGTAGAAGAATCAGTAGGCAGTATTTTCAACCAAGTAAGTGGTCATTGTCTTAATGATTTAGGACTGTGTCAATTCAATAAAAGAATCCACATAGCTGAGTCAGAGTTAAGTTTTAATCCCTTAGTCTCCCCTATAGGTAGGCTACCACTCAGCGTGTATGCAAATCAAGCTGGTCTGGAATCATCATTAGGGGAAAGAAAGAAACTTCAGGCACATTATGCAGAATTATGAATTTTCAAAATAATCTATATGACCCTTCACCCCTTTCATCCCGATCATTACCCAGGAGGTGGCCTACACAAGATTAACCTTTTCTGATGGTGGCTATATTTTGTGCCCTAACTGCCTCAATAAGGTGTGTGGACCAGAAAGAAGTGAAGGAGATATAGTTACAAATCTTTTGAGGTTGGGGCACCTGGGTGGCTCAGTGTGTTGGATATCAGACTCTTGATTTCGGCTCAGGTAATGATCTTGGGCTAACCCCATTGGGCTCTCTGGAGAATCTGCTTATTCTTTTCCCTCTGCTCCTCCTCTGGCTCTATCTCTTTCTTTTTTCTTTTTTTTTCTTTTCTTCTTTTTATCTCTTTCTCTTTATCCAACCCCCTCTCAAATAAAGAAGTAAATAAAATCTTGGAAAAAAAATCTTTTGGGATTGATTTTTCAAAAGTCTACCCTGCATCGCTCAAACTTGCTTGCTGTAAGAAACCACCCTGAATATTGGCCCAGGTAATGAAGGGTTAGGGTCTTGCCTTCTTGGTACACCCAGAGAGAATATGCAGACTGACTCTCAGGGAAGATTGATTCTCTGACACATGCCCATTTATCTGTTTTTCATTATTCATCACCTCCCAGTACCTGTCCATGTTAGAATTACCTTCCTATGGTATATTCTCAGCCAAGTCCCTCTACTTCTGCATTGGATCTTCAGTGACTCAAGGACTTTTCTTTACCAGTTATTCCTTCTAAATCTTACATCATTGATTTCTACTCTATTCTAAATCACTCTCATCAATTTGGTTATCTTCCATCTGAAAAAACAAACATCTCTAGAATGCATCTCTAGGTATCATCCTACTTCTCTATGCTAACTTCCTCCAGAGAGATGTCTATACTTACTCTACTGTCTCACTCTCTTAACCGTCTCCAGTCAGGCTGTTCCCATAGCTTCAGTGAAAACCTTCTCGTCAACAATACCCATTTTGCCAATTCAAAGCTTAGTTTTTGGTTCTCATCTTACTTGACCTGTCACTACTATTTTACAGCTGCTCTCCCCCATGTTCTGGATACAATGTCTTTATTTAAGATCTGTCCCCTTTTCTTCTTACTCACTGCCATTCTATTGGTTTTGCCTCATTTCTTAATCTCTAAATGCCAGAGTCCCCTAAGATTCAGTCTTTGGGCATCTTCTCTTTTCCATCTACACTCACTCTCTAGGAAATCCATGCACTGTCTTGACTTTAAATTTATATAGATATTTCTAACACTAAAACTTTTGTCTCCAGCTCTAGCCTCTTTCCTGAGCTTTCCTTAGCTTTTCCACTTAGAAAATGAAAATTATTTTCAAACATAATTGACCCCAAATGAAACTTTTAAAATTTTTCTTTCTCCATGCATACATTTCAAAACAAGAAAAGCAAAGCAAACAAGCAACAACAAAACTAATAACTACAACAGTGAAACAAAAATACTTTTTTCCCCTATTTTGATAATGTTAGCAATATTCACCCAGTTGGACCAAAAATTTAAGAAGTCATATTTGATTTCTTTCTTTGACTTCACATCCAATTCATCTTCAAGTTTTATAGGCTTCTCCTTCAAGATGTATCCCAAGCATGACCAACTCTCCCCACCTCTTCCATTTCTACTTTAGACCAAGCTGCTGCCATATCTTACCTTAACTACTGCAATAGCTATCTAGATTTTTTGGGTGTTTCTATTCTTAACTTCTTAAATTTGTTTTCTGTGCAGCTGTTAAAGTAACTTTTAATGTACAAGGGATCATATAGGTCTTCCATTCAAACAATCCAATGGTTCCCATTAGACTGCGTAAAACCCATATTCCTTAACATGTTCGACAAGCTCCTGACCTTGGCCTTCCTCTCCAAAATCACTTCCTGACTTCTCACTCTATTTCCTCTAACTAGACTGGTTTCTTGGAGTTCCTTGATTAGGCCAAACTTAGTCCCAAATTGGAGGCTTTACATTTACTTTTCTTTCTTTTTTAAATATTCCAAGGCATCAAGAAGGTGTTTCATTTACTCTTTTAGATCTTTGTTCAAATGCCACTTCTCCAGAGAGGTCTTTCTGGACTTCACTAAATTAAATGCCCCCACTCTACACTCCAACATATACATACACATACTCTATTTCTTTTTTTTAAAGATTATTTATTTACTTATTCATGAGAGACACACACAGAGAGAGGCAGAGACATAGGCAGAGAGAGAAGCAGGCTCCATGCAGGGAGCCTGATGTGGGACTTGATCCCAGGACCCTGGGACCACACTCTGAGCCGAAGGCAGAGGCTCAACTGCTGAGCCACCCAGGTGTCCCCACATACGCTATTTCTTCACCTGAATTAATTTCTTCATATTATTTATTACTACATGATCGATGCACACATGCACACGTGTGCACACACACACACATTTGTTGATTTTTAGCTCCCCCTCCCAGCCCTGACTAGAATTGTCCACTATGAAATAAGTTTTGAATGTTTTGCTGATGAAGTAGCCCCAGGACCCAGCACAGTGCCTGGTTCATAATAGGAGGCCCAACAAATATTTATTGAATATAAAAGCTGAAACCATTCAATGGAAGCTTCAGTCAAATCTCAGAACTCTCAGGGGGCAAGTACTGATCATCAGTCCACATATCAGGTAAAATTTTACTCTCAGCAGCTGAAAACAGTAATGAATCCTAGGGAGATTCTTTCATTCTCCTAAACCAAGTATAGTTAGTTGCGGTTCAGAATTCTTGCCCCAAATATGGTCTATGCTAACTTTGATAAATTAAGTTTTCCATGCTAGCTGACATCATAATTTTTAAAAATGTGTTCTGTATATTTCTGATTGATCTTCAATTTTTAGGAGCATCTAACATCTTTAAGTTTCTCAGTTCCAACTTTCTTCTTGTCAAGAATTTAAAGATTTGCAAAGAAAAACTCAAACACATATGAGCTTGTATTTTTTATAAGAAATCTTTTTATTAAAAGTGAAATCTTTTAAAATTTGTTTGAACTCTTTTTTTTATGATTTCATGATCTCTTTTTTTTTTTTTAATGGATCATGCCAACTCTATACAAGTTCTTGGGAATGCGATTACAAGCACTTTATAGCTTAGGGCAAAGTTGCCCTGTCTTTATGCCTACTATTTCCCTCTGGCAGGAAGGGAAATGAGTCAAATGAGTATTTTTAGTTTACTGGTTTGCGACCAAAGTAACTTTACCAGTTAGATGTTGTTATATGTCTACCCTTGTCGAGTTGGCTTCTCAAGGCAAGGGCACAAGGTTTTGTTGACATATAACAATTTTTAAACCTTTTTTTTCCATTTTGACTTCCTGGTTGATCTCCCATAGTGTGTGAGGGGGGATACAAAAGGATAGGATAAGACTGTGTGTGGGTAGGCTGGCACATATGAAACTTTCAGTACTTTCCAAGTATCACACAATGATGCAGATGCTAGCCAACTGCTTAAGATTTTATAAGTCCTACCACGTAAATTAGGCTGCTCTCTACAGACGTCAATTTTTATTTAAATTGGATTCACAGTTTAGATCAAGAGCTCTTTATTGTTTGAATTTTTCCAGATAATTATTAAATATCTGTTTTATAGACAGAGATTAGCCTGATATACTCCCATTTTTCTTCATACTTGATCTTTCTCTCTTGTTCATTCTTGCTCCCATCTCTCTCTCTCTTTCAGTTATAGTCATTCTTAAGAAATTCACTAAAATTTTACATGAAGGATTCCTCGATCCAAAACTCTGTCAAACCTTCTTAACAAAAATGGATGTATTTTTGATGCATCTGAGATGTACTTTTGTAAATTTCAGGCTTGTTTTTAATTCCTCTGCTGGTAGTCTCTGACCCCAAAAAGAAAGGTCTGAGTGAAACATTTCGTAAGTGTCACAGATACTCAACTGTTATAAGCTATCTGTGTTTTGCTTTCCTCAATGGGTTTTCTTCAAAAACATCTCTCTCAAAATTGTAGTTTAACTTCTACTGAAAAACTGTCATAATTCAGATATGATGATTTTACTTCCTTCTTTTTTGTTTTGTCTTCTGTAAATAATTTATTGAAGTATAACACACAAGCAGAAAAGTGTATACTTCATACATTCGTAGCTCAATAAATTTGTTAGCTACTTTCCTTTGAAGGGGGCAACTAGATAGGTAGTAACCAAAACTCAGCTCAGTAAAAGGAGTGATTTTCAAATAACTAAAGCTGTCTATAAATGGGACAAGCATCTTTGTGATGAAATAAGATTCTGCATGATTGGAATTATTTTTCATGAGTAGGAAAGATGAGATCTTGCATTGAATGATAGGTTGGACTAGATGACCTCTGATTTTTTTCAACTCTAAGAATGTATGAAAAAACAAACTGAAGATCAGTGTCCTAGAGGTTGCATCAAGGCAATTATAAATGTGCATAATGAAATTCTATTTTCTAATCATCAGAGAAGATGATATTTAACAGGTCTTTAAAAATGACTTTTTAAGACCATTCAGTAAGTTAATTGAAAGAAGAGTGGGTTGGGTTTTTGTTTTGTTTCCTACATTCATAGAATATTATATTGTAAATTAGGAATATTATCACTGAAGTCTGGGGCTGAAGGTTAGAGTAAGTTTCATAAAGTGAAAGATGTATATCTAATCCTATTATTTGGGTGAATTTTGACCAATAGCAAAATCTGTATGTCTCCTCTGATTAAAGCTAACACAGTTTTATTTTAACACAAAGATGTTACCTGGGTGATGACTATAAAACTTTTTCATAGCTATGTATCCCAAATTCAAAAATAGAATTAAGATTTCATTTTTGTGTACTTTTTCATGGTGAGACATTTGTTTCTTTAATATTCTTCCATATGGTGGCCATTTCATTTTGTGATTTAAATGTTTTAATAAGCTATTTTGTTTCAATGATTTAATAAATAAGAAAAGAGGAAAATAAAGACAAAAATTTGTCTAATTTTCTCCTTAACACCTGGGTTCTAGAAAGTCCAAGGTGATTAAATTGAAGGCAGCATTGCTTTTGAGTTACCTATTAAACAATATTCTGGAATATCATCAAAAGTTTTGGCAAAGAAGAATCATTTTTGGATGGGAGGTTAAACAAAGGCCCCGGCCTCAAATTTATCTATGTCTTTGAGTGAGTTTTAACACCATTGACCTGGCCAAACTCCAATAACATTCATTATATCTTGCCTGTCTCAATCGACCTTGAAATTTTAATAAGGCCCTATATTTCTTGTCTTAACCCACTTTCATAATATTGCTTGGAGCAGCCATCCAGCTGTGGTTTTTCACTTAAGTAGCTAGATTTATCTAGCTGTTAAGGGCATCCTTGTATCTCTTATTCCCCCACAGAAGCAAGAAGAAGCTCAGTGAATTTGTTCCAGTGAAAAGATTTGAACAGCTTAGACAAATAGGTAAGAAAATCCAAGTAAGATAATCCAATTTCTTATACTGCATTCATTAGGAAAAATGATAGAAGCAGGCACCCAGCTGAGCACTTAACTTCAACCACAGTTAAATTCTGCAAAGCCCCAAAAGGTAAAATGTTACAAGAAATTAAAACACCGGGAAAGCTTTACACCAAGATACATTCCAGATCATCTGAAGCCTTTTGCCTTTGAATTCTCACAGTTGGCTCTTGGGCGCTTTGATCCATCCTGTCTGAACACATCACCATGCCAAGTTACACAAAGCAGCCCAGCAGGACTGACAAGGCCCAGGAGCCAGTGCAAGTGTGTGTCTGGCGCATCTCTTCTAGTTGAACTGTCCTCATTGGTGAGGATTTTTAGCATGCAAACCATGTACCTAAGAACAGTAGGAAAAGAGAAGAGATTCCTCAGCTCCTTCTTGTTTCTAGGGAAGGATATATTTCCTTTCATGACCCCACTATCTCATCTGACAACCATTCCCTTTTGAATTAATACTCTTAGATCCTGTAAGATCATTAATTAATATCAACTTCATGAATCTTCATCTAAGCAATACCTCACTAGACCTTTCAGTTTCCATTAAATGGGTTCCCCATTCTGATTTTCTCTCATTGTCCCCCTTTTCTTATTTTAACTTGCTCAAGCAATGTATATTGAAGAAATTAGAGGATTTTTCGGTGATTTTAAGGAATAAATTGGAATAGAGAAATAAGAGAAGTTTAGACTACTTGAGTCACTCAGATTGTCTGCATAATCCCCATTTACTTAATATTTTGTAGGCAAGTGTAGATTACAAAAAGTACGCTGAGACAGTATTCTTTCAGTTGCACAGAGTAAGTATATAACCCTTCAACAGGCCAACCCCAAATGCAGTTGAAAACCTACGTATAATTTTTGACTCTCTCCCCACCAACAAAATTTAACCACTTAGTAGCCTACTGTTGACTAAAAGTCTTACCTACAACATAAATAATTGATTAACACATACTTTCTATGTTTACATGTATTACACACGGTCTTCTTACAATAAAGTAAGCTAGAGAAAAGAAATGTTTTTAGGGAAATCACAGGAAGAGAAAATACATTTACAGTGCTCCTGTATTTATTAAGAAAAAAATCTTCATGTAAATGGACCTGCACAGTTCAAGAGTCAACTGTAAAGATTCTCTATCTTTAACTGTAAAGATAAAAAACAAAGGTTTTTTATATGGAGAATTTAGATGTAAATTTAATTTGTATATGTGCAATGAAAAGTGCCTCCACAATGAACATAATTATGGTTTGTTCTATGTAGCAAATTCTCTAGCTGTAATGTGTACAATTGATATGGTCAAACCAATAACCCATAGAAAATGGTTAAAGACACAAGAGATTATGCACATAGCCTTTGATTTGTCAGATAACAGTACAGCTCATTGCAGTAGTAATAATGAGCATTGTTCTTGTCTTAAATCAATATAAAAACTTTCCACAGCCACTTAATGCACAGGAAAAATTTTAGAAATTTACACATTGATTGGCAAAGTCAAGTACATACCGACCATGAGATAGCTGAACTTCTTAAAAATGTTCTGCACTCTTTAATGTGAGGGAGCCAAATAATTTATGGGCTTTGGGGAGTAAACTCTAGTCTGCAGATGTGCTTGATGCTTTCCAAACAGCCTCTCCTCCCCTAGGCCATAGGAGTTTGACTCAATAGGTCGTGTTCAAATACATACGGTGTGCCTAGCACTGTGCTGGGAATTCCTTATTGAGCAAAATGCAGTGGAATTGTGATGATGGTTGAAAGCATGGGCTGTGGAGCCAGACTTCCTAAATGTGAAGGCAGATTATTCTGTGTTCTTCTATTTCCTCACTTACAAAAAAAAAAAACAGGTAATAATAATAATGTAATTTACAGAGTGGTTGTAAGGAATAAATGATGATAATATACACCAAATTTCAGCTGTTCAGAAGAGAACAGCTTCTGGCTCACAGAAAGCCCAATATAAGTATTTTCCATCACGATGTATCCCCCTTGAGCCTAGGGATTGGCGGGCTCACATTTTTTTCTCCAATATTTTGCACCATGCCTGGTACAGACTTAAGAGTCAATAAAGTATGTGATAGATGAATGAATGAAAAAAGTTTTCTTTTAATGATACATAGACAACTCAAATTTGTTAATTCATTCAATAATTTATACTTTTGTTAGTATAAGAAAGTAAATATCAGATCATTGATTCTACAATGATCATTCTAAGATGATAAAACATTTTCTAAAGAACCATCTATATAGAGTCTATTTTTAACGCCAAATGAACCTGTTTCTCAATTGTATCCAGCAGAAGCTACAAAGAAAATATGCCAAAACAAAAAGTGTCATTAAAAAACCATATGTGTATGCATCTGAATGTACAATAATAAACAACTCTTGATCATGCATTCAAAAAATATTTATTAAGAGCAGACGTTTTGCGAGGCACTGCTGCATGCCCTGAAATAACTAAACAGACAATAATCTTTGCCATCATGTAGCTTATATTCTAGGGAAGGAGAAAGACAATAAAGGTAAACTTACTAGAATTCATTTTCAGGGTGTATTTTGCTGCTCTTTTAAACCTCTCTGACCTGTCCAGATGCAGGCCTGTTCCAAATCAACCATTCTACAGGAGTTAGAGTTCTTCTGTAAGAGAAGTAGAAAATTGGTAACTGCCCTCAAAATATCTCCTAGGATAAGGTTATAGGTCTGCTGGTTTTGCTGCAGAATTCTGGAGGTCTGTTTCAGAATTTTTCATAGACTTGAATGGGCCCACAATTACAGTTTGAGAATTCTTCACCCTCCTATGCTATTCTCCACTCCTAGTTGCTTATCCGTCTCTCCCCTTGCCTTGTGGGATAAATGGATCTTCTTTTAGTAAACACATAAAATATCTATATTGCTGTAGGCTTTCCATATGGACCCATACTAAGATTGTTGATACTTGGGAAGGCTGAAAAATAGGGATCATACTAACAATTCTTAAAATTTTCTAAGCTTCATCTCTGTGTGGTCCAGATACCTCTGGACAGGTTACCCTCTCTTTCTGCCTCTTGAAAATACCTCTACATGGCTATGAATAAGCATGCTCAGAAGGTTGAATTAAGGACCTGCTACACACAGAAATTCTCTACTTTTTCAAGACAACTCCTACTTAAATCACTCTTTGTTAAATTGTCCAATGTTCCTTTTACAAAGACCTTTTTTAGATATTTTAGAGTTCAAAGTTGAAAGACATGTCTTTTGACAATGTGATATGCTCCCTCCTTCTTGGGCAATGTGGTCCCTACAAATTCATAATATTTCCCTTTTTGTGTTGGCTGCCATGAGGCTCAGGATTCATTTTCTCTTCAGTGTCAATAAGTTTAAGTTTTCCAAGCTTCAGTTTTCTGGGACACTTATTCTCCTCTTTATACATTTTCATGTTATTAAAATAACCTGTTGCATTTCCGTTTTACTGACTACCAGTTTATTTGAAATGATGGCTTTTAGTGTAAGCTAGAAAAAGTATAAGTCCTTTTGCAAATGGAAAGAGAATAAAGAAGCAAAGAAATAATTCCAGACAATGGCTATTAAGTCTTAAAACCAGCAGAAATTCATAAGAGCTTTGCAACAGGCTCAAATAAGCTAAATGCAGAAAATGAGGGCCTGGGGCCAAATTTTTACTTTGGATGTGGCTTAGTTATAGCAGACCCAATAATTTTAAAAGAAAAACAAGTCACTAGCATTTAGAAGTTAGAAGATTCCAAGAACAAAACTGGATTTCTGACTTCTCTTGAATGGTCATGATGGTTTATGGTAATTACATTCTCTCTGTGCCAGGTACTGTTCTAATATTTAATCTTCTAGAAAGTCCTCTGACGTGCTACCCATATTACTGTCTACATTTCACAAATGAGGAAATTAAGGCATAGAGAGATTCAGTTACTTATTTTCCAGGATCGCACAGTTCACAAATAGCACAGCTGGCACCTGAACGTGGCTCCCGCTGGGCTCCAGACATTCCCAGATAGGCCGTGCTGTTACCTGAAAAGGAAATCCAAAGGCCTGGACCCACATTCCCACTTGACAACCTGGCATCAGTAGCCAGAACTCCAACAGTCTTGCCTCTTCAGATGATCCCCCGGTGTTTGCAGGCATTTCGGTTTATGACTCTTGTCTTAATTCTAAGTTTAGAGTATATAGGCTTGAGGAGGGAGCTGCACTTTGAATGCATTTTCTGCATTCCTAGGTGTAGTCTTTGCTTGAAGTTAATTAACATTCATGAGTCCCACGGGCCTTGAGAGTTCCTGTGAAGTCCTCAACACTGACACTTAAATGGGCAAATGAGAACCAAAATACATCTCACCGTTGCACAGCACATAAAAGCCGCTTTACCTCAATTATTCCCCAAAGCATTTCACGCTTAATTGTTTCACATTTACAGATAATAAGGACATGAATGACCACATTTGCATATTTATATTGCTCATTTGCCCTGTATGCAGTAGTCACTGCTTTAGAAGGATTTGTATACCACCTGTTCTCCATCAGTTATCTTTTCTCTGTGGTAAAGATTCTTGGTTAGAAAAAAGTGAAAGTAAAACTAATCTCCTTCATTAAAGGTGGAGAGACTTTTAATAAAATGGGACTAGCTCTGCACTTCAGAGGATAAGCAGAAACCTTTGAAGGATTTTCTGTCTGAGGAGTTTCCAGGGAGGAAAGGATGTAATTTAGTCAGCGACTCAGCTAAGCTCATTAATTCAGGTAACTTGTTTCTAAAAAGGGAACTTTCCTCTGAAATGCTGCTATTGCAGACCGTTTTTTCCCCCCTCCATCTCCCAACTTCTAGCCCCCGAGACAAACCACTATTGTTAATTAGTTGAATTAGTTGTACATTATCATTTGTTAAAATTGCATTCCTGATTCCCAAATTGTAATTTAAATTTAAAAAAAGCAATGAGAATTGCTTTTCCCAAAATAATGTGTTTTTTTTTAATGCAAGTAGATAAAGGAAGCACTTCTTGAAACTGCTCTTTGTTATTCTCTTTGATATTCTATCAGGAAAGTATATGTCTATAATGTAGGACATAAAACTGTGAAATAGGAAGTAAGTTTTTGGATTTCTCTCTGTTTTTAGTTTTTTTCCTCATATCACCCCAACTCTTTATGGTGCCAAGTTCAACAAGTTATTTATAATAGTAATAGCAATAATATATGAGAACGTATTATACTATAATAATATGTATTCTACACATATCAGTATTAATAGGATATGTAGATATTAATACATGGCATTAATTACTAATCATACTAATCATGTTAATTACATTATTGATTATAATAAATATGTTAATTATCAATTATATGCTATAAATATATCATTGTTATCATTAGTTTTATTTTTCTATTATAATTTTTAGGCAACTTTTAATTCTCTTGTATTGGCTGATGATGGTCAAAGGGCACAAACTTTATTTATAAGATGAATAAGTTCTAGGCATCATATGTTGAGCATGGTGACTGCAGTTAACAATAGTATATTGAATACTTGAAGGTTTCTAAGAAAGTAGAGATTAAAAGTTCCCCCCAAAAAAAAGTTCTGACCACACAGAAGTAAGTATGTGAGGTGCTGGCTGTGTCAGCTAACCTTCTCGTGGTGATCATTTCACAATACATTCGTATATCAAATCATCACATTGTACACCTTAAACTTACACGAAGTTATATGTCCTTTATATCTCAATAGCTGGAAAAAAATCTGGGAAGCTAGAAAAAAAGAGAAAAAGCTGGA
Source organism: Canis lupus baileyi (assembly GCF_048164855.1). Taxonomy (NCBI): domain Eukaryota; kingdom Metazoa; phylum Chordata; class Mammalia; order Carnivora; family Canidae; genus Canis; species Canis lupus. Next base: position 76,107,739 of record NC_132843.1, read on the forward strand.
AAAAAAGAAAATTTCCTATTTAAAATATTTAAATATGTTCTTTTTTTTCCTCATGAAAAGACAACCCAGGGGTGTCTCTCCTTGATTTTCAGTGATCAAATACCTTTCTGATAGACATTTCCTGTTAAAACTATTTATTATTTTCTAGCCCAAGGCCGTTAAGAATATTCTGTGATAGGATTTAATAATAAGGTTATACAAACACAGTCACTTATCCATTGCAGATTCATACATCTTAGAGTGAAATTCGAAGAAAAAAAGTCATAGGAATTGTTGAAATACTTTCCCAAGAAACTATTTCCCTAGGCAAGAGTTGAAGGCAGAAACAGTTCTGTGGTAAACAGCACAAGGGATTACATGCCAATTGCAATTAGAAGAAGCACGAGAAGTCACCTAGAGACCAGAAACACAATTCCTTTTATGGCATATTAGAAACAACCCAATCTCTCTCAATAGTAGTATTCATCAAACAGCTAACATTCTGAAATTCCCTTAAGAGATTGTTGGAGTGAAAACAAATTTGTTTTTAGTGTGGTATCCTCAGGAAAGAAGCCTTATAAAATCATTTGCCTTGTTGGCCTGTCCACCTCCTATAATAACTATTGATCCCATAGGCTAATTTCACCCAACTTTGATAGAGGGTCAAAGGGTCTACAGCTGGACAGAGTCTCATAAATTTCTTGTAGTTTCTTCTGATCCCTTCAGAAGAGTTGCTTAATGATATCATTTCGAAGAGCATAAAAAAGCAAACCAAGCTTCTGCTGTGAAGTTGTCACTGTAATGGAAGATGATTACATCAGAAGTTCAAATGGAAAAGAATGTTTGTAGTTGCCTTGTAGTTTCCTGTTAACAAGCAAAGTGAGCATCATATGTAACTCCACAGACTAGCAGGCATCTTTGCTTCTGATCGTTGCATTCTGAAACTTTATTATAAATTCCACTCTTGGGTTTTGCACATCTGAGTGTCTGACTTCTTGTTGTTTACAGTTGAACTTAACCAGTTCCCAGAAGTGTATTGCCATAATGCAAAGGCTTTCTAAGAGGTGTTAGTGAGTCAGATTATAGACGGCACAAACAAGAATTAAGAAAAGTGTCAGGAAGGAAGCAGTAGACCTTTCTACAATAATACATACCAGGGTGATAAGTCAAGTTCAAGTCTTGGCTAGAGTAGTAACTGAGAGGGCCCAGGTCTGAATGTGCTGGGGAATCTGCTTTCAGAATTTGCTGCTGAAATTTGACAAAGGCACAATTTATTCCAAGGAATGTATTCACAGTTAGGGATGAGCCAGGGGAGGTCTTTCAAGGCTGGTACAGGATATAACATCTTGTGGTACCCAAACCTCACGAACTGAGGAACTCAAGAATCCGGCTAGCACCTCATCACATTCAATTAGAGGTACCAGGATGGCGTGGCTAACACCTGAGGGCCTTCCTCTACTCTTCCTCTACACCTGTGGTTTTAATTTTTCTCTCTGATGACAAGGCAGGAAACCAAAAATACATGCATACAATTATATGTATATAAATTTTAATATGAAGTTTAATATAAAATCTATTTTGGGGTTTTAGATTTCAATTTATATATATTATATGTATATAATTTTCCCACTTGCAAGTGAGGAAAATAGCACCTAATATCTTGCTCTAGCTAAGACCTCAGAGATTGTATAGCTGGATGAGAAGCCCTGCAGGTTAACAGGATCCTAATTATAGACAGCTGGAATAAGGCTTGGGTTGGATAGGAAATGAAGCTATGAAGATGGTTCAAATGCTTTTCTTTCATAATTTCCATATTTCAGTCCTTTCTACTCAAACACACTCTAAGCAGTAAACACAATCTAGCATTATATTTACAGTGTAAATATAATACTAACTTGGGAGTTGGCCAGATTGGAAAGTGTATATTTAAATTTTTTGGAAAATAGTCCAAATGGTGACAAATATACTTTACACTGATATTTGGAATGTTAGCTTCTCTTAGGTGTAATAAGGATTTCTCTTGGTACTATTACTAGATATTCATTTTCCAAACTCTGTGAGCAATATTGTTGAATGCCAAGAAAAGACCTAAGGAACTATACAGGAAGAAGGAAATGGGATGAATTGTTTCCATGAAACTACTGCTTCATAAAATGTGGAACAGCCGAGCTCTAAATCCTCACTTAAATGAATCAATATGACTACAGAGAACTTATAATGAAATATAACTGTAAGAAATGCTATGGATCAGATATAAGATGTGCAACTGGATAGAAATTCGACAGATCTTCAGTGGACCAGGGAAGTTGCCCTCATAAGGAAATTAAGTCTTAGTGGAAATGAGAAAGTGCAACTGCATATGTGGAAATTTCATTTTCTGGAGCTGCCACCACAGTAGCCAAGTAGGGAATCAAGTTACAAATGCAGGTAGTCTTTAAATTTGGCACCTGATGACATAAGGCCCAGGGAGAAGGTGCTTCCTGGCTCTCAGAGAATATATATATATATGGATATTACTACACACCATGTATGCATATATATACATATATAGTATCTATCTACTATATGCTGTGTAGTGGTATCCAAACATATACCATATACCATATACATATACCATGTGATTAAGTTGAATGTTTCTATTACAACATAAATACAAATTAGGACTGTAAATCAAGTTACAGTTTTCTCATGGCATTAAAAATGGATTAAAAGTTAAAAATACAGGCAAAAGAAGCACAGGAATGAATGCAAGACAAAAAAATAGGGTTGCTCTCTCAATGTTTTATCATCTTTTCTAGAAGTAGTCATGGGAACAAATACAAACCATTGTTTCTTAAAAGCTAGGCCTGCTGCTGCTAAAATAACAAGATCCCAGCCTCTGCAATGTGCTAGGTGGAGAATCCACAGTAAAGAGCATGGAGCCTAGCAACAGCATAGCAAAAGAAGGGGTGGCTAGAGTTGCTCAGTAGCTAATATTTGCAGTTAAATTGCTGGGCTGTTTTCAATTTTCCTTTGCAAATCTAGATGAATGTACCAGGTACCCTTAGCACTACTAATTGCTTAAAAAGTGTTCATGTTTTTCAAAGGATAAAAATTCATTATTTAAGAGGTGAAACTGGTGGGGAAAAAATACTTACTATTATTTTACTTAAGGTCTAAGGATTTAGGGATTTTAGTAATCAAACTCTTACAGAAAAGTATTGCCCAGATAGTCCAAACTAGTACCACAGATCCTGTTTCACCCAATGGAATTTAAAATGTTTGGGTTATGACATATTATTCTAATCAAAGCCCTTTATAAATTCTACTTCCATTAGCAAGAATGGAATTTTTATGAAGATCAAGTCACATTGGTGTGTTTTTTCACTTTATTTTTTTCCAAACTGCTTACCTCGACAAAATGCACTTTGGAAAACAGAATAAAAGGAGGTGAATATATAGCAATAAAAGGTGCTTCTGTTAAAATATTTTTCTTTCAAAATTCCAAAGTTCCAAAATAAAGGTCTCAAGACCAATCTTAAAATCTCACATTATATATAGCATTCATGCATCATTTAAAAATTTCCTATAAAACTTATGAAGTTTTGAGTGGTATTATATATATATATATCTAATATCTACATATTATAGATAATATAAAAGTACTTATTTTGTACCTATTAAAACAAATTATAATTATATACATTAATTTGTATAATTAGCATTTATAATTTGTTTATCCCCAAATCCTAAAAACCTTACTTTCAATTTGTTTTTTGCCATTTCTTTGGAGGAATCTCTCTTATTTCAGTCTTATTAAAGTCACTTTTAATGCAGGGTCATCATTCTGGTCAATGATAGGATTAACTGTCAGTCTCTATTTTTGTAGATTTGGTGATAACATTTTTATTCAGCAGTTATCTAAACCATTCACAGAATCCCTATTTTATACCAGAAGAGCACCTGTATTAGGTTGTGCTCAAATGAGACAGAGTATCTCTAAGTTTTATGTCTGTGTTTTTTTTAATAATAAATTTATTTTTTATTGGTGTTCAATTTACCAACATACAGAATATCACCCAGTGCTCATCCCGTCAAGTGCCCCCCTCAGTGCCCGTCACCCATTATGTCTTCATTAGCTCCTACGGCAACAAGAGAGAGAGAAATAACTCTAACCTACTCTAAAATCAAGAAGTATTGTTTACACCATTTTGTTTTCATATCAGCCCTGGGATGTACTTATTATTATCAGTCTTGTAGAGAGAAGAATTGTTGGGCTCCAGTGGTTAAGTGACTTTCCTGAGGTTAGAGTTTCCACAGGAAGCTAGAATTTGAAGAGAACTACTAATGGATATCTCCAGAGCATATGCAGCAGAAAGACTATTTGAAAGAAATAACTTTCTGCTCCATAAATGAAAATTATCTAATAACTTTGTTATTTTCCAACATTATTCAAAGTGATAGTTGAATGAAATAACTTTATAAAAAGGTTTCTTCTGACCTTTAAGTAAGGTACGTTATAGCTGAAACTATTTGAAACTCTGAAAGTTTCTGTAAATGAAAACAAGAAACACATTAGTCCTAAGCCAGAAATGTTTTCCCACCTTGGATGCAAGCAATTGGTGAGTTGCTTAGGAGGTTGCATAATATTCACTATGGAACTGTAAAAACAGAGACGACTACCTCAAATAAAGCCCCAAGTTGGGGGCACCTTGATGGCTCAGTGGTTGAGCACCTGCCTTTGGCTCAGGGCATTTTCCTGGGGTCCAGAGATTGAGTCCTGCATCAGGTTCCTGCAGGGAGCCTGCTTCTCCCTCTGCCTATGTCTCTGCCTCTCTCAGATCTCACATGAATAAATAAATAAAATCTTAAAAAAAAGTACCCCCCCCAAAAAAAAGCCCCAAGTTGGAGCATGAGAGAAAAGCTGTATAGCAATAAATTAGGTTGTGTTTCTACACCCCTCCCACCTTTTTACAACCTTAAAGAATCCCCAGGTCTCGCCTGTGATCTGATCCTCCTTCCTTGCCCCCTCTACCTAACACCCTTTCTCTGCTGGCACCAACCCTCCAAGCTATACACACACACACACACACACACACACACACACACACGGCACTTGTGTGAATTTTCTGTTCTTTAATTGATGCCAAATAACTGCCTTGAGTAAAACAGGATATTGCTGGTGGTCCAAAGACTAGGTAAAGGGATCCTGTGTGCCTGCTTTCTCCTGGCTGGGAGATGTGAGGAAACAGCATGGATGTTGCTTGCCTTTTGTTCTAGTTCAGGGACCTGAAGGAGGTGTTATTAAATTTTTGAAATGTAGTCAACAACCCAAAGGCATATAAATAAGTTCCAGAAAGAATATCAAATCAGACAAAAACTGAGAGACAGCAAAAAGATTATTTCAAACCAATGGGGAAGGGCAAGTGCTAAAGCTCAGAATGATACACTATGAAGTCATACACAGGTAGATGAATGATACAATAGATAATATGGGACCAGGGGTGTGTGTCAAGAACATCTTCTCCTCCTACCCTGTTAGCCTTTATAGGCAGAATTTCTCAATGTTCTGTCAGTTCAACATCATCAAGGGTTTACAGATGCCCTTTTTTCTTTCTTTTTTTTTTTTAGTTTCAACTTTTTATTTAAATTCTAGTTAGTTAATATATATGGTAAAATTGGTTTCAGGTATAGAATTTACTGTCTCATCCCTTACATATAACACCCAGCGCTCATCACCACAAGTGCCCTCATCAATACCCATCACCCATTTAACCCACCTCCCTCCATCAACCCTGAGTTTGTTCTCTATAGTTAAGATTCTCTTATGGTTTGCATCCTTCTCTCTTTTTCCCCCTTCCTCTATGTTCATCTGTTTTGTTTCTTAAATTACACCTCTGAGTCAGATCATATGGTATTTGTCTTTCTCTGACTGACTTATTTCAGTTAGCCTAATACACTCTTGATATATCTAAACAGATTTTCCCAAGCATGCAGTTAAGAATTTAACCAGGTCTTAGAAATTCGGTGGCCTATGAGCCAGCTGGGTTTCGGGAAAATTTCAGAGACAACTTTGTGTTTTCGGGGCTCATCCATTTCTCTGAGTTCCTGATAGAGCTTGGTCAGAGAATTTAAAGAGATGAGTATCATGATATACCAGGACAAACTGAACAAATGGTTACTATCCCTGGAGAAAAAATGAATTGCCCTTTGTCAATTAAAAATATACCATATAATTAAACTATGCTAAGTACTAAGGAGTATATAAATAATAGTGGGACTTGTCTTCTCCTCTCATAAAGCTTTTATTCTAATGAAAAAGGTAAGGCTCATGTAAACATAATGCTAGCCATCAGTGAGAGTCCTGTGATATGCCACAAGAGAAGGGTTCTAGGGAGTGAAAGGTTAACGCATATTGGGATAATCAGGGAAGACTTGTGATAAAGAAAAGAAATAGTAATCTGTTAGGCATTCACTCACAGACCAGCATTTGAAAAATCTGCCTTTTTAAAAGAACTCTCACTTAGACAAGGGCTTTGGTTGTATCTATAGCTTCTTCTCCTAGAGTGCCATTATCATTCAGTTCCTCTTTTTTTTTTTTAAGATTTTATTTACTTATTCATGAGAGACACAGAGAGAGAGGAAGGCAGAGACACAGGCAAAGGGAGAAACAGGCTCCATGCAGGGAGCCTGATGTGGGACTCGATTCCGGGTCTCCAGGATCATACCCTGGGCTGAAAGTGGAGCTAAACCACTGGGCCACCTGGGCTGCCCCATTCAGTTCCTCTTTATTCCTGTCTGCCATGCTTACAAGCAACAGCAGTAACAATAAAACTTAACCAGGTGTACAGTTCTCCTGGCTACTCTCATTTTTTCTTTCCTTTCCAGTTTCCTACATTTTGAGTCTTTAGTGATATCACAGTGGAGACCTAGCCTCACATTCAAGAAAGTTTTAAATTTCGATTTTTAAAGTTACCCCAAGAGTCTACTGTTTATATAGGCTGGTCCTGAACTATTAATTTAATTAAGATAAACATTTAATTCATAATCTAGTTCTTCACTTCTGTTTTTGTAGTTCTTCATTGTATAATATAATGAGAATTTCAGAAGTTAAAAAAAGCTCTGGTTTTGTCTAGAATGAAGAATTCTAGAAAGAACATCACTTCCAAAAAAAAAAAAATCACTTCCACCCTAACTATAAGACAAAAACAAATAAAATACAAAATCATAACTCTTCTTGGACTCATCAAAGAACTGAGGTAAAAGACAACCAAATAGATTGAAATCAAAGGAGGGACAGGTTAAGGGGAGTCACACATATTGGTTTAACTATGGCAGAGCATGGGAGAAAGAAATACCAATCATCATGCAAAAGCGTAAAAAGAAATCAGATTTGTTTAATTGCTAAAGGCCAAATGGAGGCTACTGTGACAATATAGAAGTGACACAGTGGGAATTTGCACTCATTTGTAGTCCCTTTCCATAGACCTTCAATGGGAACTCCTTGGAAAGATTGCAGGAAGCAGGGCTGTAGACCAGAGAGAACCACATTCTTGTTTCAGGCCGGCAGGATGTCACCAGCAACCACTGCAGAGAAGGAAAAAAAAAAAAAATCACCCCTCTGTTTAGATCCTTCGCTCATATGGAGAAAAATCTTAAGCCACTGAGTAAGGGACAGCAAACCTTGTCACTTTCAGAGCACAGGAAAGACCCATTACTGCTGGGAGAAAAATAGAAGAAGAAAAGCTTCTTATCTTTTGGGAGAGATGGAAAAGAATCCAGTATTCAGTTGTCTATACTTATAACATTACAAGCCTTCCACCACTGGAAGAAAGATCAGAAATTCTCTCTTGTACAAGATTAGCTGCAGACACAGGGCAGATTTTGGCTACCATGAGAAGGAGAGGCAAGAGTGCTGAAGAGCCCCAACCTAAAGACCTAAGCACATGAAGCCTACCTAATATTGAAGCTATACTAGCACAGCAGAGAATACACCGGCCCCTTACACCACCTTAGCAAGCATTTAATAACAAGCAACAGTTTAACATCAGAGGAGACAAGAGTGTACAGAGAGATGACTTCTGTGCTGCAGGCATATGGGAACAACTAAAAAGCTAAGGCCCAAAGATGGTCTAGATATTAAAGCTAGCAGATAGGATCTTTAAAATAACTATGATCAATATGTTAAAATATCTAGAGAAAAAAGAGGCATTATACATACATACACAGATTGTTAATTTCAACAGTGAGGTCAAATTCCAGTAAGTGTTAAAAATGCCTAGAATAATAATGCTTAAAAAACACAGTAACAGAAATGAAGAATTATTTTTACGACTTCAACTAAGGAAAGAATCCTTGAACTTGATAAATAAATAGAAACTATCCAAACCGAACATGAAGAGAAAAAAACACAAAAATTAAAAAGTAAATAAAAGACAGTACATCCAAGAGCTCTGGGACACTGAACAGTTTAACATATCTATAATTAAGGTACCAGCAAGAGAGGAGATGAAACAAACAAAATATTCAAAGAGAAAGTAGCTAAGAATTCTCTAAAAGTAGTGATAATGAATGACACCAAATCCCAAACTACAAAACCTCAGAGAACCCTAAGAAGACATACACACATACACACACACTCCTTTTTTTTTTTTTTACACACTCTTGAATACATCATTTGAAACTGCAGAAAACCAACGCTAAAGAAAAAAATCTTATAGTTAGCCAAAGAAAAGAGATCTATTACAGACAGAGGAGCAAAGATAGGAATTTTAGCAGACATCAGGCACTGTGTCTGATGTGCCATCTTTAAAATACTTTTTAGGGATCCCTGGGTGGCGCAGCGGTTTGGCGCCTGCCTTTGGCCCAGGGCGCGATCCTGGAGACCCGGGATCGAGTCCCACATCAGGCTCCTGGTGCATGGAGCCTGCTTCTCCCTCTGCCTGTGTCTCTGCCTCTCTCTCTCTCACTGTGTGCCTATCATAAATAAATAAATAAAAATTTAAAAAAAAATACTTTTTAAAAAGTCAACCCAGAGATTTTATGCCCAGTGAAAATGTCTTTCACAAATGAAGGTAAAACAAAGACTGGTTTTAGACAAACAAAAGCTAAGAGCAGCCCAGTGCTACTATAACTATTACATGACATCTTTCAAGGAGAAGGAATTGAATACCAGGAAGTAATTTGGATCTATACAAGCAAATGAAGATCTTGAGAAATGGCATTAAAAAGGTAGACTTAAGCAAGCTAAGTATAAAAGACACATGGAAGACTGAATATTTTCTAAGACCAAGAACAATGCACAGATGTCCACTATCAACCATTTCTATTCTATATTGTATTGCTGTCCCTGGCCAGTGCAGTATGATAAAACAAAACAAAACAAAACAAACCCCAGTTAATACTGATTGAAAAAAATAATTAAAATCCTCTCTTTTAATAGATGATGTCATTATTTAGTAAAGAATCTGAAGGAATTTGCCAAAAAGCTGCTAGAACTAATGGGTTTAATATGGTTGTAGGAGACAAAGTAAATATGCAAAAATAATTGTGTTTCTATATATTAGTATTGAATGTGAATTTGAAATATGAACATTTTAAAAAGTATTAACAATAATACAAAAATCATGAAATATATCATTTGATATTAATGTAACACAATTATTGCAAGATTAGCATGTTTAAAACTAAAAAACACAGATGCAAGAAATCATAGAAGCCCAAATAAATGAGATAAGTACATAGAGATATGTTCATTGACTGGAAAATGCAGTGCTGTTAAGATATCTACTCTCCCAAATTTGATCTATGCATGTAATATAAGATAATCAAAATACCAGGAGGATTTTTTAAAGATACAAATTGACAAAGAGATTCTAAAATTTAAGTGAAAAGCCAAAAGAAATAAAATACTCAAAAGAAATTTGAAAAAGAACAAAAATGAAGAACCATACTACCTGACTTCAAGATCTATTGTAGAAGTGCAGCTATCAAGACATTGTGCTATAGGCAAAGGATGGACCTAAGCAAAAGGAACACAGTAGATTCTGGAAATAGAATCACATATGTACAATTAATTTATTTTAGACAAATATAAAAGCAAATAAGTGGAGAAAAGGTAGTTAAAAATAGGTCTGTATTTTAGGAAGGGAGCCAAGTCAGTACATAAATTATACTGTAATATGTTGTATATACATACATTCCTATAAAATATATATTTCCTATAAAATTATGTGCATATGTACAATAAAAATATGTTTCTCCTTTTTTCAGGAGTCAGAGAATATTCCATTTTCTATATATTTCCACGTGCTTTTCTTCCCTTTGTCAGTGTTATTTCTAATTCCTCCTCCATGACCATCATCAGTTCAGGTGTCATCTTGAAGAAACCTTCCTTATTGACTTCTTGTCTTCAGATGCACTGTCATCCCTATTCCCACACTGTTATGTGTACATCTCTCGTGCATTATAATTTCACATTTAAACACTCTAATGAATATAACATTTAGGATACCCTAATGCAACTTTGATTACTTTAGTTGTCATTTTTCCGCAATAAGATTGTGAGCTTCTAAATGTCTTTCCTCTCTGCATCCCCAGTTCCCTATACAGTGCCTGGCTTATGGGAAATGTTTAAACAGGATGGTAGCATTACAGAGTTGGTAAGAACATGGTTTAGTAAATCAAACAGATTTGATCTTGAATTCCACGTCCTGTATCTACTAGTATGCATGCTTGGTTAAATTATTCAATCTCTTTTGAGATTTAGGTTTCCATAAAACAGGGATTATAATGCTACTTCCCTCAGAGAGTTATTGCATTGGATTAATTATCTACTACTGCTTAACAAGTCGTCCCCAAAATTCCACAGCTTAAAATAACAACCATTTATTACCTTATAGTTTATGTATGAGATCCAGACTTAGGCCTTCTACTTCAAAGTCTTTCTGATGGCTACAATCAACATGTCAGCCAGGGCTGGGATCTCAGCTGAAGGCTCAGTTGAGAAGTAATCCACTTCCAAGCTCACTCAAGTGGTTGTTGGTGGGATTCAATTCCTTGAGGGTGGTTGAATGAAGGGCCTCAGTTCCTTGATAGTGATGGACCCTCTAACAATAAAAATCATCAAAAAAGAGAACCATCTGGCAATGTGAAAGTCACAGTATATTTAACATAGTCACAGAAGTGACACCCCACCAGCTTTGCCATATTCTATTTTTTTTAGAAGCTAATTTCCTAGTTTCTGTCCAAAACCAGCTGGAGGGCATTACACAAGGGAGCAGATACCAGGATATGGGGATCATGGAGGCCATATTAGAAGTTTACCTCCCATGTGTGAGGACTAAATCAATAAAATGAAAAGGTTGAGCAAAAATATCTAAATGCACAGCAAGTACACAAGCAGCTATTTTTATCTCATGGATAAATGAACTAATGAATGCATGAATGAATGAATGGTTCTGCAGTTAGCCTGAGTTACCACTAGATGGTGGTACAACCTTCATAGCATTCTGTCAAGAAAGGGGGTCAGAGATTTTGAGTACAGGAGCAGGAACCAGATTTCTGCTCAAAATGTCTCAAAAAGGACATTTACGATGAACTCAACAAGGATACATTTTAAAAACAGAAATGTTAAGCACCTAATGAAACCTCTTGAACCCCTAGTGCGCTTAAAAAACCTGGCCTGCCTTTTTCTTCTAGGGTAAACCATAAACTATGCAAGCAAAATAAACAAAAAAACACATTCAGCTTCACTTTGATTGATGAGATTTCTCACCTAGATACTACTCATCCAGCCGTGCTTTAAGTTTTCATTGTTTACCTGGGCTTTCAGAGACTTGGGAGCTTGTGTGTATTGGTTTTCAAAGCATGATGGCTATTACATTTTTCTAAATCAGAGTAAAGTAAAATATGCTCATTGTGGAAACCTTGGAAAATCCAGAAAAGAATGAGGGAAATTAAAAACAATTCTAATCCCACCTAGAAATATTTTTTGTGTTTCTTTTGCCTTCCTATTTCTCTCTGTCCTCTGAAATTTTTTCCAAAAACATAATTTTGGTGGGCTATGCAGCTCTGCAGATAAATCTCTGGTTTTGTAAATCAGAGCTAAAATGTAAATGAAAACAGCATGAGAAATGAAAGGAAAGTGGCCTTTAGATTTGATGGACAGAGATTCAGGTAGGAACTCAGCCACGGACTAGTTGAACTAACCCTTTCTAAGACTTGATTTCCTAATATGAAAATATATCTACTTTCTAGAATTACTAAAAGGATAAAAGGAGCTAATGTTCAGGATCTAGTACAGTGACTCAATTTTAAATGTTGCATAAAATATATTACATTTTGTCTGCAAATAACTTCTTTTCAATAGCTACAATTTTTGTTTCATCTCTTATTAAGATGACCAGATTTGATGACAGATCTCGAAAGGTATATTTACATGTAATTGTGTGTTAAGATTAATTCATATGTAATTGATTATAATTAAGTATAATTAAATATTAACTCATTAGGTTCCTGATTTTACCTTACTCAGTGACCATTATATATGCATGTTTGGTAAAAGATAGATGCATTTTATCATGTTGATCTTGCATACTTCTATCTCACAATTCTAGCAGAATGTTGTTTTCTAGATAGGGAGTTGAATTTTATTGACTTTTAGTACCTATTACAAGTATCATGTTTTTGTTAGTATACAGACTGATGTATGCTATTGGCAAATTTTCCAGTTTTAGACCATATCTGTATTTCTGGAATGATTGTGATTTTGAGTTGCTTCCTTTGATGTGTTTTTTAAAAGATTTTCTTATTCTTATTTTTTATATTTTTCATTGTGATAAAATACACACAGAAAATTTTCCTTCTTAAACATTTTCAAATATACAGTTCGATACTGTTAAGTCCAGGGGTGCCAGGACGGGTAGGTCGGTTAAGCATCCAGATCTTGATTTCAGCTCAGGTCCTGTTCTCAGGGTTGTGAGATCCAGCCCTGCATCAGGCTCTGCTCTCGGTGGGGAGTCAGCTTGAGATTCTTTCCTTCTCTCTCTCCCTTTGTCCCTCCTCCCGCTCTCTCTCTCTCTTTCAATAAATAAGTAAAGTCTTTTAAAATACAGTGTCAAGTACACTCATATTATTGTGCAATCCCTAGAACTCTTCTCATCTTGCAAAACTGAAACTCTGTACCCACAGAACATTTCCCTCCTCTCCCCAGATGCTGGTAACCAGCTTCCTACTTTCCATCTCTGTGATTTTGACTACTCTTAGTACCTCACATAAGTGGAATCATACAGTATTGCTCTCATGACTGGCTTATTTCACTGAGCAGCATATCATGCTTCAGCCATGTTGTACCCTGTACCATTTCCTTCTTTTTCAAGGTTAAATAATATTTCGCTGTGTGTATGTATGACATTTTGTTTATCCAGTCATCCAAAGACAGACACTTGGTTTGCCTCCACATTTTGGTTATTATAAATAATGTTGCTATGTATATGGATGCACAGATGTCTCTTTGAGACCCTGCATTCAATTCTTTTGGGTACATATCCAAAGTGGGATTGCTGGATCACATGATAATCCTATTTTTAAATTTTTGAGGAACACCAGACTATTTTTCCTAGTTGGCTGCCCCACTGCCCATTCCCACCCACAGGGACAAGGGTTCTAATTCCTTCACATCTTCACCAACACTTTCTGTTTTATGGTTTTTTGGTAACAGCCATCTGAATGGGTGGCATGCCATGTGGTTTTGATTTACATTTCCCTTAATGAATTATAAATACACTTTTTATTTTGAAGCAGTGTCACATTTTCAGAATTATTTTGAAGAAAGTACCAAGTTCCCTTATACTCTATACCCAGTTTCCACTATTATTGACATCTTACATTAGTTTGCTACGTTTTTCACAGTTAATGACCCAATATTGACACATTATTGGTATTAACTATACTTCACTTTTAGATTTTCTTAGTTTTCCCCTGTTGTATTTTCTTCTGCTAACTCCACCCAAGATACCACATTACATTTAGTTGGCAGGCTTCCTTAGGCTCTTCTTGGCTGTGACAGTTTCTCAGACTTGCCCTACTTCTGATAACCTTGATAGTTTTGCTAAGTACTGTTCGGGTATTTTGTAGAATGTCCCTCGATTGGGATTTGGCTATTGCTATTCTCTTAATTAAAGTGTTTTTGGCAAAGAAGACCACAGAGGTAAATTGCCATTTGCATCACATCATATCAAGGGAACATATGATCAATATGACTTGTCATGTTGATGTTAACTGTGATCACGTGTCTTAAAGGTAATCTTTGCCAGGATTTTTAAAAATGCATTTCTAATTTAATTTGTTAATATCTTATTTAGTACTTTTGCATCAATATACATAAATATGATTGGTTTATAATATTTTTTGGGTAATATTAGGTTTAGATGCCGTGTGCTAGGTTTATATAATGTGCTGAATACCTTTCTATTTTTTTCTCCAAGAGACTATCTAACATGGGAATTATTATTAATTCATAAAAACTGTTTTGTACCTGAACCTTTTGTTAGCAGACACCCCTTGCAATATTTCTCCTAGCTGTTACATCACTCAAAGGCTCTATTTCTTATTTAATCAATTTTGTTCGTTTTCATTCCCCAGAAAAAGATACATATTTTCAGATTTTAAATATCTTACTATAAATTATAAATTGCATTTACAGATGTATTTTAATTTTCTTTGTATCTGGTTTTATAGTAAATTTTTATTTGTTCTTGATTTTAAAATTTTTCTTGAGAAAATTTCTCTTGTATATTTATCTGTTGTTAATTTTTTTCAAAGATCTTATTTATTTATTCATGAGAGACACAGAGAGAGAGGCAAAGACATAGACAGAAGGAGAAACAGGCTCCCTGCGGGAAGTCCAATGCAGGACTCGATCCCAGGACCCCGGGATCACTCTCTGAGCCAAAGACAGATGCTCAACCACTGAACCACCCAGGAATCTCTATTGTTTATTTTCATATATATCTTTTTCTCTCCATTGAATCAAAAATCTATAGCTCTTGACTCTCTTGATTCCACTGCATATTATGCTTTCTCCATCATTATCTCAGCCCTTATATGGTTTATCACTACAACTGATCTTTTTATTATTTTTTGCTTCCAAAATTTAACATTAGAACAGTACTTATTTTTATTATGCTTTTACAACTTGCTTTTGAAAACAGGTTTAACTATTTTTAATGTTTTCATATATTTTACATTCTGCTTTTATTGTGGTAAGAACACTTAACATAAGATCTATCCTGTTAGCAAATTTTTAAGTACAATATAGTATTATTAACAATGAGCACAATGCTCTAAAGTAGATTGATAGGACTTAGTTTTCATAATTTAAATTTTGTAACCTTTGATTACTACCTTCCTGTTTCTCCCTCACCCCTGCGCCTGGCAACCACCATTCTCTCTGCTTCTATGAGTTTGACTATTTTGGATTCCACATATCAGTGAGATCATGGTATTTGTCTTTTTTCTCTTTCTAGCTTATTTCACTTAGCAATGCAGTTTCATCCACGTTGTTGCGTATGGAAGGATTTCCTTCTTTCTTAAGGCTGTGACATTGATGGTAACGCCTTCTCTTTCATTTCTGATTTTATTTATTTGAGTCTTCTGTCTTTTTTCCTTGGCTCATCTAGCTATGAGTTTGTCTATTTTAATTTCAAGAAGGCAACTCTTAGTTTCATCAATTTTTCTATTTTATTATTCTCCATTTTACGTATCTCTAATCTTTATCGTTTCCTTCCCTCTGCTAACTCTGGGCTTAGTTTGTTTTCTAGTTTCCTGAAGTGTAGAGTTAGGTTATTTATTTGAAATCTTTCTTCGAACTTTTTGATGTAGGCATTTGTCCCTGTAAACTACCCTCATAATCTTGTTTTTGCTGATCCCATAAGGTTTGGAATGTTGTATTTGCATTTTTGTTTATTATAAAGGATACAAGTCAGGAACAGCAAAATGAATGGATGGTATAGCAAGGTATGTCAGGTGGTGGTGTGTGGAGCTTCCATCCCCTCTCTGAACATGCTGTTCTCCCAGCACTTTGATGTATTCACCAACCTGGAAGTTCTCTGTACCCCATAGTTTGGGAATTTTATGGAAGCTTTATCACATAGATATGATTGACTGCTAATAATCTCCAGCCCTTCTTCCCTTCCTGAAGGATGTGGGGTGGGGATGAAATTTCCAAGCTACTAATATTGGCTTGGTCTTGCTGGTGACCATTCCCTGCTCTGGAAGCTATCCAAGTTGCCACAGAACAAAGACCCTCTTATCACCGATGAAATTCCAAGGGATTTAGGAGCTCTGTGTAAGATGACACTATCACCAGTTTCACTCAGGAGATTACAAGTTTTAGGAGTTCTGTGTAGAAACTGGAGAGCAAATATATATTTCTTCTTATGTCACACATAACGATAATAGGCAGTTTTCATGCATATTATCACAAAAATAGTGTAATCACCTAAATTTTCTTCATATCCCTTTATAAGTCAAATTTTTTTTATAAGTCAAATTTTTAAAAAATAAAATAAATTATTTGACTTTTGTGGAGCACTAGAGATGTGTGATGAATATATGATATATCCCAACTGACACACATTCTTTTTTCTTTCTTCCTCCCTAAAAGATCATGAACCCCCTTTTCCTAGCAGCCAACTATCATAGGGAAGATGACTCCACTCTTAGTTCCGAAGGGTAATCTTATTCCTTTTCCCTACCTGCCGCTGATTCCCTTATGAATGAATAAGCAAAGTTTTACTGATGGTTTATTTCTTTCTTTTTTTACTTTTTTTTTAACCGATGGTTTCTAATAGAGTTTATTATTTGCTCTTAGCGAAGACCTATAACAAAGATATGAACGAGGAAGCTTGTAGATAGAGTGCCATTTTCAGCCATCCCATACCAATGAGAATAGCTCTGGGATGAAGTTGAACCTTCACTCAGCAGAGTAGGGGTTGGTAAATGCCTGAATTCTTCACCTGTTGTGTTTTGAGGCAAAACAACCATGATGATGTCTTTTTTTGGACTTCCTCTTTAATGAGCCAATAAACATTATTGAAGCAAGTTTCACTTAGGTTTTATACTGCTTGATGCCAGATCATCATAACTGATACATGACCTTCATCCTGTCTCCTCAGCAAGGAAACACCTAGATCCAGTGTTTGCCAACAGAATACATGGGTGAACTATCATTGCCCGTGTTCACTGAGTATTTCGAGTAATGGTCAACTCTCCATCTCAGATGGGCACTCAGATGCCCAGTTTCAGGTAGCTGGTACTCCTCTGTTGCAATCCTACTGAAGTGGGATCTTACTTACCTGACAGACAGTAGAATACAGGCAAATTTCCGATTCCAGCCAGAGGTTTTCCCTCCCAACAGGGCATTCTCAATGGGACTTGTGGGATGCATTACACAGGGTATACTTATCTCTCTTTACTTTTGCCTTATTTTCTCTGCAAGTTGTCATTTCTGAAGGCATGTAAAGAGACAAATATAAGAATGGAAGGAGAAAATTGTCCTCTGACTACCTCTAAAAAGCAGCTGAGTGGCATTGCCTGTTCTCCTCATTAGTACAGGAGGCACCGTAGGAGCTGCATAGGAGGCTCATAGGAGCACCGCGTCTTCATACTCTTCCTTAGGGGGATGGGGTCCATGAGAAGTTATCAATTCTGTTGCTAATTTTTGTTTTTGTTTTATGTTCATATGTTATATTGGTTTTGTTTAATTCCACTCCTTTAATTTTATAATTAGGCATTTCCCCCAGTTTAGACAGTTAGTTATCTTTTAATTTTATTTTTTAGTATTTTGTTAGCCTTCATCTTTTTGATGTCTTCATATGTATTTTAGTGGGACATGGCCAGAAACTACTAGATAGATGATAGAGAGATGTGCCCCTGTAAAAAGCCATTACTATTATTGTTGACTGCTTTACTGTTGTTTATACTTTTCAAACGTATTTCTTGTGATCACTATATAGCTACACATATGACAGATACATAGTAAGTATAAAGAATACTTTGAGTGACAAAATAACATAATCATTAATTTAGATGGTCTTTGGACACTGCCAGATATGTCTCTGCTCCCTTGCTAATTCAGTGATCTTTAGCAAATTCATAAGCTTGTTCAGCTGCATAATACTTATCTCACTGTGAGGTTATAAGATAAAAACTTTAGGGGCACCTGGGTGGCTCAGTCAGTTGAGATTCTGACTCTTGATTTCAACTTAGGTCATGATCTCAAGGTCGTAAGTTGGAGCTCCAAATCAGGCTCTGCACTGGCATGGAGCCTGCTTGAGATTCTCTCTCTCTCTCTCTCTCTACCTGACCCTCTGTCCCTGCCCCCCCCCAAAAAAAAACAAAAAAGAAACTGTAAAGTGTTTATTTCTTATAAATAAATAATATTTAAATACTTAGCACAATGATCTGAACACTGTACAGTAGGAGTAGGCATTGCTAATAGTGTGTTCAATATTCTGCATATCTTAGTTAAATAGCTTTTAGAATTTATATACATTAAACAGACATATTTGTAACAGACAATTAACATTTCAAATAGTTCTTTTCTTGCTTAATTTTTAAGATAATGAGATTTTTACTTGTTTTAACCAAACAGCAAATTTAAAACATTTAGGGAAATATACATCCTTACCATTGTATGGTACTTTTTATTTTCCAAAACATTTGCATATTACTTGTCTATTTGGTTCTCACAACAACCTGAAGAGGTAGGGAGTACAATGTGTTCACTTCCCTTTTGCTACTGACAAAGCTAAGACTTAGAGAAACTAAATGATCTCTTGTAGGAGCACACATTAAACAGAACCATTACTAGAATATTGACTTCCCAAACACCTCCTTCCTCCTCCACATATTTATTGAATAGCCTAGTCATTAATATATGGAAAATAGGTAAGAAATTATGCCAAATTTTTAAAAAATCTTAAGAATGTACTAAGGATGAAATGGAAAAAATGACTAGAGGAAAAAAGCAAAATGTGGAGGGAAATGCCCTGGTGGATATTTAATATGTTCTGTTTCTCTTATGAAGAACATAATGAGATTGAATCAGTTAATAGGCAGTATATGGTATGATCCATGGTATGTTAGAGACTTCAAGTTCTGGCTAAATAGTAATTTTAAAGAAACATTTTGGTGAAATAGTTCCAGACTTTTAACAAGAAACCTTTATCAACTTATTTGTTTGTTCTGAAAGCCACAGTCATGGCTAGAGACACTTTAAAATGTCAACTTAAAAAATAAAAATTAAAAAATTAAATGTCAGCCAAAAGCCAGGTTCCCCAAGTTGACACCTTTTAATGGGTACATATAATGTGTGTCTATATAAGAATTTTTTTCCTTCAAGCAGAGTTTTTTGGGCCTTTTTGGAATAAAATATCCCTTTGAAATCTTGTTGAAATTTTAGACCATGTCTGAGGAGCACCATTATTGGAATTACCTGGGGTGATTGTAAAAATGAAGATATATGGGCCTATTCCAGATTTATAGAATCAGAGTTTCTAGAGATGTGTCTTAGGAATCTGTATTTTTTATTTTTTTTTTTATGATAGTCACACACAGAGAGAGAGAGAGAGAGAGGCAGAGACACAGGCAGAGGGAGAAGCAGGCTCCATGCACCGGGAGCCCGACGTGGGATTCGATCCCGGGTCTCCAGGATTGCGCCCTGGGCCAAAGGGAGGCGCTAAACCGCTGCGCCACCCAGGGATCCCAGGAATCTGTATTTTTGAACAGGCATTTCCACTAGGCATTTCTTATACTATTAGAGAGTTGCTCCTATAAACTCTCTACCCAGAACAAAACATAAAATACAATAACAACAAATCACAAAACATTTCATATATCTTCAAGGGATCGATAGACCTGTAATGTTCATTCGTGGATGATTTAAACATCTATGAACGTCAGGTCCAAAATGCTTATATAAAAGCTAAAGCTGTCTCCTGATGCATTAGACTCTGCTTTTGTACAGGAGGAGACTAGGTGCATATTTGCTTGAATTTTGGAAACTTAGACAGTATTGCCCACACTTCACACACATTATACTGTACTATACTGTACATTGTACAGTACACTTTACAGTGTACAGTATTGTATGAAATGATAAGGATACTAGGAAGTCAAGCTAGAAAGAGGTATTCACACTTACAAACCTTATAATACAGGTAGCGAAAAGCACATCACAAACATTAAGCTGTAAATCACAATCCACTGTAGTCTGTGCTGAGTTCCATGAAGTCAAGCCTCAGGTGTTTGAAGACAGAGCATGTCTGACAGCTAGGAGGGAAGGCATTCCACAAGCCTAAGTGCCCACCGACCTGAGCCCTGAAAGAAAGTTGGGTTTTGAATCAGTCAAGAGAGGGAGAGCACTTTGAAAGTACTTTAATTTTTATTCTCCTAAAAATGTTTTAATACAGACCATTTATGTAGCAAACAGTGGGAAAAAGTAATGCTGGCGGAGGGAGGCAGGGGTGTGTATGGAAGGGGAATAAATAAAAGCCAGATTGTAGAGAGCCTTGAACGTCAGGCCTTACCAGGTCAGTAATTCACTTGGCCTTTGCCATTATTTTTGTGGCTGTGCAGAGCAAAAATATTAATAAATTTGTGAGAAATGACAGTCAGCACTACTAAAGAATGTAAAGCCAATTCTTACCACGGCTGAGAGAAAGCAAACATTACATGGACCAGCAACACATCCAACCCAATACAAAGCAGGTTTTTGTAATTCGCCATAACTCCAGTGTTTAATCATTCACTTTTGACAAGAAGAGGGAAAAAAAGGGCCAGGCAAGAGCAGAGCCGTTTCTGATGATTTACTGATCAAAGCCAATTAGGATAGCTCTGGTTGAACTGGATTGAGTTTCTCTGAAATTACTTTTCAAAGTAAAGACAACAAGAGTGAGCCTATGCCATGCTGTATTTTCCACTTGTTAGTCCGTGAAAAAAATAAAAAAACCTAAAAATCACTTACCTATATCCACTGAGCTTCAAAGTGTGACTTTTGAAGTGCAAAATCAAGTAAAACGTAGAACTGAAATGCAAAGCTTTGTGGCAGCTATTTTGTCTTTCGTTTGAAGATCTCAGAATACTTTTCACACAATAGACTGAATCAGATCTTCCTCTGGGCTCAGAGTTTTTTATCTGAGCTACCGCGTGGCTCTGAACAAATGTCAGGTCTAGAGAGTGTGTGTGTGTGTGTGTGTGTGTCTTGAATCATAACTTTAAATAGTGTAATAACAAAATAGAGCACAGGAATGGATACTGAGGAAACAATCCTTTATGCTGCACTCATACACAATCTTAATAAACAAAATAAATCAGAAGTTGTACCACATTTTTATGATCCCATTCATCTTAGGAGTGGCCCACATGAAAGAGTGTTGCATAATACATTTTTATAATTTTCATGGGAAAATTTGTTTTCTTTTCATCATTTTGCTTTAAAATACTTCAGAGCTATGTTGCAAATTTTCTTGCATTTCTGAATTAAAAAATATCGCATGCAATTTGTATTTAATTGATGACTTACTTTATTAACTCATGTCATCATCCTATGCTGTTTTGCAATGAGGCCTTGAGATAGGTATCTATTTTCCCCTATTTTCAATATCTCCAAACTGCTGTACTTTTTAATATTATTTTATGCCAGCTCATAATATTCTTTTCCTTAGAGGCAGCATATTGTAGAGGGGAGGGGAAACTGACTCATCTCAGGAGTTAAAAGAGATCGGGGCACCAATCACAACGTGGCTTAGTTTCATCATCTGTGAAATGAAGGTGGCAACATACTCTTCATCATTTATTTTTTAGATTTTTTTAAAGATTTTTATGTGTTTATTCATGAGAGATGCAGAAAGAAAGAGAGAGAGAGACAGAGACAGAGAGACAGAGAGAGGCAGAGACACAGGCAGAGGGAGAAGCAGGCTCCATGCAGGGAGCCTGACGTGGGACTTGATCCCGGGACTCCAGGTTCATGCTCATTTATTGAGGTGTCTAAATGGCCGCACAGATAAAGTCCTGAACACGGGGCCTGGCACAGATTTGGAACTCAGGAAGCATTAGTTGCGTCCACCTACATTCATGGTCCAGCTCTCAACTATCACTGCCTGTTGATGAAAATACAGCTGGTAGCTTCCCTTTATCCCTTTCTTTTGCTGATTCTATTTCAGTGCAAGCTCTGATACTTGACAATCAAGCTTATTTTAGTTGTGTCTAAAATAAAAACGAATGTGGAAGGAGAGGCTGAGGAAGTAGTGGATAAACTTCACAATCTCTGTTTTTAAACATAGAAGATCTTAAGATTTATCTTCGTTATTGATTATGTTCTGGATAGTTGAGATCACTTAGAGTGACTTCTGGAAAAGTGAAATTTAACTTTAATCAACGGAGAGAAACTATCGGGATGTCATGAAACCTAATTGTCCTCTTCCTCAATTAAAAAATGGAGGTAGGGAATTATGGCAAGACAAGCAGTGTTTGATAAGCGCCGACATGGCCTGGAACTACAGGCTTTCAGCAATTATCTCATTTAAACCTTATAGCAGTCCTCTGAAGAAATTTTTGCTTTCCCCTTTTTATAGATTTTTAAAACTGTGACAGTTATAAAGATGGTGGAGCTTACTATATTCAGCATATTCTCCACCTAGAAATTCTCTACTTATATGATCTACTTAGAAATGATGCATGCAGCATATTCTTTACTTAGGAATGATGATTGAATCTGAGGACTGGAAGAGTCATTAGAGGGCATTGAATTTTACTCCCCACCCTTTCTTAAATTTCATCTAAAACATCCTTTTTGAATTTGCACATCTTCAATGTCAGGAAACTTCCTGTCTCCTAAGACAGCTGATTCTATGCTTGATCAGCATCAATTACTAGAAGATGCTGCAAAGTGAGCATAATTATAACATCCTATGACATCTTACCATGGGTGCCCTTTTTCCCTGTTGGGACCAAATAAAACATAAAATGTTATAGGATAGGTTTTCAGCTTCATGAAGACTCCTCTGATGTGCCCTGGTGCTTTTCTCCAGGTTAAACGCCTTTGTTTCCTTCGAGAATTTCTCTAAGACATGATTTCAAGTAAATGTACTTTTACATTAGCTTTCCTTATGGGAATGTGCATTTTGTCCTCTTGAAGGATTCAAAACTTCATACGAATATCTTGAGATCAAAACTAGACTTACAGAGGGATTATCATTTCCTTTACCCTAGATACTGTCATTCAACGTGCCAGCCCCAGACCCACATCAAATTTTGGAAACTATACCACCATGGATCTTCACTTCAAAGATAAATTGGGATAATATATATAAAAGTAAGCCATAAGCTGCATTTTATAAATGTTAATACTAATTATCTTTGATTGCTATTAAGCTTATTATCAATTGAAATGGCTATGCCTTCAACTGATAAACTGTGTTTCCTCCACCCAGTTTTGTGGTCGCTTAATCTCAAGTAAAAAGAGTTAAGCCTTTTCAATTTAAGGAAAATTGTCTTGTTTAGTTCACATGAGAATCTTGACTTACCTGTTTTATTTCTATTCTATTCTATTTTTATTCTATTCATTTCCCTCATCCCCAATTCATTTTTTTCTCCTTGTCTTTTGCAAATCTCAATAACATATTTTATATATATATATATATATATATATATATATATATATATATATATATATATATATACTTCAATCTGCATGTATTCATATAAATTCTTGTTTTGGTAATACATATGTATTGTGTTTAAAGTGCTCATTTTCTTTCTTCCTTTTTTTCATTTGCCACTATGTTATTTAGCTCTATCCATGGTGCTGGGTATACATCTGTTTCTAAGTGTTGTGTACATTCCCAGGATGTACATCTTGGCATATTTTTGTAATTCATGCCCTCATGCCCTACCCAGTTTTCATGCACTGTCCCCAAGTTTATTTAAGTTTTAATAAAATTTAAGAACAAAATATACAAATCTACATTTTTTTCTTTGATAAAGTTCTTTTTAGAGTGCATCATTTAAGCCTATGAAGACCTTTCTTTTGATCCTTTCTTTTTGATAATTGTAGCATCATTAGATAGGATGCTATTGGGCCACAAAGAAAATACTCACCTGAAAATGGCTTAAACAAGAGCAAAATCTCTTATCTTACTTAGTGAGGATCCCATCCTCAGTATCTTGCGTGGGTTTTAGACTTATCCCTCTAGCATGGCTAATGCAGTTCTAGGAACACATCTGTGCAAGACAATATCAGGCAAAAGGTGCATATCTTTTTAATACTCAGAATGAAAATCTTTCCTAGACTCCACCTAGCCGAACTCCCCTCAGGTCCTATTGACCAGGATTGAATTGCTTGCCTATGACCCTGCTTGTAAAGGACGATGTGAAAAACTGTATTTATCATTTGCATCCTTTATGGTGGGAGGCATGTTCTGCCTAAGGAAGGTGGAGAGGATGTGTTGGGGAAAACACTGCTGGGTAGGTAACCATTATCTCTGCTTTGAGTATTCATGATCTTTAATAAGTTCATGTTGCCTACAAATTTGGTAAGCATCCCTTTTGTATTTTTATCCAACTAGTTTGTATTCATGTTCACTCCTCCCAAAACAAAACAAAACACTGTTGAAATAATTTTGAATGACTACTGAACTCCAAGCATGTACAGTTCTCATTTTGTATACACAAAAATAATTGTTTAATACACTTTACTATGTCCACTTCATAGATAACAAAACTTTAGCTTAACAAAATTAACTATCCACCCAACATCTCATAGCCTAGCAGGTATAAAGCTGGGATTTGAAACATATTTTTGTTTGATCCTTAGTCAATGTTTATTCTACATCATTCTGGCTCCCCGAGGACTACTAGAAACTCCAAGATGATCCATTAATAAAAACTGAATATCTTGCCTCTCCCCCTACCCCACCCTCACCAACTAGCCCCAGATTAGCTTCTTCCTTCAGTCTCCAAGGCCCCTGCTTGCCCAACATTCCCTACTCTTGTACACTTGGCTAAACTGTATGCCCCATGAAGCAGGACTATGTCTAGTTTCACTCTTCATCGTATCTCTAGCTCCAGCACCTGTTAAAAGGATGAATGAGTAACAAATGAATGAAAAAAATACACCACTGCAATGTCCTTTGCTTTATATCTTTTCTGCCTCATCACCCCTTCCCAACTTATCTGACATCAGTTCCATGGCAGATTTTTAAACTCAGGTACTAGTCCATGATAAAGCACCAACGACTGGCTCGTGATATAGTTACCACTTCTCTCAGGTAATACTTTCATTTTTTCTAAGGCTTCCAAGAGATGAGGTCTCAATCTAAAAAAAAAAAAAAAAAAAAAAAAAATTGCTCTATAGTAAGAATTTCAGGCACTGCACTTGTCTGTGGGACTCAGTGACCTCTCAGTTGAAACCTCTGTCGGTCTTCAGGTCCCCCTCTCAGAAAATGTAAAAAAAGTTAACCACCATGTTCAGTGTAGGGTCATATTAATGTTCACTAATATGACTTGAATAGGGGAGGTACCACGTGTTAAGTAGAAAGAGTATCTAAAAATATAACAAGTCTGCTTGGTAAACAGCACAAATGGGTCTAAGCCCCACTGATCCAGCCTGAGAGGGGAATGAGGCAAGACTAAATCCTCACGCTCTACCTGAGAGAAAGACGGTGATGTTGAGAAACAAGTCCCCACTTTTGGAAATGGTATAAAATCATCAGAAACTGGCTCTGTCAACCCAGTAGATGTGTGGATGGACTCTTTTTTCTACAGAAAAATGTTTTGATCCAAGACACAAGGTTTTCACATTTTAATGGCAATGCTCATAGATAACTCATTCTCTTTTTTTTTTTTGGTTAGTACTTATATAAGCTGACTGATACCACTGTTAGAGTTTTTAAGATGTTTATTTAACAATTGAGGTTAATGATATAATAAATATTACTATCAAAAGAAGATTAGAACTTTTGAGTGAAATAAAGTCACTCCAAGCAGTGAGTAAGGGAAACACTTATGCATTGAGCCCTTAGTCTTTATATTTAACTTTTTTTTTAATTTCTATTTATTTAAATAAAAAATATCCAAGTCAGGATGCTTGGGTGGCTCAGTGGTTGAGGGTCTTCCTCTGGCTCAGGTCATGATCTTGGAGTCCTGAGATCAAGTCCCGTATTGGACTCCATGGGGAGCCTGCTTCTCCCTCTGCCTGTGTCTCTGCCTCTCTCTGTGTGTCTCTCATGAGTAAATTAATGGAATCTTTAAAAAAAATCTAAGTCAAAATACAGAAAGATGAAACTTATTTGTATACAAGCTTTTGTAGAAATAATTTTTATTAGATATTCCATTAACTATGACTTTCAATAAAGTGAGAATGAAAGCAAAAGTCATTTTAATAGTGAATGGTAATTTGTATTAAGCATAAACTCTGTCTTTTTGATCCATTAATATTATATATTCTGATGAAAATATAGGATTTAACAGATAGTAAAAAATTTCCCTATCATGGTTATTTTTGAAATATAGTCTTATCATAGAACCAGACACTAAATTAAAAGAGCTTTAGAAAACTAAAATGAAGTGCTGGTTTTTAGTTAAATAAACTGCCTTCACATAAACAAAATAATAGTAAGCTTCAAGCAATCTACTTCATACTATAAGTACAGGGACATAAATAGCCAATTCATTGTCAACCAAAACCTAATTAAGAAGACTGAATAACACAGGTAATCCCTAATCCTTTTCTTGATTAACAGCAGATCTTGTTCTTTGCCAGCCAGCAGAATAGCCAATACAAGAAGTTACAATCTTGTTTCCCACTTTTAGTTTGCTGGGTTCATCAAATAAATATGTCTTACTTATTTTACATTGGAGATGTTAATAGAACTGGTTTTAAGAAAGGCAAAAGTACAAATTACTGGTCATTATTCAACTTTTAATATCTAATTCTGTTTCTTTTCTTTAGAATATTGACCTTAATACAGGCTTTCTCTCCTCTCTCTCTCTCTCACTCTGTCTCTTTTTTGTTTCATTTTTTTTCCAAGATGGCAAAATCTAAAACTAGCTTTTCTGCTTATATTTAAAGGAAAAACATAATCAAGTTATTGGTAGTTATTTTGTGAAAGATCAAATGTGTAAACTTTAAGAATTGTAAGAAAAAATACAATAAGCAATAGAAAAGAAAGGACTACCATTTGCACCTACTTCCTGACCAAGGATAAATGAAAGAGTGATACTGCAAATTATAAGAACTTACTGCCTTGTAGCAGCCCCTAATAATCTTAGATGTGGACAATTTTAGTAACTATCTATGTGTCTTCTTGTGTCTGGCTTCTTTTCATTTTACTGTGATAAGTCCTTGTGTCACTGATCTTTATGAGAAACCATGCTGGTCTTCCATTCAGCAATTACCCATTTTGCTTCACTGCTATCAGAAAATAAACAGGGATGCCTGGGTGGCTCAGCATTTGAGCATCTGCCTTCAGCTCAGGTCATGATCCTGGAGTCCTGGGATCAAGGTCCGCATCGGGCTCCCCACAGGGAGTCTGCTTCTCCCTCTGCCTGTGTCTCTGCCTCTCTCTGTGTGTCTCTCATGACTAAACAAATAAAATCTCAAAAAAATAAGCATTTACATAAATAAATAAAGCAAAACAATAAAAACTGTATATTCCCAGGGCTTCTCCAACCTGGTGATATTTAATCTTTCTAATTTGATTTTCCTACAGAAATCCTCCATGCCAACATAATTGACAAATTTGCCGTCACTTGTAAATGTCTTATGCTTTTTGATTGATGAGTTTTGTTTTAAGTTATTTCCACACACCTTTTTGTCAATCTGATCCATACTTGAAAACCTGTATTAAATCCTATCTCCTTCAAGCCTTCCTCTTCTCTCTGGAAACTCATTGTTATTGAGTTATTACTTATACAATTCCCTTGGAATTCATCATATACTGTTTAGTTTTATCTCTTCAGTGTTGTCTTGACTTACACTATCATTTAATTTTTTTACAAGTTTTCCTCGATTAAATTCACTGAGGACAGGGACCAGTTACTACTCCATGTTATCCACAGTACTTTATATATGGTAGTTATGTAATCGATATGTTTATTGATTTAATTTACAATATTGAGTTTTCATAACTAGAGATTTATGATTATCTCTCATTTGCTGCCTTTCCCCTAAAACTTTGTAAATCTTTTCTAAAGTCCCCTGAGTTTGAGACTCACATATTAACCATACATTCATTGAGAACCTACTATTTACACTATATTTTCATAAATATGTACTATGTTATTATAATGTAATTATAATTATAATGTAATATTATAATTTTAAGCTTCTTGAGGCCAGGCCTATCTCTTCTACTTTGCAATCCTCTGTGAAGGTAAGGCATAGAAAGATATTTTGTAAATTTGGAAAAAACGATACATTGAAGTTTCAACTAAGAAGTCAAGATATGGTCACTGTGAGGTACCAAAGTGTACTATAATGCAGAATGTCAAAATAAATACTAGGCTTTAGGCTCTGAAATGTTTATGCATTTTAAGTATATGTGAATGTTCTTAAGAGGCAATTTGAAGCAATGAGTCTGTAAAGAGATTGTTTTGGAGAGCTTTGCTGCTGTGTTGTGAATTGTTCCCCACCACTCAGTTTTAGGATTGGAAGCTATATCTTAACCCCAAGCAGAGCGAGTTGCTTTAAGGAGAATCTAGTCTTAGCTAAATTTGCGGAGCAGGGGAGTGACTTAGGCAATTTAGACTGGATTCTCCAGCTACCTGAGGAACCTACAGATGAAACTCCTAACACAGGAAAGAGAAAGAGAGGAGTGCTGCTGTGTTGAGCTGGAAAGTAACTGTGCCCCACTCCAACCACAGGTCAAAGGTGCATGAATCCCAGGCCCGCATGGGGAACTCATGGTAGGAATATCAGTCAGTAGGTAGTGTGAAAGAGACAGAAGAAGTCCCAATGGCCTTCTGTCAGAAGGTGAGAGAGCCCCAAGAGAGAGAGTTGGTGAAGGCATGAACCTCAGTAAACTGAGACTGAAGGGGTGGAGCAGTATGGGAGCAACTCACTGGTTAAAGGGGAAGCAATGCCTGCCTCATGGGGTCTCTGGCATCTCAAATGGAGGAACAAAGCAAGGGAGGAAAAGTCTTCTTTCAGTTAAATATATGTAAAAACACAGTGGGGAAAAAAATTTTACTTTGATTATAACCCATGAGTTGTTCAATATTCCTTCTACTTAATGATTACTGATTAGTGTTTTTTTGTTGATGTTCTCAAAATCCTGTGAAAATCAAATTTAAGTAAAATATCTTCCAATACAAGGGTACCTGGGTGGCTTGGCTGGTTAAGCAGCTGACTCTTGATTTCAGCTCAGGTCATGTTCTCAGGGTCTTGGGATGAAGCTCCACCATACTAGGCTCAGTGCTCAGACGGAAGTCTACTCCAGGATTCTCTCTCCCTCTCCCTCTGCCTCTGCTCCTCACCCCACTTGCTCTCTCTCTCTCTCTCTCTCTCACACACACACACATATGGTCTCTCTCAAATAAATAAATAAATAAATAAATAAATAAATAAATAAATCTTTAAAAAGTCTTCTAATACAAAAGTTTAGATTTTTCATAAATTCGGTAAAATTGAATTTGCATTAGAATACTCCTTTAAAATATAGCCTATAATTCCTGTGTCAATTTTCTTTACTAATAAGGATGATTGCATAACAAATAAATCAGCTCAATTTACTTTTTTTTTTTTCTGCTCATCAAGCTTTTCAAAAGCCATATATGCTCAGCACTATACAGGTGCTGTGGGAGGTTCTAACTGAGATAGTAAATGTTCCCTCTTTTCACAGAGCTTGAATATTTTTGGATTAACAAAGATTATGTGAAAGCAATCCAACCAGTGTAAAAATATAAGTACAACAGATCTCATCAAGAGTCTAATGGCATACATAATGGCAGTGGACAAAGATTAACATTTATCTGAAAATATGCATTAAAAAGCACTTCAGGTTTTGGTTGGAGCAGATTAAATACATTATAAATATTTTAATCACCTTACAAAGGTCATCATTTAATTAATTCAAAGATTAATTACCAAGTGTCAAATGTGAGCAAGGTACTATGCTATAGTTTAGACATATTTTGTTGAATAAAACAGGCATTTTCTCTTCCCTCAAGAAGAGTACAATATAATGAGATTCTAGCCTCCTATGCTCATTATGTAAAGTTATGCAATTTGTGGGTCACTCCATATGGTCTCCTTCCAAATAGTCTCTCTCAGTGACTCTGGTACTATTTGAATTTTATCATTAGAGGGTATTTCCTTTGGTTATTACTTTTTAATAACAACCAACATTTGTTGAGATTTTATTGTGTATCAAGCAATGTTATGATCATCTTATGATGTTATACGATCATCATATAAGATGTGAGATTGATTCTAACTTTTAAAAGCCCTATGATGTAAGGTTATTAACACCATTTTATAGATAAGAAAACGGAAACACAAAAAGTGAATGTAACCTGCTCACAGCCTAGCTGGAATTCAGATCCAACCCTATCAATATAGGAGCCTTTGATTAAATTTTTATAATTTAAGTTTAATACTTAATATTTTTTTACATTTTATGTACTTTTAATCCATACGTTTGGGCATGGAATTAAATGGGAAAATAAGAACACATCTTAGTAATAACAATAAATGAAAATGCACTAAATTATCAATTACAGAACAGATAGTGTCAGATTGGATTTTAAAAACCTAGAAACCAGATTGTGGGAGTGCTTTGGAGTTTAGACTTCAGTCTTTCTAGGCCTCAGTATCTTATGTGAAAGAGAGCTAAGAAAATCTGCAGTAAAAACCTCAAAAGACTATGGTAGGCATTGATACGTTATGTGGATGAAGGTGTTGGGGAAACCATATAGTGCTACACGTGTCAGTTGTTCACCTATTTCTTCATTTGAACTTCACTGGAAAAGAAACAACTATCACTCTTGAAAGGTGTTGTATTTCTTCTTGTTACTTTGATTACATGAATTCTAAGAGTTCTCTAATTAGATACTTAGAATCAGGAAAAAGAGTAAAATAAAGTGAAGCTACAACTGTAAGACAGAGCATGTTATGGGATATATTTCATGGTTTATACTAGAATTATGGAAAGGAGGAAACAGGGCCTTGCATTCATCTTGGAAGCTACCCATGGTGAGGGTTGTCTAGACTATCTAGATATCTGACAGACTTTGGTTTTAGGGACTGTGGGGAGATAAAAACAAGGTAAAAGGCAAAATCATCAATTTCAAGTAGAATAGAGTAAAACCAGCAGCCTGGGGGATGATCGACAATATCAGAGAATAGTCCCCACATAAATAATTTGTATCAAGCATCACCACCGAAAACAACCTCTTGTTTTCTTTTATCATTTTTCTGATATTGAGTTACACATACATGTCTAACAACCCCTATTTGGCAAATAATCTATTTCTAGAGGAAGAATTCAAGGTTTTGCATGACTGCACTTGTCTGCACAACACACACAGAATGATAGCATCCATCAACTTTAACTTCCTCAAGAACTATTCACATTTTATTCCGTTACAGTCCTAAACCTAAGCTAGCTCTCCACCTCCACAGATGATACATGGAAATTATGTGAAACTTCTATTTCTGATCTGAATATATGCAATTTCAACCTGTTCTTTGTTATTTACCAGGAATCCACTGTGAAGAAGACATTGATGAATGCTCTTCAAACCCTTGCCAAAATGGTGGTACTTGTGAGAACTTGTCTGGCCATTATACTTGCCGTTGCCCATTTGATAACCACTCGGGAACATTTTATGGAGGAAAGAACTGTTCTGATGTTCTCCTGGGCTGTACCCGCCACCAATGTCTGAATAATGGAATGTGCATCCCTCACTTCCAAAATGGCCAGCATGGATTCAGCTGCCTATGTCCCTCCGGCTATACTGGGCCATTGTGTGAACTTGTCACCACGCTTTCTTTTGAGGGCAATGGCTTCCTGTGGATCACAAGTGGCCCAGCCACAGGCAAGGGCTTGGTTTGCAACATGGCCCTCAGCTTTCTGACTGTTCAGCCAATGGCACTTCTACTTTTCCGAGGCAACCGGGCCATGTTTATAATGCTGGAGTTGCGAGGTGGCTACATTCACTTATCAATTCAAGTCAATAATCAGTCAAAGGTGCTCCTGTATATTTCCCACGACACCAGTGACGGAGCATGGCATTCGGTGGAGGTGACATTTGCAGAGGCTGTGACCCTTACTTTACTTGACAACACTTGTAAGGAGAAATGCATCACCCAAGCTCCTTCTCCATTTGAAAGTCATCGGTCAATATGTGCTTTTCAAAACTCCTTTTTGGGTGGCTTACCAGGAGGAACGACCTCCTATGGTATTGCTCTGCTTAACATCTATAATCTACCATCCACACCTTCGTTTGTAGGCTGTCTCCAAGACGTTAAGATTGATTCGAATCACATCACTCTGGAGGACATTTCATCCAGCTCGTCTTTAAATGTCAAGGCCGGCTGTGAGAGAAAAGATTGGTGTGAAAGACAACCTTGTCAAAACAGAGGACGCTGCATCAACTTGTGGCTTAATTACCAATGTGATTGCTACAGGCCCTACGAAGGCCCGAACTGCCTGAGAGGTGAGACAAGCCTGGGTGCCCAGGATTGCTGTGCCTCGGAGCAGTGCAGTAACAAAAATAGCCAGCTTGCCTTTCCTGTTACGAAACACAGTGACCCCTCAGGACTTCTGCTTCTGGTTGCCAACTGATGAAAAAAAAAAAAAAAAAAGAAGAGGCTAGCGATGTGCATTAATTAAGTTTGAGTGCATTCATTAGACACCAGGGTGTCACTCATGCAGAGAAATTAAAAAAAAAAAAAAGCTGAGAGCTCCTACCTAAATGAGTTTTCATCTTGACGTGTTTACAAAGTGCTATTGCAATTTTACCCTATGTGGTGTGTCAGAAATGGACTGTAAATAATATTTGAAAGAGAGCTAATCTTTTGGGAAAAAAGGACCATTAGATATGACACTAGCCAATGCCAAATACTGGCACGATGTCTTGTGCGTAGTAGACTCTTAGGAAATATTTACTTCCTTGTTCTTCCTTCTATGCCGTTCACACTTGCTCCCGAATCATGCGTATGTCTAGCACTTTTATAAACCATTGATTTTATTCACAGGTATATTTTCTGGGGCTACATTTGGGGAAAACTGATATTCCACCTAGGAATCTTAGGGGAAAAAAAAGAAGGAAAGAAAGAAAATGCAGATAGTAACAACAGTGAAATTGTATAGATACCATAAACTAATTGATCTGATTTTTCTAGCAAATCACAGCTTGAAGTGTATTTCAAAATCCTTAGCTTCTAGCATCGTTCCAAAGACTGTTGTTGATAGTGATCAATACATACCTGTTTCTTTTTATTATTATTATCATGCCTTGAAAATGTCTACGAGGTAATTGCAACAGACTGCTTTGAAGTTCCGCTGTAATTTACCCTAAGATTTTAGAGCAACTTGAAGTAGGACAACATCTGGCAAATAGTCTTCTCTGCTTTATATGAAGTAAAATTAAAACCAGTCTTAGCCTATACCCTATTCCATGTACGAATGGCTAAGAGTTATTAGAAACTATTCATGGGTCTCCCCTCTAACCACAATATTCATTACAAATCATGGACCTGTTTGACAATGAGGTATGGCATCTACTAGCTCTATGTAATATTTTAAATAGAAGGGCAAGTTGTTTTGTGATTTTTTTTTAAGGAGAAAAGGGGAAATTATGCTGAGGCAATGTTCACTTTTTTGAAGAAAAATTTAATTGACCCAAGGCAATATTTTTACTACATATACAAAATAACAAACAGATGCTGACTCGTTTTGACCGGCTTCCAAACACAGCGACCCACAAGGTTAATACTGACCATGGCGATGTTTAACTGTCCTGGTAAATAGTTTCAAGGGATGCCAATCCAGTGGGTTCTGGTTTTCTTTAGTTTGTTTTTTCCAACTTGGAAAATTATGGTGTTTTTAAACCAAGTTCCTGAATTGGTTACCGGCTCCACCACCACTCACCGCCCCCCCTCAGTTTCTTTATTCCCCCACACTATTTGAAACTGTTCAACCCTCGTGAAAATACTTGGCTTCAAAAGTTATCTGTATAGGGAGGGAGTTCTGTAAAATCTTCTCTTTCTGAAAATTCTTAGTGCAAGTTTAAGAAAAATTATATCTTTCATATGGCCTCAGTCATGAAACTAAAATAGTCTGTATTTGTGTTATCTCTTATGTTTGCTGGGGAGTTTATTTTCATTGCAAAAGAGGCTTTCAAGCTGTAATGAGAACATGGAGACTTTCTATCATTGCACAAGTACATGCAAGAGAAAGGAGATGTACTAAAAAATACAAAGGCAGACCTCATTCAGTTCATGATCTGGGCTCAGTATTTCCCAACCCAGTGGTACACATCGCAGTCAACAAGCAGGATGGATGGAGGACTGAGTTGGCTGCCTAGACACGAATGACATGGAGATCTCCAATATTTTTACATCGATGTTTTAAATAACATTCAGATGTCTCAGTAAAGGGAGTTCTGAAGAGTGTTTCTCAAAGCTTAGTTCCCAGAACTGTCTCATCATATCTTCTCATGTTGGCTGGGTAGAACTGTGGTGCTTCCAAGCTTTCGTTCAGAACCTTGCCTTCTAGAGAATATTTTTCATTTTTTAGAGGCAATTTACATACGTTTAACCTTCAGTCATACATCCAGACTTCGAGAACCTTAACCTGTTAGAATTGCATTTTCTTAGATTTAGAAGGGGCTTCACCCCATGACTGTATTTTTTTTTTTAACTATTCAGCCTACTGAGTGCAGTGACCAAACTTCTGCTTACACACTGTTGGGAATGAGGAACTCATTTGCTCCATCTTGCCAGAAACTGTCCCCAAGTTGTTTCTTATACTGAAATAAAATATGATTACTTATAGCTTTCATTCACTGGAAGCATTGTAACTCTTGAAGTAATACTAATATAAATCTTACATTTCCTCTTCTTGAGAACACTTCAATATTTGAAGTGTCTTGTACCATCCAAGCCATCACTTCTATCATGCTAAACATATCCAGTTGTTTCTAATGTTTTCCATATGACATAGCTTTCAGACACTTCATCAGCTGCTTGCTTTGGAATAAATTTGCTTATCTGGTTTCTGCATGTGCCTGGTGATGCAGAGTGACACAGGACTAGAGCCTCTCTCATTCTAGATGATGTCCTTCTGTTTTTCAGCCTAATATTACATTGACTTTTTGGCAACCATGCTCTACACGTGGCTCACGCTGAGTCATTCTTACTCATGGTGCCACAGGATCCTGCTTCTTCCACGCTACATGAGGTACATTTAGAAGCAAGTGGCTTTTACTTATTCTTACTGAATTTCACCTTGTGGTATTCTACTGATTATTAGAACTTGAAGCTGTTTTTCATCTGCGTTTGTCATTCCTCTTCATGACATATCAACAACACGGTTGAGAATCATTCCCTCCCATGTTCACAGACAAGTCCTACATGGCTTCAGGTGTTTCTAAAGTCATGTAGTAAACCACATCCTCTGACTACTTGCTTGTGATTTCTGAAGAAGAGTGGGATTGCTAGAGACTCAAGCTTCTGAGAAAAAAGAAATAAACAACAACCTCCCCCAAATAGCTCTGTGTTCTGTCTTTAAATCTGGATCCACAGAGTGATCTGCAGGCATTTTAGGATGAGCAGCAGGGTCCCCACCACCCATGAGGCTGAACGATTTTGTGCATATTCTCAAACCTCAGGAGTTTCTAGAGCTGCATTTTCCTATTAAACATTTTATCTCAAATGAAAGTGCTGCGGTGTATTCAGAGATGTTAACCTCTTCAAATGGGTTATTTGATTTAATAATATGCTTTGGAAGCTACCTGTGGTTGTCTGGAGCAGGTGGTCTCCAAATGCAGATTCAAAATGTGATGTTCCTGTAGGAAATCAGGAAAGAGTTCTTAAAATGTAGACTTTTATGCAGGAGGTCTTCGAACACAGATGGTTGTCTAAGCAAGTTTTAAGTGTAGTCCAGCTACACTAGAATATGTCTTACCTTTGGCCAAACTTCAACTGGACCATGACGATATTTAAACACAATGGAAGGGCAGCCCGGGTGGCTCAGTGGTTTAGTGCCGCCTTCAGCCCAGGGTGCAATCCTGGAGACCTGAGATCGAGCCCCACATCCGGCTCCTTATGGGGAGCCTCTGCCTGTGTCTCTGCCTCTGTGTCTGTGTGTGTGTCTTTCATGAATAAATAAATAGAATCTTTAAAAATAAATAAATAAACACAATGAAATATGATAAAAATCTGTTTTCTTTCTGGTTAGCATTGGGATGTGAAAACTTGCAGATCTCTCCAAGACCGCTCTGGTCATATTCATCAGTGACTTCTAGATGGCAGAGTTCAGGGGTCAAATTCCAGTCTTCACCTTACTGCGCCTCTCTTGACCTGTTGCAGCAACAGTAAACACCGTTAACCGCTCCCTCTTCCTCACAACTCTTCCCTCACTGAGCTTATGGGACATCACTCTCCCTTGATTCTCCTCCTATCTTCCTGGCTGCTCTTTTGTCATCTCTTTTATCTCCAAATCCAAATGTGTGGTGCCTGAGAGCTCAGTTCTTGGACCTGTTCTTTCCTCTGTATATACTCACTCTCTTGGTGATCTCATCCAGTCTTGTGGTTTGAAATAGCATCAATTACACTGACAAATACAAAATTATTAGAGATACCCCAGGATATCTCCCCCGAACTTCTATATCTGTCTGTTTACTAGCTATTTCCACCTGGATTTCTAATAGGGCATCTCAATTTTAATGGGGACTCCCACTTTCCCTCCAAATTTAATATGGAATCCCACTTTCCCCCCAAATCTGTTCCTCTTGTTTTCTTTTCAGTCTCTGCAGATAGAAATTCAATGCTTCTAGCTGCTTAGGCAAACAAACAAACAACAAAAAACAGGCTTTGGAGTTGAACTTGCTCTAGAAAATCAGGTTGGTTCTACCTTCAAAATATTTCCCAAATCTGACTACTTCTCATCATCTTCACTGGTACATACTACTGATCCAAGCCACCATTCCTTCTCTCTTGAATTTCTGCAATGTCTCTATATTCTTTGAGTTTTTATTCAAATGTTATCTTCTCAGAGTACTCTCTGAGTACTTCATTTAAAAGTTGCAATTCTACTTCTACCCCCAGGGCTCCCTATGCCCTTTCCCTAGCTGACTTATTGTATATCAAAAGACTTATCGGGATCCCTGGGTGGCGCAGCGGTTTGGCGCCTGCCTTTGGCCCAGGGCGCGATCCTGGAGACCCGGGATCGAATCCCACGTCGGGCTCCCGGTGCATGGAGCCCGCTTCTCCCTCTGCCTGTGTCTCTGCCTCTCTCTCTCTCTCTCTCTCTCTCTCTCTCTGTGACTATCATGAATAAATAAAATAAAATCTTTAAAAAAAAAAAAAAAAGACTTATCACCACCTGATATACCATATAGTTTGTTTCGTTATCTGTGTCTGGTCTGCATCCACCAATTAGAACATGAGCTTTAGGACAGGAACTTTAGGGATACCTAGATGCTCAGGCGGTTAAATGTCAGACTCTTGATTTTAGTTCAGGTCATGATCTCAGGGTTATGAAATCGAGCCCTGCATTGGACTCTGAGCTGGGGTGGAGTCTGCTTAAGTAAGATTCTCTCTCTCTCCCTCTCCCTCTGCCCCACCAGCACCCCCACCATTCTACGGATGTTTTCTCTGTCCCTCTTTCTCAAAAAACAAAACAGAACAAAAACAAAAACGGGAACTTTAGTTCCTACAATACCATCAACATTTTGGAAACTTAGGGTTCATTTTTATACATCAGAAGAGTTTTCTTAAATCGATGTACACCAACAGTATTGCCATATTAGTGCATTACTAACTTCCCTAAGCACAAGAAATGCTGGGTGAGTTCAGTCCTCAGCTTTGCCTCCTCCTACTATCTCCCATGCCTCTCCCAATCAGGACCACAGAAGGAAGATTCCTCTTTGTTCAACTCCCTTGCCTTTCATTATTATTTGGAATATCAGCCCCAAAGAGGATTTGTGAATCTAATTCTTGATTTCTTTCCTTTAGAAAGAATGACTAGATTTAATGACATTTGCTTCAGCAAGTCCTCAAATAGCAAAGATGATAGATGCCTGAACAGTCTGCTTTGAGATGTTACAGGAAGGGATCCTGTTCCCCAAATTTCTTCTACCAAATTGGAGGACAGGAGTATCTGATATTCCACTATTAAACTCCACCATTTTAGGGCAGTGAAGGAGAGGTAAATCTTATTTATCATCATAGAGATCTTCTCTTTCTCATTTGTGATCAATAGGCCTCAACTATAAACTACAAATCAAAATGTAGCCATTTTTAGAAAAATCAGTAAACTGAGTAAATTCCAGTAAACTCAGAACTTTTGAGAAATGAGGCCAAATTGTCATCCTATTGAATAAGCCCATTCTAAACTTTAAAAAATATGTATGTGTTTGTCACCTTCTCACCCTTTCTTGTGACTCTTAAAACGTTTCTTCTCTGTTTCTCCTCCTCTATTTTGACACTGAAGAGTATGTGGCAGGCAGATTTGGCCAGGATGACTCCACTGGATTTGCTGCTTTTAATCTTGACAAGAGTTATGAAGAGAACGTCACCATCTCTATGTTTGTTAGAACACATCGACCGTCAGGCTTACTTCTAGCTTTGGAAAATAAGACTTACCAATACATCTGTGTTTGGCTAGAGCATGGCCGATTAGCAATGCTTCATCCAGGTTCTTCCAAGTTAGTAGCAAAATTCGTTCTTAGTGATGGTAATGTACACTTGATATCTTTGAAAATCCAGCCAAATAAAATTGAGTTATATCAGTCTTCACAAAACCTAGGATTTATTTCTGCCCCTACATGGAAAATCCAAAAAGGAGATGTCATCTACATCGGTGGCCTGCCTGAGAGATCACAGACCGAAGCTAAAGGTGGCTTCTTTAAAGGCTGTATCCAAGATATAAGATTCAACAACCAAAATCTGGAATTCTTCCCAAATTCAATAAGCAATGCATCCCACAATCCAACTCTTGTCAATGTGACCCAAGGCTGTTCTGGAGACAACATGTGCAAGGTAGGATTATTCATACCAATTATGTCTATGTTGTATACTAAACTTGTTTTATTAAATAATTTATTATAACCATTTTTTGTATGTGAAGATGATACTATTGACTCTCCCCTAGCCATAGCATAATGCTTCATCAATGTTTTTCTAGCAAGACTGGGGGATTTATTTATATGAAGCCATAAAATAACGGCCTTGATCTTGCTGGCACCATGGTCTATTTAACCATCCAAGATGACTCTAGCAACATGCCTCTATGGCCACGACAACCAAATTACCTAAGAATAATAATACTTTAATTCCCAAACTCTTAATGGCATCCCAGACGTTTAACCGAATTAACTCATTTTGGAAAAGATCATCATATCATTTACATTAAATGCCCAATTACTGTTGTTTTAAACTTCTCTTAAGTCAAGGACACAAAAAAACCTGAGGGGCAGGGATGCCTGCCTTTAGCCAAGGGCGTGATCCTGGAGTCCTGGGATCAAGTCCCATGTCGGGCACCCTGCATGGAGCCTGCTTCTCCCTCTGCCTGTGTCTCTGTCTCTGTCTCTGTCTCTGTCTCTCTCTCTCTCTCTCTGTGTCTCTTATAAATAAGTAAATAAAATCTTAAAAAAAAAAAAAACCTGAGGGGCAACTTTCTTCTGGTAGTTGGATTTGAAACTCTCTGAAATATACTTTCCCAAAGCCTATGCTTTACTTTATGTATTTCGTATGCTTTTCCAAAAGCGATTTAAATTTGTGAATTTGTCAGCTCTGCATGACCTTTCAAAGGAAACACATTTATATCTGTTGAACATTTATTGAGCTCTGACTATATTGCCACGCACTGGGCTTGCCTCTAAATGTGCAAAAATGAATCATTTTCGCATTACTATAGGAGCACTTCCCATGTGCGGGGCACTATTTTACATAGACGAGTCCATTTAATTCTGTTGCAGGACTGCTGTGTAAAATGAGCATTGTTATTACCCCATTTATGTCATTTACAGATAAGGAAACTGAAGTTTAGGAAGGCTATGTAACTAGTCTAAATCACCTCTTAACAGGGGGACTGGGATAAATACAGCCTCAGTTCTCAGAAATTCCCTTTTAAATACTTTCACTTTGGATATTTCGTGAGAAACCTTTTAAGAACTCAAATAATAACAGTATGTGTCTGAGTGAGAGGCAGGCCCACTGAAGAGGTCACTGTATCTGGACCCAGAGGACAGAGGTACCAAGCTTCACTATTTGCCTTTTTATTGGGATCTTGGGTAACAGGAGGACCCTCTGCTTCCTCATTAGTAAAAACAGGAATAAAACATCTCCCTCAAATGCTAATTGTTGTGATTGAAAGTGCTTGGTAACTTAGAAATTCCACAGAATGTTATCATACCTTTTAAAAACCTCCTTCTGTTGTAGAAAATTGGCTTTATATGTTTTCTCTTTCTCATTTCATCTCTTTCTTTTTGATCCTTTCTCTCTCGATTTCTCTTTTAGAAAAGAATTGGCAACGGTAGCAGTTTTATTCCATTTCTTAACCAATGGATATGAAAAGTTCAATGTGTAACTGTGTAGAAAATTAGCATTTAAAAATAACAGGGATGGGGTCTTGCCTCTACTGTTTCCATATTTAGTTGCCACTGCTGTTTATACTTTCATTTCTTTTCCACTCAGTCCAACCCCTGTCACAACGGAGGTGTGTGCTATTCCCTGTGGGATGACTTCTCATGTTCCTGCCCTGCAAACACAGCTGGGAAAGCCTGTGAGCAAGTCCAGTGGTGTGAGCTCAGCCCGTGTCCACCCGGAGCCCAGTGCCAGGCGGTGCCGCGAGGATTTGAATGTAGGTGGATTTTAAAGTTATCATCCATCCAATTAAGTTGGGTCTTTCAGTTCCATAAGGCAACTCAGAAAAAAAAATAGAGACAAAACTTGCTTCCCAAAGGAAGGACTCAACTAATTTAATATATCTAATCTAATAATAATAATAATAATAATAATAATAATAATAATATCCAGATTGGCTTCATGCCTCCTCCTGCCCCTAGATATCTTGGGGTTGGGGATGGGGAATGGAAATCAGAGCAAAACCTAGGTCTTTGATGATTTAAAGCTAATTTCTGAAGACATTAACCAAGTAATATTTGGCTTTCCTTTCCTCCTTGGGAGTACGGAGTAAAGTCCTAGTGTGAGCTCACGACCTTTTGTTAACTGTGAGGCCTCAGGCAGTTCACACAATTTCTGTAACCTAAAAGTTTCTCTGTAAAATGGGTATAAAACATCTACTTGACAGGTAGATTAAAAAAAATTGTGTATATGTGATGATTTTATAACCTTAAGTATACAAAGTCAAACACATTAGGCATTGTTGTTTTCTGAATATATTCCTCAATCTGTAAAGTTTCCTTGCTCATCTTCAGGACTATAGGGCCCAGTTTTCCAAATCTTAACAAATTTGGATTCTATATTCACAATGTTGACATGTCTGCACACTAAGCACACTATTATATACATTTCCTCCTCTCCTACTTTGAATAACACAGTCTGATCATAACAAATCTTCATGTTTGCACTGAATTCTTATCTTACTCGCCACCGCCCTCCCCTTTATTTGAAGATTTTGCTTCTAAAATTTTTCTCTCACTCTTCAGCACCATTAACTTTTCCATCAGTGTATGAACACACTACCAAATTTCCTCATTACAAAAAATTTCCTTTGACCCCACCAGCTACCATCCCATTTTTTGTTTCTGAAAGCACACACACACTGAAAGACTGTGACAAATCCTCTAAAGAGTTGTCCTCAATTTGCCTCCAATATCTTGCTCCTCACATTCTTCTATCCCATTCCATCAGGGCCCTCACACACCAGCTCTGTCTTGAACTTGCTCAACTCCAAGCTTGGGCACGTTGTCTTCATCACTTTACTCGGGTTCCAACCCAAATGTCCTCTTACCTGGCTTTATGTTTTCTTCGTATCTCTTAGGATTCCTTTCTATTTCGTTGTATATGTATTTGTTTACTTGTTCATGATCCCTTCCCTCACTAAAGTTAGATTTCAAAAGGGAAGGAAATCTCCTATTTGGCTTCTCCCATTCCTCTCAGCACTTAGTGTCGAACATATAGGAGGTTGTCAATAAATATTTGTCAAGTGAATAAAGTAACATCATTTTTCTTCAAATTAACTCAATATTTTCACTTCACTTTTCCAAACGTTAAGCGATCTATATCACCTTGGAAAACATTGCACTAAAATAATGGAGTGGAACCAGAGGATAGGATGAACTCAGGTTTATTTCAACAACATTCTGTTGAGACTGAGCTGTGGTGACTGGGGAAAAAAAATATATACTTTTCTGTTTCTATATTTTCAAAACATATTGAAAGGATGTATGAAATGTGTTGTACTATATATGTACTTAGGAAAATTTTTTTGAGAATACATACACTTTTATTTTCATATTTTAGACGTATATACTATATTACAGTACAGGATGATAGTATATAGATAGTACATAAAGCACAATGAGTTGGCATAAAGAATTCAATTTGATTTCTAATATGGCACCAACTTTTAAATGCAAGCTTCCCATTGTTCTACCTCCAAACTACATGTTCAAAATAATTTATTAGTTTCATTGTTCATCTTTTGATAAAAATCCTAAAGTTCTAAAGTTCTTAGTCCCGTTATGTTCTACAAAAGGATTTAAATCGTTTGGAATATTTTCACAGGGGAAAAAAAGAATAGGTTTCTAAAAACATTTGCAGGCCAAGAACCATACCCCTGGTACACATTGGTCTTCAGTATATATGTAAAGCACTTTAGGATTTGTATATCCTGCATCAGAGAGAAGTTAAGTGAATCTTCACTGCGCCTGCATTCTCACTACAGAAAGAGTAGGAAGTTTGCCATGGATCTCCCAAAATGTCTCAATAACATTTTTTTAAAGTATAACTTACCTTAATGAAGGAAAAAAAAGTAAATCAATAGAAGAGGTGAATTTTACTAATTGACAGGTGTGAACCCTAGAACACATTTTTGCTATTTTGCATAATTTTAATTTCATGTGATCTTATGACCCTATGGTATTTTCTTTCAAGTAAGATATGTTGAGAAGATTACATCTAATAGAATAACATAGTCATGAGGATATAGCTCATGCATCACTCTGAGTTTGCCTTTAGGGCGTTCTATCAGAAAACCAAGATTTAAAAATTGACAATTCACCTTATATACAGGTGTGTTTGTAAGATAAAGTTCCCCGAAGAAAAGATGAAATACAAATATTGTTATGTGTATTGTGATTTTTCCCCGGATGAGAAGTGATTTCAGTGTGCTCAGCAGTGTTAGTAAAATGAACTTATTTAGCATTATAGACCATATTTGTCCTTTTGGAGTTGGGGAGAGCGAATGAGATTTGTTTTTTTAGCA
The DNA here is from genome assembly GCF_048164855.1 of Canis lupus baileyi. Taxonomy (NCBI): domain Eukaryota; kingdom Metazoa; phylum Chordata; class Mammalia; order Carnivora; family Canidae; genus Canis; species Canis lupus. The sequence goes on from NC_132843.1 coordinate 76,151,379, forward strand.
TTTATTTAAAAGCATGGAATAGACACTTGTTGCTCCTTTCCTCCCTAATCCCAACCCCAAACTCGGTGGAAAAAACACAATGGTCTAAAGCAATAAAAACCAAGTGAAATTTTAATCCAAATAACACATTTGGATTGTACACTTGAATAATACACTTGAATTTTTCTCCTACAGTAGCTTCTAATCATTATTTCACTTTCCAGAATTAAGAACGACAGAGTTATTTTTACAGATTATTTATTTAGTAATATTTACCTACTATATGTCTGGCAATGTTCTAGGCATTTGAGAGGTGGTAATAATCTAAACAGAGAAAGTCCCTGATCTCATAAATCTCACGTTCTAGCGCAGAAAGACAAAGAACAAGTAGGCAAATGAACAACATAATTTCAAATAGTTATACATGCTATGAAGAAAATAAAGCAGGGTAATGGAAGAAAGAGTGGCTACAGGGAAGAAACTATTTTAACTGGGAAAGTCAGAGAAACCTTCTCAGAGGAGGTGACATTTGAGCACATTAGACTGAGAAAGAGCCATGTGTGAGAAGATCTGGGGAAAGAATACTCCAAGTATAAGTAGCAGCAAGTAAAAGGCCTGATTTGGGAACAAGTTTGATGTCTTCAAAGAATGGCAAGAAGTTAAAAAAAAAAAAAAAGGAATGGCAAGAAGTTTTTGCAGCTGTAGCATGTGAATAAGGAAGAAGGTGATAGTAAGTAGAAGTGAAGAGTTAACCAAGGGTCAGATCATAGAGACTTTTACAAGCCATGTTTAGGATTTAGGATTTCTCTCTCTCTTTTTAAAATATTTTATTTATTTATTCATGAGAGACACAGAGAGAGAGGCAGAGACACAGGCAGAGGGAGGACCAGGCTCCCTGCGGGGAGCACGATGTGGGACTCGATTCCAGGGCCCTGGGATCATGCCCTGAGCCAAAGGCAGATGCTCAACTGCTGAGGCACCCAGGAGCTCCAAGGATTTAGGATTTCTTTCTAGATGTGATGGTAACCAATGGTGGTCTTGAGCTAAGGAGTGGTTGTTATATTGATCTGCCGAGTGACAGAAGCAGAGACACTAAGAACTAAAATAATCTATATGATAAGAGTTGATTGGGTGTGGTGCCCAATGATTGAGGCAAAGACAGCATTTAAAAGTCAATTTTTACTGAAAAGTGCAAGAAAGTGAGAATAGAGGATTGACCACTACATTAAGTAACCTCAACTACATTGAGGTCATTGTGACCTTGGTGAAGGGATTGGCACAAAAGGCTGAGTGGCATGTATTACATGGAAAATAAGAGATGAGAAAGTGGAGACAATGAGAAGATAAAACTATTTGGAGAAGTTGTGGCATGAAAGGGAATAGAGAATTAAGGAAGCAGTGGGGTGAGGGGGAGCTGAGTTGTGCTTTTGGGTGTTTTTATTTTCTCAGATTGAAGCAGTTACAGTATATTTGTATGCAGATGGGAAACAACCAAAAGGGAGGGGAAATGATGTGCAGAGTTGCTTGGGGGGGGAAAGCCCCACACGTCTGATGTCACACGTGCTGTGAATGTGGAAGTTCTGTGGGAAGAAAGGACACCCAGCTGGGAGGTGGAGAACTGGATTTTCTCTACTCAAGTGGACAATCGTAGGTTTTTTTCAACACCTGTACTGATGATCACTTTTAGTCGTGTATCGGGTCCCCTTTATTTTCACCTTTTTAAGACATTGTTTCTACCTAAAAAAAAAAAAAAAAAAAGACATTGTTTCTACATGTAACCTCTTTTCAGTGGAAAAGAAATGTGTGGTTTAGGTTTTGGTATCAGACCATGCAGGTTTGGTATTCTGGTATTATTATTTATTAACATATGACTGTGAAAAAAATCACTAAACTTCCGTGAGTCTCAATTTCTCCTTTTATAAAAATGGGGATGATCATAGTAATAATAATAAAATCATGCTCCAGAATTTGGTATTAGAAATAATATAAGAAGAACTAGCACAGTGCCTAATACATATCAAACAATCGATACATGATGATCATTAATAGTCATAAAGGTAATGAAGCAACATTATAAATTGCATAAAGTTGCTGATTGGTGTTGTCTTCTCTCTTTAGGTATTGCAAATGCTGTTTTTAATGCACAAAGCAGTGAAATATTATTCAGAAGCAATGGGAATATTACCAGAGAACTCACCAATATCACATTTGGTTTCAGAACAAGAGATGCAAATGTGATCATACTGCACGCGAAGAAGGAGCCTGAATTTCTTAACATTAGCATTCGAGATTCCAGATTATTATTTCAACTGCAAAGTGGCAACAGTTTTTATATGCTGAGTCTGACAAGTTTGCAGTCAGTGAATGATGGCATATGGCACCAAGTGACTCTTTCCATGACAGACCCACTGGCCCAGGCCTCCAGGTGGCAAATGGAAGTGGACAACCAAGCACCTTCTGTGACCAGTGCAGTTGCCACTGGGAGCCTCAACTTTCTTAAGGATAATACAGACATTTATGTGGGTGACCGAGCTATTGACAATAGCCAGGGCCTGAAAGGGTGTCTAAGTACAATAGAAATCAGTGGCATTTATCTTTCTTACTTTAATGTTCATGGTTTCACTAATAAACCCCAGGAAGAACAGTTTCTCAAAATCTCTATGAATTCAGTGGTTAGCGGCTGTTTGCAGTTGAATGCCTGCAACTCCAGCCCCTGTTTGCATGGAGGAAATTGTGAAGACATCTACAGCTCTTATCACTGCTCGTGTCCCTTGGGATGGTCAGGGACACACTGTGAACTCAACATCGATGAATGCTTTTCAAACCCCTGTATCCATGGCAACTGCTCCGACAGAGTTGCAGCCTATCGCTGCAGGTGTGAGCCTGGATACACCGGTGTGAACTGTGAAACGGATATAGACAATTGCCAGAATCACCAGTGTGCAAACGGAGCCACCTGCATCAGCGACCCCAGCGGCTATTCTTGCCACTGTTCGGGAAATTTCACAGGAAAATTTTGCAGGTGAGCATGAAGTTCATCTAAGGCTTGGCCAGTGGAGCTGGGCTCCACATTTTCTCATCGAATAGGAAAGCTCTCTCAGCTATGCCTCTGTAGGCTGTGCTGGACGGGAGTGACATGGGTCCCTTCCACCACAGTGTGGTCCTGTAGACCAGACATGGTGGGATGTTCTACAAGGAAGAATGGGAGTGCTTTGACTGGACTTCAAGCAGAATGCTTTCTCAGATGTCTTTGTTAGAATATGTCGCATGCCCCAGAGTTTCACAGCGTTAAGGCCTCAAGAAACAAATATTTTTTACAATAAATACAAAAGCTTGGTTTTCTTTTCTTTCCTTTTTTCTTTCTTTTTTTTTTTTTGATTTATTTATTTTTAGAGAGAGAGAGAGAGAGTGAGTGGGGAGAGGAGCCAAGGGAGAGGGAGAGAGAGAATCCCAAGCAGACTCCCCACTGAGTGCAAAGCCTGAAGCAGGGCTCGATCTCAGGCCCTGAGATCGTGATTTGAGCTGATATCAAGAGTCAAATGCTTAACCAACTGAGGCACCCAGGCGCCCCCAAAAGCTTGGTTTTCATATTGTTCAAGGAAGCATGACTTCTACCCCTAAAACAATGCCCTTGGCTATTTCAGGCAGGTAAACCTTATAAAATCTGGAAAAGTCTGTGCTAAATTATAATCTCATGAAGATGAAATTATGACTCTCATGTAAACGAGCATGTTTTGTTGTTTTCATTTAAGTCATCAATTAATGAAGAAATGAATAAGGTATAAAAACCCGGTCAAAGGATAACCTAATTACTTATATATACGCATATATATAATAATTAGATATATTTTTTATTATCCACATAAATATATATAAGTAGAGATGAGGAAATGAAGTCACTAATACATGCAAAACTATTTACTCTTTTACAGGGCAATACAATTAATATTTGAAACTGTCTTTTCTACCGTGTGACAATCAATTCTATCCCCACAGACAAATTCGCTTACATTTCAATGAGCAGGATCCATTCGTATTAATGTCATTTTCTACCACTTACAGAGTTGTAAAATAGTGAAGAAAATCTAAGGCATACACACTATAAAATCAAACAGTCCTAGAGTGTCTTTTATATAACACCCAATAGTCTGTTGAAAGAATACTCAGTAATATCTTTTGCCCATTTCGACATATTTCCCAATTTTTTCTAACACGACTGGAGCAGTGTTTTAATTCTAGTAATGACCTCCATCTCGTGTTACGTAAGCAGAAATAAGAATCAATATTTTCCTACTAAGTCACATGGCTTCGATGTTTCCACATAAGTAGAATTCATTATTTTATAACTTATACTACTTTTAACTTCACTAAACAATTGAGTCATTATGGGGAGGTGAGAGGATTATTAATAACAAGTAATACATTCCCAGACTTTGGCAAGAACACCTGGAGTGGGTTGGCAGCCTGTAGACATAACACTAACTCAGAGGTGGAGCTCTAATGGGATGAATCTCCCAGCAGACATAACATGTAGTCATACGTATAAGAAAGTGTATTTATCTCGATAACATTTATTGTTGTTCAGAACCTGTGAAGCCAAGGCCCAATATAAGGTGCTACGTGTTGACATTTCAGTTGTACGTCGCTTTCCGTGAGTTAAAACAGACTCATTTTGCCAACAAACTGCCTGTTTAAAGCAAAAGACATCCAGGATCAAAATTAATAGTATTGCCACGGTGACTTTGGGCAAGTAAAGTAAACATACATGCCCCAGGAACTATTTCTCCAGTATTTTTTTTCCTGCCTAATTCATCAAAGTCAAGTGCTCAAAGATTAAAGTTCTCAAAAGTACCCTCCTAATGAGATTCAAAAATTGTTTATTAAACCTAAGACGTATACAAAGCTTACATTTGCATTGCTAATTGACCTCTTTCAAAGCTGGTTGACATTTTTGGTTCTTTTGAAAAGTCCTTAGGATAGTTTCCTTTTAAAGTCGAATTGATTAGCTCTTATGGGAAGAGACACACTTACCGTCCTCTAGGCTAGTTTCTCCACGTTAGCTGCAGCACACACAACTGGACAAAATTAAATTCCTCTTACATTTTCTGGACATTAATTATGCATCAGACACCATGCCCAGTGGGTCAAAGGACCTGAACAACACCCTTAAAATCTCTCGTAATCAGTCCCTTCACACCCCTGGCACTTGCCTTTGCAGTCAAGTTCTGCTTAGCTTCTAACGATTTGTTCTGCCTTTTATAAGGATTCCTTAATGATACGCCCAGCTTTGTTGTTATACCAAAGAGCCACACTCTTGGATTCACACACAGTTGCCACTGAGTGCTGTATACACTCCTCCTGGACAGCACTTGGCTTGCATTCCGCTAAGCTATGAATCATTAGGAAGGGAACAGCAAGTGTTGGCAGGGCAACAGGAGTTCAGCTCTGAAAGCCTACAGAGAAATCACAGGAGTGCTTGGGTACCAGAGTGGGGTCCTTGCTTTCCTGGCCTTTATAGAGCTGCAATTTTCCGTGGCCCGTGTTGATTTATTAGCAAGGCAGCAGCAAACCCAGCTATCGCAAGTTTCTTCCCAACCCTAAATTTATTGCCACCTCATGGCACAGATCTTATCTCACCAATGGAAACTGTGGAGATGCAAGATATATAGCCGAGCTTGTTACCGCGCCCCCCAGCAGGAGCTGTCTACTGAGCGAAAGGGGTCATGCATAACCTAGCCTGAGTACTTGATTAGTTTGGCATTGACTGCATAGACGGACTTTTCCAAAAAGTTTTCTTGAATGAAATGATCAAGATGTACAGCTGTGGCTGTTGCCTTTCTCTCTCCAGACACACCAGATTATCCTCGACAGTCTGTGGGAACGAGAAGACGAATCTCACTTGCTACAATGGAGGCAACTGCTCAGAGTTCCAGGGTGAATTAAAGTGTCTGTGCCGGCCAGGTTTTACTGGGGAGCGGTGAGTCAACATTAGCACTTTCTAGAGAAGAAAAGTCTGGGCTGAACAACAGTGGGATTACTCAAAGTTGATTTCCCCTCCGATTTTTCATCTCTGTTCCCATAGGAAAATCCATGCTGACATACAGGTCCCACCAGAGTCAAACAAGAAAAGAGAAGGGAAAAAAAAATCACAGTTTAGGTCAAAACAAAGAACATTTTATTAGCCAAGACTTCAAATAGGAAAAGATGTCTTTGAAACAACGTAAAATGTGATATTTTTCTTTCTGATAAGTATTTCTGGATTCATGTTTCTAATACATGATGCAAATAGAGTTGCTAGGGAAGCAAAATAAAAAATACCTAAAAGATTGCCTCACAGAATTATCTAGAGCCCTGAAAGTAGATATGCCTTATCCATGTGAGTCTCTCTTTCCCAGCGACACCCTTCAACAACTCTTCAGCTAATACAGGGATGGTTGATGCGGAGTTGGCCATGGCTTCAGACAATGGCTGAAAATGCAGGCAAATTCGGATATGTACTTAACTGGCTGAAGGTGAGGTCAAAGATTTAAAAAAAGAAAAAAAGGATATACTCCACAGCTTTTATCAGCTTCTCAAAAGGATCAATGTCCCCCCTAATGATTATAAACCAAGGCTCTATCTAAGCTCTTATATATCTCTATATAAACAGATAATAAACAATTAACCATTTGTTGAGCACGGTCATGCATCTTATAAATATCCTCTCTAATTGTTATTAATGCCACTTTGCATTTGCCTAAACTGACGCTGAGGGGTCAAGTTACAGGTCAGGTGCCAATCCAGATGGGAGCTGCAGGGAGGCCGAGCCGCCTTCACAGCCTGTGCTCCTCTCCTGGATATGCTGACAGGAATGAATAAGCCTTTGCTTGCAGCAGTTAGAAGAAAGTGGGAACCGTGCTCCTTCCTCTCCTAGGCCATCCGCCACAAGATAACGATCTCGGAGCAAACTCCCTGCATTGAACGAATGAGATAAATGAAAATACAGAGCATTCAACAGAGAGAGTTTGACTGAATTAAATTTTCCCAGAAAGGTAGTTAATTAAATAATGGGCGTATTTGTGCTGACAAACCCCTGACAACTGCAGTTTGGATTCATTTGAATTTTCCCTTTTCCAGCTGGCTCCTCTGGCCCTACGCAGATCCAGCTCTTTTGCCATTTTCACAATGTAGGCCATCTCGTGTAGACCTGCCTTTTACCCTTTCAAGGTTCAATGACAAACCCAGCTCTTGCCTTCACAGCCTTTCAGTGCTTTGGCTCCAAGAGGCACATGCAGACCCAGACAGAGCGTGTACGTGCCAGGAAGCTCATAGCCCTGGCTCATATTTTCCCAGGCAACATATTGTTAACCCAGAGACCATGCAGCTGGCCTCAAACTCTATATGCCTCCGAACTAGCGCAAATATTTCCTTGTCCTAAATATTCCCTTGACCAGCTCTTCCAGTGTTTTTAAGTGCTGATTATTTCCTGCCTATGTCACAGCTGAATGCTTACTATCACATTAATGCTCAATGGCACACCACATAGACTCATCCAAAGCCTTGGATTATTTTTCTCTGCTATCCACACATTATCCCCATTTCAAACAAACATTTCCTTTCCTCCAACATTTGTTTAAAAGAATAATCTTGCACTTAAATGCAAATTATTTCTTTGAAATGTGCTAAGAAAAGGAACTCCAAGTTTCCTTCCTCTCCCGGGGACTCTTTTCATCTAGATCAACTTCTCTGCTGCAAATGGATTTCTAAAAGAGTGAACACATGGTCAATAGATTCTGTGCTTTCAAAGTCCTTAATGTTAATGGACTTATTTATTCTGATTTTTGATGTATTAATTTTGATCTCTAATGAAAGCTCTGATAATGTTTATAATGAATGTTTGTGTGTGGTACACTCTTTAATTCAAGAGAGGAAGAGATAAGAAATGGAGAAAGAATAGCCAGAGGGAGACTAGAAAATACTAGACCATCTCCCAAGGCTTAGGGGAATGTGACTTCTGTAACATCCAAAATATTGAAAAACTGTCTTCCGGCAAATTGCCTCCTCTTCTGTCTGGCTAAACCCCCAACTTTATAGTGTCATCCTGGCAGGTTGCAAATGATGGATGGTGTGAACACTGGCCCACCCAGGACAAAAAGTGCTTGGCAGGCTCTCGCAAGTTGTCAGGTTTTGCTCAGATCTAATCGGAGAAGCCTCCTTCCAGTCCAGAAGCCTGAGCCAAAAAAGGAAAACAAAATGTCTCAGCTATGCTTGGTATCCAGCAGGATAAGGAGCTGTTTTTCTGGGAAGAAATCTTTTTCTCCTTTATACCTTGGGTTGACCCTCCCCACCCACCCCCTCATCCCTCTTCACTTTGAGCCTAGTGATTAGTTGATGCCCTATGTATGCAAGTTTTACCTTTTGGAAGGTGAGAAATGAAAAACTGTTTACATTATGCTTTGACATCATAAGCTGCTCTTTAGGGATTCTTGAAGCTAACATTTTATATGAATTTCCCAGAGTAAAAGGGATGCCACAGTTACGGCTCTATGGTGAGGCCTAACAGTGCTTGGTTTTTAGCCTACGGTTGAGTGCTAAATACATACCTACTGAATGATTGAATAAAAGAGCCTGGTGAGTTAATTGGTAAATATACAGGAAAAAAAGCTGCTGGCCGAAGACCAAGTGAAAGATGACAGTGTCCCAGGGAAGAAGAAAATTTTGATATACCTTAGAATTGATATCACTTGTTTGGGAAAAATTCACCTTTTGAAAGTCATTCTTTTTTTTTTTTTAAGAATTTATTTATTTGAAGGAGAGACTGTGCACAAGCAGGGGGAGGGGCAGAGGCAGAGAGAGAAGCAGACTCCCCGCTGAGCAGGGAGCCCGATGGGGGACTCAATCCCAGGACCCTTAGGCAGATGCTTAACCGACTGAGTCACCCAGGTGCCCGTTGGCTTTTGCAAGTCATTCTACTTGAATATTGAAATATTACCCTTAGTTGTAAAACACATTTATTAGCAACTGACATTTTCTACTTATCCACTTTTGCTTTTTCTTAGAAAAAAAAAAAAGAATTCCAAAGGAAAATAATAAAAAATTTCCAAGAATAAACCAATTTCTCCCCCTTGATTTTGATGAGCTCCCTTTCCTCCACAGCCTGAGGGCCGGATGCATCCGAATCGGGGCCCGGTGGGGGTGGGGGGTGGGGGGGTGGGGGGTGGGGGGTGGGGGGTGGGGGGGTGGGGGGGTGGGGGTCTCCAGGTGTCAAAATGCGGCCTCCAGCGTCCCTGGGGGTGGGCAGGCCTCTAACTGCCCTTCAGGGCTTCTTGGTCTCTAAATACTTGCCCCTGTTTTCTCCTTCTACGGTGAGTACAGCATGTTGCCCTGAAGAACAAATTTGCTGCAGGAATCCTAAGAGGCGTGTCCCACCCCAGGGAGTGTGCGCAGACTGCACGGGAGCCGCTACAGCGGACCGCCCTGGGCCCGGTGGATAAGGGACCTTTTTCTGTTCTTTTCTTTTTCTTAATTTTGTTTTCTTAAAGATTTTATTTATTTGTTCATGAGAAACGGAGAGAGAGAGGGAGGGAGGGAGGGAGGCGGAGCCCCAGGCCGAGGGAGAGGCCGGCTCCCTGCGGGGAGCCCTGGCGGGACTGATCCCGGGACCCGGGGTCACGCCCTGGGCCGCAGGTGAGCGCGGCGCCGTGTCCTCTCCGCAGCGCGCAGCCGGGCTGGGGCTGGTGCGCAGAGGCCGAGGCCGCCGTGTGTGCTTCTCCTCCAGGTGCGACGAGGCGGCGGACGAGTGTGCGTCGGCTCCGTGTGCGCACGGCGGCCTGTGCCAGGGCCTGGGCCGCGGGTTCCAGTGCGTGTGCCCCGCGGCCTTCGCGGGCGAGCGCTGCGAGGTGCACGTAAGCGGGGGTCCGGGCGTGTGCCCCTCGGGCTCGGGGCCTCCCCTCCTGCCTCTGCGCCTGGCGGGGGGCGGGGCGGGGCGGGGGGGGGTGAGGTAGAGGGTGGAGGGGGGTGGGGTAGGGGGTGAAGGGGGGGTGCAGGGGAGGGGGGTGGAGAGGGGGGTGAGGTGGAGGGTGGAAGGGGGAAGGGGGTGGAGAGGGTAGGGTGGGGGGTAGAGTGGGAGGGTGAGGGTGGAGTGGGGTGGTGGGAAGTGGAGGGGGTAGGGGGGAGTGGGGGTGGGAATGGGATGAAGAGAGGAGGGTGGAGAGGGGAGGGTGGAGAGGGTACGGGGGAGGGGAGGGGTGTGGATACGGTGGGGGGTGGGGGGTGAAAGGGGGAAGGGGGGTGGAGAGGGGAGGGTGGAGACGTGGAGGGGGGGTGGGCGGGGCCCGAGGGGAGTGGGGGGGCGGGCACGCGGGGGCCAGAAACAGCTGGCCACCGAGGGGGCTGAGGGCGGTGACCTTCCGGGGCCCCCGCGTCTGAAGGAGCCCTGCGGTGGGAGCCTGGGCCTGCCCCGGCTCTGGGTGCGCGGCTGTGATGGGCGCAGCCCCACGCAGCCCCACCCTAAGGCGCTTGGGTTCCCCGAGCCCACCTAGTATTCGTGGCGTGACACTGAGAATCACGGGTTAAACTGGGTTTTGCATCCGTGGTGTTTCGGTGCCTGGCTGCGCAGATGCTGCGTTGCCGACCCTCTGGGAAGTTAAATGTGTATGTATTTGTATATACAGATTACTTTTATATCATATAGATCTCTTCATATATATAGCTATTATATATATAAAGAAGTTAAATGTGTATATATTTATATATATAAATTACTTTTCTATCTATCTATCTATCTATCTATCTATCTATCTATCTATCTATCTATCAAGGGAATCACATGAAATCCATAAAACGGAGAAAACAACTTTTCTGACAGCATTCCTACCAAATCTCAAATTCTCTCTCACCGGTATAATTTCTGATTCCGCCAAACCTCTCCTCCAGTAGAACGACAGAGAAACTCTACTTCCATGTCTTTTTCCTGCAACACTTTCTATTCAAAGAGAGTACCTTGGGTTAATTGCTTATAAATTTATGAATTTGCTGAATTGTCTATCAAATGGACTGATTTGAATTGCGTTTTGATGCATATTTAACAAAAATTAGGTACTGTTGCATGTCCATACACCAAAATATATATATATTATAAAACTTGATTTCTTGGAGGCATATTTTTCTAAAATTTGCAAGTAAATGTATCATCTTTGAGTATCTTCCTGAAAAAAATCGTGAAAGCATAGGACCTTTCCTTATCAAAATGTATTTGGCACAATGTTTTTTTAAAAAAATATATACCTGAAATGATGGATCTGTACGGTAAGTTAACTAATAGGATATGCAAAAAAAAATTATATGTATTTCTTGCCTTTAATAGCCTAAACATAATAATTTTTTAGAAAACTTTATTTGGTAATATTTTAATTGCTTCCACTGGCATATTAGCATTTCTGCTAAATCTCTCTGTACAGATGCGCCCTTCCAAAGAAGACATTGCGCTCATTTAAAGGGAAAATTGCTTTGATCCTATGAATTAATTTAGAAAACAACTACAGTGCTAATGACCTGACAAATATAATTTTGTAAACGTGTCTATGTCTTTAGGAGCTGCTCTGGTTCAAAAACATGAGGGTGACTTACCCATTGGGTGACAACCCGATTGCTTTAAGAAAGTCGTTTTCCTGTGGAAATGGCCAAGGAAAACCTAAATATACCAATCGAAATGAAAGGACAAAGTGGTATACCATAAGAGCGAAGGAAACGGATTGAATTCTATTTGTCAATAGTAATAGATTTTATGCAGCAAATTCATACCCTGTAGAGCCCTGGCAGTCCTTTCAAACTGGAAGCCATTGATTTTGAAATCTTTCCTTTATCCTCCTTCTTCTCGCTCACATCCAGGCACCATACAGCTGTCTCAGATGGATCCGTTCCCAAGTTAGACTTTGTGACATGATATTCGGGGAAAACCCTCATCAATGTTTGCATTCCCAAATATTTGAAGTAAGCATAAAATAGATGACCAAAGACCACACATATATGGCTTCACACTGCCTCCCTTTTCGGTATTTCTGTACTTACATACTTACAGGCCGCTGCAGTGTAATCTATTACCTTCCAAATATATCTGAGTCATTCTCAAACGCTTTGTGAAATTCTGATGTCTCTGTTGTCATTGGAACTGTCAGTTGCTTTTCTATTTTCCCGACGTCTTGCATGAGATACCTGACTTGAAAATATTTTCCCCTTTCTCTTTACTTTTCTGTATTTTTAATTGCATTGTGTGTGACTATGGCTTTTACATAGTTACACAGAAGAATAAAACTTTTGTTTCTGTATCTCTACTTATCATCCTCGGATAACTGTCTTCATTTGTCTTGACTGTGTCTTGCGTGGTAAGATATCCACAAGGCAGGCACACGTGTGTACACACACACACACACACACACACACACTCACCTCACATAATGGGCACATAAGCATCAGAGCTAACCTTCCTGAATTGAGGTCTGCTTCCCCAGATGTGTCCCTGCAAGAAAATATCTGGGGCCCTCAAAATCAAGGTCCCATGTACTTTCCCTCTCTGGCAAGTATTCCTCTAGGTGGCATTCTAGAAGTGATCATATCCCTAATTGTTCTCACAATGGGTTTACATTGTCCCTGCCCATAGTAGGCATAGTTCAATCTGGCTCCAGAGAGGGGCCATCTCACCTGAAATTCACACAAACTCCTATAGAACAAGCTTCTACAAAAAAACCTGTATTTAGCTTAATAACAGATCATTTACTTTTGTTTATTTTTAAGATTTAATACCTGAAGTCATAACTGGTTTTGGCCATGCCTCTTCCTTCTTTGTGTGTGGGTACATGAAGAATGGTTTTTATTACTTTCCTTTTTAGGAAATGGGGAAGTAGAGAAAATAGGAAGGTTTGCAGAAATTAGTGTTCTGGCAGCATGAGGAAACAATTAAATTCAAGTAACACTATTGAGGACCTACTCTGTGCCAGGGACTGTGATAAACTATTTATATATATTTTTTTTCAATATGAGTGACCAAAGTCTCCCAAAATCTTCACTAAATTGTATTTACAGATCCTTTTGCCATTTCTGAACTTATGCAGCTTAATCTTGCAAGATTAAAATGGAGTTCTTTCTGGAAATGGTGATACATAAAATTTGAATTTAATGATGTATGTAGGTAGGCAACCAGTGATGAAAAGAAATCTGGGTTGTCCAACTACCAAAATTACTACTATTTTGGACTCTTTCCCTTCTCTCCTTTTTTAATGTATGCAACAGTAACTTAATGACTATCTATTACGTGTCATGCTCTGGATTATGTACTAGGATTACGACTATAGGTGAGACACGAGCTGGCTCACAAATTGAAGGTCTGGCAGTGGATGTCGGTCAACAGTGGAGGACGGTTCTTGGTCAGTGCCAGGATGGAACTAAGCAGCAGCTGTAAAGGAGCACTCAGGAGGGGCAGTGTGCCCAGGCTTAGAGGTGGATGTGGAAGGACTTAAAGCCTATGCTGGGATTCAAAGGTAACCAGGTGTCAGGCTGTGGCAGGAGGGATGGAGCAACAGAGATTATTTCTGGAAGAAGGGGTCATGGAGCTCAGGCAGGGTGGCTGGAGCCTGAGGTGGGAAAACAGGAAGACCGAGGCTTCAGAAGTAGCAGAAATGAGTCCTTGTAAGTCAAATTAATGACCTGGCTTTTCCTTCTAAGAGTAATGGGGAGTCTTTAAAGAGGTTCAATCAAAAGAGTAACAGGATCGCACTTGCACTTTAGAAACATCACCTGGGCTTCTATAGAGAGGATGGATGAAAAGAAATGCAAAACTGGACCCCAAAAGACACAGTTAGGGGGCCGTTGCAGTAATCCAGATAAAAGGAAAGGACATTTGGCATGACCTGATATAGTCAAAAGGGATTGGAGGAGGTGGAGCTGAACAAATTGCGGAGCTGTAAGACCTACCTCGTGATTGTTTGGAGAAGGCTGGGGAATATTATTTAAAAATATTTGGTGATTTAATAAATGAATAAATATAAGTTCAGTGGGATATCCAAGTACAGTTACTAATCAATGTGAATATTCTAGTCTGGAGTTCAAGAGAGCTGAGCTGGGTGTCTAATTTTGGGTGTCATATCATAGATTTATTGATCTTTTGTATTCCATTCTCTACATCTATAATCCATTTGTATTTTTCCTAGTATCTTTTCTAGTTTTATTGAGGTATAAGTGACATAGAACAGGTGTAAGTTTGGGGGATCCCTGGGTGGCTCAGCGGTTTAGCGCCTGCGTTCAGCCCAGAGCGTGATCCTGGAGACCCAGGATCGAGTCCCGCATTGGGCTCGCTGCATGGAGCCTGCTTATCCCTCCGCCTCTCTCTCACTCTCTCTCTCTCTCTGTGTGTGTCTCTCATGAACAAATAAATAAAATCTTAAAAAAAAAAAGAACAGGTGTAATTTAAGGTGTGCAATTGGTTAGTTTGCTACCCTGAGATATTGCAAAATGACTGCCGCCATAGCCTTAGCTAACACCTCCACCTCATTACGTAATTACCATTTCTTTTTTGGGGTGAGAACATCTACCATCGATATTCTTAGAAACTTTTTTGAGATTTTATTTATTTATTTGAGAGAGAGAGAGAGAGCAAGAGCAGGTGTAACGGCAGAAGGAGAGGGAGAAACAGACTCCCCGCTGAGCAGGGAGCCTGACACGGGGCTCGATCCCAGGACCCTGAGATCATGACCTGAACTGAAGGCAGACACTGAATCGACTGAGCCACCCAGGTGCCCGTCTTAGCATCTTTTAAGTGTGCAGTACAGTCATGTGGTGAGCTATTAGTCATCATGTTGAATATTAGACTCCTAGAACTTACTCATTGTATCAGTAAAAGCTTGACCCTTTATCCAGCATCTCTCCAACCCGTCACCCTCTGCTCCTGGCTAACACCATGCTACTCTCTGTTTCTACGTTTTGTGCAATGTTTTTAGAGTTGGTATGCGAGTGCGATCACGCAGTACTTTTTATCTTCTGTCTGAATTATTTCACTTAGCATAACACCCTCAAGATCCAAATGACAGGATTTCTTTCCTTCTCATGTGGAATAATATTCTCTTGTGTATATGTACCAGACCTTCTTTACTCATTTATCGGATCGGTTGTTTTCATACCTTGGCTGTAGCGAGTAATGCTGCAATGAACATGCGCATACAGGTAGTTCTTTGAGGCAATGGTTTCATTTCCTTTGGCTATGTAGCCAGAAATGGGAGAGCTGGATCACACAGTAGCTCTGTTTTTAATGTTTTAAGGAATCTCCATACTACTTTTCATAGTGGCTGCACCAACTTATATTCCCACCAGGAGAGCGTCAGGGTTACCATTTCTCTACAACCTCACCAACACTTGTTATGTCTTATCTTTTTGACGATAGCCATTCTGATGAGTGTGAGGTGATACCTCATTGTGGTTTTGAACTATATTTCCATGATGATTGGTGATGTTGAACACCTTTTCATGTGGCTGTGGGCATTGATAAATCTTCTTTGGAAAAATGTCCATTCAGTTTCTCTGCCCATTTTTTAAATCAGATTGAGGTTTTTTGGCTATTGAGTTGTATGAGTTCCTTACACATTTTGGATATTAACCCCTTATCAGATCTATGATTTGCAAATATTTTCTTGCATTCCATACGTTGCCTTTTCATTTCATTGATGGCTCCTTTGCTGTACAGAAGCCTTCTAGTTTGATGTAATCCCACGTTTGCTTGTATTGCCTTTGCTTTTGGTATCAAATCCAAAAAAAATCATTGCCAAGATTGATATCAAGGAACTTAACACCATATGTTTTTGTTGAAGAATTTTATGGTGTCAGGTCTTACATTCAAGTCTTGGATCCACTTTGAGCTGATTTTTTATTGGTGTGAGAAATTCAGTTTTATTCTTTGGTGTGTGGCTATTCAGTTTTCCCAACACCATTTATTGAAAAGATAATCCTTATTTTTGGCTCCGTTGTCATAAATTAATTGGCCATATATTGGTGGATTTATTTCTGGGCTCTCGATTTTGTTCCATTTGTCTATGTGTCTGTTTTTATGCCAAACCCATACTGCTTGAAATCAGAAAGTGTGCTGTCTTCAGCTTTACTCTCCCTTCCCAAAATTGCTTTGGCTATTCAGGGTCTTTTGTGGTTCTATATAAATCTTTTGTGGTTCTATATAAATCTTAGGTTCTATATAAATCTTCTATATAAATAGAACAAACAATCTTGTTTGTTCTATTTCTAGGACAAATGCCATTGGAATTTTTTTAGAGGTTGAATTAAATATATGGATTGGCCTAGGTATGGACATTTGAACAATATAAATTCTTCCAATTCATGAGCGTGGGATATCTTTCCATTATCTGTCTCTTTAATTTGTCTCATCCCTATCTTACAGCATTTAGCATACAGATCTTTTATTTCCTTAGTTACATTTATTCCTGAGTCTTTTATTTTCTTTGATGTTATTGTAAATGGGATTATTTGCCTATTTCTCTTTCAGATATTTTGTTGTTGATGTAGAGAGATGCAACGTATTTTTGTATGGTGTAAAACACCTAGAAGGAAACATAAGGAAAAAGCTTTATGACATCGGTCTTGGCAATGACTTCATGGGTATGGCACCAAAAGCCCAGAGAACAAAAGCAAGAATAGACAAATAGAACTACCTCAAACTTCAAAACTCCTGCACATTAAAGAAGCAATCAGTTGAGCGATTTTTATCCTTCACTCTGCTAATGTGGTGTGTTATATTGACTAACTTATATGTTGCACTGTCCTTGCATCCCAGGGCTGTCACTTGGTCATGATACATAATCTTCTCAACATGGTATTGAACTTGCTTTTCTAGTATTTTGTTGAGATTTTTGCATCCATGTTCATCATGGATATTGGCCTGTGGTTCTCTTTTTTTGTGGTATCTTCATCTGGCTTTTGTATCAGGATAATGTTGACTTTATGAGATGAGTTTGGATATTTTCTCTCCTCATCAGTATCTTTTTTGAAATGTTTAAGAAGGATTGGAGTTCATTCTTCTTTAAATGTGTGGTAGGATTTACCAGTGTGCCATCTGGTGCTGGGCTTTTCTTGGTTGGGAGGGTAAATGATCACATTTCTAACACCAAAATAACTGTTGTGAAAAGGAATAGATGACACTATTGAAACTGCAAATAATGACATGTACTGGCACTGCTTTCAACTTGAGAGGCTCTCATATTTGTAAATCCAGTTTGTCCCCCTCATAATATCCCTGAGAGGCATTAACATCTTTAATTTAAAGATAAATGAATAGAGACTTAAAGGGGTTACCTGAATTTCTCCAGGTCAGGTATGCAGGAAGAATCAGAGCTAGGGTTTATCCACATCACTTTTTCCAAGTCTAATGCTAACGAAAGGTTTGAGGTCTGTCACTTAGGACTCAGGAAAGGGATCTTGGAGTAAGTAGCAGGAGTTTTGTTGCCCTCTTATTGTTGTCGAAACTGGTAAAAAAGAAAAAAAGAAAAAAATATATATACACATACATATGTTAGTCATCATCAGGAACGGTTTGGAAAACCATATAAGAACTCCTTTCCAATGCAACCGTAAATTTTTGGTGCCTATTGACTGGTTGCCACATCTCTTGAAGGAACTGACACAAATAGAGATGATAGCAGGGATAATTAGAATAATCAGAGAGGGGATTCGAGGAGTAAGCAGACACGTCTAATTCCTAAAGTGACTCTTCATCCCGGCTAAATGAAGAGTCTGAACATACATGCAAATGAGTGGGTGTCCTGATCGAGGGAACCCGTTCAGAAAATCCCAGAGTTCCAGGATGGGAGGCATTCACTGAGATGTAGTAAGTCTAGCAAGTGATAGGAAATTCTCTCTCACACACTAAAAAATTTATAGAACTCATTAAACTAAGAGAGTAAAGCAGAAAGTAAAAATAAACTCAGCAGGGATTTTGAGTCATTTATGAATGACAGAGTCACAGATGGTTTCTGAGAGGGTTAGAGCTGTGCTTGATCAGAACGGCTCATGTCAAGGATGATGCCAACTGGCCCACATCCTCGGGCTTCTGTTAAGAACAGAGCACCGGCCAGTGGCACAGGAGGCTTCCTCTCTGTGGCAGCCTCTTTGTGCTCTCAATTTGGCCTTTAGGAGGGAGGTTCCCAGAATGGCATTCTCTACAAATGGTTATTTTTAAAAACGCTGTCACTTATCACTGAGTTTCCACTAATTAGCATTCAGGAAGGAGTAAATATAGAGCTAACATAAGAAACGGTTCTGAAATGTTATTTTGATGCATTTCAATCACTGAAATCAGCTCTGATTCAGTTCACTAATCTGTTTTCCTTTCATCTTTTCACACATTATTAAGACTTCTGCTTCACCAAGTATAATTAATGCTCTTCATTTCTAAATGTGGGGTCATCAGCACCAGCTTCACAGAAATCATGTAATGATTTCATGTAATGTTGACCTTCACCTTCAGAACACATTTCTTCCTGTGTCCAAAATAGAAAAGAAGCAGGCGATAGAGAGTGCGGCCCCTGGATTGTAGGTATAACTGAATTGCTTGGTGTGAAGCCACAGACAACTGTCAGAAATAACCAGGTTGAAGTTTGCCACTGGGTTGACTAGCTAACCAAGTCAAACAGCTTTGGAGGTACCTGTCAGATTAATCTCATCATCTTTTAAATCTCCCTGATGGGATCATTGCATTGCTACAATATTGGGCTTTGCCGAAACTGGCTTTTAAAATATTTATTTATCCATTTGTCCACCATTTATTGAGAGTCTGCTATAGACAAAGCTCCGAGCCAAGCAAGGTGAGCAACTAAACTATGCACAAAGGATGTGTTCCTGCTCTCAAAGAGCTTAGGCAGGAGAACTGAGTAACTTCCATGGATAGATCCACCCACATAGTTTTACAATTTTGTAAATAACGAAGGTATCTGAAATGTGCCTATAATGGCGTATGTTGGTTATGACAAGGGTGACCGCGTTATTTTTCAACTGGAGTATCTTGAGAGTGAAAGCGAGAACTGATAATAATCATGCTGGACAACAGCCTCAACTAATATTGCTCTGTGCAGACTGAGATATATCCTAGTTATTGCCCAAGGGGGAATGCATTATGTTTCATTGGATCCACTTCCATTCTCTTCAAAATGTGGTTGAAGTCTATCATAGATCATTTCGGAAATGAGGTGTACATGACTCAAACCAATTAGTTGGCCAACTGACTCAAAGCAAACAATGAAGTCAATTGCATCTTGTTAGTTGCCATTTTCTTGAATTATCCCCCTTGTTTTATACTCGGGGAGAACTTTGGCGTTGGTTCCATCTATTCAGAACAGAGTTGTGATCAACCAAACTGAAAACTGCTGGGACGCGATCAGATACCATGCTATTGCCTAGTTTGACATGACATGAATTTAATTTTTCCTGATTTTTAATTTTTCACGAATGGAGAGTGTAGATTCCTATGTAATGTGGCTTTTCTTCTTGAATGACTTACATTCCCTTTAGGAAATGAAGCTTCGGCTCATTGAATCCATTGCTGATCTTTTTTTGTGAGAGCAAATGGAGTGACATGTAGAAAACGAGGTACCCTCGAGGGAATTCAAATAGCCAGATAACTGACTTGGAGTTAGTAATTGTTTCAATATTATTTCTACTTAAAACTTTCATGACGCGTAGTACCTATTTATGGATTGTATGCATAGGATTTTCCTAACCTTTGTAAAAAAAAAATGTCTTTATTTCTAAAAGGGCATAAAGACCATGGCTATTATAGTTTACTCACAATTATAATTTCTGAATCACAGAATGTGGCATGTAAACTGTAGAAATCTATCGGAAACTAATTGTATACAGAAAGGAAGCAACATATTAATAATACAGCTCATCCAAAACAAATAGGCTACTTGCAGTGAAATGCATTTGGTCATTTGGGAGGCATATTCATGCTTGTCTCATGGTCTACTTGAGTTTAATTTAGTTCCACATGTGGCTCTGAATTACTTCCACCCATTTCCCCCAGTATTTCTTGAATAATCCCATCGGATAGCAAGCTTTATGGTGTAGAGGACAACTGAGGTGTCAGTACATTTGTTATTTAAAGTGGCAAAGTACATAGTAATGCTTGAGAGATGACGGAAATCTCTCTAGTTGAGAACCTAAAACTCAGGGGAAAAATTACATTTTAAAAGCAAAATGTTCCTTTGAGTTTTTTTAATAGCCAGCATCAAGTTACGTATATAATGGATACTCAGTGGTCACTAACGTACTAAGGAGTGAAATGTTTTTGAAGTTCAAAGTGGCAGTTTCTAACTCAAGAGAATCATGCACGTGTGTGTGTGTGTGTGTGTATGTGTGTGTACATATTCAACTTGCCCCATGGGTATTGAAATTAATGAAATTAAAGTGAGAGTATTAAGTCTAGAAAGTTGGCCCATTTTTCCTACCAATTTTGCGAAATGCAAAAGGCAAGTCTCAGACATGAGCAGCCACTTCAGTGATGAGACTGTCCTAAGGATGGGTGAGTCACACTCTCCGTTAGGGGAACAATTCCATCCAAAAACCAAATGCACAGAAACCCTATTATTTATGCTGAAGTGGAATTTGATATGAACTGGCTTTTTCCTGAGCTGGTCCCAGAGGAAGCTTAGATCCATAAAGACACGGGCTCACACCTGTAACGTGACCACGTGGACACCCAAGGACGCCCGCAGAGCAGCCCGCAGGGATAGAGTTCCCTTGGCTGCCTTTTTGCTTTTGGAGGAGCAGTCCCTTATATCAGATGCACAGAGCCCCCCCAGATCCTGGGGACGGGGGGAGGAGCATAATGTGTCTTCGAGGATGACTGCGGTTGCGTTCTTAAAATCCACGTTCTCTTGACTCCTCTAAAGCAAGTGAGAGCCGACTTTGGGAAAGGGCCTATGAAGGGATGCGGGGCTCGTTTCCTTCCTCTGGGCCTGGCCAAGCATGTGCGTGCTCAAACCTTGCCCGGGAAAGCTTCCCGGCCCCTCTCCCCTTCCCCACAGGTCCTGGGAGCGTCGTGGCGTCGCCACAGCAGCCTCCGGGCAGCCCTGTCCTGACGCTGCGAGTCTGTGGAGTGCTGCCTCCCGGCCGGGCCTTCCGCACCGCGGCTCCTTCCTCAGACTCGTGATGGTGTCTCCCCGCTGTGCCGACGGCTCGAAGCCCGGGAGGGGTTCGGCCCCTTTCCCGAGGACACCCAGGCCTCGAGTTGCAGCACAAGCGTCCGCATCTCGGGGCCGGTACCTCCCCGCCGCCTTGTCCTCCGTCCTGTCAGCTGTAGGAAGGTGGGGGCCGTGGGTCCCTTGCCTCTGGACCGCCGCAGCCCGGCCACGTGCCTGGCAGGGCAGGTGCCGCAGTGCGTCCTGGGGGAGTAGGCGGGTGCGGGGAGAGGACGTGCGCTGCCCGCGGGAGGGAGCCCGGAGGTTTCCAGGGGTGAGGAGCAGGGGGGTCGCGCCCCCGAGATGCGCCAGCCGGGCCTTGACGAATGAGCAGGGACTGTCCTGGCAAAATCTAAACGACCCCCCCCCCCCCCGGCGGCCCCCAGTGTTTTTCTTTTGTTTCCTCTTGATCGTTTGTTCCCAAAGTGTTGGTGACCCCGTTTGTCCCTGACGAGATTCAGTCACGAGGCCGCCCGCGCCTGAAGGCCGCCGGGCCCCACCGGGAGGGCCACACTGGGCGGGCGACTCCCTGCGCTCTGGCTGCTTCCTCGCTGCTCTGTAGCCGCCTTCTGGCGTCTGTGAGGCTTGAGGAGGGCGACCGGGAAAGCCGCCCTCAGCGCCGGAGCCGTCACAGGGCTGGCCGGCCGGGCCCAGAGCGGGGCAGGAGGCCGGGGGGGGGGGGGGGGGGGCGCCCCTGGGCCCGACGAGACAGCAAGGCCTCCCACGGCCGGTGAAGAGGCTCGGAGCCGCGAGGGCGGAAGGCAGGCCTGGAGAGATGGGCGGACGCCGGGAGGATCCGGGAGCGAGCCGGGGGCTGGGCCGCCTCAGGGCCGCGGGCGCCCGAGAGCATCCCCACCCAGACCAAAGCTCTCGTCGGCGGTTTGTTTTGTTTTGTTTTGTTTTGGTTTGGTTTTCACAAAACTGCTCGTCGGAAAAGCCTTCCGAGACGTCTCCAGACGTTCCCCCGTGGCCCGACTGGCCCGGCCCGATGGCCTGTGGGGTCGGCTCGCGGCCGGCCGGCCTCCCTCCTGGGGATGAGGACCCCCCACCCCGCCGCTGAAAGGCCGAGGGGCTTCCCAAAGTTACCATTTGCGTCCCCGCGTGTGTTTCCACAACCGTGCCTGACGTCGGGGAGGAATCCGGGAAATGCACTCCACGAGCCCCACGCCCCGAATTTCGAGGAAACTTGCATCTGGTTTCAGAGGCAAACACTACGATGTAATGAGAAGACGCGCCCCTGATGTGCCTCGGAGGCCAAAGCACAGCGTGAATTCACAGGAGTTTGGCCACTGCGAGCCGTTAGGAGGGGGGACGTTTCCCGGGAGCAGGTGGGAATTAAGGGAGGCCGCGGAACCGAGAAAGCTCATTTGGAGGACGGGAATTGGGAGAGCCTGTCCCCAAGAGAGGCCAGAGAGAAAAAAGGTCACAAGTAAAGATGTGATAGTGGGGGCCGCCTGGGGGGCTCAGTGGTTGAGCGTCTGCCTTGGGCCCAGGTCGTGACCCCGGGGTCCTGGGATCGAGTCAGGCATCGGGCTCCCTGCAGGGAGCCTGCTTCTCCCTCTGCCTACGTCTCTGCCTCTCTCTTTCTGTGTCTCTCATGGATAAATAAATATTTTCAAAAAAAGATGTGATAGTGGGAAAAGGTTCAGGTGACATGAAGTCCAGAGAGTGGAGAGGCCTGCCCGGAACAGGCCAACGGTGATGGGGACGAATGGGATGTAAAACTGGACGCATTAAGGTCAGGGCTGGGTTTGTAGATTAAACCACCCAAGCATCTATTAAAATGCAGCCAGAGTAGGAAGAGCGGCCCCACGGTTGGACGAGGTAAGCCTGGGCGCTGTTTTCCTGGGAGCAGTTTCCTGCCAGTGGGGAGCACACGGGAACAGCCTCGAACTTTCTCACTAGAAGGGGCCTTACACCAAAAACGGTAGCAGTTTTCTTTAATGATGGTCCTAATGGATTAATGAAAGCTCCCCAATGACATTCGTAGACTTATTCTTTCCAGTTGGAACCCAAACCAATAGAAACTATTCCTCGTTCCAGAAATTTCTTTTTTTATTTTTTTTCTGTATAATGCTGTGCAGGCAGGCAGTTTTCCTTGAGCAGGTTTTGGGGGCCGATGGAGCAGGTTTGTTTGTTTTTCTAATGAGTTTGTGAAAGGCAGATATTCTTTAAGCCAATTTTTTATTTCCGCTAATTAAAAGTTTTCTGTGGGCATAGTTTTATTAGTAAGTCTTGCTTTAAGCACCTAAAAAAAAAAGAGAGAGAGAGAGAGAGAGAGAGACTTCATTTGAATCTTTCTAAAGTTCTTGTTCATTAATTGAGGATTTTCAGGCCTGTGATGTTTTTGGTCTGAGGAGGTTCAAGTATAACCAGATTAAGTCTCCCTTCAGGAAAAATTGAGCCAATTCCCTAGACCAAGCCCCACTAAAAAAAGAGTCTTGGAGGCAATACACAGCTGCTGTTATTTTTTTTTTGTCATCTTAAAGGTTATAAAATCGAGAAATATATTGATTCACTTAAAGCAATGCCTCATTGAGCAAATCGATATAAAATGTACCCTGTGCCCAGCAGTAGGTGGTTTGAATATTTTTTGTGATTCGTGCAATCCATTTTCAAAGCCAAGGAAACCAGAAGATTCTGAGAGTGAGCCATTAGCTGTCCTTGGGGACTTAACGGCTCAATGCAGAGGAAACCCCACGGTTTGGGCCTCAGGTGAGCGGGATTTTCGTGGTGCCCTTTCTGCCAGCAGTTGTGCCTCCTCTGATAATGACTGCTCCTCATGACCAAAAGCATCCAGCGTGCGATGCCTCATTTAATCCTAATCACCAGCGGTAGTGTAATTTCCAATCCACAGATGTTAAAACTAAGGCCTAAACAAGTTAATGAATCATTAACTACGCAAGCGTCATGCACTTCATCTAAACTCAAATCCGTGCCCCTTTCTCCAATACGCAGTCTTGGGTTTCATGTCCTAATTCGTAAAGTGCACCACTTGGAGGCCGTTTGCAAGCAGCCCGCCCTACCTGAAAATTTTAGAAATGTTAACATTTCTCAATTGTAAAATGAATGTTTAAAATAGGTGCCATTGCAAATGATTTCCCAAAACACAAGTGTTTCCTGAAGCCCGCTATACCCAGGGACCTCTGTGGAGGTTTTGGAGGAACAGTTCGGGAGGGCAAATGAGGAATGTAGATGGGAAAGAGATTGTGAATCTGCTCTCTGCCCCTAATGGGACCCAGTGTCTATTTATTTTTACCATTAAGTCCTGTGAATGCCATAGATCCTAACAGCTGGCAGTATGTAAATTATCCCAATTTGCTGCTTCTTGAGGTGAAAGGTTGTGTGTATTCGGGCTGATATAACTCCATTGCCACTTAATTGCCATTATAAATGCCCTCGAATTATAGAAACCAATATAAGCACCTTGATTTAAATATTTATTTGCAGAACCTTAAGTAAGAGCATTGAGCTTCACATTCAGCTTTGTGGGGTGAGCTGAAGGGGTACAAGTTCTCTGTAACTGCATGTCCTCTGTCTTCTGCCTTGAGACTGAAATGGTGGTTGTAGGTCCCAGAACTCCTGCCATGGCTGGGGAACAGGCCACCGCCCCTTGGAGGAGGAAAATGTATACGTTTGTAAAGAGGCCTTCTGGAACATAAAGAGCCCGGGATGCATTATGAAGGTGATGTGTGTGTCCCTAAGGACCAAACATCTCAGCGCTACCTGTTAGAATGAGAGACTGTGAGCGAAGGGTAGGCTGCGTCTTGCGTGTTGACTTACCTCCATGCTGAGCCAGAGCAGGACAAAGCAAGGACACCACCTTTGGTTCACTTCCTTTCTAAGGATTCGTTCCCTGATTTATTTGTTCCCAGTGAACCCAGACTGTGATCAGAATCACAAGCTCCTACTACATTCTTAGTTAAGAGCGAGGTCCAAGGGCACCCGGGGGGCTCAGTGGTTGAGCGTCTGCCTTCGGCTCAGGGCGTGACCCTAGGGTCCTGGGATCGAGTCCTGCATAGGGCTCCTTGCATGGAGCCTGACGTGGGACTTGATCCTGGGTCCCCAGGATCACGCCCTGGGCTGAAGGCGGCGCTAAACCGCTGAGCCACCCAGGCTGCCCTGGATGGAATCTTAAAAAAAAAAAAAAAAAAGAATGAGGTCCAGATTGGGTGCATGGATTTCTAGAGCTTTCCTCTCTACCTGGCAAATATACGATCATCACGTGGCTCTGTCAGGAGCCACTCAGCATGTATGTTGAGGAGTCTGTTTTTGCATTTGTTTAAATTATGCCATTTAATTCATCGGGTCAGCTCAAAACATTTTGAGCACCTACTACAACATGTAATGAACTTTGAAGCTGACAGAGGGGGAAAAGATGGCATGTTCTGTTTGACTACAGCTTTGCAAATAGAAAACAGTTCAGATCTTGAAATCGTACGGTCGTTATGCCATGAACTGTAGGAATCCATGGCAGAGAATATTCCAGCTAGAACTTTTGCTACATAAAATAAATTACATTCTTAAAATAAACGTAGTTAGACTTTATAACATTCTGTACCTACGCAGTGTTGACTTTCTTGATTTTCTAGTGGTCGCGTAAGATGACCTTCTTGCATCGGACTTGTTATACAGGTGGCGATGTGCCATCGCAACCAGACAGCTGAAGGACATTTCAGGGACTCCTGTCTCATCATCCTCATCAACTGGCATTTATTGAATCCAGGCACTATAAATAATACTTATATACTTTATATATAGTGAACTATGTGGGCATGTTTTCACGCGGATAATGTTGAGGCCATGTTTTTATATCTATAAGAAAAGAAGAGCTCCTACCTAATGGTTTTGAGACTCAAAAGGAATATAAAAACAACTCTGCAGCTCGCCCATGCTCGTGGAAAACTTCAGTCCTTAGGCAATGGGTGAAATGGGAAAGGCTTCCTCGGTCTGCTGCTAAATGTTCCCCAGTGTGGACTCGTTCATTCCAGGCAGAGGTACTAGAGTATTTAGAGAATCAGCTGTGACACCCAAAAGGACTAGCTCCTTTTACTTGGAAATTAGCAAATGGATGTACAACTTTTAATTATGCATAAATTTCAAACTTTCTATCAAAGTCAAATTGTGCTGATGTTAGTCAAATGTAATCTAGGCATTGATTCAAGAACCTGCTGATCGAGTAAAAAAAAAAATACATGTAAACTTGTTAACAAGAAGTACAATTATCTACATCTCAGCAAATAATGCCAGGGTGTCATGTAATATGCTGAGCTCAGGCAGCCCAGAGCCAATGAAGATCTCTTTCTTTTCTTCACCATTAATATTTACAGTTGGAAGCAATACATGGCTGCAATCTAAGTGCTGCACCTCAGAAGGGAGTTGTTGGCTTGATACCTTGTTTCCTGACACTGTGAAGCCCTGAAACCTCTATCTTCTTAATCATCGCCTGATAACATTGTGTAAGAACCAGAGGGTGGCACACGGCTGGTTTACACCAGCAACAACCCTGGGAGATTTTCTGCATTGTTTAGTTATTTTACTTTCTTGGTAGACATGCTGGGGTGTTAAAAGCAGAGGACTGAAAGTTGTGAATTATGGGTCCTGTTCTTTGTTCTCCTGCTGATTTTTTCAAGGTCCAAGCAGGCACCGTTTATAGATACAGCGTACCTCCCAGACGCCTACTGTGTGCCAGGCACCTTCCCAGGGCTCATCAAGCCCTTCCACCCATCAGTCTCCTTTACTGAAGCTGATCCTCACATGCAGTCCTCAGAGAAAAATTAAACAGCCCTTGACAAACAGGGAAGCGTGGCTGGTTAGATAAGCATCGTATATAGTTAGAGACCCGAAAGGTAAAATAAGCATTATTATGCCACTCTCTGTGTGTAAATATGTCAACTGAAGGTAACACAGTTGAAATTGAGGGTGGAGTTGAGGTCCTGTCTGTATCTCGCCCTACCCAGAGTGCGTCTGTGCATCTCTGTACGAGCTCTGACGATTTGGATGCTAGGTCTGCTGCTTAAAAGCGGTGTGACTTTGGACAAATTGCTTAAATCATCTTTTGAATAAGGGCAATCATGTCTGCACCATTAGCTCGTTGCCAAGATTAAGAGGAGAGGCATATAAAATGCCGGGGACAGATTACATCTCCTGATTTTCATTTCTTTTTCTTTTTCCCCGTGTATCACCTTCTAGCTTCAAGGTAGTGTTTCCAGGTGATCCCATTGTAGAAAATGAATGGGGCACGGAGAGGCTGGATTGCCCAGGTGGAATGCACAAGCACCAAAGACCCCGCTGTCCCCTTCGAGGCAGAATTATCTATTTATTCTCCACGCCTGAGGCTAGGCAGAGAGCCCCAGCCAACGAATGTCAGTAAAAGATGCTCTGGAACCACTGGATGCAGGGCCGACGTGTCCGGCCCGCGGAAGATGCCTTCCGCTTGTCCTCGGGCCTCCCACCTGCGGGGGCGCTTGGCTGGGGGGCCGTGTTGTGGCTCCTTTTCTCTTCCCAAACTTGTAGCTGCTCCTCGCCTGGTTGAAGCGCAGCAGGTGGCTTCCTCTTACCCCCAGCGCCGCCTGCGGAGTGTCAGTGCATCCCGGGCACCCCGCTCGGCGGGAAGGACTGAGGCTGCGTGTCTAACCTGTGCTGTGCAAGCAGAATGACCCTGGAGAGAACATGAGTACGAAGCATGTTGGGAGGATTAGTACCCGGCCTCGTAAACAGAATCGGGGAGGGTTCTTCAGGCCTGGTGACTAAGCACGGCTTTCCTCCTGAGGCTCTTAACACAGTCCTGTCCCTGAGGACAAGTGATCTAAATGGTGATTGAATAGAAAAGTTACAGACCCAAGGGAAATATTTGTTTTTAAGCGGGGAAGAGGAGTGCTATTCTGGGGTATGGGAAAAAGAAGAGATGTACTGCACCGCAACCCTGAAGATGCTTCGTTTATAGTTTGAATTCTCAGTCCCCAGTCCCTTTGGGAGTTAGGAAAACAAAATCTCCTTTTGATTCAGATTATCTAATGGGAGGGATATTCTTCTGGCAATGACTTCAGAATTCCGAAAAAAAAACATGTATACCATTCCTGCGTCAATATGACACAGGATTTTGGGAAAATGCAGTAATCCACCAAGATTCTCCTGAAAGAAAAACAGCAAACCCTTACATTTTGAGAATATTGATAGTAAATTGTAGAAGTAAGATATAGGCAAACGTGTTAGCTGGGTTATGTCATTTCTTCTTTTTTTTAAAAAATTTTATTTTTTATTTATGATAGGCACACAGTGAGAGAGAGAGAGAGAGAGAGGCAGAGACACAGGCAGAGGGAGAAGCAGGCTCCATGCACCGGGAGCCCGACGTGGGATTCCATCCCGGGTCTCCAGGATCACGCCCTGGGCCAAAGGCAGGCGCTAAACCGCTGCGCCACCCAGGGATCCCTATGTCATTTCTTCTTAAATTGATCTATGAACTGGGTAGGAAGCAAAATTTGGTCTATTTTACTAATATGCTAAAAAAAAAATCACTAGTAAGAGGAGTCTTCAAGTGATTTCTCCTTGGAGCATTTTGTAGGAAAGGAACAGACTACTTGGCATGTCCACGTCCTGCCTTTTCCCGGCAAGGATCTCCTAAAATATTATTTCAAAAGATAAAGCAGACATTTTTAATATTAAAATTAATGTATATACTTAGCCAAAGGTATAAAATAACCATCTCGGCTACGTTGTCTGATATAATTTTTATAGTAACCTGTCAAATTCTGTGCTGAATTTATACCTAGAGATAGGGCAATTTTAGTCTGACTATATTTTTTAACTAATAGGGAAATACTGTTAGACATTTTGTCCCCGCCCACCCACCCCCCTACTCCCCCCCACTCCCCCCTCCCCCCCCCCCCGCCAAAAAAAAGCTGGCTTTACCTTCTACTGTGCTAAGGAAACATATACTTTCCCCCAACTGTGTTCTTGGGCATTTAGGTGGACTGTTAACAAAGTCAAACCTAAGGCTTTCCTGTGTGTGTGTGTGTGTGTGTGTGTATTTTAATGTTGCCAACCTAATAACCTATAGACTTTTACCAAATGGCTCATTTGGAATTTGAAAGCCTGACTTCGGGAAGAATTCTTGATTTCTAAAACTAAATAGCATTTTAATATAAATCTGCATGATGTGAAGGTTCCTACCTTTGCAGGTTGTAAGATACCTTGGTGTTTTTAAGTTACTTCCAAACCCATAAATTTCGGTAATGCTCACTTTGGGATCTGACCAGTCTCAGTTCCACAGGACCCGTCTCTGGTTAGACACACCAAGTCTCCAACTGGTTTGGACAGAGAGGGCTGGGCAGGGAAAGGACTCCCGGTAACGCATACCCTGTGTCTTTCATCTCGCACCAGGCCGACTTGGAAACTCAAAGTCCAGTAATTTGATGTAAACCGACAATGACAATCGAAATGGCCACTTCTGAGATTATTTAAGAGAAGGCGCCGGGTATAGACATTCATCAATGAAACACTGGAAGAAAGGGTTTTTATTCCTAGGTTTGCTTTTTAAAATAAGAATAGAGTAAATGGCACAATAGATTATATAAACAAGGACTTCAATGACAGGCTGTCCAAGGGAGAGTAATATATTTTACGGGGGTGACTCGACGCCACACTTTATCACCCACACGAGGGGAAGCCGATTTTCGTTTGGTCAATAAAACAGAAGCTCCAGCGTCGGGCCCGGGCCCGGCGGACCGCGTGGTGGGGCCTGGATGCCGGGCGCCCCCGTGGGCTGGGGTGCAGCTGGGGCTGATGCTGCTGCCCAGGGGTGTCGGGTGTTTCGGTTCTGTCTACCTAGTCAACAGTGCTGCGGGGGGGTGGGGGGGTGCAGAGGGAAGGTGCATTTGGCCCTTCGTGCTCTGGTAACTCGGCGCAGGCCTGGGTGTAAGTGGAACTGGTTATTCCAGAGCTGGATTTACTGCCGTCTCCCAACTGTTGAAAATTGCACTCCGTGGGCTGCAAGGCAGGGGGGCCGGGGGCATCTCATTATAGGAGGCGAGGTTTCTCAGAGGCTGGACTCTCTCAGAGGCTGAGTTACTGAGGGGCTGACTTGAATGTGGACTTGGACCAAATAATTTTCTGATAAGTTGGCCATAAATCCTCAGTGAAATAAGCTTGGTGTTCTCAGCCTATCTATTGGCTTTTTGATCATTTTTATGGCTTTTCCTTTTGCCGGTCAAATTATCCTTATATGCTCCTAAAGCTCCTCTGACATGGATTAAGTCAACACAAACCAATAGACCTTCATTACTTTGGCAACTGGTTTTGATTTGGGGGCAATAAATACAATGACACAGACTAGATTACCCCGGCCAAAAGGATATGTGATAAGCCGTAAGGATGTCAGGGCCCCGGCGCTCTTTTTCCTGCATAATGTGAGAAAGAATTAATAGCAGCTTTTGGCCCAAACTGAAGATAGAAATCTGGTAGAGAAAAGAGCCCAAGTGCAGCTTCTAGGTCAAGAAGTGGGTCACGGGGAGGTCTGTGCACACCCGCCGGGGGCCTGGCGTTGTGCTGGGCGCTGGCAGGCAGGGCTCGGGCCAGATATAGGAGGAAGCTAACACATGATGTCATCCACGAGGGTCTTCTTGTCCAGGAGGGGAGATGAGACCATCAGTGGGAACGAGATTTACAGGGCGATAAATGTACAGAGAAGAGAGAAATTCAGTAAGCTCTGGAACGGCAGAGGAAGGGGTAGTGGAAGAAACGAGATCTACAAATTTGGGGTTTGGAGAGATTATTTGCATTATAAAAAATAGTTGAGAAATATTGTTCCAAGTTGTTTTGTTTTTTTTGGAGGGGCAGGGGTGGGGGGGAATTGAAACCTAAAGAAAATCAGGAAAAAAAAATAGCATAATGAACACATGTAGTCTTTACCCAAATTCAGTAATTTTTTTTTAACATTTGCTACCTGTGAATATACACAGTTTTTTTTTTTTTGGCTGCCTATTTAGAAAGTAGGTTGCAGGCATTCTAATATTTTATTGCTAACGATTTCACCAAGTATCTCGAAAGAAAAAGACCTCCTTCTACAGCCACAATACTGGTATCACATTTAAGAAATTCATTGTCATCCCGTGTTCAGCTTTCTCTAATTGTCTCAATAAAGTCCTTCCTTTATAGATTTTGTTTTCCATCCAGGATACAATCGATCGCATTTAGTTGCCAGGTGGTTGCTTTTTAGTATCTTTTAATCTCAAATCTCTCTGCCTTTTAAGTCATTTGCTAAATATTTTCTTGCCATTGAAATTCTGTATAAAATCAACTGACATCTTCATCAGTCACCTTCTCAAACTCACGATGGCAGAGATGGGGTATAAAGGAATCGAAACCCCTTTCTGCCCGATAAGCCCCTGGTTGATAAAGGCCTCTTGGCATAGAAATAGAAAGAGAAGTAGACATTCGAAGCTGGTACATTTTGAATAAGAGGTACAGGCCATGTGTGCTGGGGAATGACCAGCAGAGAACATACCTGAAACTGCGCCCGGGACGCTGGCCCCTGCTCCCCGGGGGGAGAGGAGACCGAGCTTCCTGGAAAGGAATCGAGGTGGCTTCCATGCCCGGGCTGGGCAAACGCTCTCCTGACAGAGGAGCCGCTGCTCCTCATTCTCCTTCTCCCTTCGAGACTCTACATAAGCACCTCGTTCTCCCTCAGGCGTCCTGGGCAAGAGCAAGTGTGCCAACATCCCCCCTGCCCTTCTCCTTCCCCTGCCACTGGATCATGGTGCTTCCTTCTGTCTTCAACACCTTTTTTCACCTCCACCTCCCAGGGCCCTCCTTTGAGAAATGTGGGGGCCGTCAGGAAGTCGCCCTCTTGCCCCTTTTCTTTTCTTTGCCCTCACCTGTAACATCACAGCTCTCTCATGGGCCTGTGGTTGTTGGGGTGGCTGCCCCAACCGCCAGGCCCTACCACTAAGTCCTGAGTTTTTTAAAGACAATGGCTGTGCCTTTGAACTCCATCTACCTAGGGCCTAACATGCTCCCTGAAGCTTTGCAGGCATTCAGTGAAAATCTATTGGCTGAGTGAATGGACCCGTGAACAGAGGAGTGAATGAAGAGCACCCCCAATCAGCTTTCTGGGCCAATTATACAGGACTCTTCTTACGACTGAAAACAATTTAATAGTGCATTGACTTGAGCAAGGAGCATTACAAGTGTGGAGTCAATAACGATTGATCAGCCCCTTTGTGCAAAACACTGCACTTTGTATTATTGAAATGTTCTGGAGGAAATAGGTGCTCATTCCTGAGAGTCCTAAGGGGAGGGACAGAATTTGGCCAAACCCACAATGAGCCATGTGAGCACATTCCCCTGCGCACTACAGGCCGTGGTCACCAGGTGCAGCTTGCTTCCCAGGTCTTTTTTTTCTCTCTCTTTTTAAAGATTTTATTTATTTATTCATGAGAGAGAGAGAGAGAGGCAGAGACATAGGCAAGGGGAGAAGCAGGCTCCATGTAGGGAGCTCGATGTGGAGCTCGATTCCAGGACCCTGGGGTCACGCCCTGGGCCGAAGGCAGATACTCAACCGCTGAGCCAGCCGGGCATCTCATATATTTTGTATTTTTTAAAAATGGTCTCTAGCAGCTGCTGCTTGGGCCCCAAAGGTTGATTTCATCCTGGCTCTGAGGAGCAGGAAAAGGTTAAAAAAAAAAAAAAAAGATCATTTGTGGCGAATTTTGCATAAAGGAATAACATCCAGCTGCCTTCGTGGCCACACCGTGGCCAGGTGCCTGTCTTTCCTTCCCTGCCTCCCCACCCCCAGCGCCAGCGGCAGCACCCCAAGACGCTGCCCCCCATCGGGCAGGCACCGGGGGAGCCCCGGGCCAGGAGACAGAGGGAGCGAGGCAGAGAGGCACCTACGGCTCCACGGAGCTTCCGTCCCAGCAGGGGATGTGGACGTGCCCCAGCAGGTGGCGCAGGTCTGTGTTCGGGGCACACACGAAGCTGCTCGCGGGGGAGGGTGAGGGGCGGCCTCCCTGAGACCCCCCCCCCCGGGCTGGGCCGCCCCAGGAGTGACAATACTGTGTGAGCGCAGCCCGGGCTGGCGTGAATGGCAGCTGTTATCTTTGAACAATAAATTCTCTCTCACACACACACACACGAGAAAAGAAAAGAAGAGAGAGAAAAAAGAAAGAGAAAAGAAAGAAAAGAGAAAAGAAAGAAGAAAGAGAAATAAAGAGAAAAAAAGAAAAAAGAAAGAAGAGAAAGAAAGAAAAGGAAAAAAGAGAAAAAAGAAAGAGAAAGAAGAGAGAGAAAAAAGAAAAGAAAAAGAAAGAAAAAAGAGAAAAAGAAAGAAAAAGAAAAGAAAGAAAAGAAAGAAAGAAAGAAAAAGAGAGAGAAAGAAGAAAGAAGAGAGAAAAAAGAAGAGAGAAAAAAGAAAGAAAGAAAAAAGAAAGAGAAAAGAAAAAGAAAGAGAAAGAAGAAAAAGAAAGAAAGAAAGAAAGAAAGAAAAGAAAGAAAGAAAAAGAAAAGAAAAAAAAGAAAACCGAATGCAGTCTTGACTGTGGGCGGCCGGGGTGCTGTTCTCGAACGAGATGGGGAGAGGCAAGGTTTTTCCCTGAAAACGATCCCATCCCTTACTCCCCTCATGAAGGGGAGAAAAATCGGAAGGCGGTGTCCCCAGACCTGAGCTCCCGACCGTCAGAGGCCTGGAGCGAGCGTTTAGAGACCTGAGGTTAGGAATGTGGGGCCCAAGGCCTGGAGCCAGGGGTTAGAGACCTGAGGTTAGGAATGCCAGGCCCAAGGCCTGGAGCCAGCGGTTAGAGACCTCAGGTTAGGAATGCGGGGCCCAAGGCCTGGAGCCAGCGGTTAGAGACCTCAGGTTAGGAATGCGGGGCCCAAGGCCTGCAGCGAGCCAGCGGTTAGAGACCTGAGGTTAGGAATGCCAGGCCCAAGGCCTGGAGCCAGGGGTTAGAGACCTGAGGTTAGGAATGCTGGGCCCAAGGCCTGGAGCCAGCGGTTAGAGACCTGAGGTTAGGAATGCCAGGCCCAAGGCCTGGAGCCAGCGGTTAGAGACCTCAGGTTAGGAATGCGGGGCCCAAGGCCTGCAGCGAGCCAGCGGTTAGAGACCTGAGGTTAGGAATGCCGGGCCCAAGGCCCGGGACGCTGGGACTGCGCTGCCCCGCGCACCACGCATCTCTACCCGCAGCGCATCTGCGCGCCGTGGGTGACCCAGAATTAGCCCCACAGCGCGGGACCGCGACCCTTCGTGATCAGTGTCCCGGGGGGTTCCCGGCTCAGAACCACCGAGCCCTCTCCCCGAAGGTCCAGGGGAGGGCCCCCGCGGTGCCAGGTGCCAGGGGGGAGGTGTCACCCAGCGCTAGAGCACCGGGCACGTAGCCGATGCTGGATCCACTGCCAGGGGCTCGTGTTTCTCCCATGTACCCACACCCCAGTTCCCCGCCGCAGTTCCAGACTCTTCCACAGGCCGGATCTGGAAGTCACTGGGGAAGATTCCCAGGCCCGTGCCTCCCCGTGCTGTGCTCACTCGACTCTCATCTCAGTGGAGTTTCCAGGGCTGGTGGTGTGGACACCCCCGATCAGTGCGGGTGGAGGGGGTGATGGCTCGGTGAGAAAGGCTTCAGCCAGGGGCGGGGTGCAGGCTCGCCCCATCCCGGGGGTGGGGGGGCTGGGGCTCCCCGCTGGTTTGTGCCCAGTGAGCCCTAGGGAGGCACCAGTATGCCCAAGAGAAGCAGAGCCGTGCGGAGGCCCGAGCCACTCAGCCTGTGGCCTGGACACCTGGTGCCTCCTCTGTCCCCTGTGCCCTGCCCGCAGCCCTGACGGGGATCTATGACGCCCACCCTTTGCTCACGTTACCAAGCCTTGTATTCAGGGGTGACTCACCCCCGCCCCCGGATGTGCCAGGGCCCTTCCTGCGTGCTCTCCTTTGGCTCCCCAGGGCTCGATTTTACCCCCCTCCTAACTGTAAAGTGGACAGTGTATTTATGGTCGAAAATTGGCCGCTGCAGCAAGTTTAATTTCAAAAACAGAGTTCTGGCCTATATTCAAGATTACTATGGAAATGGCTGTTTCTAGCAACTCCCTGATAAGCTGCAGTTCAAGGACACAAGTCTCCGTGGGAGGTTTTAACATCCACCAAATGGAAGACCTGCTTGTTGCAACAGTGATTCGCAAGAACTGCTCTCCTGGGTCTTAACCGTGGAATATCCTCTCTCTTTCTCTCTCATTCTCTCTCTCTCTCGTTTTTGTTTTTGTTTTTGCATGTGTGAGTTTGTGGGATGAGAGCTCCAGCAACGTCCTCAGTTTGCGTTGGCTGCAGGGTCGGGAGCTACATGTTCGAACCAGCCTTGCAAAGCCTCCTCCTCTCTCTGGTGCTTTTTCCCCTGACCACTAACTCTCGAAGTCCCGCTCTTCCTTACCTGCCCACGGAACACAAACCGGCACAAGCCAGTTTCCAAAGCTCGCCTCCTGGAGCGGGACTGGGCCGGTGACCAGCGGGGACCCCCCAACAGCTCCAGGTCCCAACTCTGCACCTGCCGTGGGAGACCCGACTCCGGAAGCTTTCTGGGTGCTTCCCGGGAGGCGGGTATTTATTTATTTATTTATTATTTATTTATTTATTTATTTAATTTATTTTTTTATTGGATTTATTTAGATTTTATTTAAATTTTATTTTACATTTTATTCATGAGAGACAGAGAGAGAGAGAGAGAGAGGCAGAGACACAGGCAGAGGGAGAAGCAGGCCCCGTGGGGGAGCTCGACGCGGGACTCGATCCCGGGACCCGGGGTCACGCCCCGGGCTGCCCCGGGAGGCGGAGGCGGTGTAAGCCGGGAGCGTCCCCAGCAGCGGGGCCGCCGCGTTCACGGCCGACTTCGCCAAAGCCAGGCGGGGCGGAGCCAGGCGCGGGCAGGTGGCCCCGGCAGGTGGCCCTGGGGGTCCTGCTCTCCCGGAGCTGCGGGCCCTCCCTTGGACACGCGAGGTCAAGCGGAGAAACCCCAGGAGGTTCCCTGCCTTTCGCGGGCTCCTGCGGACGTGCGGGCGGTTCCCACGCTCTCCTCGGTGCTGTCACCCGCCCTAGACCCCGTGACAGGTGCTGAGGGACGACGTGGCCCCGGTCTTCTCCTGGACAGGCCGCCCCATTCCGTGTCCTCCAGAGTTGGGGGAGCTGCTCCGTTGGGGCGGGGGCGAGCCCGACGGCCGGGGGGGTGGCGCCTCCCCAGCTCCTCGTGGGCGCCCCCGGGTGCCCGTGCACCGGCCCTCGCGCCCCCAGTCGGCCCGGGGTGCGCCGCCCCAGCTCCTCGTGGGCACCCCCGGGGCGCCCGTGCACCGGCCCTCGCGCCCCCAGTCGGCCCGGGGACGGCGCCTCCCCGGCGGGCTCCAAGGCTGGGAGGTGTTCTGCGGCCCGAGCAGGCCCAGGGAGACGGGCGGGGGTGGGGGTGAGGGCGGGGGTGGGGGTGCACTGTGGGTGGCGACGAGAAGCGCCCCGGGGCAGCTGTGCGACCTGGCGGCGCTCGCGGCTGAGCAGCTGGCGGCCCGCGGCCCACGGGTCTGCTGCTCGCGGCCACCGCAGCTCCACCCGCGACCGTGTGTTAGCAGGT
The DNA here is from genome assembly GCF_048164855.1 of Canis lupus baileyi. Classification (NCBI taxonomy): domain Eukaryota; kingdom Metazoa; phylum Chordata; class Mammalia; order Carnivora; family Canidae; genus Canis; species Canis lupus. Next base: position 76,188,157 of record NC_132843.1, read on the forward strand.
GCGCGTTCCCGCCCCCCGCGGAGGAAGCAACAGACTCGCTTTCAAGAATTTAAAACAGGGCGCCTGGGGGGCTCAGGGGCTGCCGTCTGCCTTGGGCTCACGGCGTGACCCGGTCCCGGATGGAGGCCCACGTCGGGCTCCCCCATGGAGCCCGCTTCTCCCTCTGCCTGGGTCTCTGCCTCTGTGTCTCTCACGAATAAATAAATAAAATCTTTTAAAAAGAGACAATTAAAAACGGGGGTGTGTGTGCCTGGGTGACTCGGTCGGTGTCACATCCAACACAGGGTTTGGGCTCAGGTTGCGATGTCTGTGGGATCCCGGCCCTGGGCCGGCTCTGCACTCAGCTCCGAGTCTGCTTGAGATGCTCTTTCTCTCCTTCTGCCTGTCCCGCCCTAAAATAAATAAATACTTTTTTTTAATAAATACATTTTTAAAAATAAAAATTCAAAAAGAAAAAAAAAAAACCTGTGGTTCCAGCATATTCCAGCACAGTCTCAAGTGAGAAGAATTGAAATATAAGGCTTGACAGTTCCACCTCCGAATTCCAGAGTGTACCCTGGCCTTGGGCCACACGGAGGCTACCGCCCGTCGGTGTTTCAGAATGAATCCTCTTGGGGAAAATAATAAATAAATAAAAAGGAACACCCATGTATCTTATTCTGCAAATACGGAATTCAAAGCAATTGCAGTTTCGACTAAGCGCGGGGAAGATACACATTTTAAGAAGATGCAAGCATAATAACTGAATAGGGCTTGTAAGGACGTCATTCAAAAAATAACCCTACACGAAGCGTGCAATGAATTGGGGGGTATCTCCGGGGAAGGAGGTTACTAGGGGGTGCAGCGCGAGGCCTCGGCCCCCCGGGCAGGTGCAGCGGCCCGAAGGTCGCAGCGGTGCTGTGTATTTTAAGCACAGCTGAGGAAGAGCAGAGCAAAAAGGACCTTCCAGCCACGGGGCCTCAAGCCACGGGCCCTCGGGAGGCGATTTCCAAACCCACCGCCCGGCGCAGCCTATTGCAGCGCCCGCTGCCCCGCTCCGGCCCGAGGTCGGCCGCCTGCTTCTTCAAGGCCTTCATCGCGGCTCGGGATCTGCAGCGTGGGGCTCGGGGTTGGCTCCCTTGGCCGTCCCCCCAGGTACTGAGGGGTGCAGGGTGAGCTTTCGGACGTCGGTGGAACCAGGAGGACGAGCCACGGCCCCTCGGACCCCACATGGCGACGACGGCCCGCGGGCCGGGCTCTGTGCGTTTGGCCTTCCTCTCCTGGCGCCTCCCACCTTCGACTCGCACAGGATTGTGCAACCCCCCCGATTTTATAGGTGATGCCGACGAGTGACGGGGCCAGGACGCGGCCTCTGGACGCTGGAGGCCAGGCCGTGGGCCGCGGGCCGCGAGGTGGCCGCGAGGTGGCCGCGAGGGGCCTGAACCTCGGGCCTCGACGGTGGGCTTCCCCTGGCACCACCGAGACCTCGCGGGCAGGGGGCAGGCGGCCGTCGGCCTCTGGTTTGGCCCGACTGAGCTGTCACAAGGACTCTGGGGCCTCCTCGGTCTCCTGCGAGGTGGCAGCCCCCTTAGTGGCCTCGGCCGCGGGCTGAGCGAGAAGGGCCCAGAAACCTTCGGGCAAGAGAAGCAAACCAGGCAGCCTGTGTCCTCTCTGGAGGCGCACACCCCCCACCTGGCGGGGGTGGGGAGCAGTCGTGTCCTCCTGAGGATGACAGTTTACGGGGCGGACGAAGACGAAGCCAGCAGCCAGGAACAAGGGGACAGGCCTCCGCCGCCCCGACAGTAGCAGGGGGTCTTGCTGGTGGGATTCCAGCTGGCCCTGTCAGGCTTTGACCTCTCAAGGCCAAGCCTATGGCTCCACTCATTTTTCCCAGGCCGCAGCTGTCTTTGCAGATAAAGGATGTAATGACTCTCGGAAGGGCCACACAGACTGGCGGGAGGAGGACTCGCCCTGTGGCGGGGGTAAACTATTTTGCCCCCCAAACTGCAGACTTCTGTGATTCCGAATTCTCTGTGTACTTGACTCCTAAGCTCCTCTAACTGAGGGACGTAAAGTGGTCACAAGCCAGGGTCTTTCAGAGCCACGTGAAAAGTGGAGACGGGAGCCGGATGGTTTCTATCTACTCACACAACATGCCTGAATGTTTTCTGAAACGAGTTTTTCCCAAACTGAGCTCAGCGTCTTCCTGCACAAACCTGTTCTCTCCTCCTACGTACCGCGTCCCCGTCCAGGATAGCCCCGTCTACGCGGTCATCTCATGTGGAAGCATCAGTCACCTTGTCTCTCCTCTGCTGTTGCCCAGCCTCACTCGGTCTGAGAGGGAGCAACTCTGCCTGAGAAATCCCCCTCAACCCTTCTTTCCCTTCAATCCCCCTTCCATTGGTAAATACATTGCTTGTCGTGACTAAGAAAATCAACTCCTATTTTCTCCTCGTTTCTTCCCCACTTTCACTGTCATCTTCCGTCACCCTGTAACCAGAGCCAAACTAATAAAATACAGATCAGATCACATGAGGCTACTGCTTAAACTCCTACGGTGCCCACCCCCACCCCACCCCCGCCACTGACTATGGGACAAAATCCGAATATCAGTGTGGTACTTAAATTTCTTATAAGATGAATCTACTTTATGGTTCTATCTCTTACCAACTTTTAAAATCCTTTCCCATTTCAAACACACGTATTCTTGGACCATATTTTTGGTCACATTGGATTTCTTACCGTTGCCCCAAACGCTAAGGACTTTAATGTTCCCTCATCCTTTTTATTTCAAATTGTTCCATCCAAGTAGAAGTTCCTGCTTGAAATATTTGAATGTTCTCTCACCCTTCAAAGAACAATCACATTCCAATACGACTCCACCTGCACCCCAATAGGTTTGTTTGTGACACTATCATAATCTGTGTTTATAAAATATTCTGATCATTTGTGCATATGTGTATGTGTGTGTGGGGGGGTTCCCTCCTCTTATCACAGAATCTGAGCTAAAATACCTAACTTTGTGTAGGAATTTTGGGGTTTTTTTTTTTGCTTTTTTTTTCCTTTTCTTTTTCTTAGGTGTTATTTAAATTCTAGTTAGCTGACATACAGTGCAATTTGGGTCAAGAGTAGAATTCAGTGGTTGACCACTTACAACACCTTGGATTATCTTGGTATTTTCATTTCCTAGCTCGATAAAGTGCTCACGATAGATGGTCAATAGCGTTGAGTGAATGAGCAGAACTGGTAGGGAGCACAGCACTATGAAGAGATACGATATTAAATTAATTGTGTGACGGTGTAAGCCTTTGAACCAAAAAAGACTAAGGAGAGTGAAGATATATAAAACTCCTTAGGATGCTCAACTAAACCAAGATTCCATGTATCAGTAGCTTGGTTGGGTGATGGGGTCACAGAGAAAGCTAAATGAAAAGGGGACCTCGTTTAATCCCACTTTTACTGAGACCAAACTATTTCTTTGAAAATCGGTCAAAAAATTCATATAGTGGCTGCTTCCTACCTTCCACACCGCCCTGCACCTAAATTGCAGTCTCCTGTCACTCAGAGCTAGAAAGTGCTCAGCAAACCCAGGTGAACGAACATTAAAGAAACCTTTGTGTATGAGGAACAGCCCTGAGAGCCCAGGATCCAGCTCCTCCCAACGGGGCTCCACGTGCAGTTTTCTGTCTCTAGATGTTTGGTTCGACATCAAACGCCTATGGGTTTTTTGAGGTTTTTTTGTTTTTGTTTTTGTTTTTTTTACAACAATTCAGTTGTCACATCGAATCCAAATCAAAGCCAAGACTGTGGAAAGGGCCTGCGGGACTAGCACGTGCAGCTCCTCCACTGTCTCGGGATCTTTCCCAGGAGACCCAGATAATTTAATTTGCTTCTTTTCCAACAAAAACAAAAACAAAAAACAAAAAACAAAAAGCCCGTAAAATAACTATTCCTTCAATTCAAAACCAGAGCTTCCAGCAAGGGAGGGAAGATACGGTGAATAATGTGTGGGTGTAGACGGAGAACTCTCAGAGATAGACGGCGGGGGTCCTTAGGCCTTGGCGCGTGAGTGAGCCCCATCACGGAGATGAGGCCGCAGAGGGAATCGCGGATAGTTCGTGCCACACTTTCCGACTCTGGCCCTTGGCTGGTACAACCGTGGTCTGAAAGGCTGACTTCCCTTCCGTACCTTGGGCTTTGTCGGTACTGAGTGGCGCCGGCCTTGCGCTTGGTGTGCATCCCAGGGTAGCTCCAACGTCCTGAACGTTTACCTTTGCTCCCTAACTCCCCTCACGGTTGTTTCGATCCTTCCAGTTGGCAGATGACTTGATCTCGGACGTTTTCACCACCATTGGCTCGGTGACGACAGTCTTGTTGTTGATCCTCTTTCTGGCCGTGGTTGCTTCTGTGGTTGCCTCCAACAAAAGGGCAACTCAGGGAACCTACAGCCCCAGCCGTCAGGAAAAGGAGGGCTCTCGAGTGGAAATGTGGAGCATGAGGCCACCCCCCGCCCTGGAGAGGCTGATTTAGGAGCGTTGTCTCCTTGGGAAAGAGATCCGCACACTGCGAAGCTGAGGACTGCACCCGACTGTCTTTCCAACGTATCTGGACGTAGCAATTTACAACTGGGATTTCACAGAAACCCTGGGCAAGATTCCTTCGGCTGCCTTAAGGACTTGCGTGGTTCAACCCGACATCGTCGTTTCATTACATTAGCCAACCCCAGAACAATGTTTTCACGCCAGTAATTTCAGCCTCATAATTAGCAAAAATACCTCCCAGAGGACAGTGTCTTCTGGGAAAGCCTCCAGTGCCTATCAGACTTTTTGCCCCTTGCAACCTGGGGACACCTTTCTTCGTTTGCCCATTAGCTGACAGTGTTTTTTTTTTTAATGCAAAAACTACAAAATGCAATTCTCACTCTTCTTATCATGTGGTGAAAGGTTTCAGTTGTACACCTATGATGAGATGCACACTTTTGCCTTTTAATCATGGACTCAAGAAAGCCCTGGGAATGATCTATGTTTAAAAAGTGACCCAATGTCAACTAATAAAAATGGAAATGTGGTCATTCTCCTTTTATGAGTATTTTTTGTATTTTGTGATATTACATGTGATCAAGGTAGCCTCTAGTTGCATTTGAGGAACCTTCTTAGAAGTTAGATCTTTTAACGACATCATCTCAAGCATTACATTAAAAGACGTTGTTTTCTACAAGGGGTAGCTTACAGTCAACCTATTTCCCTAGACATAAAATAAGATAAAAGGAAAACTCAAATTCTCAAACCTAAAAGACCGGACTCTTTCCTTCCAGCTGTTCTTTGGTAAGTCAGAGTCAGTGTCAGTGACATTGTCTAAAGGTGAGAAAGAACCCCAAAGTGAGGTGTATGCACTTTAAGGGGTAAATGTGTAAGACTATCTGTGGGGTACAGAGAGAAAAATACTAGAAAATACTAAAGATTTGGTTAGAATTGTATATATGTTTTAAAGTTAAAACATTAAGGTAGCATACAAATTAAAGTTTAAAATATACACAGTAAAATAGCATATGCATTTAAGATACATGTATATTTGGGATATATGCGCAAAAATTTTAATGACATGAATTTTAAAACCTGCTCTAGAGCAATCCATCCTCCTCGACTGCTGGAGGACATCCCTGGAGAAGTTCTCCCTCTCTCTTCCACGTCATCTGTTTTCCCACTGCTGGATCATCCCGACAGCACCAAACACGCGGTCAGGTTTCCTGTGATGTCAGGTTCTCTCCTGGGGCCCACTTCAGTTACTGTTCATTTCTTCCCCAGCCCTTTCAGCAAAACATCCCCCTAAGAGTTTTCTATACTCTTTGCCTCTCCTCCCTCTCCCTCATTCTCTCTTGAACTCAGACTAATCCGACTTTTCTCTGCACCCCGCTCCATGAAACAGCTCACGTCAGGGTTGCTGACGACCTCCACGCTGCCAAACACGGTGTTGGATCCTCAGTTCTCAGCTAACCTGCCCTCTCAGTAGCCTTTGAGACAATTGTCATTCCTGTCTGCAAATACTTTCCACCCAGCGAGACCCATTTCATCTTCATTGTCCCCATACTTCCCTGTCCAGCTTCTTTCCATCCTCCTTCATTACCCATCATCTTCCTGACCTTTGTGCAATTTTTTCCACAATGATTGTCACAACTTGTCAAATCATAGACATTTTTGGTCTCTACTTCCTCAAACTAGAATTTAAGTTACATGAAGACAAGAACTTCTTTTCTTTCACTGCCATATTCACCTAGAACAGGCCTAAAACGCAATCGATATTTTCTATTGTGAACAAACAATGAATCAATGTCGTACAAATTTGTACCTGACACCAGCAAATCCCCAGCTGCCCCAGATTAGCGTGGGCTCTCTTTGGATGGCAGCTCCGCGCTGCGGGCGCGGGGCTCGGGGCTCGGGGCCCTGGGCGGGGTGTAGAGCGGCCCCAGCCGTGACTTGCTGCCCAGGTGGCCCGGCCGGGGCGGCCCCTGGGAGAAGCGCAGCAGGGGTGCGCTCACCGGTGACGGGAAGGCCTCAAGAGGCTGCCGCAAGGCCCCTGCGGTCCCAGCCAGGGCAAGGGAGGCAGGAGGTGACAAAGGACCAGCCCTGAAGTGGGCCGTCCAACCTGCCCCATCTCCCTTCCTGGCCTCACCACCCCGGCCACCAGGTGGTCTGGGCCCCGGGGGCGGGGGGGCAGGGTTCTGCGGCTCACCTGCCCAGGTGGGTCTGGGAGGCACCGCCCCGGGAAGGTGGATGATGCTCCTGATCCTGAGGGTCCTGGAGGGAGCCCGCGGCCAGGCCGGTGGTTGCCCCGCGGAGGACCTACACCAGCTCTTCGACAGAGGAACTCCGGTCCCTCATTTTAAGAGCCTCTGGAGACAGAGAAACATGCGGTTTCAATTTCCGATCTGTCCCATTCAGGTGATGTAAACTTAGTCCAAAAAATGGGAACCACACTTCTGTCCCCTGGGCATATATGACAGTTCTTAGTGTCAAGCGCTTCGCTGTGGGCAGGCGCACGGGCGTGTGGGGTTCACTATTGTTATTCGGATAAGTGGGGCATTAGCAGGACGAGGGGCAGCTCAGTTTCTCCTGCCTTCTCCCCTGAACAGACCGTAGACCCTGGGGGTAACCGGTCGTCCTACCCTCCAGAACATCCATCCTCTGCTGCATTTGTAAACGAAGGGGCTTTGTGCAGAGCGAGTTTACTATTTCGCACCCCACCCGTGCCCCAGATGGCCCCCGAGGGCTCTCCCGGCCAAATCACCTCGTCTATGAGACTGACATGAACCGCACATACTACTTGCATGTTCTCAACACCATATCAGAAAATAAATCAAAAGGTCTCAGGTCTCTCAGTCTCCCAAACAACTGATGATAAGAATATATTTTTTTAAAGTTTTGCTTTACAGAGATGACTTTTTGTTTTCTTTTTACCCAGGCTTTTAGGGATTACTCCTTAAGCCTTTTTTGTTAAGGAATCACAATCGTCTATAATCCCCAAGAGCAAGCAAGATTGACCCAGGTATTTTGATGTAAATCATCCTTTTAATGATTAGGGAGCCAACTTCACCTGGTTTTATGCTCTACAGGGGTATGATTCAAACCATGACACTTTTCCTTAATCCTGGAGTGAATATGACCTTTCACATTTTCAATCTGCTTCCAGCAAAAGTGCAACTTTACTGCTGTGCATTGCACCGAATAGTGATGACAAAAATGCATGTTTCCAATTTAAGCCCATTCTTCTGTGATTTGGTGCCCAGGTTTCACTTTACATGTTTCCAGAAACCCGGGAACAATTATCCATCAAATATATTTGGCAGTACTGGCCTAAGGACAGTTGCTTTAGGAACCAATCCCAGATTCTCCTAATATGTTGGGTGACAAGGTGACAATGTCCCCTTGAAAACCACACCCAAATCCACATCTTCCAGCTCTAAGTGGAATATCCCTTGGAGGTGCTCATGGTTTACAGCTTGAGGCTTCAAAATCAGAGCTCATTCGGGGCTGAAATGAAGCAAACCCTTAGTGGATACGAGTATAGATGTTGTTAAAAGTCCCCAAATATAGGTGCTCCAGAAACCTGTTGCAACTCAGCTCTTCCTGTCACGGGTTTAGATGTGTCCATTCGATCAGTAATGTGCTCACCATCCAAAAGCCATTTATTGCTTGGGGCAGTGATCCACAAGATGACTTCGGGGTTGGTTTCCCCATAACAGAGAGAATTCAGAACACTTATTTTTCCTGCTTTTCTAAAGAAGGAAGGAAGGAAGGAAGGAAGGAAGGAAGGAAGGAAGGAAGGAAGGGAGGAAAAGAAGAAAGAAAGAAAGAAGGAAAGAAAGAAAGAAAGAAAGAGAGAAAGAGAGAAAGAAAGAAAGAAAGAAAGAAGAAAGAAAAGAGGAAGAAAGAAAAAGAAAGAAGAAAGAAGAAAGAAAGAAAAGAAAAGAAAAGAAAAGAAAAGAAAAGAAAAGAAAAGAAAGAAAAGAGAAATGCTCTCCGTTTGAACAATTTGGAAAAAATTAATTTTGCAAAAAGATAAAAAAACTAAACGCTAACCACCAAGTGTAGGTTCAATTTGAAAATATCCTGTCATGTGGAAAAATTCAGTTAAGTCTTCCTCTTAAACAGTTTCTTTTATAGAGATCCTAAAATTATTAGGTCTCTGAGGTCCAGAATATAGACATCCTCATGGGAACTCAAGCTCACATCTCCTAACATCTCCTAGTCTGTTATTTTTCTAATGCATTGATATTTCATTTTCTGGTAGACAGAGGGAAGCCAGAAGGTCCTCTTAACGGGTGATCAGACTAGAACACGGATTTCAATCCAGCATCCCTCCATGGCCAAGTACTAATTTAGTTCAAATATTGAATGAATCTATAGTAAATGTACTTAAGTGTCTCAAACTGAAGAGGATCAAGGACAATCTAATAATCATGGACTGTCCCTGTGAAATGGCCAGAATCACGTTAGGGGAGATTCCAATTTGTTGTTTTATTTTGTATGTGGTAGAGTGCTGTTGCTTTGGTAGAATGAGAGGTTTGTCAAAGGGAGAAAAAGAATATAGGAAATATTGTTTTTAATTAGAAAGGAAAATACAATATTGATAGAGGCCACCTAAATTATTTGAAATGAAATACAAATTAAGTCCAGAACCTCTCTCTTGAAAACACTGGCCAAACACAACCAAATGATAATATTACATTTATTTAGATTTAATGGAGTTCAGTAACTTACATGAATATTGTTTTGATCTATTGAAAGCATCTTAGTAGACCTCGTATCAGTCTTCAAGAATTACTAGCCCAGAGAGGAGACAATTGTGAAAGATTCAGAAGTGTCCTAAAAATAAACTCATTGTTGCCTTGCATATTTAATCTTAAATCTTGTTTAATAAATATATTCAATTTGTTTTAAAGGGGGCGACCAGGCCTCTTTTCAGAAGCTATTTCTGTTTTCTTTGATCAAGAAATTAAAACTAGAGATAATAAATCTAGGTAAAAAAAAATATTTCAAGATGGCAGATCAATTCATAATTTAAAATTGCAAGGGAGATCCTGGTAGCATTTAGGGATAAAATTGGTCGACAACAAGTCATCACCCTGCATGAAAGTCATTGCTGACAAGAGACTAAACAAACTTCACATTATTTAATCAATTATACAGAGAAAGTAAAAACAGATTTTGGGGAAGCCATGATGTTTTTCATCACTGCTACAAGTTAGATATAAAAAGTTCCATTTTGAAGTCAATTTATTTTCCCCTTAAGTCTAAAAATTTCTCTATGCTGGCATGAGATGCCAGCTGGGATGTAGTTAGTGAGTGTGTCCTCAGGTCGAGGATAAGAATGCTAATCCGGCCCTTATCACTGCTCTCTTTAAATAGCTCTCTTTGTAAAAAAACAAACAGGTATTTGTGATCATTGAATGTTTGCAGCAATAGTTGAAGAAACAGAGCACTTACCATTTTAAATGTGAACTTCCTCACGGAATGTTCAATCCAACTGTGTGTTCTAACTTCTCTTTCCCACCGAGTTCCTGAGTGTAAACCTCTTTTCCAGTCATACTCTCCTGCTATTTATTAAAGACTCATTAACTCAAATCCCCACTGAAAAATCCTGAAATTCCAATCCCTACAAGATTGCTTCTTCTTATCTGAATGAAAAATATCAACTCATCATCTCTGCTTTCTCCTTTTATGATAAGATAAAGGGCACCCTCACTACTCCCTCAATGGTGACTCGTGGTAGAGCATAGGAAAGGCTGAAGACATTGAAGTACTGCAGCCTCCTTAGTTCCCTTTGATGTGTTGACCTTTACGGGTGTCTCATTCTCGTCACTTGTGGCAGCAGGAGTAAAGCATGCAGGCAGCAACGGTGGCCTCAGAGGACTCCATCAACCACTCCTACTCTGTAGATTAGGCTTCCGGAGGCCACTGTGAGAGGTCTGGTGGGGATGTATTCCTGGGTCCCGTAAACGTCGCCAGGTCAGCAGTGGCTGCACAAATCAGCACTGTTCCCTTACCCCAACCCAAGGTTGAGCCATCAGGTAACAGTTAGAGGGGACACAGCTCCTGCAACAATTGGCACTTTCCAGAACTTTTTAGTCTCTTCAAATTCATTAGGAGATTAGGCCTCTCTTGTGGTCAACACACACTTAAGTCAGAGTCCTTTCCACGCACTAACTCCCTTGAAGAGTTTGAACAAATCTCTCCACCTGCTCCTAAGAATGGCCTGATCTTAGGACACACAGATAAGAGCCTGGTAACCCCAGGATTCTGCAAGGCAGATACGCACACGTAACCCTGACTGGTGACCTGGATCAACACGCAGATGGTGAAAATCTGCCTAGCGAGTAACTGCCGTGTTAGTGGAAACATTCGTAGGCAGATGTAGCTATTTTTCTCTCATCAGTGTTGGGTCCCAGTAGACTTTCTTGTATATCAGCATCATATCCCTTTGTGACCTATGAAAGGAAATGCGATCTAAGTTTTCCTTGTTCAATACTATTTATTTTTCAGCACAGAGTATTCTGTTCTGCCGTAAAGTCCACTCCTTAATCATTTTCTGCTACTTCTTCCACCTATAAGACAAGGAAGCAAACTGAGCTGGCTGGTAACTCCTGGGCATCTCCCTACATTCTGCACCTCTCATCTTCTAGGTGTTGGATCACTAAAGTTAATTAAATACAGGGATCTGTTCCCTCCAAAGGGTTTCCTACTCCTGCTTCAATTTCCCAACTCATTCTTTTATGGAAGGAGAGTTTCACAGATGCTCAGACCTCTAAGGCTTTCCATACTTCCTAACCCATGTGAGGTTATCAAAATGCAGGTGTTTTGAATTATTCAAACATATCTGGAACATACCAATCTGATTTTAAAACCAGTACATATAATAATACTTTCCTCACATTCATTCTAAATAGCAGAATTATTCTGTTCATTTAATGAAAAAAAAATCACCAAATGTCTTGCATTTGGTGCCAAGTACATCATTAATTTAAATCAAACATTATCGATCTTACCTGGGAGGAGACACAGTGGTGGTAGAAAAGATTGCACAAAACACATAGAAATTTCTGAAAGGAGTCACTTATCCTGAAGGGAGATTGTTTTATTGTCCAGGGCAAAAAAGTAGCAGAGCTCCAAAAGACATGCTCCTGTGTGGAGGGAGGTAGTAAAGGATGGGGAAGAGAGGGAAAGGAGAAGCCAACTATATAAACGCTGGTCTGGTGACATTTAAAATGTGATAGGATGAGAAAGGTTAAAAAAAATAAAGTTCAGCCTTCAAGCAAGGGCACTCAAGACAAATCACAAAATAAGATGCAGCTAATTAGGCTGAAATTTCCACTTTGCTGAGTATGTCGTTCAAAGTATCCATGGTATCAAACGAGATCATGACCTGCTTTACCATGTGCCAAGGGTCAAATCTGATGAGGATTCTATCAAATAATTTAAATACCAATAAGTTTTAGATGACCTCTAAATTCTTTCCTGCTATGCTAACATTTTCAAAATCCTCAAACAAATACGCGTAGAGAAATCACTGGAACAAACCAAATGCCAGTTGCTTGTGTATATTATTCAGTTTAAACCTCAAAATACATAATGGTCTGTACTGTTAACACTGTTAACCCTGACTAACCTATAGCTTGTAATACATGAGTGTTAGCAAAGCAATTTGAAAATCCTTTTAAAATCTTGGGATCAAGAGGTCCAGAGACTTTTAATTTGCCTTATAATTGCAAGTCAAACATGAATATTAATACTCTGCAATAGTCCCCCAAAACAGCATTTCTTGATTGTTATACAGAGTGTTTGTTACTTTGCTATTATGTGCATGGTCACCCATGTTTTAAATATAATTTTGACGAGAAATAATCGCTTCAATTTTTCTAGCAGAAAGTTTTTAAAGGACTAATTTCAAGTCTCAATTGTCATTCGTTTAGAAATTCAAGTATTTTTCTAATAGTTTGTCAGTAAGCATGTCCCTTATAAGGAGCCCATAACGTAAAAAAGCATTTTCTCCTAACACTTGTCTCACAACTTGGGATTTTTGCCCTAATGTCTTGTATCCAATTCAGACATTTACCAAATCTCTGAAAACTTAGCTCTTACTTAAAAATATTTTTTAAGTTTAAATTTGGAGGAAAGCTGAATAAAGTACTAAGTGAATACAGTCAGTGTGTTTGGATATCCCAAAGTGAGACCTCAACTTAGAAACTGGAGTTATAAAAAGGAATGTGTATATTCTCAACACACGCCTTGAAATTAAAGCCTTGCTTAAATGGTGTCATTACAAACACTATCACCATGAAACAGTCTCCATATTTAAAGTAAGCCTGATCCTAAAGTAACAAAAAAGAGTAAGAAGGCTGCCTCCAATGCTGGTTCTTGGACAAAAGAAAAATTTAAAGAAAAAGTCGTAGAAAACATCTGTGAAGATTTTGAAAGTGTTCGGATGCTCTGAACAGCTTTCCTGGTTTCCCTGAGCATGCTCTCACAGTCAGCATGCATACTCAGGGTGGGGCTCCCCCCACCTGCTCTCCCACAACAGCACATAAAATCAAAAGGGCAAAGGATACCACAGACAACACATAAACAACAAGGTTCAGTCAAGATTGAGTTAGCTGAGCTGGAGAGTATGGGAGGACAGAAAGAAAAAGAGAAAAGGAGAATCTGTACAGTAACACAATCTCACCAAAGGGTATTGGGAAATTCCGTACTCCACAATAAAGTCTTGCATAGTGCAACTTGGCAAAAAAAGAAAAAAGAAAAAAGAAAAAAAAAAAAGGCTTGTCTAATGAAGGAGAGAGTTGACAGGAGAGAAAATCATATCGAGAACGCATGTTTGGCTTGCCATTTAATTTCTGTCCCGCATTTCCGCCTACTATGGAGGTGAAGCTAGCCTGTCAGGCTCACATCCCAGCTTGGTCATTTGTTGGTAAGGGACTTTAAGGATATTACCTATTTTGTTCCTCAGTTTCTTCATGTCTACAAAGAACTAATTACAGTACCTACTCCAGAAACTTATTTAAGATTTATTTACTTTAGAGAGAGAGAGAACAGGTGCACATCGGGGAGGGGCAAGGAGAGAGGGAGAGAGAATTTCAAGCAGACACCACGCTGAGCACAGAGCCCAAGGTGGGGCCTGATCCCACAACCCTGAGATTGGGATCAGAGAGCACGACCTGAGCCGATTTGGTTGCCCAACCGACTGTGCCACCCAGGTGCCCCTACTCAGAAACTTTTAGGAACATGATCCACATGATCCAGGCATTTCCCCCCTCTTTTCAAAGCCATACAGCCAGTTCTAATAAAAAGCTAGGTTTGAAAGTCACTGGATTAGATTAATATAAGATTTGTATAGTTTTATGTTACGGTTGTATACTCCAAAATGCCATGAACTCAACCATATACACAAAGGTTCTCAGTAACAATTCATTCTAGGAACATACACTTCTATTTTAAATAAAAGGATTTAAAGCTTCAGGGAAATTAAGTAACAGACTCAAACCAATGGGAGGACTTGGGGGAAGGTTTTAATTCACCTGGAAACATCCACAGTGCACTATTTTCATGCTATTCATACTGTATTTTTCACATATGTACAAATTTTTTATGTATCCTGTAACTCATTCTGTTCCTTCTAAGCAAGAAAATTCTCAGACTCACTACATAAGAATACTCCAAAGAGGATATTTTCTTTCACTTATACATAAGGAAAATATAATTACGTTTTTTTTTGTTTCTGCGTCTATAAATTAAGATATGACCATCTCTCATCCACAGACACTTAGAGGTATTGAGGTTACTTCCTGTGAAGGTGGTAGGCAAAATGTTGAAAATAAAAATCAACATACACTTGAAACTAACGTTTCATTGTATTCAACTGTATGTTGATTTTTTTCCCTGTTGATTTAAACAAAGAAAGTCCATTTTTTTAAATCAATAAAAGCTAGCTAAACCTGAGGCTTATAAGGATAGTACTCTCTTTTCTTGTTGTCAGACCTTTGCTTCTACGGAAACAAGACAGCTTCATCATACGACTCCCCAAAATTCTGTACCCAAAGGGAAACTTTGTGCTCGCTGCAGTAGGAATTTGACTTTTGCCTTAGGTGGGACTATTATAGTTCTTGGGTGCTCACCCTTCTAGTCTCTGGAGCACTGTTCACACACATTTACTGCATTTGATTTCTGTCCTCAACTTTTAAATCAAAGTCAATAAATATTGCATGCATATTGCATCCAGAGCTACAGTTGTTTGACTTGGACAGTCCTGCTCTGGTCTATCTAGGGACATTCCACTTACCTATTCTATGAGGTTAGAGCCTCATGAAATTAGGTGACCACACATGAAAGAATGGATGCCTCTCAAACAGACCTGTCAGGAAGATCCAGGCTGGAGTTTACACTGTAGCAGTTACGAAGCTCAGAGAGGAGGATGGCCGGGTCCTACAAGCACATCCACCTAGAACACCGAGGAGAGCAACTGGCTAATTAGAAAAGAAGAGTCACCACCATGCAAAATGTTAATTATGACCAATTTTATTTCATCACTGCATTGTTGGGCACTTTATGGTAGTATGTAATTCATCCAATATTTGTGTTTGCATATTTTTAAACAATTCCCCAAACAATACTTTTATGCACAATGTCCTCCCAATAGTAGTCAACTTTTTTCAGAGATGATTTATACTGTAGCCTCAAGGATGCAAGAACAGTGAACAAATCTCAATGCTGGGTAGGTTTTGACAGATCTTTGTCACCGTGTCTAGCAAAGAGCTCAAGATTTTCAGTCCTTTTAAACAGTTATTCATTTAAAGCAAAAAGAAATAAGCTTTGGGAAAGTCCCGTTTTAACCTCTCAAGTACCTTTTATATAAGAAAGGACTTTATGCATACTAAAGTTGTAGACTTTATGGAGTTCATACTTGTTTGCATTGCCATAAGTACTAAATAAACTGTGACAGATTCAGGAGATCTTGCTTTTGGTATACGATCACTAAATGGTTCTCAAAATAACCACCTGGAAGTGACACCACCTGAAGGATGGTGATAGGATACTTGCGGTCATTTAGCATGCACGGAGTTCTAATTCTAGCCTGTCCTAAACATCACAGAACCAACCAGAGGGTGGATTTGTTAAGGTACCCCATTAAGGCTCTCATCTGGGAAGCGAAATAACACGGAGACACAAGAGACCCAAAGGTTTCTCACATCAAAGAGGTAATCATTTGCGACTTTGCAGCCTTTTAACAGTAAAAGATTGTGTATTTTAAATTACTTGACTAAAGTATGGTTTGAGAAAAACCCCACAGCTTTCTGGATATAAGGCATCCAGTTAACATTGCTGCTCAGTACCTTAATTTTTTGGTATGTTTGCATATTGCATCCAGAGCTACAGATTTTCCACAGTGCTTTTCTGCCTCATTCAAGTATAATAAAAGTAGAAATCTATAGAAGCTCTAAGGTTAAACAAACTGTACATTATACAAAAAATTAACTTAATTTACAGACAGTCAAGAAGTATTGGCAATGCCCTTTATAAATCTTACCAAAGATTCATCACAAAGGATATTACAATCTACACATGTGGTCATCACCATACAAATGCCGTTTAGATTTATGTGGTACAGAACTGAATATTTGTTAAATGTACATGTGTAGAATCAGCATTTTGCATTATATACACTTTTTTTTAAAGTAATAGTATTGTCAATACTAACCTAAGGTTCAGGATTTTCTTATTGCATATTTATTGTCGCTGAGGCAGTTAGTTATGATACAATAATGCAATATCCATAATTATCTTAAATAAACAAAAACATTTCTCCTGCCAACAATATAAAGATTTTTTTCTAAAATCACATAGAACATTGCTACATACAGTTTTACACAAATACTGAGAAACATGACCTTAAGGCATCTGCTACCAAAGCAGATGTGCATATTTATATGAACTAAATTATGCAGGAAAAATATTGCACAGAATCCTATTATTTTCAAAATAAAATATGCTTCTTTCTAAATACACATAATTCCTTATAACTTGACCAAATGAAAATGCTAACCTGTTTGCTCAAAACAATTCTGCCTCTTACATAAGCTTTAAAAAACAGACACTAACAAAGTACTGGACTCAACACAGGAAAGATGTGAGTACTGACACAGAATCTGTAAAAGCTGTTTCCTTATATTAAGAAGTGCTTTGGGGAATTAGACTTGGGTATTCATTTTACTTTCTGAAATTTGTGTTCTGACTTACAAATATCTACGCAGAATCAGGGTCTTTTATGCTAAACAAAATGGAATTTGCATTAGAAAATGTATTCATGAAAATAATCTTTTCCTGAAAATCCAGATTTTCTAGATGAGAAGGAAGAGCTACTGCTGATTATGAGAATATTCACAGTTTTCTCCCCTTGATCAGGATCTACTTTAAGAAACAACTAATTCATGAACACTCCTGGATCCTATTAATAGGATATTAGCACAGAGTCCGTATGACAGCACTGTTACATATGGTTTTAAGAGGCGGGGACAGGGGAGGCTATTTTTCGGGAACGCTATTATCAAGATAAAGACAGTAAAAACTAGTTTCAACATGCACCTACACCCTCAGTTAATCCTAAAGTAAGATAAAGTGGCCTAAGTATTGCAAAGGAGCATCATTCCATTATAGAGCTCTATGCTGCCTGGCCCAAAGATGGAGTATTGTGGTGACAGAGAATCAGAGAAACAAGGACACTTAGTTTCTAAGAGCCTCTAAGTCTGTCCTTTAAAAGTAGGTATCTTAAAATAGCAGCATTGTTATACTTTGTTAAAATAATACAGTTAATGAAATTAGAAATGATACTGTGGTTCTATCTAGAGCATGTTTTAGATTAAGCAGCTTTAAAAGGACTTTTTTTTTTTGGTGTTAGAATCTTGGGTTAATAACTTCTAAGTAATCATTTATTAACAGAGATTTGTCATTTCTTTTCCTCTTAATTGGTTCCTTCATAGCAGGGACTATATTAATTATTTTATTTCCTTATATCCCCAGTTACTGTACCTTGCATGCAATGGTACAAAGAGTCAAAAATATTTCCTAAATGGACAAGTTATTAATTTTTATAGAGAGAAATCATTCTGCTATATTTTGGTGCCTTCCTAAAATATGCCAAACTAGGTAACCATCAAAATCTACCACTTAACATCACGTTGACTTAACAAAACAATAGCTCCTAAATTCACAACTCTTCTATCCACCCCCTGACATATCATGGATGCAATACTTAAGGACAAAAAGGATAAAAGCTAGAGTGGGATTCAGGGAGAATCATGACGGTTTGGAGGCCACATAAAAGACCATGCACGAAAGCTAACATCTTATTCATTTATATAACTGTTGTAGAACAGGTATAGCTTCTTTGAAAAACAAATCCGAATGGCAGAGGAGTCTACAAATACTTCATTCAGTTATAATAGAAAATATGAACAAAGGAGAAAATAAGACAATACTTTTGTTTCAGAATTCACTTTAACTTCATTTTATTCTCCCTATAACCACCATAATACTAGGAAGTCTAGTTTAAGAGCAAGCTTTGAATACGTAAAATATTAATGATTTGAAAAATTAATACTCTTGGAAAAGCAGTCTCTTGGATACTAGTCCTTTGGATGTTTTCCAAGAATAACATGTAGAGCTTTTGTTTTTGCTTTTTTTAAATATTGAATATAAAAGCTTCGCATGTTAAAATAAGGCACAAATCCAGTTCAAAATACCTTGACGCAAGTGTACTTGTGAGTGGCTAAATATCCTCGCAGCAACACGTCTTGTAGTCAAACATCTCATGAGGTGACCAGATGATAGAAGAACCTGCATTTCTGAGGTCATGATGTTTATTAAGCAAATGGACAAAAACTCTAATTTTACCTAAGCTACACTAATAATTATCTCATTCTTCAGACTATGAATTCTGAAGGAAAACATGCCTCATTCCAATAGTCATATTGAAAGATCTTTTTTCAAAAATTATGAAGAAATATTTGCCAAGCATATTAACAACCCGAGTGACCTTTTTTCCTTTTCATTTAATAAAACAGCTCTTCTGATAAATCGACTTATTACATGCTTTGACAAAGTGAAATGTAATTTTGTAATGGGTATATAGACAAGATTTGACAAGAACTGCGAGTCTTACTTTTATATTAATAAAATAAAGATTAAACACTTTTTTTTTCCTTAGAAGGAAGGAAAACAAGATTTGTCTTTACTAACATGACTGAATAATTGTCCCCCATAAAACATATCTGTTTAGGTTTTGGAATGTGGTTTAAAGAAGAAAAAAACTTGGTCATTTTCTTTAAATTACTTAAAGATTGACCTGGACAAATATTTTTAAGCAATGTTTTTAACAAATTCATTTCTAGGACTTTTTAACTAAAAACTAAATTCTTTCAGTAAATATTTTAGGGGGGTACAGTCCTGATAGGGTTCTTGGATAGTTTCTCAAATATTTTTTCTAAAATGACAATTTTTAAAAAATAATCATGATTGGGGATGTACAGAGTATATATTGAATACACAAATATCCAATTAATCATAACAGCACTGGGGTTTTTTTCCTGTCAGTCTAGCCTATCATGAAAGAGTCAATGCATGCATGATTCCTTTGGAGATGAATTTCGGTGTTTCACAGTGAATTTCAGGGAGAGGAGACAAATCTCCTATGCAAAAAGAATCCCAAATAATTTATGTAGATTCTCCCCAAGGGAGACGAAGCATAAAGCCCTACTCCTTAAGTTTGGGCTATACACAGTGACTTCCTTCCAAAGACTACAACATAGAAAGAGAGGGAAAAGGGTATAGTGGAAAAACCTAACACCACCTCCTAGGTTATCAAAGTCAACATTAACATTCACAAATCATGCTGACATTATGTACCTTGGATATGATGCAATGAAAACGACACTTTACTTCTGTAATCTTCCTATCCCAAGCCCACAATCACAGTGTAATTATTAGAAAAATAGCAGACAAATTCTAATAGAGGGATATTCTATAACATAATTGACCAGCAGATCGTTACTCTTCAAACCTATCAAGGTCATCAGAAACAAGTTAAATCTGAGAAAATGTCACAGCCAAGAGGACTCTAAAGACACATGACAACCAAATGTAATGTGGTATCTTTGAATGGGATTCTGGAACAGAAAAAAAGACATTAGGGAAAAAACGAAGGAAATCTGAATAAAGCATGGACTATCAATATTGGTTCACTAATTGCAGCAAATGTACCATACTGATGTAGGATATTAATCATAGAGGAAACTATACACAGGGACAAAATGGGAACTCTCTGTACTTTCTTCATAATATTTCTATAGATCTAAAACTTCTAAAGTATAAAGTCAATTATGATGAGAAACATTTTGATAGAGAGTTATTATGTTAGGTAAAAAAAAAAAAAAGACAGGAACATTTCTTTCTCAGGACAGTTTGTGTTACATTTGGCTCTCTGAGGCTGGACTCCTAGATAGCAAAGGCATACAGAGAGACTGAAAAAAATTTTAAAGTGTCTCATTTGTAAACAGAAGTCATCAATATCACATTGTAATTTAGCACTTCATATATTCCACTGAGTGGAAGGTAAATGTGTACCGTTATACATTTTGGAAAAACATGGCTGCAGTGTCCACAAGAGAGCTTTTTAACTTTGAAAAATGAATTTTGTCCTTGATTCAATGAATAGAAAAAGGCATTATTGCTCTGCAGAACACTTATAACTTATCCTTCAAAATTTACAGTTAATTCCATAAATTACTAAAGTATGCTAAATATAGGCTTAGGATTAAGGCAGTTAGTGGGTCAACTGTTTCAGCAGTTTCAGGCAAGTTTTGATAAGTTTTGATATCCTGATCAGTTCATGCTCAACCAGATTAGTATAGTAGCTACTGGTTATGTGCAAGGGTTATAGATGCATACTTAGTTTAAATAAAATGAATGGCATTAAGCACCAAATACTGGGAAATCATATGTTTCACATATACTTTCAACATACATACAAACTAGTACCTGATTTAAGAGCACAGTAGAAGAATTAGCATTACATTTAAAAATCAATCGATAATATATACTCACAAGATGAATGGGGAAAATGTATGTTCCAAATGAAAAATAATTTTTTAGACAGTACTAAGAATTGTCATTCCTACAAATAGTTGTTTACTATAGAGATTACATGGAATCCTAAAGTGCCTCCATAGAAGCCTGGATACAAGAGAGTGACTACTAATTGTTGATTTAAGCTTGGTTTCCACTTGTGTTTTCTTCTGAAATGGTTAAGTCTTGCTGGAAGGCAGACGTTATGTGACATAATGACACTACTTCATGAAGCAGTCCAGTATCTTCTGAAGTCTCTTTGGCTTCTTTCCCTTCTTTCTCCCAAGGAACAAAAGTAGATGAATGTCGCCCAAGGCTGGGTGTGAGCAGATCATCTGAAACCTGGCTTAGTGTTTCCTTCTTTTCTGTTTTACCTTTTTCATTTTCGGAAACTTCAGGAGGAGCTAGCTGGAAATCCAATCCTGAAGTAGAAGCTGGCTTTTCCGTGACTGCAGGCCCCCTCACATTGTCAACACTGAGGTATTTTTCATTGTTTTCCTCTTTCAGGATAAACAAAGAATCTGTCAAACCGCTGGAGGAAACCCGCTTCCGGGGAGAGGGAGGAAGGTGTTTGCCATGGAGGGCACTGTCATCTTGTCCAAGATGCCACTCTGTTTGATCACCAGAACCACTGCAAAGTAGCGCCAGATTATTCTCACTGGGTGCATTGGATTTATTCTGAAAGAATAAACAAGTTCAGGAAAATTTTAAGGAGATTATAATGTTACATTAGCATTTTTTTTCCATTTTGAAATAAAATATTAGTATCTTTCAAGGCTGGGAGCTTGGAAGTTCCCCCCAGAGGAAAGCCAGTGCTGACTCTTAATTCTGAACACCTGCAAATGGCTCCATTAACAAGAAAATATATAAACATACACAATTTTTATTTGTTAATTATACTTCAATAAAGTTGAAAAAGTCAATGAAAAGACTTGCCAACCTCCCGCAAAATCCCCAAACAGACCAAATACATTATATAATCAGTGTTAAGTTCTGGAATAACTTAAAATCATGACAGGGTGGCCATTACTCATACTTTCATCTCTTGTGTTTTTAAAACATTAATTTCATTTTGTTTAAAACACAATATGTAAAAAAAATTAAAAAAATAAAAAATAAAACACAATATATTTTTGAAGCAACATAATGAAAAAAATTACTTGATACATTTCTTAAACTTTTTTAAGATCCAGGAAATATAGAACAAAAGTGGGAACATTTCATGTTTAAAAAATTCTTCAGAAAAGACAACCATAAATAAATTAGACTGTAAGAGAGTATTACGGCTTGGTAAAAAAATAAGTTTTTTCAATGAATGACAATAACAACCAGAATTGGATACATAAATGGGAAATACTGGAATTCTGAAACTAGAAATAATTCTTCATGATTAAATTGTATCATATTCTTGAAGATCCGACTATTTATCTGATAGAGGTTAAATGTTGTGACCAACTAAGTTTACGACATGAGGCAGTTCACAGCAAAGGGTAAGAATGTTTTAAGTTCATAGGTGGAAAAATCAACTAACCGTAGGTTTGTAATCAATATCGTCCATTGATCTGAAGAAATCCAAGCTCTTAGCTGCTGCTAGCTTTCCTTGATCTGAGCTGTGTGTGCTCAATGTATCTAAGATTTCTCCTAGTAGGTCCATTTCACCTGAGTAAGGAGTCTTTACTCTTGCTTCAACAGAGTCATCACTTTCATAAAAATAAGCAGAAGCTTCTTCTCCATCTTCAGAGGATAACCTGGAGGAAAATGAAGCATGTGCTAGTAGTCACCCAGTCACATACACTGCATGTGAGCAACTTCTCCCTAGTTAACGTTCAATTATTGCGAGAGTCTTAAAACTAAAGTGCTTTGCAGTGGAGCAACAACAAAACGGCAAATTGGTTCATGGCCAAATTCTTCAGTGATGTGTGTATACTGATTCAAATATGGGAAAGGTTGAGTACGTGCACTCAGAAAATTCAAACAAATAGCTATGGGACCTTAATCAATCTGGAAGCACAAGGAGGGCTTTTCACACGGTCTAATTCTGTGGGATTTGCAACATTAGTAGATGAATACCTGGAATGTTTGCTATAGCCCAGGTTCACTTTCAATACTTGTATGTGGTTTTTCCTTTATTTATTTATTCATTTATTTTAGAGAAGAATGCATATTCCTTTACGTAGACAAAAACATACTTAATGGAGAAAAGAGAATGTCCATTTTGTCATTCCCATAGAAGTTTAAATTGTTCAAAACAACTAAACATCTACCATTATTTCCCTTACTTAGTAAAATTAATTTTTAATATTTTGTATTAAAATTTCCTCTTCTGATATCACCACAGATTTAAACTCCTTCCCTTCCCCCGATTCCACTTGTTTTAATTGACTATTATCACTACTTCTGCCATTTAACCTGTCCTTCTTCACTAGGAGGGTAGGAGCCTACTTTAGGTGGGCTTCTATTTCCTCTTTAGCACTATCCCAGGTATTTCTGTAGGTCTTACTGCTTTCCAAGAACAAGGTATTTCAGGTCTATCTTGCTTTCTCATCTCAAGATTCATACCCCATGAGACTCCAATGAGCACTGGTTCCTTTTGCTGAAGAGCATTGCAAAGGAGCAAAATCTGATCTCTAGGAGTGTATGTCCTTTGAATTGCCTTTTAAAATCCCAAAACTTTTGCCTTTCAGCCACAACACTTAGTAGGACACTAAAATCCAAGACTTACTTGCTCGCTCTTTCATCATAGTCATCATCATACAGAGCACCATCAAGGCTCTTAAGAGGTCTTTTTAAGCGTGCCTAGAGAGAGAGGTTGACAATAAGTTGGCATTAGTAGTGAAAATAAGTCTTTCTCATAAGTTTTAAAGGAACAATTTAATTTGACAAGGAATATTTTTAAAATAAATATAGATTAAGGATTTTTTAATATTACCTGATAATTTCACAAGCTGTGTAGTAAGAAGGGGAGGGAATCGGGTCATACTTATGTCAACACTTACAGCTCAAACTGATAGACAAAAAACAAATCACTGGATTGAATACACACACACACACACACACACACACACACACATACACCCACTGATCTAGTCTGTGAGTCCCTGGCTTAACAATACTTATAATCAATCATGTCCCCATGCACTTGTCTCCTAGTTTCAATAATCACCAGTATTTGCCAATCTTGTTTCTTTTATCTGTCTCCCCAATTATCTTAAAGTAGCACTTCTCAATACTTAATGTGTATATAAATCTCTTGGAGGTCATGGTGAAAATGTAGATTCTGACTCTACTAGGTTCTAAGGATGAGGTCCAAGTTTCCTTTTTCTTTTTTAAGATTTTATTTATTTATTCATGAGAGACACAGGGAGAGAGGCAGAGACACAGGCAGAGGGAGAAGCAGGCTCCATGTGGGGAGCCGGATGTGGGACTCGATCCCAGGTCTCCAGGATCACACCCTGGGCCCAAGGTGGCGCTAAACCGTTGAGCCACCCGGGGGTCCTGAGGTCCAAGTTTCTGCATTTCTAACAGGCAGGTGAAGGTGCCATTGGCTCTGAAGGTTTTGAATAGAAAGGTTTTGAATTCAGTGCTTGACAACCTATCATTTCACCTGTAAACACTACAATATGTATCTTTAACAGACATCATCATAATACATACAAATTAACAATTATTCTTTAACACCATCTATTCTCAGATCATTCGCATATGCTCTTATTATCTCCAAAATATTTTAGTTTGTCTATCTGCACCAGATTCTCAATAGGGTTGACACTGTATTTGGTTGACATGTCTGTCAAGTCTCCTCCAGAGACTATCAGTTCCATCTTCCCCATACTTTATGCCACTTGTGTCCTTGAACATGTGATTTTATCCTCTTCCTATGAACTGGCAGTCACATTTGGAAGCTTGGTTAGACTGTTTCTGGTTTTTTGTTTTCCTCTGTTTTGGGCAAGAATATTCTACATGTGTTGAGATGTGGTTTTTCTACTGCATCACACCAGGAGACTCATAAGAAGTCTCAACTTTTGGTAGTACTAAGATTGAATGGCTTCAGGATTCAGGTGGACTGATATCATCCATTATGAATTTTCTTTCACTTGAAAGTTTTCATATCTTAAGGGGCTTCAAAACTATGCTTTTCAAAGGCATTCCTTCTATCTTTACTTGTTGGCATTCTACTGAGAATTTTGTCCTATTAAGTATTTGGCTATTATGAAATACAAAGTGTATAGCAGAGGTAGGATAAATCCTTAATTCTTTCCTTTTGTTTAATAATTTCCAGAGTAATGAACTTATGCCTACCAATCTCTAAAGGTGAGTCGTGAGGGTTCTGAAAAAAGTCATCATCATTTGTATATATCTGATGTGGTTCAGCCTATCACAGTGGTTCTTCTTGATTTTTTTTTAAAGATCTATTTATTTGAAAGAGAGAGAGAACACATGCATGCAAGAGTGTGCATGGTGGGGAGGGGGCAGAAGCAGAAGGGTAGGGAAAGAATCTCCAGCCGACTCTGTGCTGAGTGACCCGGTGCCCTCTTCTTGATGTTTGATCTATATCACTTTCTAATTATAACATGATTGTATTTTCAAAATGGTTCTTAACTTTTGAGATATAGCTTGAATATTTGCTACTTAAATGATATATCATGTGCTGTTGGGTGTTTACTTCAAAAAAGCCAAGGATGGGGGCAGGATCACAGGTAGGGCTGGCATTGAAATAAGACTGACCATACATTGATAATTGTTGATACTGTACTTTTGAAAGGTATTCAGGAATTCTTTTTTTTTTAAGATTTATTTATTTATTTGAGAGAGAGAGAGAGAGAGAAAGAGTGAGCATGCATGAGTGGGAAGTGCAGGTGGGGGAGAGAGAGAGAGAATCACAAGCAGACTCCCCATGCTGAGCATGGAGCCCAATGCCGGGCTTGATCTCACCAGCCTGAAATCATGACCTGAGCTGAAACCAAGAGTCAGATGCTCAACTGACTGCTACCCTGGTACTCCATGGTATCCAGGAATTCCTATAAGCTTCTCTTTACTTTTACACGTTTGAATTATGTTAAGTGTTCTATCCACAATAAAATAATTTTTAAAGATTTTATTTGTTTATTCATGAAAGACACACAGAGAGAAAGGCAGAAATGTAGGCAGAAGGAGAAGCAGGCTCCAGGCAGGGAGCCTGATGTGGGACTCAATCTTGAGACTGTGGATCATGCCCTGAGCCAGGGGCAAGTGCTCAACTGCTGAGCCACCCAGGCGTCCCAATAAAATAATTTTTAGGTGCTTTTTTTTTTTTAATTGTCCCATCTTAGGTCAGTGTTAGCCCATTCAAGTCGGTTCTTATGTCCTTTAAACATTATCTCAGCTGAGTGAAGTAAGTCAGTCGGAGAAGGACAAACATTATATGTTCTCATTCATGTGGGGAATATAAATAATAGTGAAAGGGAAAATAAGGGAAGGGAGAAGAAATGTGTGGGAAATATCAGAAAGGGAGACAGAACGTAAAGACTGCTAACTCTGGGAAACGAACTAGGGGTGGTAGAAGGGGAGGAGGGCGGGGGGTGGGAGTGATTGGGTTACGGGCACTGGGGGTTATTCTGTATGTTGGTAAATTGAACACCAATAAAAAAAATTAAAAAATAAAAAAAATAAACATTATCTCAGATAATGTTCTTTAGTAAGCTTATGATAATCCTTAGGTAAATTAATTTTCTGCATCAGACCTGGAATCAGTCACTTCCTGCAGGAGTTTTGGTTCTTTTAAGTAGGAAATGACATTTAAAGGTCACAGTCTGGGTGTTATGAGTGCCCATGGCTGTAAACCATCTTTTTGAATGGCTGGCAGCAAAGCTGAATTTGGAGACTTCACCATTTTATCACCTGGGGACTTTCTGGCTTCCAATTCTGCTCTCCCAATCCAGGTAACTGTTTTCTTCTATTGTAGCCATAAAGGATAAGGAAACCTCTGGAATCTATGGTACTTGATCCCTACTCCCCCACCTCCTCTATGCCAGTGCTGGGAGTGGTAGAAAGGAAAGGAAGAATGAGTAGAGAAATATGTTCTTGTAACACCTGGTGGAATGTGTAGTGAGTTTCTCCATGAGTTTGGTAATTAGCTATGTATTTGGGCCTAGAATTGTAATATCATTTTATAACAAATTTAAGGTATTTGAGTTAAAAAGAAATTTTGGGCTTAGGAACACAACTGCCACTTACAATATTTCTGAAGGAAAAATACCTTTCATCCACCCCCTCTAACACTCACAAAATATAATACAATTCTTTGTTTCTAAAAACAAGTCATTATTACACTGACATCTGTATATCCTTAACATTATGCCAGCTAGGGGTCTTGCATTCAATTTTTGAAAACAAACAAACAAATCAGAACTAAAAGCAAACAAAACTATGAGGAAGCTGAGACTTCATGGTATTTAAAAAATCATTATTGACAAGAATTAATACAAGTTAAGGTATTAAATACATAGCTTAATATTTATGTTTGTAAATACTTTGGAAAGCACTCTCATATACACGCACAGTGGGGCTATGGTCTGGCAACAGAGTTGAGTTAGGCAGAGTCTCTGCCATTAAGTAGCTCAGAGTCTAACGAACCTCATGATAAATCTGGAGCTATACCAAGAGGCTCCATAATTTGCCCAAGGTCATATGCCTTATCAAGAACAGGAACCGCAGCCAATGTCTTTTTCTGCTTGTTGTTAGTCCCTTGTTCATTTTCTTTCACAAGTTACTTTTATATTCTACTTCTGCCTGAATATACTAGAGATTCTCAGTTGTTTTATTTTTTGTTGTTGTTAATTATAACTTTTTTAAAAAGAGCTACTCATATAAGCTTCATAAATATGTTTGAATTTGTTTTTTTACTTCTTAACTAGGTGAGGGTCTTATCAATTTCTAAATAGGGATGTTGTCTAATGGTATATCTTGTAAGGAATTTTCACCATAGAATTAAAATCAGAAATACAACTGATTTGTATAATATTTTCCTTTCTAGGAGTGTTAAGATTTGTACTATCCTCTAAGTACACGTACTTACAAATTGTTTGACTATCTGAAAAGACTTCTCATTAGTAGTTACAGTAGGAACTGCAACCTTTATATATGAAGTGACAATGTACAAAACACAGTGAATGTGTCACTTGCTTGATGACATCAAATTACATAATTTGTTAAGGTCACACAAGAAAAAGGGAGAAAGAAGTTACAATTTGATTAACATTCAAGGTAGAGGAAAATGGCAGCTTATTTAACAAGAGCATTATCAGTTTCTGAGCTTTTATAAACCCAGATTATTACTGTTTCCCGTGGACTGGGACTCAGGCACCACGCTTTCAGGGGAAATAAAGGATTGTTTCTACTATGCTCAGAACACACAACACGGGGCAAAAAGACCTGGTCACAATTTGTAAATAGAAATCTTTTATGGGGAAAAAAAAAAGAAATTTTTTATGGGCTGGTAGCAAGTAAGGTTAGACTCCAGAAAATATACTGTGTATTCTTTAGAGTAGTAATACATAGCCAACAACAGTACATCTTTATCTTGGTTCATAAATCACAGATACGTCGTTACTGAAAATCTACACACTAAACAGAAACTGAAATATACGTGACTAAGAAAGGGAAATGTCATCTCAATACCCAGAATAAAAATAAAATACATACACCTTTTTTTTTTTAAATACAACTGACTTTTGGGGAAAGTATATATCTTCTTTATTTTTTTAACTACAACAGTAAAAACAGATGCAAATGCCACTGGAATGTTTTGTATATTACATGCATCCAGAGAAAAATTTCTGTATCAGATGTGGATAGAAATGCCACAGTAAGAAGTGTACAACAAAAAAGTTTGTAAGGGGCAATAAACACTTTCATCATAAGTGATTATCTCCAACTCCCTGAAATAAGCACCAAGACAGTCATAACATGGCTTGTAGTTAGGAACAGATGCTTTTTTTTTTTAAAGAATGATTATGATGTGATCAAGGGCTAAAGCTAAAAGCAGTCAACATGGTGGAAAAAACTGAAGAAAAGGAAAAAAAATAAGTGGATTTCCAGGGGCAGGGAACCTTAAAAATATTTTTTCAGAGATCTGAATGATGGGACGTGGTGCGTGTCCATGGAAACTCAGGGATGTCAGGCAAGCCAGTCACTGCCTGGGTGTCTGCTGCTTGCCATTATTTAGGTTCTTCTCTTTTCTGCATTTTGAAAGGTGTGTAATTTTCATGACTTTTAAAATATTTATTTATTTATTTGAGAGCGAGAAGGAGAAGAAGGGAGAGAATCTTCAAGGAGACTGCCTGCCTGTTGAGTACAGAGCTTGACGCCGGTCTCTGTCCCATGACCCTGAGATCCTGACCTGAGCTGAAATCAAGAGTCTATGCTTAACTGACTGAGCCATCCAGGCACCCCCATTACTTTCTATAAAAAGGGTGAAGAGACTTCTTCTTTTCTGGTCAGAATACCAATAATAGTCTGGTTTTTAAAATTTATTGCCACAAGGGACAGAACTGTAATGTTGTTTTGTATTGCCTCCAATCTCTAGGACATGTTAATGGACTGGAATGACATTTTCTGGGTGTCCACAAAGTTAGCCATCAGCCTCTTTTAATCATAAAACTCAAGCTTTTCTGGTTCTGATATTTAAAGACATGATTAGTATTGTAGGAAATGAAGGAATTGTAATTAATAAATAAATCAAACAAAAAGAGAACAGTTATGTTGTATACACTTTAGCACTTGGTATCACACTGATTTTCATAATCTCGGGCAAAATCTCTTGGTCTATTATTTAATGGATATTGATACCAGTAATCAAATCTAACTTGGAGATGAAAAACTTCACTTAAGTAACACTTTATTTAGATGAACAATACTCTCATAAAAACGCACACACAGTTTCTGCCAAATGAAATGCAACCATTTCAGCCTTTAAATATCTTACCATATACATGGATTTAAAAAATACAGCTAAAATTAATTAAAAGGGATATCTCTTCATCTTTCAGATCAGCATTATACAATTTTATTTTAAAACCTAAATATACATTTTCCAGAATGTGCCTCAATCTTACTTTTAAAAACCCCCTTGTATCTGGTAATCTTATTCCCTTGATTAATTAGAAGCATTAAATTCCTTCAAAGTAAAAGTCAAACTTCTTGGCATTAAGAAGAGACTCCCATCCAAACGTGGCTATCTTTTTGCTTTTATTTCTTATTCTTCTCCCCAAATCCAGCTGGCCACCACCTACTACATTAGCCCCAGCAAATGACTTGTTAGCTCCCATAGAAAATCCACTGCTACACTGCTGCACACAAGGTACCCTTTGCCAGAATTTACCCTTGCTTTCTTCGTTACTGGAAAAAAACAAATCCTACTTATTCTTCAATATGTGAATCAAATGTAACCTCTGTAAAGCTTTCCCTAAACCTCCTCTTTGTGTGGCCACATATTTGGCAAACATCTGGGCAATGCACGAATCACGTTGTGTTGTGTGTCTGCCTGCACCATCGTATCCTGAACCTTCTATGAGAGGTCCACATCTCATGCTTCTTTGTGACCTTTGTGCTTTTGGTATGCCTTCTTGGAATGGAAAACAGTAGTATGGATATAATAGGTGCCCCATGGGTGTTTGTGAAATAAAGAGATGCCAAAGAAGTCCGAGAAAAAATGAGATGTAGCTGCTTTATTTTCAGGGAGTACAGAGTAGAAGCTTTTAGTCTGTTTTCAATAAATATTTGTTAAAGGAAACAAACAAAAAGGATAAATAACTTTCTTCATTTTTCTCTTCATTTATCAGGTCTTGCAAGTCCAAGCCCTGCCCATTTACCCACTTCATTCACTTTGTTCTAACCCACAAGGCATTGTCATGGCCTTCTTTCAATTCCTTATATTTGCCCTGACTTGTTCCATCACAGGATCTTTGCACATGTTGATTCCTCTCCATGAAAGCTCCACTCTCACATTTATTCTCTGTTCCTATCCCCACTATGTCTGTACACATTTATTATCATTTGAAAATCTAAGCCTCTATTATCCTGCTTTGTAGAATGCTATAGCCTCTAAACTGCTGACAGATCTTTTAAAAGGCAAATCTAACAATACTATATTCCTCTTTAAAGAAGTTCAATGGTCCCTCTTACAATTCTGAGGATAAATCTCATACTCTTCACCTTTGCCCAGAGGGATCAGGGTAAGTTAATCTCTCTGAAGGCTCCATGTGCTATACAGATGTATGCTCTCATGCCACTAAGCCCTCCTCCTTGCTTGTATGCTTCCCCGTGTTTTCTGCTTCTGTCCTACACGTGTTGATGTGCCTACCAGAACATCCCTCTCCGTGGTGTTTCTCTTTTTCTAATTATCCCTCATGCTGTGGCTCATGAGTTTCCTTTTCAGGAAATACTTCCTCATTTATCAATTAACATGCCACCTTGTGTGTTCCTAGACTGCGTGTACACACATTTCTCATGGGACCTGTCCTTTCCACTGTGCTGTGGTCATGGTTAAATCCTCTTTCTCCCATTGTACGGTAGATTCTTGATGGTAAGTATCTTGCTAATTTACCACTCATACCCTCACCAAGCACATATTAGTGTCAGAAAAACTGTAAAAGACTTTGAAAGGAACGAAAGATTATGGAGTGTCCTATCAGTGGAATTCTGGGTTGTTGTTTAGAAGCCTTTGTGGAGTTATCTGATTCTCCAGTACTCTTTATCTTTCATTATCTTTATCTACTGTGCCAGGATACAACAGGACACACTGTGCAACCAGGTAGCACTTGGGACAAACTACTATCATGAAGCAAAGGTTGGCTATAGTTATGGGGCCAATGGCAAAAGTGTCTTTCCCAGGAAAACTTGCCTGGTGCCTGCCTGACAGAGTCCAGCTTTACAAGCGCCTTTCCAGGCAAGCCAGGGAACAGCAAATCTGGAGAACTCCAAGAGAAATTCACCCTAATTTATAGATATTTCAGATAGAACTAATGGTGGAAAGATTTCTTGGGCTTAGTTTCCTAGCTTCAAGATAGGAAATAATTGACTTTAATAAGCTCAAACTGAGATTTCTTATGAAAACTTCCAGAAAGGGGCACCTGGTGACTTAACTTAGTTAAGTGTCCAACTCATGATGTTGGCTCAGGTCATGATCTGATGGATCGTGGGATGGACACCTGTGTTGGGCTCCATGCTCAGCAGAAAGTCTGCTTAGGATTCTCTCTCTCCCTTTCCCTCTGCTCTTTCCTCCTCTCACTCTCTCTGTTTCTCTTGCTAAAATAAATAAATCTTTAAAATAAACAAATACATAAAAAAAGAAAAGGAAGCTTTCAGAAAGAAGTAAATTCTGTGGCATTAAGCTGGTCAATATTGCATGGCTCTAGATTTATAGAGCAGAGTCCAGGAGATGTATATAGTGAATTATCATTATTGTTGCTCTAATATAAATAATTAGGACAAACCTAATGAGAATAGCCTTCCTTTATTTTTTTTATTTTTTTTATTTATGATAGTCACACACACACAGAGAGAGAGAGAGAGAGAGAGAGAGAGAGAGAGAGAGGCAGAGACACAGGCAGAGGGAGAAGCAGGCTCCATGCACCGGGAGCCCGACATGGGACTCGATCTGGGGTCTCCAGGATTGCGCCCTGGGCCAAAGGCAGGCGCCAAACCGCTGCGCCACCCAGGGATCCCAATAGCCTTCCTTTTTTGATCAGAAATAATCCTCAGGATTATTGTCACAGGGAAAACTGTAAAAGATTTTGAGATGGGCAGTCACTTGTGTCCTTTCAAAGGAATGTTGGCTGTTGCCTAGCATTCCTTTCCAGGATTATCTGATACTATAGGGGTCTGAACCATTCGTAGTCTCCGACTATTTGTAACCCTGCAGGGACAGAAGTCAACCTATGGAAGACTGGTGATAATGCAACAGCTTCATGTCCATGGAGATACGATTTTGTCCAGTGAAGAGCCAATTACTATGGTGTAGATATTGATGGTTTTGGTATCCATTACCATATTCACTTCAATATTCCTGTTTAATTAGGAATTACCTGTTATATCAGCTTCTTCATATTACCTGTTATATCAGCTTTTAGCATCTTACTATTTCAACCTCATCAGCTAACGAACAAAATAAGGGAGTTAGATAAAATTATTCTTTAAAGTAGGCATTTAATGTTTCCTGAATAAATGAATATCTCCATACATAGCAGGTAGTTTCTGTTGAGTATTTAAATGAATTAAAAAACTGATAAACTATATAATTCAAAGAACTATCCTAATTGATTGGCATAAGCATTTTCAGTGTTCATGAAGTACAGAAAAGCATTATATTTGTTCATTCAACAATGATTACAGAAATGCCTTCTATGTGCTAGGCATTTGATTCTATACTAGGATACAATCATGACCAAGAATCCCTGACCTCATGTAGATTAAATCCTAGTAAGTTAAACATAAATTAAATTGAATAGTCATGAAATTAATATTAAATTACAACTGTAATAATTTGTATTAAAACATGCTTTGAGAAACTTGACCTAGTTAGTGAAGATGACTAGTGAATCTTCCTTGAAAGATGTTTGAATTGAAGCTCTGAAAGATCAGTTGGTATTAAGGAGATGACGATAAGAGTGAACAAAATGTGCAAAGGTCCTGTGGTGGGACGATCACTATATAATGGAATGAAAGACCACTATCAGACACTATGGGTTAAAACCTGTGCTAGTGCACAGGATTCTTTAAGGGTGCATTAATTTTGCAATTGCCCTTTTGATCACTAGATGGCAGATACCTACTAAGAAGGCAAAAGACTGTATAGATTTACATTTATGGAGGGTTTTAAGGAAATGAGGGAAATTAAAGGATCTAGCAAGAAAAAGTGGGAGATGAAAAAATAGATTGGAGTGGGGGCACAGGCAAGGGGCACACTAGAATTTACAGACTGCTAATCGATAGTAACAGAAAGCCAATTATTGTTTTATTTTCCTTCAACAAATATTTGAGACTCCACTGAAAGCTGCTATTGTGTATTCCTTAAAATAAGATAGTAACCACATCTCAGTTTTAAAAAATTCTTAGCATCTTTTCATTCCACAAAGGTCCATTAAACACCAGATACACACACTACTGTCTTCCATGCTGTGAGGCAATATGAAAGAAAAAGATATCCCTCCTCTCAAGACTTCCAATAAATACGTGGTAAAAATGCCAATCATTGAGTATAAAAAAGTAGCTGTGCATATAAACTTATCCTTCATTCTAGGAATACAATTGAACTCAAACGTTTTGATCAGAGATGAAAATTTAAGTGACCATTAATACCAGTCACGATTAATGTCAAATTGTAGTATTTCTAATTAGTAGGCTCAGTCAACAGACTAGCAATATGAACAATATAGAGCTGAAATCACATACTATAAACAATGGCAAATTCTGAGATCAAATAAAGAGATTTAGAAGTTTCTGAACTGTACAGAGCTGGTGCAGCTATAGTATTCACAATGATCACTTCAGTATTTCAGTTTCACTCACAGGCTATACAAATTAGCAAATAAGTATTAGCATTTGCAACTTTTATGGGAGCCAGTACTACATGAAAAAAGAGTCTGTATCTTTTGGATGCCAAAAGACATCATAAGAAACAAAATAAGTACAATTTTGGAGAATTTTACATCATTCTGATATGAGGAATTAAAAATAAGATGGGGCACTGGTTGTCATATGTTCTGCAATCAGACTCTTAGGTCCTAACATATTATTGTAAAATAAAATTTTGTTTACATGAAAATGTAAAATACACATCTAGTATACATAAACATTCACAAAATTTTGGAAGTAAACGCATGTATAGCAAGGGATGCTTATTATGAATGTGAAAAAATACTACATTAAAGCAAAAGGAAGGGTTTTTTTTTTGGTATGTAATAACATTTATTAAAGAAGGTATCCTAATAGAGAAACTCAATCTATGGCTAGACATTGAATAAAATAAAGAAAATGGAATGGTAAAAATGAGTGGGAGAAGTATTTCATACGAAGAAAAAACCAAAAGCAAATGTATAAATAGTGAAAGTGGCAGAAGGCCCAAGTCATAAAACCATCAAGATAAATATTTAAAGAGACTTCAAGAAATAAATTTGGTTCAGCTACAATAAGCAAGATCAATGTTTCCTTCCTTTTCACCCCATTGTTTCCGTAAAGCATATCTGACAGGTGAGTGGTGAGAACCATTCCCCTGATGCACAAGGACTCTGGTAATCTTGCTGTTACCATCTTGGTCACTAGATGGCAGACAGACACTAATAAGGCAAAATACTGGGTTAAGTTTAAATTCATAGGAGGGGTTAAGAGGGTAGGGGGAAAATAAGGGATATAGGCAGATGAATGGGAAAACACAATATTTTAGGCTTCACAAATCAAGATGTTTTTAATATATGAAATTTCTTTTTTAATTGGCATTCTCTGTGCTACTGTCCCCATTTCAGAGTTGAAGTAACTGAGGTCCAGAAGTGTGATCTTGCTTACCCAAAGTCCACAGTAAATCCCTGGACTTAAGCCAAAAAAACAAAAAACAAACAAACAAAAACCATAAAAAACAGATAAAAAACCCAACCCATACTTGGATGAAATAATATGAAAATAAATGAAAGAAACTCTACCATACAAAATTACAATAACTATACCTTAAGAATGCATGGAATTTTACTGAAAAGAGTTTTAAAACATGTTGTAATTTTTTATAGTTAATAACTAAAGGACAAAGTTAAGTGACTTACCCATGATTGATTTGTTAGATGTTTTACATACTATACTGTTTTTCATTAACTTCCTAATTTACCACAACTTTTGGTCAACATTTTCCCCTTTTGTGTAAAAAAAAAAAAAAAAAAGGAAACAGGGAACCAAAAGCTTAAAAAAGTTAAGTTGTCTTGGGCCAGATTACACAACTAGTGACAGAGCTAAGACTCCAACCCAGGTGTAGAACTCTGTTCATTATAATTATGTAAGTAAGTTCTGAGAGACTCAGGAGAAATAACTGAGAATTAATCTGAGAAAGACTTTCTCAAGATGGCAAGTTTTAACCTCATTTTTTTTAAGGTTTTACTTATTTATTCATGAGAGACACACAGAGAGAGAGAGAGGCAGAGACACAGGCAGAGAGGGAGAAGCAGGCTCCATGCAGGGAGCCTGATGTGGGTCTCCCCAAGACCGTGGGATCACTACCTGAGCTGAAGGCAGATGCTCAACCGCTGAGCCACCCAGGCGTCCCTAACCTCATTTTTTAAACTTCATTTTTAAAGCAGGTAGTATTTAACAGAATGACCAAGAGTACTAATGTTCCAGGTGGGTGAAATGGCGGGTGAAGAGACAAAGGATTAACACACTTTTCCAAAGATACTGAAGACATATTCTTGTCAGGGCAAAAAAGTAAATTGGAGGGATTATCAAGATAGTGTTTGGTGAAGTCTGATGTATTCAGTTGATGAGAGCTATTATGATTAGATGAAGGAAATAAGATTTCATAGAAGCATTAATATTGTATTTCTGAGCAGTTGAGTGCTACGTGAGACTAATTCAGGAGGGATGCTTTGGAATGGTCCAGATACATCCAAGAACCCTTTACCGGTTCTCCTAGTTCACAATGATCTTGGCTTTTTGGTCAGCTGTACTCACTTCATTTTCTACTAATCAGCTGTCACCAGATATATGCTCTCTTATAATCATAGTATTTCATTTTAAGTACATTCTTGTCTTACCAATTCCTTGAGACCAAGAATCATATCTTTTAATTCATTTTTGCTTCTAATTCCACTTCCATTTAGAATGTAAAGAGCAGCTAAAGAATGTCAACTCCCATCCTAACAATGAGAAAAGGCTGGGTTATCTCAAACAAAACAACAAAAACCCCAAATCACAATTCTTCTCAAACCTATCAGAGAATTGAGTCATAAGGCAGCCAAATAAACTGAATTCCAAAGGGTCATAAGCCCCTCTAAGGAGAGATGAGAGACAAGACCTATTTCATTCAGGCAAAGCACAAGGAAAGAGATAGCTGGCATATAAGCAGGAGAGAAGAAATCTGCCAAGATTTAATAGTCTTAAAGACCAAATGTAGGCTAAGATATCAGTGGAATACTTGGCACTTGCAAGCCCTTTTCTACAGATAAAAATCCTATAATTTTATTTGCTAAATCAGGCAACTCCATTAGCTAGTGCTACACAGAAAGACTAGGGGTAAGACAGGAGACTGAAAAGAGCTGGTGGCCCAGGCAAGCAGAAAGTGATGGTTGCTGCAGGGAGCAAGTAAAAAGCCCTACTTACTTTATAAAAACATGAATTTATATGTAACAAAAGCCATAAACTGATGGCAGATAGTCAGCAAACTCAATCCCAAAACTTCTGGGAGACATGCAAAGGCCAAAACTGCTTTAGGGAGGAGCAGGAAACCCTATTAGGCATAGGACTCTATATTGACTTCAAGCAGAAATCTACCACCAGTACAGAGGAAGAGGCAGCCCCCAAATTGCCCAACACCAGTTGCAGGTATAAGAAAGTTTATCTGCTGTGAAAGGAAGTGGAGGAATGTTGGCCTGCTAAGACTGAAGCGGTAACAGCACAGAAAACCCAGAAGACCAAGACTGAGTAATCAGCAACAGAAGCTAATTGCTGGAGCAGGGGCAAAAATATTGAGAGATACCCTATGTGGCTGTGATATAGCTAAGGGTAAGGGAGAATCACTACGAAAAAACCTTCCAGAACCTCCACTACACGTAGTCCATTCTAAACACAAAATAATAGCAGTCCACTGCAAGTAATGATATCAACAACAAAATCCAAACCAGTTCAGCTTGTGATGGATTCAATGTCTGTACTAATAGCATTATAGAAGAAGACTCTTGTTCATTTCTGGGTATAAAGACTATTTAACTTATTCTCTACTGCTTTTTCACACATGAGGTCCAGTACTCAAGAACTACCAGACATAAATAAGGAAAAAAAAAAAGATGGACAACATGCATAAACAGATGAGATGACAGCAGGAAGATGAAATCTATAAAAAAGTCAAATCAAAATGACAGAAAAACACATAAGAGATGACTTCTCTTAATTGGCTCATCAGTAGATGAAGAAAAAAATCAGTGAACATTAAAATAGTTAGTCAACAGAAATCATCCAAACTGGCATTTCTATACACTAACAGTGAACTATCTAAAAAAATAATAAAATAATTCCATGTACTATAGCATCAAAACAATAAAATACTTCAAATAAATTTAATCAAGGAAGTGAAATCTATATAACAAAAACTTTAAGTCACTAATGAAAGAAATTGAAAATGACACAAATAAATGGAAGACATCCCATGTTCATGGATTGTAAGAGTTAATATTGTTAAAATATCTATATTAAACAAAGCTATTTACAGATTCGATGCAGTTCTTATCAAAATTCCAATGGCATACATAGAAAAATCCTAAAATTTGTATAGAACTACAAAAGATCCTAAATAGGCAAATCAATCTTGAGAAAGAAGAACAAAGCTGAAGCATCACAATTTCTGATTCCAAAATATATTACAAAGCTATAACAATCAAAAACAGTAGTACGGTACTGATATAAAAAATACATAAAAGAACAATGAAACAGAATCAAGATCCCGGATACAAACCCATACATATATGGTCAACTATTTTTGATAAGGGTGCCAAGAACACTCAATGGTGAAAGGATAGTCTCTTTAATAAATGGTGCTAGGAAAACTGGATAGTCGCATGCAAAAGAATAAAACTGCATGAACCGCACCACTTAAAAATTACCTCAAAATGAATTATTAACAGTAAGACCTGAAACCATAAAACTCTGAGAGAAAAAACCTCCTTGACTTTGGTTTTAGTAATGATTTTTTGGATATGACTTCAAAAGCACAAGCAACATAAAGAAAAATCAAGTGGAACTACATCAAACTAAAAAGCTTCTGCATAGCAAAAGAAACAATCAACAAAATGAAAGCAATCAACAAAATGGAAATTTCTTCCAGTCAAGGCATGGGAGAAAACATTTGCAAATCATATATCTGATAAGGGTTTAATAAACAAACTATATAAAGAATTCATATAACTCATACAATAGCCAACCCTCCCACAAATAATCCAATTAAAAATGAGCAGAGGATTTGATTAGACATTTTTCCAAAGAAGACATACAAATAGCCATCAAGTAGATGAAAACATGCCTGATATCACTAACCATCAGGGAAATACAAATCAAACCCACAATGAAATATCAATTCACACCTGCTATTGTGCTTATTATGAAAAAGACAAGAGATAATAAACATTGGCAAGGATATGGAAATAACGGAACTGTTGTGCACTGTCAGTGAGAATGTAAACTGGTGCAATCGCTATGGAAAACAGTATGAAGATTCTTCAAAAAACTGAAAATAGAACTGCCATATGTTTAGCAATTCCACTTCTGGTTATTTATCAAGAGGAAATGAAATCACTGTCTCATACAGATATCTGCACCCTGTTCATTGCAGCATTATCCACAATAGTCAAGACATGGAAACAACCTAAATGTCTATTGATGGATAAACAGAGAAAATGTGTTATGTATATAATGTGATATTATTCAGTCATAAGTATTATTCAGTAATAAGCAAAAACAAAAACTGCTATTTGCGACATTAATAAACCTTGAGAACATTAAACTAAGTGAAATAAGTCAAAGAAAGACAAATACTTTCTGATCTCATCTGTGTACCTCAAAGTCAAGCTCATAGAAACAGAAAGTGGACTAGGAGTGGGGGGAATGAGATGTTGGTCAAAAGGTACAAACTACCAGTTTTGAGATGAATAATTTCAGAAAACGTAATAAACAGCATGGTGACTGTAGTTAACAACACTGTATTGTGTCCTTGAAAGTTGCCAGAGAGTAGGTCTTAAATGTTTTCACCATGAACAAAGAAATGGTAATTTTGTGAGGTGAAAAATGTGTTAAGTAATCTTATTGTGGTAAACATTTCACAGTGTATACATGTACCAAATCTAAAAGAATTATCTAAACTGAAACACAAACAGAAAAGAGAACAGGAGAAACAATAGCAGCAAGAACAACAAAAACTGCAAGAAAAACCACAATAGAGCATCCAAGTACTGAAGAATACTATCAATGGGTCTAATTCTTTCTCTTCTAGAACACACAGTAGGTGTTCATTAAATTTTTGTGACAGTTATTGTTGTAGTGGATAGAAGAGAAACAATATCACCAAATATTTACTAAACTTCTAGTGAGTGTTGGAAAAA
Organism: Canis lupus baileyi; assembly: GCF_048164855.1. Classification (NCBI taxonomy): domain Eukaryota; kingdom Metazoa; phylum Chordata; class Mammalia; order Carnivora; family Canidae; genus Canis; species Canis lupus. Next base: position 76,228,124 of record NC_132843.1, read on the forward strand.
TAAATTCTATCACTACACTAACTCCAATCTCCACAATAACTCTATGGGAGTGGATACAGCTATCATCATTTTATAGATCTGAAGGCTAAGAGGACTAGCGAGGTTAGGCAAGTTGCTCAAGTTCAAATACATGCAAGTGGCAGAGCTGGTATTCTGGTCCAGGTTTGTTATACTCCAAAGTCCAAGATCTTTTTACACTTCCACATGGAGTCACCTACTGATGAACTGATGTAAAGAAGTGAAAAGGAAGACTAAATACAAAGGTCAATGAAGGAAAGTCTTTCTGAATTTGTAAATGATGGTCCTTAGTAAAATAAGAGGAGGTAAATGATCTTGAAAGCAGTTCTTGCACATAGTAATGTCTAGGGGAGGTATATGACCTTGACTGAAAACTGTAAACTAGCTCACAGCAAGAAATTCAGGTAGTTTTTGTTGAATTGAATTAGATAGTCTCTCCATTATGGTGTTGTCCATTGGGTCTACATTGCGCCATTAATTACATTAATGGAAGCTTATTTTAATTAATATTAAGTTGAGGACTATTATAGAATTAGACTAAAAAAATCTCCATATTAAATTTGAAAGAATATTTGAAATCATACCTGATCCCTTTATACAGCCCTTTTACTGATGTTAGGAAGTTTCCTTTAGGAAGTTTTGTCTTCCTTTAGTTTGGCAAAATACTGTATCAAAGTCATCTTAGAAACACAAATTATTTCTTCATTATTAGAGATTATATACAACCTATCCAATGGCAGCACTGCACCAGCTATTCTAAAAGGCTCCCACTGAAGTGTGTTAATAAATGGAAAGAAGACCATGTATTCACAGTATTCATTACTCATCTATGCTTGTAAGTAATATGACTGAATTGTTAATACTTTTTAAAATTTATTTATTTATTCATGAGAGACAGAGAGAGAAAGAGAGAGAGAAAGAGAGAGGCAGAGAAAGAGAGAGGCAGAGACACAGGCAGAGGGAGAAGCAGGCTCCATGCAGGGAGCCTGATGTGGGACTTGATCCCGGGTCTCCAGGATCAGGCCCGGAGCTGAAGGCGGTGCTAAACTGCTGAGCCACCTGGGCTGCCCTATTGTTAATACTTCTAAGCCAGTATTTCAGGACAGTTCATATGCCAAATAATTATGTTAACTATAAATATTTAAAATACATTGTTTCATTATTTTTTCCATTCTTTAATATTTGGAAATGCAAAATTTAACAAAGCTCTTGCAGTAACTTTTCAGTACTGAGAAATTATTGATCAGTGTAACTATAAGAAGTTGTATAAGACTATTAAAATTATTCTCAAAGCAAAATAGATAAATAAATTTTTTATAAATGGCAAACTATTTGTAATTTCACTTTTGCTGACAGGGTTTCAATATTTTAACATTTAAAAAGGTTTCTTAATGCATAACAAGTCCACTGTATTTTCAATAAAACAGAATTTGATTCTTTTCACCAAACGATATGAAGATGATTTTTCTAGCTGGAATACACAATTAAAACTCAGCAATGATGAACAAAAGAATATTACTTCCAACCGCCTTAATGAACTATGTTTGTAAAAAGCACATAATAGAGTAAAATATTTAGTTTTAAAATATTTATAGCTGATTTCATTTTTCAGGTTATTGCATCAATATATCATAAACATACATGTGTATATGTGTGGAAAGAGTCTTAAAATGGTTTCTGTGTTGAATGTAGCAAGAATCTTAACTGAAATTGCAATTACTCTGTATGTATTTTGGTTTCAAAAGCATTATCTTACAATATCAAAGACATTAATAAACGCAAAGAGGGAACAGACTTTTATGAATTGGCCAGTATTAAACTCAAACATTAAAGAAACCATAAAGAACCGAAGAAAGCTGCACACAGAGGTCCTATTTTGTAACTAGCATGAGGGCACAGACTAACTTAAGATATTTGTGTATTATTCTAATATTTTATGCTTGGTATCAGGAAATATAACAATGTGTAGTAGATAAAAATCCAGCTCGAATTATAATAAGGTTCTATTATAGTCTTGTATTTATAATCTACTGACATTCCTGGAAATTTTTCTCTCTTGAGGGACATTAATAGGCAGCAGCAGTAACCCTACAAAGAAAAGACTGGCTTCCTCTTTCATCAACACGAACATTGATCTCTGACCAACCTTAAAAGCAGTTCTAGATGCAAAACAGGAAGAACATCATCATTTCTTTATCCTAGGATGCCTCACAGAACACAAGAATTTGTCCATTAAAAATCGGGTGCCTTTAGAGTAGAGAGCTATTGTTAATTTCACCAAATGCCTTTAAAATAATTAAAGAAGTAACAGGGAAAAACTCTAAGTTAAGTAGAACGGAAACTAATGAGGAAAAATATTAGCGACATGATTATTGATGTAAAGTCTAGAATGGTAATACTCATTATATTTGCTAAAAGGAAAACTGAGTAGCCTTGTTTTTGTTTCAAGACTTTGTAATAAATGACATAGTCAATTGTGGCAATAAATTTGAAGGGTAAAATTACAACATTAGAGAGGTACATTTCAACTAAAATGACCTCGTAATATATACTGAACATGTTCACATAAGTGAGACTACCTTCCACTATGTCTTTTTAATATACCCGGTATTGTTTAGCAAAACTAAACATTTAAAAAACGAAGTCCCAGCCACTTACTGAAAGGAGTTGGCTTTGAATTATTTCTCTGAAAAAGCAATGTTCTTGAATAGTTTTATGACAATATAAATGTTTCAATGTGTATTCTATTGCATTTCTAAAAGAGACTATTCTGACAGGCAAATTTTATAATTATAATTTTTTTGTAACAATCCTCTTTCAAGGAAAGAAAGTATTATATAATGCCCACTAGAGGGCATTCTTGTAATCCATAACTGAATGGGGGGAATGACAGGGTACAGATTTTAACTATGATCAAATTTGACATATTGTAAATTAATATTATTTCAATAGAAAACAACAGAGGAAAAAAATAACTTTCTTTAAAATTAAAGATATGTCCTGTATCTTTCAAATTGGACTTAAAGAAATCAATTTTATAAATTAGTGACATTAGCATAAATTAGATTAAATACATGCTATGTCAAAGAGTAACTTTGGGACAAGACTACTAGAATGTGTCATCATTTAGGCAGTATTTTTTGCAGACATGTTTTAATAGAAACACATTTATTTATTTCAAAGTATTCTTGTCACTTGAAACTTTCTAATAAATTTATCACTTTAATTCAACAATTTAGCTTGATTATCATAATAGTATTCTCAATACTAAACCAAATTACAGAAGGTGCTAAAAAAAATAAGGGTTTTTTGCTTATCATGATTTGGTTAAACTTACTGTTATTATTTTGTAAAATTGACATTAAGTATTTTTTCCATTATCTGGGCCCTCCACCTTCATACACCCATTTCTTCCCCGTGCCCCCAGGTCACTATAATCTTTCTCATTGTGATTTGCAACTGTTTTTTCTGGGTTAGAAGAAGCAAGTGGTGTCTTCCCTCTGCAAACAATGACTATGCCATTTCTTTCTTGACCAATACAGCAAAGCTACTGAATGAACTGTATTTTTCCAAAGATCCCAACCAATGTACCATTTTGTCACCTAAGCAATAAATCGTATCTTTAATTACATTCATTTATTCCCAGAGTCCACTGAAATCCGATGAAGAGGGTCGTAAACACAATACCATAAACCATATCCTTCTAGGTATGAATGAATATTCCTTCATTTATTATGCTCAGGAACTAAGTAATTTAGAGAGTATAAGGTTTTATCTTATAAATTTCACAGCAACTTAATTTCATTTGTGACATTTTAAAATATGAAATTTATGATCTGTAAAATGTAAACCTGATTACTCATATTTTTAAAAACATGCTTATGTACTGGAATGTCTTTTAAGTCCCTAGTCAACCAAAATGTGGCTTTGACATGCCTTACTTGCAAGTCTCTACATGCTAAAAAGATATATATAAAAACTTCTAAGTACATTCTTTAAAGATGAAATTATATTACTTGTTAATTATAAAATGAGCTCACAGCTTTTGTGCTATATTCCATAAATCCATTAGGATGATTGATAAACCACTAAATACATAAGGACTCCAAATGATAGCATGGTTTCTTTTAAAGTATGCATATCATCTTGTATAATGGGTAAAATGGAAAATCACATACATTACATTTTATAGTGTATACTCCTTATTTATGCATTCAACAGAATAAATGATCACTGTCCTAGTCTTGGACACTAGCACTTGGTCTTGTTAGTCGAAATTATGACCATTAAACATATTTCTATTTGTAAACACTGTATTTGGGTTAAGGTCTTGACTATTTTCCAAGTGTGAGTATTTATCAACAGGCACACTACTTTATGTCCTAGTACAAGTGAGAAAATAATCCTCCATTCATACTTTCTCATGCCGCTTTTATACAGTTAATTGGACAGTTTGAAAATAAATCTGAATGCATTGCTATTTGTCTCAGACACGAAACAGTTAAGAGTGATATGTGTGCCAGGGTTTTAATAGGGCTTAACAACAAAAAGCTTCAATCTTCCACTTTCACTAGATTTTGTTGCCGTGGTTTTGCTTGCTTAGGGCCATCCATCTGTTAATGTTGACTTGTAATATAGCTAAGCTCCTGCTTGCAGTTCACTAGTCTAGTTGATGTGTATGTCTGTGTGTGTGCTTGTGTGTGTCCTATATAGACACTCAGATACATAACACATTACAATTGTTAGAGTAAGTTAAGAATGGCTAATAGCATTAAAAATGGGGCAATATTTTAGATTCAGATAAATTTTGTACCTTACTTAAAGGAATTTCTCATTCTTAAAAACTCCAATAGATTTTTACAAGTAAATATTTTAAAACATAATTTTCAGTGACAGACTTAGTCAAAATGTTGTTTACTAAGACTACAGTATTTGTTCTAAAATAAAACTGATGAAAGAAGGTAAATGTGTGGTCAAGATTAAAACTGTTCTGCACCATGACCAGTGGCAGTATTCTCACTGGACCCAACTGGCCCTGTTTTCAATAAAACCAGAGGAGGATCCTTTCCCTGGAGTCCTGTTAGGCTGGGGCTGCTGTTGGAACTGTCATCTTCACACAAAAGGGAAAAGGGTTGGGTTTTACAAATGTGAAGCCTAATTGGGAGATCTCTATGGCTGTACCCTTGACATTTATTTAAGCCTCATCAACAAAACGGGAAATAACCATACTAATTAGCAGACTAGCACACAAAGTATTATTTGTTGGGGTGTAGATGTAGATTCACAATCTATTCCAAACATAAGCTAAGTAATGGAATACAGGCTTAAAACAACATACATTTTTCACTTTTTGTTCTTTTCTTTGATTATAAAACTTTATTTTTTCACTTACTAAAATATATTATTAGAATTTAAATGACCATAATCTTGTTTTCATCTTTTGAAAAACAGATAAAAATAAAGTGTTTCATTTATCCAGGTCTAACTGGAAATTACATAGCTGAGATCAACTTCTCAAATGGATAAAGAATTAGGATAAGTAAAGCCCACATTCTTTATTTTGGTCATTTTCCTGGCAATAAATTGACGTCTTGAGGTCTTATAAGCTTAGAAATCAAGAGATCTCTCAATAAAGTAACCTATACATTTCTCCTCAAATCATACACCAGGATCTAAAGTTATCCCTACTTAGATTGAAGACAAATTTAGGGTCCCCACTACTTTATTGGAATAGAGGATGGTTAGTGTCTCTGGACAGTTACAACCAAGAGAAAAGAAAGCCAGTGCTGCTGTGATAGGAGATATGAAGTTCAAGATATATGTATATGTATAAATGGGTAGCTGTCAATTATTAAGTACCTATTATGTGGCAGGTGTTTTATATACATTATATGTAATGCCCACAGCAGCTTAGCAAAATGACATGTGTCGTTATTACCACTTTACAAACGTAGAAAGTAAGGCTTAGGGACACAGTGTTTTGCTCAGTGCTAAATGCTAATACTTTTTTCAAAGTCCAGTCTCTGGCTCTCAGCACCATACCTCTGTTTCTAACTGCCCCTCCTCCACAAACACCCCACTCATCACAGACACACGATGATAGTGGTTGTAGGTACTCAACTGCCAGGATCAGTTTGTCTGCTTTTCAATCCCTATTCTGGCTCTTTATTACCTACAGAACTTCGGCCACATTTCTGCATCCCTCTGTTGTCACTAAATCTGAATAATGCAGATAACAGTCCCCAGTGTGTTTGGATTATTGAGAGTTTTAAATTAATCAATCATATAAACATACAGACAGCCTTGCTGTTAATCAAGTATCTGTCTCTTCCTCATGTTTTCCAAGTTTGCTCTAGGGTCCTTCAATGTGATTCAACTCTAAAAACTGAAGTTTGGAAAACAGCAGTTAAGAACCTCAAAATTATCTGGATCACTGAATCCCAGAGGTCCTACAGAATCTTGCTTTCAGGTAACTGAACTTACCACATGGCAAGACTTTTAAGAGAGTATGGTTATTTAAATAATCAGATGTGAGATGAGGCCCAGAGAGAACAGGCCTTCAGTGGGAGGCTGGCTCTAACATGAGAGAATGATGTTACTCTTCTAACTCGGTGAGTCTGAGACAAAGAAGAAAAGAGTGCATTCTAAGTTTGTTTCTCTTTGTAACCTTTATTTTTTTTAATAGTTTCTTAGGAAACTAAGCTGTCTTTGAGAGAGGTATTAATAAACCTGAGTATTTCAAATGATAGACACTGCACAGAAGAGACAAAGAAGGAAAACCAGATTTCTGTGATCCTTGCCTCTCCCGGGTACTTTCACTGGATGAAAGCTTTTGGGATACTGACTTCATCTGTGGATCCACAGTGTCTAGTGCCATTTCTGAAATAGTTGTGTGCTTCCTGAACAATTTTTTTTAAATCCTTGTACATCATGAATCATAGTAGGCAGGTGTGTTTGTCTCTTTGTTTTGGCTGCTAAGCAAGGGAATGGGCCTTAGTTTCTTACTGCACTAACTTTCTTTCTCTTTGCCTTAAAGCTTATTATCTAAATTAAATATATTTTAATCTTTTGTTCTGTGTTTCTTGGTAAAATATCCATTTATTTTTGGAAATAAGTAGAATATAAACAAATGAATAAATAACCATAATGTCTCTGGATGTATTTATTGATACCTAGATTATGTCTTTAACCACATCTAACTATTCCTAGAAATGCTTACATATTTATTTTTTTGAAATGCTTACATATTTAATTGAAAATCTTAATGTGCTCAGATCCTAGTATTATTGTACTTGGAGAGACAGTAGTAAGACTACTTACTGATTTGGAAATAATCATAAAACAGTATCTTCATGGTTCTAGCATCAGCTTCTGTCTTCTATATAATACACTGAATCATATTTCTATCAAATCATTGAGACTGGATTATCTTCAAAAAGTGAACCAAGGAAGATTTTGTGGTATCAGACCCTACAGAAAAGGCAGTAGACTATATCTGGTCCCTATTGATTTCCTTGTCCCAAATGCAAACAATGTATTTGAAGCTTACTGTCTATGTAGTCTGTTTGTGTAAGTGGCTCAGTTCTCATGTGAGGACTGAGACAACAATGACCCATTAGGGTAGGCAGACCTTAAACTTCCCAGGCTTCCAGTTCGTGGTACAAAGATCCAGCCTCTAAGTACTTCAAAATACAAATTTTTACTTGTTTTTTAGAAAGAGGACTTTCTGGTAAATGATTACAAAACAATTGGAGATAGCAAAACTCTTCTGAGATTTTGTCACCATCCTTAAAACCCTTCCCTGAGAACTGCTTTCCCTATTCACCCCTACTACTTGCCAATGTCCTTGGTAATATGGCATTCTTCTTGCTTCTCTGGCTAGAGTTGACTGAACCAAGGATTAATCTTGATCCTAGTGGGCTGATGACATTCTTCCACAAGAAAGTGGATCTGGGAATAGTGGTCCATCCTAGCCACTGTTTGAAATGAGGGCCTGCAAGCACAGTGTCAGGCACACGGGAGGGACTGAGAAAGCCCATCTATGGAATGCACAGTGAGTAATCAGGCAGAGAGAACAAGAAGCCAGGTGAGAGAGAGGCAGAGAGAAGGGTTGGAAGATGGGGGGTGGGGAGGCCTGATATTCTTCCCCGACTGCTTTGTCCATTTTGTGGTTCTACTCCTATCAGAGGGCTACATGCATTCCTATGCCTGATACAAGCAAAGACAAAATGTTAGGTTGCGATAAATAGTACTGGGTTACAAATGATTGGATATATGGACTCTTAAATAAATTCAGCTGTGCAAAATATATATATACACAGTTATATATATTTATTTATATAATGGAATAAGTATACAAAGAAACATATATATGGGGAATACACATTACCTACAACTCAGATATTTATCACGTGGAGAGATTATTATTCAGACATTATGAGCACCTGCATAATAAACCTAAATATGTTGGCTTAACAAATTCCTATGAACCAACTAGGAAAATCATATAATTAAAAGAATAAGCCCTACTTCTCTTAATGCTTGTTAGAATCATCATTTGTCTTGTCTACCTGAAAACCACAAAATGCTAACTGATGAATACAGATAGTTGAATTAATCATATAATAAATGATGGCCATGAAAAATCAGGACAAGTATGCAATGCATGTAACCTATTATCCTATAAGGTTTTCTGTACCTTAATACAATTTACTCTATCAGAAATTGTCTAACAGAAAACAAATAAAAACAGAAATCTGTAATATATTTCGTAACTAAAATAAATAAATAAATAAATAAATAAATAAATAAATAAATAAATACATTTTGTGACTAAATTATCATAGAAATACACTGCCATGGTAAAGAAAGAAAGATATAAAAATTTAGACGAGTGGCTGAAAATAGTTTTCCTAACTTAAAACTGACATTTAGGACAGGTGTTTCTTTAAATTCAAGGGTTTTCTTTCCATCTTAAATCATCTGATAAGTAACGAAGATCTCACTGTTTTTCCCATAAAAATCAATTCACCGTGGTAAATATAACCCAAATACTCCATTATTAAGCCAATAAGCATTTGCAGAAAGTTGTTTAAGATATTGAAGCTTGAGAACCAATAGGAATTGAACATACTAAGTGATGAAAGAAAAATAGAGATATTGATTGTAAATCCATCACTAGTTTACAAGTTAATACATGTTTTCCAGTTAACAGTAGTAGCCAGAGAAGGTTTCTATACTCGTAGAATTATTATTTCATTGAAGGGCTTGTTTTAGGTTATTCAATCAGCATTTACTACCAATATGCTGCAATTAAGCAACACTAATGTATGAAAATATACACTTATAAATGAATATACATCATAGAGAAGGCACTTAGTATGGTATAAAAATGGTCCCATGAAGGCAAAGATGTGTTTTGCTTCTCCTGGAACACCTAGAGTAGTGACTGGTGCACAGTAAGTACTGAATGATTAAATGAATGAGATTTCTTTATAAAGGTGAGAGTTTTCATACAGCTTCACTGGCCGTCTCCCCTTCCCTAGCAACACGGAGAAGCACTTTCAGGCCATTTCTCCTCTGCAGACCCAGGAAAGCGAAGTGAGTATTAGGGATGGGTTCTCATCCCATTCTCCCACTAACTCGTTATGAGTCTTAGGGTAAGTGAGGTGACCATTCTGGCTATCAATTCCTTCATCTGTAAACTTCAGTGACTAAAATAAATGAACTATAATCCAGTTAAGAATTCTTTTAAAGCTAGTTTTCTAAGGCCACTTAAAATATGATTTGGTGTATAAATTTTGCATCATTTAAACCTTCAGAAACATACTTAAGGCAAAATCAGAGATAAATGTAGCTATAATTCTAAAGACTTTCCCCCTTTAGGACAGTATCTTATATAACATCAGCATATAAGCAGAAGTTTTGAATATTTACAGCAAATTAAATATCTAACTTTAGAAAAAACAGGCATATTACTTTATATTCTGATTTCTATAGATGATTTTCATGGTCAAATTCCCATATATGAGTTTCATTTTATTTTTGTAATACAAATCTGTGATTTCCCCTTCATTGTCAAGCTATTCATACTCAATGGCAATCAGATGAGGCAATTAATTAATCACAGAGACAACTAATTGTCTCTCTCCCCTTCCTGGACTGTGAGCTCTATGAGGACATAATAAAGTATGTAGAGACTGGCAACCTGAAATGACAGATCCCTAATCTTCTTGCAGCTTGCCCAAACATACCTACTCAATCTCCGTGACTTTAAGTGCAGGTTTTCTTATCATATGATAAAAAAAAAAAACTAATAGGTCCAAAATTGTTCTTAAAGAATTGGCATTACATAATTTTAGGATTTGGAGACATTAGTGTAAACCTTACCTGGGCAAGTTTTCGTTTTTCTGTATTTCCTCCCTTTTCATTGTGTAATGTGTAAACTGGTGTATATTGTACAGAACCAGAACAGGTACCATAATCCTCTTCATTTTCCTACATATGGGGAAATATACAAGAGGAATTATTTTAAAATACTTTTTAAATTACATTTAGACAAACTATCTGATACCGATATGAACAGCAAAATTATGCTTTAGATATAAGTTTAAAAGATCTACTTGGGAAGAAAATGTATTTTTCTTTATTACGAATCAATGATTTCCAAAATCATCTCTATTTGGAATAATCTAAATAAAATTTGTACACAGATTATTAACTCTCATCACAAAAATGGAAGTTTTAAGTAATACTTTTTCTTCAAAGGTAGAAATTCAGAACTGACAAAATCTGCAAAGATGTAACATGTACTCAAATCGAAAACACACACATATTCATACATATGCAATATTCATAGATTCAAATATGTATCTTCAAAAACAACCCTCTTTACATTAAGAACATGCTTCAAATTAAAGTAGCCACTGTTGCAAAGACCCTAGAAAACCAAATGATGGCATTCCTGGATTACTTCTGCACCAAAGACCATCTTTATAAAGAAATTCTCAGCTTGAAGCAAGAATTTCAATTGTGATATCAAGGCAATCAACTTTATGAAAACATACATCCTGTTAAAGCATCTTTGAAGATCTCCATTGTTCTGTGATAAAATATGCAAACAATAAAGAGATTATTCAGTAGATGCATATAGAATGGCAGATAGTTGCCAGAGGGCTTGTTATGAAAAATACATTGTTGAACAAAGGGCTAAGCATATTTCAAACATCATTAAAAACATAAATCTCATGTGATTTGTAAAGTTTAAGCTTCAAACAAATGCAAGAATCAAGGAAGAATGAAAAGAAGAATATGACATACCTTGTGTTTTAGCTTACTCTTCACTTCCTTTATTCCCTGCTTTGCATGATTTTTTGCCTAGAAAAGGGTAACACAAGTGTCTGGCTCAGCATGGTTCTATTACCATTTAAAGGGTAAGTAGATGAGATCTCACTTCATGGAACTTGCTAATAACATCCTACTATTTAGAAAAAGAACATATTATAACCTAAAACTTTTTTCAGGAAGAGCACACCACTTACTATTATATCTGAATTAGTGAAAACATGATTAGTCTCTATTTGCATACTAGTATCCTACAAAGGCTAACATGTAGCCTATTTTGCCTCCTAAACTATAGAAAACATAGGAGTCAATCAGATGACTACACTACTCAGTCTTAATTTGAAATTGTGATTAACTGGGGGTGAAAAGGAGAAAGCACACCATCATAGCAGCAGGCTATTCGCACAAATGTTTGGACTTTAAGAAACGGGCAACTTTACAAAGCTTTATCGAAGTGCTTTTATATGCAGAAACAAGTTTTTAATAGCAGAGATATCTTAATGTTATAGCTATTTCACGTCCAGTTTTTCTGGCACAAATTAAAAGTCACTTAACGAAAGATGCTATCCTCATGTTCCATAGGGAATCTCACTGCAGCATTTGAGCCTCTCAGGTCCTGATATGATTCCTGCAGGATATAATTTAACTAAAGACAACTATGGCCCTTCCATAAAAGCCTTGGCCTTTATTCCACTGGGAATTCCCAGAGTGGCCAGAGTAGAAAAGAAAAGAAATTCACATTTATATCATGTTTCCTCAGTATATGACTATATGCTGGGTACCTAGCATGTATCAGCTCATTTAACCATCACAATTTGAAATTAATACCATTATTATTACATTTTACAAATAAGGAAACTGATTCAGGGGGGATCAGTCTGCATAGCCTATATTCAAATCTGGGCCTATATAATTTCTAAGTCCAACTTCTTCCCTTCTCAAAGGAGAAAGAAGAACTAAAGTTTTAAAAATATATCCAGGGCGTCTAAGCCTCATGAGAAAAAAGACATTATGAGTCTCATTCTATAGACATGGAAACTAAGGTCATACAGACTTAAGACATTCCAACTCCTGGAACCCATGGGTGGCTCATTTGGTTAAGTATCTGCCCTCGGCTCTGGTCATGATCCCAGGGTCCTGGGATTGAGCCCCTAGTCGGCCCTCTGCTCAGCAGGGAGCCTGCTTCTTCCTCTTCCCCTGCCTGCCATTCTGCTTACCGGTGTTCTCTCTGTCAAATAAATAAATAAAATCTTAAAACAACAACAACAACAACAACTTTCCAACTCTAGTGTTCTTGTTCCTTCTACCAAACCATCCCACTTTCCCAAGTTACTTCTAGGAAGAGTGAATACATGTCTTCCCGAGTTCATTTACGGGAAGGCTCTTAATTCTTTCCTGTTAATATCTGTAGTACCTAATATAAAATTCAGTATATAGTAACTGCTTCAAGAAATGTCTAAAACTCAACTAAACAATTATTTCTTTATTGTAAGTGAGGTAAAATCAAAACATATTACACACAGTAAGAGAGAACCTAAAAGCCAAACACTAAATTATATTTCCATAGTTCTTTAGAATTAATAAAGCATTTTCACATCCATTGTTTTACTGGTAAAGCCACTGAATCTACTTAGAGAGCCTGTATATTTTTTAATATTTTATTTATTCATTCATGAGAGACACGCAGAGAGAGGCAGAGACATGGGCAGAGGGAGAAGCAGACTCCCTGCAGGACTCAATCCCAGGACCCCGGGGTTCACGAATTGAGCCAAAGGCAGGACACTCAACCACTGAGCCACCCAGGTGACTCAAAGGGTCCTGTATTAATCCTTACATTCCCATTAGGTAAAAATGAGTAACTACCAAGAAAATGTTCCTGTTTCCATCTCCTAGAATTTGTCTCCATCTATGCTCTTATTCTGTCTATACTCTAATTTTTCTAAATATCCTCTATTCTTTCGAAATTCCCTTGATTCACACTAATCTTTTCAGATGCTCCTATGCATATAAAGTTGAATTGAGAGTGAGTCATGGTTCTAAATGCCCTACCCCCTCCACTGACCTCTTTCAGACTATTTGGAAGATGGGGCACAGGTTTTCAATACCAAGTCAAAATTAAGCAATAAATATCCCCTACAGAGAAGCATCCAGCAAATAATTTAAAATGCAAAAACCTAACAAGAAAGTTGACTCAGAAAATCTTTTAGCCAAATTAATTATGTCTTCACTTTACTGTTACTTTCAGATTGATAAGAAAAGTATATGTGTTAATTCTAGTTTTCTTTACGATCTTTGCAAGCATAGAAAAATATAAGCATAAAAAGCACAGAAGAAATGTTCTAAGCATAGAAAAACTGTTCTCTGAATAGGACAAAATCATTATTTCCTTCAACAAATATATTTTCAATTCTTTTGTAGTATGTTCAAAACACAGAGTGAAGTGACAGTGCTATAAACATAAAATTAGCAGAGACAGTACTTCTGTCACTCACAGTATGTACCACACTCACTTCTCTAACTCATATAACCAGTACAACACCTAGTTTATTAGAGATACTCAATTTACTGAATGAATGAAACAGTTTAAAACATGGTTCCCAGTTTTTAAAAATTTACTATGTATGGAAAGTCAAGTAAATAAATTCTGTTAAACCCATTCAAGACAGATTAGAATTTTTGTTCATAGTAATCTGTGGTCAAAGGAGGAAGTTCAAGAGTTCATATTTCAGAATATGAGCATACTGGAAAGAGTAGTTTTAGATACAACTACGAAAGTCATAAATTGACTTTATTTGTCCCAAACCTCTTGACTTTGTGATTCATGTACAACATGATCATGAGATAAATGGTAAAAGTGATTAAATATATTCTGAAGATCTTCATTTGCCTGAAATTAATTTAGGAAATAATCTTCCAGAGAGAATTTTAACTAGGAAACATTTTACTATTCTGCAGAAAATAAACACTCTACTGATTAGAAAGATAAAATATGAAAAATGAATGAAATTTTGAACATGCTTATTTCTGGGATTTTTGGAAAATATGAGTGAAATTAAGGAGAAAAACACATTTAGCAAAATAATATAACACAATTTCTCTAAGCCTGAGGAAAAACTTCAAGTATTTGTTCAAGGAATAAAATAAAGGGCACTTGACGAGGAAACATTTTTTAGAATCTTAAATGAATGTGAGAAACAAGGCTAGCCTAATGTTTCTCATGGCAGCCATATGCTATTTCATTGTAAAAAAACAAAATCTCTCCAAAAACTCTCCAAAAATCAAATCACCAGTATTATAAGAAGATAGTGATATATTCAGAGAGGTTTTCCAGAAAAACTATGAAATGACCAAACAAAATGCAGGGGCTGATGTTTCCCAGGAAAAATCATGACCTCTTCCTACTCTTACATTATGATAAGGCTTCAAACAGTTCAGAATTTTGGCCCGTTTTTTTGAATCCATTCTGTAGATTAGCTTTCCTACTATAATATGTAATCTTTGAAACGTTTTTTTTTTTTAACAGTAATGGTAGCTACATATATGTCATAATTGTAAGTTAAAACAAGAAAAGAAGTTCAAAGCTTATTTAAAATGTAGTATTCCATTGTTAATTCAATCACATCAATTCCTTTACTGAGAAAGCATTTGAAGATAAATTCCTATAAAATGAAAATTATTGCCCTTGGGCGCCTGAGTGGCTCAGTAAGCGGATAAGTGGAGTGTTGGACTCTTCGGCTCAGGTCATGATCTCAGAGTCATGAGATGGAGCCCAGCACTGGGCTCTTTTGTGTTCAGTGTGGAGTCTGCTTGAGATTCTCTCTCCCTCTTCCTCTGCCCCTTCCCATGCTGCACATGCTCGCTCCCACTCTCTCTTCTCTCTCTCAAGTAAATAAATAAATAAAATCCTAAACTACTGCTCTGAATATTTTTATTTTATTTATATATTTATTTTATTTATTGCATTTAAAAAAATACTTTACTAAATACCAACCCCCTAAGAGATAAAGATGTGTGCAGGCAAAACAAGTGTTGAAATAGAAGTATGTCTACAGGCCCTATGAGCACACAGAATGTAGAGAAAAACCCTTGGAGTGTGGGGTTAGAAATATGGAAATTTTTGTTCAGGGAAACAACTATGCCTAAACTAAACCTTTAATAGGATGAATTAGTGTTTACTGGGTGAATAAAATCCAAGAAATAAATGTTTCAGTTAGTAGACATGGATTATATAAGAATAGAGGCAGAAGAGAACATCTTGCATTCATGAAATTAGGAGTAGCTCAGTATCTTTAGGGATATGGCAGGCTCAGAGGGTTGGGGTGAATTGAAAGGACATAGGGGTCAAGGTCTTACAAGGTCTTAAATGGTCTTATTTATCACATTAAAGAGATTTTTATTTCATTATTTATTCTGTGTTATTGCTATTGATACAGGTGTTCTTAAATTTTACTAAAACCTAAAATAAAATCACTGAAGAATTTTAATTATGGAGAGTCAAGTATCTTTGAGGGAAGAGAAACTGCCATATTTTTCTATTTTTTCCTACTTAAGCCTCAAGTATACAATGAGAATTTAAAATACATTGTTAAATGAAAGAATCAAATCTTTAAAAATGGCACTTCATTATGGGCTGTTTCAATTTAAGTTCACAATCTTGCTGATAGCTTTGAAATAAACTGAAGAATTGTTTTTAGGTTACATAAAGGGAATATCCTTTCTATACAGTAGTTGTAAAAACTGAATTCACTTTGGTCAATATTAACTCTGAATTTTTTAAAAGAAAAAATAGGAAGTATTCTAGACTTATATGTCTGTAGGGTAGGAAAATGTATTATCAAAAGAATTTTTTAAAAGATTTATTTATTTATTCATGAGAGACACACAAAGAGAGGCAGAGACACAGGCAGAGAGAGAAGCAGGTTCCTTACAGGGAGTCCAATGTGGGACTCTATCCCAGATCCTGGGATCATGCCCTGAGCTGAAGGCAGACGCTCAACCACTGAGCCACCCAGGCGTCCCATCAATAGAATTTTTAAATATCAAAAGAAAACTTACAAATTTATATGCTGTCCGTACAGCTGGAGTTGCTTTGGTCATTGCTGTGTTAAATAGTGCACCTCCTTTCTACAAAGGGAAAAACAGAAACATATTTCCAAAAATTTTAAACCAGACTGTCCTGAAAGCAAAGCATTATTAATAGTATAGAAAAAGAGCTTTACTCAAAGTTAAACAAAGACCTACAGAAATTATGTCACATTAAGTGTTTTCAAACTTTCATACACTATAGTAATTTCAGACAAAATATAAACATTCTACTCTGTTCTTTTAGTTAGTGTAATATATGATTTAAGAATCATTGTATCTTTGCAGTTTAGGCAGACTTGAGCAATATGACCAGTAATAGGTTTATATTTAAAACTTAGTAAAAAAAAAAATGAGCTACAATCAACTCTTTATTGTTTTAAGGTTGAACAATAAAGCCTAAATCTGTGGAGGCAAGTTTTACATTTAAAAAATCACATTAACAAAAGCACATTACCAAAAATGATAAAACTACCCTCGAATCCTGCTTGTAATTCCTTTGTTTTAGGATGTAATAGAAGGTTACAATAACATCTTGCTTTTCAAATTGTGGCATTTATGGAACAAAAGCTTTCCATTTTAAAATTATGGTATCAAATTATAATAACATAAAATAAAAATATTTAAAATGTGAAAAAATATACAAACATTTCAAATATTGCCAATTAACAGCGTAAGTATAAGTAGTATTCTTTTATTGAACATTTCTCCATATATACTTGAGTGAAGGAATTAAAAACAGTGAAGGATTATCATTACCTTGACAGTATGCACCCACTGTTGATATGACCTTGGGTTCCCTGGAAAATATAAAAATAAGATGTCAGGAATATTTAATCTAAAATAAGTCCATAAACTAAAATTAATCAAGAACTAACATTTCCAGGTTTTTAGCAGGCAAATTTTATTTATCTGCAATGTTGTGAAAAAAGCAGTGGTATCTGAAGAACTATTAAATTGTTCTAATTCTTAGGAACACGGTGATTAGAATGTTTAAGAATAGACATTTTTTCTTCACTCCCATATGAAGGCAACATATCTTCTTTCATTTTAATATCACATTCAGAGTGGGAAAATATATCCCCTTTTTTGAAATCCAAGATTCCTATGTCTTTTATAATAAATTTTCAATGTTTTATGTCTATGTTGTCTTGTAAAAGTTTGCCTCTTTTATGCAACTGGGTTCATTTAAAAATAACACTGCAGGTGCAAAGGGAAAGAAAAAACTAGAAGGGAATTTAAAAATTGCAAAGAAACTTGAAGACAAAAAGCAATTATTCTATGTCTTTTTATTATTAACATTAATTGATAGCAAATTTTACTATAATGCAATTAAATCACAGTCATGGTTCTTAAGATATTCTCTAGTCATAAATCCAAGTTTGAAAGATACTACCCAAGGAAATATGAAGCAAATGAAAGTTATAGTCTACAGAATATGATGGTTATTAGAAAGTTCAAATACTGACAAAGTTCTTTTTTTTAAGTTTTTATTCAAGTTCCAGTTAGTTAACATACAGTGTAATATTACTTTCAGGTGTACAATACAGTGATTCAACACTTCCATACAACACCCAGTGCTCATCACAAGTGCACTCCTTAAAACCAGTTCTAATAAACCTAGTAATCATATTTGGCTCCAAATATGGTAATTTAATCAATAAAATTATTTCAGAAGGCAAAAAACCAATACACAGTCTCAAGTAATGTTTTGTATCAACTTGATTTCTTTTACCTTCTTGGTTTAAATGCTTAAAAAAACAAAATCCTGATGGCTACTGAGAGACTTTCCAGTACAGGTAATCCCTAAAACAGATTATGATCTGTTCTTTTTTTAATTGAAGTAGTTGACATATTACATTATATTAGTTTCAAATATAGAGCATAATTATTCGATAGTTCTATATATTGCAAAATGATCACCACATAAATCTTGTTAACATCTGTCACCATATATGTTCTCTACTTGTATGTAGTTGTGTTCTTTTAAAAAAATTCATTACCTTGCTGTTATTACAATAGAAGCAGAATGAACCCAGCCCAAGAATTGACTTCCAGCTGTTTTCTTTGCATTCCTAATCAACATCATGCAAAATGTGTCCCAGTCTGAAATTACTCCTGTAATTAAAAATCTTTCTCTAATTAAAAAAAGAAAATCAAGAAACAATCCCAATTGTGAAAAACATCTCTTACTACTACTCAGCACTGCACTTCACTTTTCTAGAAGAAAATACATGGGCAAAAATGATATTTTTTTCTAATTTTATGAAATGATTATAGCAAAATGTATCTATGTAAAAGTCTCCATAAATAAGCTTTGCAGTGTTTAAAAACGATGAGTTTCAGGTGGTATTTGCCCTGAACAATTTTTTAAATCATATTTCCTTTGTAGAATGACAAAAAAATTAAACTTATTCTAATCAACTTATTTCCAAGGAGAGTTTATTAAATACAAAAAAATAAACAGTGTATCTTTATCTAGACTGTTCATATACTTTTATTTCTCTATTAAAAGTTCTCATCAGTTCATATACTTACTAACTTCTCTATTAAAAATCACACATTTAAGACTTGCTTACTATTTATAGTAATTTGGAAAGTGCTTTATTTTCACCCTTTTTCCAAAATGAAATGAAGAAAGTAGAAAGAGAAACATTAACTTCTATATAACTAGTTAGAACACTGTCAATCCAGAAAATACTTTTTTAAGTCTCTAAACTACAAAGAAAATAAGTATCATAAAACATCAGAGCAGTTTTAGAAAGTTCAGTGTCTTATTTCAAGTTGTGAGGAACAAAAATGGCTCCTATGAGGCTCTTCAGAGGTCACAAAATGTTTTCTACCTACCTACATTACTTTATTTAAGTTGTGTTTTTACACTCTTAAGATAGGCAAAGCGAGGTAGCACAGTTCAATGAGGGAGCAAGTAGGTTTTGGAGTACAATGGATCTGAGAGTTCAAGTCCACTGTATCCTTGTAAACTATGCAATTTGGGACTAGGTCTTTAACCTGGCTGCTACAATGTTACTTAGTACAATACCTGGAACATTACAGTTACACCAAAAATGTAAGTCATTATTGTCAGTAACATGCCAAAGGTTCTGAGGTGGTACATTATTTGCCCAAGGTTGCAAAGATAGCAATTGAGAAAGAAAAAGAATCTAGGTATTTGAATTCTTGGTTCAGTAGTCCTTCAACTCTGAAATTCTACCTCTTAAGATTGCTTAATAAAATATGATAAAACAGAGATTTCCTCTGTACCACTTCACACTAATTTCATTAGAAAGCAGATACCTTGAGAAGAAACAGTTGGCAGAATGAGCAATAATAATCCAGAATTATATGCAGAGGGGAAAACAGGAAGTCCCTAAATAAACTGCTTGAGATGATAGGGAAACATGTGGTACAATTTAGGTAGATTCTTGTTAAAGAAATTTTTAAAAGATATTTGTATCTCTAAATTTAGTGCTTTTCATATTGAAAGCTTCTATTTCCACAAAATTTATGAGACAAGCACATTATTCTTAAAAAAAAAATTTAAGGCTGTTTTTCTTCTTAAAAATGGATCTGAATGCCAAAAAAAATGTCTGAGTTCTTCCACCAAAGTAACTGGATTATGGAAATAACCATTATTGAGGAAATTCCTAACATTGTTCTCATTAAACATACGAGTGATTTTCTCACACTCAAGGACAAAATTATCTTTGTTTCTCACTTGTGTAAAGATTTCTTCTTCAAATGTATTTGTTTAAATTCCAGTGATTTGGAGTTACTTCTCAAAAAACATAAATTTACCTAAATGGTTCAGTGAAGACAGAAAAATGCCGCTAAAGCAGATGACTACCTACTACCTCTTCAAATTCCCTTGGTGCTTTGGTCAGTACAATAAATAAAAGATTGATCAGATTATATGAGGAAATCACTGAAGAAACAAATGCTAATGAAGAATAACTATATGCTTCTACATAAAATCAATCTGAAAATGTTTCTCCTTTTTAAAATTTAGATAATTGGAATTGGATTTTAAAAACTAGTCTTATTTTAAGTGAAAAAATAATATGCAAAAAAACCCCACCCATGTTCTTAACTACTCAATATTCCTTAGCTGCTTTTTCATAGACCAATACGTGTGTTTACCTAATTGCATCATTTGTTCTACTCATGTCCACTTTTATTACCTTTCAACCTCTGGATATTCTTCACTTTACACACTTCCTGGTATTACTTCCCTGTTAAGATTGAATATTCTACAAGGGTCTCATGAAAAAAATCAGGAGTAACAGAGATTTCTTTAACAGCCCTGACTGCAGGGATTCACAGGACAGAAAATGGTTTTTGGAAATCTGTACGCATCCACAGTCTGTAACCATAGTTCTAGATTCAATCTGGATCTAGATTTTCTATGTATGACTGTCCTGCCCTGTATATTTTTATCGGAGCCACAATCATTATAAAATTCTATGATGCTCACATTCATTTTATCATAATTGTGTATACTGGCAGCAAATACCGCATACAAACTGCCACTGTAACGACACAGAAAGGGGAGAAACTAAATGCTTCTCTGAAACATCCTAATAATTTTTGTTTCAAGGAACATAATTTTTTCCTCAGCTTTAGCAAATGTTGATTTCTCTTATAGTGATCCTTCTTAGGGCTTTATGTGTACAAAATCTTCAACAGATAATCAAGGGATGGGAATTTTACTTTTATCCAATCAGAGTAGAGAAAGTTTGGGTAGTGCTCTTGTTTACTGAATGTCTTCCAATTAAGATTTCTTATCATAAGAAAGCAATATATTATCGTTATTAAAGCAAGAGCTTTGAAGCCAGGCAGATACATGTCGAGCTTAGACTCTAGCCCCAGTAGCTATGTGACCTTGAGGAAGCTGTTGAGGTAAGTGCCCTCATAAAGCTGGGGATGGATAATCAAAATACCCCATAGGTGCTGTGAGGATTAAATGAGATAAAATTGGTAGAGCTCTTCTAAGAGATCCTGCCACATGTTAATAAGTAGGAACAAGTATAGTTATTATCACTATGAGAGAAACAACAGTTAAAATAGTTTGCTTCTTTGAAAAACAGTTTCATATCATGATATAGACATATTCTTTCTTACAAATGTAGGTTAAGTGACAAATGTATAATGTTCTTTTATCTATATATCTCCTCATTTATAAGAACATTACTACTTTTTACTAGATCATTCATATTTTTATTTAAAACCTGAACAAATTGTGCTTTCCTTTCTTCTGAGAATAATCTCTATGTATCTCTAAAATAATAAACTAAAATAATTAAAAAATAACACTTGCTAACCAGGCATAATTTTTAATATACTTTCTTGCTGTACACACTGAAATTAGTACTTGTTGAACTATGCTTTCCTTTTGAGTCAGTACTGCCCCCGCCACCACCAAATTAAGATAGGTGTTCAAAATCTTTTTCATTTTTAGAAAGGACAACAAAGTGCTTGGCATGAAGTTGAACTGAAAATGTAGCAGTCTCTAAGTCAGATGCCAACTGGCGATCAATTTTTTATCCTTTTTAAACCATAAGGCCTTTAATGAACAATTTTAGCAACCGCTTTCCCACTGGAAAAGCCCATCTATTCTCTATTCTAGTACAGAGGTATCTGGACTAATGGTTAAGACTACAGAATTTAACTATACAAAACGATCATAGTTCTACCCCATTACTGTCACAAGATGTCATCTTCAATTCCTTATAAGATACTAGCCCCACGGGTCATAAAAATAATGAGACAGCAGTTATATAAATACTGAATAGATGCCTCAAGCAATTTGTCCATGAGCTGACAATATTTTGCTTGTCTGAGTTGAAAAGCAGAAAAGCCTTATTTTAACACAAAAATTCCATTGAAGCTAAATTTTTACCCATGAGTTGAGGAAAGCAAGGAGCTGAATGACTGACTGCACACTTGGCTTACTTGCTGAGTCAAGTAAACTAAAGTTTTTCCCAAAGCTAAATGCTTTCTTTTTTTTTTTTTTTTTTTTTTTTAAGCTAAATGCTTTCAATGAAATGCTATACTTATGTCAGATGAAGATCCATAAATGCTCAGTTCCTTTGTACCTCTTTTAATGAACAAATTATCTAAATGGTTTTTGTATTTCTATGGTACAAAAATATATCTTATTTAGGAAAAAAATTAAATTTGGGGAAATCTGTAGATGAGTACTTATTACTCTTTGTTTTTTCATGTTTTATTTCTCAATTCTAGTAACTATTTATTCACACATATCCCAAAGACATTTTCCCCAAAATTAAACCTATAAATAAAGAGAAAAAATTACTATTATACATGGTGAGAATGAACATCAGAGATTTTTGTTTGTTTAGTCCACCCCGTATCTGGAACAGTGCCTAGTATATAGGTAAACACTTAGCACAAATACCAGCTGAATAAATCAATGTGACATTTCAAGGACTCCAGCAAAATTCTCTGCCAGAGTCAGGACTATATACCAGAGCAATCATGTACAAAGTACCAGTTCATAAGTCATTAACTGCCTAGATAATTGTAACATTGTTTGAAATCTTACATATCAAACATTGCAATTGTTTAATTATATTAAAGTGCATTATATTAAATAAAAATGAGATATCACCTAGCTTATGTTTCACACATACAAAATAATACGACGCCTTCCATTTATTTAGTGAGCACTTTTTACAGTGACAAGTGTAAGCACATGGGATGGTAAACTGAAAAGTCTTTTCCTCATGCTGCAGTGTTCTGCAAAGCAAAAAAAAGGTAAAGACTTCTATAACAATACACTTACTTAAAATGTAAAAAAGCACTTGTGGTATTCAATTTTTTAGATAATATTACAATCTAATATTTCAATTATAATCTCAGTTCTGTAATTCTTACTTAGTAGTAGCCATCACTGTGGTTTTTTTTTTTTTTTAGCAGAGAATACTAGTCAGGATGCAAGACAGGAAGATATAAGCTAACTGCATTTCTGTGATATTTATTTCTACTAATATTAAGAGATTATCCAAGTAAACAAGTAGCAATTCATGAGACCATCTTAACACCTTGAATAATAATACCATAGCTCTCATAAGATGAAAAAATATACCTAAGACATTAGAGAAAATAGTAGAGTATATCAGATAGATACAAGTGCAAAAATCAAGACAATTATTACTCAGAAAATGGATAATCATACTAGAACTAGTCTTTACCTCCACAAAAGCCACCTGAAGTGATTTCCTCTTCAAATATATCAGAGAAACCTCTTCCTGCATTTAGTTTTGCCAGTCGACCATCAATAAACTGAAATTAAAAAGTGTCATATGTTAATTTTCATTCATAAAATGAATTTTACTTATAAAAAATATTAGTATCAGATATTCATATAAATATAAATCACACATATATGTGTGTACACACATATATAGGTACATGACAAAAAATTAAAATAGCAAGAGCTCAGTAAAATAACAGCTCTGTAGTTAAATCAGAAATGTATGGCACAGATTCTAACTTCATGAACAAGATAAAGAATGTACATTTACTGGCACTTGGTTACTTTCTATTTTATTTATCTGCAGCATCTGAAATTTGTATCTCTTGAATCATAAAAATATTATAAATGTTTTGAGGTTTCTCCATTCATAACGAAGGTGAAGTATCTTTAAGTTCCCTTGCATAAGAAGACAAGGGTAACATAAAGAAAGACTTTATGATGTCTGAAATGTAGACTTGAAGATTTAGAGATTAATACAAAATGTTTGTTTTTATGCTGGAATTAATCCTGGCTGCAATTTTTTTACCCTGGAGAATTTAAATTTAGCCAAATTAAAATAAAGTAGCTTGACTTTTAAATACTTCTCAATCTGCCCTAGTTCTTTAAAAAAGTTTTCTATTTAAATGAACAAAACTAATTGGGAGGAATTCTATAGAGCAATACAATATTCCTCAGGCAGCAATTTAGCAATTATTTAATGGTAGTAAGTTGTATCAGTTATAAAACTTTGAGACAAAAATTTCTTACAGACCAAATTAAGAAAGAAACAAATGAAGTCAACAGAGTTCTGTTCAAACTGTGGTTTAACTACCTCTATATTATCATAGAATAATTTTGACCCAAAATGGGTTTAAACATAGTCTAAAAGGATGTACACTCATAGCTTTTTTAAAAAAAAGTATGAGTTGCTCTCATGAAAATTAAAATTTTTGAGGGTAGGGACTATAGATTACCCAGTTTTATATCTTCATTATGCTTGGAATTCAAAAAGTTGCCAGTAATATAAACAAATATGAATAGGAGTTTGGAGAATGAGACGTTTGTATCACATCTCTGCCACTTACTAGCTTTATGATCTTGGGCAACTTGCTGACTGAGTCTGTTTCTCCTTCTATAAAATGGGAAAAATAATAAATATCTTATGGTGTTTTGTGAGGTTTAATTGAAACAATATGAAGTACCTAGATTGCAGGCATAGCATAAATGTTAAATACTAAAGTCCACCTTTTCCCACTACCACCACCACCTTTTTGATCTTTATCCATTTATGAGTTTCCCGAGTGCAGGATCACTGTCTTTCTCATGTGTGTATCTTTAATACCTGGCAAATGCCTAACATATAGTTTGAAATGAATGCTTGCTGAAAGACTGAAGTATACTGAAACAATGTGAAAGGTATATATGGAATTATTCATTTCATTGTATTGAGATAAAAGTAGTAAAACACAATGTTGGCATCTTTGCTACATATGATAAATGGTTAATTTGAAAACAAAGTGGTTTAAAATGCTTGCAAAATTTGACTTTCTTAGATTTTCAACACAGCATTATAAATCAAACTGAAGTGATCTAAGTTGATGGACTAAGTATCATTTTGAAAAAATAAGGTGAAGCAAAATGATAAGTTCAAAGTAATACATTACTGACAAATGAAGCAAACTAAGACATCCTTTTAAAGGACTTAATTTGCTTTAAAAGATTAAGACTACAAGACTTTTTAAAAGGCTTTCATTTTTATGTTTACTAGAAATAATCCATCCATTTTAGTTTGAGTGGAATAGTTCAACGTCCAAAAAGAGATAAATCCCCAAACTATTTACTGATTATGCATTTTTGAGCATGAGTAACTACTTTGTGTTACTGAACTAGTGAATTGAGCCAATAAAAATTAATCACTTGGTAAAATGCTATGTGCTATCACTGACTTTGCAAACAACCCTGTCAGTGACAATCAGACATTTATCTACATACATACTTAATGAAAATGTTTGCTCTTAAAATAAAAGATGGATTTTATGCACACACACACATATTCAATATACATACACACAAATATAGATACCCAGGGATAAGCTGAGAAGTGGCATTAACGGAGAAAAATATGCTTAACGTAACAGTTCTCTAAATTCCTTTTTCTAGTTTTCATTCAGTAAACAGTAACATCTTTTTTCTTTTTCTTCAAGTGGAGTTGGTTCGTGGTCACCCTACTTTGTAATTCTGGAGGATCTCATAGTAAGTAAAAAGGATAAGAGTATTTTTAGCTATTTTGCATAGAAATAATTTTGAACTAAAAATATTATCTGTTGGAAAAGCTATGACTTTATAATGGGCTGTAACCTGTCTCTTGATTAATAGTTACCACATAATTTAGTAAACATGTATCTTTAGGTAATCAGAAGATGTAAGTTTTGGAAGTATTAATTTGGAATTACAAGTAATGACAAGTAACACTGTTATTAACAATGAAAGTGCTACAGATAAAACATAACATTAGGTTCCAAGTATAGCAAATATTTAAAGGAATTTAAGAGTTGGCATTAAGATGATGCTTTTTACATGAATCTTAATATTTTGCTTTTCGTTCCAAAAGTGAAAATTAAAACCTAGATCTAAACATGCTATGTAATCACACCAAATAACAAATAACATAATTGGAAATTTCAAAAAAATTCATAGACCTAATTCCATGGCATGGATTCCATAATTTTATCGTAAATTAGAAAAAGATAAAATTCATTCAAATAAGGATATATATATATATATATGGGTGCCTGGGTGGCTCAGTAGGTTAACTGTCTGCCTTCTGCTCAGGTCATGATCCCAGGGTCTTGGGACAGAGTTCCGTGTGGGGCTCCCTAATCAGCAGGGAGCTTGCTTCTTCCTCTCCCTCTGCCTCTTCCCCCTCCCCCCTGTTCTTGTGCTCATGTGCTCTCTCTCTCAAATAAATAAAATTTAAAAAAGATATATAGTTATCAAGATCATTAATATTATTCCCTCCAAATCACCAATTATTTCAAGAATTGAATTTTTTTGACCCTTATGACACAATCTTAAAATAGCGTGACAGGTGATGAGAAATATTTTTAAGCAGTAAAGCTATTTCCTGCTACTCTTTTTGATACTATTATTGCTAAGGCTTTTCAAAGCATTTTTATCTCCAAATAACCACCTTAATAGGAAACTGAGTCCATTTAAAGAAACTATCATTTTAAATGGACTTCAGTAAGCAATACTGTTAAATAAACATTCATCATCAATTTTCAAATGCAATTCAATATAAATATTTTAAAAATACAATAAAATGTGAAGAATAGACCTAGTAGTATGCTTCTTCACCAGAAAATATAAAGAATATGTTCTGATCAGATTCAGATTCACAGAGTAAACTTAAATAAATGGCCCAGGAGACTATGTATCTTTCCTTTAAGAGATAAATTGTATGTTTCTCACAGTTCTTTAATTCTTCACCAGTGCACTTCTGGCATTTAATCCAAAAATACAAAACAAATTATGCTATTAATCAATGTCCTAAATGCCTTCAGTTGTGTAGACAGACATAGTTTATGTAAATACGTAATTGCAATCAATCCATCAAAAGTCTGAGGATGACAATAATTAAATTTTAAGATGCTTATATGATTTTTAAAGATTTTGACTTTTTAAAAAGAGATTTGGAGAAAGAGGGTTAGTGGTACAGTTCTTTGTTGTGCTGTAGAAGCGGAAAGACGGAGTGCTGTTTTTTGTGCTTGTTCCTGAAGCAAAGCAGCAGAAGCACCGGAACAACACAATAAACACATCCATCCTCCCCAATTCCTTTTTCAGCCTGGAGGAAAAATTAACATAGCTCAAAATTTATCTCTTGTTAGAAATTCTTCTTGGCACAAATATAAGATAACTAATCTAATAAAGGTTTGAGAGCTAGAGAAAAATACATTTTTAATGAGACAGCAATCTTTAGCAATTTAAAGAAAAATTTAAATACAGTAAAAATTACTTTTAAAATATATGAATTTATGACAGATCTTTAAAATTTCCTTTTTATATAATGCTTTGGGCTAAAAAAAATAAGTAGTCTAATTTAAATATTCCCTTTTTATAAATGCTCAGTAAACCTTGACAGGTTAGTGAAAACTACACTAAAGTGTTACAATAAATTAAGTCAAAAGATATTTATAGACACCTGCTAAATGCAAGGCATTCAGTTAGTAGCTGTATATAAACACAAACTGCTATAACAAATGGGAATAAGGTAGGTCAGTTTAGAGCTAAACCAAAAGAATTAAATATATGAAGGAATAGAAATAAACTGTTATTTTTATTCCATTTCAAGTATTAGGTAACTGAAACTGTAAGATTACTAAATTCCAGTACCATGGGATAATGACCAGAAAGCACTTTGCAGAGCATAAAAATCCCATTTGGTGTGATTTATTATTAGAACTAATAACTTAAAACAACATTAATGGAATAACACTATCCTCCAGGATATATCAACCGATAGTCATTAAATAATCTGCAACAAAACCAGGTCTCTTAAACTTCATGACCACCAGGCCAAAGAATTAATTAATTCAATCATTTGATAAATATCTAATTGAATGTTTACTGTATGCCAGGAACTTTTCTAGATGCCTAAAATATAGAAATGAATAAAAGAAAAATTCAAGCCTTTGTGAACTTTCTTTTTTCTTGAGGAGTCTAACTAAATAAAGGCTTACTGATTTATCTTTTCAAAGAACTAGGTCTTAGTTTCATTGATCTTATCTATTCTTTTTTAAGTGTCTATTTTCGTTTATTTCCTCTCTGATCTTTATTATTTCTTTCCTTCTACTAACTTTGTTCGTTTAAACTTAGACTATTTGAGACTTTCCTTGTTTTTTTGAGATACCTGTGTGTCTCCTCAGACAAAGGCAACAAAAGCAAAAATTAACAAATGAGGGGGGCAGCCCTGGTGGCGCAGTGGTTTAGTACTGCCTGCAGCCTGGGGTGTGATCCTGGAGACCTAGGATGGAGTCCCACGTTGGGCTCCCTGCATGGAGTCTGCTTCTCCCTCTGCCTGTGTCTCTGCCTCTCTCTCTCTCAACTAAATAAAACATTAAAAAAAATAAGCTAAAAAGGGTTTTTTCAATAAATTATTGAAAAAAATTAACAAATGAGACTATATCAAACTAAGAAGCTCCAGCATAGTGAAGGAAACCATCAACAACATGAAAAAATACAACTACTGAATGGGAGAAGATACTTGCAAATGATGTAGCAGTTGAAGGGTCGATATCCAAATTATATAAAGATCTCATACAACTCAAAACAAAACAAAACAAAAACCCAATTAAAAAATGGGCAGAGGACCTGAACAGACATTTTTCCAAAGAAGACATACAGATGAATGATAGGCATATGGAAAGATGTTCAACATTATGAATCAACAGAGAAATGCAAATTAAAATAAGATTACATCTCAAAACTGTCAAAATAGCTATTATCAAAAAAACAAAAAGTAAGTGTTGGCAAAGATGTTGGCAACATGTACTGTTGGTGGGAATGTAAATTGGTGCAGCTACTAACAGTATGGAGGCTCCTTCAAAAAATTAACAATAGAACTACCATAGTATCCAGCAATTTTACTTTTGGGTATTTATCCAAAAAAATTAAAACACTAATTCAGAAAGATATATATACCCCTATGTTCATTGCAGCATTGCTCACAATAGCCAAGATAGGACAGTGACCTGTGTCCATGGATAATTGAATGGATAAAGAATCTATGTGTGTGTGTGTGTGTGTGTGTGTGTGTGTGTGTGTGTATATATATATATATATAAAATGAAATCTGGCCATTTGCCAAAATGTAAATAGACATAGAGGGTATTATGCTAAGTGAAATAAGTTAGGTAGAGAAAGACAAGTATTGTAGGATTTCACTTACATGTGGAATCTTAAAAAAAAAAAAAAAAAGAACAAACAAAACAAAACAGAAACAGACTTATACATACAGAGAACAAACCACCAGTTGCCAGAGGGAAAGGTGGCAGGAGCATGGGTGAAATAGGTGAAGGAGATTAAGTACAAACTTCCAGTCATCAAATAAGTAAGTCACAAGGATATAAACTACAGCATAGGGAATAAAGTCAATAATATTTTAATAACTTCAGATAGTGACAGGTGGTGACTAGACCCATGGTGATAATCATTTCATAATGTATAAAACTATCGAATCTCTATCTTGCTGTATACCTGAAACTAATACAATACTGTATGTCAATTATAATTCAGTAACGAAAAAACCCTTCATGATGCTTAGACATTTAGCAGGGGAGTAGGGGAGTGAAAACATGAAATTTAAAAAAATGTAATAAATTAAGTAGTGAGTTAGGTGGTGATAGGTGTTGGAAAATTAGATAGAATTGCATAAGGAAGACTGGGGAGTTTGGGCAAGGAACTTCCAATTTTAAAGAGTGTAGTCGGGGCAGATATGAAGAAGATGATATCTGAGTCAAGACTTGAAAGCAGTGAGGAAGTAGGCCACAGTTTATGGGAAAAAGTATTCCAGGGAAAGGGAGCCACCAGCATAAATAACACCCTGAGAGAGAAGTAAGCATATAATCAGTAGGCCTGTAGGAAGCTACAGGTGTTGACAGAAAACTCAGCCAACCGTGAGGACTACTCTCACTTTAAAGTCATAATCTGCCATCTCCAATGTGCTCTGAATGATGCCAAACAATTCTACTATTTTTCTAGTCTACTCTCTCTCCCACCTATTTCATATCTTCTCCCTCCTTAAATATTTTTTTCTTTTTTTTCCCCCTCCTTAAATATTCAACCACTTTCCCCATTCTCTCTCAGCTGATGACCTTGCTTCCTAATTTCACTGAAGGAGGCGGGGTATGGGGGGTGGGGGGTGGAAGTGGAATCCTGAAGTCATTAAAAGAAAAATTCTGCAAGTTCTAAGCATCTCAATTATCCAGCCCCTCCACCTCCTCCTCTTCCCATGCCTCTGCTTTCTCTCTTGTTATGCATGAAATAACTGTGCTTCTCACAAAGACCAACCCTGCTAACAAGTTTTGCTTTTTCCTGAATATAGCTTTCTTTCTCTACTAGATCTTCCCATCAGCCTACACACGTGTTATTTCTTCTCCTGATCCCTTTTACTTCTCTGGCTAGGTCCATTTCTGCATTGCTTTTTACAGTAAAACACAAAGGAGATGTCAGGACTTTGGTCTCCACTTCCTCTTCTCTCATGCTTCAACCATGATTTCTGCCTCACCATTTCAGCGAATTTGCTCTTGCTGAGGTCATCAGATCTCACCAAATTCAGTGGTCAGTTTCAGGTCTTTATTTTAATTAACTTGTCACGAGACTTTGGCAGTGCTGTCCCCTTTCTCTTTGGTATTATTTCCCTATTGAGCCATGAAGATACCTTACTGTGTTGAACTCTCTCTAACCTCACCGGTCACTCACTCTTTCTTAGCCTCCTTCACCATTGCCTCCTGCTATTTATTATCAGTTCCTGGGCTCCTTAAAGACCATTTCTCTGTATAGCCACTCCTCCGATAATCTCAATTTTCCTTGAGTCTAATGGCTTTAAATCCTATCCCTATGTTGATGACTTCCAAATTTCTATTTCCAGTTCTAACTGTATCCTCTGCCTCATTTATCCATTTGCTAACCAAGTTGGATGTCTAACATCTCAAACTTAACATATCCATAATTGAATTCTTCTCAGCAACATCTTTCTTGCCCATAATATTCCTCATCTCAGAGGAACGACAGCTACAGCTTAGCAGTTTCTTGGATAAGAAATCATGAAAACATCTGTGATTCCTCTTTCTTCCACCCACCATACTAAATCTTTCAGAATATCCACTGACTTTATCTTCAAAATGGATCCATAACCTGACCAGCTGCTACCCTATCTTCCATGAGCCAGTTCCTAAATGCCATCACTTCTCACCAAGATTATAGCAATAGCCTTCCACATCTTCCTCTCTGCTTCTGTCTTTGACCACCCTACAGGAAGTTGCTCAAATGCCACATATTCCATGAAATCCACACTGATTATACTATCTTAAATTCCTTCCTAGCCTCCAAGCTGCCTCCCTTTTCCATTCTATTTACTTTTCCATAGTACTTATCATCTTTGAACATTCTACATAATTTATTATCTGTCCCCTTCATACTAGAAATAAAAGATTCACAAAGTCAGATATTATTTTTTGTTTTGTTTTCTGATACATCTCAGCATCCAGAACACTACCTCATACATAAGTAGACACTCAAGACACTCAAATTATATTGAATTGAGAGAATGAATAAAGAATACCTAGATGAATGTTTCCAAAACTTTAGTGTGCATATTATCTATTTCATTAACAATGTAGATTGCCAGGTTTTAATCCAGGCATCTTGAATCAGAAATTTTGAAGGTGAGACTCAAGAATATCCATTTATAATAGACTTTCTAGGTAAATCTGATGCAGATGGTTTGAGACCCCTCTTAGAGAAACACTGTTTAAAATACTAATTGAAGTGGGGCACCTGGTGGTTCAGCCAGTTAAGTGTTTATCTTTGGTTCATGTCATGATCCCAGGGTTCTGGGATGGAGCCCCATGTCAGGCTCCCTGCTCAGCAGGGAGTCTGCTTCTCCATCTCCCTCTACCCCTCATCCCCAACCTGTGCGCACTCTCTCTCTCTCTCTCTCTTTTTAAAGATTGTATTTATTTATTCATGAGACACACACACACAG
The DNA here is from genome assembly GCF_048164855.1 of Canis lupus baileyi. Lineage (NCBI taxonomy): Eukaryota > Metazoa > Chordata > Mammalia > Carnivora > Canidae > Canis > Canis lupus. The sequence goes on from NC_132843.1 coordinate 76,260,586, forward strand.
AGGCAGGGACATAGGCAGAGGGAGAAACAGGGTCCCCTGCAGGCAGTCCAAAGCGGGACTCGATCTCAGGACCCTGGGATCATGACCTGAGCCAAAGGCAGATGCTCAACTACTGAGACACCCAAGTGCCCCACTCTCTTTCTCTCAAATAAATAAAATCTTTAAAAAAATTAAAAAATAAAATACTAAGTAAAGTGAACAAAGGATGCTGAAAAATCTATATTCTTTGTCCTGATAAGCTATCTCTCCTGTACGTTCCTTCCTTCTACCAATAAGTCTCCAGACCTTTCCTATGTCACATTTTATTTTGATTATTTTTTCATATTACAAAATCAGTGCTTAATACAATTACCATTTCCCAATAATTCATATATCAAATGTTTCCTAATACTCCAAACCTGTTGAATCTTTAATATAGTAAGGCATGTGTTGATCTTAGCTATAGATTGCATACCATACATAAGTAACTATCATGCTTCTTTTAAGAAAAGATTAATAGGATAATGTAGAAATTCATAGGATTTTATTATTTATGTTAAAAGCTTTCTAAAGTCTTCCAAAATATCTAGCTAACATAAAAGGAAGACTTATGGCTTTTGACTGACTCCTTTTATTCAACATCTTATTCAGTCAGAGAAAGTGGGTCATAGCACAAAATATAGAGAATGCTCAGGATGTCACTGAATTTTCACTTCTACATCTCACAGCATTATGTGACCCCAGGTTTAAGTTATAGACACCACTCAATCTAAAACACAGTAACACTTGACTCCTACAAGTTCTGGATTTTCCCTAAGTAAGCTTCATTATGATCAATTTTATAAGCTCTTCTATCAAAACTGACATTTTCTATATATTCTTTATAATGAGTCACTCAGTAGTTTTTATTTTATTTATTTGACAATATTAATTATCTATCATGTATTACATATTAGGATACAAAACACTTTTAAAAAAATGACCCTTGTCTTTACAGAGCCTACAACTCAAGAAAGATCCAAACAAATCAACCTGAATTACGGTCTAAGTTCATAAATCAGTATTCAACAAATGTTATTTTTATTTCTTCATAATTACTATTCTTTCACTCTCACTGTTTATTAGTAAGCATTTATTATAATCCAAATTATTTTTTGGTACATTCATCAAAAGCAAGAAATTAACATAGATACAGCATTATTAAATAATCTACAGACTATATTCAGGTTATACCAGTTTTTCTACTAATTTCTTGTTTTACCCCAGGATTGAATCCAATCTTTTCCATTTGTAGTTCACTGGTCTTTTGCCTTGCCTCTAGTGATCTAGACACTTTTGGAGAGTACTACTTGGTCATATTGTAGAATGCCCCTGATTATGGGCTGTTCATAGGGACATGAAACTATTTTCAGAGACCTAACAGCAAATTATTCAGAACTGCTATAGCAAAAGTATCTGGAGAAGCATTAGAGAAAAGATCTGAGAGACAGAAGTCATAAAATGAAAGATTTTGTGTGCCATGTAGGGGTTTGAACTCCATTCTAAATATAATAGAAAAATATAAGACGTGCTTTTCAGAAAGAACAATCTTAAAGCAGAATGCAAAAAAAAAAAAAAATAGAAGGCAGGAAGGCTTACAGGGAGCTGAAACCAGCTATCCAACATAAGTCATTGACATTGAAATTGGAGAGGATAAAACAGATCATCTAAATAATATTTAGAAAGCAGACTCAATAGAACATAGTAAAGAACTAGAAAATGGACGCAAGAAAGGTCAGTAGTGGTAATATGGGAAAAGAGGGCCCCTCATTTTCTGATTTAGGCAACAGGGTAGCACTAGTTCCAAAAAGACAGAATGCAGGAGGATCCAGTATGTGTGCACATGTACAGATGCAGGTATCACCATAAGGGTGATGCAGGTATACCTTGGGAGGTGTGCACAAAGATATATACTACGCAAACATATATGCATACATTTACTTCTATATGGGTCTGTGAGAAGGATGTATTGGGGACTCATCATATATAGGTAATTAATGTGGTTGTGGTCTTACATAAGAACCCCCAGTGAGATATACGAGTTAGAGAAGGAGAGGCCTAAGGATAAAGCCGAGAGGACTGTAACATTTAGAGGACAGGTAAAAGGAGAGTATAACTGTAACGAACATTTAAAGGAACAGCCTAGAGAAAAAGGAGGGGAAAAAAGTTTTAAAAAAACGTATCACAGATAGAGAAATAAGTATACAAGAAAGGTACATTAAAGAGGATTAGAGCAAGGATTTTTTTCGTTACACCTGTAACAAAAGCTATCCTCTCAGGAGAAACTATAACACAAGGGACAATAATAGTGGCATGAAAGAGACTCTATTAAGTAGACACTAAGATACCTAAATGTGAATGTCCTATTGGTATTCTTTTCTTGAGAATCTGTTTAAGCTTTTTATTTTGAAATAATTTTAGATTTATAGGAATGTTGCAAAAATAGAACAGAGAGTTCCCACATAACCTTTATCCAATTTCCCTTAATGGTAACATCTTATAGAACCATGGTACATTTATCAGAAGCAAGAAATTAACATGGTTATAGTACTATTAAATAATCTACAGACTATATTCAGGTTATATTGGTTTTTCTGCTAATGTCTTATTTTTATTCCATGTTCTAATCCAGTCTTTTCCATTTGTAGTTCATCAGTCTTTCTTTGCCCTTTGTAAATCTTCTTTGCCCTTTGGAGAGCACTGCTCAGTCATATTGTAGAATACTCCTCCATGCAGGCTTGTCTAATATATTCCCATCATTAGATGGAAGTTATGCATTTTGGAAAGAATACCATGGGGGTAACTGTGCCCTCAGTGAATCTCATCAGGGAGTACACGATGTCACTTTATGTTACTACTGCTGGTGATGTGAACACTGATCACCTGTTAAGGTGGTGTCTGCTGGGTTTCTCCACCATAAAGTACAATCTTTTTGTGTACAATATCTTAGGGAAATATGTCACTTGTTTAAAAATCTCTGATAAATATGAAAACACTTTTATGTTAAATATGGTAACTTCAAATAGTAGTTACCAAATATTTATTGAATAAACAGATAACTATATTACCATCCATGATATTTTATTATTATATGATAGATAAATTTCTATTTTAAGTTTTTAGAATTATTGTACAATGCATTTCAAAATTTATGTTATAAGTTAGGATCTAAAATCAAGTAATGAGTATATCAGAAAGTTGTTTTTATGGGCCCAAATCAGCTCTTTATATATCACATTATTTTGCCTCATATTCCAAGACTGTAATATATTTATTCATCTTTGATGTGGCACCTTGTCAAGCGCTTTTAGAAAAAGAAATATTATTCTGTATCATAGCCACTGAGTTTTCCTTATGTATCATGGTTGTTCATCTTCACAGTAATTCTTTCTTTCTTTTTTTTTTTTTTTGTATGTGTGTCTGATCTTATTTATTTTGTAACTCTTAGAAAATCTCATTTTTCTGGACTCAGACTTAGAGGTAGAAGCTCTCAGAGAGGACAGCCTCTGCCTCTTGGCAATCTGTTCCTGGCGTTTGTCTTGGCCTCCTTCATTTTCTTGGCTAAAAGTTTAGCATATTCTGCAGCCTCTTCCTTATTTTTCTCAGTATGCTGTTTCTTCAAAGCAATATGCCAACGTTTGTGTTGGAGGACACATGGAGTAACAAGACGCTGAATCTTGGGTGCTTTGGTTCTAGGTTTCTTACCTTCTTTGTTTAGGGGCTTTCTAACATACTGGTGGACATCGTCTTCTTTTAACACATTAAAAAGCTTTTGGATTCTGCTGGCCCCTTTGGGCTCAGGCAACGAGGCACAGTAGTATCAGTTAGTCCAGGAATATCATTCTCACCTTTTTTCACAATAAACAAATTGAGAACACTGAGATTGGCATCCACAATGCAACTCCGAACAGATTTGCGCTTCCTCTCTCCAGTCCTCCTGGGTCAGTAGCAGGAATGCCCCTTACTCAGCAGCAGGCGGACGCAGTCACGGGTCAAGACACCCTGCTTCATGGGGAAACCTTGTTTGTCATTGCCACCACTGACTCGTGACCCTTCCATTCCTCGCCCAGAGCATCAGCAGCACTTCTGTGGCCATACGCTTCTCATAAAAGGTACACAGTTTGAGTTTGTGCTCATCATCCACTTCAATGAGTTTCTGGCAGCCAGTGGCTGGGAAAGAGATGTTTAGCTTCATCCTGAAGTGACCTACTGCCTCGGAGGCGCCACGAAAAAGAGACCCCTTCACTAATTCTGAAGGTTAGTTGAACATGAATCCCTTCCCCCATCCAAAACTGTACAGTATATATGCTATCAAATCATAAATTTTCAGGTATTCCCTCACAAAAGTAGTTGTATTGGACACAATAGTTGTCCAAAGTTCATCAAAGACTTTTTAAATGAATTTTAATACAAATTTCTGGTAAGTATCCTCTTAATGAACTGACATGAGAACTTTCTACTTATATCACCAAAAGCATGTTCCTTATATAATGAAAACTTGATGGAATTGTTAGCATATTTATAAAATGAAATAGTGATTCATTAGAAGTGGATTGATCTTGAGGATTTTTACCCTAATGTTGTTATTTATATATTATTTAGTGGATGTATGCTTGTTATTGTATTCTTTGGTTATAATGAGAAGTTTACTTTCATGAAACAAATCCATCTCTCTAATCTTTGAGCCCTTATATATAATTTATGGCTATTAATCACTGTGGTATGTAAATATCTTAGTATTCAAAAATCACTTTTTATAAGTAATAATTACAAAACATTGCCCAGAGAAATTTTACTAATATTTAGCACCTAGCATTAACAAGACCCTTTATAAGAAACCACATCTACAGAACTGAATCACATATGGCCCCAGTACTGGAGTAGTTCATTATCTATACAGAAAAATTGATACAAAAGAAAGAAAGAAAAATTGATAAACTCAAAGAATTACTAGAAGTGCCAATATGAAAACATAGATACGAGCATTATCATTGATTTTGCATTTCCCTCTACGCTCTCTAACCCATCAGCAAGAATCAGCAATTCTACCTCCAAAACATAACCAAACTCGATCCCGGGTCTCCAGGATCACGCTGTGAGCTGAAGGCAGATGCTCAACCAATGAGCCACCCAGGCGTCCCCAAACTCTGCTCTATTTCACTCCATCTTTTCTACTATCCTTCTTATCATCCAAGCCACCATCACTTCTCTTCTGCCCAATTGTAACAGACCCATAACTGGACTTTTGCCACCTCCCTCTCCTCTAATCCATTACAGTATAATCTGGGCAATCTTTATAAAATACAAATCAGATGCAGTCACATAGCAGCGAGCGCTTTCCAATAGCATACTACTTCATTTAGAATAAAATGTAACTCTTATGCCTTCAAAGTCCAGTAAGATCAGTAAGATCGGTCCCCTCTCTGCTCTTCTAATCTCATCTAATACAACTTTCTTGCTCATAGCTGATTTAATTCTGATGCTAGGAAATGCCAAGTTCTTTCCCTTCTTTAGGGTCTTTGCAATAGGAATCCCCTCTACTTGAAATGATGTTTCTCTTTTGATATTCTTAAAACTAATGCTTTTTTTAGATTTAGCTTAAAGTATCACCTTTTCAGTAATGCCCTTTCTCAACCTCTGGTCTAAAATTAGCTACTCAATCAATATCTCATATCCTGCTGATACTTATCTTTGTTGTTTGTTAAGCCATTCCCTTCACTAGAAATAACAACTCCATGAAAGCAGGTTACACAGCTCTGAATTTCAAATGCTTGAAGTAGCATTACCTGACAAAAAAACAAATGCTTGTTCAGTACGAAACTGTTAAGTGAATAAACAAACTGAATGTTTGTTTCAAAGTAGTACAGGCACAGAGAAAGGAGTGCAGACCTAGTGGTGGAGGAATCAGGGGGAGCTTTAAGAAGGTGAAGGAAGGCACAACAAAGAGATAAATTACAGTAACAAAGACTAAATGCTGTAACTCAGGTACGAACAAAGCTCTAAGGGAACAGAGAGGATGTAAGCGTAAAGGCTGATTTGGATAAGGACTGACATTTAGCAAGCTATGAACAATGAGTGAAAGCAGATTAACACTGGTTTCACGGCACAACATATACAAAACCTTACTTTGTAAAGGTGTATTCGAAGGGATATTCAGTGTACTTGGATATTCCATAGTGTAAAAAACTGGGCAAGGATTTAAAGCACAGAGACAGACCAAGCTCTTTACAATGTATGCTACTCTGAGAAAGGGGCGTGCCAAGATACAAACCTAGGTTTGTTGGATTCTAGAACATTCCAGAGCCAATGCTATTAACAATGGGGTAGGCATGCCACTAGGGACACATGGTGGGGAGACCAGGAACTCAAAGCCAAAGGATGATAAACTTAATTTTACTGGAGGTGAAGGGAGGAAAAAGGTCATCTAACCAGTAATTTATTTTTTTAACCAGTAATTAATTTAAAATATTTTTATTTTAAAATAAACACAACTATATTGTGGTACAGAATGCATGATATGTATGAATGTTTCTGAAAAATACAAATGGCTTTCATAATGTTGTACTTTTCGGCAGGCTCCTATAGCCACATTCCCATTCTTTTTTAAAGACATGTTCTCTTCTATCACGAGGGACACTTTGTCAGATGGAAAAGTTTAAGAAAGACACATTTGTATTATCTTATGACAGGTAGGAAAGGGTTTTGGAAGAACAGTAAAAAGAGACTTTTCCAATTTGAATCTGTTTTTATCCTTGAATTCCTTACCTGTAATATATAATGTTTAACATAAATCTCAGTTGCCAGCTAAAGGAGGGTCTACATTCATGGAGATCCCATATGTTTGTAGTTCTAGACTAGGCTCTTGGATCAATGCACCTAACTCAGTCATGGCCCTTAGCCAGGAAAAGTGTATAATAAAATGAGTAGGAAAAAACTTTACTTCCAGTGGCCTTAATAACAAATAATATTATACACAAGAAAATAATTCCAACTATTGTGTTGGCATAATATGAGATAAAGGTAAGAGTCCTAAAAATAATAGCTTAAATCTTCCATAAAGCTGTTAGCTAAAGAAACACGGTGATGTCAAGGCTGCGGATTTAAGAAGCTGTTTCTGGGAATCCTTCCAAATCCATTATCTAAAGAGGAATTTATCCAAATGGAAACTACTATCATCCGTCTAAGCTATGTTTATTCCATAATATCATGGAATGTTAGAGCTGAAAGGTATCTCAAACTTCATGACGTTCCAGTCTAACTCATCGTACAGATGCAGAAACTGAGGCCGCAAGAGGTTAAGAAGTCGACTGCCAAGGAAAACCGCCTATCACAGACTGATCTAGAAATAAACAATATGTTTTTATACAGTACTTATAATTCAAATAATAGTAACTTAAATAATTAAGTTTAAATAATATGATAAAGCAAACTACCAGAACATTCCCTTCTTAAAGGTCCCTCCTTGAGTGTCCCTCTTTCCCCACAGGAAAGGCCAGAATCCCTTCAGCTTATCCTTTAATTGCCTGCCTTTATCATTTTACCACATAGATACTTCCCTAAATAATATATTATTTAATTTTTCATGCTATTAAACATGACACAGAAGGATTCATCATAGTAATTCTTCAGTGATTTGCTGTTCACTTCATTCATATTCGGTTTTGCTGCACTTTATTTTCCTGCTAAATCATGTTCTATTATATGAACATAATAATTTGTTCATTTTAATACGGATGAACATCTAAGATTACTGCCAGTATTTTGTTTTTACAAGCAGTATTAGAAAATGATTTTTGGTGCGCAATTTAGAGCGCAATTCATAAGAAATTTGCATGTTTAGCTTTAAATGCTAGTGCCAAAATGTTTTCTAAACAATTTGTGTAAATTTACATTCCCAAGAAGAGTTAAACTTGGCCCCTTGCTCCATGCCTTTGCCAAATTTTGAGATTTTCAGGTTTTTAAAATTCTGCCAATCACTGTTTTTTTTTTTTTATTTGATGTTCTCTAACCACAAATAAGGTTGAATACCTTGCATACTTTTATTAGCTATTCAGGCTTCATTTGCACATGCCAATTAAAGTTTTTTACACAATTCCATTGGATGGATATACTTCTTGCAGACATGTAGGAGTTTTTGGTTTGGGTTTTTTTTTTTTTAAGATTCTATTTATGTATTTATTTGTGAGAGAGTGAGAGTGAGAGAACACAAGCAGGGGGAGTGGCAGAGGGAGAGGAAAAGGGAGAAGAAGGCTCCCTGCTCAGCAGGAAGCCTCATGTGGGACTGGATCCCAGGATCCTGAGATCATGACCTGAGCCAAAGATAGATGCTTAGCTGACTGAGTCACCCAGGCGCCCCGGTTTGGTTTGGTTTGAATTCTAAATTCTAAATCCCTGGGTGGTTCATATGTATCACAAATATGAGGTCTTAAAAATCAAAAGTTCTTGATTATTTAAGTCAAACTTATTAAGCTATTTCTTATGTCTTAAGAAACTTGTCTCTCTCCTGAAAGTAATAAAAATAAGTTACTTTGGTGTCTTCTTTCTAAATCTTTTTAAAAAAATTTTTAGCTAAATTATATGCATTAGGAATTTCAATGGTAATACGTAACACCTTTTTCAGAGGGAAATTTTTGGTGTTTCAATATTAAGTATGATGTTTGTTGAAAATATCTTCAATCATGCCTCTTCTTTTTAGTTTTTATCATGTATTTTATGAAAAATTTCTCCATCCGTTGAGAGGATCTAATGATTCTTCTATAATCAGCTAATGTAGTGAATTACTACACTCAATGATTTCCTAATATGCAACTCAATGATTTCCTAAAATGCAACCTATTCATAAAGTAGCCTTTTTATATATTGCTAAAATTGGATGCAAATTTTTTTAAATTTATTTTTTATTGGTGTTCAATTTACCAACATACAGAATAACACCCAGTGCTCATCCCATCAAGTGTCCCCCTCAGTGCCCGTCACCCACTCACCCCCACTCCCCACCCTCCTCCCCTTCCACCACCCCTAGTTCGTTTCCCAGAGTTAGGAGTCTTTATGTTCTGTCTCCCTTTCTGATATTTCCCACACATTTCTTCTCCCTTCCTTTATATTCCCTTTCACTACTATTTATATTCCCCAAATGAATGAGAACATATAATGTTTGTCCTTCTCCGATTGACTTACTTCACTCAGCATAATACCTTCCAGTTCCATCTAAGTTGAAGCAAATGGTGGGTATTTGTCATTTCTAATGGCTGAATAATATTCCATTGTATACATAAACCACATCTTCTTTACCCATTCATCTTTCGATGGACCCCGAGGCTCCTTCCACAGTTTGGCTATTGTAGCCGTTGCTGCTATAAACATCGGGGTGCAGGTGTCCCGGCGTTTCATTGCATCTGTATCTTTGGGGTAAATCCCCAACAGTGCAATTGCTGGGTCGTAGGGCAGGTCTATTTTTAACTCTTTGAGGAACCTCCACACAGTTTTCCAGAGTGGCTGCACCAGTTCCCATTCCCACCAACAGTGCAAGAGGGTTCCCTTTTCTCCACATCCTCTCCAACATTTGTGGTTTCCTGCCTTGTTAATTTTCCCCATTCTCACTGGTGTGAGGTGGTATCTCATTGTGGTTTTGATTTGTATTTCCCTGATGGCAAGTGATGCAGAGCATTTTCTCATGTGCTTGTTGGCCATGTCTATGTCTTCCTCTGTGAGATTTCTCTTCATGTCTTTTGCCCATTTCATGATTGGATTGTTTGTTTCTTTGGTGTTGAGTTTAATAAGTTCTTTATAGATCTTGGAAACTAGCCCTTTATCTGATATGTCATTTGCAAATATCTTTTCCCATTCTGTAGGTTGTCTTTTAGTTTTGTTGACTGTATCCTTTGCTGTGCAAAAGCTTCTTATCTTGATGAAGTCCCAATAGTTCATTTTTGCTTTTGTTTCTTTTGCCTTCGTGGATGTATCTTGCAAGAAGTTACTATGGCCGAGTTCAAAAAGGGTGTTGCCTGTGTTCTCCTCTAGGATTTTGATGGAATCTTGTCTCACATTTAGATCTTTCATCCATTTTGAGTTTATCTTTGTGTATGGTGAAAGAGAGTGGTCTAGTTTCATTCTTCTGCATGTGAATGTCCAATTTTCCCAGGACCATTTATTGAAGAGACTGTCTTTCTTCCAGTGGATAGTCTTTCCTCCTTTATCGAATATTAGTTGACCATAAAGTTGAGGGTCCACTTCTGGGTTCTCTATTCTGTTCCATTGATCTATGTGTCTATTTTTGTGCCAGTACCACACTGTCTTGAGGACCACAGCTTTGTAGTACAACCTGAAATCTGGCATTGTGATGCCCCCAGATATGGTTTTCTTTTTTAAAATTCCCCTGGCTATCCGGGGTCTTTTCTGATTCCACACAATTCTTAAAATAATTTGTTCTAACTCTCTTATTTATTTAAATTTTTGCATCTATGATTGTGAGTGAGGCTAGCCTATAATATCCTTTGCTCATACTGTTTTAGGATCTGGAATCAAGATGATCCTAACTATATAAAACAAATTGAAGAGTATCTCCTTTTGTACATTATCAAAAGAGAAATTTTTTGGAATTTGAATTAGAACCATTTCATTCTTGAACATGTGGTAGGACTTGCCTATGTTACACAGTTAATACTGCTTAACTTTAATCCACATATTTACCATTTATTTTGTTCTTCCTTCCTTCTTGCATCTCAGACCTTCCATTTTGGATCTGAGAAACCTTTCTTTCTCCCTGAAGTACTTTCTTAAAGTACTCCCTTAAGGATTTCTTTCTGTTGTTGGTGCAGTAGTCAGAGTTCAACCAAGATGCAGAACCAGTAGGAAATTTGACAGATAGGCAGACACACACACATACACACACATACATATATGAGGTTACTACAGAGAATTGGTTTACATAATTAGGGGGCTAGCTAAGCAAGTCTGAAATTCATAGGGTAGGCATCAGGAAGGAGAAATCATGAGCAGGCCAAACCCACAGGCAGAGGCCAAAGATGTCATCCACAGGTAGAATTTTTTCTCTTTCCCAGAGAAATCACAGTTCTGAGTTTAAGGCCTTCCAACTGATTCAGATAGGCTTACCTAGATCACCTATAGTCAAATGATTGGGAGTTTTAATTATATATGTAAAGATACCTTCACCGAGATGAGCATTTGATTAAGTAACTGGGGATTTTAACCTAACCAAGTAGACACATCAATAAAGCCAACACAAGGGGCAAACTCAGTTTCTTGGACAGAATTGTTGTTTGTTTTTTTTTAAGATTTTATTTATTTATTCATGAGAGTCACAGAGAGAGAGAAAGGCAGGGACACAGGCAGAGGGAGAAGCAGGCTCCATGCAGGGAGCCTGATGTGGGACTCGATCCTGGATCCCGGAATCACGCTCTAAGCCAAAGGCAGACGCTCAACAGCTGAGCCACCCAGGCATCCCCAGAATTGTTTTCATATAACTCTTATAATTAAGATGTCTTTTAGTTGGCTTAATAAGATTATAGATATTTTTTCTCAACACACTAAAGATACAGCAGTATCCTCTGGATTGCTGATGTGAAGTCAGCTGTCAGTATATTGCTCCTTTGAAGGTAATCTTGCTCCTTTTGTTATTTTTACAGTTTTCCCTTCCTATGTAACACTTTAGAGCTGAATATGGTATGGCTGTAGATTTCTTTTTATTTATTCAGTTTGGATATGTTGGACTTATTAAAATTTATAAGGTGGTATATTTTATTGGTTCTAGTATTGTCCTTTCAACTACTATCTCTCCTCTATTTTCTGTCCTATTCCTTTAGAGTTGATAAGATGGCTTTAGGCATTTTCATTCTACCCTTCATGCCTATTAACCTCTCTTATATTCTCTATTTTTTCATTTCTCTGCATTATCTTCAGGATAATTACTTTTTCAGATCTATCTTCCAGTTTAGCAAATCTCTCTTCAGTTAGATCTGATCTGCTGTTATATCCATCAATTTCCTTTCATTTCAATTACATGCTTCCTACCAGAATTACATTTGCTAAATTCTTAAAATTGGTTCCACTTCTTGAATGTTTTTTATATCCTGAACATTTTTAAAGCTCATTTTCTATTTCTTTGGACATCTTAAGAATAGCTATTTTATGTTCTATTTTTGATAATTCCAATAATTAAAGTCTTTTCATGTCAATTTTTGTCCACTCTTTCTGCTAATTCTAATTCATGATTTGTTTCCTTGTATGTTTGATAATTTCTAACAGCAGAATTTTTTTTTTTCAGAATTTTTCTTTGTAATCACAGGTGGGAGAATTCTTTGGTGCCTAGATTCCTCAAGAGAAGATGTATTTTTGCCTCTGCCTAGGGCCTGAAAATGCTAACAACTAGTATTTAAACTTGGCTTTGGTTGTGTCAGACCAAATCTGAAATTATTAATTCCTGTACAGACTGGTGTGTTTACTTTTCAGCAGCCCTTTTTCCTCCCATCCACTCAGTACCAGTGTTTCGGAGGTACAATCACCGGGAAACGAGTTAAGGGAAGGTGCAACCTTATTTCTTGTTTACTTTTACACTAAGTCATCCCAGATTTGTGGGAGTAGGGTCTCCTAGTCACTTAACTTGGGAAATAAGAACTGGGCTTTGTCACCTGTGCCCCCATTAAGGAAAGTTTTTTTATATATACTGCATTTAAGGTAGTTTCAGTATGTAAGTTAAGCTCTGAAAACTTCCTGCCATATTATCAGAAATAACAGTAAAGAAAAAAAAAGAAAGAAAGAACAGTTTAACTCTTCACTTAAAATCATACTCTGCTGTTGTGGGCCCACGTTCTCTCAATTTTGACACATAAGCACCACTAAATAAAGAGAGAACCTGAGGTGTTCCCGATCTATAGTGGAACACAAATTCATAATAAGGAATAGTAATCATTTGTACCCGATAAATATTCTTATATTCTTTCAGAAAGGCTATGGTGTCTTTGAGGCTTCATCTATTGATAATTTTTTACAAACTGATCCCAATTTTTGCTTTTTTCCCCCCCCTATTCCCACAAGCTTCATTAAAGAGTAATTGGTAATCAAAAAGCTGCACAACAGAGATAACGTGGTAAGTCTGGACATATGTATACACTTCTGCTATAATCACCACAATCAAGGTAATAAACATCCAACACCTTCAAAAGTTTCCTTGCATCCCTTTGTATTTTTGTTTCTGCTAAGAACACTGACAAGAGAAATACTCTCCTAACAGATTTTAAATACACAGTAAGATAATTGTTAACTATAGGCACTATGTTACATAGTGAATCTCTGGAATTTACTCATCTTTGGAAGTTTGTGAAACTGTTAACAGAAATATTTTTAATTCTTTCAGAGCTATCTTCAAGTATCACCTTCTTAAGGGTCATAAAATGGTATCAAGTTTGAGAATACAGTCAATTGGTACATGTAAAACTATCCAAGTTGTCTATATAATGGGTTCTACTTTGATCATTTTAATATTTTACACTTGGTTTCTTTTTTACCGAGTTTTATTTTTAAAAAATCCTGCATAAATGTGTATTTTATTAATGTAATTGCTCTAAAATGAGGCATACACTAAAATTTATTAAGCTTCTATAAAGTGTTATGCACTGTGCTGAGGTGTACATGTATTAATTCATATAAACTTTACCATAACCCTTTGAGGTAGGTGGTATTTCTATTTTAAAGAAAAAGAAAACAGATATTTATGTACAAACAGCTATTAAGTGACAGAGCCAAGATTTATCTCAATTCTGATTCCTAAAAATACAAGCATTTTGTAAGTATATAAATTACTGTGTCTGAATTACATCTAATGAAAAGACTTTAGTTATACTCTCATGGTCCAAAGGTTAAGATATTCTATCTACCCATTCAGTTCTTGACCCCCATAGACCCTGATCTTCACAATTCAATTTTGACAATGGGCAGTAGTACTATCTGTCCTTGACAGATAAAAATACAAAGAGGGTACTATTATTTAACTCAAGAACATGCACTAGAAGACTAGTTTAGGACGACACTGTGCTGTATACCTCAGCATGTATAAAGACCATCCTGTGATCCTCCTACAGCCTTGGGAAGCAGTTCAGTCTATATTGGACCCCTCTAGGGCCAGAGCACCAAAAGTAACCCATTCCAACTTTGGAAACCCATAAGACATCCTGGATCCTGAAATCTATCAAACCTGATTCTGCTGCTTCTAGGTATTGGACAAATCTAACCTTTTCTTTAAGGTAAATCTTCACACATTAGAAGGCAGTTATAGTCCCCCCCAGAGTATTTTCTAATTATTTTTGAAAACTTCCTCAGAATATAGATAATAGTACTGGTTTTGTCACCATCAAAGTAAATCATTTGTTTAATTTAAAGCTTATCTCCAGTTATATTATATCTTTTCTCCAAATGGTCCAAAGGATTCTATTAGATTTTCAGCTTCTCGAGGGCATTACTGAATTTTTTTTTTTTTTGGCATTACTGAATTTTTATTCATGTTGTATTCTGATCCTGAGCAGTCTATAGCCCATTATAGGTCTTCATTAAATGTTAAATTCACATAGGTAACTTTACATTTAAATTATCTTGTGGAATAAGAAAAGAAAGTGTTTCGAACTTAATATAAATTATGTAAAGAGAAACTAAGATAAACGTGACTTAAGAGATTTGCTATGATCACAAATTGGAATGAAAGAACTAGTACGTCTAAACATTCTGAGTTCTGATGTTAAGCTACTGCCTTTTGAAATGGCAATTACATTTTCTGAGCCAAAAATTAAGATAACACAGTATGACTAGGAATTTTTTTCTGAATTTTAAATTTATGATTATGACATCTGTTTTTTCAAACTGGATTACATTAGGACTTTCCTACAAATGGGATGCCTGGGTGGCTCAGGGATTGAGCTTCTGCCTTTGGCCCAGGGCGTGATCCTGGAGGCCCGGGATCCAGTCCCACATTGGGCTCCCTACATGGAGCCTGCTTCTCCCTTTGTCTATGTCTCTGCCTCTCTCTCTGTGTCTCTCATGAATAAACAAATAAAATCTTTAATAAAAAAAGGACTGTCCTACAAAAAAATGTAATTTGTTTACCATTATCAATCTACCATACCAAACTAACTCCTAGATGCCTTATATGAAACTAGTCACGCTGGTTTCATAACTGTATAAATGAATACTCTTCCTCAGACCATCAGAATAGCACTGTCAATCACGAATTTTTTCATAACAAAGTTACTATTACATCATTTTCTGAAGTGCCACACCATAGATAACTACAGTTACAAAAGAAAGAAAAATTTCTTGTAATTCTAGGATAGATACTATTCAGGACTTTGACATACTTTTGATAAAAGTGATAAAAATGCGTTACACATTTCTGTCACATTTCTGTCATCTTCTGTTACAGAAGGAAGTGTGGAGGTCCACTCCTACCTGCTTGAAAAGTTGGAGGTTAACTGCAGTTTCCAAGAAGTGTTTCATCAGACTTGAGCGGTGCTTTACAAAACTCTCCTCACAGAAAGTGATGGGCTCACCCTAGATAGAAAAAAAGATTTTTAGGGTGTCAATAGGAAGTCAGTCAGAGGGAACAAGTTTCTCTAAAAAGCACACAGAGGGTCATGGAAGAAATAGGAGACACAGAATCAACTTCAAGGTGCTGAAAGTCTAAACGGAATCCAATCCGTTTAGATCCTTAGACATAATAGCTGGATTTCAGCCTCGGAGAAATATTCCCCTACTGACAAGCTTCTACTAGACCTTCCTAATCAAGGATCCCTGGGGGCTTCAAATTGCTCAGTTTCACTTCTTCAAAGTAAGAATCAATCTTCTAAAAACAAAGGGTTTAATATTATTAGATTATTAAAAAGACATGCATAGCCGATAAAACTGGTTTTGTCCTGATGAGAAAACATTCTTGCTATAAAAATTGCTGCATGATTTTTCCCATTTATATTTGACCATTAATTTCTTTTAAATTAAAGGTTCTTACAATAATATTCTCTTCCTGATTGAAAATACAATTCTGATTGGATACTTTCTAGAATAAGTCCCACTTTGTTATCTGCTGTAATTGATCCTATTTTTAAAGTAACCATAACTTTTAAGTGTGTTCTGGTAGCTTATGTTCCATTGGCCTGCTCTTCCTCCAAATCATCAAGAACTTAAATTCTGAATACAGATTCCACTCATTCCATTTATTCACATACATGACCTCAGAAAATTGTCACTCACTGGCTGATCCCTACCACCTGCTACTTCCCTCAGTAGCCTAAAGGGTCCTCTTGAACATTCAATACATGTAAAGATAAGTGGTCCAAATGAATATGAGATAATTTGATCCAAATGAAAACTGAGATAAGTGACAATGATTCATTCATTATAATGAATCCTGCAGCCATCTCTATGTTGGCAGGAAAAAGGAAAAAAGCTCACCTTCTAATAGGACTTTGAAAAAATATTAATTATAATTTAAGGACAACTCAATGCCTTAATTATAGGTATCTGTAAATAAAATTCTAAAAATTGGCTCCTGGATGAATAAAATGAAACTAATAATCTAATAGTAATTCAATTGTTACCACTGGCTGATGGAAGCATCTACACTATTCAAAACAGTAGCCATTCATTACATGCAGTTATTTAAATTTAAATTTATGAAAATTAAAGAAAACAAAAAATTTGGTTCCTCAATATACTAGCCACATCTGAAATGCTCAATTGCCACAAATTCAAGTTCATTGTCTACTATTAGATAGCACAAATGTAGAACATTTCATTTATCACAGAACGTCATCTTGATCAGTGACGCTACAGAAGAAAATAAAATTCAAACAAGTTATTAGAGAAGACAATCAGTAATCTATTAACTGTTGTCACCTAATATTAGCGACCAGACAATACCTCATAATAAAACCACCATTATGTATTTTGATACTGATTATTGCCATTCCTAAGTGCCATAGAATGATTTTGAATTATATATTTTAAAAATTAGATTAATTTACATAAATATATTTTGGATAATCAAAAATCACTGTTTTTCCCACTATCATAGAACTTACAACTTAGAATATTTCAGGAGGGGTAGGTAGGGGAGGGTGGGGAGGACAACAAACAGACAATCTTGTTAAAGATAAAAGTTTATTGTTTTTGCATCCCTGGTATCAGCATATCTAGTTACACTGAGCAACCAAAAACGTTTTATAAGTCAATAAAAAAAATTGCAACTGAGCTAAACTTCACTCCATATGACTTATTTTCCTTTCAAAAGTAAATACAAATTTTAAAAACAAATAAAATCACTGTTTTTAATGGTAGTTCCAACTATACTACAATTATTACAAAGTGATTGGTACTACTGATAATTTTAGTTTTTATTTGACAGACCTTTCTCCCAATGTGAGTTGCATTTTATTATCACCTGTGATTTGTCCAAAAGTTGTCATCAACACTGCAGAACAGTCTAATTCAAATACAAAGGCCTATCTTCAACTGAAATATTTGTCAATTCAAATATAAAGTTCTATCTCCAACCTAAAAGTTTAGACTTTCTATGTTACAATCAAGCATTTCTTTTGATTGGAAAGAGTAGAGGACAAGGAGATAGAGAATCTCAAGGTGAGGGGAAATAGATGAGAGGAAAGTCTACCTATGCTTTCCTAAGAGTTGGCATAACTTAGGCTTTAGCCAATGTGAATTATGCTGCAGAACTCTGTCCTCATTAATCTTGTAGCAACTGCTTTCAATCTTTCAAGAGAAATAGTAAAGAGAAACTTAAGATATGCTGTCCATCCATTTTCCATAAAACCAATCACAGTAAAAGCTTTGAACTTAGCCTTCAAATGATTAACACAGCCTGTTTTCTTAGAATCTCTAATAATAACAAAAAATATAAAGCCCTGACTCATATTAGAATTTTCTCTCAGGAGAAAGAAAAATAAGACTTGATTAACAATGCTCTAAATTTTATTAGAGATATTAATATTAATACACAGGAGTCTCAATTATTGTCACGCTGGGGTGTATGCTATCAAACAAATTATAAATGACTCCACAGTATGAGTTCTTTTAAATTGGAGTCAAGGTGAATGGAACTATAAGGAACTCTGCTTAGGGTCTTCTGATTTACTTATGATCTGGTCAAAAATCAGGTTTAGGATAAAGTGGTTTTCAAAAACTTTTCTTGCTCTAAGTAGAGTGACTATATATCCAGTGTTGCCCAGTTAATTCCCAGTTTACTGAAGTACAAAAAATTTCATTTAGGGATACCCGTGGTTTCCACAAGGGAAACTGGAGCTGGTTTTGAATACTAACAGAAACTTTCTGAAACAAAGATGGAGAAAACAGTATTGAGAGAGTCAGATATGGACAGAAAGTGGGTAGTGTGTTTGGGATGAGTATGAATTATAGAGAAAGCGCCAGATGAAGGTAATAAAAGACTAGTAGCTAATGGATATGAATTACAGAAAATACCAGAGACAAATAAAAAGTAGGCTAAGTCATATTGGAAAAGGCCTAGGTTATATTCTAAAGTTTTCTTGAAGACATCAAGAAGCTCACAGAAGTATCTACTCAATGAAGTGACAAGACTGTATATTTTAAAAGGAAGGTTATGGCACACCTGGTGGTTCAGTTGGTTAAGCATCTGCCTTCAGCTCAGGTCATGATCTCATGGGTCCTGGGATGAAGCCCTATGTCAAACTCCCTGCTTAACGGGGAGTCTGCTTCTCCCTCTCCCTTTGCCCCTCCCCTGTCATTAGTGCTCACACATGCTCTCTTTCCTCTCAAATAAAATCTTTAAAAAAAAATAAAAGGAAAGTTAATAAGCAAGAGGAAATAATGGAAATAGGCAGATATTGCAACACAAAACTGGCAAGAAAAGATGAACCAGGCAGTAGAAGGGAAAAGTGATGACTACCATTAGCTAACATTGATAGGGCACTCAGTACTATTACTACTACTAATAAAAATAGTTAATATTTACACAATGCTTCCTATAGGCCAGGCACTGTTATAACCACTTTACATGTATTAATTCACATAAACCTCAAACTTACTATTGTCATATTATACAAGAGTAAACTAAAATATGGGGAAGGGTAAAACAACTGGCTCAAGATTACATAGCATGGAAGTGGTAAAAAGTTGTATTCAGACTCAGTCTACACTTTCAAATTATCCCATTTCTGAGTATTCAAGACTACATGAAATCTTTTATCTATCTCAGATTCCATGTAATCTGTAGAAGTACAAGTTTACTGCAAAAATCAACAGGACTATTTATCACCTGATACACAGCAGTGGTGCTCAAAGCATGGTCCAGAGACTCAGACCTTTTCACAGGGTCTGTAACATCAAAACTATTTTTATAATAATGCTAAAACATTCTTTGCCCTTTTCACTTTTCTTTTCTCATGAGATCCAGTGGAGTCTCCATGACTGGCAATAATGTAACAGACTGAAAGCTAAACCAAGTATAAGAATCCAGTGACCTTCTCATAAGCTATATACTGCTGGAAAAACATAAAACAGTGTCAATTTTCTATTACTTTTTGTTTAGAAATATTTATTTTTCATAAAAATATGTTTTATGTTTATCTGTAGTAGTTTTGTATTGTTTTTAATAAATATTTAAAATACTTCTAGTTTTAATTTTCTAATATGGTAAATAGTGAAAGATATAGCCCACATAAAAAAAAGTTCTTTAAAGTGCTTGATAATTTTTAAGAGCATAAAGACATCCAGAAATACGAAGTTTAAGAACCACTGATATACAGAAACAAGGCACACAGGGGTCAAAGAGCACTTCCCAATTTCAAGCTTAAGGATCAAAAGATGGATGATACCATTTATTAGAGACCAGAAATACAGAAACAAAACCAGATTTAAGAAGAAGTTGACAAAATAAATTTTGGCATATGTCTTTGGTCAGATTCTAAGCTGAGCCTGAGACAAGGATTCTTGTTTAAGTGATTTGTTGGTGGAGAACTCTCAGGAAATAAGCATTATGTGAAGCAAAGTAGGGCAGAAGGAAAAAAAACCAAACAACAATGTGGTTCCAGTTAGAAATCAGCCTCAGCCTAAACCTATGAAAAAGCACCATATACTGACCACGTTATTCCCATCTTGAAGCAAGAAGACCGTTACTTATATCCTTTATCAGTCAGTCATTAAGCATAGTCTCTCCTGGTGGGAGGAATGGAGAGAAGAATGGAGGTGCCTGGAGAGGCCCTTCCTACGTGGTCAGGGCAGTTTTTCTCTGAAAAGGATGCCAACCAGTATAAGGATCTGATTGAGGCATCACCAATGTCCATTATGGCTTGGTAAAGGCAAGCAAGATGCTTAAAGTCATGTGGGCAAAGGTAGCACACATCTAGAAACTCAAGTCTGGAAAACTTGTTCTTTAATATATATTTAGGAATTATCTGTATAGAACCAAGTATTAAGATTAAGCTCATCACTCTAGGGAAAAAAGACTGATGCAACTGAGAAATACCCAACTATAATCCAATTTATTTTCTAAAAGTTATACTGTTCATCAACAGAAAAATCAAGTAAAGAAGTATATAGCTCCGTGGAAACACAGAATAATCATGTAAAAACATAAAACTATGTAAAAAAAAAAAACCCTTCATGGTAAAAAAACTAATTGAATTTAAATAAAATCAGGTTTAAAAAAATCTGATGTGATGGTAAACCAGCTGAATCTTTTGCTCCACAGAATAGTGATGAGACAACAGAAAGGAACTAAAGATAAAATTATTTCAATAGAATGTCACACTAAGGAGCATGAAAGGATGTAAAGAAAAAAAAATACAATTTGCACTAGAGTAGGAATGAAGTTCTTATTACAGAGAAAAGAACCATATCTTCCAGAAAGGAACCAACATTACCTGCCATTAAAGAATTACATCAGTCAATAAATACATACTAAGAATGAGTCAACAACCTATTGGGCATTCTATGATGAGGCTTGGTAGATAGTATGTTCTTAATAATAGTAAAAAACATCAAATTTCATACTTGATTTACCTGTTAAAACAAATAAATCAGAGCAGATTCAAGATTATCCACAGAGTAACAAGTGTCACACTCACTCCCTACTATAATGACTAATAAGTGGGAAATAAAAAGCTGCCATTAGAGCCAGTGTACTACAAACTACATGTCATTTTTACCTGATGGTATTTAAATAAGACCCATCAAGTAGTTGTGGTAGAAGAATGGCTTAGAAATGCCTTCCAGAGACATTAATCATGTCTTTATGGAACATGCTTTACCTTTCAGTCTTAGATTCTATCTTCAACATAAAGAATTCTCTCTCCTCTGAAAAACCAGAGCCTTTTGTATCTTTCATTTAGCACTTATTTTCTAAGTTGTATTAAAAGTTATTTTTATATTTTTTATCTGTGTATTTTTGAGGTCTGGGACTCTATCCTTATATATCTCTGCATTCCTTATTTAATACTCAACATAGTACTCTGTATCCTGAATATTCAATAAATATCCACTAGCTTATTTGAATTATTTTTACAGGATAATTAAGACATAAAGACATGGAGGAGATGAGGTTGAATTAAGTTAATATTTTTGTGTCTTTACAGATGGCTATCTTTCAAGTTCTATATTGTCTTCTGGAGTAGGAACCTTTACAAGAACAAGAAAATACTTAAATACATAAAAACTTAGATCTTTATGCTTTAAGGATATATATGACTTAGTAAGAATTCATTTTGAAAAAAAATAAAGGTGTCATGAAGAATGATACTATATAAAAATGTGAACTATAATAAACAAAGCATCAACATAATTCTTATTCAGTTCCCTAATACACTGGGGCTTAATATGTAATGTCATTGTTACATAATAAATATCAACAAGCAAAAATGTCTTTAAATGAAGACATTAAATGAAGGCATATGTCTTTAAATTTTTAAATCTCTTAAACATTCTGTTATCAGTTATCTTAAGGTAACAGTCAAATATATTCAGGTTCTCACAGAAAATAACATCTAAAGATTTTTCAGATTATATAGCATTCGTCTACCAAGTATCTCAATGCTATTATTATGTAAGCTATCATAAGTCTACCCTCAGAGTTTATTAACCATGAAAACAACACTTTTTGTATTGCTGAAAATTATTGAAGAAAAAAAGCCATATATTAATATCATAAACTTTAATCATTATTTACAGCAAAATCTTCTCTCTATACATATTATTATATGAGCTTGTCCTAAAGTTATTAGATCTGTCTTGAATAAAAATAGCTATCAATGTACTATTTGCCTATGATTCAGTTAAGATGAGGAGAGAAATTTATTTTTCTAAATTAGGCACAGCTGTTTCTAGCATTCTAGTTAAATGTGAACACTTAAAAAGATTAATGGAGTAATGTATTAATTTTATACATACTATTAAAAATTTACATTTTTCTTTCCCATAATTTAAAGAAAAACACTCTCTATTCTCATGAAACATATTACCACTGATATAAAAATGAAACCCTTACTATTAGAGTCCCTAGCTCTACCTATCTCATTGTAGTGGTGCAGAATTCTTACGTTTTTGCTAAAGCAGTTAAGCAAAATTCCATTTCTGTTAAAAAAAAAAAAAGGAATAGAAAGAAAGTACCATAAAAACAACCATATTCTATCAGAAAGCCAAATACACAACAAATATTTCTTTAGTTGCAACCATCTCTAAAGTCAAAAGGTCCATACTCAACCTTGGGTAATGAGATGAATGGATGCCTAAAATGTTTTAGTAACCATAAACCAAGAGGGGTGAGCAAATGTACTTTTCAACTTGGATTTTTAAATCTCTAACAAGTTGACAGTTACAAACCTGTTAAATGGAAACTCCAAGGCAAATATTTAGTGAATGGCCACTTAAATTATGGATGCCAATCCTGTGCTTAAATTGTCTGAGTTTAATCACAAAATATAACATTATTTACTGATAATGTTTAAAGGTATATAATCCAAAGGACAACTCTTCCAAATTGCCAACCAGAGGACTAGATTACTAGCCAATCTTTATTTTAAAAGGAATTTGTTTTTTATCTATTAGCAAGACTCACTGCTGCCCAGAAAAGCTTGAGTGACTGAAACAAATGACAGCACCCTAAGTATTCAAAGGACTAGATCTGAGTGTTAGTTCTATGATCCTAGACAGGATAATCAAGTATGTGCCTTTGAATGTAGTAAGCAATATTTTGACTCAGGCAAACATTTTTTTAGCATTTGCTATTGGTCAAAAATCGACCTTTTATTTTTAATAGCTTGTGACATAAATGATACACAGAGGTACAACTGATGACCCTTTATTAGTTATTTAATACATCACTTAAAAGCATTCTCATGTTTATAACAGTGTTTTTCTTTTGAGGAATAAGAGGAGGGTATTTTAGTTTTGTTAAAGGGATTTTCCTCCCCAAACTTACTACTTCTAAAATGTCATTTTAAATAATAACAGCTAATATTTAAGACACTGATTATATGCCAGACACTGTTCTAAGTAACTTACATTTATGAACTCATTTTATCCTCTAAACAACCCAAGAAAAATTATTACCTTTTTTTAAAGAACATATGAGGAAACTACAGCACTAAGAGATTAATTTGCCCAAACTCATACAATTAGTCAGTCACAGGAGGAGGATCTGAACCCAGACAGCCTGGTTATATATAGAGTCTGTGTTCTCATCGCTTTTCTTCAATCCATTTAGTACATTACTTTGATCTCATATTTTTGAATTTTAAAAAGTAGCTAACTTGCTGTTGGCTAAAATCTCCCCAAAAAGCATAATATCCACTGTTTTATTTAAAACACTTCCTAGGGCACCTGGGTGGCTCAGTGGTTGAATGTCTGCCTTTGGCTCAGGTCATGATCCCAGAGTCCCAGGATTGAGTCCCACATCTGGCTTTCTGCTCTGCAGGGAGTCCCTCTGCTCCTCCCTTCTTCATGCTCATGCTCTCTCTCTCTCAAATAAATGAATATCTTAAAATCAATCAATCAATCAATCAATCAATCAATCAATCACTTTCCAACAACTTTAAGGAGTTGTATGTTTGTATACTTTTCTTTATAATTAAGAGCAGGCACAATTTATTTGTCAATCGGGCCAGTGTGTCATTCAGAAGGTGTTAAGTGAGGAATAGGAGAAGAGTCACAACATATTTGGAGTCGTTGCTCAGACATTTTAAGTTTAATTTATAATAGAAGTTCCTCTTTGGCAGCATTTAGCATTGGTATTTAGTACTTGCATTTGAAAATGGAGATTCAAGTCATCCTGAGGGCTTTCCCTCACAAGCCACATCTGACTGGCTTCCCAACAACACTACAGAAGTCAGAAGGAGAAGGTGTGGTCTGAACAGTGGCAGTACCCCAGGTCGAAAAAACCACAAATGGAAATACGGAGCACGAATAACAAATTATTTCTCCAATTTATACACACACTGTGGGATGCTTATACCATGTGCTCCTTTTGGAAAAAAGTCCTAAGACTGCATCATTTGTTCTATCTTTCCCTACGTGTGTACTGAATACCTTCCATGCATCTTCATTTCAAAGAAACAGAAGTTCAGGACATTTATGTCAAGGAGAGTCTGAGACAGTAACATAGGCCAGGGAGGGCAGAGACATGTCACACTGGAACAAGAATGGGACTATGGAAAGAACAGATTCAAGTGCGGCCCCCACTATTTACCAGCTACAGAAACTCAGTGAGGTTATCTACACTCTGTGAACATCGTTTTCCTCATCTTTTTTTTTTCATATTTTATTTATCCATTAGAGATACAGAGAGAGGCAGAGACACAGACAGAGGGAGAAGCAGGCTCCCTGTGGGGAGTTGGATGTGGGACTTGATCCCAGGACCCCGGGATCATGACCTGAGCTGAAGGCAGCCGCTCAACCGCTGAGTTACCCAGGCGTCCCATCATCTCCCTTATCTTTAAAATGAAAAGGGTAAATAGCCTATCTAAAGGGTCTATTAATGCCTATTAATGCCAGCAGGTACTTAATGGTCAATTTATTGTTTTAAAGAGCAACTAATAAATTACGAGTTTCAGTCAAAATAAGACTAAAAGAACCATAATAAATAACACTCAAAAAAGGGAGAAGAAAGGTGTGAAAGAAAAGTAAGTATAATCAATTCACAGGAAAATGTGTCAGTATAACCAACAGCTTCAAGGATCAGGAGGCCGAGGTGGCCATTAAAAGCAAGAAAGATAAGAGCGCTACCAGGAAGAAAGAACATTAATGGCAATAATTTGTTTGGAATGTTTGGAAGCCTGAGAAGCTTGGGACATTTGGAACTTCAGGCAGAATTCTCAGCACAGAGGTCAAAGTTTAGGAAAAGAAGTCAAGACAGACAGAGTGCCTGGCCATCCCCAAGACCTGCAAGGACAGTCATAGGCCTAATCTACAGGTTTGGTTTTGGAAGGCGAGAGAGATAACATAATAAAAAGAATGATGTGCTTTTATATGTATATAAACAATCATGAAATTTGGAAAAGTAATACCTTGTTAAAAGAAGTGTTCATTTAAAGCTATTTAGTAATGTTTTTTTTTCCAGTTGTACCCTAATAGCTAGAGGATACTACTGAGATATTTTATGAAAAGAGACAATACCATGAAATAACTCGAACTTCTAAATGTGGCTCTTTTTTAAAATATCAATCAAAGTATATTAAAGACATATGCCTATTATATAAATGTCCAAAAGAGTTAACAAAATAAAAAGTAAATGTACTTTTAATGAATTAAAATATAGAGTAATTCATTAAAATGTACCTTTAATGAATTAAAATATAGAGTAAAATATAGAGTAATTAAAGATAATGCCTAAATGACAACAAAAATATCCACAACAAAGAAACAAATAATTTTCTTTAAAAACTATTTCTTTGGAAAATAAAAAAAATTGTTTAAATATAGTTAATATACTTTAAAAATTAAACTTTCACTCAAGATTGAGTCAAAAGAAATGTAGAAAACATATAGGATGAAAATACTGTCCCTCAACTTCCAGAAAGAACTACTAGAAAAAAGGAAAAAAACACCAAAAATAAAAAGAAAAAAGGTAGATAATTTAACAAACAAATTTATAAGATGTGATTGATAAACAGGAAAGATATTCCCTGATGAAAATATGTATTTTCCTATAGAAATTGGAAATTTAGCTTTGAAGATTAAAAAAAGTAAGCCAAAGTCATTGAAATCTTGGACCCTTAGCTTCTCAACTGATTATTTAAATCATTTAAGAAAATTTTCTCTTCAATTTGCTTTCCTCAAACCTGAAGTCCTTCACATATTTAAAAAGGAAAACAAAAATGTAGCCTGCAAAGATTAAAAATTATTTAAATGTGGCAAAATTTAAGCTAAGTGATACTTCTAAATTTCCCTCCTGTAGTGTAAACTTGAAATCAATATGTTTTTTTAAAAAATTTGACAACTGGATGATTTTTATAATTTTATTAGTATAGATGACTGGTTTCCAGTCTTTTAAAAAAGGAAACCATCTAACTGTCAATGATTTTTAAAGACTCTCCCATGTGATTCCCTCATTGTATACTATGTGCAATATTATGACTTCTACAATGCTTTAAAAAATAGACACATATTTCAAAAAGATTAGCATGCAAATTAGACATATGTACTTCTCTAGAGACAGCAGTTGATCTGCCTATCCATTTAAGGACTCCTAGTAACTCAGTAACTCCTCAGAGATGTAAGAGTCATTGGGTGGGAACTACTAATTGAGAAGTCAGTTTAGAAAGGATATAACCCATTCACTGTGTGTAGTGTTTCATAGCTTATGATAGGGTTCACACACCAATTCTGAAAAAGTAGACCGGGAAAGAGTAAGAATTCTCATTTTCCAAATGAGACGATCAAAGTCTATAAAGATAAGGAAATGGGTCAAAATTACATAGCTTAAGAACAGTGGAATTCCTAGTAGATAGCAGGTCTTACTACTAATTACTGAGTGTTTTTTATCCATTACAATTTATTCATTCAGTCATGGAAGGGCAGTGTAGCTATTTTCATTAAAATCAACTAACATATTTAACCAATAATCCAGAGAAAGAAACAAATATATTTTTATTTATACCTTTTTTGGACTATGTAAAAATTTGCCTGGCTACAATTCTACAGAATAATCATTTTTAGGGTATTAAAACAAAAAGAAATGCCAAAATGAGTTATCATATGCTAAATAGATAAGCCCACTCAGAAAAGTGTTATGGAATAGGAAGACAATAAACTTCCAAATACTGCAAAATTTGCAAGCTCCAATATTTTTAAACTTTCATTTTGTCACTTCTAAATGCACTAATCTATAAAACCCAAATGTCTGGTTAATTTCTTCAAAATCTTAAGATCAGGTACCTTCATTAAAATGCATTAACACAATTCATTAATTAGTTAAGAGGGAGGCAACTGAGAACACCATGTAAGATGATGTGCAAAAGAATGTGGGAAACAGTAACTGAAGGTTACTAAAAGAACTAAAACTGAAAAGTCAAGGAATTGGACACAGAACATAAGGTCTTAAAGCATATTATTTTGGATTTTGAAAGACCTTTATGATACTTTTTTCATGTGTGATATTAAAATGTTTCTTTTTTCTGCCCCATTCCAAAGAACCATAAAAAAGCAAATTAAAATAGGGATGAAATAAAATGCTTACAGGTTTGTATCTCAGTGCATCTCTGTAGGATCCAAACAAAGCAGCCTGCGCCCTAAGAAACGCCCTAGCTACTCCATCACCCGTAGCTGTAGACTGCTTCTTCAGTTTATTTTTCAGGGCCGAGACCTGCATGACAGAGAGGAACAGTTAAATTAACACCTCAGAAATTGGTACAGCGAGGTACGAACCCAATCAGCAGGCAAACCACAGTGTCTGCAGGTCAGCCAAAAACTCATCCTCCTCCCAGATAGCTTATCTTTTTAACTGCAGAGAGCACCTGCTGGTCTGTTAATTGAAACGAAAGCAGGAGCCCATAGTAACGTGCTAATGCAAATTGGTTTATGCTCTCTTTTTTTCCCAAGGCCTCTTGACATAAATAAGCTTTAATTATTTTACAGTAAACTGCTTGTGAGCCACTTTTCTGCAGATTTTTAGCAATTACAACATGTGTCTACTTGTTTTGAGATGAAGCCGGTTGGGTATCGTTCATTTCTGCCATGTAAGGTTATTTGTTACACAGGTCCTCCAGGATCACTTACCATTTAATTTTATTTTTGGAAGCGTCATTTGCATATGTAATTTTCTAGTCATTTGTTGAACAGTTTTCACCATTATTAGACAAAAAGAGGGGGGAGAAGTTAAAAGTGATTGAGAACCTATCATGAGTAGGTTATGCACATGTTATACACTGTCTCATTTAATTTTCACAGGCTTCTAAAAAAGACTTCATATTACCATTTATGAATGAAGAAACAGGGGCTCAAAGATGTGAATCAGTTGGTCCTCAGTATACAGGAAATACATGGTAAGACTGAGATTTCAACCCAGTTCTGTCCAGTTTTTTCCATCACAGTGTGCTGGGTTTGTGTTCAATGTCATTGCCTTATAAGCCAGTAATCAGATTAAAATGTTTTTAAATCAAAGAAAAATTTATTACCCAAGGGTTTGCATAATTTTTTCAAGCATCTAAATTTGTTAAATTTTTAAAACATTTTGATCCTTCAATTTCAGGTTCTATTATCTTAGAGAATGCGTATTATTTATGAATGGCCCTTACTCAGATGAGTATTTTATAGGTTAGTCAAACTCCTGATGTATACTTTTATTTTTTTAAGGGGAAGCGATGTGATATGTTCCTATCATCTAATTCACCTGACCAATTCTTTACACATTATGGAAAACCACACTCCCTACACTTAAAAAATATTGGTGCTCATATACATTCCTTATTGATGCTTTACATGGGAACATGAAGTCACATAAAAACTTTGTTTTCTTAAAAAAACAAAACCGGGGGCAGCCCGGGTGGCTCAGCAGTTTAACACCGCCTTCAACCCAGGGCCTGATCCAGGAGTCCCGGGATCAAGTCCCACATCAGGCTCCCTGCATGGAGCCTGCTTCTCCCTCTGCCTGTGTCTCTGTCCTGCCCCCCCCCCCCCCCCCCGTCTCATGAATAAATAAATAAAATCTTAAAAAAAAAAAGGTGGGAGAAATTGTGGTTGGATTGTTCCCTTAACGAAGCATATCCTTACCCTTATGAAACTACCAGATAACAAAATAATGTCGTTTCTCCTTTACATATATATGCAAAGAATGGTATTTTTTAAATTTCTTTATGCAAGCAGCCCTGGCTATTCCTGTAGATGATGATTGTAATTGAAGTGTCAACCTAATTAACAACTAAACTTTGAATAATGCTAATGAGAAATGAACACAGCATCAGAGGAAAGACCAGCTCTACAGGTGATAAACCTTCACAGTAGTGACATTTTCCAGTGTAAAGTCACAGTTACTGTGATCTGATCAAAGAAAGAGACCCCCATTGGGTCCAATTATAACCACAGTTTTGAAAAAATTATTGAGTTATGATGTTCATAATCTATGCAGAAAGGCCTTTGCAGTATAGGTCTTCTCCCCATAGCTGTGATCTTTTCAATTTATATCCAAGCTCCATAGATTCAGATAAAAGTTTGGAGCCTAATTCATTTAGCCCACAAAGTGCATAAATCAGGATTCATTTAAGAGGAAGTTTTTATTATTAAAATCTAAACTCAATAAATGCACATTTTTAGGTAACCCACCTATTCAAACAATAAATATAGCTAGATGATGAAAAACCATATCTTATGACTTAATGTCTTATTTCTAAAGTTTATAATCATGTCATTTTTTAAGCTTTAAATGTCTTTAAGGAAAACCAATGGGAATGAATATCAACACGTGTATTTAAAAACTGCTCCCCCCAAAAAAGGCTAATGATGGAAGTATATCTTATGTATTATAAAAAGTAAATGGCTGGGTTATTTTCAAATTTTACTTTTAAAAATAAAAATACTATTTTAAATGTCATGCTTTACTTACATCTTTGCAAAAGAAAATTCCTCAAAGTGCATTCTTCTATAAAACATGAAATTGATAATTCAGTTCTCCACAAATCGAGTATTCTTAAGATAATCATAATACATGCCCACAGAGAATGGAGGTAAGTCAAACCATGCCTTAGCCTTCTTTACTCCAAATCCTTCAGTGCTGAATTCAATACCGCTTAAGCTATCTAGGATATTAATCATATTGCCACAAGCCCTACCTAACGAAACCGTAAATATGGGGCCTTCATCTTCAAAATTAGCCAGTCAGTGTAGTTTCTGAGCTCCCTCAGGAGCTCTGCAGAAAATAGGAAAAAAAAAAAGAAAACATTTGTTCTAGAACTGTGTTGTCCAATACAGTAGCCACTTGGAATGTGACTAGTCCAAACAGGGATTTAAGTGTAAAATACACACTGAAATTTGAAGACCTTAATAGCCCCCAAAAGGTAAAATATGTCATTAATAATTTTTGTAGTGATTTCATTACAAAATTTTTTTTGAATATTTGGTTAAATAAAATATATAAAAATTAATTTCACCTATTTTTTTTAGTTTTTAATGTGGTTACCAGAAAATTTAAAATTGCATATGTGGCTCACATTTCCATTGAACAGTACTATTCTACATGAGCATACTATCTAATTTCATATAGAGATGTGAGACTAAAACATTGCCTGGTAAGAAATATGGTCACTTTGTTTCTTTGCCTATTTCTACATTATTTCAAGCTTTACAAACTGCTGGAAGAGAGGTTTTCCTTGACCTCTTCTAGGCAGGTTTTGACTATCAGTAGGTAGATCTACAGTTGTTCCTGTTTTTCAGAGACCAAGAGAGCAGGTGAATTAAGTGGTTTCTAGATGCACAAATGAATGCTCAAAAATAGCTTGTAAAAATGAAATATAGTTTTTAAAATCAGTTTTAGACAGAAAGATATGACTCTAATATAAAGTGACTGGGTCAACCTTGCTGTTTCCCTGTCCTTTGGATCACTGGAGTAAATTATCACCAGTTGCCAATGCCCTTTGCAGTGCTAATTAGCTTTTAGCAGTTTCTATCTATAAAAACGGTGGTGTCTCTTTTGTACTTTTTCAATATTTGGTCTGGGAAATAGCATTTTCTCTTTTAACTTCCAAACTTCTTAATTTAGTTAGGAAATAAATGTACATGTTCTCCCGGAATCCCAAAGTTTATAGTCACATGTAATCCTGAACCCAGAAGAGCATTGGTAACTTTAGTCACATGGCTATTACCACACAATCCCATTATGTGATACCAAAAAAGTATCCACTATTTTCTTTTTTTATTCTTTTTTTTCTTTTTTTATTCTTAAGAAAGTAAGCAAGCCTCAATCTCCAATGGCTAAGGATTACTTGAAAACTGACATCTGATTTTATTATGTCATTCTTTAGTCTGTAAATAAATTATCTTTTTAAGTCTTATTAGGTATTATACTAGACTCCCAAAAAAGTTAAACAGTGAAAAGAACTTCAGAAATAGACATAATTTCATCACTCTTATCAAATGTTTAAATTCCTTTCACACAGCGAGAATTCAGCCTTCTAAGCATCCATCCACTGGAGGAATTATAACCTGGGTTTAGCACAGCGGGAGTTCACTGCAACATGAATAATATTACCACCAATTCTCCACTTTTACCCTCTTAACACTAAAGTGACTATGAATAAAAGTAGGGAATTACATGAGTAAACATAACAAACAGGTATAAATTAAAAGAGTGCAAGGCACGTGCACACAGTGTGAGTAAGGAAGTAATTATGCCAACCGGGAGTTAGGAAGAGAAAACCTATTAAAGGAGCTAAGTTTTTCAGAGAAGTGACAGATTTTTCTCTTGACTTTTAGATGTGTCTTTTCACGAAATGTAAATTAACCCCTCTACCCAGAAATTTTAATTTTGCTTTCTGGATCACAAAATAAACATGAGGGTAAAGAACAGAAGGTAAAAATAAATGTCCAGAAATAGTATTTAGATAACCTACACAACTCTAAAACACCCCTCTGATGGTTTTAAATACCTCCTTTGATGTAACTACACTGTACTGGAGAAGCCACACACATTTAGAAAAGTCGCAGCTTCAAATAATTATCCGCTTTAGAAAAAAGTTACGAAGATAAAATATTTTATTCTCCCTTGAAACATATTATGGTCAGTACATGAATCAGATTTTAAATCCCCACATTTCTTTAATCCTTCTAATGTTCTTTTTTTTTTTTTTTTTTTAGAAACAAAATTAACTTTACCTTCTTAATTTTCTAGCAAGCTTCTACTTTAGGATTAAAACAGTAACCATATCAAATGAAAAGCATAAGATATATTTGTGGAGGGTATCATTACATTGTCTCTTTGTATGCTTAAATTACCTATCAAAACCTAAATTATTTTTTTTAGAACTTCAATTAATACAGGGCCAGTTCTCACTATTTTCCTTTCAGAAGCCATTATGAAATTAAGACAACCAAACTGCTCTTATCCCACACCTCAAGCCCAATGTCAGGCCAGTGTCTCTAATATCAATGTCACTTCCATTCATTCAGTAACTCAAAGAGGAATCTTGCAGGTCCTCCTCAACACTTCACCCTTTCTCTCATCACCCACATGCAATACATCACCAAGCACTGTAAATTAGACCTCTGATGGAGATTCAAATCTGTCCACTTCTCTCTACATACCTGCCACTACCAAGTTCAAGCAACTAGCATCTCTACCTAGACTACTGCAAATGGTCTCAATGATCTTCCTGTTTCATTGCTTATTCCCAGTCATCTTCAGGACCCAGACCCAAAGAAGAGATTTTTCGAAGTTAAAGTAGATCACACCAATCTTCTGCTAAATATCTCCAGTGAATTTCCAATAAAGTCCAAATGTCCTTAACAAGAGCTACAGATCCTTTATGATAGCACCTCTTGCATATCTCTACAATCTCATTTTGGGTTTCTTTTTAAATTTTATTTATTTATGCATGAGAGACACACACACAGAGAGAGAGAGAGAGAGAGAGAGAGAGAGAGAGAAGGAGAATCAGGTTCCCTGCGGAGAGCCCCCAGTGCGGGGCTCCATTTATGCAAGGCATCAGATGCTCAAACATTGAGCTACCCAAGTGTCCCATACAAACTAATTTTGCATAACTCTTTTGTTCATCTTACTGCAGCTATACAAGATTTCCTTCCATTTCTTGGATTTGCCAACCTCTTCCCCACAGTAGAACCTTTGTACATGCTATTCCTCCTCCTACTGCTACTCTGCAATGCTTACTCATACTCATCATTCAGGCCAATTCTGGAAACAGATGTTGACACGCTGAGCTCAGCTGGACCACAAATGGCTGATCTGAGTTTTTCAACTGGTAAGAATGATATCAGTTTGGCTAAAATAATTTTCATTTTAGCTTACTTATTGCAGAGATGACTGCTAGTCCACCAACATCCACTCTCCCTTTCTTTGGTAAGAGAAATCCTAAGTTTTGACTGGCACTTGCTCAACCCAGTTACCTTGACCCAGCTATTTTTCAACATCCCTTCTGACACGGTGTGGCCATGTGGTTGCATTTAGATGAATGGAATGTGAGTTCCATGAGAGCAGTATATTATGTCTTCCTGTTCACTCAGCTCCTAGCATAATACAAGCAAATAGTAGGTGCTTGATAAATATTTGAATGACTGAATGAATGAATAAATATGTAAGTAGCAAACTGTCACACTTCTACATTAATTTCTCTAGTTCACTGGATCAGAATATCTGTGATGGGGCCCAGGAACATAATTCATTTAAAAGTTCACCAAGTCATTATATTATCAGCAAGATCCAGAAACCACTATTATGACAGTGCTCATAATATCATACATACAAAAGGTCTTTTGAATGTGGGAAAGCCATGAACTTAAAGGGCTAGAAACAAATTGGAAATTATTTTTAAAGCCAAAATTAAGGTCTTTACATTAAATATGTATGTATATATGTATGTATGTGCATATGTATGTATGTACTAGCATTAAGAACAGAGAGAAGCATGCTATTAAGATGATACGGGGAAAAAAGACATTCGGAGAAAGGCTAGGTAATTTAGTTGGAAATGAAAACCCATGAGAAAGCCAAGGAACTTCATGAGTACTTAAAATCACTAAGAGTAACAAACTATAAATCAACTTTAAAATGGCAAAGGTACAGAGACAAGGAGGAGGGAACTGCTAAAGTCTGGATCACTGCAGTGGGAGGGATAGATTCTCTTACTCAGTTAAAAAATATAGCTTGGAAGCCCAGAATTAATTAAGGTTTTGAGTTTTGCTTTTTGTTTTCTTTTGCTTTTGTATTTAAAATGCAGCTAAAAAATACACACCAAGAAAATACAAAAAATAGCAAAACCTATAGTCTACTTACAAACAACAAAAAAATCTCTTATAACCAGTCACATCTCTGAAAATATTTAAAAGAAGAGTGAGTTTCCTCAAACACCCAAAGTAGTATGCAGAAGCACAGTGACTGCCATTACAACATGGTCTCCCTTTCCAGAGAGAGGAAATAAGTTACACGCACGGCCGAAAAAGTATATATTAAACATGCATCCAGGTTTCTTCTTTTCATTACTGTAAGAGTCAGATGAAAAAATCCTAATAAAATGTTCTAAGAAGTGACTACACAGGGGCTTTAAAAAGCAACTTCTATTACAGAGATAAAAGAAGTGCAATTATGTTTCCCTTCAACCATTATTTACTGAATGCCTACTATTTACAAAGCCCTGCACTAAGGCTTGTGGCAGGGGCTACGTGCATCTATGTGTCTGAATTCTAACAGCTGGAGATTGAGGAGAGAGCATAACTGCATTTCTCTAGGGGAAAACTGAAAGCAGTATTTGTCTCCTGAAGTCTACTCTATCAAACCAAAAAAAAAAAAAAAAATACTTCTCATAATTACTCTAGAACTTGGATAAAATTAGGTTACCTTCCTAACCTGACCACTCCAGAAATTTGTTGAGGAATTTATTTACTGCTAAATATAATAAGGATTAGAGCAGAGCTATGGCAAACCTGGAACTAATATAATATTCTCTGGGGTCTTTTTTTTTTCTTTATAACACATATTATGACAATTTAACATATTAAGCCTTCATGTTAGGTTAGAGGAAATATCCAACAAACTAAACATATCTATTAACTATTCACATAGTTGCAAGAGTTAAATTTATTTACATATTTTTTAAAAAGCTGATTTTAAAAAAATTCTCTAAAATAGCCAATTATTTTCCAAATTTATTCCAAAATTAATTAACACACTTGAAAGTAGGTATCTTAAAATTTTACTTCAAGTCAGAAATTTGGGGCTTTTCTCTAGGTCTTTAGGCTTTTAATTTAATGATTTTTGGTGATTCAGAGCAATTTGTGTCTTTTCTTTTCATTGCAAAATAAAACCATTAACCTTTCCTTCATGTGA
Source organism: Canis lupus baileyi (assembly GCF_048164855.1). Taxonomy (NCBI): domain Eukaryota; kingdom Metazoa; phylum Chordata; class Mammalia; order Carnivora; family Canidae; genus Canis; species Canis lupus. The sequence goes on from NC_132843.1 coordinate 76,296,131, forward strand.
TTCTCCAAAGGGTCACTACAAGAAACAGTATTTTAGATAGCCCCATTTTATAATAAAGTATTTTCAATTTTTTAGTAATTAAATATGCTTTAAACTAAATGTAGCTATCCTATAACATATCAGGGTCTATAGGGAATTGTACAATAATGCTTACGTGTACTAAAAGTCCTACAAATTCTCATAATAGAAAATAAAAAATCATTTTCCAGTAGATTATATGTAAGATAAAAATAAGTTCTTAAAACAGTGTTAACAATCCTAATTTAAATAAAATACAACATACTGATATTTCTTCACCAAGATTAGAATAGAGAGTAAGCTTTTATATAAAAGTCCAAAACAATTACTCATTACATTGTATATCATGTTTATAGGAGAGGTACCATGGTCTAGTATTTGGGGCATAAGTATGAGAGGATCAAACTATATAAACTAAAGCTCTAGAAATATCATCAACAGTATACTTTCTATGTCTTCATCTTACCTAAAATAGGGATAAGTATGGCCTGAGAGAATAATATTTTTTACAATCTAATGAGTTAAAATTATTTAAAGACAGTTAAGCAATATAGGCCAAATTCATTTTTCTGGTAATGGATATTTTAATGCATGTAACTTTTTCAGATGTCAATTTTAACTTGCTTTCATCTATAAGAATTAGTTTAAAATTGTTTTAACTTAATTTTCTCATGAAGAGATTTCTTAAATCCCATTATAATTCTAATTAGCTTAATTTTCTAACAAGAGTTTCCCTATTTATTTTTGAAATAGTTAACAATTCTCCAAATTACTTTAAAATATTAATGATAAAAATTAAAATGAGCAGTAATACCTTAGAAACAGTACATTTTAAATTATTATGTAATTGAAACTAAATTTGTGTATATATTTGGAAAAGAGGAGGTCTCAGTAGTACATTTTCTTAGACTAAAATGAACTCACTTGAAATTTCAAATGGATTTAATTCAACTGTTTCAATTTCCCACATTTAAAAACATACCACAGTAACACTGATAAATTCAACTGATGTTGTTACATAGCCCTAAAATTTTTTATTTCAAAACACTCAACTTACATGTTTGAAGGTATTTATATTTGACATAGCCACTAAAAAATAAAATCACAATGCATTTAGACAGAAAACTACAAAAGTATATTTTAATGGATCTACTGCTTTTAACAGATATTCCATGTAATAATCAGTATCGTTAAAATCACTCTCAATAACATTTGTTTTTTTCTTTTAATGATCTAAATCTATAGTGAAATGATGAAATCGAAAAACAAGTGTTCTTGTCAGAAGACAGGAAGAGAGTTTTTTCCCTTCTCTTAAAGAAAACAAAGGATTCCTGAAAGCTTTGCCCTGATTTATTTTTCCAATTTTAAATACCTTAAGAGTAGCGGAACTGCTACTGGCATGGTAGTATTTCTAACAGTCAATAAATCTAAAATATTATGTGTGAATATTGGAATGAAGCCATTAAGAAGATTACAGCATGCAACACAGCAGAGGGTCCACAGGAAAAAAGAACTAGTAATTCAGGACAACTGTGACCACTGACCTTTGAACAGCCAAGACCACTGGTCAAGCTGACACAATAATAGAGTGCACATGCATAGAAAGTCATCTAGCCTCTAAGTATAATTTAAACGCTTTGGTGAATGATTTTAAAAGGCCCCCTTTTAAATATCAGTTAATTTATTAAATAATCAAACAATACCAGTAGTAATATTTTTCAGGATTCAAGTGATTTTGTTAATTCAAATCACAAAAAAAATCAGTAAGATCATTTGTAATTTTAACACATCTCATTTAAAACATTTATAATTAGAGAAAGTATGATGTGATACTTTATCATATCTCCTACAGAACTATAAGAGATAGCTCTTGTAAAACTGATGAAAAAGCTAAATTTATTAGAGAGGGGTTAAACAATCACCTAAAATATTTTTAGAAAATGACCATAACTTTAAAACTACTCATATACTTTCAGCAAATGGTCCTAGTTCCACTCCACGGCTGTATCCACTTATTCATTTTTCAAATTTGTCTGTAAGTCTGCACTCTTTAATTTCAAGCATACGCATGGTTATATCTATAGAACCTTGCAGTGTGCCTTTTTTATGATTTTTATGATATTTTGGTTATAAACAGTTAACTGTTCCTTATAAATAAATAACAAGATGGTTCCTCCTGTCATTTTACATTTTTAGGCTCTTGTATTTTATGAGTACTATTTGACTTCCTTTTATTTTAAAGTAAATGTCTTAATATCAAACTAATTCTACTGGGAAAGTAGTACTTCTGAATTAAAAAAGAATCACCCATAAAAAAATTACTATTAAGGATTGTTTTTCTCAAGGAAATAAAATCAGCCATCATTAAAATTGACTATAAAAATTTTAATGACACAAAAAAGCTGATTTATTTCTCTTTTTTCATTTTCTTTCTTTCTTTCTTTCTTTTTTTTTAAATAAACAATCCTTTCTCCTTAGGGCATTAACAGTAGGAAATGCATTGTACATAAAGACAGTATTGTAGTTGGGACTTTATTTCATAATTATTTTCCTATCCAATGAAGAATTTTTTGATGAATTTCTAAGTTAATAACTCTAATCATTTCTAGCAGCTTCTGCAAAATTTTTATAATGAGGCAATCTACTTGTAATGAGCTAAAAGATAATATAATTCTTTACTGGTCTGGGTTTGGATTTGTTCATACATAGCATAAATTTTACTACAGTAAGATAAAGTAGTTCAATTTAATTTGTTTCAAGGTCAGCAAGTATTTTAGTTTATTTATGGGCATAGATAATCTGATTTTAACTTTAAAATCACATTTTTCCCATCACTAGCTATAAAAACAATCAAAGTCAGTATCATTGTATTTTTTGTTCAAAATTTTTAAATTCACTTTTTCAAACTCCCTGATAATGATTTCAAAGTACTTGCATAATGCAGAAAAATATATGATGAAGGATTTTTATTTTCAAATTTGACTATCCCTAAAAAAACTGGAGTTTTTTAGGAGAGTTATTTTTAACTTAGAACTATGTCATTAAGATATTTCTTAATAGCCATTAATATACATACAGAAACAGTGGAAGTCTGCATTTTTGCACCGTTCTAAGGAATACGAAGGCCCCAAAAATGCAGTTTTGGTGACTATCTAACATGAAATACAGAATATATCCTATTATAAGCTGCAGACACACACATGCACACACACACACACAAACCCTCTGCAAGATCAAAGACCAGAAGAGAACTGGCACTTAATTTATCAGCCTTTACAGACAAAAGACAGTTTTCGTCATTTCAAAAGGATCAGATGTCTTTTATGACAAACTGGGTTTGCAGTTTAATTTACAAATAGAATTCTAAGTAAGCAGTCTTTGCTCTGCCAAAGCAAATGACAAACAGTGTAGGTTTTCATTCTTGCGGCCCTCAGCAGGATAGAAAAGATTAAAATAAAACTGAAATAATTTAGAGAAAACAAATAAATGTTTCAAAAAGTTGAGGGAGATCAAAGCCAGAATTTTCTGACCCCAACTGTACAAGCATTTCTTATTATATTGACCAGTGCCATCAGATCATTAATTAAAAGGAAAAGCACTGGCAGGTGGCAGGGAAGCAAAAGCCGGTAATTGGCCCCCTTCTTCTCCTTGCCTTCAAAAACTCTCTCATTCTTTTGCAAGACATGCCACTAGGCAGACAGAAATGCCTACTTTGTAATATAATGATTAAGATGAGATGAAGAGACTTAGGTTTAAAGAAACTCTGCCTAATGAATGCATCTAGCTTTTTAATTATGATCCTACTTTTACAATAGGAATAGGATGTTCCATTCAACATCTCCTCAACTGCCAAAAGGTAGAAAATATTAAATATAGAATCTACACAGATTCCTCTCACACCCATGCACATACTCATCCCTTTTATTTCAGATAGAAAATTGGGAAAAATAAGTCTTGGTAATACAAGGGTCCAGGAGAAAACATATATATTGATATATATATAGAGAGATATATGTTCACCACAAAATAACCTTCAGACTTACCACATCACTCGGTAGGTTGTTCAAGTCATTAAATGGTGATTCTAAAGTGTTTGTGTCAACATTTAACATAACCACATCCTCCAAAGATTTATTTTTCACTCTCTGTTTAAAAAACACAATTATAAATAAACATCTTAGTATATTTTCCTTCCAAAACTATGATGAGCTTAGAAATGTAGAGAAAATTATTTTAATGATAATTAGCCTTGGGAAAAGAAAAAAGGAAAATCCTATGCTATAAGAACATATAAACCACTTTGCCTCATGAAAGTTTGCCTACAACCGTTCAAGAAGATTGGGTAAAATATCCTTAAAATAAAATGTTTGCTCATCTAAACACATTGACTTAGTTTGGAGATACTGAATATAATTACCAAAGATATATTACAACAAAAACTCACAAAATAGGCACAGCTATACTAAACCACAAAAATTTATACCGTTATCAACTGAATTTCAATCCTATGATACAGGAACTTGTGGCTTGTTCTATACCTATTTTTAACATAAATCATATTGTAGGGATAACATAAGCCAATAATTAAGACTACTGAAAAAAAAAAAGGCTACTGTAGTGAACCAAGTTTTAAATTAATAAATATTTTCTCTGTATTTCCATATCAATTCAGTGTAAGCTGATGATGAGGACTGTAAGTTGAATAAGAAAAATGACAGAACAGTAATAAGGAATTGTTGGAATATTTATCACATGAATTTAATATAAAAGATCAAATTGCATAGTCTATTAGATTAATTGACTTGTCTTTTTTGTTTGACGACTTAGTCAAATGGTCAAATTTTCTCAATATGTGGACTAATGATAGTAAATTAGAATTTCATCAAATTTTTCATTCTTAAAAGAAGAAATTTTGGTTTCTTTTTCCTATTTAAACTGATATTTATACTTAAGCAAATCATCTAATTCCATTTGCCTTATTTAAATGATAGCAAATAGTATTACTCTTTGATGCAAATAAAGTGCTCATTAATGAAATATATCTATCAATTCAGAATTCCTTAATTGTATAGGCCAGCTAGCAATAAGTCAATTAATTTCAGTGTAGTATTTTTTTCAGTATAGTATTTTTAAAAATGACATTCCATAATAATGGCCATTTTTGAGAATTATTAAATATCTTAAATTTTAAATTGGCCAAACCAAATTTTTTAAGTTGCTCAAGATTCTAGTTTCCCTGATCCATTTAGAACTTCAAATATCTGCAAATTAGGTAGAATGTTAAATTTGCTAGGGAAATGATGGTCTAGAGTACGGTATTTGTATGTGTTAAGAAAGCCATAATGTCTATGTATAATATGAATTATCAAGGAACACATGATTTTAAAAATCCATCTTGTTAAAGACATTGTAATTATTCTAAAATAAGAGTCAGAGGATGGCTATTTCTTAGAAATTAACAGAGAATCACCTACGATTGTAACACTATTGACAAAACATTTATAAATAAACTAATTCCCTTTCCCTTAATGTGTGTGTATATATATATATGTAAAAAAGGCTTACATATATAAATATGCAGTTATCTATAAATTACATACAGCATAACAACAAAAATAACCTATTTTATAAGCAAAAGTATATTTATATCAGTGGCATTTGGGTGGGGAAGTTGTGTCATAATTTTGATTTCTACTTTCAATTCTAAGTTGTCCCTTAACAGAAACTATAAAGATAATCCAGAAACCCAATGCACTTGTTAAAGGCTGAAATGAGTTCTTCCAAATAGCCTGGAATAATGGTTATATGATGCCTAAATACTTTGTGATGATACAAATGCTAAACTCTGAATAAAGAAGATTAGTATTAACATAAATATATACTTTTTTCCAAGTTTTCCTTAGTTTAAAAAAGTCCGATAATAGCTGAATATTAAATTCTGTCCAAGAGATCATTCAATAACAATGGAAAAGGTATTAATTTCAATAAATCAATACAACGAAGACCTACTACAATGAGAATGATTCTACATAAGCAACAAGGGAAAAGTAGTATGTAATTAAAACTTTCTTTAAATTTGGATTAATGTCAGTATTTTAGCTATGTTTCCCTCCAAGACAGGCTTTAACTATTTTCTAAAGAAGAGTAAAAGGTCCTACACCATACAAAATGGTACCACTTTCTCTGTCTCATATTGTTATAGCTCATAAAATTCATAAGCTTGCTTGGATCAGGAAAGAGTAATAAAAAGGAGAATTTGCCTTTTTCTTCAAGTATAAGAAAATATTAGGACAGAAACTGAATGTCTTGTTAAGGACAACAGTAAGGTACTAAAGTTGGTAAGTTTTTCTCTCATCTCCTCTCTGTATAACCCTTCCATGCAATGTAACTACAAATGTGCATCATGTAAAGCAAGGAAGTGACACAGTGGCAGCAATCATATGTTCTTGTAAAACTACGACAACTTTTATTTAGAATTGTTTGTATATCTTAAAACATATAATGCAATCCTTATCATTTGTAGCCTCCACTAACTTATTTGTCATCATTTATAGGAATTCCTCCCTAAAGTCTCATTCAGGGAGAACAAAATTTCCTTATCCTTTTTCTGGGGAGCAAATTCACATTGAAAAAAAAAGATTTTTAGACATATTTCACTCATGACTACATAAAAATAATTAAAAGAAAGATTTAAATGGATACTAATTTCACATCTTTGAATAATTATGTCTAGAAGTCTTTGTAAAGCTGGTATGTTGAAACTGTCTTGATCAAGAGAGAATAGGGAATATTTGATTCTTCCTAAAAAAAAAAAAATCTGTTGTAACTTCAGTCTAGCAAAGTTTAAAAAATTATTCAGCTCAGTCTCACATACAAAATATGTAAATAGATACATCCACATTTTAATTGTAATACCATTAATATAAAGTAAAAAGCACAAAAGATACAAATTTTAGTTAAAAAAAAAAAACCTGCCTACTAATGACATAATAAGAATGGAATTGCAGGATGTGTATCATCTTGTAATAAATTAAGGAGAAAGTTCTAAATGGTACCCAACTGGTTTAAAGACATTCTTGAAGTTCCTAATATACCCTCTCCTTAACTATTAAACAAAATAAACTAAATAGAACTGACTACAAAGACAGTTCAATAAATCGAGAGTATAAAAGGTACAGACATTTCAGCTAATCTAATCATGGATCTAAACAGTCCCATTTAATCATGAGCCAATTTAAAATCAGAATGGACCATTTCTCTAAGACAATACCGTAAGAAGTAAAAAATTCTTAAATTTGCTCCTTAGAAAAAGTACTGATTTTCTTTATAGGTATCCAACATATATGTGTGATAAATGTAATCAGATATTTAAAACATGCACCCACTTCCATAATATTTTGGAAAAGCTGAATCAGTTGTTTTAAAATTTGATATAAAACCATTATGCAAAAATATAATATCAATAGGTACAATAAAAAACTTTAAATATTTTTCATCTGCACAAATAAAAAAATTTGTGTCCTATTAAATACATTAAGAAGAGATGTGCAGTAATATCAAAATTAAATCTGATGACTTCTTTGAAACATACCAACCTACTAAACTTAGATTTTATACAGTGAAAATACTGATGAATAAAATACCAGTTATATATTCCAAAATCAAATAATAGACTAAGTACCTATTCATTCATGTTTTGCTTTATGCAAATTGACCTTTCACTGCCAGTAAGAACAAGTTTCCTAAAAATTAGTAAACATAGAGATGCATAACCTTATCTAATAGACTTCAAAATTAAAAACAAAGTAAGTCTATTAAAGAAATTCATTAAAATGTATTCTTTGTTAATGACTTAACAAATGTTTCCCTAGTATTCTGCAAAAAGAGAATGACCAAAACCAGAACACATGTAGAATTCTCTAACTCAAGAAGGACTACTATAGGAGGAACATGACTTCTCCAGACATGATCCTCACAAGTTTTAAAATAATCAAGGGGATCTTCCTTGATGAGCAAAGTGAGTACTGATGTATAGTGTATACAGTGACAACTAATGAGAAAACCAAATCTAACTCATTTAGGAGTTACTGATTATGAATTGGTTATAGTTATCAATTAGGAATTGGCTTAAAGGTGAATATGCACAATCAGCAAAAGAAAAAAAATAAGAAAGAAAACTGAATAAAATTGAAATCAGCTAGTATAATGTAATGATGCCATGCAACTGATCCAAGTCTTTCGTTTGGATCGAAGTCTTTTGTTTATTTATTTATTTTTTTTAGAATCTAATCTTCTAACAAGTCTTCTCTGGAAATCTCTCTGATTCCATGCTCAACGTATTTAAAGTTCAAAGTTTTTCACTATAATGATGACAAGTCACAAAATCATTTTGAAATGAAGTAATAACAATGCAAAAAAATTAGTGAATTTTAAATCTCCAACAGGACTGAAAATTTAAAAAAATTTTAAAGCTATATTCTAATTTAAAACTTCATGATTAGTGTATTAAAATCATATCTTGAAAAAGCACACTGATAAACTGGATCATAAATGTAGCTTGAAAAATAAAAACATTTTCCCTTTATGACTCAGAACTACATAACCTCTGACCTTCAAAATAAGGCCTGAAAAAGAAATAGATATAAAAGATCCCACATGACATAAAGTAAGTGGATCATCAAAGACTATGATTTTAACATTTAAAACTTACCTCACGACTTTGATCAAAATTAACATATTTTCCTCAATTTCATGCCATTGAAGATGGTCATTAAGTATATTAATTAAAATGAAATTATTCCAAATATTACCTTTTTGAAAATGATCATGTAAGTATACCCCAAATATGAAGCTAGTCACTGCTTTATACTATTCAATTGATACTCTTTTAAAACACAACTGTTTTAACTATTATTTTTATTAATTAATTTATCACTCATGTATCTCATGTCTCAATGATACTTACCTCTATGAGGCTGGAATGTATTCCAATCAGGTATGGCATTGGAGCGCTAAATTAAAGATATATAATGTATATATTTGTAAGTTCATTAAAGCTATAACAACAATATAAGTAATTCAGAAGATTTACAAAATTAAATTTTTAAAAAGATTTTAATATTGAATTAAATGTATAGTACTAATATAGCCCATTAGAGATATTTAAAATTATTCAATATATAAAAGTCAAATTTAATCTGAGAGGCCATTAATATATTTAAATTAAGGTTGTTTTGCATAAAAATCACAAAATAATTTATAATTAAAGAGTGGTAATGCCTAAAAAAATTTTTTATTTATGAAGAAGATTAGAGTTTAGGCCATAGTCTGAGTCAAATCTTCCATACACTTCCTATTAGATATAGCCTAATTATCAAATTTATTCATTTTTTATATACTTTTTTATTCAATTAGATTCTTATTTCAATGAATTTCTTAATATACCATCATTGTTTTGGTGCTACTATGGCACCAAAATATTTTGAGTCAGTCACCAAATATTTATTGAGACTTACTATCTACCAAGCACTATTTGTGAATAAGAAGTACAAAGATACCAAGCTCCTCCTCCACTGTTATCACTCACTTTCTATTCTATCTTTCTGCTCACGTACCTTAGGCTTTATTGAAATGTCATATATTCCTATTTATCCCAGCTTCACTTCTATTAATAAAATAATTTTAACAAATCAAAATATTCTAATATGTTTAAGAATAGCACTAAATTAATTCAGCAGATAATCTGTGGAGCACACCAGGTGCTAGAACCTGGGCTATGGGCTAGATACAATAATAAATGATATAAATATAAACAGAATATATTCCCTTGCAGATCTTATACTCCATCAGACGATACAGACATTAAGTAATTTTTGTAATATAAAATCGGGCTTACAAGTAATTTCAAAAACATTTCTCATGAAATACAAAAAGGGAATTTCCAACTTGACATTTTAAAATTAAAATATTATTTAACAAGAGAACATGAGAATGGGCAGATGTCTACAAAGGTGATAGAAATTATGCAAATAAACAGCTATTTAAAAATATAACATTTTTTGACATTTCTTGTATAGACATCTCTGTGTTCTATTTAATGCAAACATTTTGTTAATGAAAACAGTCTTTTTCAAAGAATCTGCTTAATTTTTCAAGCATCATTTTCACGAACAGAGTTGAGCTGTCCAAACTCCAGCATATCCATTTTGCTACTGAGAACCAATCACAGATAAAGCTAACACAGGCACCTCGAAGATCCAGTTTTCAAGGTAACCTCAAACAGCTCCACCTTTATTTAAAGATGGCTTAATCACTAATATATATCCATAATTCACTAAAAATAAGGATGGTTAAAGTTTATACTTGACTCCACATTATTCTGTTCATTACTTATTGTACTAGATTCTATCTCCCTTTTGTTTAGCTTTGTTCCTTCCTATTTTTATTTATTTATTTTTAATACAACAGACCATCTGGAATTGATCTGATATTCTGGATCACTTGACTGAAAGTTAAGAACTATTTATAGGCCTTGATATTCTTAAGACCTAACAGATTTTCTGCCTTCAAAAGGAAACAGGAGAAATAAATGTGGACTGTTCCACTTCTGCTTAAATAAAGGAAGGCTGATTACTTCCCTTGTTCAAGTTCTCATCTCTGGAATCCTTTTGGGACTCCGCAGAAGACATAAAATATATGTCACTAACTATTCTGGGCTCTCACGACTGGGTTCAGAACATTTTCACAAAACAGGGTAGCAAATCCCAAGATCTTAAATATGTCAAGCTGTCCATGTCCAAACAGTACAAAATTACCCAAGTTACTGTGCAAACTTCCAATTCACACTAGGTTTATCCTACCCACAAAATTTACAACATAGAAAGTCCATGGTATCTCCAATTTTGACACCCGTTTTAATATAATGGTTTATCAAAAAATATATAAGCCACCTAAAATTAACAATTATTATGTCTATTTTACAGATGTTGGATGAACATTAAGTAGATCAGACTTCAAAACTTCAGAGCCAAAAGTAGTAGCTAACCTATGGAAGTCCTATGAAATACAGCTAAGATAATACTTTTAAAACCTCATGAAAGTTAGTCATTTCTTGGAATACAAAACATAAATGGTTAGCAGTTGTTAAGCTAGAATAAAAATCCAATAAAGGGTTCCTATGTAGAAGTTAGTAAGAAAGTAACTCATAACTTTTTCTGTGAGATTACTGGGTATCTATGTGTTCTTATCTCACTAATTACTAACAAAATAAAAAATAGAGATTTTAGAACTACAAATGTTATTCTTCTAGAGCATAATTTCCTAAAATAATTATGATGTTTTGCATACAGATTTTATAGAACATTTTTATAGACAAATTTTATATTTTATAGACTTTACTGAATAGTTTTTTCTTTCTCATGAAAACTGAATGTGTACATCCTAATATTAAATCAGCGAAATCTCACAAAAGTAATTTTGCAACCCTAGCTGAAATCTCCTAATTAGAAGGGTGTTAATAAGTCAGGAAGAGATTCTGGCAACACAGATGTTTTATCATCCACATGCAAAATTGTCCTAGATCTTTCTGTCAATGAAGTTATTTTATAAAGATAGGATACAAAAGGCTCTGTTATGACTGCTGCTTCTTTTGCATAGCAATTAATCTTTATTCAAAAATAATTACCATGTAATAGCTTTTTTTTTTTTTTCTTTTTAGGTTTTCTTACAGAGACCACCCATGGGCACACAGTAACAGCAGTGTATTAACTTAGGGAATCTCAACAGCATAATTTTCTATTTATATTTAAAAAAAAATTCTCTTAAAAGCTAAATCTGCTCCTTTCACAGAAAGAAGAGTCAGATAGGTAGCCTAAATAAAAAAGTGGTTCAACCACTCTTGAATAAATAATGGATGACTATAATTGTACTGGTCCTATAGTCATAGTACTTCCTAGGCATTCAAGGACTCAGAAAGGCTAAGAGTGTGTGTATGGCAGTGTCATGAACTGACCACATTAAAGTTCTCTCTGTCTCCCTCTCCTTCCCTCCACCCCCTCCCGTAAGAACACTTAACATGAGATCTGCCCTCTTAAGATACAAGTTTAAGTCTGCAACACCATATTGTTAATGATAGGCACAATGTTGTGCGGCAGATGTCTACAGCTTAACCATCTTGTATAACTGAAATCCTGTAACTGTTAAATAGAAATTCCCACCTTCCCTTTATACTAGTAGATTAAGAGAAAAATGTAGAGGGTGGCATTTCCTCCCAGTCTCCTTCCCAATCCTACTATGCGATGTGGGCTACTTCTTCCTAGGTGGCCTCATCCATGTGTCTTTCACATGCCTCTGGTATAAACCTTATAATACTGCAGTATTACTCTGTGTTTCTCTTGTGTGTGCATATATGTGTGTGCCCCATGCATGTATGTGTGGATTTCTTCCTCTCTGTGGATACTGCATGGGCAGAAACTAAATTCTACTCATTATCTCACATATACTCACTGCTTGGCCAATAGGTGTTCACTAAATATTTGACATACAAATGGATGCATGAAAGAATGAATGAGCCAACAAACTAGCAAGCCTTTCATTACTGGTTCCAGATGTTATATTCATGCATGGTCACAAGATGGCATTATGGCTCTCCACAGTCTATGTCACACCAGAGATACCCGGTGTGCAAACAAAAATACTTCTAGGAGACAGGATTATTTCGGGATTTGGAAAGTTCCAATCAATTGGAATCAACTGAAGAGCTGGCAAATACACATCTATTCCATCCTGGTGCTATTTTTAAAGTGAAATATAAAAATGTCTTTATTCAGAAACCATGAGATTGAAAGGACAATCTCTAACATTTCTCTTCCTTTTATATACCGATCAGTATGATTCTAAGATCATTTGCAAGGACACAAAGGGAAGAAAACCATTTTCTCTAAGAAATACGTTAGTCCATAAAATTTTCTGACAGAAGAGAGCTAGAGTCTTAGACAGCTATTTCTTTAAAAATAAAAATTTGAAAAAAAAAAAGAAAAAAGTACATTATACTGCTCAGTTCCTATGATAGAAGCTGAGCCTATCATTGCGGCCTTCAGGTTCAGGAAGTTTCAGAGAACTCCTTCTTTGATTATCACTGCTGTGCTCTCTGGAACAGGGAACTGTTTGGCATGGAGGCTGTTAGAATTTGTCCTAAAGGCTATTTCAAGGTTAGAAACTAGTAAGAAAATTTGAGGGACTGAAATATGAAACAATCCTCCTTCCTTATAGTGGAAGCAGCAAAAGGACTTGACAGCAGGGTTAGAAAGTATCAAGAAGACATCTCTGGAAAGAATTTGCACAGAACTACCTATATCACAGAATAGTTTCTAAATAACAGTATTCTAGAAAGTTAAATCTGTAATCACTACAGACAACTGAACTTAAAGGGACATTACCTCCTAAGAGGTTGTAATGTTTTAACAGAAAAATTGAAATAGCGTAACATTATATACGATAAAATATAGTTCTAAGGTTTGTTCATTAGAAGTGTCAGTTCTTGAACCACTAATTTGACACGTATTTTAAAAAATCATGTATCAATATGTTTTCAAATATTTTTGTAGAAATTATTTAGTACAAATAAATTGTAGTTACTGAACAGCATATGCCAATGTCTACAGCATTGTCAATGTGAATAAACTGCCATTCCTGCCTTCAAAGATGCTAATATATATACTAGGTATGGTGGTCACAGAAAACCATTCTAAAATGAATACAGAAGAAACTACTTATAGATTTAGCTTAACCCTCAGATTTGTGTGTATGTGAGACTCCACAAAATAATTAAGCTGAATACTTATAGTCTCCTTCCAAACTTCCTCCTTTCCTAGTACTCAAAGGGTTGAATGGCAGTGGAGGATCACTGGGACTCTACTTTATGGCATTATCAACACTAATAATATTACCATGCTGTGGAAACATATCATATATTGGTATCATCAATATGTGGCCAAATATACATGTTGTCATTACAATCATTTGATCTGAAGAGGGTTAGTCATAAAAAATAGAAAACCTCTATGCATAAATTTAAATTGTCTTAACACTTAAATACTGTGATTTGCTTTTCATGAAATAAAAAACTTAAATACTAATTCTAAAAGAGCTTCGTTCATATTAATGAACAAACATACAGTCAAAATTATTTCCTTCTCTGTGTGTATGTGCACATGCATGATATGGAGGAAAAAAATCTCAGATTTCTTAAGAATTAAGCTATGGCAGCAGAAGATAATTATGCAGTGAAGAGAATATTTTACCCTCCAGTCTAGATCCCAAGGTGGCTGTTTCAGACTCTGACCCTTGTCCAGCCTCACTGTGAGTATAAATGCTCTTCTAGAGGAAGAGAACAGAAAAGTTCTAGGGCTGTAGTTGAATTCAAATTCAGTGAGATCACTGGGAGTTGTTTCTAACGCCAGGAAGCTTTTCAAAATTACTCCCAACACTTTTCAACATTGCTTTTCATAGTGGCTTAGGGCAGAGACTTTGATTTAAACCAGAAACTTAGGGAATCCCTGAATTAGAGGCAACCCTTTTGCTGGCATCTGGTATTCAGTGTGCTGCTGAGGGAAGAGAAGTCTAGGAAAGTGTGTCCTGAGGTAAAGGTAACGAAAGCATGCCCCAACAGAGACAATCTGGTTCCTGATACACTCTGCAAACAAATCCTGACACCTGGGATACTGAGTTCTCTAACTGATAGTGTAACTTCTGCACAGTTTTCCTAACCACCACTAAGACTGTATGTGTTTCTCTTTATGGATCTAATTATCTAAATGACTGCAGAAGTACCTCACAAAATCTAAAGAACTTTACGTTTGCCAAGTATATATCTTTGTAGCTTTGTAATGAATTACTCTGCCCTTCATAAAAGCACCTTTGAATATTTGTTAGTAATCTCTAAGCCAAGTTTCCGGGACTTCGTTCAGCTATATAGATATCAACCTACAAATAAACGAATTTTTTCTAACGATAAAGCCTAGATTTAAAGGAGTCTGGCAAAAGTCATCTTACCAGCAGTAGTCCAGCAGGTGTGGAGGAAGCACTGGGATGTATATGTGTTGCCAGTACATTGGGTATAGCAGGGCAACTGATCCATGGAGACAGGCAGTTAACTAAAATTTGCAAAAGGATGACAACAATAAGTAGCTGCTGATCCGCCGAACAAAAAGACATGCTCAAATTATCAAAGATTAATGACAATCATAAAACAATTTATTTAGTTACCTAAATCACATTATCTTTGACAATTCTGCCAGAAGAAAAAAATATTATGTTCAAAAGCCCCTCTGAAAAATATATAAATAGGGAAAGTAGCTTCTTGGGCATCTTATGGAGGCAGTTTTAACTATCTGAAAATATAGTGTCTGGGGTCAAAACTTAGAACATAAATAAAAGTAAAACTGAAAAATTAGGCGAGCATCTTAGAAGAAATTGTAGGAAATTACAATTTGTGCAGCACGGTTTGCGCATCACTCAGATTAATATACCACGATTAAATATGGAAAGGAAGAGAGGCTGAAAGCTCCTGAGGGATATCATTAGGGCAAATTGCCAAAGAATGAAACATGAGCCAGTCAGGAGAGTCTGGAAGCTGCAATAATACCAGGGGACTTGAATGTTCGACAGTTGGAGCTTCAGTAATGTGTGAACTGCGGGTTATGGTATCAAGAGACTCTGCTCACTGACACATAGAATGTCACTATTGACCAGCGAACTGCCCAAGCTTGACAGCTGTACTACAGGAAGCCAAGTATATCATAATTTCATATTTAAACTGTTCATTTCAGATTAACATTTTGTTTCCTAGCTTTATATCACAACAGCTGCAAATACATTGATGCTATTTTAAAGGTAATTGCCATTTTAATTGTTTTGTTTTGGCAAGCAGTTAATTAAATATTGTTTAATGCTTAACAAAGGGATATCACTTTTTTCCCCCTCCTTCCTACTGACCCTCACCAGAATTCTTTCCATGGGACTTTTCTTCACATCTTAAATTATATTTCTGTGTTAATCATTTTTTAATGTTTAAAGCAATAATTTAGTCAGCATTCCTGATTTTAAAGTCTTGCTACAGTCAGCATTTCAAGCTTACTAATTAAATCATTTTATTCAACTTGAAAATCAGAATTCAAAAATAAAACTATCTGAAAATGAACCACAGACTTTCTGTAAACCATTATTCCTATTATACAAAGAAAATAAAACTTACAGTAATCAAATTAACTTAAAAGAGTAAGTGTATAAAAAAAATTCAATCTTAACAAAAACATTTGTCTATATTTAAGTGTAACATAGTTCCCCTAAAAAAAATTAAAGGAATCTAATCTGAACTAAAAATATATAAATTTTTATTAAAAGTATATTCATCATATGTATTTTTTCAAGTTAGACTTAATTAATTTTATATGGCAAACAATGCATTTTGTTTCTACTTAGGATTCTATCATTAAAGGATTTTAGTATTTTGCACTTATAAGTTTTAATAGTTTATCTACAGTATTCCTTCAAAACATGATTTTTTAAAAAACTTCCATAATTAAAGCATACAATATACCACTAGGAGGCATTCAAATACTTTCACTTAACAATTACAGATGCTGGATTTATTTTTCTTATTTGAACCTTCATAGAGGGAGATGAAATAGGGTTGATCTAACTCAGTCAAATTCTCTGAGAGCTCTCAGGTACTCCCTGGTTGTAAATTAGGCATCTTTAAAGCCATATTAACTCTTTCTATTTCTTCAGTGTAACCCAATGACTAAAAGCCTTTATATAGCTTTGAAAGGTAGCTCCTTTACTCAGTTTCTCCATTTGCACACAGATGGTTTTTAAAACAGCTCATTTAAAATCTTAAAAAAAAAAAAGGAAAGTGTTCCTTTTACATTGTTAAGAAAATAACTGTAACAAAAATAAAACTACATTCTAAAAATGAGGAATTATAATAAAGGCAATTTATTTTATTGGGTACACCTTGAATCCAAAGCACTCTATTAATTGCTTTATAGATATTTTCCCTATGCCCTTAATGGTCATCCAAAAGTGAAGTTATGAATTATTCACTAAGAAGGAACAATATCATCTGATGAATCTCACTGGCTTCACAGAGGTTGATTCCTTTACGTGACGATAGACGAGAGTTAAAAAACACCTGCAACAGCCAGCATGCAGCAAAGGGTCATTTCTGCTAATCAAGGTCTGCCAGGAAAGAAAGAAGTTCTACAAGATTTGGCAACTTTTTGGATTTAGAGGATAGGTGACTGGGAAAGGTAAAAATACAACCCCTCCCAACCACAGTTTCTGGCCTAAGCAACTAGAATGAATTATTTAAAGTAACATAGCAAAAAGTGTCAGGCTCAGGTGGAACTACAAGGAATTTGTTTTTGGAAATATTGATTCTGTTAACTGCAAGACAGGCAAGTGGAGATTTCCAAAGGAGGCAGGAGAAGACCAAAGATCGCCCACACTCCCCTAGCAGGATGTAATAGCTACGAGATTGAAAACTAGAGAAAACACTATTATAGCATAAACTTTGTGGAGGAGTTAGTAAAGCAGTAAATGAAAAAAACACAACTAAGGAAAAATAGATTTACTAGCAAATTAAACACAGTTATACATGAGCTGTATAAAACAGTAAGAACGAAGTATACAAAATTAGGGCTCTGCCACTAAGAAGCTACAGCTGGTACATGTACAAATATAACCAGATCTGTTTCCTAATCTTTAAAATAAGAAGTAAATGCTAGATGATCTGTAAGCTTTGTTTCTGAGAGATGCAGTATTCTCTAGTCTCAGATCAGATCAATTCTAACATTTTACATTCTTAGTAATAGGTAATGATTTTTTCCATATAGGTGGTTAACAGAGCTAGACTACAAAGCAGACCCACTTTCAAAGTATATCTAAAGATCATCTTTAAAACCTTTAAAGCACATGAAGTAACTGAGCAATTGGAAATAGCATAAGTTACTTTGCTTAATTCATCAAAATTCTTGAGTGCTTGCTATGTGTTATCATAAATCTCTACCAAGCCACAGGGACAAAGTACTGAATAGAACAAAGTCCTTGTATTCATGGAACTTACATATTAGTGGAAACGCAAACAAGAAACAAATATACATGATGTGGGTTAGGGGTAAGTTCTAAGAGCAAACCTAGAGCACGTAAGCGGGTAGAAAGTGACAGATGGGGAGTTTTAGACAGGGGGGGTTAGGGACAAACTGATGCGGTGACATTTGAACTGAGACCCAATTGATACAAGAGAGCATTCTTCTGGCTTTGGGGAGAAGAACATTCCAGGCAGATGAAACAATACATTCAAAAGTCCTGAGATGGGAACATGCTAGCCATCTTCACAAAGTAAGGAGGTCTGCATGATTAGATTGGAATAAGCGGGATAGCAGCGGGAGGCAAGGTCAGAGAGGTAAGGGCAAGTGGGGTCAGAACTGGAGGGCCTTCCAGGACGTGGCAGAGGCTCTGAAGTCTTACTCTTCATGAAATTTGTCCATATCTCTGAAGAAAGCTAACTGTCACAACAAGTTACCTAGAACATTCTAACACCTATGCAAATTAAGGAAAATAAACTATGTATGTTGGAAGTCTGATTTGCATAATAAAGTACTATAAAGAAATGAGATCAATTTTTAAGCCCAGTGAGAAGAATCTTTTGTAGGCTATTTATGATATATTGATTCTTTAAGCATAGAGGGAAATGACAATCATATGTCTTTGGACTAGCATTACCCAAGACTCTACGTCTGGTTCATGATGGGACTAGAACTCTATACATGTTTTTCTAAATATTCTGTCAGCAGTTTCTTTAATACCACAGCTGTTCTTCATGAAAGCAAGGAGGGTGGGGGAAGATGTTTCAGTATTTGAGTCAGAACATAACTCAGCCATTATACCCTGGAAACTAAAGGAATAATAGATAAGGAATAATATACAATAAGGCTATCATTTTCAGAGAAAAACAAATTTCCCAAATAAAGATCTAAGAAAAAAATCCTTATCATCTTTGGTAAATAACAAGTGAATATTTAAATGCACATATGATTTCACAAGGCATATTCAATATATTGACTTGATACCATCCCAGAATACTGACTAATGCACAATAAAATCACTGGGAACATTTATCTCCTGTGCACTATAATTATAAAATAAGTATATATGGAAACCATGTGAAGAGGAAAGAACTGATGAGGCCTATAAAATCAGGGGGAGAAACTTGACAATAGTGAACTTAGTCATTGAATAAAGGCTCTCGGAACTTCTAGTCCCAGGCCACAAGGTCTAATGGAGATACTATCACTGATAATAATGCTTATTATTTGCCAGGCACTATTCTGAGTACTTGATGTACTCAAATTTAATCTTCACAACAACCTTATGAAATAGATTCCATCATCATTATTCCCATTTTACAGATCAGAACACTGCAGCAGGGTTAAGCCAATGGCCCAAGATCATACACCAAGTATGTGGCAAAGCCAGCATACCAACCTAAGCAGGCTCCTGAGTACAATAGCCATTATTTTAAAAGCATTTATTCATTCATTCATTCACTCATTCATTCATGAAAGACACAGAAAGAGGCAGAGACATAGGCAGAGGGAGAAGCAGGCTCCCTGTGGGATGTGGAACTCGATCCCGGAACCCCAGGCTCATGACCTGAGCCAAAGGCAGATGCTCAACTGCTGAGCCACCCAAGCGTCCCCCAATCACCATTATCTTAAACTGCCTTTTGATATACAAGCATTCAAAATTCCCATCATTATGGAAACTCTGAATAATATCTATCAGTTGAAAATATTCTATCTTAATTGTATGGTGCAGAATGAGCCTTTACAGTCAACAAACAAGAACAACTGACCTTTATAAGAAAAAGCTGGGGTTTGTGACAGAGAACCAATTTACAAACCTTTCCTCAGGCATCACAGTGGGCAAATTCAGCAGGAAACCAATACAACAGATTCTCTCAGATGTTAAAAAGATAAGTGATAAAAAAAAATTCTACCAGTTATTATCTCAGTTTGCATCTGCAAGAATATTTTGTTGGAAGCCAAACTAAAGTTCTTTCCCTTTGTGACATAAAAATCACATTCATCCCCTTTTCCTAAAGTCAAGCTATATCTGTTAAAGGAAATCAGCTACTAATAAAACTAAGCAATGTTTTAAGCAATTAAATAGACATGCATTTTGGGGGGGGGGGGGAGAATCACATTATCAAATTCCCAAGGATACCACAGATAAACAACCCATCCAGTGTGATTCCACAATGAAAGCAGCACAATTCCAATTCAATGCACTCTACAAGTAGAGCTCTCATATGGACACAATACCACTCATGTATCTCATAGTCAGACTTGCCTCATTCTTATGGATAAGTTCTATTAGCTTCAGTTGAAGTTCTATATGAATTATTGAGGGGCAAACTTATGTCCCCTAAGAATGTATTCATGCACAAAAAAACAAGAAATAAAGATTAGAGACTTCATTTGATTTTTAACTGAATCAATATTTAATTCAGAAATTTATGCACTATAAATAACTATAGGTATACAGAATAAATTGCTGCATATGGGAATGTGATAAATTCCTCACGGAATGAAAAAAATTAGTGGAAAGCATAAAGAAACCATCTGTTTAAACATGTTTAATTTACATTCCCATTTAAAAGTTTAAACCAAAAAGAGTAGCAGTAGGATATCTGAAAACTACAAAGCTATCCTGACTATAAAATAATCTTATTTGAGGGGCACCTGGGTAGCTCAATCGGTTAAGTGTCTGACTCTTAATCTCAGTTCAGGTCATGATCTTATTAGGTTTTGGGATCAACCCAATGTTTTATCATGATCTTGACCAGGTACTTAGTGCGATGTGAGACTGATGGGACCAGAATATTAACCCCATGGTATAAGAACTGCATAGAGAGGCTCCAGCAGATCTTACCAAATAAACCAGCAGTACATGGCAACTCTGGAGAACCTGCTCTTCACTGCTGACTTAGACCTTCATTTCCTGGCTGTGTTCCAGTAGTTCTGTACCTTATAAGCCTAAGGATCATTTTATTTCCCTGTCAAGATTTTTTTTAAAAAAATCCAAAATAATATGTCTTATTTTTTGAAACCCCACCCTACTCCACCCCTCCAGGTTCCATGCTTAGCAGGGAGTCTGCTTGAGGATTTTTTCTCTCTAGGCCTCTGCCCCTCCCCCACTCACATTTTTCTTTCTCTCTCTCAAATAAATAAATCTTCAAAAAAAAATTCTTGAGCAAAATTCTAAAATTTAAATCAAGTGACAGTTGTAAGAAAATATTTGCAAAAATAGCAATTTTATGCAATAAAAAGACAGTATTTGTACATTTTAATGCATTTTTATACTAAAATATTATTTTATATTCATTTTTTCTTCATCCTATTAGGATGGCAAATTCTGCCACTTAATTGCTAAAAAATCAATCTAACCTAACCTCTTTCCATCATACACAAGTCCTTTGGAAAATTCTAATCATCTCACATTTGATCACCGGCTTATTAGCTTTTCCTAGCCAAATGACTCTAAATTTTTCTTGCTCGCTTACTTCTTTTGGTATTCATTTTTTTTTAATGATTTTATAGAGGAAAAACTGAGGCAAAGTTAAACAAATTGCCCAAGATCACACAACTAGTAAGTGGGACACTGAACATGTGCTAGGCATTATTATTGGTACTGGGGATATAGAAATGAACAAAAGAGACAAAAATCTCTGCCCTTAGGGAATCTGTCTTTAGCCACCCTCTATAAACCACATTAGTGTCATACTAACTCTCCTCAACTCTTTGGCTCTCTATTGCTGTCACATTACACATAAATGCCATTGGCTTTAAATAAATTTCTTCCCCTACATGACCTTTCCCTATTACTAAATTTCCTACTTTCTACTTCTCAAAATTGATTCAATAGCAGTTTTGCTGTTTCTGGAAAAGGACCACCTACCTTTCCACTGAAGTTTAACAGTCTAATCTACAAAACTGATTCAATATATTTATCTTCTCTCCTCAAAAACCTGTAGATACTGAATTCTAAAGGATTATGTGCTAAGACGTTCATGTGAATTATATAAAGACTACATAAGTTAGCCAATTATTTAAGAAATAAACAATACAATTAAAGAATCACTGTATACAACAGTTAGAAAGGACTTTAGAAATCATTCTTGTTCAATTCTTTCATTTTTTAGTTAAGAAACTTCAGGATAAAAATGTCTAATATGACATCATCTAATTTTTTGGTTAAGTAGTTAGGACTAAAACACAAATCTCTAATTTAGAAGGTATTACTAATATAATTGCACCGCTACTGTACCTTGGGGTAGGGTAATAATTTGAATAACCAATAAATAAATCCAATTAGCTGATGCTACTTTTAAACTATTAGGTGGGATCCCTGGGTGGCGCAGCGGTTTGGCGCCTGCCTTTGGCTCAGGGCGCGATCCTGGAGACCCAGGATCGAATCCCACGTCGGGCTCCCGGTGCATGGAGCCTGCTTCTCTCTCTGCCTGTGTCTCTGCCTCTCTCTCTCTCTGAGTGTGACTATCGTAAATAAATAAATTTAAAAAAAAATGTTTAAAAAAAAATAAACTATTAGGTATTTCTGAAAATCAGAATATAAAACATCCCTCACCAGAAGCAAAATAAAACTGGTTGCAAACCATTAGCAATTGGAAAAGAGACCATCACAATTGCAAAGGAATCACAAGGTAAGCTCTAAATCTTTATACATGGAATTCAAAAACTTTTAATTTGTAAAGCATATATCATTAAATAGGAGTGATTATACACATATATTGCATATTCTAATATTAAAATTGTATATAATATTCCCATATACACAAAACATACATACATGTATATTTAGCATGCATATCAAATATATTTAAATATATGCATCTGTCTACAAACATATGTATAAGCATCTACTTGCATGTGAATATTTATATGGACATATATACTTATTAAGTTATATTTCACTGGTAATTAAATGACACCAAGCCCATGCCATTATATAGCAACTAAATAAATACCTGGTGAAGACTGGTCCTTTGTGTGTCATTCTACACTTCTTTCTCCTTCTTCCTTACCTACTTTCAAACAGACTCTATATCCAACAGAAGTTTCCTTAGAAATGTTTCTAAAACCAACTTCATCTTCCTTTTATGGCCACTTTCCTAATACAGGAGCGAGTCATTCCCTGTTTTTCTGACTGCACAGCCCTTTAACTAGACTCCTATTAGAAGGAATTTCCCTACCCCTTTTTTCTTTGATAATGCCACCAATGTTACCTTCCTCCAAAACAAAATTGGTCATATTATGTACCTCATTTGCCTCCCCACAATCTGTTGGATAAAATCCAAGCCCCTTAATTTAGCAGACAGGTTTCCGCACAATCTGGCTACCGCTTACCTCTCCAACTACACTGTGTAGCACGAATTTTCTCTCTCTTCACACAAACACACAAATATGTTAAACAAGTAAACTTTTCCTACATAAGACATAAACACCTTTTAAGAACCAGTGTCATCCTGAAGTCAACTCTCTAATCTAGCACTCTCTCTCTTCCATATCCTCTATTAGAGTTCTTATCACATTGACTGGCCTTGATTCACTGACATAATATGATTTATCTTTTGATTTATATTTATGATTCTAATTAGTAACTTTGAAATTCTCAGTACATAATACTTGGCAAATAATAATATGTGTCGATGCACAAATGAATCTATCAATACCGTTATACTTGGTCTTTGGAAAACTTTACCTATGTTAACTATTTCCTTGCAATTAAAGGCCTTTCTTTTCTATTCTTTCCATAATACAGTAGGAAATCAAAATAAAATATCTGATTCATAGAAGCTGTGCCCTTCACATATTCCCCACTTGCTCCAAATCCACTCTCTGCTACCTATCTGTAATAATGGATCTGTGCCCCTGATGTTTTTTCTATTACCAGACAGCCTAATATCAGCAGAAGGAAAGTCAGAACTTTGTCAGTGCAGGCCATTGGAGATACACAGCAGAAGGAAAGGGTTTCTGCTTCCTGGTTCCAGGCTGCTCTCAGGCAGACTCCTCCAGGGCCTGTGCTTCTCCAGGACTTGGCTCTTGCAGTATACAGTGGCCAGTAACACCCAGCCATAATACTTGTTTGGTAGCTTCTTCAGGTGGTTTTGTAGCAGAATGCTTCTGGTGAGCTATCTCCCCACGGCAGTCAGCTAGCTTCCTGGTGGCAGGTTAATTACACTGGAACTCTTCCACCAAGGAGGTGCCGAAGTCCATTCTTATTGGAATAAATGATCTGGATAAGGTCTTCTCTGGCTATAATGCTTCTGCCAGTAACCAAAATCATTAGGTTCATAGAATAACATATCCATCAGCATGGTATTCTGTACAGAACTGAACCTCACTCATCAAGGCATTCATTTAACAGCAAAGTAAGTAGAGTTAGGGGCCTGTGCCCATTAAGTTAACTAGTCTCAGCCATACTTATAACCCAATAGCAACTGGCCTAATTGAAAAGTAGAATAGCTTACTGAAGACTCAGTCGCAGTGCCAGTTGGTATTATTATACTCTTATAAAGGGTGGGGTTCTATTTTACATGATGAAGGATAATCTAAATACATCAGAAAGCATTTTACAGTGTTGTTTCTCCCATAGCCAGAATACATGGGACTAGGAACCAACAGGGGGAAGTGGGAGTGGCCCTTTAATTATTAGTCTTAATAACCCACTTGCATAAGTTCTATTTCTAGTCTCATTAGTTTAGAACTCTTCTGGTTTGGAGATCTTACCTCCCAATAAAGAAATGCATCCACGTGAATTGGAAGATAATATCGCCATCTGGCCATTTCAGTCTCCTTATGCCACTGAACCAACAGTCTAAAAATTGGGGTTATTCTACTGGCTGGAGTGATTGATCTCATTAACCAAAAGGAAACTGGTTTGCTTCCACACAAGAGACAAAAAGGACTATGTCTGGAACTAAGAGGTTCTCTGGGCTACCTCTTGGTAAAAGTTAATAGAAAACTATAGCAATCATTCAAAAAAAAAAAAAAGCAGAACTATTGAGGATTCAGGTCTTTTGGAATGAAAATTCATGTTATTATCCCAGGTAAAGACCCCAGTTAGCTGAGGTTCTGGCTGCAGTTGAGGAAAACATTGAATGGGTAATGAAACAAGGAAGAATAATATCTGAATCATTTCATGATTAGTTATAGAAGCAAAGGGGTGTGGTAGCTTTGCATATTTTTTTATTTTCCTTTCATATGCATGTGTTCATTTTCATCTGCTAACCATTTTTCTTCTCTCTACTTTTTATTTTATATATAAGTCATTACTAATTAACAGAAATTTAAACGTGATTGCAATTAAATTTGAAGAGATGATTATAATGACTCTTGGGACTGCTTTTGGGAAATGTCTACATTTGCAAAAAGGATAGCTATATCTTAATAGCTCAACATATAGATTTGTTGTTGTACAGAAGTACAAATATGTTTAGAAGGGTATAAATGAAAGCTGAGTATCCAAAGGGGTGGATTATACCAATTATGAATAATTGCCTAATTTACCCCTTACTGTCTGATCTATGGAAATGGATCTGTGCCCTTTGGATATTTACTCCCTTTAACAGCTGGCATCATGCTAAGCTTTGTCAGGAGAGGACACTGAAGAGACATTTCAGGAAGCAAGGGTTTTGGTTCCTGGTTCCAATGTACTGACTCAGCAGGCTCCTGCAAAGCTGGTGGCTTGTCAAGGGCATACTTTCCTCAGGCTCCAGGTCCTGTAGCACAGACAGGCAGGCCGCTGTGTAAGAGGCAGCTCCTGGGGCCCTCGACTCCAACAAATTATAGGAGCCAAAGGTTTCTCCCAGCACTTCCCACCATGGGCAGTTCTCTTGCAGGAGTGCTCCTGGCTCTTGCAGTGCTTGCTTGCAGCCTTTCCAGAACTTGCCTCCTATAATGTGGGAAGCGCCTGCCTATGGTTATTGCAGTATACAACTGTCAGCCGCACCAAGCAGCCAGCAGCTTCCCTTGGCACCATCCAACCCTCTGTTGGTTTTCTCAGGGCAGTGACTCCACTGAGACAACCAGCTTCCCCTCAGGTGGGCTCACAGCAATGTTTTTGGCAGTGAGGTATCTCTCTGTGAACAGATTACTCAGAACCCCTACATTAGCTTTCCAGAAACTTTGAAAACTTTGCCTGCCATCCAAAGGCAGGTTTCCAACAAATTCTACCAGTAGAGCACCACAACAACTTCTCTGCTATCTAAGAGTCATGGTTCTGCCTTCTTCAAGAGGGTCTAGATCTCAGGCCCCAGTGAGGCTCCTTCCTTGTATACTCAACTCAGCCCTAAAGGTAGTAGCTGCTTTACATCTGCTATGCCTGGATTCTGTAGTGCTCTCTTCGCTGCTTGCTAGCCCAGCCCTTGCTACTCTAGTCCCTTGCCTTAGCTTTAAATTCTTTATGTTAAACATTCCTTAATCAAATTACTGTGTACTTTCTCTCACCCGATTGGACTCAGACTGATACAGATGTTGTGACCTCCTTACCCTACCTGTAGGACACTGCCTGACATGAATTAGGTACTCCATAAATAAGAAATAGTTCACTGAATGAACAAATAAACATCTTTATAGGGAGAAAGCAGTATGTTTACTACCTAGGACTATCGGAAGGCCAAGAGATAACAAACCAAGTTCCTGCATAGACTGAACAAGAGTCAACATAGCAACAGAAATCAATAAAGCTGAAAAGAGTTCAAGATATATTACATAAGTCTTCCCTAAGGAATTACAGTTTTGACACAGACTTTTTTAAAAATTAAAATTCTTGGGCAGCCCGGGTTGGCTCAGCGGTTTAGCACCACTTTCAGCCCAGGGCATGATCCTGGAGACCCGGGATCGAGTCCCATGTTGGGCTCCCTGCATGGAGCCTGCTTCTCCCTCTGCCTGTGTCTCTGCCTGTGTGTGTGTGTGTGTGTGTGTGTGTGTGGTGTGTGTGTGTGTTTCTCATGAATAAATAAAACCTTTAAAAAAAAGAATTAAAATTATCTAGCAGAAAATGGCTAAACACAAATCTTTTTTTAAGAGATAAAACCTACAGGGAAATTAGCCTCTAACTTATAAACTTCAGAATTTATGAAATTTTTATTATTATTTATTTATTTTAAAAGATTTTATTTATTCATGAGAGACACAAAGAGAGGAAGAGACACAGAAGGAGAAGCAGGCTCCTCAGAGGGAGCCAGATATGAGATTCGATCCCCAGACCCAGAATGATGGTTTGAGCCAAAGGTAGATGCTCAACCATTGAGTCACCCAGGCTTCCCATTACTATGATTTAAATAGCCAAGTTGTCACAGGGACAATCAGACACATTTTTACTTTTAAAAAGACAAATTTCTACTCTGGCATTTTCAGTATCAGATGGTACTTCCCATTACATAATTAATTAAATTTTAAAAACTTCATCTGTTGTGCACAATTTTAAAAACTAAATTTGTTTTTTTAAATACATGTGTACGTGCAGACACACACACATACACACACATACACACACACCAGGTTCTAACCTTTAAAGAGATAAATATCTAATACAAGAGTTCAACAAATTCACTAATAACTCTAACTTGAGACTAAGCAGTGTTAAGTACTACAGCAGTTCAGGGATAAAAGCAACAGAAGTTAGAAATTAGGCCTCTAAAGAGCAAACCAGATTTCGAAAAACATTCAGAGGGATGAAGATGGGAGCACTCAAAATACATGTGAAGATCCAAAAAGTGAAGTTTCAGGCACTTACTCAAAAAATTATTGCTAGAAACCTACTATGTATCAGCACTACCCTAAGAGGTTAGGTTTACTGTAGTGACTGAATCAAATCTTCCCTGAGTTTATAGTAAGTGATGATTAAATTAAGGAGCAGCTAGGTCATAGTATACACTACATACATAATTCTGGGCTGTAATTACTCTTTCTCATCATCACCATCATTTTATGTAAATGGAGAAAATGTCAACATTCAGGATAGATGATCTGAAAATAGCATTTGTGGGAAGTGACAACTGCCAGAACTAAGACAATGGGCAGGTGGAATGGGGAAAGGATGTCAAAGAAAAAAAAAGACGGAGAAGATAATATCTACAGAACTTGGGTGGTGGAGGAAGATGAGACAGAGGGGCCAATCCCCAAATCAGCCCCATAGCAGGATAAGAGGATATAACTTAAGAAATTTCATCAGAAGAGAAAAACGTGCCTAACTGCAAAACACAATGTACTGTGCAAAAACATATAAAGATAAAAGGTACATTTAAAAACAAACCAACTGTTCTCAATAGTTGTACTAAGAAAACAGAAACAAGACATATATAATTTGTCCTATATTTAATTTTTTTTAAATTTTTATTTATTTATGATAGTCACACAGAGAGAGAGAGAGAGAGAGAGGCAGAGACACAGGCAGAGGGAGAAGCAGGCTCCATGCACCGGGAGCCCGACGTGGGATTCAATCCCGGGTCTCCAGGATCGCGCCCTGGGCCAAAGGCAGGCGCCAAACTGCTGCACCACCCAGGGATCCCTAATTTGTCCTATATTTAAGATTGAGAATCATGAACAGCACAAAATTCAGTCATTCCAGATAGGAAACACTGCAGTAAACCAAAATCTTCCAAGGTTGTTTGTGTGGAGATCTGAGTACTTGTAGGAACAAAATTCACAGAACCTAATGATGGACAATATGCCCCTTAGATAATGACATAATTGATATATTTTTTTATTTTTTTAATTTTATTTATTTATTCACAGAGAGAGAGGCAGAGAGACACAGAGAGGCAGGCAGAGGGAGAAGCAGACTCCCTCCCCACAGGAAGCCCGATGTGGGACTAGATCCTGATCCCAGGACTAGGACCACGCCCTGAGTCAAAGCTAAGCCACCCAGGTGTCCCAACATAATTATTATGTTAAAAACTGATTTTTAAATTAAAAGTCAATAGTTTAATTTTAGAGGACAAATAGACTAAACCATAAAGCAGAAATATATGCTTGTTTCCGTGAAGAATAGAACACCAATCGTCACAAGACTTGGAAGATACAAGCACCTCCACTTTTCCTGTCTTAGAAGTTTCCTCTAACTGGGGATCTCTGGGTGACGCAGCGGTTTAGCGCCTGCCTTTGGCCCAGGGCGCGATCCTGGAGACCCGGGATCGAATCCCACATCGGGCTCCCGGTGCATGGAGCCTGCTTCTCCCTCTGCCTGTGTCTCTGCCTCTCTCTCTCTCTCTGTGTGACTACCATAAATAAATAACAATTAAAAAAAAAAAGAAGTTTCCTCTAACTGATCTGCACATGTATCTTTTAACAGAGCATTAGAGGATGACCACAACAGGCCAACTTCCACACTCCAGTCACATTCATTTAGCACTGAATGAAAATACAGTGTTCAGAAGAGCGGTATACGTGTCAAATAATACACTCGTAAGTAGAATTCTTATCTACAGTTTCAGCTGACATAATTGGTTGCTATGGGCTTTGGGAAGAATTTTTAAAAATCTAAAAATTGTTCCTAGACTATCTGTCCCTGAAAGGTCTTGATAACAATTTTTAACTGCACCATGCTGCTGCAGCTTTAAAAACACAAGGGGAAAAACACATTTCAATAGTCTTAACTACAAGTAGACCTGGGTAATCTTTGTTCTCTCACCAACTGTTCAATTCTTAATCTCTAGCAAGATTCTCTGTGCTTCAGGTTTCAGATTAAATGCTGATACAGGTGGTACCATTAAGAGACAAATCAAGAATATGTAAAATCCAGATGGAGGGGTTAAAATCCTCCGGATTCCCCTTCAGTCTAAACCTATAAAATCTACATTTTAATAGCTGATTTTCCAGAGACCAGAAGATTTCTTTTTGCATATGCCCTTGATGGATTTAATGAGAGAAGGAGAGAAAAGCATATGCTTAAATGCCTGGGGGCAACTATAACAAAGGAAGAAATTACAGTTTATTAACACAATTCCAGCACTCATAGCATATTGCTTGCTCTAAATATTCCAGAAAGAACATGCACTATACAATCCAATCTCTGTAACTAATGTGCTTATAGACTTTAAGAGGGTGATATTTACCAGCTAAATATTGGTCAAAATAGTAGCTAACATTTAGACATCTGCTTTAAAGAGAAGCATCTCTTCCACCTGCTTCTACAGGCCACAAAGATACACTCTAGTTAACATATTACTGACAGGATGATGAGAAAGCTCCTGTCAGACGCTGGCCAGCCGGGTGTTTGAGACAAAATGCACAGCCCCAGCTGACTAGTTAAAGAAAGTCTGGTGAGGTACAATTATAGAGGCATATGACAAGACTTCATGCCTGACTGATTTGAGAACCAATGACATGACTTTAAACAGCAATCTTCTCTACCTCTGGTCACAAAACAGCAATAAGTCAACTGATATACTCTTGTAATATCATGATTTATTCCTTTGCTTTGAATACATGAGACTTTGGCATGATGTTCTGCGAGTCTACCAGAGATTCACTTGGGGCTTAAACATCTAGGGCCTGCCTACAGCATGTATAAAATCAGTATTCTTGTTCAGGATTACCAGGAACCCTTCTGTGTAAACTTGGTAATGTATCAACAGAAAAAACACTGAACTGTTTATGTCCCAACTGATTAAACTTAAATACAGAAAAATGTAATAATGGGTCCTAACAAAATGCCATACTTTAGTGGCCATGGGGATGAGATAAATAGGTGATGGGCATTAAGCAGCACACTTGTGATGAGCACCGAGTTGTATGTAAGTGATGAATCACAAAATTCTACACCTGACTGGAGGGTATTATGCTGAGTGAAGTAAGTCAATCGGAGAAGGACAAACAGTGTATGTTCTCATTCCTTTGGGGAATATAAATAATAGTGAAAGGGAATATAAGGGAAGGGAGAAGAAGTGTGTGGGAAATATCAGAAAGGGAGACAGAACATAAAGACTCCTAACTCTGGGAAACGAACTAGGGGTGGTGGAAGGGGAGGAGGGCGGGGGGTGGGGGTGAGTGGGTGATGGGCACTGAGGGGGACACTTGACGGGATGAGCACTGGGTGTTATTCTGTATGTTGGTAAATTGAACATCAATAAAAAATTAGTTTATTAAAAATAAGTAAATAAATAAAAACAAAATTCTACACCTGAAACTAGTATTACACTGTATGTTAACTAACTGGAATTTAAATAAAGATTTGAAAACAAATTTTAAAACACCACACTTTTATATGGACAGAAATTCATAATTTAAAATTTAAAACTTTTTAAATTTAAAAACATACCACTATTCTCCATAGTTATGCTAACATATCTCAAAATTATTTTTTTATTTTAAAGTTTATCTCTATAAATCACAAATTATACAATACCTAAGGAAAGGGACCTTTAAGCAATGTGATTGCTACCAGTGTATCATCACTAAAACAGCCAGGAAGCTATAAGGTTGACTAATATGATTTGAATAAAATATGTGTCGAAGAGTAACTCACACAAAATTCCTAAAACCATAATAAAATTATAAATGTAAAGATACTTTAAGTTGCGTATGTTCTTCTAATAGTTAAAATTTTGACTGTAGATCTAAAACATGAAAAATGGGTAAAATTTCTTGTATTAATACTAAATACAATATAGTCTTCATGATATATAAAATAAGAATGTAAAAAGCTTAAAAGCAAGTCAGTCCATTAACAACTAACTATTCCTTCCTTGGTTAGTTCAGAGATTTCACTAAATTCTTCCTAAAAATAGCTTATTTCTAATTTATGCCATAGTCCTAGTCTTTGACCTTAAATGTTACTATGCATGGAATTTACAGCCGATATATATATGTGTGTGTGTGTATATATGTAGATGTATATACACACACAAGATATATATCTATATCTATACCTGTATCTTGAATTTTGCAAGATAAGATTCAAGTAAAACAGCTTTCCCCACATAAGAAGGGCAAGAAGATCATGAAAGCAAGCTTGAATTATGTTTTTTTTTTATCAGTCCTACCATCCCAGGGAATGAACCAAAAAAAGCTGGTAACTTAGAGGTGACATCACCATCCAGTTTTCATGAATTGCCATAAATAATTGGCAGAAGTTTACCTCAACCAAAGAAATGACTCCCTGAATAACACCAAGCCTTTATTAAAATAATATTATTAAATAATAATAATAATATTACTATTTAACTCAAATAAAGTTACGGGTAGGCATGTTAATTTTTACTCTAAACTGCAGATCTAGTCTATTATAAAATTATAGCTAATAATCATTGAATCATCATTGAATGCTATGCAGATACAATTCTAAGCACATCATATGTATATTATACATGTGTATATGTAAATATATATATTTATATAGCTATAAAGAGATCTCCTTAATATCTACAACAACCCTATGAGATTAAGACTATATTACTCCCATTTTCCCAGTTTACCTGGGAAGAAACTGAGTCAAAGAGAGGTTACCCAGCTCTTAAGAGGTGTTTATAAATTGCAATAAAGAGAACACCAATATTTTACAATAGTCATATACTCAGATTTATTTCAAATGTTTTTGCAAATAGGGAAGCTTATAATTCATTTCCATAGCTCACTCCTGCACTTTATGCAGCTTTCCATGACCACTCTATATAAATTTAGACCTGCCCCTCACCTTTCATCCTGCATACACATTTACTTTATCACTTTTCCCTTGGCACTCACCATCAAAAGACATAACAGCTATTTCATTAATTTCTTTTTTTGTTTCATCAGTTCAATATAAACTCCAAGAGTGTTTGGACTTTGCTTACTGCTGAATCCCTAGTGCCTAGAAAGTGCCTCGCATATAGCAGATTTCATGATAAGAATTAGTTCCTAGGTGTCCAAGACAGTTTATACAATCTTTTTTAATATTCAGGACAATACCCATATAGAAATATTACTTATAATCTTGAAAAAACATGTTTAAAAAATGAGGAAGAGAATGAGGAGAAGAATCGTTTTACTTCAATGGTAAATTAAAAATAGCAGAAAAAAAATATATATAGCACCAAATGACTCAGATTAAATTTCTCAATATCATTTTAAGAAAATGCAAATTATCTGTGTCACTGACTTGTGCTTATTCTCTGATTATACTACACCATTTCTCCATTTCTTACTCCTTTAAATGCATATAATGTGTTTTTCAATACATAAAATATATTATTTCAATCTTTTTGGATAAGTGGGGATATATTATAATTCAAAATCTCAAAATTTCATTTTTTCAAATGTAGAGTAATGGAAATAACCCAAAATTAGAATTATGACACTCAGTTTCACATTACCTCTCTCTCTAATTAGCTATTTGATCCCAGGGTGGCCATTTATCCTGTCTAAAAAATATGCTTCTCATTGTTAAAGACTAAACAGATATCCTAGAGAACTCCTGAAACTGCTGCTAACATTCTAAAACTTCACAGAATGAGGTTTTCATTTCTACTATGGGAGAACAAAAAAATATATATATTATCTTATTCTTATCGATAACCAAATTTGTAAGGAAGCAAATTCATGCAACATTACACTTTTAATAAATACCTTGTATATTACTAAAAACTGTTTGTTTATATTAAAACTTTTAAGTCAAAAATATTAAAATTTTAATGCTTACAATAGAAAAAAGTTAGGAAAACTAGCAAAATACTTTTGAATATTTTTCTATAACCCAAGAAAACTCCTATTCTCATTGCCTTTACTACAGTAATGAAGACCTTCTAAAAGAATATTTCAATGAGTAGCATAAAACCTGTGATTTAAAAAAAGAATGCTACTTTGACTTTTAAGTTATTATCAGCCTGAAGAGCTCCTCCAAATCAGAACTATTATAGAAGCTACTCCCAAACCACTACTTGGCAACAAAGATGAATCTACCTATTACCAGGTTAGGATAGCAGCTATTATTATGGCCCCTTGATTTCTTTCAAGTAGCTCCAATGGAAAAAGCCACAAGTGAATAATAAAGATCTCATAATAGCTCTTAAGAATTCTTTATATGGTAGAAGGCACTAAAATGAACTCTGGAGAGTTAAAAAGAAAAAAAAAAACTCTCATCTCCTGATAAGAAAAAATAATTAACCTGACTTAATGCATCTGAGAAGGCCTTCTATAAATCAGACTTTTGTACTTCAAGAGCCAGATTAAAACCATATATCAAAAAAGTATGTAGATATTGTCTCATAAGTACACATAGAACATTTCTAAGTCTGCAGAGGTTCATAGGTCTTTTTGTGAAATGCTCAATACATTCTACTTAAAAGGAGAAGTGTGAAGTACTTACAGTGCTTAATTTGCTAGAGGTAATAATGATGCGCCTCTCATGTAACATGCTGGCATACAGTTGCAGCATATTATTCACATCCACAGCAACAAAATATTCTGTAAGATTTCTCTGTACAAGTGAAAAGTAAATGTGTAAGTTAGAGCTCATGGTGATTATGAAGGAAAATATTTTATACATTTACCAACAAGTCTTAAAGTTCAAAGGATGCTATTATTAAAAATATTCATTAAAATAATTAAATGTAATACTATTCTGCTGCCACATGAAGCACATAACACTCTATTATTATTTGAAACATAATCCTACCCCAGGAACATGTTTCATGGAGGATAATCAGAGAATCACACATTTTCCACTGTCCCTCCCCAAGTATTTATAAACTGTTTTCTTGGGCCCCAACTATAGCCCTGCTGAATTGTAATCTTCAGAGTATGGCTCCAAGTATCTGTTTTTAAAAATAATGTATTACTGATATATATATATATATCATACATACATACATATATCAGTAATATATTTATACACACACACACATACACTGAACTTTGAGAACAGCTGTTCCAAAAATTACATTTGAGTCTTTTTATGTTTGCCGATCATTCAGTCAGGAACATTACTGTCTGACAGTATGTACTATGTACAAGGCACCCAAAGGATGAGATGAATTTATAAAGCAGATCCTTGTCCTTTATTAAGGAAAATCCCTTGTTTATATCAGATGTCAGATCTAATCTATGCTCCTATAACCAAATAAATTTTGGTGGTAGGCTAATTAACTTCCTTGATTTAACATTGTCTTATTTTCCCCACATAAGAACAAAATTGGGATAAGCTACATAACTTGGACTTTTAGAACTTCTCCTTAACTTATTTTTAACTTTCTGTACTCAAACTCAAGCAAACCAGAAAATTATAAAATAATAAGGAGATTGAATAAGATGTAATAATAAACTAAAAAGTGTAATATCAAGTAGACTATGACCTAGGAGGTGAAAACTTTTAGTTGGGCAAGAAAACAAGAAATCCAATCGTTTCTTTGATTTCCAGAAGGGAGAAATTTTACCAGGACAAACGTAACAGCAGGACACAGAACCTGCAATATCAGTGAATGATGTTGAATTTAGTAGGGAGAAACTGATTTGCTGTTTTCTGTATCTGAAGTCTACCTCACTTTCCAATTCAACTCTTCATATCTAAGATTAATGGCATTCAACCTTAGTATTTTCCCTGCAATTTCAAAGAAAAATAATTTCTAGATCGAAAAATATTTCTCAACACAGAATGCTGTGCTGATAGTCTATTTCAGGCCAACATTAAAAACTGCTTCATCTACTCTTTTCATAGGAGTTATCTGGACTCATCTGTACTAAAAATACCACTGACAGCCTTGGTTTAATATTGGAAAACTTACAATTGTTTCCCCAGGCTTCATTCACTCATAACACATGTACTTTTGGAAATTAAAGACTTAGTAAGTTTGAAAACATTCTGAAAGAACATTAGAGTTCTGAAAAAATAATAAGTATTTCTAGAAATTTAGGATTGATGTTTCTTATAGAAATTTCCTATTGATGTTTCTTTCACTTTTTATTGAATTATTTTTACTAATTCATTGTATCTTTACAAGGGAAGTTGAAATAGATTGCATAAGAGAAAATTTCCTTTTTTACACAGCAACCAAAAGCCTATTTATCACTTTCACTTTCCATGTAAATTTTTCTACAGAATATTAACTTATAATACTGATTAAAACACTGAAACTATTTCTAGCATGGCTACAATTAGGACTCTAAATAAAATGCAAACTTTAGAAATTTTTATAATTTCTTATAGTACCCCTCAAGCCCTACAAAATATATATCACTTCAATTAAAATCAAGAAATCAAGTACAGGACATTAAGATTTTCACAGAATTATATAAGTAATCTAAAATGCTACAGTCAGTTCACTAAAGTAACTAAGTATGTGAAAATATTTCCCATTGCCAGTATTCATCCCCCCACCAAGTAGAGTCCATCTGAGATATTTCCTCTAACTTATCTAGGAGAACTCAGGACCTAATATATCATATATATATATATATATATATATATGATACATATATATATATGTATATCATATATGCATATAAATATCTATGATCCTACTGAACAACTTCAAGTGGTAGAAACAGTTTTTCTCATGCAATTTTCCTTACCTACAACCAGACATTAAGAAGGAAGTAAAGTAGGAGACACATCAAAAAGAAAAAGAGATAACACCATTACTCCTATTTCGTATTTCTAACAAAACAGATAATTAAAATGTATTCTATTTCTCTAAACAGAAATCTTCAGACACTGAGACCAAAATAAATAAAATTCATAATATGAGTAGCATAAAAAAAATATAGAAAACAGAAACTTACACTCTCAGGAATTGTTGGGAGTCCAGTAACATCTGGAGCAATGAAGTAGGAATGCTAACAAAAAGAAATAAATCACATAAGAAAAGCAGAATGAAAATTTGGTCATATTACATATAATTTAAGAAAAAAATATGAAAAGATATATCAATTAAATTAATAAGTACCAAGGATTAACATTCAGGATTTGTGGAATTTGAGAGATTCTTAAATAAGACAGCAGGTTTATATATGGAACAATAACTTTCACATACAAACACAGTTAAGTGTTAGTTAAAAATATTTAATTTTAAAACTGAAATAAGAATCCTGGAAAATAATTATTAAGACAAAAAAGTATATTACTGAAAGGTATGTATGTACATACGAACACATTGAGGGATACTGGTATATAATGAAGTTTGCTTTCCCAAGAATATCTCAAGATCTATTAAGATTCCTCAGTTTCTAGGGTAAGTCACAACAAAGTTCTCTGGTACATATCAGCTACTATATTATTTAGAAAGCAGAAATAGGCCATAATTTTTAAATATTTAAAAGTTTTTTAAAAACATGATCTCAAAAGTTGACTCTCATACACCCACTAAACAAACAGTAATTAGCTCCTATAACATTCAAAGCAACACAACAGTTCATAGATCTATTTATATAAAAAGCATATTGTGTATGTCTTCGTGTTCCCCTATAATGTTCCCAAATTTTACCACCCAGAATCAGCACAACTAAATCACCAGAATTGTTTTATTTTCTGTTCATATTAATCTCCAAAATTATTTTACTATCTTAATCACATAAGGACATATTTAATACTGTCATAATTAAAGACCGGAAAAGAAACATTCTAGCCAATATTGGGCACACCTAACTAGTCAGAACAGGCTAGTTAGCACAGTCATAATGCATAATTTTCCAGGGTAGAAAAACAATATGAGATAAATCACAAGGTCTCTTGAGACCTTGTGACAAAAAAATGTGACAGAAATCTCTTGCTGTGAAGCACTTTCACATTACTACTACTGACAATGAAGAAATATGCATAGATTTGGTCTCTATTAACTGCTTTATTTGGAGGGGTTTTTTAATAGTACTGTATTTCATAAAACTATGCTCTAAAAGATAGTATAAACAGAAAATATACTCTGAATGATTAATTTTCTTAAAAGAGTCAAATTAGCCATTTCCTAAAGGACTGGAGTGAATCTGAAAAACACAGTGAAAGAAGTAATTATTTTCTCAATTTAATAGTGATTTTTAGAAGCCAATGTCCTTTTAACTCACCGGTACTAGGAAGGGCTGATCTTTCAGAACTTGCTCACTGGCAATATATATCTCTTGGTTCTTATAATATATGAGAGAAAAAATGAATATTTTACTTTCATGGGGGAAGTTTACAGAATTTGCTGTGTATCTGAAACAAACCCATGTAGCCACATTATTCACTGAAAGTACCATTAATTATAAATGCTATGTTAAATGCTGTTTTGCCAATTTTATGCTAGAAAAATCTCAAAGAAAGTATTTTCATTCTCAACAGAGAGTAGAAAATGCTGTGGATATTAATAATTTTGAAATAGAATTTCAAAATAAACATTTACATTAAATACTAACTTTTTATGCAATCTCTGTGATATTCTTGTGGTTGCAATGTCAAGCCTTGAAAAATTCATGTGTTACAGCATTCGTGAAATATGAAATTATAAGGAAGTATAGTAACTTCCCAAGGCTTCTTACATTTTTCTATCACAAACTGTGCAAACAAAATTTTCTTTCTACTTTATGGAAGAACAAAAATTCCCAGGACAATCAATCTTAACTGGGCATCATAAAACTAAAACCTCTACGAGAAGCTGAAGACAAGTGCTTTTAATTCCAGCTCTGCCACTCATGAACAGCACAGCACTGGGCTCAGCACTATAGTAAACCGCTGTTGAATCCAATGAAATTACTAAATGGACTTTAGTTGAATCTAAGACAATATTTTATCCATCAGCTGAATCTGCCAATTCTTTAGATACTGTTTTGAGAAAAGGAATACAAAATTTGAAAGCTACCATAGTTATTGACTCAAAAGCTTATAAGAAGGCTTAAATTATAGAAATAACTGTCATACATGGAATAGAACACACTCAAATTCACTAAACAAGATTATTTCAGCTACAGTACAAAATATCTTCTCCATATGATAAAACTTCAATTCACTAACAACTGATATTAGGATAGCTTTTCATGGTATATCTAGATATATCATTTCATGTAATTCCCCAAACAACTTTCTCAAAAATAGACTCACTCAATTTCTCAAATGAAGAAAAAGAATCATCAAAAGATACTAACTTTTTGGCTTAACATCACACACTTAGTGACTGTGACTTAAACCAGTATTCCCTATTCTTAGATATTAAGAGGTCTAATACTTTTTTTATTTACAATCCTTACTAATAAAGATGAATTGTTTCAATAGCCAGCATTTTAAAAAAATATCTTATTCATTTGAGAGACAGAGAAAAGCATGAGTAGAAGGGAGGGGCAGAGGGCGAGGGAGGAGACTCCCCACTGAGCAGAGAGCCCAACATGGGGCTCGATCCCAGGACCCTGGCATCATTACCTGAGCCAAAGACAGATGCTTATCCATCTGAGCCACTCGGGTGCCCCCTCAATAGCCAGTATTTTTGAACAGTATTTTTGTAAGATATTTATTTACTCCAGAACAAATGATACTCCAATTTAAAGCCAGCATGCATTTTTTACATCTCTCATTAATGCTCTACAATAGCTACCTCTATTATTTTAGCACGTATATTTCCTTCACCTTTTAACAAAGTGTTAGAATCATTTTATAAATACAACTCCTTCAAAGAATGACATTTATTTTTGATAATCCAGAGCCTTTCTTTGTTCTTGATATTTTCCCTTGGCCTATTTCATTCCCACTAATCGTAAACCTTGCACTTCTTTGGCTTCAATGACCTACAAATCTGAGTTTCTCCTTAACTGTTCCTTCCTCTAATTCTTTCATACAATCTGCTTTTTTCTTCTATACAATCCATTTGGACAATGAGATGTTGGCCTCTGCTTTACTCTCTCTGTATTCCTTTAAATAGCTCAAGTATTCCTACAATTATTTCTGCTGATGACTACTACATCTGCGTTAAAAATTCTAGGTTATCCTTAGCTTTCCAGTCTACAATCTCCAAATGACTACTAAATATTTCCTCTTTGGTAGTGTGCAACAAAAGAGGGTGTAGACATAAAGGTGCGGAGATCACAGGGAAAAAGAATACGCTGTTAACCATACAGGAAAGTTTCACAAAGGTGGGAAGTGAGCTAGTTCTAGACTACAGATGGATATTCTACAAAGAGGCTTTAGTAAAAAAGTAAGGTGTACAAGTGAAAAAGCACAATGTTCATTCAAGAAGACGAACAGAACAATGTGACCAGAGTAGGAAATCAATTTAGGAAGAAAAAAAAAAGTGAAACAAAAATGAAAAGGTAGACTGAGGCTAACTAGTGTGTGTTCATGAAAGCCTGGTGGAAAGTTTGGACAAAATCTATAGAAAATGGGAGCTTTTAGGTTTCAGCAAGAAACTTTATATAGTTTAAGGAAGTTTAATCTGACAGGCTTTTATAGAAAGGACTAGAAAGAGAAACTCTAGAGTAAGAACTATTTAAAGTGCTAAGCATCTGAACTAGGTTGCTGACAGAGAAAAAAAGAATAAAGTCAGAGAATGCTATTATTGAGTAAAACTGCAGGAAAAATTACGCAAAAAGAAAGTTATTACCAAAGAATATAATGAAACTAATAATTTCTTTGTTGTGCAAAAAAGTAAAGACCTATGAATACGATTACATATACTTCAATTTACTTTTTCTTTCAATTTCTCTTACATCATCCTATACATTTTCTTTCTTATGAGTGGCACCGTTTATCATTCTGTTGGAAGAACTAAAATGAATATAAATAAATGCTAACATTTCATTTGGTATACTGAATATTAATGAAAATATCCACATTTGTGATCATTAACTTTGAATATTTACAAAATCTCCCAAAATACTAGTGTGCTTAGTGAAGTTTCAGTGGTAAATAATCTATACCACAACAGGCTTGTTTGATAAATATCAATCATATTTTCATTGGTTGGTGTTTATACTTGAAGATTGATTGCAGAATGGGGAAAGAAGAAGAAACTTTGTACGCAGAATTTTTATCATATGATTAGTTATATGCTATACCCTCAATTCTTTTTTTATATACTGTTTTCATTTTATGAGAAGTATTGTGTGTGTGTGCGCACACATGTGTATGTGTATTTCCTTATTATGGATAGATTTCACCTGAAAGTCAGTGTTCCTCGTAAAATATTCTCACAGGTGTGGCTACTTCTAGCATATAATAAAAAAAAAATCTGTGATTTAAGAACTCCAAAAATTCACATCTACTATATGTTATGATAGTTAAAGCATGGCAAAAAGTTCCAATATCATGTAGTGCTGTTATTACTGGCACTAAAGCTTCCCTGGTAGAAGAATCTCTTGATGGTGCATGTGTTCTTAAATGAGAATGTTCTATGACTAAAAAAATCAATTAATAGCTAATACTTACCACACTCAAACTGACAGGAGTGTTTGCCTTTGGTACTGGGTGGCTATAGAGCGATTTGAGAGTTTCATTCAAATCATCTTCCTAGAGTAAAATTAAAAAGTACATTTTATAAATGAATTAGATACAGAGCAATATAATTAAAACTACCTGATAAATCATGCACTGTGCCTTTTGATATTAGACATGTTTCACACAACTGCTTACCACAAGCACATTTCAAAAAACTGAAATAGAAATATTGAAATTTAATAAGTATGGAAAAGATAATCAAATATTTTTATTACTTTATTACTTTACCAGAAAGTAAAATAGCAGTGTTTCTATTTAATATAAATCTATATTTGGCAAAACTATTATTATAAAATACACCGATGCTATCTACAGAGAAAATCACCTAAATCATTAAATCCAAGAGCAATGGGATTGAATAAAAATAACAATACTTTTTATCAGATCACTGAATGCTTCCATTTTCCATTTTAATTTTAAAATCTTAAACCTCATTTTTAAGGGATACAATTTAGTATGATCATTGTACTACGATACAATGTACAGGTTATTCTAAATAGCTCTTTTCTAAACAGCTACCAGCACACATGTGTATGTGTATTTCCTTATTATGGATAGATTTCACCTGAAAGTCAGTGTTCCTCGTAAAATATTC
Source organism: Canis lupus baileyi (assembly GCF_048164855.1). NCBI lineage: Eukaryota > Metazoa > Chordata > Mammalia > Carnivora > Canidae > Canis > Canis lupus. The sequence continues at coordinate 76,338,252 of NC_132843.1, forward strand.
TCACAGATGTGGCTAATAATAAATGGCATTAAGTAAAATATATAACACATTTACTTCCTAGGATATGTATAATAATAATGTACCTTGATAAGCACACTCACTTTTTCTGAATTATACATATAAACCCAGTTATAAATATATGAAGGTTGCTTTTTATATATATAATTTTTATTCTTTCTTAAAATATTTAGGTGGGGACAATATACCAAAGGAAATGGAAATTGCTCAAAAAAGGTAAATTTTAATTGTAAGGAACTTGGATATGAGACACATAACTTCTCACAATTTGTCTTTTACCTAAGAAAATTTCGTAACTCCAATTTCTATAAGAGTTTATACAGTGTGCATTCAAAACTGCCTACTTAGAATGTTCTTTAGAATGACTTAAAAGAAAAGACCATATTTAACACTAAGAGTTTCTAAAAGTAAAGTATTCAAAATTTGGATGACTATTAGAATTAATGCTGGTTCCACATGTATTGTATACTTGCAAAAACAAAAAACAAGAAATAATCACCAAGTAGAATTCTGGTTTTGAATTTCCATTGTTATAATTAAATATTTTTATTTCCAGTTATTTTCCTAGGAAAATGACTGAATGCATAGCTTCAACATAAAATTGTTCAAATGTAAAATGACCTTCTAATGAATATCTCACAGAATTAAGTACATCAAGTGTATCAGGGGAAATATTTACACACATCCACAAAAAATACCTGAACTTTTGACAAGTACCAAAACTTTGCTATTCTAATAATAAAATTTGATTGCCAGATTAGATTGCTCACTAGAAGTGTAAAAGGAGTATCTTAATTCATTAATGATACATTTAAATTCTATTAAATAAGAAGTATCTATAGTAGTATCTGTGCTGAATTTAGGGTTTTGTTTTTTTAAAGATATTTACTTTGAATCTCAAAAGATGATTGTCCTATCAGTAATCATGAGTGAATGACTTATAATCTTGAAAGATAACTATGTAGACTTATGTTCTGGAAAATTTGAGTAGTTCAAAATTATTGGACAATACATTATGTGTAACAAAAAAGAAGTAGATGAGCTAGGAAAGAATATCATAAACCAGATCATGGAGCTTCTTATACATCAGGCTACATACAAGTTTAGATTTTATTCTAAGAGAAAAAGGAAGCTATGAGAAGACTATAAGCTGTGGAATGATATAATCAGTGTTCAGGAAGGAAGAACATTCTTAAAGATCAAAATACAGTGGCACTTAGAGCTATCAGTGTGTATGAAATGCCAATAAATGTGTAGAAAGAAGAGAAACTAAGAATATAAAATAAGAACATCCAAGTTTTAGGTGTAGATAGGAGAAAAAAGTCACAGAAAGGCTTAGAGTATAGCTAGAAACAAAGGAAAAAAAATTTTAGGCCAACCCAGAAAAATACAACCTCAAGAGTAATAAAATATCAAATGAGAATTTATTTTTTTTAAAAATTATTTATTTATTTATTTATTTATTTATTTTATTTTATTTTTTTTATTTATGAATGAGATAGAGAGCACATGAAAGCAGGTAGAGGGGTAGGGGAGAAGAGAGGACAGGAGGGAAAGGGAGGAGGGGAGAGAATTTCAAGCAGACACCTCACTATGCATGGAACCCAACACAGAGCTCAATACCATGAGCTTGAGATCATGACCTGAACAGAAACTGAGAGTCAACACTTAACCAACTGAGCCACCCAGGTATACATCAACTTAGTATTTAAACAGATAAGAAAAGGATGGAAAATATATCCTGATGTTAAAAATCAGAAAACAATAATAGGCAATAGTTAAAACTTTTTAAAAAACTTTTCTTTGGTGCAGCCCCGTTGGCTCAGCGGTTTAGCACCACCTTCAGCCCAGGGGTGATCCTAGAGACCCGGGATCGAGTCCCACGTCGGGCTCCCTACATGGAGCCTGCTTCTCCCTCTGCCTGTGTCTCTGCCTCTCTCTCTCTCTCTGTCTCTCTCTCTCATGAATAAATAAATATTTTTTTAAAAAAACTTTTATTTGAATTAAATTACACCAAATGGTACAGCTCATATCTTAGTAAATTAGTTCTTGCTCCAAACATCAAAGAATGACTAAGGGGATAATTTACAAATATCATCCTACAGAAGTTGATTAATTCAAAAGCACACTTGAGCATTCTCATTTTCATTTTTAAGAAAAAAAGATAAGACCTAAATGTAAGAGCTAAAACTAAAATTCTTAGAAAAAAACGTATAGGGAAAGCACCATGACATTGAATTTGTAATTTCTTGACATGACACTGAAAGCACAAGCATCAAAAGAAAAAATGCATAATTGGACTTCATGAAAATTAAAAACTTTCATGAATCAAAGGACACAATCAACAAAGTAAAAAGGCAACCCATGGAATGGAAGAAAATATCTACAAATCATGTATCTACTAAGGGATTAATATCTGAATACATAAAGAGCTCCTACTACTCAATAACAACAACAAAACATGCTTAAAAATGGGCAAAGACCTTGAGCAGACTTTTTTCCAATGAAGAAAATTAAATGACCAATGAGTACATGAAAATACATCACAAATCATTAAAGAAATGCAAATCAAAACCACAATGATATACCACTTCACACCCATTAGAATGGCTTTATAAAAACAAAACAAGGAGACATTTCAACAGGGCAGCATAAGATTCTGAATTCACCTCCTCCTATGGATACAGCAAATCCACAGCTACATATGCAATAATTCCCTCAGAAAAATACCTGAAAACTAGCCGAATAGCTCCTCCACAACAAAGGATAAAAGAACCACACTGAGAAATGTAGAAGATGCAGAGACATGATCTCATCCAAAACCCCATCTAATATGTGGTGACCCACAAGTGGGAGGGATCTCAAGCAGTTTCTCTCTGAGAAATAAGGGACTTATGGCACATATCAGGCACCTCAAGCCTTCAGACCTACATGAAAGAGATGAGCTCCCAAAATGTCTGGCTTTGAAAACCAACAGGGCTTATATCTAGGAGAACAAAGAGTTGTAGGGAATGGAGATTCTACTCTTAAAGAACTTAGGCACAGACTCCCTTGCCTCAGGACCAAGCACAAAAGCAGCAGTATGTAAAGTACCTAGACCAACATGAAAAAGATTCATTTGCTAATCTTAAAGCATCTGCCAGAGGAGGAGGAGCTTATTCAAACTCTCTCTGGGACAGAGAGGCACTTGTGGGTGTCACTTCTTCTCCCTCTACCTTTCTAGTGCCAACAGGCACTCCTGCCTCTATACCACCCTTGCAGCCCCATCAGAGGCAGTGGAAAAGCACAGCCTACATAGGGAATGCCGCTTGAGCACTTGGCTCTGGTGGCCATGGAAAATTATGTTTTCTGGGCCCCACAGGTCTGAAATAATAGAAGAGACAGTTCTTGACAGGATACTACCCTCAGGGCACTGCAGAAACAGCAGAAGGAAACACACTACCGAGTCTTCCTATTTACTTACACTGGAGCTTCAACTGAGGGGCACACTGCAGAACTACCACACATCTAGAGGCTATTGAAGTACACTCAGTGAACACAGACCAGGGGATATCATTTTTGCACTCTCCCCTGGCCTTGCAGTAGCTCACTGGTACCTCCTAGAAAGTTCATACACTTGTATGAAGCCACACTTTTTGCCATCGTCACCAAAAGTACTCCTCCAGATTGACTGGAATGAAGACCAGCAGTCTTTCTGACTGCTGTCCTGCAAAACTATACACTTACATACCTTTAAAAAGCTGCTGCCTTAGGGTTTAGCTTCTAAGCAACCTAAATAGATCCCTACCTCTGGAACATTTAGAGGACAGAGCACTATCTCAACAGCTATTAATAATAAATCAAGCTCCTTAGACAATCACAAAGGTTCAAGAGATAACCAAGAGCTAGGGCAAGGTTAAATGATAGGGTCATCTACACAAGGTCATTCTTTAAAGAATGAGAGAGAGAGCTGTTTCGTCTAATGCACCGAAACTAACATAGAAAGCCAACCAAAATGAGGCAACAGGACTATATTCCAAATGAAAGAATAAGACAAGATTCCAGGAAAAAAAAAAAAAAAACCTACAAGAAGTAGAGGTAAGTAATTGATCTGATAAAGAATTCAAAGTAATGGTCATAAAGATAGTCACTGAAATTGGTAGAAGACTGGATAAATACAATGAGAATTTCAAAAAGAGAGAAAATATAAGAAAGTACCAAATAGAAGCCACAGAACAATAACTAAACTAAAAAATACACTGGAAGGGTTCAACAGCAGACCAGAATCAGTGATCTGGAAGACAGGGCAGTGGAACTCACCCAAACAAATCAGTAAAACAAAAAAATAATTTTAAAAAGTGAAGATAGTTTAACGGATCTGTGGACAATATCAAGCAGAATAACATCCATATTATAGAGGTCCAAGAAAGACAAAAGGGGACAGAAAACTTATTTGAAAAAAATAACAGCTGAAAATGTCCCTAATCTGAGAAAGAAAACAGATATCGAGACCCAGGAAGCCCAGAGACTTCCAAACAAGATGAACCTAAAGAGACACATGCCAAAAAAAATAATTAAAACATCAAAACTTGGAGAATCTGAAAAGCAGCAAGAGAAAAACAACTTGTTACAAAGGAACCCCCATAATGCTATCAGCAGATTTCTCAGCAGAAACTTTGCAGGCCAGAAGAGAATGGCATGACACACTCAAAATACTGAGGAAAAACAAACTTCCAACCAAGAATACTTTACCTGGCAAGGTTATCACTCAAAATTGAAATAGAGGTAAAGAGCTTTCCAGCCAAATAAAAGCTAAAGGAATTTATCACCACTAAACTGCCCTACTAAAAATGTTGAAGAGATTTCTCGAAGCTGAAAAGAAAGGGTAATAATTATTAAGAAAATATATGAGAATAAAAATCCCATTGGTAAATACATGGTAAAGGTAGTAGATTAAAGACTTATAAAGCTAGTATGAAGGTTAAATGGCAACAAAAGTGAAAATAACTATAGAGACAATAATTACTTAAGGGATATACAAGGTAAAAAGATTTAAATTTGACATCAAAAACAAAATGATGGGTGCCTGGGTGGCTTAGTTGGTTAAGTGTGTGACTCTTGATTTTGGCTCAGGTCATAATCTCAGGGTAATGAAATCAAGCCCTGCATCAGGGCTCCATGTACACCGGAGCCTGCTTACAATTCTCTCTCTCTCTCTCTGCCCCTTCCCTAGCTCCCATGTGTGCACTCTCTCTCTCACTAAAAAAGTAAAAATAAAACATGTTTTTATGGGGAAGCGGGTCAAAATGTAGTTTTAAAATGCATTCAAATTTAAGTTGCAATCAATTTAAAATACACTATTACATATATAAGCTATTATATGTAAGCCTCATGGTAACCACAAAGCAAAACTCTCTAATAGATTCACAAAGGAAAATGAAAAAAGAATCGAAGTATACAGCTATACAAATCTACCAAACCAAGAAGAAAGCGAGAGAAGACTGAAACAGAGAAGAACTACAAAATAACCAGAAAATAAACAAAACGGCAATAAGTACATAGTAGATATAATTACTTTAAATGTAAATGGTCTAAATTCTCCAGTCAAGAAATACAAAGTAGCTAAATAATTTTTTTAAAGGCCATCTATATGCTGTCTACAAGAAACTCATATCCTATGCAAGAACACAGAGACTGGAAGTGAAGGAACAGAAAAAGATATTTCATGCAAAAGGAAACCAAAAGAAAGTGTGGCAGCTATACTTGTATCAGACAAAATAAGCTTTGAAACAAAGAACATAATAAAAAACGAAGATGGGCATTACATAATGACTAAGGTGTCAATCCAGCAAGAAGATATAACATTTGTAAAGGGAGAAATTGACAGGAATAATAACAGGAGACATTAATACCCCAGTTACATAAAAGAATAGATCATCCAAACAGGAGATCAATAAGGAAACACTGGCCTTAAGAGGCACATTACACCAGATAGACTATCATATAAAGAACATTTCATCCCCAAAACAGCAAAAGACATATTTTTTCAAATGTACATGAAACAATCTCCAGGATATATCATCTGTTAGTCTATAAACAAGTTTCAATACATTCAAGAAAATGGAAATCACATCAAATATCTTTTCCATCCAAAATGGTATGAAACTCGATGTCAATTACAAGAAAACTGGAAAAATTACAAATATATGGAGATTAAACAACATACTACTGAATGACCAATGACTCAATGAAGAAATCAAGAAATTAAAAAATACTTTGGGACACATGAAAATATAACACACCAAAATAGTTCTAAATTTTATAGATATATAAACCTACCACATGAAAAATGAAAAATATCAAGTACACAAACTAACTTTGTACGTAAAAAAAAAATTTTAAAGCCTAAAAAAGAAAAATGAAGCCCTAATTTAGTAGAAGGGAGGAAATAATAAACATCAGAGCACAAATAAATTAAAAATGGGATAAAAATGCAATAGAAGGGATCCCTGGGTGGCGCAGCGGTTTAGCACCTGCCTTTGGCCCAGGGCGCGATCCTGGAGACCCGGGATCAAATCCCACGTCAGGCTCCCGGTGCATGGAGCCTGCTTCTCCCTCTGCCTATGTCTCTGCCTCTCTCTCTCTCTCTCTCTCTCTCTGTGACTATCATAAAAAAAAATGTAATAGAAAAGATCACTGAAATTAAGAGTTGGTTCTTTAAAAATAGAAACAAAAAAATGACAAACTTTTAGTTAGATACACAAGGATAAAAAGAAAGAGTTCTCAAATAAATAAAATCAAAAATAAAAGACACAACTGACACCAAAGGTATATATAAATTATCATAAGAGACTACCATAAATAATTTTATGTTAACAAATTCAACAACTTAGAACAAATGGATAAATTCCTATAGATTTATAGTATTTTGAGACTGATCATGAAGAAATAGAAAATCTAAATAGGCTAATTACTAATAAGGTGACTGAACCAGTAATCAAAAATCTCCCAAAAAACAAAAGCCCAAGACTAGATGGTTGCACATGTGAATTCTATCAAACATTCAAAGAGGATTTAATATCAATCCTCCTTGAATTCTCTAAATAACTGAAAAGGTGGGAATGCTCCCAAACTAATTTTATGAGGTTAACATTACCCCCATACCAACACCAGGCAAAAATCACAAAATTACAAGCCAATATCCCTGATAAACAGAGATGCAAAAATCCACAACAAAATATAAGCAAATCAAATTCAACAGTTCATTAAAAGGACTCTCCACCATAATCAATGGGACTTATTCTAGGGAATGCAAAGATGATTTAATATCTGCAAATCAATCAATGTGATATACCACATTGACAAAATAAAAGATAAAAATCATATGATCATCTCCATAGATGCAGAAAAAGCATCTGACAAAATTCAACATCCATTTATAACTAAAACTATCAGCAAAGTGGGTATAGACAGAATGTACCTCAAAATAATGAAGGCCATATACGACAAGTCCACAGTTAATATCATATTCAACAATAAAGCTGATCAGGACTAAGACAAGTATGTCCATTCTCACCACTTTTACTCAAAATAGTATTCAAAGCCCTAGCCAGAATAAGTAGACAGGAAAAAAATAAGAGGCATCCAAGTTGGAAAGGAATAAGTAAACTGTCACTAATGTAAATGACATGATCTTATATATAGAGAGAAAACCCCAAAGATTCCACAAAAAACAAAACACCAAACCTGTTAGAACTGATAAATTCAGCTAGTTTCAGGATACAAAATCAAGATGCAAAAATCTGTTGTGTTTCTTATATAATGAACTATCAGAGAAATCAAGAAAACAATCCTATTTACAACCGTATCAAAAAGAATAAAATAGCTAGGAAAAAATACCTAGGTATATATTAAAAACTATTAGATAATGATGAAAGAAATTGAAGAAGATACAATAAGTGGACAGATAATCTGGTCTTGTAGATTAAGAGACCACTGTTAAAATATCCGTTTTATTCCAAGCAATCTACAGATTCAATATAATCCCTATCAAAGTTCTAATGTCATTCTTCACAGAATTAGAACAAACAATTCTAAAATGTATACGGAACACAAGAGATGCTATGTACCCAAAAGAATCTTGAAAAAGAACAACAAAGCTAACAGTATCATGCTCACAATTTCAAACTATATTACCATGATATAGTAACAATAACAGTAACAGTATGCTACTGGCACAAAAACAGTGACACAAAAATTGATGGAATAGAACAGAGAACCCAAACATACATGGTCAATTAATTTATGACAAACGAAGCAAGAATATGGTTTATCCTTTATGGACAATCTCTTTAATAAATGGTGTTGGGAAAACTAGACAGTCATAGGCAAAAGAATGAAACTAAACCTCTATCTTATACTATACACAAAAGTTAAGTCAAAATGGGTTAAAGAGGGGATCCCTGGGTGGCCAGCGGTTTAGTGCCTGCCTTTGGCTCACGGCGTGATTCTGGAGTCCTGGGATCGAGTCCCACATCAGGCTCCCTGCTTCTCCTTCTGCTTGTGTCTCTGCCTCTCTCTCTCTCTGTGTTTCTCATGAATAAATAAAATCTTTAAAAAATTAAATGTAACTGGAGGGTATTATGCTGAGTGAAGTAAGTCAGTCGGAGAAGGACAAACATTATATGTTCTCATTCATTTGGGGAATATAAATAATAGTGAAAGGGAATATAAGGGAAGGGAGAAGAAATGTGTGGGAAATATCAGAAAGGGAGACAGAACGTAAAGACTACTAACTCTGGGAAACGAACTAGGGGTGGTAGAAGGGGAGGAGGGCGGGGGGTGGGAGTGAATGGGTGACGGGCACTGGGGGTTATTCTGTATGTTAGTAAATTGAACACCAATAAAAAATTTAAAAAAAATTAAATGTAAGAGCAGAAACTATAAAACTCCTAAAAGAAAACATTCAGTAAGCTCTTTGACACTGGCCTTAGAGATACTTTTTGAATCTGACTTCAGAGTCAAGGGCAACCAAAAAAAAAAAAAAAAAAAAAAAGAAAAGAAAAGAAAGGAAGAGAGAAAGAGAAAATGAGACTATATGAAACTAAAAAGCATAGCAAAGAAAACTATCAACAAAATTAAAAGGTAATATACTGCATAGAAGATACCTGCAAACCATGTAGCCAATAAGGGTTTAATATCCAAAATACATAAAGAACTCATACAACTCAATAACAAACAAAAAAAATGATTTAAAAATGGGCTGAAGATCTGAATAGACATTTTTCCAAAGAACAAAGACAGATCACCATTAAACACATGAGAAGATTCTCAACACCACTAATCATCAGGAAAACACAAAACAAAAGCACAATGAGTTATCACCTCACACCTGTCATAATGGTTATAACAAAAAGGTTAAGAAGTAACAAGTATAGGCAAGGATGTGGAAAAAAGATGTGTACCCTTGTACACTACTGCTAGAAGTGCAAACTGGTGCAGCCTCTATGGAAGAGTTTGGAGGTTCCTCAAAAAATCAAAACTAGAACCGCCATGTGATCCAAGTAGTATTTATCTGAAGAATACAAGAACACTAATTTGAAAAGATATATGCACCCCTCTGTCCACTGCAGCATTATTCACAAGAGCCGAAATTTGGAAACAACATAAGTATCCATCACAAGATGAATGGATAAAGAGGTAGTGTACAAAATGGAATACTACTCAGCCATAAAAATGAACAAAAATATCTCCACTTGTGACAATACAAATGGACCCTGAGGGCACTTACATTAAGTGAAATAAGTCAGAGCAGGACAAATACCATATGATTTGACTTATGTGTGGAATCTAAAAACCAAGGCAAATAGAAAAAACAAAACAAAATAAAACTCATGGATACAGAGAACAGATTAGATTGATGGTTGGAGGGTAAAGGGTTGGGGGATAGGTGAAATGGGTGAAACAATCAAGAGGCACAAACTTCCACTTAAAAAATAAGTAAGTCAAGGGCCTATAATGTACAGCATGGTGACTAAAGTCAATAACATTGTATTGCAAATTTGAAAAATGTTAAGAAAGTAAATCTTAAAAGTTCCTATCACACACACAAAAAAAATCTTTAACTTTGTAGAATTGGTAATGACAGATGGTAAATAGAGTTACTGTAATAATATTTCACAATGTACACAAATGTCAAATCATTATGCTGTACACCTGAAATTAATATACTGTATATAAATAATACTTCAATAAAGCAAAAACAAAACAGAAAATAGCAGGTGTTGGGGATGATGTAGGGAAATTGGAAACTTGTGCATTGCTGCTGGGAATGCAGAATGGTGACACCATGTGAAAAATATTATGACAGTCCTTCAAAGAATTAAGCATAAAATTACTGTAATATTCAGCAATCCACTTCTGGATATATACTCAAAAGAACTGAATACAGCAACTCAAACAGATATTTGTACACCCGTGTTCCTAGTAACCCTGTTTACAACAGTCAAAAGATCGAAGCAACCTAACTGTTCATCTATGGATGACAAGATCAACAAAATGCGATGTGTACGTAAAATGAAATTGTATTCAGCAATTCCTTTCCTCAAAAAGGAAAGAAATTCTGACACATGGATGAACCTTTTTTTTTTTAACATGGATGAACCTTGAAAACATGCTAAGGGAAATAATCCAGTCACAGAAGAACAGATATTATACAATTCTACTTACATGAGGTGCATAGGCAAATTCAAGTAGGCAGAAAATACAATGATTGTTGTCAGGGATCAAGGGAGGAGAAAGGAAAATTATTGTTCAATGGGGCACAGAGTTTCAATTTGGGAAGACAGAAAAGTTCTAGAGATGATGCCGATGGCTGCACAGAATGTGAATGTGCTTAATGACGTAGAACTGTACACTTCAAGATAGTTAAAATGGTAAATTTTATGTTACATGTATTTTACAACATTAGAAAAAATTTAGGGGAAAAACATAGCTTACCAGTTCCTTAGCCAAGTAATCTGCCAGAGTATTTAGAAGCTTGTAATATACTTCAAACCATGGCAGGTAACTGTAAAAAACAAAACAAAAAAACTTGAAAAATGTATACACATATACTATTTAGAACCAATACATATATTATTTAGAATCAAGAAAAGAGATAACAAACATTAAATTTGTTTTATTTCAAACAGCTTAATCCTGGATGGCAGAAAAGAACTATATCCATGTTCTCCTTAATGTTACAGTAAAATTTTATTATTATCTATTAATAATTTTCACAAAATAGTAATCATCCAAAGTTCTATTATAAAATTTATTCATTACACACTTCTATTTTATATCTGTAGTAAAATTATGTAATCCTATATCATGGTATACATAGAATGAGTGCACCATAAGCACTCAGAGAATAAAAGTTAACCACTGTAATAAAATATAATACAAAATAAAAACTAATTTTAAAATGCTTTCAAAATAAAGACATAATTATTTCTTATTATGATTACTAAAGTCACTATATAATTCAATAGAATTATGTGCCTAGTCAATTATTTTGAAACTGATGTTCAAGTAGGATAATAAATTTCAAAGTAAACATCAATATAAATAACAAAGTCTATTTTAAAGTTGTAAAAAACTTTTCAATATCAAAAATACATATAATTGAAAATTCATTTTGATTCACCTTACTAGATACAAATATAACTAATTTTTATGTAAGCAAAATAGAATTGTCCAAAATTCAATTATACACAAAAAATCTGTACTCCTTATTACAAATTAAGATATTAGTACATTTAAAATCTATTCAAAGGTTAATTGTTCATTAAAATGCATGCTCTTCACATAGAAGTATATAGTAAACCATAGAAACACCAGTGTATTAAGTATTAAGTAACAAAAACTTTTTTTTTAAAGAATTACTACATAAGACTACTTTCTAGAAGAAAACAGTATGATGTTTTTACTATATAACTGTACCCTGACAAGAGTACATGTATATAAATTAAAATTTTTCATTTAAAAATCAATGAATAGAGCTTAGAAAACAACATTCTATCTGCATTTTTTCATATAATGTCTGATTTATTAATGGCTATGAATGATGCTTTTTGATTCAAGAGTAACCTAAAGTTACAACAGAAGAGCAGTGGGGTATAGTCTCTTTATTCAGTAGAACTGTTATAGAGTTCTTTAAAATAATAATAATTACTATTAATGATAATAAAAGGTGACATAAAAGATGCCTATGATATTTTAAACTACTAACTTCTGGTTAAATCTAGTATATTGAAGACACACATTTATCTCTGTGCTGTTTGGAAATGACACTAAAACGATAGTAAATGAATAAAAAGGGTATAAATTAATAAGGATAAGAGAAATGAAGAAAAAAGCAAAAAGAGAGCAACACAATTGAAAGGTTTTATAAAGATGAAACGGAAACAAAGAATGATACCTGACTTAGCAAAATACAGAACACCAAAACCTAGGTGGCAATAAAAGAGAAAATGACCAGTAGCTGGAATATTTGTACCCCACTCCTCAGGATCCTGAAACACTGGTCTGGGAATCTCTTTAAAAACCCTCAGAGGTCCTATTTTCTAGGAATGAAATCCACCACTGTACATACAAAGTTTCTAATTCAGTTTGGTGCCTCTATCTTAAATATAAATGAAGGGCTCAACCACTAGATATTAGAGAAATATATACAGACATGAATACAAACATAAAAGGAACTCCAAGTAAACACACAATACAAGCAGCAGATGAGAACTCTAAAAAGTTATCATTAATATTCTTAGGAGCTTAATATAGAAAGAGATGCTACTAGATAAGATGAAATCTAAAAAAAAGAGATGAAAAAAATTCTGGACAAGAAAGAACTTTTAGACATTCAAAATATAAAAGTTGAAAAAAATTAATATCAATAGAAAGATTAGAAATTAAATCAAGAATATCTCCTAGCAACTAGAATAAAGAGATAAACCAATGGATAATAGGAGAATAAATATTAAAATATCAGGGCATCAATCTCAACGATATAAGAAACAAATCTAAACTCATGGAAGAAAAGTTCTATTTAGGAATAAATTGTACAAAGGTCTAAGGAGCAAAGTACGGCCTTGGGGAACTGGAAAATCAGAAGTTAGTACTGGTATTCTTAATTTTCTTATTTAAATGATTCAACTCTCTAACTCTAGTGCCTAGATTACTATTCTACTATACCTCTCACCAAAAAAGAAAAAAGATTAATAATACTATTTTTAAATTTTCAACTCAATACCATGCAAATTACCACATCTTATTTTCTACACTCATTATAACTCAACGAAATAATTTTCATGGAGAATGTTCTTCTACTAAAGCACACTACACTTCCTTGGACAGAGTGCCATTTCTTTCACATATGCAAGCATTTCATATTCATATTTCAACTTTTAATGGCCTGAAGAAAGTGTTATTTCAGGAAAATTTCAGTATGTCATGTAGTTCAAATCTGTATGTTCACATTAAGAGGAGACCTAATCTATTCAATGAGCATGCTGATCTGTTTCTGTCTTGTTCTCAAAAATGTCTAAATAAAGCAAAATTTATTGATTTTAGATAGTTGCACGTCTACCTGTTAATTCTTACACTGTCATTACCACCTTACTCAAATAATGTGAAACTTTTTTGACCTTAATTCTTCCTTCCTGGACCATTATAAAAATAAAAATTACAATAAATATCTGATAACTCTAAGTTACTACAAAGTGAGATAATCTTTGTCTACACAAGAATTCTTTTTGCCTTGAATGCTTCTCTTTTTTTTAAGTTCTTATTTTAATTCCTGTTAGTTAACATACAGTGTTATATTAGCTTCAGGTGTACAATACAGTAAGTGAAGAGTTCCATACATCACCTGGTGTCATCACAACAAATAAATTCCTTAATCCCCATCGCCAATTTAACCCAACTACCCACCACTCTCCCCTATGGTATCATCAGATTGTTCTTTATAATTAAGAGTCTGTTTCTTGCTTTATCTCTCCCTCTATTTTTTCTCCTTGTTTTGTTTCTTAAATTCCACATATGAGTGAAATCATACGGTATTTGTCTTTGACTTATTTCACTTAGCATTATACTCTCTAGGTCCATCCATGTCATTGCAAATAGAAAGAGTTCATACTTTTTATGGCTGAATAATACTCCATTATTTATTTATATATATAAATATCACATCTTTATCAATTCATCTATTGATGGACATTTGGGCTGACAATACATTGTCTATTGTAAATAATGCTAATATAAACACAGAGGTGTGTGTATATCCAGTTGAATTAGTGTTCTTGTACTCTTTGAGTAAATACCCAGTAGTGCAACTGCTGGATCACATAGTAGTTTTATTTTTGACTTTCTGAGGAATCTCCATACTGTTTTCCACAGTGCTGCACCAGTTTGTAGTCCCACCAACAGTGCAAATACTTTTCTGTGTTCTGGTTTTTTCATCTTTACATTAGTTTTCATTAGTTTTCTTCCCCTCTCCATTTTCTTTCAAATTGTGAAGATTAACTGAAACAATGTTTCACAAAAGCTAATTTATATAAATATAATTTATCTGTAAGATTATTTAACTGTTTTTGAAAATAAAACAAATTGAATTAAATAATATTTAGATTACTTCTCAAAACGTAATAGTTCTTATTTGTGCTAAATATTTTGTTATCTATGTAATCAATGCTATTTTTTATAATCTCCAAGAATACCAATTCTGGCTGAACTTCATCCTGGTACCAGATTACGTTTGTTCTTAATACAGGATATGTTGGATTTTGTTCTTATCTTCATTCTTTTAATCATCAGATTCAACACTCAATTCTATTATGTTTATAGCACTGCTAGACACTATGATGTTTTATAACTACCTCTAATATGATTTCATCTATAAATCAGACTTTAAAAAAAAAAACTATTGCAACAAAGTTGCAATAGAACATGGAACTAGTCAGTTACATGTCCTATGTCTATCTAGGGAGAAGACAGCAGAATCTAAGGGATGACATTCTGTATGTTAAAATAATTGGAAGAACAGGGAATAAAACTTTTTAAACACTAACTATATGTATGAAAACATGCTAGGTACTTTATCTCACTTAATTATTAAAATAATGCCATAATGTGTAATTGACTAAAGTAAAGCAACTTACCCAGGATCAGGGTCACAAAGTTACCAAATGGCAAGCCTGAGATTAGAACTCTTGATCCATCTGACTAAGCAATATTTGCTCAGGTGTTCTCTATAGATAGCCTATCACCCAATGCAGGCATGTAGTTCTATATCTAATCTTTGAATAAACATGTCCAATAACCAGACATTTTCAGGCAGCTAAATAAACTATGACAAAATATATTCTGGCTTAATCTTAAACCAGTCTACTTATAATTTCTGTCCACTGAAGCAAATTCTATCTTCCAAATCTGTTTAACTAATATTCAGAGCATTACTTTTATGCCTTTCAAATTATATTTTGTTCATATGGGCGAATTTCTCAGCAGATAAAGATCTGTTTAACTCTTTTATCTAATATATTGGTAATTCCTTCCAATTGTAGATGTTAGTACTGCTTCTACGTTTATCATTGTGGATAAAAATTTTAAAAAGGACATGGCCCTCAATATAGTACAAGATCCCTCTCAAAATAACATAAGTCTATCTACCAATAATCTAAGTATGATATTTTAACCAATAGAAGGACTCATAACTTCATTATCTATTATCTAGGCAATATTTTTATCTCTACATAATTTGTTCATGAGAGAGAGTGGAAGACTCTAATTTTTACAGCACTGCCTGATACACCAGTGTCATCATGAAGAACTGAGTTTAGTTACACACAACATGCATTTTATAACATATACTGATTCTTGGTGATAACAATTCCTTCTTAAGAATGGAAGTCATTCATATTTTTAAATAAAAACATCATATATCAAAGTGGAGCTATTCTGTAACCTAGTCATGCTCCTAGAAATGTCAGGGAAGCTGGAACATTTTCTGTTGCTAATAAACAATAGCATCTAGAGTAGAGGGTGTAAACTGACTACTTGCACACTATCTCTAGCCCATGGGCATATTTTGTTTGGTCAACACCCCCTTGTTTAATCAAATAAGTTGCCAGCTTCTAAATCTGAGATAATTCCCTTAAAGATCTGGATTTCTTGTTCCTCTTAAAAATCAAAAGAACTGGTCACATATTTTTCACTCTGTACCTAGAGCTGTGTAATGGCTTTTGTCTTTGCATATGGCATGTCCTATCTGAATCACCACACTAACCCCAACTTCTAACTGTCAGACACTTACCCTACATATCTCATTTGAATTCCTTCCTGGTCCCTGTAAGTAATTGCATCCACAATCCTTGATATGAAGCAACTACTCAACAGGAAGTCCTGCTCATTCTTTTATATGACAAAGAAAATGGTTTGGAGTACACAAAGTAGACAATAATTCAAATATTTAACAAGATTCCATTGTAAGTTTTATTTATTTTTTTAAGATTTCATTTATATATGCATGAGAGACAGAGAGAGAGAGGCAGAGACATAGGCAGAGGAAACATCAAGCTCCCTTCGGGGAGCCTGATGTGGAATTCAATCCTAGGACCCCAGGCAAAGGCTCAACCACTGAGCCACCCAGGTGTCCCTACACTGTAAATTTTAAAGACAAAATGTATAGCAAAAATAACATCTATATTATAAATGTTATAGATTTATAAAACATTATAAATTATATAAACTTACCTCACTGGGTAAGAAATGTTATTCTCAGGTTTTTATTTCTGTGGCTTTTTAGATAATTTCAAACAATATATGTTCAAAGCTATTTCTCACTAATATATAAGCCCTTAAACTGATTATCAATAAGTTAAAATATTTTTTCAGGGATCCCTGGGTGGCGCAGCGGTTTGGCGCCTGCCTTTGGCCCAGGGCGCGATCCTGGAGACCCGGGATCGAATCCCACGTCAGGCTTCCGGTGCATGGAGCCTGCTTCTCCCTCTGCCTGTGTCTCTGCCTCTCTCTCTTTCTCTCTCTGTGACTATCATAAATAACTAAAAAAATTAAAAAAAAAAATATTTTTTCACTAAATTTTATAGACTCAAAGACAGTAAAAATTTGTTCTCTTACAACCAACCACAAAAATCCTAGAAAGTTAAAAAACTGTACTCAACATACTATAATGGCTTAATATTTTACCTGAATCTTATAAAACCTGAAAATGTAATTTTCTTAACAAAGAATAATTGACTCTCATAGTCTTACACACATATATAAATGTAAAACATTAAGACCAATTATTTCTTAAGAAGTCAAGAGATTCTTCAAAGTTTAGTTATAAGACTATTTTCTTAATTTTTCATAAAGACATAAAGCAAAACACAGAGTATATATAAAGTCATGAATCCATTTTGTGGCAGTAAGAAGACTTCCCCCCCACACTTGTGCTTCCACTATAGGGCTGATAAAACTTTTACATTCAAAAGTCAAAGGTTAAATAAAGGAAAGGAAATGTTTTTTGTCAAATAAGTAACCACTAACAGTCTAAGTGATCAGCAGGAACCTTAACTTATAGTAATCAAATAAAACTAAGGAAACTGCCTTTCCGTAGAAAAACGTCTAATGTCTAGAGGCTGTTTTTCTGTCTGGAAAATTGACACAAAATGTGTAAAATTGAAACATTCTGCTTCTAAGGGATTTGCCCAAAGGAAGAGTGTGAAAGCTTCAAGTTTGGTATGAGTTAAAGGGGGGAAGGGGAAGGGACTACAAAGGTCCTAAACATCAATCTGTCTTCCTTATTAGGGTATTTCATTTAGAACCATTGGCAACAATTTTATAGTTCTAAAATTATGTGAATCAAATTAGGAAAAAAAAGTTATTTCTTGCATTTTTGTTAGCCTGTGAAAGCAATTCTAAATACAAACAATGGCAAGATTTAAATTAGTAATATCTCAGAATATTTTTGAAATCTTATTTAAAGCTAAAATAGATATGTCATGGAAAGAGCTAAAGCACACAACCTCGGCTGAAAATTCAAAGTTAAACACCAACTTTTGTACCTGATTTTACCTTGTATTAAAATTTTTAACCATCCTTAATGTATCTCATTTTCATTATGACTTTTAAGGACCTGAAATGTTTTAAACTTTTCAATATCAACAAAACTCAAGAGATATTTATATTTTTCATGTACAATTTAAATCATTCAAATACAAAAACTAGAAGGTAATATAAATGAATTTTTTGTTAAGATAACATTCAATCACAATAAGAAAGATAACAAGAGAAATATTAATTTGCATCTAAAAATCTTAAATCATTTAATGAGAATGACCTCTAATTAATTAATCCAGTATTATCTCACAATAGAATACTAGAATATTGCATGATTCAATATAAATGCACTAGTTTTACATGAGACAGCATCATGGGCAAGGTATTATGATTTTTCATATTCAAAAGTCAAAATATATTCCAAGTAAAGATATAAATAACTTATTTTAAAAACTATAATCAGAAAAGAAATTATCTTTGTGCTAAATCTCAACTTTTAAGGAAAAAAACACTGAAATGACCAACTGTCAGCTTGAGCATGTGCAAAAACTCTCAACACTTAAAGAGGATACTATGAAAGCCTTGGAAGTTTTTCCGATTTATAAACTGCTTTACATGCATTCATTCATTTACAAATTGTGACTAAAGCCTACAGTTAATTATTTAGTTTGCTATCCAATAGAAAGATTTGTAAATGTATCTAAACAAGTCATAGAAATGACAGGAGTGAAATACCAAAATTTAAGTAACAGTTAGGTGTTACAAATACAAGTCCTTTATTTTCTTGTTTAAACTTCTCTCAATCATCTAGATTTTCCTTAATAAAAATATTACTTTTGTTATCAGAAAAACATGGATAAAGACATAATTTTCTATGTATTGCTTATGCAAGTATTTTGTCATTTTTCTAAAATTCTAGCCCTAGTAAAGGCTAAACTCTAAATAGCCTTCGAATTAAGGCTAACCTCTAAAAAGCCTTAGAATTAAGGCTAAACTCTAAAAAGCCTTCGAATTAAGGCTGAATTCTAAGACCAGGATACTCCCACAAAACCAAATGCAAACATTACTCCAAAAGTATTGGACACCTAGCTACCAGTTAATACTCAGAATACTAGCATAGGTGAGTCTCTCACAACCCCTGCAAACACCACAGTTCGTAATTAACACACACACACACACACACACACACACACACACACACATACTAGCCTTCAAATGAAGACTTCTCATTGCTCTAACAAATTCTGCGAATAGTTCAGTGGATAATTCTATCTTCCTTCTTTACCTCAGAAAATTACTAGTTAAATTCTATGTCTTGGTTTTATATTGAAACTAAACAAATTTTCTTCCGTTACACCTTCAAAATACAACAGAATTAAACGAGTAGTGTTGGAAGAGAAACAAATAATAGGAAATAAATTACAGATGTAGTAGCATTTCTCCTGCCACCTCACAAACCGTTTCTGCTATGTTAAACATTTTGTGTTGAAATTATGGAAAAACACTAATCTCAGGCTCCACGATGGTGATGGGAAAGTCATTTCAGAAGCAGTATTTTTTTTCTCTTCCAAAGGCCATTCTTTCACACACTGTGACTCCAAATCTCAAGAGCACGGAATGAAACGACCCTTTTCATTCTTAATTCTGCTATACCACCATGATAAACTGACTGCCTTTGAAGTGCCTGTAATAAAACACACTAATAAAATAATCTCCTATCCTGCAAACAGACTATATATTTTACCTGACAAAAGATGATCTGGTTAAATTCCCACTGAGTTTTAATGCACTATTTATAGTTCTAACATCAGAATTTTAGAACACGGAAAAACTGATTAAAATGACTCATTCATCGTAAAAAAAAAAAAGGATAAATGCTGAAGTGCATAAAGTAAAAAAAAATGGAGATCAAAAAAATTGGAGATCTATTCTTCTAGTCTTTTTTATAGGTATAAACAACCCTATATTAATATGTAAATCTTTCTTATTGTTAACTACTTCTTAAAGTAAATACATTTACATACATAAATAAATTATTCTTTACAATGTAAGAACATGCCATAAATATTACTTTGACACTTCTCATAGTTTCACAATATATCATAAACATTTCTCTGAGTTAGAGTCTGTATGAGTACATAATTTTCCATGATAAATAATATTCCATTCTGTTTGTCATTCATTCATTAATTTATTTATTCAACAAATATCTATTAAGAATTCATTATGTGCTAGGCACTATTGTAGGCACTGGGAGAATAATCTATAAGTGAAAAAAAACAGAACATTCTGGTAGGGGGAGGCGGGGCTGCCAGGGGAGACTGGGAAATGTACCATAACATACCTAATCAATTCCTATTGAAGGACATTTATATCCCATTATTTGCTATTATAAACCACGCCATAATAGATAACTTTGTTCACACTTTACTGCTCTCTACTGGGAATATTCCTGAGATTTAAAATTCTAGAACTATAAATAACTGAATCAACGAGTATGAGATTTTAGAAATGTGATAGATATTATTAAATTTCTATTCTAAAGGTTATATCATGGTATAGTCCCACAAACAGTACATGACGTGTCTGTTTCCCCTCATGCTTATTTTGTTTAATTTCATTTCTGCCAATCTTAATGTGTTCATTTCTTTCATCTTTAGTAAGGCTGAGCATCATTCATAGGTGTATATGCTATTTAAATTTCCTCTGTGAATATATTACTCACATGTCTTTCTTATTCTTCAGTTCTGTGTCAGAACTTGTAGCTACTTATCCTGTATCACAGCTATTAATTCTGTTACAGTGGCTATAAATATATTTCTACCAGTTAATTATTGGTATTTTCAATTTTCATATATTTGTCATCAAACAAAATCTTTTATCATTATACAGGCAAAAAAGCCAATCTTTTTGGCCTCAAGATTCAGTGGTAGTAGGCATATAAAGGCACTCATTGGGGATCCCTGGGTGGCTCAGCAGTTCAGCACCTGCCTTTGGCCCAGGGCATGATCCCGGAGTCCCAGAATCAGGTCCCACATGAGGCTTCCAGTATGGAGCCTGCTTCTTCCTCTGCCTGTGTCTCTGCCTCTCTCTCTCTCTCTATGTCTATCATGAATAATAAAATCTTTTAAAAAATAAAAAAAAAATAAAGGCACTCATGACTACAATAATTTTCATTTTTATTTATATATTTTGGGGAAGAGGGGCAGAAAGAGAGAGAATATCCCAAGCAGGCTCTATGCCTAGTGTGGAGCCTGACGTAGGGCTCAATCTCACAACTCTGAGATCATGACCAGAGCCGAAATCAAGAGTCAGATGCTCAATCGATTGAGCCACCCAGGAACTTCTACAGTAATTTTTTAAAATCAACAATGTTTTCTTCCAGTATGTTTAAAGTTTTATCCTCCTTTTCAACAATTATAAAGTTAAATCTAAAGTGGGGGACACCTGATCTGGTTCATAGACAAACCAGGACTCAAAACACCATTATTCCCCTTAATATAGCACTTAAGAGATTTGTTAAAATTATTTTCACAAACATACATTAATTACCTATAGATAGGCATTTACCTATGATAGCTTTCTGAATAAGCTTCTGAATTCCATTATATTTTCATTATCTTTCACTATTAAAACAAAATAGTCTTTAATTTACTGGCTATTCTCAACATAGTACACTGTCTTTCAGGACAAAGATTATGTTATGCCATTAAAATCATGAGATGGCAACTTTTGAAAATTTCCCAGGGAAAAATAAGCTGGAGAAGAGAATTTTCTCATTTTAAGATTCTCCTCTGTTTTTTTCATAAAGCTTTGCTAACTATTTCTTAATCTACCAGAAAGCACTATCACATGACAAAAATAAACAAATATAAAAACAACCTTCTTTAAAAAATATAAAACAACCAATAATGCATACTGTGAAAAGTTTTCCTCATTGGCATATATGATTTTATTTTTTTATTACATTTATACAGTAAAGCCTTATTTCCTGTAGTAAAACTGTCCCAAATTCAAAGAGTACTAAGACACTCAGGTGTTCTTCCACATAAACAAGTTTGATAGCAA
This sequence comes from Canis lupus baileyi, assembly GCF_048164855.1. NCBI lineage: Eukaryota > Metazoa > Chordata > Mammalia > Carnivora > Canidae > Canis > Canis lupus. Next base: position 76,360,413 of record NC_132843.1, read on the forward strand.
TAACTTGATTACTGTAACTGTTTTAGAATCTTTCCTACAAATTAATGACCCTGGTTGGAGATATGAATACTGTATCAATCTTTCAGGAATTTAACAAATAGCTTCAGTTCATGTTTGTGCAAATATTTTGAAATAATGTAGGCTTTCCTAAATTTTAACAGAAATTTCTAAGAATGTTTATTCTATAAGCCCATTTTATAGGGACTATTCTGAACATTTAGTACCCATTTGTTAATTTTTAAAAGATTTTATTTATTTGAGAGAGAGAGAGAGAGAGAGAGAAAGCATGTGCATGCACATGCAGAGGCAGAAGGGGAGGGAGGGGGGAGAATCTTAAGCAGCCTTCACACTGAGTGAGGAACCCAACATAGGGCTACATCTCACAACCCATGAGATCACAACCTGAGCCGAAACCAAGAGTCAGACACTTAAGTGACTGAGCTACCTGGGCACCCCACTATTTGCTAATTATCAATAGGTTCAGTATATTCAAAATATTTTAAGAATTAAAAACAAAGACAAAAGTTCATTCTCTTCAATTATGAATATCAGGAACTCATTTTAGAGGCCGCGAGGTAAAGTTGTAAAATGCAGGTTCAAATATTACAGAAAACTGATGTCTATAACTTATTCTCAACTGGGTCAGTAAAAACAACAATAAGAGAAAGATAAAGACTTTGCATGTATGTGTTTGTGCACGGAGGGGGAAGGAGAGGAAGGAGAAAAGCAGGTTAACAATTGTCAATATAGGGGATATATACACAAGAGTTCACTGCAGTAGTCTTAAATTTGGGGGGTAAACTTGACTTTTTTAATGAAAAGATTTAAAAATTCATAGAGAAAAAGTAGAAAGCACCAACAGCTTTGGTCTTTCTATTAGGACAAACATGCCTTGGGCAGAGTGGTAAGGTTCTACTCCCCTTTAAAGTGTAGCTTTTGAACCTTTAGCATTAAACACAACAATAAAAGGAACCCTCCTCCCCATTTTCCATTCTGTCACCTCTACTCTCACTACACAACCAACTGGCTTCATATTATAAGAATCAACCTATAGTTTGAAGCATAATACTCTCCCAGATAAAATCTAAGTTTTAAATTCAGTTATTATCCAAATGAAAAAGTTGCTGCCTAAAGAAAGAATGAAGGAACATCCACATTCTAAGGTAAGCATTTACTTTCAAATAAAAATTGAAAAATCTTGCAGCTCTAACAAACGTTCCGGGTAAATTTATAACCTCAACCTCAACAAACGATATGAATGTAGCTAAACAGCAAATGAATAATTTCATATCAGAGTTTTCTCTGTAATATTTTTTTTTTAAATTTTTATTTATTTATGATAGTCACACAGGGAGAGAGAGAGAGAGAGAGAGGCAGAGACACAGTCAGAGGGAGAAGCAGGCTCCATGCACCGGGAGCCCGATGTGGGACTCGATCCTGGGACTCCAGGATCACGCCCTGGGCCAAAGGCAGGCGCCAAACCGCTGCGCCACCCGGGCTGCCCTCTCTGTAATATTTTAATTATCATATTAAATGTTATTTCTTCTCCTACAAACACTTCTGTATACAGAAGCTAGACTGACCAATATCTATATTATAATCATGGTATAGAATCCTATTTTTATGGAATAGATTTAGATTTCTGATTCATCAAGACATCATAAAGGAAAGCTAACTTTTTAGAGTCCTTCCTTGTCAACAGCCAGCATCTCAAGGCAAATGATGTAAGTGATTGAAGCAGGGCAGGTAGGACTTATGGCAAACTAGTAAATTCATGACACAGCTAAAAACCCACTGCTTAGTTCTGGCATACTGCTGCTACCAAGAAGTGCAAGACCACAATTAGCAAATATTCCCATTTAGCAAAAGAAATTAGAAATTTGAATTTTATGCAAGACTTCACTAAAATTATAAAGTTGGAAACCTCTTTAAAATTTTTTTAAATACCATATGGCCAAATAAAACATATCCAAACATTTTTTTGCCCAGAATCATCAGTTTACAACTTTGCTTTAAAGCAGTAATTCAAAAAAAAAATTCAAAAAAATAAAAAGTAAAAAATAAAAAAATAAAAAAAAAGCAGTAATTCACTTTCAAAAATCCAAATTCTGGCTCAGTGATAAAAAAGAGCATGTATTAATTTAATTGATTTTTTTGCATCCTGTTCAATAGATGAAACATATATATTATTTGGACTCACATCTTAATATTTAATTTTTCAAAAATAAACCCACAAAAACTAATCTTAAAAGAGTCATTCTTTCAAGAAAAAATTTACTTTTACTGGTAAATCTTTAAATCTAATTGATGCTATATATAGAAAATAAAGTTATTTTTCAATTTACTTGGATCTAGAGAAAACAAATTAAGAATATTATATGCATATTTTAAGCATCCTAAGCATAACAAAGTAGAAAAGAAAGACACCATTAATGTATTAATGCATCTAATTTTCTTTTCACTACAAATACTTACCTAAGGATGCACAAGCAAATTTTGCCTCCTGATGTAAGTCTGCAGAATCCAAATCTCTGTTTACTTTCAATGTCTGTCAGTACAAAGGTAAAATGCTGTCCGACTTGATTTTGAGATACTCTAAAATACAGCAATATTATAAAACTTTAATGTGCTTTTTAAATGAGAATTTTCTTAAAGAAAAACAAAGCAAGACTTTATTTACATGTGTCATTGGTTTCACCTTCCCAATCCATTGGTTCTCAAATCTAGAACTAAGTTCTAAAACTAAAATGAGTGTGAAATGTGTAAACTAAGTCATGAGTCAAATATCACAGTAAGTTTTAACTCCCTCCAGGCTGAGCAATTAGGCATATACTAACCCGTTAATAGAGAATCATAACGTACTTCACTGTAAGTTTGCACATGCCTAAAAGTACTTCTAAAATATTTCATAAATCTGAAAATAGTATTACCGAGACTGTAGAAGTGAGAAGCAAGACATGATGACTGATTCTGTTCAACTCCAGTCTCTCTCATTGTGATTATTTTAAGACTGCTTAGACAGCAAATCAGGCTGCTTTAGCATCCAATGGCAGCCACCAGCACCTCTGTTTAATTGTTGCTTCTGGTGACATTCTCACCCAGTAGAGTTCCATAAAAATTACTATTAGCATTTTTCAGCATTCTCTTCTAGAGCTGCCTATATACTAAACACAGATTTCCAAGTACAAAATAAGAATACAGGTTCCACAGAAAAGCTTACTACCAAGAACTTTTTAGCTAATTGTTGACCTAGGTATCACAGTATCATGGTAGGAATCACACCACAGTGTAAGGTGCGCTATAAATCATTATACTGGATCCTTATCACCATTTAAAATACATAAAGACATTTCTTGTTACTATCATCTTGCCATTAGATAACCATAACTGAACATCTGCTTCCTGGTCTCAAGATAAAATATCCATGGCACCTAAATTTTGGTTCTAAAACAGGCACCAGAATTATGTAATTCCTTTACTACCACTGTGCCAACACTACCAACTATTTCCAACTGTCAGGAAACAGTGCATTTCAAATGCTGAACACTTAACAAATACAGATTTAAATGGATAGTTTTGAAAAATTTTTTGCAAACTTCAAGAACAACCTCTAGTTCCTGATGTGCCCTCTAGAGCCTGATGTTCACAATATATTTTCCAAGGCTTTTCTTCCTGTATTTTATCTTTGCTATTAAATTGAAAATTCTAACTTTAACAAGCACAACTGATGCCCCAGAAAGGAGGTATAAAAAGGGGTATCATTCATCAGCAATACTTACTAGTATCAATTAGCCCATCATTCAGAAGGCATTATCTTTAACATTGTAAAATTTCAGATTTTTACTAATCTTTACTTAAGCCAAATATTTTCCAAAAATAAATTTTGTTTTAAAACCCTTCATACCATACTCTTAAAAAAACTGATAATAGGGTATGAAAATCACATGAAAAACAATAAATGATCTGTTTTTATGCTTAAAGGCCTATATATTCTGTGAAACTCCAACTACACACAGGTAATACTCTATTCATTCAGTATTTGTTCAGTAAAATACAAACATAATGAGATTTTCAAAACCGCTGGGAGGATTTCCCTGCAGCCTTCCATAATATTACACTATTTCTATACAGCTATTCTTGGGAGACAACTACCCATGAGTTTTACAATATCACACAGATGGTCTTTTCAATTAGGGTGAAGTGAGATAGAAACCATGATATATACATCTAATTTTAAAAGACACAATACAAAGGCTCTGATTAGTAATATTTTTTTCTGCAGGTGCTTACAATATGTACCTGAAGAACAAAAGGAAGAAATGGAACCTTAGGACTTCTCCTAACTGGCCACAGTGGAAAAAACAAAGGATACAATGATGTAAGAAGGCTTTTTCCTTCCAAATATTATTTAATTTTGAAACTCAGGTCCTTTTGTTGTTATTGTTAGAAGCAGAGAAGAGAATGTACATTCCTTTTTATTAAAAAACACAGGAGACAATTTTAAAATGCTAAGATGAGCTGAAGTTACTGTGAATGATGGCTGATACAGTACCTTTCAATGTCAAAGGGGAAACAGAACTTGGGCACACTCTGTAGTACTTCCTGCAAATGCAAATTAAAAAGAAAAAAGCTTTAGAATATTTTTAAAAATGCAGTTAAAACTTTTTTTTGAGACCTTTTCTAAGGGGAGAAAAAAAGTTTGTTTTTTGTTTTTTCTTAAGAAAAATAGCACAGGTTCCTAGACTAAAATAATTGATTATTAAAAAGGAATTAAGTTGGTGCTTTGGCAGATTGCACTGACAATGCCACGGAAGCCCCAGGAGGGAAAGGCCTGGCCTGAAGGGTATTAACACCCTTCACATCCCCGCTGGGATTCCCTTCAACAAGGCCATATGGATTTTACAAGAAGCACCGCACCATATGGGTAAGCTACGTCTGCTGCTACTTGTACCGCAGACTAGCCACAGGGACTTCTGACAGATCCTGGCTCAAAAATATAAATGTTGTTTCAATTAAAATGCAGGCAGAGAAAAGGGAATGAAGTTGGCAGCAGCATGAATTACTGAGAGGTATAACAACTCTACATGTCCCATAGTAAAACGGTTAAAAAAAAAAAAAAGACTTTCTATAGCTAAAGAAACATTTTTGTATGTTTCAACTTTAGGTAAATTCAACAACAGTAACGCTAAGTTTATCTCAAATAACATGTCTCTAAAAAAATGTGTATCTAAAAATAAGCCTTTAAACGTAAAACAATATAGCTTCTATTCCGTGCACTTTCGTTTATGAGTTGCTTAATATGAAAATTATGTTTTAATTAAACATAGAAAATAATCTGCAGTGATTTTATAGCCATTATAAAATAATTTTAAAAGCTTTTAGAAATCACACATCTTATAATTATAACAAAATATGAATACCTGTCAGATACTTGGCAAAAAATACAAAAATATTTATTTTGTTATATATGAAAACAACATTAACTCTGATTCTAAAAGTTAAGTTTTAGAATTGAAGATAATATCATATTATAAGTTCAAAACTAGGTAATTTTACAAGACAAAGCAGAGATTTATGAAAATGTTTCCTATTAAAAAGAAAAAAGAGCAAATATCTTAATGCTGTAGTCACCCCCACCAAAAAATACTACCTCTTTACCAATAAAACTTACATCCAGAGAAACCATTAATACCTGCATATTTAAGCCTTCTACAGAATCATGGTATTGAATGTTTTAACGTAAAATTTATCATGTTCTTTTAAAATGTAGACTGCAATAAGGTATTAACTAATAATAAAACATTGTAAAATTCCAAAGCTAATACCTAAGAAAGCTTCAAGACCTTAAAACATTGAAGCAGAAAGAAAAGCAGCATGTAAAAGAAGCAATCCTTCTATCTTTAAAGCAGAGTACCCTGGTTTGCTTATGAACACGTAACTGAACACTGAAAACAGTTCACTACAAATAAGAACAGTTCATCTGTCCATTGCTAATCTTTATCTTGTGTTACAAAATGTGAAGCTATTTACCATATTTATGACACATATGAACCCCCCCTGCAAAGTGGGTCATATAATTTTTGTAACAATAGATATATATTCAAACCTCATTGCCTATTTCTAAATATACCCAAATTAGTAATATATTTCACAGCAATTTTAAGACTCAAATTAAGAAGAATGTTTCCCAGTTAGTTGCTCAATCTTTCACACCCTCCCCCTCCCTTCTTCCACAAGCAACACACATGCACACACTTCTGCAAAACAGCCTCAGCTCGCTTCCCAACTGGCAGAAGCATCCCTCAGGGGACAAGTCTTTAAACCTCCGCACTCTTTAAAATTCAACCAGCCAGCAGGTCTATAGACTAGTGTATAAACAGTATAGACAAAAAAATCCTCTCTCAGCTTATGTCAGTGACAAAGCAGCTCAGCAGTTGACTGTTTCTCCCCTGACAGTATAAGCTGGGTTTACACAGATCAATAGCTGAAAGTCCTACCTAGCTCCCAGGGCTCGGTTTTCTTCCTTAATTACAGGTGCTATTCAAACTGAAGTTAAAAAAGAAAAGAGAAAGAGAGAGAGGTTGAAGGGAGAATAAGATACATGCAAATAGTTGTTGGGTTTTTTTTTTTATTCTTTTAGCAATAATGTTAATTGAAAATGTACTTTTATATGTATTGGAATTGTCCATAAAGTCTGACGTTTCCATCATAAAGTGTTTTTGGTATCATACACACATGCACAGTAGATTGGGATCCACAGATTATGTGAAAGATTTAAGATAAAATTCTTCAAAAGTTATGTTTCTCTGTTTACTTCAGGCTTTTGTTTCCAGGAAATACTTAATTTCCTCAGCCAAGAAAAGTTATTTGAAATTTCCAAACCATCTTAATTCTCTAAAATATTTTATGTTTATACAAAAATAAATACACTGATGAAAATGTCAAATGTTAAAAATAGTAATGACAAAAAGAATGAAATAGAATATACATCAATAGCAAAATACAAAGGGCATGATACACATATATCTATATACATATTCCCTAAAAACAACACATCTACCTTCATATGAATGACTGGAAATAAGGACTGGTGAAAATCTATATGTTGGGGTGTGGGTTTTTTGGTACCATATCCCAGATCTGTATTAATAATTTTTATGGTCAAACTGAGCTCATAAAAGAGAGCAAACTGCCAGTGTTAGAAGGGTTTATTAACGCTTTATCCCATGAGGCTACTGTTCAGCATTATAAATTGATCAAATAAAAGGGAAAAAAGCATTTAGAATCTACTTTCTGAAAAAAACTAAAATATACAGAATTTACCTCCTAATTAAAGCTCAACAACTACAAAGGTCTTAGAATTTCTTGGAGAAAAATCTAAAATGAAATGAGACATGTCATTACTGACACCAGTAACTGTTTTTTTTCCTCTGTCTCAACTACTTCTTCCCCTACCCTATATTGAAACACTAATGTTCTCTAAGGTTCCATATACTCCTCTCTTCCATGCCAATAAAGTGTATCTATTTGCCCTAGGTGATTTTGTTTACATTCACAGTTTCGGTTACAGCTACCAAATCTTAGTCTTACACAGTTATTTCTGACTCCAGAATATATATCTAACTACTCTTCAGTATCATGTTCCCTGACACCTCAAATTCAGAACTGAAATATTTTAGTTGTAGCCCTTATCACCTAGAAGAGCTGCACCATCTACCCAGTTCCCCAAACCAAAACATGATGTTTGCCTCAACTCCTCCCTTTTCCTAACTCCCATATACAATCACTCATCAAGTCCTCTTAATTTAACTTCATAACTATCTCATTCCAGAAGTTCTCAATGGGAAGGCAGTAAGAACTACAAGGAAGATAAGAAGATGTAAGAATCACCAGGGAGGGCTTTCCAAGATACATTTGATTGCCTATACTACAGACCCTTAAGGGTCTTGATTCAATTTGAATACCATCCGTAATTAAGGAGTAAGACTAACTGTATCAGTTAAGGGTGCCTAATATATAAGGAATAGTTACTCTCTCATTGCAAGAAGTGACAAGATTTGTTCAGGGACTGATTAATTTAATATCCTCTTTGAGGACTCCAGAATCTTCTGTCCTTTCCACTTTGCTCTCCTGCGTTTGTGTATTTCTCCTCAGCTACTTTACTTCATGGTCACAAAATAAGCTGCCAGAGTTCAGCACACCGCATGAAGACACAGCAGTGTCCAGTGAAAGAAGGATTTCTTTCTGTTACTTCTTTTTATCAGTGAGGAAACCTTTCCCATAAGTGCCCCTCCCCACTCCTGGCTGACTTTCCCATTATGTTTAATTAGCCAGAAGGTCACAGCCACTCCTAAACTAATCACTGGCAAGGGAAATGGTTACCTAGGCTTACTTAGCCAGCCTTACACTACTTATAGGAAAAGTCAAAATTCAACCTATTCATTTTCTGCTACCCATGACACATGTAATTTTATAATAAAGAAGCTGACCATATTTTCTTAAGATTCCTCACAATAATTTTAATCATATAATTAAATTTATACTAAAGTTCTCAGGAAAAATGTAACACAATATAAGAATATCCATATTTTATTCATTTCAGTAAAACTTTCAGAACCATTTTGTAGCAATAAGGGGATTGTCAATTCTAATCTAATTATAATAAAGGCCATCAATTTCTAAAAAGGTGGCTACTTAATTTTGAATATTGTCTCCCAAATAAGTGAAAATTAATTAATACTATAAATTCAACCTGTTTGTGCTTTATACGGGGGAATCAACGTTTTTTTCTCAAAGAACATGCACTAAGCTGCTTGGTCACAAGCCGGCTGCATGGTGCAGAACGGAGATTCCTATACTGCACACTAAGATGTTTCAGGCACCACAGCAAACTCACAGGGGCACTGCAAGATGCTTTAAAATTTCAAGGGAAATACAACTATACTAATAGGGTGATTAAATCAGATGTCATTTTATTGAAAGGTAGGATTATATTAATCTGGTAAGTTACACGTCTAGCCTCTTTAGACATCATCATCTCATTTTTAAATAAGATTTTTTTTAAAAAAACTTAGAGCATGTATTTTAAACTTAAAGCCAAGAATAGCTATCAGAATAATGGAGCCTGCTGAGGAATGCTTCTCTGGGTATTTATTTTTATGTATTATTTCAATTCGAAATAAATTTCTCTTTCATCATTCCTCCTTAAATTAGGGAAAGTACTATAAGTAAGAAATCATTCTGCCAGTAAAACTACTTAGACTGTGAACTCTGATCAAATTATTCTTCACTTTCAAAAATTAAAAATGAATTTTTATTGTTGAAAGATTTAAATAACTGCCGAGAAGCAAATATATTCTGCTATAAAGAGAACTGTGCTGTTTGAAACATAAATTTCAAGGATTTTGGTTCTTTGTATTAGTTTCAGAAGGATGAGGAGACCTCTGTAGTCTACAGTCACTTTCCTCGAACCCTCTGCCAATGACAAAGCCTAGATTTGAAGCTGGGCAGAGTGAGATAGGTGTTTGCTTGGTCAATAAAAGGTGTAATAGATTTCCCTCATTAATTTAAGAGTAATGTGCAAAAGCCAAAAAAAGGAAATTAAACATATACATGGAAATAGGTATCCAAAGTTTCTTTGTCAAAAATTCTACTAAAAACTGCCTTCAAACTTTTATACCTAGGTTAACTTTAACTTTTCATCAAGGATTTGAATAACAATTATCCAACTCTATCTAAGAAAAAGCCATTTAGGAAGACTCTCTTTGTTTTCTAATAACCATATAACCTCCTACCCTTTTCAGACCAATACCTCTTTGCTTCATTCACCTTATTGTAACTAATAACATTTTCTAGATCGAAGGAAATACATAGTAAAATAGCATATTTCCTATAAAATGTATTTTCATTTACCGATACTAAAGTATTTAAAACTGAATGTCAATCATTTAAATCAAGATAAGCATAATTAAGTAGGAAAATACTTCAATTCTTAGAAAGAAAACAAAAACAAAAAAAAAAAACAAGTTTTACCTTAGTCAACTACCATGACTTTCACCCCAGAGCTGGATGTTGTGCAGGAAAAAGGAAATATGATTCTTGATATTCATAACTAGGGAGACTAAAGACTAGATTGTTACAAAATAGATGCATGCATACACGTACACTGGCACACACATATTAGATGGAAACTCCCAGTGGTCAAGTGCACAATGCTCCAGAGTCAAGCAGTTAATATTCAAATTCTGGTTCTGCAAGATATTGACTATGTGCTCTATTTACCTCCTCTAGAAAATGGGCAAAAGTTATCTATCTTGTAGGACTGTGGATGGAGGGGAGGGGAATTTATAGGAGGATTATGTGAGAAATCCACATAAATGATTAGACACTGTCAGGCATATAAAAACCTCCTAACAACTGTTAGCTCTTTTATTAATTAGTTTCTTGTTTAAGAATTCTCAAACATCATATGAATTCCAATGAAGATACTTATTTACACAACAAATATTTACTGAATAACTAAAACATTAAAGGTCCTGGGTTCAATGGCCTATGCCAAAACATTAGCATACTGAGACATAAAACGATGAAAAGTATTATACTGAATAATTTATCTGCCTCCTATGAAGATTTTTCATATATTTAATATAGGTGCATATGGATATAGATATACATGTAGATATAGATTTGAATGTATCCTATTTCTATTTAATCAAACACAATACAAGCAGATTCTATTAATCCTGTAAGTCATACTATATTCATATCTCACGATTTCAATAGGTATAGGACTTACTTTGGGCTGTGATATTTGATACTTATTTTAAATTAAAACTATCTTCTCATGAATAAATAAAATCTAAAAAAAAAGGGGGGATCCCCCGAGTGGCTCAGAGGTTTGGTGCCTGCCTTCAGACCAGGGGGTGATCCTGGAGTCCCAGGATTGAGTCCCACATCAGGTTTCCTGCAGAGAGCCTGCTTCTCCTCTATGTTTCTGCCTCTCTCTCTCTCTCTTTTTCTCCCTCTCTCATGAATAAATAAATAAAATCTAAAAAAAAATAAACAAACTATCAAAAAATCTTGCCAACAGACATTTTTAATTTAAGGAGGATTTATTAATAAAATTCATTTTTCATGTACTTATTTATCAATCCACACAATGAAGATTGATTACCAATTCTAAATAGGGTACTAACCAGGAATAAAACTATCTCTTGCTTTCTTCTATAGCCTCAAATTAAGCCTTTCCCTTCAACTGTCCTGGCAAAGATATTATTAAAGGTACGCTTAGAAAACATATCCTCTCTTTCTCTCATTGCCCTGTAATAGTGTTATCTCTCTTTGTTCTTTGTTAATCTTTAATTTATATTTTTCCTCATTCTGTAGGCTGCCAGACTCTTGATTCATATTTTTCTGTTATTCTTCATATCTAGGCCATGTGCAGATAATCCTTCTGTCGTGATATTCATGACATATTCTCCATTCACTGTGTAGGTCACACATTAGAGAACAGATTTTTGTATTACAAATGACAAACAGAGATATGATATGTTCCAGAGCAGTAAATTATAATTATCCTTTTTTTCTGGTCCTGCCTTGAACCTAGTTCAGAACTATGCTTGAACTGCTAATTTTCCCCAGATAGCGAATCTTGTGACACGCCAGATGGGAATCTTGTCATTTGTCTGAAGCTTTAAGAAAGAATAGAATATTAGTTTTAAAGCATAAATCAGGGACTATATACTTTAAGATATTGGGGAAAACATACCATTAGATGGGTATATATTCTGGGAGCAATGGTATATTTATTTCTCTATGCCTTGAAAGTCCTTGGAGTCTACAAATCATCTAGCAGAAATGCAAATTATAGTATATTCTAAAAGTTTGGAAAAACCATAGTTGATTGTCTATTTAGCTATTTGGAGACTTTGGAAGAATTAAATTATAATTACACAATTATAAAATACAAACTGTTCTATGAAGACCACTTACTTAAAATGGTATAAAGTCTAACTAGTACTCATATACTGACAAACTCAATGTGAATTTAATTTTTATCAATTATCAATATTGTTATATATTTTTTATCAATTATCAATATTGTTATATATGTTCTTTTACCAAATATTTAATGTGCAAATAGCAGTCACAGACAATCACACTGTAATGTAATAAGAGTACTAGAAGGAAAAGTGAAGAATACCAGGAAGTCTAGAAGACAGATGTGTAAAGCAAATTTAGAAGTGGTGCTTCTGGAAAAGTGTAGTGGAAGTCCCAAGGGAAGAAATCCTACCTAAGTAGAGAAATGAAGGGAGAATGAGAAATTGGCCAGGCCATTGAATGAGAAGAGGGAAGTAGAGAAGATATAAAAATAGTCTTCCCTCATAGGAAAGAAAATAGACAAAAGTCTGGAAATGAGAAAGAACAAGTATAAAGTTTAGAAAAATGATAAGAGAATGTAGTTTGAAAAATAATCAAGGGGCTGAATACATAAGGTCTTTAAGCTAACTAAGAAGTCTGGGCTTGATGCAAAGAGTAGGGAAATCATTCTTCTTGGTTTGCCTACAGCACTTCACATTTATCTTTTAAGAAATTTATCAATAGCATCCCCTTTTACTCTCAAACTTATCCAAGTCATAATTTATTGCAACAGAAATGATAGCAGTGAAAGCCTGGGGCTGTTGGGTGGCATAAGGGACACAGTGAGTACCCAGAAAGCAGCAAGAAGGGACTTCCTGCAGTGGAAAAAAAAAGTCTGTATCTTCAAAGGAATGTGGGTTACATGGGTGTATGCCTCTGTCAAAACTCATTTCATTGCACATCTGAGACCTGCATTGTACCATATATAAATTATTGGTCAAAAAAAACCCCTGATAAATAAGTATTTCAGTTGGTCAATAAATCATGGTTCACCCTATCTAAGAGAAATAGGGAAGCTTTGAAGAGCTGAAAGCAAAGAAGGGATCTGACTGGGCTTGAATTTTAGAGAGATCATTCTGGCTACTCCATGTAGAATAAATTTTAAAAGGACAAGACTGAAGACTAGGAAATCAGAAAGCTTCTGCAATAATCAAGGTGAGTGGTGGTAGCCTGAAGTAAAACAGTAACATCAAGAATGCAGAGAAGGGCACAAAATTAAGATATATGTATGGAAGTAAAGATGAGACATCAGGAAGTAGCTGGATAAACTGGTGCTCTAGGAGAAAACTGAGCCTAGATAAAGAAAGGGAATGGCACTGAGGAAAACATATGGAGAAGAGCTATGACTGTTTTATTCTCCAACATTAGGAAAGATCAATATTATTCTTCATATTTTTATATTCCCCTCAACAAATACTCCATTATATCCCTAGGTTATAAAAACAATGAATTTTCTCATACGATGATGAAAACATATGTCTTTGTTTTCTTAATGATTTGTTTCAAGATACAGGTTATTGGGTGTTCAACCACTTCTAACATTATAATCAACAGATGTCATTCATCAGCAACCCGGGATCAATGAAAGTAGTAGAAAATCAAAAAGTCTTAGTGGTTACAATTAGCAGGATCAATGGAAGCAAATGAATGTCTAAAATCTTTGGGGCTTATTCAACTTTGGAGTTCCTCTCATGCCTACTAACCAGTGCCTGGCACATCACTCATGCTTTGAAAAAAAAATTGTTGAACTCATGTCAAATTACACTGTTCTAGCATACATAATCAGAATAAACTTGCCTTCATAGTTCAAGGAAATGGGACTTAACAGTCTACATGTTTTCTTATTTCTTATTTATTTTCCTAAGTAAATATATAATAAAATAATTGCTGGGGCACCTGAGTGGCTGAGTTGGTTAAGCATCTGACTCTTCATCTCAGCTTAAGTCTTGATCTCAGCTCAGATCTTGATCTCAGGGTTGTGAGTTCAAGCCCCACATTGGGCTTTAACATTATTAATTGATAATAATAATAATATAATAATAATAGCTTACTCTATGCCAGGTTCTGACCTAAGCCCTTTACATCTACTACCTCATTTAATCCTTATAATTTGTTTTGTTTTTTATATGTGGGGGGAAAAAAAAAGAAGTCAAAGAGACAAAGTAACTTGTCCAAAGCCACACAGCTAGCAAATGTTAGAGTCAGGCCATGAACTCATAGGCTAAGGCTTCTAACCATTATTCTCCATTCTATGTATTTTTTTTTCCACTTTGTTTTCATGAAGGTTCCAACATATAACCAGCAGATGCCTAAAGCTGATGCCCACTTAGTCTCTAGATGGTGGCTATTTCCCATAATAAAAGCTAAAATTATACAATTAATATTTCAAAACCAAAGTTCAACCTGGTATATGAAAAAATAATAAAAGAGGCCAGGACATGGAGGAATCATGAGGAGAAAAGTGAGATAATAAGTAATTACAAAATGAGTCTTACCTGCCCTAGGTTGTTCTATTCCCTCAAAATTAATTTCTGAGGCAAAAAAAAAAATGCTGCTTATGTCTATGCTTATTACTACTGAGAAAATTAGATTTACAGTAAAAGTATATTTCTAACTCCTTTCAAATAACAGACTTATAAAGAAGGGCTTAAGTTGATTCTCACAGAGGAATAAAATGCCAAGTAAATTTGAAGCATATTATTTAAAATCTGAAAAAAAAATGTGTCACATAACAGAACAAGGACCATACCAGAATAAGTAAATAATACTAGAGTAACAAAAGCAAGATGACGTTAAACAAGGTTAATAATAACAGAGGGAGTTAGGGTTGAGAGAGTATGTATTTATCCTAGGCTCAAAAATGAAGATTTGTAGATAGGTCAAAGCTGTCTGTATATGGTGGTCAGATGGACAAGCAAAACTGTAACTCAGATACTGAACACCCTCAGGTTAGTTACACCTTTAGCCATTCTATTAGTTTGCTAGATTTTTTATCCCTTTCAATCTAAAGCAAGAGCTAAATTCTTAGTACTGAATATAAAACCTTATTCAGATACAGTCAACAGGCAGGACTCCTAGAACTCTGAATTTATACGTGTATTTTTTAGGTTATCTTAAATTACCCAAGATTTTTCTTTTATAAAAAATGTACATGCCCGTAATTTTTAATATGTCAAACTACAATTAAACTTGAAGTCATAGTGGGTTTTTTTTAATGAATATTTCTTGAAATTCTAAATAGAAATACTGTGAGCTATTATTTTGCAAACTTACTCTACCGCACCCATTATAGAATATCCACCTCTTAGAATAAAAATTTAGTTCACACTCCCTGCTGACGTAATCTCTGGCCTCTTGGTGAGATTATAAGTAAAGGTGCCAATTTTGGTTTTAGTTCTTGTAATGCAGAAAAGTCTTTCTATGAGAAATTGAACTGTGAACACTGGTTCTTTTCACACACAGAAAGCCACCAAACAGGCCTCACCAAATAGCAATGAGTTTTGATCACTCCTAGTTTAGTCCACTTTGGCATAAATGACCTTAAAGAGAAAACACAATTTCCTGAATATCTTGTAAAGGATTTCGCTAAATAAACCAAAAACTACACAGAGCCATTTGATAAACTTTCTCAGTTAAGGAGTAATAATTCTCTTGAATAAATTATACCTTCTACATATTCCTTACAACATGCTATTGTGTTGGAATATACAGAGACAAGAATAACTATACAAACAGGAGTGGCTCATCTATAAAAGTAGACTAAAATCAATTCTGCAAAGTTAGAGGTCAACCTTGGTCAGCTAAAAAGTAGACATAAAATAGTTTTCTTTCACTGAAAATGTTCTTGAAAGTATGATGTAAATCCAGCAAGCCTCCATCACTTCTTGTTGATTTTTCTCAGCCTGGTGCCACCAGTGATCTCTAATTTCTTCATCTAATAGCCTTTTTTCCAGTCTTTATCATATTTGACTTTTCTACAATGTGTCCTGTTTCATTTATTCATATAATATGCATTTATTCAGTATCTACCATGCATGAGACACTTGGGATTAGAAGATGAAAGTGATTCTCCCCTTGATCTGAGGAAGGTCAGGTTTCTCCCTAACAACCCCAGCTTACAAGTATCTTCCTGAGCTGTCTGTGTCCACTTTATCTAGCTCTCCTCCCATCTTTGTCATTCCTTTCTGGGCTGCTTCATGACTTCTTCTGCACAAGCCTTCTCCATTTGGGGTCCCAAGGTTCCATCTTTAGCCCTCACTTCTCCATGGGGAATCCAATCTCACTGTTAAACATAGTAGATGAAAATCTGGGCACTCTAGCAAGAAGTAAGAGTTTCAGAACCCAGGTCAGCTACTTAATAGCTGTGTGAAACTATGTCGACATCCTCTCGGAAACTCTGGTCAGAGGTTTCCTACTACTTAGAAGACATCCCTACCAGAATACCTGGCATACCCAAAATCAAAAACATAATTTTTCCTTCAAAATATGTTGCTCTCCCTAATGCCTTATTTCTCTGCTGTCATGCTAACTTTCTCCCAAACTTTTTCCAAACTTTAGAATCAGGCAACAATTTTTCTTTCACTATACACAAGCACATCAAAAACTAGTTAAAACCACATGGACCTCATGTCTGCATTCACCAAAACAACCACTAGACTGCATTGTTGTCTTTTCTGGTCAAATAGGCTGGTGGTAAAGAAATGTGTTACTACTTAATACCAGCTTACCAAAATAAGATGTGATGTTATCACTTGTCTAGAAAAAAATACATGTGAATAAACATGTAACTATGTATTCAAATAATAATTGATAGAATAAGCACTAGTATTTTAAGTATAACATTTACTATCAATTAGTTAAAATATTTTATTTTTAACAATCAAGTTAATTTTTGAAATTAGATCAATTTAAAGGCCAATCAAGTGTTGTGTACCACTTGAAACATTTCTATGAAACATCATACCTAACATTATGTCTTTAAGATTTAAAAAGTCTAACATATGCAAAGTCTATTAAAATGCACATAACTTATCTTACCCAAAATGAAAATATATCTATAAGTAGTACTATTCATCTGGCCTCTTTTAGCTCTCCCTTAACACACAAATGCATTCCTTTTCTCCAAAACATAGCAGCTGGGAATGAAAGGAAAGATTTCAAATGATCATTTTCACATCATATTCCATCATCTTTTCATCAGTTTTTCCTAGCTTTTCTTTGAGCCCATTCTTATACAAGAGGTCTCTTTTTAGATCAATCCATATTTCCATAATCCACACTGCTGTTTCCTCCTCTTCTCCCCAGGGTGGACTAACCCCCACATCCAGAACTATGGCTTACAACTGTCATTAAGCCTTATAACAATAACAAGATAACAAAAGAACGGGTGGGGATGAGGCTAGCTCATACCATATGTTGATCAAGTTCAACACTTTCAGCTAATAGAGAATATTTTTAAACTTCAAAAATTTAATAGTAAAATGTTCTTTATATCTACTTATTCTCCACAATTGCATTTTTAGGGCTTAAATTTTAAACTAGTAAACAATCTGGCAGTATTACTTTAAAAGAGCTTATCTATTAATAATATACTGAAATGGGAAGGAAAAATAGAAATAACCAAACAAAAAGGTAAGGTGGCAACTTATGGTTAGTTACTGATTCTTGCAACCTACAAGGCTCACTCAACTTATACCAATTCCCAAAAAATTCCTCTCAAAGCTACTATTTAAAGCAGTATACAGTTATAATTAGCTAGATTACTTCAAAAATAACATATGCCATGTGAATACTGACTTTATATTAATTTTAAAGAATTTTAATTTTTCCAAGTATCATCTGAAAATATGACTTCTGTTTCCATCTTTTGTGTCATAGTTAACTAATCTTAACTTCTTTTTCAACTAAAAATAAAGAAAATTTGAAATGTAACCTTTTGAACTGGCAGACTTTCATGTTTCTATTTAATATTTAAATATTAAATACTTTTTTCTTCTCCTGACTTTGGAGGAATTACTTCTGATTCATCGGCCTGTTATGTTACCTTGAAAAAAATGATCTCTTAAATGTTTCCTTTCAAAGATTTAAAACCCTTTATAGAACTAATTCTAAATTTGCTTTTGTCAAATAAAAAAAATTTTCTTGTGAAACCACATTTATCTTTTTCAATCTGTATCCTCTATTATTATTTAATTTCTGTAGGTTGCTGAGTAATGCCTTATGTGCCAGAATTGGTCTGAAATATGTGCATAGTTAGAATATAATTTCACTGCATCAAAATAAATATAAAAACCTCACCCCTAAGAGCTCATTAAAATAAAACTTGTTCACCTTATTTAAGCAGAAAAATAAGGTCATTTCTTCAGGGGCTCAAATTTTATTATCTAAAATGTATGCACAAATACTATTTTTAATATGAGTTTGCCAGATTGCATAATTCTGTTTCCCAATAAATATTTCAGCTATAAAGCAAAATTTATAGAATATCATGTGTTCCCAAATTAGTTTGCAATAAAATTTTAAAACTTTAACGTGAAAAAAGAAGATAAACATGCAGGTAAAATAAGAATCTGATCTCATTTTGCCTCGGGCTTTCTAACACTGCATCTACAAAAGAAACAATCTTGTCTATATAAAGAAAGGTGGGAAGAGAAAAAGACATAATTGTGATGATTTTCTTAGATTTAAGTACTTTCCCACGTGCTTGCCACTTACTTACAATGTTTTATTCTGATTCTTCTTCCTGAGACACAAGAATGCACAAGACACCTAACTCTGTATATACATCACAAATTAATAAGAAGTAATTGATATTTTAGGGTTATTTAGATAGATCACTGATAAAATACTGACATGAAACAAAGTATGAAGGCATGATATAGTTAGTTCTCTTATATCAGCCATATTTCTTTACAAAATTTTATTTAAAAAATAAGAAATCAATTTGCCTCAGAAATATATGTTTATATATAATATACATACTTATAGGGGCAGTGAAATAAAATTAGTCAACACATATCAAAAACTAGTGCAAGACATTTCATCCTTTTCATTTAGAAAAATATAGAATACAATTAGGTGATTTTGTGTCTGTCTGGTGTGATTTACTGATAGTTAAAAATGGAATAATCAAGTCCACATAAGCAAAAAGAAATCTAATTTTTTATATATCTGCAGTAATCTAAACATTTATTTTGAATATATTAAGATTTAATAGATTTCCAAATAATTTACATCTCCTTTATAACTGATTCAAGAAGCAAAGTTACAAAATGTCCAGCTACCAATCTACTTCAGTTGCAAATTACAAAACATTTTATATATTGTTCTGACCAAATCCTTTTAAAATCATTAAAAGAAGAAATACAGTTGATCCTTGAACAATGCAGAGGTTAGGGACACTGAACTCTCATTCAGTTGAAAATCCACATATAACTTTTGACTTCCCCAAAACTTATCTACTAGTAACCTACTATTGACTGGAAGCCTTATTGATAACATAAACAGTCAATTAACTCATATTCTGTATGTCATATGTATTATATAAAGTATTCTTACAATAATGTAAGCTAGAGAAATGTTATTAAAAGATATAAGAAAGAGGAAATACATTTATAGTACTGTATTCACTGAAAAAAATCAGCATATAAATGGACCTGTGCAGTTCAAACCCATGTTGTTCAAGGGTCAACTGTGTTTTTTGAAATGATGGAAGTGTAAAAGGATTTTTTAAAAATAAAGAACAGGCATTCTTCTTAAGGCATGCAGACCAAACATTAGACATCATTAAACATGAAAAGAAAATTGTAAACAGTATTGAGTATATTTATTTTAGAATCTACTAACCAGCTAGCTATCTGCAGTTATGAAAGGTCTATGAAGATATAGCTGAAGGGTTAAGATTTGAAATGTTCTTCTGTTACTGTATAATACCTAGTTTCTTACTACTATTCATTCTTAGAACTGTAATTCAAACTGTGTTTCCAGGTAATACCTACCAAGATTTCCTTAATTAATGGTATTTTTACTATTGTTGTATTTTAAAATTACTAGGTAATATGTGCCCTTTTCTCAAAGTATTTCTTTTTTTTTTTTCAAGTTTGTATTCATTTATTCATGAGACACAGAGAGAGTGAGAGGCAGAGACACAGGCAGAGGGAGAAGCAGACTCCCTGCGAGGAGCCCGATATGGGACTGGATCCTAGGACCCCGGGATCACACCCTGCCCCGAAGGCAGACGCTCAACCACTGAGCCACCCAGGTGCCCCTCAAAGCATTTCTAAATGCATTTTTCTCACCTAGCATGGGAACACATACTACTTTGTCAGCATATGTTGAATTTTAATTGTTTTATGCTTCTATAGAAATGTATGAAAGAGAAAAGGAACACACAAGTCAGGTACTCATCGTGAACAAACAGGGAGCTACTAAATCTTGTTGCCTAACTTCTGTGCTAAACCACATATTTTCATTCATATTTTGATGAATCCCTATTACAGAACACCAATTTGAAATATTTCTAAATTTAATATTCCATACCATTCTTAAATCCATTCTTCTTAGATTATCCTGTTCCTGATTTTCTCAGGTTAGGATAACCTATCACAAGTTTATTGGCTTCTCACTCATTCATCTAGTCATTCAAAAATCATTTATTCAGATCTTATTATGTACGAGCCACTATGCTAGATGTGGGAATTTAAAAATGATAAAGTCTGCCCCTTGAAACTTAAAAAAAAAAAAAATCCACACATATGGAATAGGGGATATAGAGATATTAAAAAAAGAAATATAATGGTAGAATATAAAAATATACCCAAGAAGCTATGGAAGTGTAGAAGTTTGCACTGGAGGTCAGGAAAGCCTTCAAAGAAGAATTAATTTTCAAGCTAAGATTGACAATGGAGGGCAGTCTGGGTGGCTCAGTGGTTTAGCGCCACCTTCGGCCCAGGGCCAGATCCTGGAGACCCGGGATTGAGTCCCACGTCAGGCTCCCTGCATGGAGCCTGCTTCTCCCTTTGCCTGCGTCCCTGCCTCTCTCTTTCTGCCTCTCATGAATAAATAAGTAAAATCTTTTTAAAAAAATAAATAAATAAATAGAAAAAAAGATTGACAATGGATGATAATGAAAGAAGAAAGAATGAAAATGGGGAGTAAAAACAGAAATGCTACACACAAAAATAAGAAATGGGACCTGGGAAAATCTAGGGTCATGGTATAAAGGAATTTGATCATGTGCTCCCATTTGCTGAATGCCTACCCAAGTGCCTCATATAGTCCTTAATCTCTACAACGAATCCTGTGAAGTAATCATCATGTCATTCATTGCAGAGGATACTTGTTTCATGGAACAAAGCATGGAACTGACAAAATTCAAACTCCAATCTATATTATAAAAAACACAAAGTCTTCTATGTAATCTATCAGTCTACTTCAATGTCAGCTCATTAAATAAGTTCACCATTCTGTCTTCCAATACACTAGGGTGACATACTCAGTTACACTCACTACACCATATATACAGATAGATACACAATAAATTAAGGAAAATATCACTCAGTGTTCAGGAATAAGGCTTAAAGATCAACTACCATGCACTCCTCCTAACCACCAGCATCTCCAAAGAAATCTCAGAATGCAATCAAAACATGGAATCAATGCTACAACTACATTCCCTTCCTAAATACCTTTCTACTGCCAGTTTAGAGACCTGTAAACTGCCTTCTGTTTAGTGGTACCCTAAAATCTGGTCTCTGATAATCCTCAATCCCAGAAACAATCAATGAGGTTCACACTCTTCCAGCACAACAGTTCAGCTGTCATTATTCCATTTACACCAACTGACAATAAATCCTGGTGAAGCAAGAGACAAGAATGTAGACCGGACCCATGCAAAATATCTAGGACAAATTTCCCTGTCACATCCCATTACTCCCTTTTTCTCAAGTCATGCCAGTGTAGGAATGACAATCAAGAAGAGATAAAAAACGAAAGTACTTTCAACATTCCAGAAACTGAGTCTTCCTAGAATACTGTCTTTTTTTTATCCTGGCCCCTGCCATCTGTTCTTCATTCTTTCCACCTGTCTTAAAGATGGAAGCACACGCTATCCAAAGCTAAATCTTCTGCTTGGAGTTGTGATGCAATCTCACTTGAACCACCATTATAGCCTGTGCATCAGTACCATAGCTCATATAGTGATGTATCATGATTAATTTAATTTTGTCTCCTCTGCTGTAATATGAGGTCCTTCTGAGCTGGGAGCTTCTTATATTTATCTTTATTCATTTAGTATTAAAA
Organism: Canis lupus baileyi; assembly: GCF_048164855.1. Lineage (NCBI taxonomy): Eukaryota > Metazoa > Chordata > Mammalia > Carnivora > Canidae > Canis > Canis lupus. The sequence continues at coordinate 76,382,631 of NC_132843.1, forward strand.
AAATAATTCATAGTGTATACTCAGGTAACATCTGTCATGTTGCCAACTCTAATTCTTATAATAAGTGATCAACTATATAAGTGATCAACTTCTAGCTTCTGTCTTCAATTCCTTTTAAAGTGCCTTCTTGCTGTTCTATATAAACATGGTTTTCCCTCCTCAAGCCGTTTAATTCTAGAAGCGACCAAAAGTATACCGCATATTGCCACCACCAAAGAAGTTAATCTAAATTTACTACCTCCTCTTCCTCACTAACCACTAAACTCTTGGCTTGTTTAAATGTGTAATGTCTTCCTTCCCAGAATTCCTACATTATATTGTTAGTAACTTTCATGGCATTTATTACAGCTGGACTTCTGTTGGAACTATATGTAGAAATGAATACTGTAAAAACAAGAAACAACTATTTGCTCCTGCATCCCCCTTTTACAGAAGAGAAAACTGAAATTCAGAGAAAAAATTTACTTAAAGTCATACACCCACGTTAGTCTTCTGTCAAGTAGAAGGCAGAATGATAGTTTGTTCACTTTTGATTCCCAGGACAATCTTCCTTTGCCTAATAAGCTTTCTTGAAGATTAAGGATGATACATGTTTCCTATCTCTGGAGAATATCAATAAAGTAGATTATAAAATCTTATAAATTAAAGAACTCCTGCATAGATGCTTATAGCAGCTTTATTCATCATTGCCAAAACTTGGAAGCAACCAAGATGTCCTTTTCAGGTAAATAGATAAATAAATTGTGGTACTTACAATGGAAAATTATTCAGCACTTGAAATAACTGACCTATTAAGCCATGAAAAGACACAGAGGAACTTTAAATATGTATTACTAAGTAAAAGAAGCCAATTTGAAAAGGCTACATATTTTATGATTCAAAATATATGCCATTCTGGAAAATGCAAAACCATGGTGACAGTAAAAAGATAAGTGGTTTGTAGGGGTGGGGATGGCAAGGAGAGGTGAATAGAGCAGAGAGAATTTTTAGGGCAGTCACCATATTTGTATGATATTATAATGATGAATATATGTCATCATACATTTGTCCAAACCCACAGACTGTACAAGACCAAGAGTGAACCCTAAGGTAAACTACAGACTCTGGGTCATTATGGTATGTCAATGTATATTCATCTTTCATTAAGAATGCACCATTCTGATGAGTGATGCTGATAATGGGGGAGGCTATGCATGTGGGGAAGCAGGGGGCTTATGGGAAATCTGTGCACCTCTCTTTCAATTTTGTTGTGAACCATAAACCACTCTAAAAAAATAAAATATTTCAAAAAAAATTTGGGCAGCCCTGGTGGCTCAGTGGTTTAGCGCTGCCTTCAGCCCAGGGTGTGATCCTGGAGACCTGGGATTGAGTCCCGCGTCGGGCTCCCTGCATGGAGCCTGTTTCTCCCTCTGCCTGTGTCTCTGCCTCTCTCTCTCTCTCTCTGATAAATAAATAAATAAATAAATAAATAAATAAATAAATAAATAAATAAATAAATAAATAAATAAAATCTTAAAAAAAATTTTAATACAGAACCTCTGTTCTGAATGGCTTATCGAGAGATATGTACATAAAATGACTATCCCTAAAAGTACTGTAAAATAAGAAAACTTAATTTCTAAAGCTTCAAATGGGCTAGACCTCAAAAAAAAATTCTTAGAGAATTCAAATTCACATAATTAAGATAGATCTTTAGCACACTCATCTAAGTTTATCCCTTAGTTTAATAAATATAGCTGTTTTCTCTGATTTATCATTGTTAAATATAATACAAGGACAGATTTATTCTACTCGGGTTTGTTTTTCCTAAACATATGCAGGTATACTGAGCAAATAAGCTAACATGTTTAAGCTTATTTAAAAAATATGTTTCTATTTGACTAAATTGAATCATTATTCTGGTAAAACTTTTTTAAAGATTCTATTTATTTATTTGGCAGAGAGAAAGTAAGCACACAAGCAGGGGAAGAGGCAGAGGGAGAGGAAGAATGAGCTCCCCACTGAGCAGGGAGCCCAATGAGGAGCTTGATCCCAGGACCCCAAGATCCTGACCTGAGCTGAAGGCAGACACTTAACCAGAAGAACCACCCAAATGCCCTTACTGATAAACTTGATTCAACAGTAATTATATTTTGTTATATATCTGCTTAAACAGAATTTCCAAAATCTTTAGGTTACTAAAATATTAAACTGATATTAAATTGAGTTAATATATAATTATTGGAGACCCACGTAATATCTAAGACAGAATACTAAATATTGATTACTAAGCATAATTTAAGTCTATGTGCTTATTTTTGTATGCTATAAAATGGTATGCCTTTGGGTTAGTGTTTAAGGAACGTGCTCATTTTCTCCACTCTACAAAGATGTACATGGGATATGTAGGGCTTTAGAAAGTAGTAGTATTATATTTTATTATATATATATATATATATATATATATATATACACACACACCAAATAATTTATAACTTATACATATTATATAAAGGGTATTCATGAGGTCACATTGACTGCTAAAATATATGTGCATGCCAGAAAGTTCTCATTTATCCATCCCTCAGAGTTCTTTTTCCATGAAACAGAAGTCAGTTATTTAGATTAAAGGTTTTAATTAATGAGGGGGTAAGACTACACTGGGAACAACAGGGTCAGATAAATATAACTGTATATTTTGTTTTCAAAGAACGGTTTTGAAAACTGTTTTCCAAGAACAGTTTTCAAAAACAGTTTTGTCCTAAAAACAGCAATTCTTGGACTTTTATTTTTAACCTCTATATTCTTGGAAGTTAATGAGGATGATGAAGAGCTACTATTTATATAACAATATTATTGAATACTGAAAACTACTGTATTAGAAATTAAAACTCATAAATGTTTAACAGATATATGAATTGAGGACAATAATCATGGATGCACTGCATGTTAAACAATATAAATGTAAATGGTGATGATGATGATAAAATTAGTTTGGTCTTGCAGATCTCTGAGATACGTTTTAAAGTGTCAGTGTGCTCTTAAATATGAAAGGGCACAGTGAAATAAAAATGTGACTTTTGTCTGTCTTATTTGATAATATATGACTGTGAAAAGCTATGAAAATTGTTAAAAATCACTCAACTTTACTGGGCTTGCTTCCTTGGATTATTGATTAATGCCTTTGCCTACAATGTTGTTCTTACCTGTGTACCTCTGAGACAGCTGAAAATCTGTGTGTTAACAGAATAATTTCTTCACTTAATTCTGAGTTCACTATGTCTTTTACTCCTTAAGGGAGAAAAAAAGTACAAAAGTTCATTTATGAAAGAACTATTCAATAGTATTCCTGGCCATATTAATTTTAAATATTTCATTGTCATTTTGATTAAACAAATAACTACATGTTACTTCTTGGATCCCATCATAGTCAAACATTCAAATCTTCTAACAACTTTTCAAATTTTGACTTCCCAAACTCACTCTGAATATAGAAAAAAAATTAAAAACTTCCAGAGTATGTTTTTATAACCAAAACTATCTCAGAAATTTCCTAGAGGTTCCTTGAAAAGCACAGTGATATGTTCTCTTACCTTACAAAATGAGATGCTAGAAAAAATTTCACTTGCTTGATGTGTTATTATATTTAATAGTTGCATACAAAAAGCAAGAAAATGAGACAACATGCTTAGCCTGCCCTAGGTTGAACTTGCATGTATATAAATTTTATGAATATGAATATTTAAGAAATCATATGCTGTATAGAAAGTCCCAAGAGATATACCAATGCCCTTGCTGTCCATAATATGTTTTACTCTTCAGGAACAATGCCCTTGCTGTCCATAATATGTTTTACTCTTCAGGGAAAAAAAAAGATCAAATCTCTTATGAAATAGTTTTTAGGTTTTTCTATACTTATCAGATTCCTGGCAGTACTTTGCCCAATGATATTAGACAACAATAATGTAATACTGCCAGTTATAATTTCAGTTATTATTTAAAATGTTTACTTGTCCATAACCTTTACTTCATTTTAATCTCTGGCACTTCTAGGCCAGCGGTTCTCAACTGGGTATGCACATCAGATACCCATGAATTTTTACAAAAATACATTTCAGGCCCCTACTCCAGACATCTTAAATCTCTTTACTTGATATTCTTGGTATATTCTTGTTATATTATGTCTCAAGATTATTGAATGCTGTATCTCAAAATTTTTCTTCAAATTTCCTCAAATTAATTCACCCACTTTTATAAATCAAATATAACTCCTTTGAAAAGTCTTACTCCTTGTCTTTGAAACATTTTCTCTAAAACCTTTTTGAATGGACTTATAACATTTTTCATACAACAGAAACAACCAAATTTTCTTTTTCCTATTTTATTTTTATTATAAACCCTCACCAGACCTTTACCATTTGCTTTTGGGTTTTTTGTTTGTTTGGTTTGGTTTGTATTTTTATCAAACTATAGATGACATACAACGTTGTATTCATTTCAGGTATTCAACACAGTGAATCAACAATTTGATACATCATGCAAAGCTCACTGTGATTAGTGTAATTCCCATCTGTCACCATACAACATTATTACAATATTATTGTACCTGTACCTGTACTTTTTATTCCTGTGACTTATTTATCTTATAACTGAAAGTCTGTACCTCTTAATCCCCTTCACCTATTTTGCCCATCCTCCCCAGGTTAACTTAACCATAACCATTAAGCATCTACATCTACAGGTAGTTTAGTCTTATTTCTGATGCTTGCCTGAAGCCTCTGCTGTAAGCTACAGGGCAGCGTTTTTGTTTTTAACAAAGTATGTCAGTCTCAAAGCCTCGCAAAAGGGTTGTATCAGGTATTTCAAACTTCTGACACTTCAAAGAATAGACTCTTAGGGACACCTTTGAACTGACATCACTTAGATAACTTTCAGGCCATTTCTGTAGACTGAGGCAGAACTTCTGAGACTCATTTTAGTCAAGAAACAGAAAGTTTCATGAGACCTTTAAGACAAAAATCCAGCAAAACAATAATTAATCGTATCGTATTAAATAATGAGGGAAATTTTATTGTTTGAAACATTATTGATGCTGTTTTAATTATCTATTTTCTGGACGTATAAGAAAGTCTTTCTTCATTTTCCTACACTGTAACCTACGATTTAGTAAACTCTACTTCTATAAACTGAAATATTTTTAAGTTATATCTTATTCTCACTGATACTCTTCCTCCCTGAATTCAGAAACTCTTACTAAGCCCCTTCATTTTCATAGCAATATTGTTTTTTGCATAAATTCAATAAATGTGTCTTTCATTATACCAGTATATAACTGGTGATTGCACAACCAAGGTCTTAAAGCGTCATTTTTGAGAAAGATGCTTGTTTAATCAGCCATGCCAAGACACTTTTAAGGAACAAAGTTAGCTGTACTTATGGAGCCTACAATGTCATTCCCAGAAAAAGTGGCCTGATGCCTGGCTGACAGGGTCCAAACTTAAAGGTCTTGAAGAAGGTCCCATCCTCATAGACCAGGAACCTTAGCAAATTCTCTAAATCTTGGGAAGAAAAACCAAAGTTATAGGCAGTACATGTAAAATCTGGAAAAGATATTTGCTTGGACCTAATTTCCTACCTTTGGGATAGTAAATAACAGAGGCTTCTAAAAACTTAATCTTTTATTAGAAATTCCTTATGAAAATTTTTGGAAAAAAGTTAATTTTGTAGACATAGCAATTATTCTACATTGCATGATTCTAGATATGTAAAGTAAATTCATGGAGGCTCGTAGCCTAAATTAACTCTCTTGTTGTACCCATGTAAAAAATCAGGCCAAATCTTTAGGGACGTGATTTATTCTGCTTTCTAGAGTGATCTTTCTTTGAAATTATTTATGCTTGCAATAGGAAGAAGAAGACTATAGGAAATATTTGTAAAAGATTAACCTGAACAAAAAAGATCACTGGTTGTTCTCATTGGAAAATAAGCCATTGCCTAATATACTCTTTTAGGGGCTCTGTGCCTATTTTACAACTCTTTAAATGGTAGATAAATGATAGCAATGCAAATAATATTTGTCCACAGACATGTCTTATAGAGGGATAACTGACTCCCCTCCTTCCTTACTCCTTACCCCATGTGGATAAAACCATAGAACTCTACATCTATTTGTAAATTTATTACAGCCTTCCTGATTTATCTATACAATTCTACTTTGAGCTCCTCTTTGAATAGGATGCAACATTTTACTCACACCCTCATCAACTAACGAGTTTTTAAAAACTTAAAAATAAAATGTTACATTTGTATTAGAGTCATTATTATATCTTCTTTTAAAAATTATTCTTTAATACTAGTCTCAGAACATTTGGTCTAATGGAGCAAATAAAACGTAAGGAAAATGATAGATCTAATAAGTGGCATAATATGGGAAGCATAAAATGCCAAGAGAACTCCCAGGAGGTGCATTCTATCCAGACCAGTGACATAAAGAAAAAGGCTTCTTGGAGGAAATGACCTCTAAGCCAACACTAGAAAGACAGGCAAAAGGGAGTGCAAGTAGGAGATTAGCATTTCAGACAGAAAGACTTACATGTTCAAAGACAGAATATAAATAAATGGTACAGAAGAGAAAATAATGTTCACTAAAAAGTACAGGCCATTTCTTATACAGAGAAAGGACAGAGGCACAGAGACATAGGTGGCTAAAGATGAAAACAAAAGACTTGAAACAAGGAACTTGATCATGTTGAGAAGTTGACCCTCATCTTGAAGGTGTCAATCGGGAGTAGTGAGTTTAAATGAGTCTTCAGGACTACAGGCTCTGGAGTCAGTGTCTGGCTTGGAATAATGGCTCTATTACTTACTAATTGTGTGACTTTTGCCACGTAAATTAAGTACTTTGTAGGTCTGTTTATCTGTAAGATGGGAAATATAGTAGTCCTTTACTTCATAGAGGCATAATTAGGATTCAATAGTTAATACAGGCCAAGTACCTAGAAACTGCCTAGCGCATAGTAAGGAACCAATGACAGTAGGGACAGGAGTAACAGTATTTGGTTTTTAGAGAGATCATCCCATTGTCTTTTAGATCAGTCTAGCTACACTTGTGGAGAATAAATTAAATAGGCACAAAAACATAAAGAAGAATTAGGAAGATATGAATTAAGGAAAGGACCCCAGAAGTAAAGAGAAGTGGAGAGAGTTACAAGACATGAAAGAGGCACAAGCAATAGGATTTGATGACAGATTGCAAGGAGCAGTTGAATGAAGGAAAAAGAATAAAAAATAAATAAGAGTCCTTGGCTTGGGAAAGCAAGTGGGAGCATTCACTGAAATAAGACACACTAGAACAATTACTCCAGGTTACTCAGGTAATGTGGCAGGCACAGTAACACAAAAATGGGTCTGGAACACAAAAAGAGGAATGCCTCAAAATATCACAACAGACAAAACATTTCATTTTGTATTATGGAGAGAGTACATCAGAGAAATGGGAAAGGGCATCTGAGATATACGACATGGCCTAGAAGCATGAAAGGCCTGGAGCCTGTGGAAAAATAGAAAAAGTACTGCAGGGCAGAAGGTAAATAAGAAGTATGACCTGGGGTCAGCTCTTCATTACCTTCTTTCCTATCCAAATGATCTTAATGACTTCTTTTTTTTTTTTTTTTTTTTTTTTTTTGATCTTAATGACTTCTGATGTCTTGGCCGTTACTAAAAGATTGTGGCTCCATGGTCCTATGACTTCCACTCATATTCATCCTGAGTTTAAGATTTTCAAAAAAATAACTAAAAAGTAATAAAGTTTCACCAGTTAAACAGCAAATATCCACTGTAGTCATCAACTAATGGCACAGAAATTTCAGAAAGTCAGAAAGCACACATCAAAAAGAATTTTTACATATTAGTACCTGTGCTATTACACTATAAATCTTCCTGAAGGTCTATAAAGCAAAATAAAAGTAAAATTCTCAAACTTGCTATTCACCTATAAAAATGATATTCTAGGGGCACCTGGGTGGCTCAGTCAGTTAAGCATCTGCCTTTGGCTCAGGTCATGATCCCAGGGTCCTGGGACAGAGCCCTACATTGGGCTCCCTGCTCAGTGGGGAGTCTGTTTCTCCATCTGACTCTCCTGCCTCTCATCCTCTCTCTCTTTCTTTCTCTCAAATAAATAAAATCTTTTTTTAAAAATGACATTCTACATGAAGCAGTTTTATCTATCCCTCACCATAAGTTAATAAACATTCATGGCCATGTGACATTTTAACAAAACTATTGGTTCACACTTACTGAGTGTTTTCTACATGCCAGGCATGACTTTTAGTGTTTTACAAGCTTCATATCATTTCGTTCTTATCATAATTCTTTCGGACCAGTAAAATCAGTCCCATTTTGCAAATGAGTAATTAAGAGAGATTCAGTCCCTGTCTAAAGCAACACTTCACACAATCTATAAATACAGAGCCAGTATTCAAACACATATGTGTTTCATTCCAGCATTTATTTTTTTAAAAGGTTTTATTTATTTATTCATGAGAGACACAGAGAGAGAGAGACAGGCAGAGACAGAGGCAGAGGGAGAAGCAGGCTCTATGTAGGGAGCCTAATGTGGGACTTGATCCCAGGACCCCAAGATCATGCCCTGGGCTGAAGGCAGATGCTTAACCGCTGACCCACCCAGGCATCCCTGATTCCAGTATTTATAAGATTTTATTTCTTTTTTTCTTTTTAAAAAATATTTTATTTTTTTATTTGAGAGAGAGCACAAGCCAGTGGAGAGACAGTGGGAGAAGCAGCAGCAGACTCCCCATTGAGCAAGGAGCCCGACACGGGGCTCCATCCCAGGATCCTGCAATCATTATCTGAGCCAAAGGCAGATGCTCAACCGAGCCACCCAGGCACCCCTAAGATTTTATTTCTGAACCCACTCTAAAAGTGTATTTTTCTCACAAAGATTGCTCCTCTTACTGAAGAAACACAGACCAACCATGGCCCCAAAAGGGCATGGTATATGCAAGCAGGGATGCTATAGAAACATGAACCATAAAAATGACAAGCAGAGAGTAAAGGGAAAATTAAGTATTCTGAGAAACAGCCTCAAGCCATAAGTATAAATGTGAACAACAGAGAACTAAGGGCAATGAATTACCTTGATTACAACAAAAAGAAACAAAATTACTCATTTTATATAGAACCCCTGAACCCCTCACAAATGCACAAAGGGATACTGCCAGTATCAGTGGCACAGAGGGGAAGACTTGGTCTGCATTCATCTTCTCAGCCAAAGCCCTCAATGTATCTGCAAAACATAAATCTGACATCAACTCAGTCTGTTTAGCAATTCTTTAATTTGCTTACAGCTTTGTATTTCCTCAGGCTGTAAACACTTCTCCATTCTTCTCCAATCTCCAAAGTCCCATCTACCACTTACACAAAGATAATTCAACATTTCTTGGAGTGACAAAAATCAAATTCATCCTCTCGTCACTATTCCTCTCTACCCCATACCCTGCAAAGCACTTCTACACCAATGTCTTTCCTCCTTCCTCTTTATACTCATCTTACTTTTCATTCCTAATGTAACCAACCCTTTCAGATCCTTTTGATGCCTACAGCTGAACTACTGTAATAGCCAACTAATTTCCATGTTTCTGGTTTCTCCCACAACCAATCCCTACAGAAATCTCTTCCCAACTAATATTCTTAACATACTTATTTTGCTATACTACAGTCTCCTCAAGTTCTGAAGGACCAACTCTTCAGCGAAGCCTTTAATGTTACCAAAACTCAGCTCTATTTACATTTACAGTTTCATTTCCTACTTTCCTATACAAAATTCTCTATTTACCTCCCCCCAAAATCAAATTACAGCTCCTGAAATGTGACTTTGAACTGTCCCACTAGTTCTATCAACTAAAGAAGGAAGACACACTTGAGGAGCATGTAATAAACCAACACCTATGATGAACCAACAACCCTATGTAATAGAACCAAAGGGTAATTAATCAATACTGTTCCTTTGGATTAAATAACACATTGATTTCAAATTATAAAAATAATGAGGGAAAAGAACTGTTATGATAAACTATTGTTAAAAGAGCTAAAATAAAGTAAGTGAGTAGGATCTGAGACAGCATTCTAAGCAGAAAGAAGATAGCTTAATTGCTAATAGCATATGCTTTTGAATTAGACAAACTTGCCTTCAAATCTTAGCTCTGTCTCTGATAAGCAGTGTGATCACAGTCAACTTTTTTAACCCTTACTTTGGGGGATGATACTACCTCCCAGCAGTACTGGGTGGGTTTGAAGATGAAATTATGCACATAAAGCACATAATATATCACCAGTACATGGTAACAGCTAAATAAAGAGCTTTTTATAATTATTTACTGAAGCAAGTCTCAGATCCAGTGAAAAGGCTGGTTAGCAAGAAATAGTCTACAACAGTAGTAAGTGGTAAGAAAGATGAGAAATATACAGCGCACTTGAATCATCTCTAGTATTCAGAATATTCACCAAAAAGCATATAGCAAAACCATTCTTCAAGGTCAGTGGCTAGATTCCCATAGAAAGTTTGGTTTCTTCAGACATAATAAGAAATATTTAGACAAAATGGTATCTAAAGTTCTTTTCAGTTCTAACTTTCAATAAAGTGTATAAGAATTGCTATGAACTAGAATTCTGGACACTCTTCACCACTTCCCAGTTAACTGCTTTTGCATTTTAATGGGTATGTAAGGGCTTATTAATGTTCCACTAACTTCACAAATTTGGGAAACAAAACATTTCAGCCCCAACTAAAAAATTCCTATCACCAGTTTATCAGTCACAAAGAGGGACAGCAATAGTTGGTCTCACTGAAAAATTTACTGTAGTTGAACTCAACAAGTATATGATTGCTCTTATGTGACCCAAAGTGAGGATTCTTCAGATCTCCTGGGATTTCTCCAGACGGTTTAAGGGGTAGAAAATACAAGCAAAAAAAGACATGTCCTGGACAAGAGGTTTGTTCTTGGGTCAGTGGACAAGAATGGAGAATACCAGAAGAAAAATAGTATTGCAAAACACTAAAAATGAATCAGTAAGGCTCTCCCCTAACCACACATTACTTCAGAACAAACTCAGTTATGCATCATATATCCAAATCATGTATTCACTGTAGGGACTCCTTTTGCATACTTAAGATATTTATAAATCTATTCTTTCTCTAAAAAGCTAAAAACTAATTAAGAGTGCACACCTCTCCTTTCATGTGAAAAATAGTCAAGGACTGCATTAGATTGAATTAATATTTAACATGCTCATTTACTTTTTTTCAGCGTAACTTCTTAGCCTTACATGCAAAAGTTATCCTTCCACATATCAAAATCACTTATTTGTATACTTGTTTCTGAATGAACTCCTTTAAATAAACATTCTTCTGTTTACTTATTTCTGAATGAACTGCTTTAAATAAATGGTCAGCTTTCATTTTTATAACTTATGAGAAGTTTAAGAATTGTATCTGTGAACTTAACTTATGGTTAAGTTTAATACTAATAAAATTTTTAATTTTAAGAGTGACAAGATTGTTTTACCATTGCTTTGCAGGCAAAAAAAAGTTCATCAGATTTCCATGAAAATTGAAATTTTGTCATATAATTCATTTCAAAATTATAAATCTGTAATATAAAATTTTAAAGTTTTTTGTGTATATCATGTCAATATATAATTCATAATTTTGGTCATAATCATTACTTAAGGAACTATAGAAGACTATAATTTAAAATCTAAATGGAATAAACTCATTCTGAAATCTCATTTTCTTTTAAGAAAGCTATAGATAAGAATTATATAAAATAAGGAAATATAGTCAACTCAATATACATGTAAGCGATTCAGACATCACTGTAACAAGGAGAGATCTAATCATTTATTCATTCTGCACACATGATGCTTTTTTCCTCACAGTTGGTCAAGAGAAAGTACGTATAGCAATTCATGTGTAGTAATAGTTGCTTCAGTAACAGCAGCAATAATCATAGTACCCTCATTATAAATGTTTTTTTAAAGATTATGTAGTTCCAACCTGATCGCCAAAGTCCTCTGGGAATTTCCACAATACCACCGGATCTGTAAATAATTGACACATGGAATTAGAGGCAAAAGAGCACATTTACACCAACATTCTTGTTAAAACATTGTCACAGTTACCTTTTAACTAATTTTTAAATTTCTCTTTAAACATTTATAGTTGATGAGGTTAAACATAAAGTATTTTGATCTTTTAAGCATTTTAATGACCTCTGGGAACAGGAACAAAAGTAGTAACTTGGTCAGATTATTAAAACTCATTATTTCTTTTCACAACTCACTTTTTTATTTACATACTTCACACTTTAAGATTCTGAAGTATGAATTTTCAGATTTAACTATACTTAACATATTGGTCTTAATTTGAAAAGAAAAGTATAAATGTGATAAATATGTAATCAAATATACTATAGTAGAAATTAGATCACAATATATCATCTTAAATCTCCATTTAAAATCCTAAATATTTATGAACACTGTAATAATGCTTGCTTTATATCAAAATTCATTTCTGATATCCTATATTTGCAACTCTAAAAAGCCTTTTATAAAATAACAGATATAAATTAGTATGTATAAGACATCAAGCTTACTTAAACTGATATTTGCAGGGTATTTTAAAAAATTTTTTTCTAATATATCGTATCTAGTTATTCAGATATAAAAACCATTGTTGTTGTTGTTTTTCCCATTGTTGTTTTATAAATATTCCCACTGGTTTTTCACTTTCATCATTTCTCACAATATTTCTTATCTTTTTAGTATATTAAAAATGTCCTTTTAATTAAATTAGCATTAATAAATATATTGGTGTGTGCTCACTTTTTAAATGTGTCAAAAACAAACTTCTGAATATCTGTAGAGATGTGCTTTAAAACGATAGTGTACAACAGACAATACTACTTCTGAAAAAGCCTTTGAACGCTCAAGACAATATAAATAACAAGTACCGCTGATAAAACAGGATTTGAATTCCACTCCAGTAAAAAGGATATACCAAAGATAGCACTTTATCTTCCAGTCAGTAAACAATTACAGTTCTAGTCCATTATTTCCTCTAATTCTATGCTGCTTTTATAAAAATACAGTCCAAGAATGCATAATTTCAAGTTTCAATTACAAAACTCAATAATAACCGAGAAACATTTTTAGCACGAGCAATCTCCTCTTGCTGTATTACTTAAATTCAAAAGAATTTTTTTCAATAATTTTAAATTAAAAAGAAAAGAAAGCATACTTTCTAAATTAACATTGTTACTTAGTAAGGAATAGAAGGTTTCTATATAGGTCAATAAATTAAGAAATCATTTAAAACATAAAAATAATGCATTACAAATTCACAAAGGTAATATTAAATGATTATCTCTTCATATAAAACAAAATGTACATTTCTAAAATGAATCACATACATTATACTCACCTAAAAATACTCAAGATATGGAAGATTATGGTGGAGATATATATATACACACACACTATATATATATATATACACACACACACACACACACACACGTGTAATGATTGTGTTATGTTGGAAAATACATAAGTGTAAGTCAGTTTTACCAAAATAGTAGTTATTAAGATTTGAATTGCATAAAAGTTATACAATGGAATTTTCATGAAATATTATTTTGATAAGTTAATACACTAATAGCCATATAAGCAAGTCAATTATAAAGAAACGTAGAATAGTTCTCTCTTATAAAAATGGAGTTTAAATTATATGTTCTCATTCATTTGGGGAATAGAAATAATAGTGAAAGGGAATAGAAGGGAAGGGAGAAGAAATGGGTAGGAAATATCAGAAAGGGAGACAGAACATAAAGATTCCTAACTCTGGGAAATGAACTAGGGGTGGTGGAAGGGGAGGAAGGCCGGGGTGGGGGTGAATGGGTGACGGGCACTGATGGGGGCACTTGACGGGATGAGCACTGGGTATTATTCTGTATGTTGGCAAATTGAACACCAATAAAAAATAAATTTATTATTTTAAAAAATGGAGTTTAAGAGTTACAATGTGAATATTTCAAACATCCCTTTTGAACAACCTCAATTTTATAGTTGCCATTTAAGAAAATGTTTGTGACAAGTCTCTTAAGCTTATGTCTTAAAACCAGAATGTTTACCTTGTACAGACAAGGCTATTGTTCACAGCATTTACTCAAGTGTATTTTGCTAACTTACTTTTCCTCATCCTCTATTATTCTGTTTTTCTTTTTTTTTTTTTTAAAGATTTATTTATTCATGACAGACACAGAGAGAGAGGCAGAGACAAAGGCAGAGGAAGAAGCAGCCTCCCCACAGGGAGCCCAATGCAGGACTGTATCCCAGATCCTGGGATCAGGCCCTGAGCTGAAGGCAGACAATCACTGAGCCACTCAAGTGTCCTGGCTTTTTTGTTTTGTTTTTTTCTCTATCGCCTATTTCACAGAGAATGAACAAGTGAATTCATGAAAATTCATCTACTGATTTATTTAGTGAAAAATATCCTATTTCTTTTCATTAAATGAAATTTCCACCTCAGCACTCAAAAATTTATTATAATGGGAATCTATATTTTGAAATTGATTAACTTAATTACTGCCTGTGTTGCTAGATTTACACTATATCTGACACATCTCTGTAGAAACTTTTCACAAAGGAAACTTTACCTCAAAGGAAAAAAAATTAAAAAAAAAAAAAAAAAACCACCTGATTCCCAAATGTAATTCCCTAAGGATTACTTTCTAGCTATCAGATCTGAGCTGGCAATGTTAGGTCAATTTTCTGCTTATTTTATGAGTGAAAGGATGAGAACCACTGTCAAAAATCACTGCTGCTGGTGAGGCCCAATGTACACTGTGCTTCTCTTCTTACCAATCTCTACCAGCAATTCAAGGGAGATTCCATATCTTAATTTAAAAAAAACCTTTGCCACCAACTATCTAGAAAGCAAATAAATGTGAAAGGAAGAATATATGACTCGATTTGTACATAAATATAGCCAATCTCATTCTAATAAAAGATGTTACAGTATAGAAAGGAAAATATAAAAATTTTTATCAAATCAGTAAATTTGGAATAAGAATATTTAAAATATTATTTCTGCACCTCCATCAGAAGTATTCCAAATTCATGACTAAGGCTTTTTTAAAATATAAGGTGAGATAAATTCAGCAAATTTTTTTTCCCTTTCCAATCAGGTCTTTCACATTTTCTGGCCCTCCACTGGAAACAATAATTAAAATAACTTAAAATACTAGCGTGATTCAGCTACATTAAAAAAAAATGGAAAGCAAACTTTTAAATTTGCATAAATATTCACTGAATTCTGTGGAATTCACAGATGAATTTTTAAAACTATGCATTTGTAAAATTATAGTTTAGAGACAATGTACTTTTGAAAGTAGAATATATATTAGTGTTTGATTTACATACCTTGCAGAATCAGAATTTTATGAATGAGAAAACCAAGGCCAAAACAAGAAGTTTGTCTTAGTTATAAGGCTAGTCAATGTGAGAGACTAGAACTTTCTTAGTTGAGATCTAAAAAGCAGTTATTTTATATTATTTTACTTTATTTTATTTTGACTTTGTTTATATGAGAAAGAGAAGCAGAGCAAGAGTGAGCAAGAGAACACGCACGAGTGGGGGGAGGAGCAGAGGGGGAGGGATAAGCAGACTTTCCTGCAGAGCGCAGAGCCTGATGTGGGGATGGATTCCAGGACCCCAAAAAATCACAACCTGAGCCAAAATCAAGACTCTGACACTTAACTGATGGCACCACCCAGGCGCCCTAAAAGCAGCTATTTTAAATAATTTCCAGAATCAATACATTTCTCTGTCCCATTTAAATTCAATCTATTCCATTCAAAATTCTATGCAGTGCTAAAGAAAGAGGAAAGGTCCCTGCACTCCAAAGCCCTATAGCACACATGGGAAAAGGCTCTCTATTTTTGTGCAAACTATTGTTTTAGGCTGGTTCAACACTCTTAAAGCAATCAATGTGATAGATCATATCAACAAGAGAGAAAACAAGAACCATATGATCCTCTCAATAGATGAGGAGAAAGCATTTGACAAAATACAGCATCCATTCCTGATCAAAACTCTTCAGAGTGTAGGGATAGAGGGAACATTCCTCAGCATCTTAAAAGCCATCTACAAAAAGCCCACAGCAAATATCATTCTCAATGGGGAAACACTGAGAGCCTTTCCCCTAAGATCAGGAACATGACAGGGATGTCCACTCTCACCACTGCATTCAACATAGTATTAGAAGTCCTGGACTCAGCAATCAGACAACAAAAAAGAAATAAAAGGCATTCAAATTGGCAAAGAAGAAGTCAAACTCTCCCTCTTCACAGATTACATGATACTGTACATAGAAAACCCAAAAGACTCCACCCCAAGATTGCGAGGACTCATACAGCAAATCGGCAGTGTGGCAGGATACAAAATCAATGCCCAGACATCAGTAGCATTTCTATACACTAACAATGAGACTGAAGAAAGAGAAATTCAGGAGTCAATCCCATTTACAATTGCACCCAAAAGCATAAGATATCTAGGAATAAACCTAACCAAAGTGGTAAAGGATCTATACCCTAAAAACTACAGAACATTTCTGAAAGAAATGGAGGAAGATACAAAGAGATGGAAAAATATACCATGCTCATGGATTGGAAGAATTAATATTGTGAAAATATCAATGTTACCCAGGGCAATATACACATTTAATGCAATCCCTATCAAAATACTATGGACTTTCTTCAGAGTTGGAACAAATCATCTTAAGATTTGTGTGGAATCAGAAAAGACCCCGAATAGCCAGGGGAATTTTAAAAAAGAAAACCATAGCTGGGGGCATCACAACGCCAGATTTCAGGTTGTGCTACAAAGCTGTGGTCATCAAGACAGTGTGGTACTGGCACAAAAACAGACACATAGATCAATGAAACAGAATATTGAATCCAGAAGTGGGCCCTCAACTGTATGGCCAACTAATATTCAACAAAGCAGGAAAGACTATCCACTGGAAAAAAGACAGCCTCTTCAATAAATGGTGCTGGGAAAATTGGACATTCACATGCAGAAGAATGAAACTAGACCATTCTCTTACACCATACACAAAGATAAACTCAAAATGGATGAAAGATCTAAATGTGAGACAAGAAGCCATCAAAATCCTAGAAGAGAACACAGGCAACACCCTTTCTGAACTTGGCCACAGCAACTTCTTGCAAGATACATCTATGAAGACAAGGGAAACAAAAGCAAAAATGAATTATTGGGACTTCATCAAGATAAAAAGCTTCTGCACAGCAAAGGATACAGTCAACAAAACTAAAAGACAACCTACAGAATGGGAGAAGATATTTGCAAACGACCTATATGATAAAGGGCTAGTATCCAAGACCTATAAAGAACTTATTAAACTCAACAGCAAAGAAACAATTCAATCATGAAATGGGCAGAAGACATGAACAGAAATTTCACAGAGGAAGACAGACATGGCCAACGAGCACATGAGAAAATGCTCCACATCACTAGCCATCAGGGAAATACACATCAAAACCACAATGATACACCACCTCACACCAGTGAAAATGGGGAAAATTAACAAGACAGGAAAACAACAAATGTTGGAGAGGATGTGGAGAAAAGGGAACCCTCTTGCACTGTGGGTGGGAATGGGAACTGGTGCAGCCACTCTGGAAAACTGTGTGGAGGTTTCTCAAAGAGTTAAAAATAGATCTGCCCTACAACCCAGCAATTGCACTGCTGGGATTTACCCCAAAGATACAGATGCAGTGAAACGCCGGGACACCTGCACCCCAATGGTCATAGCAGCAATGTCCACAACAGCCAAACTGTGGAAGGAGCCTTGGTGTCCATCGAAAGATGAATGGATAAAGAAGCTGTGGTCTATGTATACAATGGAATATTACTCAGCCATCAGAAATGACAAATACCCACCATTTGCTTTGATGTGGATGGACCTGGAAGGTATTATGCTGAGTGAAATAAGTCAATCGGAGAAGGACAAACATTATATTTGGGGAATCTCATTCATTTGGGGAATATAAAAATTAATGAAAGGGAATAAAGGGAAAGGAGAGAAAATGTGTGAAAATATCAGTGAGGGTGACAAAACATGAGAGACACCTAACTCTGGTAAATGAACAAGGGGTAGTGGAAAGGGAGGTGGGCAGGGGGTTGGGGTGACTGGGTGATGGGCACTGAGAGGGGCACTTGGCGGGATGAGCACTGGGTGTTATGCTATATGTTGGCAAATTGAACTCCAATTTAAAAAAACTATTGTTTTAAACAAGGTATCCTATAGAAATACTTGGACTCAACTTAAAAATTCACTGGTGTAAGCATTTCAAAAAATGTTCCAAATGAAGGAATGGTGATGTCTCTTGAATATAAATGACCAAGACTCATTAAGGAAAATGTGTAATTTTATTCTTTCACCTTTGGAGATATAAAGGTGAACTAAACAAAATAGGGCCTCTACAACTTAGAGAAAAGAAAGCATCTAAAATATATAATGCAATAAAATTTAATGACTATTACACTAGTGGACAGGATACTACAGGACAACATATGGAAATCTAATCTAATTCAGAGTCACTAAACTACTTAGGAAAGAAAGTACATGTAAACCAACATGTTAGGATCTGGGTTCTAAAGTGGGCAAGGGAGAACATTCCAGACTGGAGAGACGATATGCATAACATCTTGTAAGTTAATAGAAAAGAGGATGAATCTAGAAACTGGAAAAAAAAAAAAGTATTATATCCCAAATGTAGACTATAAAAGAGAGAATGTCAAGGGATGAAGCTAGAGAAGTAGGGGACAGACTAGAGTTTAAAATGGATCCTGGGTATCATGGAAAGCCATTAATGCAGATGAGGACATAAACCAAATGAGAAAAAAACAACTAGAAATGTATAAAGAATACAGCTAAAGTGTGTGTTGTTATGAAAGCCAAAGGACAACGGTATACCTAAAAAATTCTCAAATGTGGCCAAATACTAAGCAAGGTGACTACGAGAAAATGGCAACTATCCATAAAGCATAAAGCCACAATAAAGTGAGCTTCAGTGGAAGGATGGGAAGCAGAAGGCAGACCTAGGATCATGCAGTGAGAATAAATGAGGCATAGTGTATGGAGACAACTTACTTAACAGACTGTAGAGGGAAGAAGAAAGTAAAGGGAGGAGGAGAGAGAGATGAGGCTGGATGGATTTTTCTTTTAATATGGTGCAGACTTGAACACATTTAAATAAGAGGAATTGAGCCAGCAGAGAGCCAAAGAGAAATGAGATGATATCTCTCAAAAGGCAGGAGGATGGGATCCTGATCAAGATAATGAGATGAGCCCTGGAAGGAAGCTGGAGAATGTTTTCCATTGTTATAGAAAAAAAAAAGAGAGAGAGAGAGAGATCTGAATCCAAAGAGATTTTAGAATTGGTGGTGCAAAGACAAAAGTTTTGTTAAAAATTGCTAATTATTTTCTGCAAAGAAGAGAGAAGTTGCTGGCGGCTGAAGGAGGAAATGTGATAACTGTTTCAGGCACTGCTGACTACTCAATTTGGTAGGTATCTAACCTAGTGTTTAATGGCAACAATGTGGTATTTCCCCATCATGTCCCAACAGTTTAGGTAAAAGAGATAATTGGTAGATTCAGTCTGGGTTGAGGTTTTAAGTCAGGTATGATAGAAAATTTAAACAGAAGAGTTGTTATAGATAGGAATTGCTGATTTAAAGCTAATAAAAAGGGAAGTGAGGTGTTTTGTTTTCCTGTAAAGTCTATTACAACTAAATGTTATACCAAATCATGCTGATGCACTTTAAAACAGTATATTTTCAAAAGAAGATCTACTGCATATGTCTGAAGACTGTAGGACTGAAAAATAAGGTAAAATAAATACATGGAGCATTGGTAATTATGAAATTAGGTGGCTGAAGTTCTGGTCTTACAGTAATGAATACTAATGCTTTCTGTCTCTGATCAGAGACAGGTATTGAAAAAGGTGAAATCAATTTCCCTCTTCTCCTCCCTATTACCCACTCCCTCCCTCCCAAGTTTACCATATAAATATCATTTTCTACATATGCTATTACATGAAAAGGATTGAAAAGCATGGAATTAGGCAACTAGAGTTAAAACTACTTTCCCAGCTTTATTGATAATTGGCATATAACATTAAGTTTAAGGTGTGCAACTTCATTCAATAAACTATATGTGAAATTTTTATAATAAGATTAGTTAACAAGACACACATCCTTGCATAATTATTAATTTATTGTGTTTGTTGTGGTTTTGGTGAGAACATTAAGACTCTACTCTCATAGCAGCTTTCAAGGAGACATACAGTATTGTTAACTATAATCACTATACTGTACACGAGATCCCCAGAACTTATTCATTTTATAATTAAAAGTTTATACCCTCTGACCAACATCTCTCCCTCAGGTCCTGGCAACCACCATTCTATTCTCCTTCTTTGAGTTCCATGTTTTTAGATTCCACATTTGAGTGAGATCATATAAATACACACACACACACACACACACACACACAAAATATTTCATTATACACACATATACCCCACATTTTCTTTAAGCATTCATCCACTGACTATTGTGATTAATGCTGCAATGAGCATGGCAGTGCAGATCTCTCTTCAAGATAATGATTTCATCTTCTTCAGATATATTCCCAGAAGTGGGATTGCTGGATCATATTTTTAATTTTTTGAGAAACTTCCATGCTGTTTCCCACAATGGCTATATTAATTTTTCATCCCCACCAACAGTGAACCAGAGTTCCCTATTCTCCGCATCCCTGTCAGCACTTGTTCTTTTTTTTAACACATGTAAGATAATATCCCATTATGGGTTTGGTTTGCATTTCCATGATAGTTAATGAATTACTCCTCTGCCTATTTTTTTTTATTTTTTTAAGACTTTATTTATTCATTCGACAGAGAGGCAGTGAGAGGATGAGCAGAGTAAGGAGGAGGGGCTACAGAGGGGGAACAGCAGACTCCCTGCTGAGCAAGGAGCCTAATGTAGGGCTCAATCCCAGGACCGAACATCATGACCTTAGCCAAAGGCAGACACTTAACCAACTGAGCTACCCAGGTGCCCCCTTCTATTTTTTAATGAATTATTTGTTTTGTTTTGTTTTTTGTTAGTGCATGAGTTCTATGGATCCATATATGTTTTGGATATTAACCCCTACCAGATACATAAGATATATAAGCCAAATACTGCACTCATTCATATGTGGAAACTAAAAACATATATATGGTTTACAACTTTTTTCTCCCATTCTGTAGGCTGCCTTTTCATTTTGATTGTTTCTCTTGCTGTGCAGAAATTTTTTTAGTTTGATGTAATCCCACTTACTGATTTCTGCTTTCGTTGCTTGTGCACTGTGTGTCATATGCAAAATGTCATTGGTAAGACTGATGTCAAGGAGCTTATCATCTATATTTTCTTATAAGAGTTTTATGGGTTCAGATCTCAGGTTTAAGTCCTTAATCCATTTCAAGTTTTGTGATTGGTATAAGACAGGAATCCAGTTTTGTTCATCTGTATGCAGATAATCCAGTTTTCCCAAAATCATTTATTAAAGAGACTGTCCTTTTCCACACTGAGTATTCTTGGTTCCCTTGTGAAATATTTATTGATAATATATGTGTGAGTTTACTTCTGGGCTCTGGATTCTGTTCCATTGGTCCACATGTCTGTTTTTATGCAAGTACCACATTGTTTTGATTACTGTAGTTTGTAACACAATTTGAAATTTGGAAGTGTGATTCCTCCAGTTTTATTCTTTCACAATGTTTTTTTTGGCTTTTGGGGATCTTTTGTGAGTCCATATAAATTTCAGGATTGTTCTTGTATTTCTGTGAAAAAAAATCCATTGAATTTTGACGAATATTATATTGAATCTATAGATGGCTTTGGGTAATATGAACAAAATGATAACAATATTAATTCTTCCAATCCATGGTCATAGGATATCTTTCCATTTATTTGTCTTCTTCAATTTCTTTCATCAATGTTTCATAGTTGTTTTTAAAGATTTATTTATTTTAGAGAGAACGAGAGAGAGTGCATGAACAGGGGGAGGGCCAGAGGGAAAGGAGACAGAGAATCCCAAGTAGACTCCCCAGTGAGCTTGGAGCCCAAAGCAGGGCTCACTCTAAGGACCCTGAAATCATGACCTGAGCTGAAATAAAGAGTAGGGCACTTAATTGAGTGATCCAGGCAACCCACTGTCTCATAGTTTTCAAGGTATACATCGTTCACTGCTTGATTAAATTCATTCCTAAGTATTTTATTGTTTTTGATGTATTTTATTGTTTTTGATGCTATTATAAATGGGATTGTGCTATTTCTTTTTCAGACATTTCATTGTTTGTGTATAAGAATGCAACTAAATTGCTTCTCTCTCTGCCTGTGTCTCTGTGTCTCTAATGAATAAATTTAAAAATCTTTTTAAAAAAAAGAATGCAATTACTTTTTGTATGTTGATTTTGCATCTTGAAATGTTATCGAATTTGTTTATTCTAAAAAAATTTTGGCAGAGATTTTAGGATTTTCTATATCATGTCATCGGCAAACAATTTTGTTTCTTTCTTTCCCATCTGGATGCGTTTTATTTATTTTTCTTACCTAACTGCTCTGGCTAGGACTTCCAGTACTATGTTAAATAAGAGTGGTGAGAGTGGGCTTCCTTATCTTGTTCCTGATCTCAGAGGGAAAGCCTTCACCTTTCACCATTGAATATGTTAGCTATAGGACTGTCACATGTGTACTGAGGTATGTTCTTTCTATATCTAACTTGTTGAGAGTTTTAATCATGAAAGATACCAACTTTTATCAAATGTTTTTTCTTAACTATTGAGATGATATGATTTTTATCTTTCATTTTATTAATATGATATAGCACATTTATGGATTTTCACATGTTGAACCATCTTTGAATCCCAGAATAAATCTCACTTCCTCATGGATTTTTATCATTTTTTTTTTATTTCAAGATCTAACTGGCCTTATTGATTCACGAATCAGGCACCATCCCATCTAGCAAGCAGAAGGGAGTTCCTTCATAGATGATCCTTTTATCTGCCACTGAATTTGATTTGCTAGCATTCCGTTGAAAAATTTTGCTCCTATAATCGTCAAGAATACTGGCCTAAAGTTTTCTTTTAGTATCCTTTTCTGCTTTTGGTATCAGGGCAATACTGGCCTTATAAAATAAGTTTGGTTATGTTCCCTACTTTTCAATGTTTTAGAAGAGAATAAGAAGAATTGGCATTAATTCTTCTTACAGGTTTAGTAAATTCACCCACAAAGCCATTTGGTCTTAAGGGTTTTTTTTGTTGGGAGGCTTTTTATGACATTAAATCTCCTTACGTATTATTGGCCTGTTCAGATTTTCTACTTCTTCCTGATTCACACATGGTAGGTCGTATGTTTGAAAGACTGAATGCATTTATTTCTTCTAGGTTGTCTAATTAATGATATATGGTTGTTCATGATAGTCTTTTATGATCCTTTGTATTTCTATGTATCAACTGTAACATATTTTTCATTTATAATTTTACTTATTGAAGTCCTTTCTTTTTTCTCATGGTAAATCCAACTAAATGTGAATTTTATTTATCTTTTCAAAAAAATGACTCTTAGTTTTGCTGATCTTTTCTACTATTTTTCTCTTCTCCATTTCATTTATTTCTCCTCTAATCTTTATCTCTTTCCTTCTGCTAATTTGGGGCTTCATTTGTTCTTTTTCTAGTTCTTGAAGTATAAAGCTAAGTTGTTTGGATTATTTCCATTTCCCTAATGCAGGCATTTATCACTATAAACTTCCTCTTTGCACTGCTCTTACTGTATCCCATGACTTGTGGTATGCTGTTTCCATTTTTTGTTTCAGTATATTGTTTATTTAATCTTTGACCCATAAGTTGTTCAGCAGTATGTTAATAATTTCTACATATTTTTAAATTTTACAGTTTTCCTCTTATTATTGATTTCTAGTTTGATACCACTGTGGTTACAAGAAACACCTGGTATAATTCAATCCTATTAAATTTATTGACATTTATTTTGTGAAATAATATATAGTCTATGCTAGAGACTTTCCCTGTGTTCTTAAAAAGAATGTTTTCTGCTGCTGTTGGATGGAACATTCTATATATGTCTGCTAAGACCATTTGACCTAAAGTATGGTTAAGTTCAGTGTTTCTTTATTGATCTTCTGCCTGGGTAATTTATCTATTGTTGAAAACAGGGTATTAAAGTCCTCTTATCCATTGATATCTATTACTCCCTTCAGATCTGTTAATATTTCCTTGATATCTCTACATATAGGATGCATATATATGTACAATTATATAATCTTCACAAACTGACCCTTTTATCATCATAGAATGACCTTTTTCCTCTCTTGTTGCAGCTTTTGACTTCGTCTATTTTGCCTGATACAAATAGAGCATTCTGAAGTTGGCAACACACCTGACTTCACCAGTGTGTTGTTTCCTTTCACATGTTTTCATAGTCCCTGTTCTTTCATTTCAGCTTGAATAAGTCCTTTCAAATTTCTTGAAAGGCAAGTGTAATGGTGAACTACCTCAGCTTTTATTTGTTTGGGAAAGTCTTTATTTCAACCTTTATTTTTGAAGGACGACTTTGCTGGATATAGTATTCTTGGTTGGCAGTCTTTCTGTCAGTATTCTTTTTTTTTTTAAGATTTTACTTATTTATTTATTTATGGTAGACAGAGAGAGAGAGGCAGAGACACAGGAAGAGGGAGAAACAGGCTCCATGCCGGGAGCCCGACGTGGGACTCGATCCCGGGACTCCAGGATCGCGCCCTAGGCCAAAGGCAGACACTTAACTGCTGGGCCACCCAGGGATCCCCCTCTGTCAGTATTCTGAATATAATATTCCAGTCTCTCCTGGCCTGCAAGGCCTCTGTTGAGAAATCTGCTGATAGCCTTCATAAGAGAAATATTTTTCTCTTGCTACTTTAAAACTCTTATCTTTACTTATGGACAGCTATATTATAATATGTCTTGGAGAAGACCATTTTGATTGAAATTTGGGGGTTACTTATTAACTTCAAAAGCTGGATGTCCAAATCTATCTTCAGGTTTGAAAAGTTCTTAGCTGGTATTTCTTGAAATACATTTTCTACCCCTTTCTCCCTCTCTTCTACTTCTGGGACTCCAAATATAGAAAGACTGTCTTAACTGTTTCTTATAAGACTAGGAGGCTTTCATCATTCCTTTTTATTCTTTTTTATTTTCTTTTTGCTCTGCTGAGTGGCTAATTTCATATTATCTGTCTTCAAGCTCAAAGATTCTTTCACCTGCTTGGTCTAGTCTGCAGTTGAAGCTCTCCATTGAATTCCTCAGATCACTGCATTCTTTAGCTCCAAAATTTGTTTAGTTCTTTTTTAGGTTTTCTGTATTTGTTGCACTTCACATTTGTTCTTGTGTTGTTTTCTTGGTATATTTAAATTGCTTATTTGTATTCTCTTATAGTGCTCAAGCATCATCAGAACAATTATTTGAATTATTTATTAGGAAATTCTGGATTTCCATTTCTTTAGGGCTACATACTGGAGATTCACTATACTCCTTTGATGGAGTCATATTTCTCTAATTCTTCATGATCTCTGTAACCATGTCTAGGTGTCTACCCACTAGAAGGAGCAGTCATTTTTTCCAGAATTTATAGACTGACTTCTTTAAGGGAAGATTTTCATCTGCAGGTTGCGGTGTGCTGGAGTGTGATGTGACTCCAGATCTAGTGGTGTAAGACACTAAATTTCGAGATATGTAATAGCATCAGATCTGGGGGTATGTGATGGCTCATTCAGCTGAGGACATTGGAGTTCACAGTATCTCCAACTACATGGTCTTTCATACATGCTGCAGGGCTTCCACTGAGGCTGTGAAGGTCCTCAACTATGCCTCCAGGTCCAGTGAATAGGGACCAGAACAAGCAGCAGTAGTAGCCAGTGCCAGTGATGTGCTCTCAGTAGGTAAGGTACTACCTTACACTATTGGTGGCTGCTCATGTGTCTCACCATGAGTGCATGGCAGTGGAGGCTAGTGATGGGGATCTAGCCAGGGCATTCTGATGCACAGCTGGAAGGGCTAGCTCCAGTTGAGCATAACAGTGCAGGCGAGTGACATAATCTAAGCCCACAAGCATCTTTGGAGGACCTGGCTGTCAACATGCTCTCCCATGGCCACAGAATCTTCCCCCAGGCATGCACATAGCAGTGAAGGCTGGTAATAGGTGTCAGACTGATGCCATGCAAGTACACAGCTGGAAGAGCTAACTCTGAGTGCTTGCACAGTTGTGAGGGTCAGCCACGGGAGCACGTAGGATGGTGTCCTGCATCATATAGCTGTAGAAGTCTGGGCTGCTGCCAATGTGATTCCTAGGCTCACAACAGGAGAAGGGTAGGGTGGGGGGCAGAGAGGAACTCAAGCAACTGGTGTCAGTGAACCCAAATATCTGTGAGGTAAAAACCAATAAGATTCACAGAGCAGGTAAAGTGGGAACCACAGTTGCTCTCACTGTATGACTGATATTGATAGCATATTTTTCTTCTCTGTTCCCAGCCATCTCTATCCATCTTACCTTGCTAGTCTCTGAGTGGGGTGAAATTGAAGCAGGATTTTAATGTGGTGCCCCAAAAGTGACTTAATTCATCCCACTATCCCTTGTCTACAAAAGAAACTCTTTCTAGATGGAAAGTTCCCTCTTAGCACTGAGCATTGTCAGCTTGGGAATGAAATGATGCAGGCATAATAAATCTGTTCTTTCCTCAGTGTAGTTATTCTCAAGTTTTTTGTTACAATGTGTTGTTAAAGTTTCTTAAGTGGACTCCATGGCTCTCCCACAACTGTTTTTGTTGGTGGACAGCTGTCTAATTGTTAATCTTTGTTGGGAGATGGAGGCTGGGGTCCCTGATTCTGCCATCTTCTGCTAATGCCACACCCTAAAGTTTTAATTTTCACTACCTTTACCAAAATAGTTTGCAAACTTATTAATTACTATAATTTTCTATCTAGTCTGACCACAATAAAAGTATTTTAAAAAGCAACTCATTCCTCATTTAAGGCCACACATGACCTTGGTGAAGCCAGAGATCCAAAAAACCAAAAACCTGCCATTTTTCCTTGTCATGCACTCTAGCAAAATACAGATAGTGGAAAGATTCACTTTCTTTGCAATCAAATCTCCTGATCCACCCAAAACAAAACAAAACAAAACAACAGTAATCATTGATTACATAACATTACAAACTTTAAGACTACTAGCAATCGTGAAAGTCAAAACAAAATTATGAAAAATGTCAAAATCAGACTACATTTTATCTTACTAAAACACACATTGTAAGATAGTTTTAACAAATTGCTTTAAGGTTAACATATAGATAATAATACAGAATTTTAGCAACTTCTACTTTAGTAGTTCTCAGAACTTTAACATGCATAGGAGAGCTTGTTAAGACAAAGATCCCTGGGTCCCACTTCCAGGCTTCTTAGTCAATAGGTCAAAGGTGTGTCTGAAAAAAATGCATTTCTAACAAGTTCCCAAGTGATACTGATGCTATTACTCTAAGGACTACACCTTGAAAACTAATAGCACAGATCATGTATTTCTCACAACAATTAGCATTATGTATCATGTGTTAAAGAATTTAATATTTGTTGGCTAGAAATATTCTTTAAAATACAGCAATAAATAATTCAGAACTCCCTTTATTACATGGGAGGGCCATGTTTGGCAACAGGTATATCTACAGAGGGCCAGGAAGAAACATCAACCATGACAGCTATAGCAGGAAATAACTTTTGACAAAGTGTTACTAAATTTTTAAAAACCATTTTGTTTAAAAAAAATCATTTCTGTGCTGGTAATTATTATTAATACTATAATTCTACTTTTGTAGAACAATGGAAATCATTTTATTTCAAACTTAAGTGTTTTATGATGTTGGAACTATATGATTTAAGGAACAATGATGGGGAACTATAACCATATATAAATGAAAATACACTATTATTCCCTTTATCCCTTATAGGGATAAAGGAATATCCCTCTATCCTTTCTCCCCACTATCCCTATATATGTCCCATGCCATATACATAAACATTGGTAGTTCATATCTAAATAAGATATATGCCTTTTTGTACCTCCTTACTCTCTAAGATATCTCTGAGAAAATACTTTTTGTTGTGCTTTCTTAAACAATGCTTTCTTTCATAGAATTTAGGCAATTAGTTCCAATTTGAATAATAGAAAGGATGAATGCCAGTGTCTATGAATGTAAAAACTAATTTAAGGCCTCTGTTTTGCTTTTCCCCCTTTTGGACTTTTCAAAGAAAGGTTCATTGTGTATGAATAGAATCACAGAGTTTTCTGAATGGGAGAGGACCTTAAAGATTCTTTTTTACCACTCCATAATCAGGAAGTTTTATTGTATCCCATGTCTGAAGCCAAGACTAGAATCCAGATATCCTTGTTCTTAATATGACATCCTTTCTAAAATATGCTGCTGCATATAAAAGCACAACTATGAATAAGTCAAATTTTTCCTACTTTTTTGATCTTTATTGTTCATTGAGTGGATACCAATTTAAGGCATACTCTAAGTTTAGAAAATCTCCTTACTATCTACAGGAAGATATTATCAGGAAGCTAAACTTTAAATTTAAATTTAAATTTAAAAAATTTAAGTTTTTTGTAAAGTAATGGACTAAATCCTACTGATTTCCTCTGAACCATAATGGAAATTTGTGAAGAACCTTAGAAAAGGACATTAATCACTAACAGATCCAAATCAATACCCTCTTATTCTAGAACTAAAATCATTCTTCACTTAATCATTTGAGTTCCATTTACATATACAAAAACCCTAAGGAAATGAAATTATTATTTGAAGATGTTTTATTTTACGACCAGTTACAAAAACAGTACAGATCACATTTCCATTTGTGGCCTTACATAATGTACATATTTAAATTAAAAGTATCCAATTTTGGAAATTTGACAGTAAAATGCATAAGCAGTAGTAGAAAAAAAAAAGAAACATCTAATCTAATGATCCTACTGCGTTATCTTCATTCTGAAGAATTATTTGGATAATCAAACAATTCCTACTGTCCTATTATTTTGGTGCTTTTGAAACTAAAACCGTAGAAGCAATTTAATTGATAATTCTAGCCTTTCCAAATGTTTCTTCCCAGAATGACCTAAAATTAGCATAACAACTGAAAACAATGAAGCTCTAATTACTCATACATAAGCAAATTCTAGCTAAGGTACTGAAAATGGAGCTTCAAAGGACATCATAAATATAATTCATAGTAGGTTAGATATCATTTTGCTACTTCCATTCCTTTTAAATAAGACCTATTATAATAAAATGAAAACCCTCATCAATCACCTGATAGAGTAATTCCAAACTTAACCAAACAGGGGCTAATGGGTGAGAATTGAATTGAAAACACCTTGACAAAGAAAGCAATTTCTTTTCTTCGCACTCCTCTGAAGCTGTGGGTGATCACGGTAATCGAACCATCAACAGTGAGGGGCCATCTGTCCCAAGGGCCCTTCATGAGAGTTATAAAAAAAAAAAAAAATCAACAACAAAAAAGGAAAGAAATGCCGTACCACAGATGTTCAATCTTGATTAATCTATGACAAGGAACTTACAACTGAGAATCAATGTTTTGACGTTTTTCAGATACCGATCATTTACAGCCAACACAAAAGTTTTTATAAGAACACGCGGTGGGTGGAGGAGTTAATAAGGTGCTTATAGAATGATAATCTTTCATACAAAATCTCAAATACCTACCAGACAACTGAGATATTCATCATATACCAAAGCAATGGCTTTCATTCTGATTCCCTTAAAGAGGCGAGCAGGCAAGAAACCATATTTTGTTAGCTCTCAGACTAGCATTTGAGACTTTAATTTTTTATATATTCTTTCTACAGTATATTATTCAATAAAAAGATGTGTTTATATTCACAGTACTCAAATTTAACTCTTTGAACTAAAGTAGATTTTCAGGAAATATAGCACTAACATGAAACCTCAGAAATGTAGTTAATTGATCTTCAAAGCAGTTTCACTGTATTTATAACATTTTAAATAATTTGCATATTGTAGCAAAAAAATAATTATAAACAGAAGTGCAAACCAAGTCAAAGGTTTTCTTGTTTGACATATAGTCTTAAGTATAATAGATCCCTGGCACTCTGAGATATAACAGACACATTTTCAATCTTTTAGAAAAAAGCCAAAGATGATAAATAGAATATACTAGCTATAAAAATGACTCAAAGTTTACTAAAAATGAAAATCTGTGTGAGCTATATTAAGAACTACTAAAACATTTTAAAAACTAATTTTAAAATGAAAAATAAAATTACAAGACAAAATATCAAAGAACCACATTAAACCATGCCATCTAGTTTTTTCAAAATACTTTCAAGTTAGGATCAAACTAAATAGAGAAGAAATATAATTTAAGACTCAAACAAATAAATTCACTATGGAACTTACTATAAATGCAAGAACTCCTTATCATAATTGTCTTTGTATCTTCAGAGCCTAAAAAATGAATTCTGTGATACCAAGAGATCCTCAGGCAAGTAGATCTGCTCTACGGAAGGAGAAACAGTGAACCAGGTCTTGCCAAAGAGGAGTTTGCAATTTGGTACTACAGAGAATCTATAAACCATCAGAAACAAGAGAATTAGAGCACCTCTCACTCAAAGGCTTAAGATATTAAAATTATCTGAAATAGCATTTATAATAAGAATGTTTAAAATGGTTAAAGAATAAAGATAAAAAACATGAGCAAACAATGAGAGATCTTTTTTAAAAAAAGGTAAATTTTGAAAATGACTAGAAATAAAAAAATATACAATGTATTAAAGTAAAAGCTCAATAGATGGAATAAACAGATTATATACAGCTGAAGAGAGAAATAGTAATCAAAGAAGATATTAAACAGAATGAGGCACAGAGAGAACCCCCCCTCCAAGTTGAGAAATATAAAAGAGGTTCAGAAAAATAAAAACTAGAAAGGAAAGCTCATTTAGAGTTCTAACAATCAGACCTAAGAGACAGAAGTGTAAAAAAAAAGGGGGGGGGGAAGCATGGAGATAGTATCAGAATAATGACTAAATTTTCCAAAAACAGTGAAAAACATAAATCTTCAGAATTAGAAATTACAACAAACCTAAGCAAGATTTAAAGAAAGACACATCTAGAGGCATTATAATGAAGTTACAGAATTCAAAATGACATAGATATCTTAAAAGCATCCAAGAGAAACAGAGATAACTGCAAATCTATCTACCTATCTAAAGTTATACTGACAGCGGACTTCTCATTAGCAGCAATGGAATCCAGAAAACAGTGGAATGATATATTTGAAACTTCTGAAAAAGTATATTTGTCTTTTAAGAACTGTGTACACAGGAACTGTGAGCAATAGATAGTTTTAGAAAGACAATACAGATTTATCAAAAATAAACCCTTGCTAAAGGAACATCTAAAGACTGAAGTATTGGGAAGAAAGGATAATTCTCAAAAAAAAAGTGTAATGCAAGAAATGATGTTTCATGTATAAAGACATATAAACACACACGCACACACACACACACACATATATATATATAAATATATACACATACAGCAATATTTACTAAAGCACTGTTTACAACTAAAGAATTCCTGGAAATAACCTATATGCCCATTAGTATGGAAATGGTTATATCATAATTATTCTATGAAACACTACATAGCCTCAAAAAAGACTAAAGCCTTGAGAAAAATTATTTGTTCATATGAAAAAAAAGTCTCTGAAACATAGTGTTAGATAAAATCAAGCAGGCAAGATGAGGTTAAAAAAAAAAAAAGGAGCAGCAGAATATGAAGGGCCTTGTAAGTCATCAAAAGGAACTTGGCTTTTATTCTAAGAAAGAGAACCACATGAGAATTCGAGTAGAGAAGTAAAATGCTCTGATGTATTTTATCAGGATCACTTGGCTGCTATGTTGAGTATAAAGTGAAAGACAACAAAATACTGAAGCTAGTCATAAGGCTACTGTAATAACAGGTAACATAAAAACTGAACCTCCTGGTAAAAGAACTTAGATCTTACATAATATCAGGATTACAAGTCAGACCTATATGAACAATTTGAAAATAGAAGGGAAGAAAGCAGATAAAATAAAACTTACAAGATGATCTATCCTCCTGGCAATAGGGCCTAAGAGTTGAAGTGAAAGTCTCCCAATAGATTATAGGAGATATTTTATGAAACTAACCTGACCCAGTGATCTTAGTGTCACGTGGGTATTCTGGGGAAGGAAAGAACAGTGTTTTATAAAAACTATGAGCCATAGTATTGCAGAATTTCTTTAACATAGATGATGAGGAGCCATCTCCTTACCCACTTTTACAGAAATGCAATCCACCCTGTGAATAACCAAGTGACATTTATCTTTTTATAAATTTTTTTTATTTTTATTTATTCATGATAGTCACAGAGAGAGAGAGAGATAGGGGGGCAGAGACACAGGCAGAGGGAGAAGCAGGCTCCACGCACCGGGAGCCCGACGTGGGACTCGATCCCAGGTCCCCAGGATTGCACCCTGGGCCAAAGGCAGGCGGTAAACCACTACACCACCCAGGGTTCCCACCAAGTGACATTTAAAGTGCAAAGAGCTATGACTGGCTACATTGTCATGAATGGCAGTCCTGGAGCCAAAAGCAGCAATAATAAAACAAGCAGCCCAGGATAGACAGTCAGCACCAATCAGTGTCATGTGCATCATCCTAGGTGGCACATTAAAGAAGGTCTAGAGATATTATTTCATCAGTGATGCAATCACCATAATGAGACATCAAGAGCAAAGGCAAGAAGCATAGCATATGAGGTAGGCAAGCAATTCCTCAGTACCTGTGAGATACCTCTGTGGGACCTATAGAAATATTAAAAAAGAATGAATACTTCAAAATGGGATAGAAACCTAGAAGGTACTCTAGTAAGGGTTATCAAGCAGTCAACATTTAATTCTAAATATCAATGTGATGTCATTTGTACCCTCCAGCTAGAGAAGCCTAAAGATCTAAGGACTTCTGTGTAACACCTTCCAAACATCCACAGTAAAAATTAACACTTATTCAAAAGAAAGCATAATGAATACAAATGGGCATAACCCAGATGTTGCATTTAAATTCTCATTTACAAGAGATAAACTCTTAGATCTATGTTGCTACATATAAGAGAACAAATGAAAGTAGAGATGTGAATAGACATTTCTACAAACAGGAGGCTGTTTGTAACTGAATTATGTTATCTTATTTCTAAAGTCTTCCCTCATAGTATCCAGAATTTCCTTGAATTTCCTTAATAATGGGTATATACCATTAACCTCTGAGGTCAATACTATGATTGGCAAGCAAAACACTAATATTGGCAACAAGGGACATTTCCTAGAAGGGGCAGAAAACTAGTAGCCTGGACACGCTTGCAAATAATTAAGTCCTAGAGTAATTTTCACCCATTCTTCTTAAAACATACAATTCAAAAGACTTCCCTATGTATTTTAAATAGAAAACAATGATCTAGTTTGGGCACCTATTGGGTTGGATTCTTAGACTACATGAGTAAGCAATTTCACAAGGACCATTTGTCATGTGAGATTACAGATAAATGTGTACAGAAGATGCAGTTATTTTTGACAGTTATATTTGAAAAATACCACATATTGGGATGCCTGGGTGGCTCAGCAGTTGAGCGCATCTGTCTGCACCTCAGGGCATGGTCCTGGAGTCCAGGATGAAGTCCCGCACCGGGCTCCCTGCATGGAGCCTGCTTCTCCCTCTGCCTGTGTGAGTGTGTCTCTCATGAATAAATAAAATCTTTAAAAAAAAATACCATATATTGTAGATCATAGGCTAGGGTGGTCTCAAGAGGCCTTATCTCCTCTCCCTAAATGTCAGGCCCCTTTACATTGCACTAAAACAGGTATATTTACTTATATTCCACACATACACAGGAACTACTCCAAATATCCTAGTTCCCTTCCTAAAGGGTACAATAAGCTAATGGTTGAAAGTTCTTCCCAATATCCAACTAAATCTCTCATAAGACAATTTAAATCTTTTCTCTCTTGTTGAAAAGTTGGGGGAAAAGTAGATCATCCCCACATATCATTTAAAACAAAACTTCAAAACCTTTAGTGAAACTCTATTTCCCATTCATCACAAATTATTTCCTCTATGTAGAGTGGTTTTCAAGCCTTTCTGCTCATTACAATTACCTAAGGAATATTAACTCCCCCCTCAAAAAGATGACCCCTTTGACCACATTCCAGAGCATCTAGATGTCTGCAAGTGTTTAAAACTCCTCAGGTGATCCTAATGTGCCCAAGGGGCTGAGAATCACTGCCCCAATCTTTCTGTAAAGAAATTCTTTTGCCCAAACCTTTTAAAAACCTTCAGACTTTTTCAAGTTTCAAATATTGTTTCAAACACTAGACTTAGAATATATTGCATAATACCATATATAAAACATAGGTGCTTTATAGAGTTACTCAAAAGCATCAATAAAATAAGATTCTGTAATCATGCTCAATTTTTCCAATGACTTCACTACACCATCACCTTAAACTAGTATCTAACACTGAATCCTATCCAACTCACTCTATTTACAGAACCCACTGAAGCTTTTTCAAAATCTCTGATTCAACCCTCATGTACCTTCTTCATCCTCTATGTCTAATCAACTTCCTAATCATGTTAGTTCTTGCTTTGAAATGTGGCTCTCATCCATCCTCCTCTTCCATATCCATTCTTATAACCTAACCAGTCTTCCGGCCACTCTGCCCTTCTCAACACATGGTCATTAAATTTCTCTTCTTAAAAACAGTGTTTTGAATATGACTCCCTTCACAGAAAAATGTTCAGTGGCTCCCCATTGCTTATGCTAACAAAATTCAAGTCTTTAAACTATATAAGTATTTTTGTCCCCAGGTAAAATATCCCAATCTCAACATAATAAATAACTCCACATACTAAGACTAGTATTTCATACCAAATTACATACTATCTATCCAAGAGAATTTCCCACCAGACTCTAATACAAACTTTCTACTCATTCTGAACCTCCTATCTTTCATATACTTAAAGTTTATTTCCAAATTCAAGCATTTACCCATCCCCTAACACACACCCAACCCCTTCTTGAAATCTTATGTTTTTTCCTCATCTTTCCAAATTCTATGGACCCAAGCTATGAGGCCTTCCCAAAACACTGCAACTACACAATATTGCTCCTCTTCCATGCCACATATATCATTTGAACCAGTTATTCTGAAATATATCACTTTATGCTACTACTTACCTATTTTATTTGTCTTCTCATTTAAATAAAGCTCCTGAAGGCAAAAATCATGTTTTATATTCTTCATGTGTATTGCATAGAAGTAGCTTGTTCAGTTTTTAATTGAATTTTTCATTTGCTCCATTCAATGAACATATATAATGTACATAAAATTGTCTATCATACTAGTTAGTTTCTTCAGAGTAAATTTCATGAATTTGCTTATTTTAATCTGCTCATTTTGAGAAGAACCAGTCTATAATTTAAATCTGATTAATTCTGAATGAAAGTAATATAATGAATCAAATATCTGTGCCAGGGGTGCCTGGGTGGCTCAGTTAGTTGGGTGTCTGCCTTCAGCTCAGGTCATGATCCCAGGGTCCTGGGATCGAGCCTCACATCGGGCTCCCTGCTCAGCAGGGAGTTTGCTTCTCCCTCTCCTTCTGCTTGCCGCTCCCCTGCTTCTTCTCTCTCATTCCCTCTATCAAATAAATAAATAAAAATCTCTAAAAAAAGATACAAATATCTGTACCAAACAAGCTTTCTTTCTATGTAGCATAAAACCAAAAAAAATTAATAAAATTTTCTTAAAAATCGGAGATAAATTCGACATATAGTCATGTATTCATTATACAAATATATTCCCTCTTTATAGACAGAAAAGGGAAAAATAGTATTTCAAAGTTAAATGCCTATAGGAAATAGATAATATAGATGAGTGGAATGAGCCTACAGGAGACAATAGGAAATGAAGGGACATAGTAAAAGACAGATCCCAAGCACCTTCTCAAGAAGGCAGATATTATTTGGCTCCAGCCATTTGGAATGTATGTCTGGGGTTGACAGATACTCTTGATTTTTCAAGAAAAGCCAAAATTTTTACGAAGAAAAATTACTTATTAAGTTGGGAAAAATAATTGAGCATTTCATAAATTTATATGAGGCAAATGTGAGTCAGGGGGTCATTATTTTTTAACTTCTATCTTATTATATTGGATACAAATTAGAAAAGGCAAAAGTTCTTGAAGGTTGATCACATGTTTAAAATAAACAACTTCTTGGAAATTTTGTCATCTGTTCTGGTGGCTTTTAGAATCAAGATGGTTCTTGTTTAGCTAAGTTCATTTAAGTAAACTCACTACATGCAACAGAATCCCTTCTAATTTTGCTGAATCTAAGGTAACATTCTGAAATAAATGAAAATGGGCAGTATTAACAAACCAATTGCCTTAAACTTAAGAACCACTCTCTTCTTTTTTTAAACAAGTCAGATACAGGTTGTTTAATCATACTTGGCACATATACACATTATAGAAATTTTAACATTTTTGAGATACCTGATGTTATAGCATACTATCAAAAGAAAGCACAGTCTCAAGACAGAATAGAGTCTACCACTCTAAAAAGTAACTTTTAAAGCTCACTAATGTTGATATTATCATGACAACTCTATTATGCAACATAAAGGCAACTGTAATCTCAACAGATAGGAGCCACTGCAGCATTCTGAAGAACAACAGATCCTGCTTTATCCTGGTAACTTCTTGAAAGTACTCATGTTACCACTTGGAAGAAATAATAACAAAACAAACAGCCAAAGGATTAAAACAGATTAATAAAGGAATTAGAGAAGAATTATGTCACTGGGAAAACGAACAGAATTATATATTTAGAAAAATAAGAAGCTATATTAGGAAGAAAAGACAAATTGGAAGGAAAAAAGTGAACTTGGAATCCATGAGATACAGATAAAAAATACCCTTATATTTATTTGTGTATTTTAACACCAGGTTTTCCTCTGAGAAAGTAAGCAACTGATTCCTGTTTAGGTTATTCTACAAGAAGTGCTAGGGAAGTAAAACAATGAAAGAGTTAGGGGACTGCTGTCTGAATATTAAAACTTTAGGCAGTATATAATTATACCTTCTGTGAAGTTTGAAAGCACAGCATAGTAGTTAAGAGGCTAGGTGTTTAAGCTCTGGAGTTTGGCTGCACATAGACATGCCACACACTGCCATTCACTAGCTATGCATGACCTTTCCCAAGATACAAGCACAGTGTGCCTCAGCTGTCTCCTTGTTAAAGCAGTGACAATAACAGTATCCAAGGTGTTGGTAGGATGCTGTTAGAATGAGTGGAGGTTTTATGCATGCACGCATACATACACTGCTAACAAAAGTGCCTAATACAGAGGAAGTCCTGGATCAATATTAAGTATCATTAGTACTCATTGTATGGCAAGAAGGAACACACTGAGATATGGATGCAGAAACGTGGCCATGGAGAATGAAAATTATGCACTAGCCCAAATCACTCACTATTATTATCTATTTCTGTCTTTTCACATATATCTACCTCTGCTTATCCAGGATATTCCCAAGTCTGGTTACTTGTCTTGTAACACCACCTTCTTCCATACTTC
This sequence comes from Canis lupus baileyi, assembly GCF_048164855.1. Classification (NCBI taxonomy): domain Eukaryota; kingdom Metazoa; phylum Chordata; class Mammalia; order Carnivora; family Canidae; genus Canis; species Canis lupus. The sequence continues at coordinate 76,420,560 of NC_132843.1, forward strand.
TGTCTTACAGGAAAATTCCTATCAAATACTTATATTTATGGGCTGTGTATTAGTTGAAAACTTACAGCCCTGCACTACTACATTCCTAACCTGTCCATTTTCTATGTTTCACCTCCTTCCTCTTTCCCTCAACCTTCTCTCAACTTCTACTTCCTATCCTTCTCTCTCTCTTGCCTCATTATCCCTGTCTAGCCAGCACACACTGTCCCCCCCCCCGCCACCTCACCTCTCACCCTATCTCTTTTCTCTTTTTCTGTCAGGATAAAAGTGAAACTGGGTAACTATAGGAAGATAGGTCTATTGTTACCAAAGAAAATCCAAGTAACAAAAGAAATACTAAGTTAGTTCAAAGATGACACTATGGCAGACTCAGCTTTAGATTATATCTCACATAACAGAATATAAGCAGCTCTTTACCCACATTTACACGATCACTTTCAAGAATAATTTACATACATTAGTATAGCCAAGCAATGAGCCCAAATACCTAAGACCTTAACCATTATCAAAGATTGATACCAGATAAGAGAAGGGAAAGCAAATAGCCATATTGGTTGATCGAAGAGAGCAGATGACTCAATGATTTAATTAATGACTCAACTTCTATCAATTCTAATTGGCTTATAACTAAATTCCCATTATTGTTAATACTGGGAGACAAAAGTCTCCAGATTCTTTTTACACTAGAATTGCAACTAGCTCCTCCCTGGAGTTGTATAATAACACTGACCACCCAAAGACCTGTACATTAACACAATAGGTACCAAAATGCCATAGCTCAAATGGAAGGGAGTCTTATTATGCACCAGAGATGTGCACTACACTTCTCTATGTCTATAAAGATACATGCTCATATTAAGTAAGGAAATTAGGGGAAAACAAAACAAAACAAAAGATGAACAGGCTCTTATTCTGACATAGAAAGAAAATAAATATTCTGAATTTGGCAGAAATCTGTAATGGGGCTTCTTAATTTAGGGAGGAAAAGGTAAAAGAAAAATATTACACTTCTCTTGTTTCCTGCATTTATATTGGTGGTCTGCATGATTAAAACTTCAAATAAAGTTAAACACCTATGTTTAAGAATATTAAGTCAAAAGACATATTTGGAAATAGGCATGTATTACCAGAACTCAAGCATCCATCTCTGACAGACATCTGCTTTAACCTGTTTGTACAAACACTGCATACAGGCATTGATGAATATTTCTCCTCTTTTTCTTCTACCTTGCCCCCCTCCCAACACTTTCTCCTCCTTACTGGCTTTTTATTTTATGGTCAGAGGTTAAACTGCTAACCCTTCACCTTCCAGGAAAGTTTTTTTTTTCCTCTCTCATAAAAGGTTTTTCACCATGTGCAGCAGTCGGATTAGCCCCTCTTCTCGAGAACAAAAGCAATGTCTTTGTCTTCGTGGTTTGGGCACAGAGCCCCTACATCAGAGGAAGCTGCTCCTACTCCACATGCACAATAACAATATTGTGAGGCCCCAGGAAAGCCTAGCCTCTCAGTGTCTAGACTCTCATCCAACCAGCTAGCTGAAGAGAAAATCCTGTCAAGCACTCAGCTGAAAATTCACTAAGGTACCCTGTTGAGAACCTGATGAAGATGCTATTTGACCATACGGTAAAACTTTCCATTGTTTAACATAAAGATAAGAGAAAAACTTTTGGAACTCAATGCTTTAACAATCTTGTTCATGAATTCACACATGGGTCAGTAAATGTATTTACTAACATACAACCCCTTCTTCTATATGGTCTCTTAAAATAATACACAGGCTTATTTATGACATTCTAATCTCTTGCATTTAAAAATCTGCTTAACTAAAGGATACATTCAAAATATTATACTAGACTTATTTTATTTTTTATTATTTTTACATTCAACTAGTTCTCATTAGAAATTTTATTACTGTATTTATCACTGAAGGAACTGGTCAAAATGCATAAGTTGAAAGAAAGCTCATATCTTTTCACATTTCATAATATTTATCTTTTTACAAGTTTTTTAAATGTTGAACAAAGGAGAAATAGTAAACCACAAAACATACATTTGATTAAAATTGGAAGTATAACGGTACAGGAACCAAACCACACTTATAAAAACTATTTCTAATTTTTTTTAAACCTGCAAATATTTAAAAAAAAAAACCTGCAAATATTAAAGACATCAAATTTATATTTGACCACACCACAACAATAAGAGAAGAATTATCTCAAGCATGTTAAATTATGGGTGAGTTCATGAATATTTACAATGGCTGGGGAGAGGATTGCAGTTTTTAAAATATACATAATCTTATAATTCACATCCATGACAGCAACCAATATTGAAAATTTTTAAGACTATATTATATATGATTAAAACTATATTAAGTAAGCTCATATTGAAATCTGAAAGTGAATGCACAAAAATAGATGTTTTTATGTTAGTGGTATGAAAAAAATAATCTTTTTACTTTTTTCAAAATTATCCATAACACACTACACTAATAATTTTAAAAGTAGAAGAAACTTCAGAATACAAATGGATAGCAACTAATAAGAAATAGATGTGTTACCACTGTATAAAAAATTGGGGAATCACTAATTTCTGTTAAATAGCCCACAGAGCAATATAAACTGATTATCCAGATTTTAGGAGAAATACAAATGTGCTTTTTCTGAAACCTATAAAGATGATTATTAGCCTGACAACCTCAAGAGGCCATGACCAACAAGTTTAACAAAAGAAATATACTTATTCTCAGGACTTATTCTATACTCAATGTGCAATGAGGATTTAGACTTTTATTAATTTATAAAAATACTACTGGAAAATATAGGTTGGAATAACTGTAAAGGAACCCTCTCTCTAGAATTCATCAGTTACAAATTAGTACTTTTAGTGAAAATTTTGAGTTAGAGGGAACCAAAGATATTATCTAATCCAATCCATTCATTCTGAGACTCAAGAAGATTAAATGGTTTGCCCAATTCTTGAAGTGATTAATTCTATATATGTCATAAAAATCATCCCTGAGATGATTGATGACAGATTTGTTACTGTAACCCTTCTCTACAGATGCCCATACTCCATGCCCATTATACTGGAAAGGTTACTCATTAGGGTTATTCAACACCCCACTTATTTGTATACTTTTCTCTTCTGTCTTCCATGTTTTTGTTGTACCACTCATTCTGAAAACAGCTTCCTCTTTTTTGTGACCATATGCAGCATACACCCAAGCTTCTATTCCTGTAAATGTCTCTTTGAGACTTATTCCATAAATAGGATTTCTCAATACTAGCATTCATGCACGACATCAAAAGTCCATTGCCACCTCTCTTGATAACCACCCAAGACTGCCTATTTACACATTCAAAGGCCTATTATCAGTCCAAACTACCCTTACTCTTTTTCATTACATGATATAATTAGCTACTCTCAGCCCTTGCCCACCCTCAACCATATCCCAGTTGTTCCAGTAGGGACCCATAAGAGACACTGCCTCTCTCCTGCAACCATCTATCAGGCAGCTTGTCAATTTAACTGCAACTTCTCTCACAGAGTAGTGAAATTCAGACTCAGGCAACTGCCCATGTTCAAGTAGCCGGATCTATACACCACCATTCCTTAAGATAATTACTTTAAATTTTCATTTCAGATGCATAACAATAACCTAGGAAACTTTTTCCAAAAAGGGAGATTCCACTCCTACCTCTCTTTTCCCATAAAAGTAATCTAAAGTATGCCACCAGAAACCTGATTTCTCAACCAATCAGTAGCTCCAAAAAACATACTGACAAACATGGAAAGCAGTTCTTCTCAAAAATTTGTGTACCTCCATGTAGCAACATTCCACCTGAAAGGCGTGACCAACCTCCAGACTCTTCAAAATAAGATCTTTGCATTCTCTTGTTGAATGTGTTTGCCTCCCCTACCAAGTATTTATAGAAAATTCTACTTCCTTACTACAATAATAATGCAGCCATGATCCTTATTAGATTTTAGGCCTTTCCTTAGCTAGACAACAAAGATAGTCACAGAGGTAATGAGAACCTAGTTTACTAAACTTTGAAAAGTTTTAAGGTTCCAATTATGTAAAAATTGGTAAATTTCAAAATAAATATTTAGAACTCAGCTTTTAAAAGGGGAAGGGGCACCTGGGTGGCTCAGTCAGTTGGGCATCCAACTCCTGATTTCAGCTCAGATTATGATCCCAGAGCTGTGGAAATGAGCCCTGCAGCAAGCTCCACACTCAGCAGGGGGTCTGCTGGAGATTTTTCTCTTCCCCTCCCCTTCTGTCCCTCCCACCCCCTGCACTCTCTTTCTCAAATAAATAAATCTTAAAAAAAAAAAGGGATCCCTGGGTGGCGCAGCGGTTTGGCGCCTGCCTTTGGCCCAGGGCGTGATCCTGGAGACCCGGGATCGAATCCCACATCGGGCTCCCGGTGCATGGAGCCTGCTTCTCCCTCTGCTTGTGTCTCTGCCTCTCTCTCTCTCTGTGACTATCATGAATAAATAAATAAAATCTTTAAAAAAAAAAATGTCTGGCTTCTTTCTTTCACTTATACATCTCCCTTTAGTCTAGGTAGAGCTGAGTTTTCCAATTACATAGTCTTTGAAGCATTACTTAGCTCTAACGGCAAAATTCCCAGTGTTCTGCTGAAACAGCATTTGGAAGGGAAAGAAATGATATATGGATACTAACTTGAAGGGCACCTAATCCAGCTCATTCCCTTCCAGCAGGATCTGATTACTTCCCTATAATTTATCTTCTCCACCTACACTTCCCCTCAATTTCTTTTATACAAATTTCTCTGATGCCTGTTTATTACATTTCCTTTTCCTCTGATCCAAGATGAATTAGCAAGCATGAGTACCCACTGTTATGTAATAGGAAAAACGGGAGTATCTAATATAATTACAACTGGAAGAGCTTTCACGACAAATTACTTTGAAACAATGCTGAATTTTGAGTTTACAGTGCTATTTTTCTCGTTTGGACTTATAAATATTTTCCTTTCATAACCAAAAATAACAATATTAAACCTACAAGGGAGTGAAGCCCAAGTCACAACAATTCCCTCCTTCTTAGCAGCTGCAGCCCATACCCAGGGTGAGGACCCAGTAGCCACATCCATACTTGGTAAAGCTGACCCCAGGCCAGAACTGAATAAGCCAAACACATGACCTAATCTGGACCAAGCTCCCTCTCAGAAGAATTTGGATTGTGAAGTTAAGAAACACACAAAATGGAGACTCCTCCTGGGTGGCTCAGCAGTTGAAGGTCTGCCTTTGGCTCAGGGCGTGATCCCAGAGTCCTGGGATGGAGTCCCACATCAGGCTTCCTGCATGGAGCCTGCTTCTCTCTCTGCCTATGTCTCTGCCTCTCTGTGTGTCTCTCATGAATAAATAAATAAAATCTTTTAAAAAAAAAAGAAACAAAATGGGAAGAGTTAATGCAGAATCATTTTTTTGGCAGAAAGATGACAGATCTCTAGAACTACTGTGGTAACTATATTTCCAAAAGTTATTTGTCCCATATATAGGTTACCATGTCTTTTCCTCTAATCATAGGTATGGAATGTTAAAGCAGCACCTTTATAATCTATAAACAGGACATCTGCTTCTAGCCAAGAGAGAGTAACAAGGACTGAATTTACTTTCCCATCTTTAACAAATGAAAATCTAGAAGAAAAATGAAACAATTCTAGACATCAGTCAGGGCAGGATACTGATCCTGGACAGAGAGAAAACAAATAAGGTAAGCCTTATAATCACTCCCAGCTTACTGTCTGGAGACTTTCCAGCATGTAACACAAGGAGAGAAAACCCAGGCAGAACCTAGTGTCTCCCTGAGATGAGGAGATGGATTTTGGAGGCTGAGAGGCCAAGACAGCTGAAGTGCACAGAAAGAGTACTACAGAAGGGAAAGCTGCACAGAAATAGAGCTCTGGACATCTGCATTGGGCCACCCTCCCCAAACTCCCCCAATCTGCCCAAGTCTTCAGTGGACACACATGAGGAAACTATGAGAGGACTGGAAAAGGAAATGCACTCACGATATTTAAGAGGAGAGATTATATTCTGGGTCATTAAGCAAGTCTCAATATATTTTAAAGGATTCAAATTATACCTCTTCTATTTTCTGGAATTATATTATCAAAATATAATGGAAAGATCACTAGAAAATCCCTCAAATATCTGGAACCAAAGGAACACTTTTCTAAATAACCCGTATGTCAGAAAAATCAAAAGGCAAGCTAGATATATTGAACTAAATAAAAATGGAAACTGATAAATTGAGCTTGATCAAAACTAAGAGCTCTTCTCTATAAAAGAAACTATTAAATTAAGAGAATGAAAAGAAAAGTCACAACTGGGAGAAGAAACTTGCAAATCCAACAAAGTTGTATCCTCTGTGTGTGTGCACATTATATAAAAACTCCATAAGCAATAGATCTGAACAGAACTTACACCAAAGAAAATATACAGATGGACAAGAAGCATATGAATTCATTCTTTTTTTAAGATTTTATTTTTAAGTAATCTCTAAACCCAACATGGGGCTTAAACTCACAACCCCAAGATCAAGGCCACATGCTCTATCTAGCAAGTCAGCCAGGCACCCCTACGTGAATTCATTCTAATAGAATATTACCAAATCTCCAAAATACTTCCACCAATTTCTAAGAAATCAGACCTTTATCTGAAAATGAGAATGTATAATGTGCTAAGATATTGCTAATAATTCCATTCAGTTATCCTAAGGAATTTGTACTATCAAATTTATTTTATATACCCAACTCAAAGACTATTAATATATATGTATCTATATGTATGTACATGTACACACACACCATATAGCATTATCAGGTAAATAGCATCTGAAATCAAATCAAATGTTATAACTGAAAGAACATATGAAGAAATTATGAATGTCCTCACATATCCACATATATGTGATGGTTAATCTACAAACATTTATATGATAATCAACCATCACATATATGTGGATATGTGAGAACATACATAGTTCTTTCTCAGAGTCTTTCTCAGATACTTTTTCCAAAGACTCGGATTTTCATTGGGAACTATGTGGTCTCAAGGAAATTAACATTACTCCCAATCCCAGGAATGGAGTCCATGCCAACAGAACATAACTGAGTCTACAAATGCTTCTACCAATTTCTAGGAAATCAGACCTTTACTTCTAAATTAAAATGTATAATGTGCTAAGATATTGCTAAATAATTCCATTCAATTGAACTTGTGTTTGATTTAGGGCTGGGCACATAACTTAACCATGAGTGCCAGAGAAGAGTATGGAATTTTCATTAACTTGGTCAAGGTGGGTCTCACTGAGAATGCGCAAAAAGTTGAAGAAAGTAATTAGTCATGCAGGTAGCTTGGGGAAGAGCATTAGAAGCAGAGCAAACAAAAAGCGTATAGGCTTAAAAAAGCATTTCTGATGTGTTCCTGGTAGAGAAAGGAGGCCAATCTGGCTATAGTTGAGAGAGGAAGAGGGAAGAATGGTAGAGGATGAGGTTATAAACATAAAAAGAGGGGATTTGAACCAGATTATATGGGGCCATGGTAGATCCCTGGAAAGTTTTTCATTTTTATTTGAATGATTTGAAAAGTCAGAGGGATGGAAAAAAGAGAACAATGAGCAGGACACTGCATAGAGAAAACGGATTCTTGAAAAGCTGAGGTTTGGAAATTGAGATTGTGAACAAATTTCTATTACTATATCCAATGTGTCATGATACATATTGTGAAAACTCCCAAAGGTAAGATAAAATCTTTGTCTTTGACGAGTTGATAATCTAGATAAAGAACCAAAACACAAACACACTTAAAATAATAGAATGTTTTAACTGCAAGGAGTCTTAGAATAGTTAGTCTATAGCTTTTGTTTAGCCAAAGGAATTTAAGCCAAGAAAGGGGAAATGATTTATGCAAGGTTGTATAACTAGTTATTAGTTCAATTAGAACTAAAGAGAAGTTCTCTTAGATTCGAAGTCAAGCAAAACTATGTTATGAAGGATGAGCTGAAGAAAAGACTACATTTATAAAGCACTTTTCCAAAACAGATAAACATTTGTCACATCCACTTGCTGTTACAATTTCCAAAGAAACCAGCTGCTCAGCCTGCCCCAAAGATTTGCCCTACAATTCTGAGGGAAGGAGTGAAAAGTAAAGCTGATACCTATGTTGATAAGTAAATCCAATGGATCAAAAGATAAAGGGCTTTCTGTATTCTGATTTAAAAAAAAAAGCATTCAGAGCTTTTCATAAAAGAGTGTATTTTCTCTCTAACAAAGAGACTCTGTTTTCTGGAGTTTCTCAAGGCTACAAAGAAAAAGAATAAGGCAAGTAAATCATTATCCTATGTGTTGATAGAGCTAGCCTCTTCTCAAATCAAGTACAAACATCACTGGCTGGTGGAAAATAACATGTCGTGCCAAAAAACCTTCTCACTAAAGTAGTAGTTCTTCTAAAATGCTCTGAGATAGAGTAACCAATATAACTCCAGAATATATTTATTCCAAATAGTCAACATTTCCAACTCAATCCAACTAAGAACACATTATCCAAACAAGTAAATAAAGTGATTCCAATGGTGCTGTCCTTACTTATATATATTAATAAAGTAAATAATCATTAAAGCAGTTTTATACATTAACATGATTTAAAACAGATTCTAATGTTAGAATAATATCTACAAGAGAACAAGTCTAATATGAGAATGTGTCAATACACAATCCTTGACAAGTTTTTACACTGTTTAAACCTAAATATCAAAATGAACATTTAAAATAAATAGACTGAAATAACACCAAAAAAGTACTTTTTATGCCTTTACTGAAGAGTTCACTATTAACAAAAACCTTGCAGCACACTTCCAAATACTTAGCAATTACACAGAAAAAGTATATAACTCTAGTGCTTATACAATCTTATCAGACTAAGAATTTAAATTTTCAGTTTCATGATTCCATTTAGAAATCAAAGTACATCAAATGACAATAAACTGCACACACTCAAAAAATAAATAAATCTAACTTGGAGACCCATATATATGGTATGCAGAAAGACCACTAAACTTCATTTAGAGATCCAATTTTGGAGTCCCTGGTCTCCCACTTCATAGCTTTGGAACCTTAAGTATGAACACTTCAATGAGCTTTCATTTCCTCATCAGTAAAATGGGGACAGCTATTGAACCTAACAGAGAGAGTTGCTGAGAAATTCAAGAGTAACTTAAAAGTGATGTATGCAAAATTCCTTTTTGACCTGTAAATTATTATAATAATTTAAATATAATTTAAAATAGAGAGAAATATTAAATATAATACAATGGCACCATGTTAAGCCTCAATAAAAAGAAGCCCAAACACAGCAGTCTAATTTTTACTAATTTCCCTAGTGATTTCTTTTTCTTTCAAAAAACTCAGCAACAGTTCATAAAAAGTTTTATGTTACCAGCTTTAGGCATATGCTTACACAGAGGTACATAACTATAAACCAATCTGTCATATAACATCCTCATTCTCATCATTATCACAACATCATCAAGGGACAGCATTTTTGTGCTTCAGTATAAACTTTGTACTTCAGTCTCATATTTCTACTGTATGTTTTGTGGAACATGACATATTTATTGAGTACCTACTTATATAATAGTCTGAAGAATAAAAAACAGTAGAAAAAATAAGATCCATGACTTTAACAGTCTGGATACCATAACATCACATATGCACAAATATTTCAATTAAAGTGATACAGAAAGTTCCAGTTTTGGCCATGTTAACAGCCTTCCATAAACAATGTAAAATAAAACTGTAAAAAATATTTGAAACAAATGGTTTTAGATCTTGGGCAAAAGGCAAACCAGGACTATGGTCCCTAAGAAAAAGAAAATACACAAAATGGACACTACATGACCTTCTCCCTGTCTTTCTGTCTGGAGGCATTTTCAAGACTATAGCACATAAGCAAAGAACAGCAGTTTTGCTGAGCAGAAAAAGAAGAGCATAAAGTTTGGGGACGTAGCAAAATTTGGGGGCTGGAATACCAAATTCAAGAAGCTCCAGAAATATACATAAGGGTCACATTAAGTCTTTAGCCAAATGCTGGGTTGCACATGCCCAGAATGACACTCTAAAAAACCAGGCAGTGATTAGCTAAATGGAGATTCTGTGGGTCACAAAATACTGAGAGCACACAGATAAAATTACACTGACTATCTAGGGAATTCAACTGAGACTACCCCAGAAAGAACACACCATTGGGAGACAATTCTATGTACCCCTCCACTTTCTTTGCTTCTTGAGAACAGAGGCATTGACTAGGTTTTGTTCCAGACTATGTTTTCCGGGATATTTGATTAATAAGGCAAACAATCACTAAAACAGTTTTAAACTATTAACATGATACCAATGTGTATAAGCAAATAGTCTTGTAAGATACAGACTGTCTCCAACCAAAACAAAGGGCACATTAACTTACAGGCTGGGAAGTTAGAGGATCTCCCTCCAGGAGTTAAGGGGAGGCATCCTTACTGCACATTGCATACTATTTGAGTCCTCTAAGCTCAAAATTCTTCTACTATAACCAATTGCCTTTGCAGGCATCCATGTATGCCCATTCACACCACCTTCATATAATTTAGGGGCAAGGAAAACTGAGACGAATATGCTGATGCTCATGTTGCTGAATGTACCATATGTGATAATATAATATCCTTTCTGTTTCAGGAAACCTATGTCACCTGATAGTATCCATGAAAGTGTAACAAGCTAATTAATTATTAAGTAGGGTAAAATCTCAGACCCTGCACAGTTCTTTTTTTTTTTTTAAGATTTTACTTATTTATTCATAGAGACAGAGAGACAGAGAGAGAGAGGGGGGCAGAGACACAGGCAGAGGGAGAAGCGGGCTCCATGCAGGGAGCCCGACATGGGACTCGATCCCAGGTCTCCAGGATCACACCCCGGGCTGCAGGCAGTGCTAAACTGCTGCGCCACCGGGGCTGTCTAACCCTGCACAGTTCTGAACATATAACTTGGAAGTAAAGGACTCCCTCAAATAAAGATTAAAAACAAATTTTGAAAGGATCAAGCGGATCCAAACAAAAAAACTGCCCACAAAAACAAAAAACATTTACAAAAAGAAATTTTAAACTGCCAATAATATGATCTCCATAATATTTATCATATAATCAAAAGCTATCAGATATGCACAGATGCAATAAAATGTAGCCCATAACTAGGTGGGGAGAGGGCAGTGTGTAGAAACAAATTCCAAAATGAACTAGATATTAGAAGATAACAATTTGAAAACAGTTATATAGGAGGCAGATAACCCTTCAAAGAATCTATGTCCTAATCCCTAGAACCCATCAATATGTTAGGTAACGTGGTAAAGGGGAAATAAGGGTGCAGATGGAGTTAAGTATGCTAATCAGCTGACCTTAACATAGGGAGAGCATCCTGGATTGTCCAGGTAGTTCAAATGCAATCATAAGGATTCTTAAATGTGAAAGAGGGAAGCCTAAGTGTGTCAGAGTGATAATGGAAGAAACTGGTCATTGCCACCATTAAAGATGAAAGGTAGCCATGAACCAAGGAATGCAAGCAGCCTCTAGAATTTGAAAAAGAAAGAAAACATGATCTGCTAGAGCCTCCAGAAAGAAACATGGCCCTGTTGACACCTTGATTTTAGCTCAGTGACACCCATTTCAGACTTCCAGAACTATGAGACAATAAATTTGTGATGTTTCAAGCCACAATGTGTTAATTTGATATAGCATCAACAAGAAACTAATATAAATTATTAAAAATAGGTCTAGGACTTAAAGGAAGACAGAATGAGCAAACAGAGAAAGAATCTCGGTGGAAAAACAAACTCTAAAAGGAACCAAATGGATAATCTATAACTGAAAAAATACATTATTTGAAACAAAAATTCACTGCATAGGCTTCACAACAGATTGGATATTACAGAATAAAAAATTCTGAATACAGAACAATTAAAATGATACAAACTGAAGCACTGTAAAATACAGAAAAATAGAAAACAGTTTCTATGATTAGTGAAACAATCTAACATACATGAATTGTAATCCTGAGGAGGAAAGAGTAGAGGGGAGGGTGATCAGAAAACCTGTGAAGGACGTGATCATCCTCACAAGGAGCTCGATGAGGGACTTAATCCCCAGACCCAGGATCACACCCTGACCCAAAGGCAGATGCCCAACCGCTGAGCCACCCAGGTGTCCCAACAATAATAACAATTTATTGTGAGGATTACAACCTATGTAGAAATAAAATGTATGACAACAGTAGCACAAAGGATGGAAAGGAGTAAATATAATTTCCTGTTGGAAGGTTCTTATAGTGGGACATCATTAACTTAAGAGAGACTGATAATTTAATGTTTTATGTAGAGCCACTAAATTTTATACCCACTAAAAACAAAGCCAAAAGAAGAAAGGTATGAAATGCTTTTAAAACCCCATTAATATGGGGCATCCTGGGTGGCTCAGTGGTTTAGCACCACCTTCAGCCCAGGGAATGACCCTGGAGACCCTGGATCAAGTCCCACGTCAGGCTCCCTGCATGGAGCCTGCTTCTCCCTCTGCCTGTGTCTCTGCCTCTCTCTCTCTCTGTGTCTCTCATGAATAAATAAGCAAAATTTTAAAAAAAAACATTAATTAGAACAATGTAGGAAGAAAAAAGAAAACAAAAAGTATTTACATCCTTGTAGTACAAGTAGAAAACAAACAGCAAGATGATAAATTTAAACTCAAACATATCAATAATTAATTGAATGTAAATGTACTAAACAGTCTAATTAAAGACAGCAACTGTCAGGAGAGAAAAGGGAAACCCAAATACATACATATTAGATATTGATAGTTTAGAAAAAAGAAAGGAAAAAGAATTTCATGCAAACAAAAAACATTACCAGAGACAAAGAAAGAAATTCTGTATGTTAGAAGAGTCAGTTCACAAAGACAGAATCAAAAACACATATGCATCTCATAACAGAGCTTCAAAATACATAAAACTAAAACTAGCTGAACTAAAGGGAAAATCAACGAATCCATAATTAAGAGGATTATACTCCTCTTAGAGGAGGTTAATATTCCTCTCCCAGGAATGGAGAGAAACAGACCCAAAATTTCAGTAAACATATGAAAGATGTGAAAAACTATCAATCAATTTTACCTAACTGGCATGTATACAATAGACCCAACAAGTGCAGAATATATACTGTGTTCAAGTACTGAATATTCACCAACTATAGACCATACTAAGGGCCATAAAAAAAAAACTTATATTTTCAAATGAAGTAATACAGAGTATGTTCTCTGACCTAAAAATCAGCAGAGTCTGCACTCTAGGAGCTGGATGCAGACTGTGCTCAGTCAGTATCTAGGCTTAGACAGGCAGCAGCTGTGTGACTACATTAGAGACTATAAGCAAGCCTGACTGGCAAGGGAAGTGGGCTGGGTGGTATCTGTTGGGTGTAAGACAGAGTATAACCACAAATAATACTGGTACTAGAGCAAGAAATCCCCTGTTCATCTTTCATGTTCAAGTGCTGTTTGAAAAGCAGCAGCATTTAACAGTTACTCAACACACCTGGCTTTATTGACTGTGCACAATGTGCCAGGCATTGTGATAGGTTCTTTTACTGGTATCTAGTAAAACTGAGAGAATGATAGGATTTTTCTCATTTTATAAGAGACTCCAGGCTAAGTTACAGAATTCAGTATAGAAGTCAAAGTTCCTGATTCCCAAGCCTAACAGCCACTGGCTACAACACAGCTGCATTGAGGTATTTGAGGCACACAGAACTGGACAGAAATGAACAAAGTTGTTCATTAGAGTGCTAGTCAAAGATAGGACTGGTATTTTATTTAAAAGTCATTCAAGGGCAGCCCCAGTGGTGCAGCAGTTTGGCGCCGCGTGCAGCCTGGGGTGTGATCCTGGAGACCCGGGATCGAGTCCCACATCGGGCTCCCTGCATGGAGCCTGCTTCTCTCTCCGCCTGTGTCTCTGCCTCTCTCTTCGCTCTCTCTGAATGAATGAATAAATAAATCTTTAAAAAAATAAATAAATAAATAAAATAAAAGTCATTCAAAACTGCTAGACAGAGGTACCTGAGTGGCTTGGTCAGTTAAGTATGTGACTCTTGGTTTCAGTCCAGGTCATGATCTCAAGAGTCGTGAGATCAAGTGCCATGTTCAGCTCTGTACTCAGCAGGGAGTCTGCCTGAGGATTCTCTCTCTCTCTCTCTCTCTCTCTCTCTCTCTCTCTCTCTTTCTACCTCTCCCGGCACTCACACACACTCTCTCCCTCTAAAATAAATAAATAAATCTTTAAAGAGAAAGAGAACTGCTATACAGAAGCAATGGCAAAATGAGGTTAAAAAAGTCCCTGTCCTAAATGAACTTACAATGCAGTTGGGAACAAAAACAATGATCATTAAAAGTGCTACTTTAAAAAAATCAGTAACAATATATCAGAAAGAATCCCAAATATGGGGCAGCCCTGGTGGCTCAGGGGTTTAGCACCTGCCTTCAGCCCAGGGCCTAATCCTGGAGACCCGGGATCGAGTCCCACATCGGGCTCCCTGTATGGAGCCTGCTTCTCCCTCTGCCTGTGTCTCTGCCTCTCTCTGTGTCTCTCATGAATAAATAAATAAAACCTTTAAAAAAAAAAAAAGAATCCCAAATATTTAGAAATTAAGCACCACAACTCTAAAAAAAACATGGATCAAGAAAGACATCAGAAGAAAGTTAGAAAATATTTTCAACTACATCATAATGAAAACATGTTAAAGTTTGTGAGACACAGCTAAAACAATACTTAATCAATACATTTATGGGGCACCTGGGTGGCTCAGTGGTTGAGCAACTGCCTTTGGCTCAGCTCTGGATCCCAGGTTCCTGGGATTGAGTCCCACACCCAGCTTCTGGATCCCACAGGGAGCCTCCTTCTCCTCTGCCTATGTCTCTGCCTCTGTCTCTCATGAATAAATAAATAAAATCTTTAAAAATTATACATTTATGATTAGGAAAAAAAGAAAGATTTAAAGTTCAATGCTCTAACTTTCCACATTAAGAAGCTGGAAGAAATTAAAACAAGGAGAAGGAAGAAAATAACAGAATATATCATTGAAACAGAAAATGAACAAATCATGGAGAAATCAACAAAATCCTAAGTTGGTTCTCTGAAAATATCCATGAAACTGGTAAACCCCTAGCTAGAATGATAAAGAAAAATAAGAGAGAATATATAAATTACCAACACTGGATGAAAACGGGATTATTATCACAGATCTTACAGAAAATTGGAAAGTGCGATGCCTGGGTGGCTCCGCAGTTGAGTTGAGCCTTTGGCTCAGGGCGTGATCCTGGAGTCCTGGGACTGAGTCCCACATTGGACTCCCTGCGTGGAACCTGCTACTCCCTCTGCCTATGTCTCTTCCTCTCTCTCTGTCTCTCATGAATAAGTAAATAAAACCTTTTTTAAAAAATTAAAAAGCAATAAAAGATATTATGAACAGTTTTGTGCAAATATATTGTACAATTAAATGAAACAAGATAATTCCTTAGAGATGAACATTATCAAAATAAAACAAAAAAATTTCATAGGCATTTATCTGTTAAAGAAATTGAATTCATAATTAAATTCTTCTACTTAAAAAAAATTCCAGGCCCAAGTGGCTTCACCAGTAAATTCTTATCAAACATTTAAGAAAATATCAGTATCATTCAAATACTTGATTTTTCCCTGTACACTAACAAGAATGTAATTGTAACAAAGCCGACCTGTATCAGAAATATGTTTGAAACAGTAACTCCTAATTATTTCCTTGGGTTCAGATCTTTGGCAAAAATACCCAAAACAGAAACCATGAAAAAAAGACTAATTCGACTAGGAAAAAAAAAAAGTTACACTTCTGAGTGAAGAACATCATTAAAAAAATTAAAAGATAAATGTTAAACTGGAAAATATCAATATTTAATAAATAACTGGTTGATATGGATAAAAGGAAAGTCTTTATCAATACAGGAATGGCCTCAAAGAAATAATAATACCAACATGAAATAATGGCCAATTTTCCTAATCAATCATAAGAATTATATAAATGAAGCATGATAGGCAAAAACATTTTCAAAAATTTAAGAGGAGATATCTCTGGAAAAAGCAAAATTGTAGAGAAAACAAAAGGATCGGTGGTTGCCAGAGGCAGAGGGAAAGAAGGGGTGACTCGGTAGAACTCTGGGGGTTTTGAAAGTATTCTGTATGATGCCTTAATGGCAGGTACAGGTCATTATACATTTATTAAGACTCATAGAATTTACAACACCCTGAACTGTAATGTAAACTATGGACTTTGGGTGACAGCCATATGTTAATGTAGGTTCACCAATTCTAACAAATGTTCTAACCCTCTGGCAGGAATGTTGATGGTGGGGGAGGATGAAAAGTGGGAAGTGGAGGAGATACGGGAACTCTGTAGTTTCCACTCAGTTTTACTATAAACCTAAAACTGCTCTAAAAAATAGCCTATTTTCTCCAAGAATACATATTATTTCAAAGACTAAGCTGGGAAAAAATATGAATTATTTTAATAATGTTCTAATAGTGACTGGATAGCTGTAATGATGATGTTTTGGACGTGCTGAGTTGAATAAAATATATAGTTAATATTTTAATAAAGAGAATACTTAGTATTGTTGAGAACTGTGGTACACAAATGCTCTCTTGCACTCATGTTAAGAATATACACCTTTCTGTATGACAATCTGCCAAAACATATCAAAAGTCCAACAATGACACAATAAGAATTTATCTGAAGTAGATAATAGAAGTGCAATGAGATGTACAACACAGTAGGCCCATACAGTGGAATTCCAGGTAGCTAGTAAATCCAATGAAGTAGACTGCTATTTTTATACACAAGAAGATGTTCACGATAAACTGTCAATTGGTAAAGGTCAGATTATAGGACACTGTGGACAGATAAACCAGTTGAGGAATATGTACATCAAATTAATGCAAACCTATTAAACAGAGATGTGCAATGGGTTATTCAATACAACATTAATCATGATATTCTCTGGGTGATGAGATTTAAAGATTTTTAGTCTCTTCCTATTATTTTCTTCTTTTACTTGAATTTTCTACAATAGGCCTGGATCTCTTTTCCTAAAACATCAAGGCATTTATACACCCAAACACACACAAACATACACACTGACAGTATCTGGCTACTCTAACTTCCAATTTATTCTGGCAAGGACAAAGTTCTTTATATCTAAAGAAATAATTCACTTGATTCCATAATTTGGGGCAAGTTCCTCAATCTATTCCACTTCTATGATACAAAATCAAGCTGTACTAGAAAGTGGGTTTTAGAGTGAAAGTCTTGGTTCATGGGGCACCTAGGTGGCTAAGTTGGTTAAGTATCTGCCTTCTGCTCGGGTCATGATCCGACATTGGGCTCCCTGTTCAGCAAGGAGTCTGCTTCTCTCTCTTCCTCTGCCCCTTTCCCCCACCCGTATTCTCTCTCCTTCTGTCTTTCCCTCTCTCTCTCTCCCCCTCTCCCTCTCTCTCAAATAAATAAATATTTAAAGAAATAAAGTCTTGGTTCAAGTCTGCCAATTATCTGAACCTGACCATTTCACTTTTCTGTGCTTCAGTTTCCTCAAATATACAATAATATTGGTATCCATCCAGTGATAAGATTGATAGGAGGATCAAATAAAAATTCATGTGTAAAATACTTTCTAAAATACTTTCCAAATAATAAAAATTAGTAGTTGTAGTATACTGCAAAACAAAAATATAATGTAATGGACAGGTCACCAAAACAATGAAAAGAGGGGGAAAAAATCAGAGTTTCAAAAATGGCAAAAAAAATTAGTAAAAGGGAACTATGTAAATAAATATTTGTACTGAAGAAAGAAAATGAGCATAAACTGCTAAGAATTTCCATTTTTAAAAAAGTAACCACTGACTAAACTGTCCCAAAGAAAAATTAAGGAAAAAATAAGTATAAAAAATAGTAGTAGGGATCCCTGGGTGGCGCAGCGGTTTGGTGCCTGCCTTTGGCCCAGGGCGCGATCCTGGAGACCCGGGATCGAATCCCACATCAGGCTCCCGGTGCATGGAGCCTGCTTCTCCCTCTGCCTATGTCTCTGCCTCTCTCTCTCTCTCTCTCTCTCTCTCTGTGACTATCATAAATAAATAAAAATTTAAAAAAAAGAAAAAAAAAAGAAACTTTAAAAAAAAAAATAGTAGTAAAAAAAAAAAAAAAAATAGGGGATCCCTGGGTGGCTCAGCGGTTTTGCGCCTGCCTTTGGCCCAGGGCGTGACCCTGTAGTCCTGCAATCCTGGAGTCCCGGGATCGAGTCCCGCGTCGGGCTCCCTGCATGGAGCCTGTTTCTCCCTCTGCCTGTGTCTCTGCCTCTCTCTCTCTATGTCTATCATAAATAAATAAAAATAAATCTTTAAAAAAAAATAGTAATAACTTGGCCAAATACAGAGTGAAAACAACATAATTCACCACATGTTGATAACTAATGTATTTGAAATATAAATTCTCTATAAAAGTATCTTTTACACTTTTAATGAATAAAATGAAAGTAATACTTGGCCCTTGCCATCAAAGGAATTTATGGCTACTCTATAAAAATAAATAAACATTATCATCATTCGTTAATTAGTATACATTCATTTAAATGCCTGCTAAATACAGAGCAGCATGCTAGGCATACGGAATTCAAAGGTATATGTGATGTTACTTCTTGCTTTTGAAAAACTGACCATTTATTTGAGGAAGGAACTGGAGTACCAACACAAACATAAACTCAATTATAAGAACTGGAACACAGGTGACAAAGGGGAGAAGAGCAGGATTACAAGCCAAAAAAAAAAAAAAATAAGACAGATGCTGAGTCATCATACCTGTATTTAAGCTGCAACAGCAGCAAGAACAACTTGATGCTATGCAGAAATGCAACTGAATTCCTCCTGTTCTGAGCGTGATTGGGCCAGGGAACTGGAACTAGTCACTTACAGGCATTACTTCACTGGCAATAATAAACACTAAATAAGTTGTCATTCAGTACACCACCTGGGCAATGCTGGGTTCCTACTGAAATGCTGCCAAAACTGACAGGAAGAGGAAGCCATCAGGAAATAATGGCTGTCTCTATCAGCTTGACATTAACATCACCCATGCATTAATTTATTAAAAAAACAAAAAAAGTTGAAGGGGTAATTTTTTCATGACCTGGAGAGCTTCCCCAAAACTATAAGTAGGTAAATATGTAAATAAATAAACATTAAAAACAAACGAACAAAAAAAGCTTAGTAAAACCAAAGAGCAAAGTAAAAGTTTATCAGTTCTGGTTATAATTATTGCACTCTCAAGCATTCAATCTTTTACTGAGAGTAGCAGCTACAGATGGGGCTTGGAAAGAGTCCAAAATCTAACAAATTTAATAAATCCTATATATGTTTCTCTCTTATAAATTCCTTAATTGCTGGGACTAGTATCAAGTCTGCATTCCTTCAAGCATCAAGAATGACTTTTTATACATCTGGATGGATAAGTGGATGGACAAACAAGCCATGCAACAAATAGATGTGTCACAGAGATTAAATGTTTTTAACAGGATAGTTGGAATGTTTGTGAAACTATTAAAGACAGACTTGGAGAATGTAGAAATGACACAGGAAGTGAAGGTGACTGGAAGGGAGAAAGCAGCAGTGATCTCTACAACATGGCCTCCACAGCAGAAAGGAGAAAGAAAAAGGGCACTGAGAAATAATACAAAGGCCAGGAGGGAGCGCTAACAAAAGAAAAATGAATTAATGAAGGAAACAGACAAACACAACAAGGAGAGACATTAAAAGTAAATAGAGCAATCAGTATTGAGAAACCTAAACAGAACCAGTAGTCATGTGGCTCTTAAGAGCAGAGATATACTTTTTTAAAATCTTACTTTAAGGATTTAATAATGGTTCTCTCAATAAAAACAACATGTGCTCACAAATGCAAAAAGAGAACTAGCATCATTAAAAAGTTAAATACAGTATAGTACAAACAACCTTACCAACTGACTTCCAAAACATATGGGAAAAGAGAGAGAAACAGTAAGAATTATATTAGCCATTTAGGTAAAAAAATAAATAATTGTACACAATTTAAAAAGGAAAGAAAAAGTTTGCTGACACTACTATTTTTCATTTGTTCCAGATAGAGGTCAATAAAAGCTTATATAGATGTAAATTGATTTTAGTTTCTCATAAAATTTGTATAGCATTTCACAATTTGCCATTTTTTCACATATACTTTCTCATATGATAATGTGAAATGGATATGTTTATTAAGTCCAAATTTATAGATGAGAAAAGAGAGACACAAAAAAAGGTAAACAATTTGCCCAAAGTCACATACAGTAGAGAGTAGAAATGGATTTTAAAACAGATTTCTCAAATTTTATAATAAACTATTAATGAAGGAATATTTTCAAACTGTAATTTTAGGGGGAAAAGATCTCTATAGTATACACACACACACACCAAGGTAAAAAGAAATTATACAAGAGATAGTGAAATTTTCTACTTCTCAAAGCAAGCTTAATTATTTCCACTTTATAGAATTGAAGGCAACTAATAACAAATGAGGGAAAAAGTGAAAATAAAAGGCTTCAAGAATTTTAACATTTACATCTAAATCCTTTTAAGATTTGACAGAGAGAGAGAGAATAAGCAGGGAGAGCAGCTGGCAGCGGGAGAGGGAGAAACAGACTCCCTGCTGAGCAGGGAGCCCGATGTGGGATCATGACCTTAGCCAAAGACAGATGCTCAGCCAACTGAGCCACCCAGGTGCCCCATATTTACATCTAAATTAACTTAAAGATGAAAAAGTTATATATAGAAGAAACTGTAAAGTTGAACCAGTCCACAGTACAGTCATTGAGTGAACATACTATCCTGCAGTTAGGAAAGTTCAATGTACTGAATTAGAAAGCTCTGCAAACTAAATTACATAAAGCAAAAGAGAAAACAGTTTGCACAGTATGCATCCAAGGGAATACTTATATAAATATGCTAGCAAATGCACTGAAATTTTCTGAAAAAGATGTATAAGAAATGATTAACAAAGTATTTTGTAGGAAGGGGTGCTAAGGGACTTTGAGGTCGGAGAGGTACTTTTTTTTATCCCCCTTTGTATAATGGTAATATAAATTTTATTATCGTTTATTATTTTCTGATTTAAAAGACTATTACTAATAGATGTTTTTACATTAGAACAAATATAAATTTTAAAGAATTTGTAGCCTAGTTATAAGCCTGCTATATGCAGGTTTAATCCACTAAGGTGCATTTAGAGATGACCAATATAATTATCATGAAGGCAGACTTGGGAGCTGAGCTTTACTTACGGGTACAAGTAGACTATATAGAAATGGAAGGTAATGTCACTCTAGACATAAAGGAAATGACAATAAGATCACATAAGATTTGTTTGAGCATGAGTGATGTGGAGCAAAAAAATCAAGTCTAAAATGGTCTTCTGAGTCCAGGTCATGGATGACCAGAATATTAGACTGAAATGTAGACTTCATTCCTGGAGATCAGGGTATCTCAAACCTAAGAATCTGAAGGCCCCAGTTTGAGAAAAACTGCAGTTGACAACAGAGATTGATAGTTCCTTGGCTAGGCAAAGACTGCCCCATCTACTGGTCACATGGTAAGAACAGCCAGCCCCACTAGCAATAGTGTGGCGCTCCACTAAGTTTCCATAAGCACATTACAGATGCATGGTAAAAAAACAAAATCCTTGTTTTCATCAATGGTATCAGACTACTTATTCAATAAAAGTTCTAAGAACGATCCTAAACACAGGGTCTAACATTATTGAGAAGAATTTTTGTTTAGTCAATTGTGATGCACAGAATTAACATGCTATTTTGTGGCTTTAGTGTGCAATGCCAGAAGCTATTTATTCCTAGGTGTTTTTCCAGCAATTAAAATATGTTGCCATTAGGCATTTATCTTTATTATTTAGGAAAAAAATATGGTAAGAATATCCAGACTTTCAGTAACTGCTAATTGCTAATTGAATTTTATTCATTTTCCTTTTAAAAAAAAATCATCAAAAAGGTGAATATAAGTTTATAATATTTATCAGAATCCATAATTAGAATTAATTATTATTAAAAGAATATTCTAGGCCTTAGCCTGAAATGGAATGAAATACTTAAATAAATGCAATACATCCCTCATTAATCCATAATTATTACAGTCATTAAATCCTGCAATTTATCCTCCTGGCTTTGGAGTCAAAAGCCCTCGCTGACAGACACTCTATCATTATACACTATATATAAACACACACACACTACATACATGTCAAAAGCACCCCATAATTTCTTCTTGCAAGTTATGAAAGGGAGGTACTTACAGTTTGCTTAAATTATAATAACCATTTCTTAAAAGCATATGCATATATTTTATTCTCTCTCTCGATCATCACAGCTTTACGGCAGAATGAGAAAGGTTGCTAATGTTCTCATTTTAAAGACAAACTGAGGCTCAGAGAGGTTATGAGTCTTAATACAAGGCTAGAATTCCAACGAAATTCTTCTAAATTCAGCCTGATGTTAGAGTTCTCCCTTCCTAGTTAGCATCAAACAACAAAAATAGTTAATGAAAGAACAGATTCTCTTCTCACCAAAGAAACCATAAAGAGAAGATCCCAGTATGTCTCTCTAATGGTGAAGAAGAGTGATAATATAATAATCCCCTCAACTCTAGGAGCCCCCAGGCCAGGTACCTCCTTACCATTGCACAAAGTCCATTTGCCCAGATGTCCATACAAACACTGTCATTTTCTGTGTGTATTGTGACATGAATAAAGTTGAGAAACACTGCCACAGATATACAGAATGGTCTTATATAAATTTGTTTTTGGGACGCCTGGGTAGCTCAGGGATTGAGCATCTGCCTTCGGCTCAGGTTGTGATCCCGGGGTTCCAGGATCAAGTCCCGCATCAGGCTCCCCACAAGGTGCCTGCTTCTCCCTCTGCCTGTGTCTGTGCCTCTCTCTGTGGGTGTCTCATGAATAAATGAATAAAATCTTTTAAAAAATAAATTTGTTTTTTAAAAATGTAAACTTCATAAACTTTATAAAATTGTCTATTAAAAAATTTCATATTGATGATATAACAGAATCCAGCTTCAAGGGTAACTGCTGATTTTAATTCCGAGTACGGTATAGTGGGTTCTCCAGTTTTATCCATTAACATTCATATAAAAGATAACATTCATTTTCACAACCAACTCTTACATAATCCAGATTTTGTCAAAATCTAATAAATTTTTCAGATAATTACACTGGAGTAATTTTCAATCATCAGTTATTTATACAATCAGTGGCTTATTCTATTCTGTAGCACTGATAAGACAGCCCACAATTTGCATATAATTTCTAGTCCTAACTACAGCTACACTATTCCTTTAGCACTCATTCAAAAAAGTTATATAGGAATACAAATAAGTAAGAGTGATGTCACTACTGGGATGGCCTTGCATTTGTTATAACATTTAATCATTCACACATTGCAATACTATAGGTTTACACAGAACTCATAACGCATCGCAACAGACTTCACAACTGGTAACATTTCCGCTGAGAACCCTACACTTATATAACATTACCCTTAGTCTCATCTCACAACACCCTGTCAGACATGTGAACCCTTAGTTTATTTCCATTCTAGTTACCTTCTAGCTTGTCAGTATTAACTCTTACAAGTTTTAAAAATTTTATATATATATATGGAATTCCCCTTTCCCAGCTGAAGTTTGTGCATATAAAAAATGTAGAAGAAAGCAGTGCAAAGAAAAGACACATTGTAGCTTCCAAATCCTGCTTAATCCCTCTAGATGCCACCAAGCCTTTAAATGAGTACCATCAGGGGATCCCTTGGGTGGCTCAGCAGTTTAGCGCCTGCCTTTGGCCCAGGGCGCCATCCTGGAGTCCCAGGATCGAGTCCCGCGTCAGGCTCCCGGCATGGAGCCTGCTTCTCCCTCCTCCTGTGTCTCTGCCTCTCTCTCTCTCTCTATCATGAATAAATTTTTAAAAATCTTTAAAAAAATAAAAAATAAATAAATGAGTACCATCAAATGTAGTGCCACAGATTTTTATTCTCTGCTAAATATTGCTTTAAAAGTGAAACTAATTCATCAGCCCAAAATACATCTTCCACCCTCCTTGTTTCTGGCGCTTCTGCAATATTAAATGGGGGACTTGGAAGTTACTATGAGACCTTCCTTTAGCATTCCTTTCTTTCAGATTGATCACATATATCAAAACAGAAGGAATATTCATTACTAACACTTAATTTCTGTTGATCATGCCTTTTTTAATACCACTACTCTGTAGAAACCAAATAGAAGTCTATATATCTACATAGTGTTTTACAGCACAGTTGACAATGAACTTTTCATGTCATTTTGTATTTGACTCTCATAACAATTCTTGAGCTGTGCATTGCAAACTTTTTATAACTGTGAAAAGTAAAATTAACAGAAGTTAAATGACTCGACCAAGTTACATAACTAATAAGTAGCAAAGCCAGGACCAAAAGCCATTTCAAATCTTAGTCCATTATCTTTCCACTTCACCATGGTGTTTATAAGGAAGATACTGTTTTAGCCATAAGAGGATTCTACCTTTTAAGCTCACAGAAAAGTGTGTCATCAAACCCATTTATTTCTGTTCACCTTGGAAGATTTAACTAGTTATTCATATTCAATCAGAGTAAGCATCAGTTTGTTTTGAGAGTTCCCACAATTACCTTGCATAGTACAGGCACACTTTATTTTACTGTGTTTTGCTTTACTGTATTTGCTTCACAGATACTCTGCGTTTTTACAAATTGAAGGGCTGTGGCAACCCTGGGTCAGGCAAGTCTACTGGCGCCATTTTTCCAACAGCATTTCCTCACTTTTAACCCGTGTGTCACATTTTGGAAATTCTCAGAGTATTTCAAACTTTTCATTATTGTTATATTTGCTATGATGATCTGTGATCAGTGATCTCTGATGTTACTATAGTCGTTGTTTTGAGGCACCAGAAACCACACTCATATAAGCCAGCAAACTTAAGCAATAAACATTGACTGTGTACTGACTGCTCCACCAACCAACCATTTCCCCATTTCTCTCCTTAACCTTAGGCCTCCCAATTCCCTGAGACACAATACTGAAATCAGGTAAATTAATAACCTTACAGGGATCCCTGGGTGGCTCAGCGGTTGAGCATCTGCCTTCGGCCCAAGGCGTGATCCTGGAGACCTGGGATCGAGTCCTGCATCGGGCACCCTACAAGGAGCCTGCTTCTCCCTCTGCCTGTGTCTCTGTCTCTCTCTCTCTGTCTCCCATGAATAAATAAATAAAATCTTTTTAAAAAATTAATAACCTTACAGTGGCCTCTTGGTGTTTAAATGAAAGGGAGCATCACAGGTCTCTCACTTTAAATCAAAAGCCAGAAATGATTAAGCTTAATGAGGAAGGCATGCCAAAGCCAAGAGAAGCTGAAAGCTAAGCCTCTTGAGCCAAACTGCAAGTTGTGAATGCAAAGGACAAATTCTTAAAGGAAATTAAAAATGCTACTCGAGTGAACATACAAATGATAAAGCAAAACAGCCTTACTGCTGATACGGAAAAAGTTTTAAATCACACCAACCACAACATTCCCTTAACCAAAAGCCTGATCCAGAGCGAGGCCCTAACTCAATTCAATTCTATGGAAGCTTAAAGGTAAATAAACTGTGGAAGAAAAATCTGAGCTAGCAGAGGTTGGTTCATGACATTGAAGGAAAAGAAGTCACCTCCATAACATAAAGGCGCAAGGTGAAGTAGCAAGTACTGATACAGAAGCTCCAGCAAGTTGTCCAGAAGGTCTAGCTGACATAACTAATGAAGGTGGCTACCCTATACACCAGATTTTCAATGTAGACAAAGCCACCATATACTGGAAGAAGAGAAATATGGGGGTCTCATAGCTAGAGAGGATAAATCAATGCCTGCCTTCAAAACTTGAAAGGACCAACTAACTGTCTTGTTAGGGCTAATGTAATTGGTGACTCTGAGTTGAAGTCAGTGCTCATTCACCATTCTGAAAATCCCAGGACCCTTAAGAATGATGCTAAATCTATGCTGTCTATGCTGTATCAATGAAACAACAAAGCCTGAATGACAGCACATCTGCTTACAACGTGGTTTCCTGAATAGTTTAAGCCACTGTTGAGAATTGCTCAGAGATTTCTTTCAAAATATTACTGGCCATTGACAATCCACCTGGTCACCCAAGAGCTCTGACAAAGATGTACAACAACATTAGTGTTGTTTTCATGCCTACTAACACAATGTCCATTCTGCAGCCCATGGGTCAAAAAAGTAATTTTTTTACTTTTAAGTCTTATTATTTAAGAAATACATTTCATAAGACTTGTAGATGCCATATACAGTGATTCCTCTGATCTGCATAAAGTAAGATAAAAACCCCCTGGAAAGGGTTACTATTCGAGTTGCCATTAAGAACATTCACGATTCATGTATCAAGTGAAAACATCAACATTTACTGGAGATTGGAAGAAGGTGATTCCAGCTCCCATGGATGACACTGAGGGGTTCAAGATGTGAGTGGAATAAGCAACTGCAGATGTGGTAGAAACAGGAAGAGAACTAGAATTAGAAATGGAGCCTGAAGATGGGACGGAATTGCTTCAATCTCATGATATAACATTAATGGATGAGGAGCTGCTTCTTATGGATGAGCAAAGAAAGTGGTTTCTTGAAATGAAACCTACTCATGGTGAAGATGCTGTGAAGACCGAGACTGCTGAATGACAACAAAGGATTTAAGATGTTAGGACATTAGGATATCAGGACAACATAGGATATTATATAAATGTAGTTCATAAAGCAGTACCAGAATTTGAGAGGATTCACTCCAATTTTGAAGTAAATTTTGTAGGTAAAGTGCTATCAAACAGCATCACACTACAGAGAAATTGTTAGTGAAAGGACGAGTCTATCACTGCCGGCAAACGTCAGTTGTTTTAAAGAAATTGCCAAAAATAAATAAATAAATAAAATAAAATAAAAATAAAAAAATAAAAAAGAAATTGCCACAGCTACCCAACCTTCAGCAACCACCACCCTAATCACCCAGCACATCTAGGCAAGACCCTCCACCAGCAAAAATATTCTGATTCCTGAAAGCTCAAATGAAGCTTAAATGTGTTTTTAGCAATATTTTTTAATTAAGGCATATACGTTGTTTTTTAGACATAATGCTATTGAACACTTAACAAAATATCATCTAAGGTAAACAGAACTTTAATGTCCACTGAGAAACCAAAAATTTCATTTGACTTACTTTATTGAGATATTTGCTTTATTATGGTGGTGTGAACAGAACCCACAGGGGATCCCTGGGTGGCACAGCGGTTTAGTGCCTGCCTTTGGCCCAGGGCACGATCCTGGAGACCCGGGATTGAATCCCACATCGGGCTCCCGGTGCATGGAGCCTGCTTCTCCCTCTGCCTATGTTTCTGCCTCTCTCTCTCTCTCTCTCTCTCTCTATCATAAATAAATAAAAATTAAAAAAAAAGAAAAAACAGAACCCACAATACCTCTGAGGTATGCCTGGATTCACCCTCCTCTTTTGGCTTTCCCAGCCTCCTCATTAGAAAAAAAAAAAAAAGGTTCAAAGGGCACTATATAAAGAACAGAACTTTTTCCAAAGAAATATTTCATTAAATATTTTTAAACAGAGGCACCTGGGTGGCTTAGTCAGTTAAGCGTCTGCCTTCAGCTCAGGTCATGATCCCAGAGTCCTGGTCAAGCCCCATGTTGAGCTCCCTGCTCAGCAGGAAGCCTGCTTCCCCCCTCCCTCTGTCCCTCTCTCTGCTGGTTCTCTCTCTCTCCTTCAAATAAATAAATATATAAAATCTGTTTAAAAACTATTTTTAAATTAAGACTTTTTAAAAATCAAAACTAATATAAAATAATAAAGAAGCAAAGTACAATTAAAAGTAAAAGCTAAAACAGTTAAAAAATATAAAAACATTAACTATCTAATGAAAAAAAAAAAGAAACACCAAATACTCCAAAAAGTAAAAGTGAAACAAGGCAAAAATACCAATTCTAAAATTTAACACTTCCATGCAGATGGTATGAGGTGGTACAAACAAATAGCAGGCCTCCCTTGGGTCAATTTGCTGATTACAGATACCAGAAGTATCAAAGTCTTTAGTCTTTCCTTGGTTGCAGAAGATTCAAAACTCTATCCTTCTGGGTTAAAAATATCTGTGTGGGAGGAAGATATCTCTTAAAGAGCACTGAGCTCTAGCTTAGTCATTTCTTCCAACCCATAAATCAAGCAAAAGCCAACCCATCATCTACTCTCTTCAACCCTAGCTTTCAATGCAGAGTTTCAACTTAGAATAAGTACTATCAATTCCCTTATTAACAACATATAAATAATTTTTGCGTTTTGGCCAAATTAAATTCAGCCATATCTAAAAAGGTAAAATGCTAGTCATATTTAAAACTATGTTTTAAAGGAAATATATGTTGTATATGTTAAATCTGTCATATATATTAAACATAATATAAATCATACATTTTCAAAGGATTAAAATATCATAAAAATATAAATTGTAAATATATATATATATATAAACTGTAAACCATGCTAAATATAACTTAATCTTACTGTGATGATTTAGAAGCCAATTCGGAAGTGTTCAGTAACTTCATTTTCGTTACTTTGACCACCATTTTGAATATGTCACAGGTAGGAAAGTAGTTGTATATGATACAAGGTTTAAAGTAGAAAATTTGACATGAGGGCCATCTCTCTTCTTTCTTTATCCATCTATAAAAAAATTATCATTGCTAATCTGAATAATACCTGAGGGAAAGGAGTCAAAAAGATTGCCAAAACATTTTATAAATTCCCAAATCGAGTAAACCATAAATAAATGGATTTCATAATGGCTTTATAAAGAATTCTGGACAGCTACGTCACGTCAAAGGCCAAATTTAGGACAATGATATATATAAAGTATTGGAGATTCATTTATATCTTCAACTATTAAGCTTAAAATGAAGTAAATACGTACAAATGAAAATTTTCTATTCCAACTAGTGTTCAGTTTTAGTATTTCCACTTTTTTAGAGTAAACATTTCACTGAGAAACACAACAGTAACCATCAAGAACTTGGAAACTGGAGCACCTGGGTAGTTCAGTGGTTGGGCATCAGTCTTTGGCTCAGGGTATGACCCTGGGGTCCTGGGATCATGTCCCACATCAGGCTCCCTGCAGGGAGCCTGCTTCTCTCTCTGCCTGTGTCTCTGCTCCTCTCTGTGTGTCTCCCATGAATAAATAAACAAAATCTTTAAAAAAAAAAAAAAAAAAAAAAAGAAGAAGAAGAAAAGAAAAACTTGGAAACTAGTAGTTTTGTATATAAAAATTCTCAGCTTACTATTTCTTCAATAACACGTCTAAACCCACATAGTGAATACAACCAACACATAATCTTGATGAAATCGTGTTGCCCTTGTTAATAATTATTCTGCAGATATTCATTACCAAAATTACACATTTTATATAGCAAAACTACAACTTCAAAATTTAGTTCTCACATTCTCTGTAGAAATAAGTACAAAATAAAAAGAGATAACACATTATCTCAAAATCAAATTAACCTCATTAATTGTTTATAAGTACTAAACAGAAAACACTATTTTAGTTTATACAAAAGAGTATCAGTGACCAAGGCCTTGAAAAAAAAATCCCCCAAATATTAAACAACTTCCTCTTCCAAGAAAAAGAATCCCAACTTCCTCTTTCAAATATCATATCCAAAGTACCCTGGAATCTCAAAAAAAAAAAAAAAAAAAAAGAAAGAAAAAAAAGAAAAGGCATTTAAGTATCCTTTCTGAACCACTTATAAACTTGTTTATTTCATAGCAACTGTATTTTTAATGTACAGATCCTGAGGACATACAGTGCCCTAGCATATTAAAACACATCTGAACTTATTTGGGTTTCATTTCAACCAATGTTTTTCTACACAAATTCATAAGTCATTTCAAATACTCTCTTACCAAAATTAAAAAGAAGGCTAAATGTTACAATTACCCAGTTGACAAAATTTTAAAGGACAGCTTAATTTTAATTAATGATAAATTTGACTACTACACATATCCTTATACTTGGTGCATTTCTGCTACCAAACTAAGACAAACTAGTTTTGAAATGACTAATTTCTGGACACTTACACATTGCAGAAGACCATCAGATGTCCTCAACTGATAGCTCTACACTTTATTTTCAGATTCAAATGATAAATAAGAAGGAACTGAAAGAGGAAAAGGCTCTATCTGATCTTTACCGGCTCTGCCTACTAAGTTACAGAGTTTGTGGTTTATCAACACAGCTCTATTAAAAAAAAATGTTTTAAATACAGCATCTATTCCTTGTGATATAAAAATGTACAGCCTTTTAAAGTTCTTTTACATTAAAAATTTTTTTAAAGATGTAAGAAATCTACAATAGGTTTTAAAAACACAGCACAACCTTTTACTAATTTTACTTTATTAACAGAGTACAACTTAACAAGTAATTATTGAATATCATCCATATGGAAGACACGTTTTCTGGAAATCTACAAGAGGTCCAAAGAAGTACTTGTCCTCAAAGACCTAAAATCCAGTGGCTGGCAAGTTGTCAGGGTGATAAAGATCAAACTCAAGGCAGAAAATAACTGCCACAGACAGATAGCAAAAGGAATATTACTCAGCAACTTCTTTTTATATCTCTGACTTCTGTAGCTTCACTTTCACAAATTTCATCGGTTCTATAATTGTAATAATTTAGAAAACAAATGAATTTAACAATAATTATTATAGTCTCAATACCCTTTACAATTTCCATTCCTTTTGAGAATTTACTTATTTGAGATAGAGTGAGAGAGAGAGAGACAGAGAGAGAGCACACACAGCGGGGAGGGACAGAAGGAGAGGGAGCAGCAAGCTGTCCACTAAGCAGGGAGCCCAAAATGGGGTTGGACCCTGGGATCATGACCTGAGCCAAAGGCAGATGCTTAACCAACTGAGCCACCCAGGAGACCCTCATTCCTTTTCTTTAGAAGCCACTTCAATACCTTGAAAATTGTGCTTCCACCACTCAACAAATATTCACTGAACACACACCTTGGGTCAGACACTGTTTTAGGCTCTGAGTGAACAAAACTAAACACACACAACCACCTACCAGGGCAGACTGCACCTCAGCAGAGTGTGCTCCTTAATTATCTTCATTAGATATAAATGTTTATATTAAAAGTAATATATTCTTTAACTCTTAGTTATTCACACCAGATTTTGAATGTGAATTAAAACTCCAACCAACTCCAGAAAAAGATAACAGCCAGGTACCCATCTCAGAGCTGACAATATAGTATCTCACTGTCTCTCCCTCCATCACCTGAGGACTAGCCCTGACTCTGCCCTCGGCCCTCTCCCCCACTGTCTCCCGTACTCCCCCGCACAGAGTCACGTGTCCTGTTTAGACTCACTGCTACACACTGCAACCTCTCCAACAGCCCTTTCCTACACTATGACAATCACTGATTGAAACTCTGAGATGAACAATGGGTGTTATGCTATGTGTTGGCAAATCGAACTCCAATAAAAAATATACAAAAAATTTTTTAAAAAAGAAACTCTGAGAACATCATCTTTTTAACTGCTTTTCATCTGTGCCTGACACTCAGAAACATTCAATGAATGAATGAAAGAGGGCTGAATATCTTATACGGTGTGTATGCTCTTCTTTCCATTGTCACCTTTCCACGTCTACTAAAAATTAGTATCACAACAATTCTGATCAAGCCTAGAATTAGACGTGGATTTCCGAAATGAGTGACTTTCAAAAATTGCTGAGAAAAATGTCAACGTTATTAGAAAAGGATGACTTGTATTTTAAAGGCAGCATGGTGTTAACTGTTCTAGTTCAGGCTCTAGAATCAGAAAAACTGGTTCAAATACCAATCCCACCTCTTACAGCTGTATGACCTGGTCAAGCTACTTAACCTTTCCGAGCTTCCATTTCCTCATCTTTATGAAAGAGTTTACAGGGGCAGCCAGGTGGTTCAGCGGTTTAACGCCACCTCCAGCCCAGGGTGTAATCCTGGAGACCCAGGATGGAGTCCCATATCGAGCTCCCTGCATGGGGCCTGCTTTTCCCTCTCCCTGTGTCTCTGCCTCTCTCTCTCTCTCTCTCTCTCTCTCTCATGAATAAATAAAATCTTAAAAAAGAAAAAAAGAAAAAGTTTACAGCCCCTTCTTCATATAGCTGTCAAGAAGATAAATTGGAAATATAGGCTCTGAGCACATTTACTGACGTACTCTAAGTACTAAATATTATTTTTATTACTACTTCTGTAAAACATCTAACTGGAAGCCAAATCAGAAAAAATAAATTGACTTTAAAAAGCTTTTTTATAACCATGTTATAGCTTTATTAAGTGAAAACTTATAAACAAAAAACATCTTAATGAAATTCACTGAATACATAAATACTCTTACACACTTATTAAAGCTGTTCATCTACAAATGGAGTGTCAATTTAGATGGGGGAAGAAATGGTAAAAACCTAACTAGAAACTGAGAGAGGTACATTTGATCTTTAGTTCAGAGAGCTTTCCACTAGAGCAAACTGCATCTTTTTAATTAATTCAGCTTTACAAGGCTTTCTTTAAAATTAAAATGCTCCCTTGAGGGCTATCAGTTGTTCACACCTCACTATGAATTACTTTAATCAGATAAATGCATTAAGTAACACCACCTACTTAAAGAAATTATTATTTGAAGAGAAGTGAGAAGAGGGGTAGCTTTGAAACTAGAGTGCCTGGCATGGAGAAGGCCTGTTTAATGCTCATACTGAGCATCTTATGCAGTCACAGGACAGCATGAGGACAATAGCACCTGCAGGGTGACAGTGGAGGGGGTATGGGGGCTGGAATTCTAAGGTCCACCAAAGCCAATTCCCCTCTTTAAGGAAACTTCCAGTTCTGTTATTCCACTGTTCTCTTCTGCAATGTGCCCTAAGACCCCAAGTGATACCAATTTCCTAAATACCTCTTTAAAAAAAAAAAAAATCAATTGAGGAGCACTTTTGGCAAGTTCCCAAAAAAGCAAAAAAAAATGACTGAATCACCATGGAAACATGAAACAAGACACCCTTTCCTACGAATAAATCACTACCTGGAATAAATTAACTTACTCTTAATTTATATAAAATAAGAGTCTAACTATGCTCAAAATAAATACAACAATAGGAAAACCATTCAATTTAAATATATAAAAACAGCACAGTATTTCAGGACTTTCTCAAGGTATCTTTAATGCATTCTGGCTCAAGTTAAAAAAATCTTTAAAAAGAAATCTTCAAGTAAAAGATCTCTTCTAGCATGTATATAATATTACTTTAGCATAAGCCTAAGAGTTTGAAAGTGGAAACAATTTCTGAATGTTAAATATTAAAAAATATCTTCAGAGAAGAAAGATTCTTTTGGAATTGATTGAGAACATAGTTCACACTTAACGCCTTTGATTTTCATTGTTATTTTTTTTAATATATTTTTTATTGGTGTTCAATTTACTAACATACAGAATAACCCCCAGTGCCCGTCACCCATTGTTATTTTAAATTGTAACTATGGCTGCCTGCTTAAAATACCCCCAGAATGTCTAGTGCTAATATTGTATATATACTTTAAAACATATCTTTTAAAAGGTAAATGGTTGTCCTGTACCTTGCTTATCAAAAATAAAAATTTGGAGGAAAATAAAGGATATTACTTGAGGATTAAATAATCCTCCAAATGAGAGAATATTATCAAAAGACTATCAGGAACAAATTACCTTGAAGGTCACGGAAACAAGAATGTTCCAAGGAAAAAATATGCACAAACTTGTAGCACTGTGGCCACACAGCAGTGCCCAAGCAACAGCCCAACAGCATACCACTGTGAAGAGAAGGGCAGCAGAGGCACCACCCCCCTGAACACCCCGCAGGTAACAGTGGGGATCATCAACATCAAAAATCAAGAGACCTTGGATTAAAGCAGCAAAACTAAAGAACATGTGAACAAATAAGAGTACCCAATGAGACAGGTCATAATCAAACTATTAAAATATAAACTCGGCAGCAGCCCTATCAACGTATTAGTCAACAAATATTGGATGTTGAAATTTGATTTGCTTTTTACACTTGCCAGCAGCTGTGTCAGGAAGCACATAAGGTTCCAAAGCCAAATGTAAAAAAAAAAGTACTGGGGATCCCTGGGTGGCGCAGCGGTTTGGCGCCTGCCTTTGGCCCAGGGCGCGATCCTGGAGACCCGGGATCGAATCCCACGTCGGGCTCCCGGTGCATGGAGCCTGCTTCTCCCTCTGCCTGTGTCTCTGCCTCTCTCTCTCTGTGTGACTATCATAAATAAAAAAAAAAAAAAAAAGTACTGCTATTCTTAACTATTTTTTTTATAAAACCAAAAATGACTTATCTCAAAGATACAGTTCTAAAGAACCACATTGAGTTTTGTTCTTGGTTAGCAAGTACAAAAAAAATTAAAGTTTCGTTTTCTTCAACAGTCTATGATATGAAGCTAACACTTCCAGTCAGGATGACTCCAATTCATCCATGTGCACCAAGACTGAGGGGGACTCAGAGCTCTGCAATGAACACACAGCTAGAGCAAAAACCCAGTAACTGCATTTTACTCAAAGATTTTTCTTCCATGTTGGGCAATATCTAAAGTCTCCCAAACCACCTTATTGTATATGATTCACCAAAATTCGACTTTCCAAATGTTAGGTCTTCATTGGGTTTCAGGTATGTGTGGATAGGTATAAATGAGTTTTAAGGTAGACTCCAAAACATACGTATATAGCAATGGACCCAATAAATCTTGTGATGTGAGAGGACAACAAGCAGATGTGGGTCTTGAAGGGGAAGAGTGTAAGCACAGAGTATCCCTAAACAAGCGTACAGGTCCAAGATACACATGGTCATATATTTCTACTGTCCCCGCCCCTGTCATACCAGTGCACACTTCAGATCACTCTACAACAAGCAGCTCTCAGTGAATTAATTTGATCATTGAGACACCTGGGTGGCTCAGTGGTTGAGAGTTGCCTTTGGCCCAGGGCATGACCCCAGGGTCCTGGGATAGAGCCCCACACTGGGCTCCTGGCAGGGAGCCTGCTTCTCCCTCTGCCTGTGTCACTGTCTCTCTCTCTCTCTCTCTCAGAATAAATAAAATCTTTAAAAACAAAAATCTGATCATTTATATGAACTATGGTTGGCACTATGCTAGGTCCAATTTCTTTTATTCATTCTGTAAATATTCACTAAACATGCCAGATACTGTGCTAAGCTTTTCTCTAAGGATACATATTAATAAGTCGTGGCCTATTTCTTAAAGACTTCATTTTAAGCAGAGCCAACACTTAGACCCAGCTATACGTGTCTATATATTACTATATTAGACATATCTATAGGAACAGTAAGTGCTAAAATATAGGCAGAAGCCAAATGCTGTAGATTCTGTGTGAACAGTATCCCTAGAGACAAAAACTGTCAAATGCAAGAGCGAGCCTAGAAATACCCTTTCTTGTACAGGGCAGGGGGAGATACTAAGTTAGGATCCTTTGGCCTAAAGTTCTGATTTAGGAAATGAGTAAGAAGGAGGTAAGCTATTAACATAGCTCAAGATCAGAAAGGTGGGTAACTTGGTGCTGGGTTGAACGGGTTCACAAAAGTGGAAAGTCGGTAGCAAAAGAACATTTGTTTCCTAAGAGAAATTATTCTAAACAGACAGGAATAAAGAAAATAAGACTTAATAAAGATGTGCTGAAAACTACACATAAACAGCTAGGATTGTTTAGACGAAGGATTCACTAAACACGGAGACATAACATAAATCCTAAAAAAGAGGAGTTGTGGGGAAGGGGGGTATTCTGAGTCAGCATCAATACCCACAAGGAAAAAGTTCAGGGATTTTTTATGTGGAATTACCCTTGATTCATTAATTTCAGGGAGGACACTGCATTCCTGTTTAAAAATATGTATACCTCTACCACATAGAGTTTATACTCTATTTCTTCACATGGCAATAATGCAGCCTACTTAGAGCTGATTCGAGGTCACCACACAACCAGAGGCAGCAGAGCAGACATTTTTAATTAGATTAAACCTATTAAAAAGCAATAGATTAAAATACAGACTCTGGAGCCAGCCAACTTCTTCATTTCTCTGTGCTTCAGCTTCTTCTCGTGCAAAATGAAGATAAACATTTCCTATCCAGAAAGACATCTGTGAGATTTAATCCGTTAGTATAGGTACAACAGCCAGAATTGAGCACAGCACAAAGTGTGCTATGGAAGTATTATTAGCCGTCCTGCTGCCACTGCTGCTAACGCTACTACTACTACTAGTGCTACTACCACTTGAGGTAAGTGATCAACAAAATATAGAAGAAAAAGCTAGAGCATCAAATCCACTGTCCAAAGAAAAACCCGAAGAGGAGGCATCCTCAACCTTGTATTGAGGAAGTGTTACTTTTCAGTTCCCTGAAGTCTTGAACCGCTTTGGGGAATGCAGGGGCAGTGTGGTAACAATAACTTCTGCTGTTAGAACTGAGGAGAGGCCATCACAGCTGGCTCTACTTCGCTGACTGCTGGGAAGCATGAAAGACAAGCAAAGAGAAGAGTGACAACAGCAATTCCCTTGGAAATCTACCAAGGAACAGTTATTAAGATCTAAATTTTGGCACTTCCCTCTTGGATAGTTGCAGAAGTTATTAAGGAAATTGTCCCGCCAAGGAGACATCCGTGAAAATACGGGCCAACCAGTCTGTCAGACACCATCAGAACCGGTTCTACCAACACAAGGGGACATGATAGGGAAACACAACCAACCATCTCACGGCAATTGTTTGAATTTGTGGGGCCCTCCATGTGAAATGATTTTCTAGTGTTCTAAGACAACTCATACCATTTCAAAACACCAACTAAAACTTAAATAATAATTTGTCTCTGAAGATATTTATGAAGTAAACTACATACAATAAATGAAAGAATTCAGAACCTATTAGAAAGTAAACAAGAGAAACATGCCAAATATCTTAGTGTAATATCCTCAATCTTAGCATAAACCAAATTTAACCTGAGCATGGTATTTTTCTATTGGATCAAACAGATAATCTTCAAAAAATAAGCTAACAGGGGTGCCTAGGTTGCTCACTTAGGCTCAGGTCATGATTTTAGGGTCCTGGGATGGAGCTCAGACTTTAGCTCCCTGCTCAGCAAGCAGCCAGCTTCTCCCTTTCCCTCCCCTTCCCCCAGCCCCCAATCATGTGTGCTCTCTCTCAAATAAATAAAATCTAAAAAAATAAGAAATAAACCAATATTCTGAAAAATGCAAAGCATTTTAATTGATGTCCCAACAACTATTCCTTGTCAGTTGTTTAGTAATAATCAATCATAATAATCTTGCCATTCACCCCTCTATCACTAACCCACCAATGGGGTATGGTTATTTTAGGTATGGTTACACCCATGCCAAGGTGGGCCACGAAGATCCAATGTTCTGGAAGATTATGGGAAAGAAATTTTCTGGCTCTAAGCAAAGTACCATGAAAAGCCAGTGTCTGTCACCCCCAAGGTCATAAAAGAGAAAGTAGAGTTCCAATTTCTCTTGACAGTCATCCTATAACCACAAGGAATCTAAATCTTCCAATGATACCAACTACTGTAAGTGGTACGGCTGAGATGCAGAAAGAGCCTGGATCTATAATGACCTACATCTAGACTTCCTGTCATATAAACTATCAGGTTCCCTCATTACTTAAATTGGTTTTAGGGCGCAGCCTGGGTGGCTCAGCAGTTTAGCACCGCCTTCATCTCAGGGTGTGATCCCAGAGTCCTGGGATCAAGTCCCAAATGGGGCTCCCTGCATGGAGCCTGCTTCTCCCTCTGCCTGTGTCTCTGCCTCTCTCTCTCTGTGTCTCTCATTAATAAATAAAATAAAATCTTTAAAAAAATAAAAAATTAAAAATAAATTGGTTTTATTTTTGTGCCCTGAAACACCCTAATTTACACATTTTTATTTTCCAGATTTATTATGTTATAAAAATGTTATCCACGTTCATTGGAATGTTAGCAAAAACAAAAAACAAAAAACTATCCTACTTTAAATAAACTAATACACATATCAGATTCATTAAATAAATAAGTTTTATTGACAGTTAAATATGAATATTCCAATAACTCTCTTTAACTATTTCTGGATATTTTCTCTGTGATGTTCATCAATAAAGTAGAAAATTAATAACATTTAGAAACACCAAACTCTCAATTTAACATAAGATTTAAAACACAAAAAAGTATGTCTTGTTAGGCCCTAAAATATTAGTCATATTTATACTATTTAAGTCACAACTAAAAGAAGAAAAGTTGTTTATGCTTCTTATACAGTTGACTTTAGCTTTATTAAAACTCTCCATGAGTTATATTAACGGAATATACTGTCCATGAGTTATATTAATGGACTATACGGGTAGAACGGACTAATTGCATCCTACAGAGAGGCTGAAGTGTTTAACCATTTGTTATATTCTCAACGTCACTGTGCTTGATAAGCTATTAAAATACACATGAGGATGCTTCTGATGAGTAAAGATTTAAAAAATAACCGCAGCAAAAAAGGGCACTAGTAGAAGATAAAAACTGGAATAACTAGTTCCTAAAAATGGAAAAGGGCAAAGAGAGGAAGGAAAGAGTAAAAGACTCAGAAGTCTTTATGAAAGGTCACAATCTGACATAAGTACAGATCAGGTATTAAATAAGGTAGATTGATCCTTGTTCAAAATTACTTCAGCATGCATTTAAAATTTCAGAAAAATCATGTTTTCCAAAGGAGTTTGGCCTGTTTTACAAACACAGCAGGTGAGCATTAATTCACCCACCTGAACTAATGTTATGATACAGATATTCTGAAGATTTATTCGTTCCATAAATACACTAAAGAATAGATTTAAATTGGAGCTGAAAAAATTAATGTATCCATGTGAGTGAGTCTTCAAAGAGAACTTGGCTGTGCCTAGAAAGAATGTAAGTAGACCAACTTTAATTCATATAGGACAACAAAAGATAACTTTTTTATTTGGAAAAAGCTCTCTACAACCTAGGATCACTCCATGCCTGGGGACAAACCTGATCCCAGCTACAGTTCAAACAGGCCCAAAAGTACAGCAGGCAGAGCTGGAGTCAGGAACATGTGTGACTTCCTACCTAAAATTAGCCACACCCATTTCACCACAAGCTGGGTTGGGCTCCTCTATTTTAAGGTGTGCAGCTCCAAATTGCTTAAAAGCATATAATCGCTGGGCAGTTTCTGGAGCTAAGAGTGTCAGCAGACTTTCTACCAAGTCTTTAGAATGGACAGCTAGTCTCCAGAAAATCCCACACTAACTCACCATGTTATCTAGAATCTAAGTACACGGCAAGTGAAATCACACTGGAAAGAGCCATGAAAACATATCACACAAGGACACATCCAAAGGAAATAAGCAGGAAGAGACAGCTCTCATTCCTTTCTATGCACCTCTCTGTGCACACATATTACATATGACAAAAATGGCAAAGAAACTGACCAAAGTATCCTCCTCTTTCCAGGAAATTACACAGAACTGGCAGTGAACCCCTTCCAGGTAATGTCACACTATTATTTACCTCCCTCTGAAAGTGCTCTGCTTCTGGGGTAAACCCAACAGAAGGGGGTACCCCGTCTCATTCCGCATTCTGGAAACATCAGAAGGGAATTGGTGTGCCTCCCCTTGTACTGGCAAGGGGACTTTCACTAATGTTTAAAAAAGGAGCTAAGTTCTCAAAGACAAATGAAAGAAAATTTTTAAAAGTGTGCCGTACCGCCAAAACTAATGATCCCTCAATGATAAAGCCAGGTTCTAAGTTCCACAGCCTTAATGTACAGGTGAAATTTAAGCTGCACAGATACAGTCATGATTTCTACAATCTCATGCCAAAGACCTAGCATCCACTTTCCTAATAGCACCTTGGGACGCTAGATGCAGGATACACATTTAGGACCATTATTATCCTGATACTATCATGTTCTAGCAGTCTACAACACTAACACTTGTTTTGATAGATGCAGTTATTTTAAGAACGAACAAAGCATACACACCTTCGTTTTCAGAGGCATGGCATTTCACTTTCAATACCAAGTCAAAGGTTCTTTCTGGGTTTTCCCTAGAAGAAAAAGAATTTATTTCCTATGACAAGCATCTCTGCAGAGTTTATATTTTCTTAACTCAAAAACTAACCTCGTTCTTGTTGCAGTGTATTCCACGTAACTATATGAGCACAATGTCGAAAATAAAAAAGTTTTTTTTCCCAGTTCAATAATGTAAGAGGCTTAGGTGACCTTAGGAGACCTGGGGCAAGCATTTAACCTCTGAGCCTGCTTCTCTCACCTATAAAGTGCTTTGCTCACTTAAAAGAATAATAATTGTGGATTATAAATCAACTAATTAATGTGGAAGTAAAAAGTATTAAGTGCTATATAAGCGTAAAGCATGGACTTTATCTTATTTAACTGAACTTGCAAAGCAAGTATGCTCCTAAGAATTTCTACTTTTCCCTGCCAACAAAGCTGGCCAGCAGGTTCTCAGGCTTTTTTTTTGTTTTGTTTTGTTTTTAAAGCACTTGCAGTGTAAGGGTAAATGATAAATATCTGGCTCCACCTGCCATATTCCAGACCACCGTAAAACAGTTTTAATGCTCCTTAAATGTGACACTTTGCATATGCTTCTCTTGAAATGTAATCATTGCAAAGCACGCTCAAAGGAGCACACTGTACATAAACTCAAAGGCTAACAACAACAGCAAAAACCTTGTTTTCTGTCAATTATCTTTGGAGAAATTAACATAGACATCTACCTCAATATTAGATTTCCCCAGTGACAGACAGTAAGGTTGCTTTGCTTCATTCAGAAGTTATCCACGTCTTTGTTAACTTCTCACACATTCAACCAACTCGTTGGGTTTAATTTCAAAAAGCAAATTGAAATCTACTGAAACACATTTTTTTTAACAGTTCTGTTTTATTCTTTCTGCTGGAAGATAAAAGATCAAGCAAAATCTGATACCACAATGTGCACGTGACCAAAGTGTTAATCTGTTATTCCTGTGAAGAAGACCTCAGCGTCTTTGTAACATCGCCTGTTTTTAGTATGTACTTCCTAGAACAGAGTAATGCCACTTTTGATTTCCAAATTAACATTTTTTTTTTCTAAATTTATTACAAGAACCTAGAGTCACAGGAAGTGACGGGCTATATAAATCAATTTGCAAATACAGACGTTTTCTCAGCCCTCCCCTTTTCAACTTGTTTCAATGGAAATAACATGGACTTTGGTAACTTCCTCTCTTCTAATCCAATTAATGTCAAAAAACATAACGCATTCTGCTTCGATCCCTTACCCCGCCCCCTCAACACTGTCAGACACTGAAGAAAATGCTGAAAAGCACACAATTCTCCCGTTTTCCTAATATTTTTTAGTATCTCTTATGTATAAAAATTCAATGCCGGGCTCAGTCACATTGTGAAATTTGACGAGTCTTTCACGCTAAGACAAATAAAAATGCACCGTTTCAGGATTTTAAGCTGGGGGGCGGGGGGGGGGGTTGTGAAGAGGCCGTAAAGGGAGAAGAAATGCTCTGCAAAGTAAGTTTCGGGGGAGAGGGGAAAAAAAACGACCCATAAAACTCCTACCTCTGAGACCCACGCCCCAGTCCCCACACTTCCACTGCTTTTCACCACATGAACCTCCTGAGGAGACCTCCGCACCGCCGCCCCCTCTGGGAGCGCTCGCGGGAGACCATCTTGCCGCGGTCTGTCCCGCGGCCCGTGCGGACCGCTACCGGGGGCCAGTCCGGGTTTCCGAGGGAAATGGGAAGACGACGTGTGGGAAGCGGCGAGGGAAGCCCCGGGACGGTCGCCCTCACGTTAGGAACCTCCGCAGGTAACAGCGGCCCCGGGCAGCAGCGGGGCTCGGACGCGGCGCGCGGACCTCGGGCCTCCCCGCGGGGGCGGCCGCAGCCGGGGGGCCCGCGCCGCGGCCCAGACACGCGGGGCCGCCGGGAGCCGCCGCCGGAGCCGCCCCCGGGGAGCCGCGCAGGCTTTGCGGCCTAGCGCGGTCCCTCCCGCCTCCCGCCTCCCGCCTCCCGCCCCGCCGCCCCGCCGCCCCCGCCGCCCCCACTCACTTGGTCCTGCAGTCCATGGTGACATGTCGCGCTGGGGCCGTGCGTCCCGCCCCCGCGCCCGCTGCCCGCCCGCGGCCCCCGCCGGAGGGTCGCGCCGCCCCGCGGGGAAGGAGGCGACTCACGGCAGCGGCGGCGGCGGCGGCTGCGGGCCCATGTCGGCGGCGCCCGGGCGCCTCCCCCCACCCCCGCCCCCCCCCCGAGCCTTTTTGTGACAGCGGCCGCGGTGGCCCGGCCCCCGCCCCCTGCCGCCGCCGCCCCCGCCGCCCCGCCGCCCCCGCCGCCGCCGCCTCTCTCTGTTCCCCGCCGCCCGCCGCCCGCCGCGGCTCCGGCACCTTCCGCAGACCAGGAAGTCGCCGGGAGGGGGAAGGGGCGCGCGGGGGCGCGGCCGGCGGCCTCACCTGGGCCGCGCGCGGGAGGGGACGGGGGAGGGGACGGGGCGGCGGGCGCGGGGGAGGGGCGAGGGGGCGAGGGGGCGGGGGGCGGCCTCACCTGGGGCCCCGCGGGAGCCCGGGGAGAGACGGGGGGGGCGAGGGGGCGGGGGAGGGGGACGAAGGGGAGGGGGGAGGGGTGGGGGGCCTCGGCCTCACCTAGGCCGCGCGCGGGAGGGAGCCGGGGGAGGGAGGAGGGGGGAGGGGGAGGAGACGGGGCGGCGGGGGCTTGGGGGGCAGCCGGCGGCCTCACCTGGGCCGCGTGGGGGAGCCGGGGGAGGAGACGGGGCGGGGGGGGACGGGGGGGTTTGGGGGGGCGGCCGGCGGCCCGCGTTGTGCCCGAGCCAGAAACGCAAGGTGCCCCCTGCGGCCTCGCCCCGGGCCGGCCCCCGACTCCCTTCCTGGGTCCGGACGGTCCCGCTTCCGGGCCCTCACCCCCACCCCCACCCCCACCCCCACCCACCCCCGAACGGCGAGGGGACTGCAGCGGTACCTCGATTTGCAGCATTTTCCACACCACAGGCCCACGGAATTGGATCACTAACGGACCGGGATCGTTGGCTGGAACCTTCACGTCGCCTCGGACCGCACCTGTCGGAGCTCCAGGGGATGCTCCCGGCCCCGGGCCCCCGCCTCACCCCAGCTGTGGCCTGGTTACTGCGCTGGG
Organism: Canis lupus baileyi; assembly: GCF_048164855.1. Lineage (NCBI taxonomy): Eukaryota > Metazoa > Chordata > Mammalia > Carnivora > Canidae > Canis > Canis lupus. The sequence goes on from NC_132843.1 coordinate 76,464,114, forward strand.
AAACGCAGAGCCGGCCCCCCTCCCGACTCAGGAATGTTCAGACTCGTGCACCTGCTCCCTCGCCTTGTCAAGTAGCAGGATGGTAGTGCTCCGCTCGCCTGCACATATGGAAGCCAGACGTGCCTACCCCGCAGGGCCGCGGCAGAGCAAAGACCGACTTTGGACGCGTTTCTCCAAGCTGCAGGCCTCACAGAGCTGCCGCAGGCGAGGAAGCTCCGCCAGGGCACAGCGGAGGGGGAGAGGGCCTAACACAAGACGCTAGAATGTACAGGGCACCCGCTAAGCAGGTTACATACATTGTCACGGCACTTGCCCTAACTCTGCCTGGCAGATACTTGCATCAGCATTTTAGTGATGAAGAAACAGGCCCAGCTAATCCAGTGGGTCTTGGCAAAGCCGGTTTCAGGTCAGGTCTACACGATGCTGATATTTATTTACTTCTACCGGGTACTTGCCTGTCCGTGTGCTGCTGCCTTCTATCTAGGATCTACCGAAAAGAGATGTAGAAAAAGTCTTATCATGCACATGTGGAGGATTGTCCAGAGCTGCACGATTATACAGACCTTCTGGAGAAGGCCTCTCCTACTAACGTTACCACTCTTGACACATGGTCACAGTGGTTTTTATCCAAATAGGGGTTGCTTCAGACTCTATTCTAGCAGAAGGTGAGACGATGAGAGGAAACCAAATGTGGTCTGAAGAGAGAATGAGTCATGAGACATAAGAAGTCATATAAGGAGTCTTGGGAATTAAAGAATTCAGAAGCAAAAAGCTAACATTCAATTCGGTTATGCAGATCTTAAACGTTCTTGCCAAAGATAGGTGTTACTTGGTCAACAAGACGAAATACATTTCATAGCCGCAGACCCAATAGTCAAAAATAAGGTCAGGACATAATAGGGGAACAAGAACACTAGATTTAAGCATGATGTGCTGTCACAACTTGACTTAGGGTGAGGCGCTTCAGTTTCTCGGTTCCCACATTTGCAAAATGGGAATTATTACTTGTATATCACATGAACAATGTGATATTCAAGTTAAAAAGCATTACATATCCATGTGATCTTTTTTTTAAAGATTTTTATGTATTTATTTATTTGAGAGAGAGAGACAGAGGTAGTGAGAGAGAGCACGAGTGGGGAGGAGAGGGAGAAGCAGACTCCCCGCTAAGCAGGGAGCCCCACATGGGACTCGATCCCATGACCCCGGGGCCATGACCCAAACTGAAGGCAGACGCCCAACCAAGCCACCCAGGTGCCCCCCCCCTTTTTTTTAAAAGATTTTTATTTATTTATTTGAGAGAGAGAGAGAGCAACATATCTGTGTGATCTTTTAAGAAATTATTCTGAGGATTTCAGTTTCACGATTAGGCAGTCTATACCACATGCATTCTTTTCCCAAATGAAGCTTTTTTCTACCTAAGAACTTACCATAGCCCAAAGCCTTGAAAAAAAAAAAAAATTCTGTAAACTAAAAACCACTTCTGCTCCAAGTATTACTAAATTTCTCAAACTTCTCCTTTCATTATAATTATTTTTTCCCCAAAAAGGAACCCTACCTGGAATGCCTACATCAGGAGTTTTCAAGTAGTAGTAAGGCACCATTAATATAATGGTTTTCCCTCTCCATTTGTTGGGATTTAAGTGACAGTCATATCCCTGCATAATATAAAATTGTTATTTTTCTTAGTTTATCTTAAGTAGATGAAAACACTGCATATGCACACACAAAGCAAATCATTTTAAACAAACTCTTAGGCTGACCATGAAGCAAAAGGGATAGAAACACAGATGGACACAATTTGCATGATTTGTTGAAAATTCCAAAAAAAAGGGAAATTTTTTGAACACTTATTTTGATGATATGTTTAACGAAGCTAGTAGAACTTTCACAATGCTTATTTCATATGGAATTTCTGATATGACTGATAGAGAAGTGTGCAAAGGGCAAGCCTTCCAGTTGATATTATATCTTCATATTTCCTTTTTTTTTTTTTTATTTATTCATGATAGGCACACAGTGAGAGAGAGAGAGGCAGAGACACAGGCAGAGGGAGAAGCAGGCTCCATGCACCGGGAGCCTGACGTGGGATTCGATCCCGGATCTCCAGGATCGCGCCCTGGGCCAAAGGCAGGCGCCAAACTGCTGCGCCACCCAGGGATCCCTCTTCATATTTCCTATTTGACAATTGATACTAACATTTTTCAAGACCACATTAGTCAAGAACATGGTCTATATCATTGCCAAAGAACATAGTCTATAAACAGTCTTTTTCAATGTTTTAAGCTCATGTTAAATTTTTTGCATGTGTTTATAAAGAGTATATATTCATCAAGTCTGGGGCAAGGTGTTCTAAAAATATGTCCTCGGTCAGGACTTGCCTATGGTTTTGCCACAGCTTGCTTGTTCCAAATTGCAGTTCTCTGCTATTCCCAAATAAACCCATTTCTGCTGGAAAAATAACTGACAGTTTTATTTTTAAGGTTAGCATAACCTTGGTGATCAGAAGTGGGATCCAGGGGCTCCTGGGTGGCTCAGTTGGTTAAGCACCTGCTTTCGGCTCAGGTCAGGATCTTGGGATCCTGGGATCCAGCCTCATATTTGCAGCTGGGCTCCCTGCTCAGCAGGAGTCTGCTTCTTCCTAGGCGACTGCCCCACACACACCGCTTGTGCATGCTCCCTCACTCTCTCACTCTCACTCTCTCTCTGTCTGAAATAAATAAAATCTAAAAAAAAAAAAAGTGGAATCCAGACAAGACCCTCAACAATTCTGTGGCTGGTGAGGAAACAGATGCCACAAAAATCAATTGAGCCCATTGCTTTCTTGCCAACCCTGGAGTTTGAGGGTAAGATTTTTTCCTGCATTTAGAGCTCCGCTCTCTTTGTGTTTGAACTCTCCGGGCTGTATTCAGGTTCTATTTTAAGGTCTATCTTTTCTGAGAGTTCTTGTTTGTCCTTTGGTCTGACTCCTTTTTCAGAACCAGACTGTTCCTGGTGGAACTGTGCTGGCCTTCGGTTTCGTTCTTTCTGGAACCAGGATGCTCCTGTTGAAACTGTGCTGTTTAAGAATTTTTCTCTCTGCTCTAGAGAAAAACCTCTAAAACATGGAAGCCCACTCATCAAAATGCTTTGAGAGCAGTGGGTCCCCCCACTACTGGGACCCTAGTGGTTTTATGTTTAAGAAGTTTGGTCCTTCCTCCTGTGTGTTTCTACACTAAATGGATCAATTTAACCGAAAGTAATTTAGAACTTCAGGGGCCATGATGGGGAACTTCCAATCTCCCCAGACTTACTTGTTTTTCCTAAAATTAAATTAGAAAGCTGCATCTCCTAAGAAAAACAAAAACAACAAAGGCCTTGATCAAACATTATGATTGTTATTGATTTCTTCTGTTCCTGAACTTGAATCTGCTTGACAATTCTTTCATGAAAGAGATGACTTAAAATTTCCCAATATGATGGCAGATTTGTCTATCTGATCTTATAGTTTTATCAGTTTTTGCTTTATGTAGTTGGGGGGCCTGTGTTAAAATATGCAAACCAGTGTATAATTATTTTATATGCTTGGTAAATTTATCATTATGTTGCGACTTTCTTTAACTCTAGTAATGATTTGCCTCAACATCTAAATGGCTTTCTTCGGATTAGTATTTATTTGCCTAGGATTGGTATAACTCTTTTCATTCTATTACATTAAAACTTTCTAAGTCATTATGTTTCAGATTTATCTAACTAGTGTTAATTTTGACTTTTAGTCTGGTTTTATAATCTTTGACTCTTAGATCAGACATTTAGATCATTGCCTTTTTTTATAACTACTGATATATTTAAATTTATTTCTGCCATCTAATGTTGCACTCCCCATTTGTTGTCTTCTGATCTGTTTTCTTTTTTCTTTCACTATTGCCTTCTTTGGGGTTATTTATTTACTTATTTAATGCTGCCTTCTCCTCCTAGATTCTAGTTTGGAAGTTATATACTTTATTCCTGTCCATTTAGTAGCTATCCTAGACATTTTAACAGGTAAATTCTGATTAAATTCAGAATTTATCAACCCACCAACCTTCTCCTAGGCAGCACAGGACCTTTAAAACACCTTTGAAACTGACTTTCTCGTCAGTCCTGTAAAATTCTGAACTCCGTTCTTTCTCCCCTTTCCTTCTGGGACTCTGATTATACATACATTCTCATTTACCCCCTCCATCTCTCTTAACGTTTCTTTCATAGGCGTTTGTTTGTTTGTTTGTTTGTTTGTTTGTTTCCAATCTTCCCAGGCTAAATTCTGGATAATTTTACAGATATCTTTCTGTTCATTAATTCTTTCTCTGGCTACTAAATCTTCTGTAATCTTCTGTTAAAGCCACCCATTTAGTTTTTAATATATATTATCTTCATTTCTAAAGTTCTATTTGGTTATTTTAAATCTACTTTCTCTTTATTCATATGTTAAGCCCTTCTTTAATTTCTTAAGATATATTCAACATGTATATTTTCTATTCTATTTCTAATAATTTCAATATCTGAAGCATTTGTGAGTTTGATTCTACTCTCTGATTTTCATCTGATTCTTACTTACAGTCTCTTGTTTTTTTCTGTTTGGTGATTTCTTTTTATGTCACCTGATCCTTGGAGTTTTATATGTGGAAATGTAGTGATATCTGAAGAGAGGAGTTCTCTGGAAAGATTATTCATTTATCGTTGGTAGATGTCTGAGGGGTCACTACCCATTCAGGACACTTTCATACTAAATTCTCAACTTAAAATTTTTTTAACCACCCATGTGAGGTCTGGCTTATAGTTAAGAATCCTTAAAGAGGATTTCTGCCCAACCACCCCCCACCCCAACCTCCAATTCTGCTCCAGTATTTGAGACGATCAGTTTCTCTTGAATCTCTTTGGAATGTCAGGTTTTAAGGGTATCCTCTTGAACTCCTCACATTAGGGAAGTCCTCAAGCCCCATGAGGCTGTAATAATTACACTCAAGTTCATTTACCTTAACAATACCATCAAGATGAACAGTGGCTCTGGTGGCTACTTTTACTTATTCCCAAGCTGCACTCTCACACACGCCACCACCAAGTATTCCTTATTTCCTTGACTATTCTTGAATGTATTTAGTAAGTTTCAAGTTTAATTTTAAATTTTTAATTAACTTCAATAGAAGTTTTGATGAGATACCACAATTGCTTAGTTTTAAATATACCATCATATAAAATGTACTAGTAACAACTTTTTATCTACCTAATAATATCCATCATGTTTAAGCCATACCCAAGTAGTCCCTGAATTATATATTTTTATACACTAATGATGAGGAAATCTAAGTTCAATGCCTTTTAGTGAGACACCTGTCCTTCTTCCCAATGTATTGTGATAACCAAAAGGTAACTCCTGGTCCCCTTCATCCATTCATACGATGTGTCAATGTGGAAATTTGCCTTAGACAGAACTGAAGGGTCACTAATACCTAGGAATAGAGCTGAGAGCTCCTTCCCTTTTTGGAACGTGGAAAGAGAAACAATATTGTAAACTCTATAATGGTATTTTTTTAATATAATACTGTTAACAATGATGCAACTTCAGTAAAACTGAACTAGACATATGGGCTGTGAGCTTCACCAATTTATATCAATGTTTTGAGTTCCAAATAATTAACTTGAATTGAACTTTTTTAGATACAATCCTCTCATGAGTTATAGTCAGCATGTATTAAAGTCAGATATTCTCTAGAATCAACTCTATATTGCCTCCTATTATTGTTCTTAGGTAACATTTATTAATAGTATCACCGTCTTCATTTACTATAGGATTAAAATCCTTTATATAAAGTATTTAAGAAGTCAGATTTCTTGAAGTCCTTAGAAAACCATCTTGAAAATATTTTACCAGGAACTGCCTTTTAGTATCAACTGAGACGGTATTGTTAAGAAGAACATTCTCCAAGAATATTACTCCTTTTTATACTTAGCAACAACATTATGAATTTGAAGCTGAAAGTGAAATTCTCCTTCAAAATGATATGTAAGTACTTTTCGAACAGAGAGACGATAAAAGAGAATATTTGGGAGCAGTATCTTTCCAGAAAGTATGTTTCACCTCTTTCTGTCACAACTCATGGCCTATGAAGTTAGCATTCAATGTTAATTTGAAAGCCAACTCTAAGAAAAAAGGTCTTCTAGTTTTGGAGACAAAAAGGCTCAAATAATTCTTAAGATCTTAATTACCAAATCTGAACATATCTATCCAAATATTTATAAAATTCAAGTTGGAAATTATGATATTTATTTCTTTTGCTACTAAATTTTTAGTGGAAAAGATAATAAAATTCTCAGAAATAATACAGGAAAGATACCCTAATTTCCCCATATTTTGGGTGATTTGCCCAAAATTATAGAATCAAATTCTCTTACCTCTGACCAGCTTCTGCTAGTTCATCTTTATTTTTATCTTGGCATCTGCCAGACATTGGAAAACTTAAAGTAGTCTTCGGAGTTAAGAAAAAAGATTATCTAAAGCAGAGTATCACCAATAGACTGTAATCAGCGAAGGCAAATTTTCTTCACGGACTCTTTGAGGAGCCTCACTTGGGTTACAAGAAACAGAGCAGTGTTTGTGTAACCCTGTGGCAATGCCTGGGAAAGAATCTCCTAACCCCACCCACCAGACACTCCACATAAATAAAAACATCTTTACCATATGGCAATTCCATTCACACCCATTTAATACTCTCAGGAGAATGTGTAATCACATCCAGTGAGCCACAACATAAGAATTTACTAGAAGGAAATATATAAGAGCATCTAGTATGACGTTGATAGCTCAACAAAATCAATAACCTCTAGAAGCAACCTTAATCCTGATATAAATAATCAAAATAAATTCCTGTAAAAAACCCCAAACACACACATCCTTGTATAAGTTCTACTTTCTCAAAATCTAAAAAAATAACTGAGTAAACATTGCATGTACTTAAATCTGATCAATTCAAGGGGGAAAAAGAAAAACACTACATGCCAGCATAGAACTTAGTCAAATACCAGGTAAAAAGGTACACTTGCACAGCAGAAGATCCTTAGAATGATAAACAGATTCAAAACTTCAAAATATTTGACCACTCCTCCTTTTTTTTATTATTATTCCAAACAAAGTCAAGATAAAAATAAACAAGGACTGAGAAGTCTCCTGGGCTTCAGAAGTATGGATGTCATCTTATCTCTCCGCTGTTGTCTCTGATACTGACCCAACACATGGGTAAGTATTTGCTAAGAAAACCTCAGCTTTTAATCTTTTCTAGGAGAGACGGAGTAGCAGAATGAAACTGATAAAGGTCTTCTTAGTTTGTTGGGAATTGGCTTTCTTTGTAAAAGGACTCAGTCTAGGGGATTCCTGGGTGGCTCAGTGGTTTAGCACCTGCCTTTGGCCCAGGGTGTGATCCTGGAGTCCTGGAATCGAGTCCTGCGTCGGGCTCCTGACATGGAGCCTGCTTCTCCCTCTGCCTGTGTCTCTGCTTTTCCCTCTCTCTCTGTCTATCATGAATATATAAATTAAAAAAAAAAATTTAAAGGACTCGATCTCACCTGCCTTTCTTCATTCACTGTGGACAACTGCATTAGTCTCCTCCTGCCAACAGCTAACCTTGGCTGGAGTGGGATGAAGGCATCTGGACCCCTGATTAAGCCTGAGAGTCTACTTGCAACTTAATGGAACCACCTCACCATGTGGACTGACCACTCTTTCTCTCTGCTATCTGGCCACAACCTGGGTCTTCCCTTTAGCTCCCTCCAGGTTGAATTGTGGACGGGGAGCATATGACATTAGTCTGTGCAATGTATAATTACAGTGTGTTCTCAGTGCAGTTACTTAAGAAAACTATCAAATAGAAGCTACTAATTCCCATTCAGTGATGATAGAAAGCCATTGATGACCATACAACCCATTTATTTCCCTATGTTTTTTCCTTTAACACAAATATATTGCTCTTCCCCTTTAAATAAGCCAGTATGAATTCTTAAGTAATATATGCACAAATTCATGAGGAGAGGCCTAATATTAGTTAGAAACAACTCACTACAGCACGCCAGCTGGCAAAACTACTTCCAGTTTGTAAAAGAGAAAAAAAATGGCTTAACATTTGAATCACTATATCATTTCACACACAAAGACTTCATGTTCATACCAGAAAGACAAGCCTTACCACATTTGCATGTATCCTTTTATAGTTGTTGTGATTTTGCCAAGTGCTTTATGATCACTTTTTATTAGCTGGGGCTCTCAATAGTCCTGTGAGGTATAGATTAGTAGGTAAAACAGGTACTGTACATGATGAAGCAGGAAGTGAACTCCCTAAAGACGTTTTATTCCAAGAACGCCTGGGTGGAAGAATGCACTTTCCCCTGTTTGCCAGAGGCACCAGGAAATAAAGTTGGCCTGCAAAATACTACTGAGCCATTTTTAAAAGCCATTTTCTTCACAAAGCACATATATATCTCTTTTCTCTCTCTCTTGCTCTCTCTCGCTCTTGCTCTCTCTCTTGCTCACTCACTTGCTTAACGAAAGTGAGCAAGGCTGAATGGGGGTTTATATTTCAATTCAAAAGTATTACCATATGGCATCCCCCTCATTGATACCTTTACCCAAATTACAAGCAGTAATAAATAGTTCTGAAGTCATACAGTTCTTTAAAAGTCCTTTGTACAAGTTGCAGGATAAACAAAAGCACTTATATAACAAACTAAAAGAGTTTGTTTTATAAAACTGAAAGAAACTAAAAAACTTGTTATTTACTTACTTGTTTTACAAATGATGAAAGTTAGGGGCGCCTGGGCGGCTCAGCGGGTTAAGCATCTGCCTTTGCCTCAGGTCATGATCTCAGGATCTTGGGATCAAGCCCAGCATCTGGCTCCCTGCTCAGCAGTGAGTCTACTTCTCCCGTTCTCTCCCTCTGTGATTGCTCTTGCTCTTGCTCTCTCTCTCAAGTAAATAAATAAAATCTTTTAAAAAAATAATAATGAAAGTTAAAGTTGAAAGAAACTTTAATGTGATTAGTCCATAGACAAACTATATCTTTGGGAAAAAGTAGCCTGAGAATTGGATTTTCTGGTTCTCAAAAATGAAAAAGCAAAACCGAAGTATGATTTTCTATGAACATTCATAAAAATAGAAAATATAACTTATATTATATATAATTAATTATGTTAATATTAATTATATATTATATAACAATATATTAATTATTATATATTATGGTTCTTTTTATTTTATGTCATATATTTGTGAAATTAACCTCCCTCTGACATAGAGTTTTAAACCTATTACATTAAAATTACATATTGGGAAAAATTTATGTGGTAGGAATTTTTTTATGCAAAATGAGGACCTAGAAAAAAAAAAGAGGCCAATGAACATAAACTGTCTAGATAGTCAAGCTGCATGTTATAAGAAATGGATGCTAGAAATAGCTGCCTGGGTAGATCTGAATTAGCAATTATCTTTTGATGGGTTCAATCCCTCGCCCACAAACCAGTCTTCAAATCTTATCTGTTGTGTATCTATTATGCCTCCTCTGCCTCTAGGCTATGCTCTCTTCTGCTGTACAGTTGCCATTGTCCTGTCCAGATCTCACCCTCTTCCTTTCAATGAACACGGTCTCCAAAGATGTTGTCCTTTTGCTTCAAGCTTTTACTTTTCCTCCATTTCTAGAGAACTCTCTGTGTCTTGGCTCCCAAACTTAGTTAGTACCTGATATACGTTCTCTAGCTAGTTATAAAAACTAGTACTTACTATTCTTTGGAGAGGTTCAATTTCTTTGCCTAAGAATTCCTATCCTGTGAACCTTCACTATTACCATCATAATATATAGGAAGACACCAAAGTTCTCGGGGCATGCTTTCAGCCCACCTATAAATAGAGTTGACTGGATGCTAAGAGCCCAATGATAGGTTAAACTTTTCTGGCTCAGGTTATCAGCTGCACTTGTTTAATGATTCCTGCCTGAAAAGACCCTATGCGAAATGAAAAATAGAGTCCTTTATTTTGGCAATATGTACCAAAAAGTCTAAAATATATATCAAGAAAAAGCGTACATAAATTCAACCAAGAAAAGAAGGGAGCTATATCTTTGTACTCAGCAGGAAGATATTAAGATGCTCTCTGGTTACCTCATATTCTGTGGCACTGATTTAGGGGCTCTTACAGGAGGAGCCTGGCTGCTTTATGAGGCCAGGACAGGTTACATAGAATCACTGAAGTGACTTCATTTTTTTTTAAGAGTTTATTTATTTATTTGAGAGAAAGAGAAGACAAGTGGGGAGGAGGGACAGAGGGAGAGGGAAAAGCAGATCCCCCACTGAGCAGGGATTCCGCATGTGGGACTTGATCCCAGAACCCTGGGATCATGAGCCAAACTAAAGGCAGATGCTTAACTGGCTGAGCCATCCAGGTACGCTACTGAAGTGACTTTAAAAGGCACCCCAACACTTCCTGAAATCAGACCTTAAGCCCTGGGTACATAGGGGTAGAAGTCCCCCCACTGTAATGAATACATCTGGTTACAAACAATTCCTGATTTAAAAAAAAAAAAAAAAAAAAAGTAGATTAGAGTTCAGTTTCTGTTGACTTACTTTATCCTAGGCTATCCAGTCAGACTCATGCATGTGCTAATTAATGTATTAGGACTGAAGCTTCTTAGGCTGAGATTCTCCATTTAGTTTGTTTGGCAAGCATAGAATTAAGTTTAAGTGGTAAGTTTATAAACACAGTATTAATTGCTACCAAGTATTAAGGCATGTTACAGAAGACTCAAGTCATCTGTGAAAGAGAGCAGCAATATTCCAATGGCAGCTTCACTATATTTCTATTCCTACCTTTTAGTGAAGGAATTCAAAGCATAAAAATAAAATAAAATGATGAAATGTCAAGAAGTCTCTAATGACAAGTTCAGCTATTCCCTTGCACTTCAACACCACATTATGCTGCAGTGCCCCCCTGAAATCCCTCTCAGGAAAGGCCACTATATAAATTCAATTTTATCTCCCAAATGTAATCACTGTGGAATCCAAATATATTTAAACCTGGCCCTTATAGACCCCAATTACTGGTGTCCCTAATTTCCCAGAACAGCCAGAATGTATCAGCCAGAAAGTTCGAGAGGAAAGCACATGATAGAGAAAGGAGGTGATATCATGAGGGAACAGGAGTGGCAGTTTACAGTTAATATTGTGTGCATCTCTACTTTTAATGAGAACTGCCACTCACATTGCAATGAGATTTTGATTTCAAGATACTTACAGAGAAATGCACAGAACATCTCTTGTGATGCACGGGTTTTATTCAATGGTTTATAAGGGTTTAAATTTTTTCTCATGTCTTTTTTCTTTTCTTTTCATAAAGAAAAATAGTAAGGGTCAGTTTCAATTTACTGCTGTTCCCCAGTGTAATTTTCAGAAATGCTCCATTTTAGTCCAAAAGATGTCACAAGCTTATATGATACATTATGTGGTCTTCTTGAATATAGTTGCCTATTTTTTGAGAACTGAGAAAGAAAAAAGAGGAAAAATATACACTAAGAGATTTACTACGTATTTTGAATATATTTTTCATTTCATCCTCACAGTCATTGAGTGAGGCCAAGTTTTTCTCCCTCTCTTATGGATTCAGCTCAGAAAGATAACTTTCCCAAAGTTATGTAAGTAAGCTTCAGGTCTCCTGGGTCTTAAGCCATCCAAGCACAGGATTTTACTGGGTGAATCACAGACTAAATAAGCAAGTCGAAGAGTAGCAAAGATTAAGGAACAAATTATTTACATTCCTAAAAACTAACCAGCACTCTATTAGCTGTCCTGCCAGGGTGCCTATTGTGTGGAGCCATGGGACCACCAGCCCATGCTAACCATAGCTCCGGCCAGCCAGCAAAAGTCACCAAGTTATTTATAGTCTATGTAAGGGACAGCCATACATAAGACCATGTCTTCAAGTTTAGGAAAAGTAGCTGTTCCACCCAATCCATAGAAGCAAGTACAGAAAATCAAGCAAAATGGGAAGACAAAGGAATATGCTCCAAAAGAAAGAACAAAACAAAAGCTCAGAAAAAGAACTAAGTGAAATGAAGATAACCAATATACCTGATAAAGAATTTAGAGTAATGATTATAATGCTCACCATTATGAGCTAGAGGCTAGAGGAAGAACTCAGTGAGATACTCAATAAAGATACATAAAAAAGAACCAAACACAGTTGAAGAATACAATAACCAAAATTAAAAAATACACTAGAGGGAATCAACAGATTATCAAATGGAGAAGAACAAATCAGCGATCTGGATGACATGGTAATGGAAAGCATCCAAGCTGAACAACAAAAGGAAAAGAATTTTTTTTAATGAGGAAAGATTGGGGTGCCTGGGTGGGTCAGTTGGTTAAGTGTCTGCATTCAGCTCATGATCCCATGGTCCTGAGATTGAGCCCTGCATGGAACTCTCTGCTCAGTGGGGAGTCTACTTCTCCCTCTCCCTTTGCCTACTGCTCCCCATGCTTGTGATCTCTCCTTTCTCTGTCAAATAAATAAATAAAATCTTCTCTAAAAATGAGGCTCTCTTGGACAACATCAAGTGAATAAATATTGGCATTATGGGAATCCCAGGAGAAGGAGAAAAAGAAAAGGAAGAGGAAAGAGAGAGGGGGACAGAAAACTTTTTGAAGAAATAATAGCTGAAAACTTCCCTAACTTATGAAAGGAAATAGACATCCAGGTTCAAGAAGCACAGAGTTTCAAACAAGATGAACCCAAGGAGGCCTACATCATGATACACAATTAAAATGTCAAAGGTTAGGGGCACCTGGGTGTCTCAGTTTAGCATCTGACTCTGAATTTCAGCTGAGGTCATGATCTCAGAGTCATGATCAAACCCTGCCCTGGGCTCTGTACTAGCCGTGGAACTTTCTTAAGATTCTCTCTCTCCCTCTGCCCCTCCCCTCCTCCTCCTCCTCCTCTCTCTCTCTCTCTCTCTCTCTCAAAATAACATAATACAATACAATATCAAAGGCTAAAGATAAAGAGAAATTTAAAAGCAGGGAGTTACCTGTAGGTAAAAAAGTTACCTACAAGGAAAAAATAAAAAATATATAAAATAATAAAATAAAAAAATAAAATAAAATAAAATAAAATAAAATAAAATAAAATAAAATAAAATAAAAAGTTACCTACAAGGGAAACCCCATAAGGCTGTCAGCTGATTTTTCAGCAGGAACTTTGCAGGCCAGAAAGTGCTGAAAGGAAAAAACCTATAACCAAGAATACTCTTCCCAGCAAGATTATCATTCAGATTTAAAGGAGAGATAAAGAGTTTCCCAAACAAACAGAATTTAAAGCAGTTTATCACCACTAAACCAACCTTACAAAAAATGCTAATGAGACTTCTTTAAGTGGAAAAGAAATAGCCATAATTAGACATAAGACAATTATGAATAAAAAGATGTAAACTATGACAGGAAATTCATGAAATGTGGGGTTGGGAGTTAAAGAAGGGTTTTTTAGAATGTGTTTGAACTTAAGTGGCTATCAAATTAACATAGACTGCTATATACTTAGGGTGTTATATATGAAACTCATATCATGGTAACTACAAATCTAAAACTTATGATACATATACAAAATGTAAAGACACTGCAAAACTGTAGTCATCAAAACAGTGTGGTTCGTCCACAAAGATAGACACATAGATCAATAGAACAGAATAGAAAGTCCATAAATAAACCCACACTTATATCTATATATGTAGATATATAGAGACATATATATAGATATAGATAAATAGATATCAATTAATCTACTACAAAGGAAGCAAGAATTTGTAGTGGAGAAAAGAGTCTCTTCAAAAAATGCTGCTGGGAAAACTGAATAGCTACCTGCAAAAGAATGAACTGGATCACTTTCTAATACCACACGCAAATCTCAAAAATAAACTCAAAATGGATTAAAGACCTAAATGTGAGACCTGAAACCATGAAAATTCTAGAAGACAGGCAGTAGTTTCTCTGACATCAGACATAGAAACATTTTTCTAGGTATGTCTCCTGAGGAAAGGGAAACAAAAGCAAAAATAAACTATTGAGATTACATCAAAATAAGAAGCTTTTGCACAGCAAAGGACACCATCAACAGAACAGAAGGGCAATCTACTGAATGGGAGAAAATTGTTAAAAATGATATATCTATCTAATGTATCCAAAATATATTTTAAAAACTTACATAATGCAACACTAAAAAAAAAAATTCCAATTAAAAAAATGGGCAGAGAACCTGAGTATTTTCCCAAAGAAGACATACAGATGGCTCACAGACACATGTAAAGACGCTTACCATCACTAATCATCAGGGAAATGCAAATCAAAACCACAATGAAATATTACCCTACACCTGTCAGAATGGCTAATATCAAAAAGACAAGAAATAACAAGTGTTGGCAAGGATGTGGAGAAAAGGGAACCCTAGTACACTGTTGGAAATGTAAACTGATACAGACCTTATGGAAAACAGTATGGAGGTTCCTCAAAAAATTAAAAAATAGAAATACTATATGATCTAGTAAATTCCACTACTGGATATTTATCCAAAGAAAATGAAAACACTACTTCAAAAAGATATATGCACCCTTATGTTTATTGCAGCATTATTTACAATTGCCAAGATATGGAAAAAAAACCAAGTGTCCATTGATAAATGACTGGATAAAGATGTGTGTGAGTGCATGCGTGCGTGTGTGTGTGTGTGTGTGTGTATAATGGAATGTTATTCAGCCATAAAAAGGATGAAATCATGCCATTTTCAACAACATGGATGGAACTAAAGAGTATTAATGCTAAGTGAAATATGTCAGGCTGAGAAAGACAAATACCATATGATTTCACTCATGTGGAATCTAAAAAAATCAAATGAATAAAAAAGAATCAATAAAAAATAGAATCAGACTTATAAATACATAGAACAAACTAATGGTTGCCAGAGAGGGGAGGGGTGTGGGGACAGGCAAAATGGGTGAAGAGAAGTGGGAGATACAGATTTCCAGTCATGGAACCAATGAGTCATTAGAGTAAGAGGCACAGCATAGTCAAAGATATTGGTAATAGTGATGTATGGTGACAGATGGTAGCTATACCTGTGGTGCGCATAGCATAAGGTATAGAGAAGTTGAATTACTATGTTGTAAACCTGAAACTAATATAACATTGTGTGTCAACCGTGCTCCAATGAAAATTTTTTAAAAAGTAATCAGCCCTCTAAATTTCATAACCATGTTTCAAACAGAACACCCATCCAGTTACTCCCCCTTAGCTTCTTTAAAAATATCCACAGCACACCTGTTGCAGGCACAAAACATTAAGACTCAAATTAATTCCCAAACAATAGTGCCATCTGTCACTGTCCCAAAGCAATATTTCTCCTCAAGTAATATTAGCCTAGTACTTACAGCCTGTCACTTGCTGTGAGAGTCACACCTTACTTTGGCTTCTAACGTGGGGTGCAAGAAGTGTCAGCCTCATTTTCCTTCCAGCTTTTATGCCTGTGTTTCTGTTTATCCATCCCATCTGGAAGACCCTTTGTCTCCCTGCTAACTGTCCCTCAAGGTTCAGCTCAGGTCCTGCCTCCTTCATAAAAGCTCCGTTTACTGGCTTGAGTCCATAATAACATCTCTCCTTTGTGTTTCCATGACACTTTTAGACAATTTCCAGCTGTACGATGTTTGACTACTCTTTGCTTTATACACATACATAATTTAAGCACTTCCAATTATAAATACCTTAAGAGCAGGAACTATGATTTCTGCTGTGTGTATGTGTGTGTGTGTGTGTGTGTGTGCACACGTGTGCATGTATCCCCTCTGTAATACCCCACATTATGTAGGGGCCATTTGGTATTTAATAGGGTTTTACTGGCTAATTGATGCAGTGATCGAGTGACCATCATGTCAAGAAGAAAAGAATGATAAACTGTATGTTATATTGTTATTCTGGAAATCTTAAGACTCTCTGGATTTTATTACTTTCAGGATGGATCCATCTGTAAAGCTTTCTTGTTTCCCTAAGATTTTTTTTTAATTTTATTTATTTATTCATGAGAGACACAGAGAGAGAGGCAGAGAGAGAAGCAGGCTCCATGCAGGGACCCCAATGTGGGACTCGATCCCGGGACCTAGGGATCATGCCCTGGGCTGAAGGCAGGCACTTAACCGCTGAGCCACCCAGGCGCCCCTGTTTCCCTAAGATTTTAAGTCAGAAAGACAATTGGTTCAATATATAAAATTAGGCTTGAAAGAATAAAAAAGCTAGAAGAGAAAGTGAACAAAATATATGTCTAACATTAATACTAACTGAATAAGAATTTTTCCGTAAAAAGTTTACATGACTTAGAAGATGAGTGCTTAGTTATTACTCCAATCACTTGAGGGAAGGAAGGAGAAGAGAGGAGCTCCCCTCAAGAAGTAATAGATTTTCCCCCAAAGGTATCAGATTTAATCTAACCTTATCTAGTATGAGATTTGGTAGTCTTCTGCTTCTCCTTTCCCTCTGATCTTACCAAACCTAGTTAGTTACTATTTTATTCATTCATCTATTCGACAAATAGTTTGAGTGCTTCTTTTTCTAGCTTCTAGGTATTTAGAGGCAACAGTGAGAAAACTGCATAGACTCAGTATCTATTTTTAAAGAACAATTAAATCTAGCTTGAAAAAGATGTTTTCTGCATTTCCATAAATCCACGAACAAATTGTAAACCTCTCACCATTGTGCATCATCTTGGCACTGCCCCTCAATCACACCTACGGCTTTCAGCCTGATGAATTATTTTGCAGCAGATGTGGTGAGTGTAGAGGTGGAGCTGTTATGAGCATTTTCTGTGTGAAGTGGTGGGGATTCCCCCTGCTGTTCCCTTCGGCTGACTGGCTCCTCTCGGTGTGTTGTTAATGAAATTTAGTCTCCCGTCACATGGTCTTCTGAACTTGCAGCCTCTTCTCCCTTATGGCTTCTCATGGCTAATCATGAGTCTACGAATAGGCTAGTTAAGCTCCGACATTTAAGACCAGTAAACTGATAAATTCCTCAGCAGAAGTTTGGCCAATATGACCAATAGCAGTTTTTGCCTTGATAGAAAAAAAAGAAAAAGAAAAAGAAAAGAAAGGCCTCTAGGCCTGTCCTTTTCTTGCTGAATAGTGAACTAAAAAGATTACTTTCTCCAGCATTTTACTACATGGAATCTGCCCCCCTTTGCTTTTATTTAAGCTTTTATTCCTTCTGCAGCCCATGAAAGGTACAAGAATCATGATCTCTCATGGGTTTACACAAGCAGGTCCATCAATTAACACGTTTCCAACACACCTGTTACCTACAGTGCTTGGTATCTACGTTCAAAACCCTTGGACAGCGTCTATGTAACTGGCCCATGGAGTTTTATACTCACATATTGACAAAATGAATACAATCTCTTATCCCACGCAAAACAATGTATCAGGCTCCTGGTATATTCCTTTTGATGCTTTTTTTAACTGTGACCCCTAAAAAGCAACATTTCCATCAGTGCTTGAATTCACAATATCCAAACTGAAGATTACCATTTTTAATGCTTTTTTTCCCCTAAATAATGTTTGTCCTTAAAGTTTAATAATCACCAAGTATTTCCATGGAATTTTTTTTATGAATCAATACTTTTTAAAAAGAACAGCTAGGATATCGAATAGTCTAGAAAAAGAATATGAAGTAACATTTAAGACATATACTATGGAAATTGATTTAAATAATTTGTGAGTCCTTAAAAATCTTACCATTGATCAATACTCAGCCACCTTGAACCTTATCTTTCTATGACCCTGTGTTCTAGTATCATATTTCCACTAACCCTTTGCCTAAAGACCACTTCACAGATGTATTTATTTCATGATCATCATGTTAAAATGCCAGGCTATACAACATAGTTCATGTGGATCAATGTGGATTCAGCCTTCCCTTCAAGCCTCTAAGAAAATGGTGAATATAGAAATAAGTGGAAAGATTTCCATATTGGAATATGGCACATTCTCAAAAATACTTATTTTTCTTCTTTTAGCCCTGCTGCATCAATCAGTTATAATCCTCTGCAAAATAATAAGTATTTAGCCAACAAACTAGAAGCAAATCCATTTAGTTTAGTTGTTAAGTGCAAGAGTATGAAAGAAGAGTCATTAAAATATACTCACCAAACTCGCAAATTGGCAACTTAGATCCCTCAGGAATGTACCCAGAGGCAACAAAAAGTCCGAGGGAAAAAAACCCTACTCCCCTCACCACCTTATAGTGATTTGGTCCAGAAGGCACTTAGCTCAAGTTGTTTAAAACTATTCAGTTTCAACATTATGCATCCTGTTTGGAAGTTCAGGTATACTCATACCTGCACTTCCCACCAAAATCACAAAGTAAGAGAGAATACCAGCTGCAGGATGAGAGAAAACATAGGCAGTAGGGAGAGAGTCATGTAGAGTTGGTCCCTTGAGAAGAGTAGTCACCTCTGGTGAGAAAGCTAGAGAAGATAATGCAAGGAGGATGTCAAGGGAAGAAATAGCCTAGTTTATCTCCCTCCTTTCCCACAAAAAAAATTGCATGAGAGCTGAGTTGATGTAAACTGTCCAAGTCAGTCTCCCATAGCAGAGTGAAAGGTGGAGAAGTGATGTGGAAGAGCAAACAGAAGCTATTCAACCCACTGTCCATTTTGTATTTATAAATACATTAAATCACCTCTTATTCTTTTGAAGTAGATGAGTTATAAATCCTAAATTCCAAACTGAAGTATACCAAAACAGAAACAACACATTTACTTACTTAAGTTTACCTTTTTTTTTCACCCAGCATAAAGTTTGGCATCAAGGGAAAAAAAATAAAAGGTAAAAAGTCTTGTTGGCATGCTTATTCCTATTCTGTTTCCTCAAGCCCTCAGACTCGTGAGTCTGAGATGTGCCCTTCCTATTTTTGTATCTTCATGTCCCACATACTTAGTTTGAATAACCCAAAGAAGGCCAAATATCATGTTATTCACAGCCTGTCCTTCTTGAGTAACAGTTAACAACACTGCATTATACTGTACACCAGGCTGGTCACTAACTCTGTGTTCCTATCTTTTCAATGAAAACAATACTCTATAATGTTCTTGTGCATGTAGCTGGAAGAGTAAAACTCTTTCTCAATTTCCCTCAGACTGTCATTTAAACATGGAAGAAAAGGGAGATATAAGGAAGACTATCATTTAATCATAGAAGAAAAAAAAACATACTTCTTCCTCCCCAAATCCCAAGGCAATGATCACAAAGAGAAAGAATCACACACACACACACACACACACACACACACACACACACACACACAGCTAGGAAAATATGTGCCCTCATACAAAAGAAGAAATCTTGGAAATGGAAAAGAGAACTGGCTTAGCAGCCTACAGAAAGCTGAAATCTAAGCATTTAAATCCAAAAGACGCAAATCAACTCTCATGACAGATCTGTGGAAGGATGAAGGAATCCGAAGCAATGAGTATCTCTGGAAACAGGGTTGTGAGTTAGGCTGAAGAGAGCTATTTGAAAGTCTTTGAAAAATGGGATTGTAACCCTGGTTTCTGCCACCCTATGCAACAAAGCAAATATACCTTCTCAAATAGAAGATACGTTTACTGTCTGGAGCAGTTGAACCATGGAGGCTCTAAGCCTCAACTACATAAGGCAGAGCTGATGGGAGGGGGGCAGTACGGGAAGCAGAGACTCCAGACTTGATAGGAAGATTTTTTAAAAATTGATCTATCAAATGCTGCAATTTCCATCTCCTAGTCCGTAAAACACTAGCAGCCAAGATTTGCAACCTCCAAGCAGAAAAGGGGGAGATTATTTTCCAAGAAAATGAACTAGCCCAAGAGAAAAGAACTACACATACTCTTGAGTCCCACACAATGACCTAATGGTAAAGTCCACCAGTGGAAAAGCTTCTGAGCACACAGAGCTTCTAATCAGATTTTTGGTGTCCCACTCTTAAAAAAATAATAACTGGGTAGCAAATTGTCATTGACATCTGAAAAAAAATCTCTAACATAAAATGCAGAGAAAGATAAACAGAAGAAAGGAACAATAAATCTTTAAAAACCCTGTAATTAAGGGTGCTGAGTGGCTCAGTCGGTTATGTGGTTGACTCTTGACTTTGGCTCAGGTCATGATCTTGGGGTTCTGGGATCTAGCCCTGCATCAGGCTCTGCTCTCAGCTGGGGGTCTGCTTCAGGATTCTTTCTCTCCCCTGGCACCCCACCCTGGCTCACTTGTTCTCTCTTTCTCTCTAAAATAAATAAACAAGTCTTTTTTTTTTAAACTGTATCATTATTATACTCATAAGTTATTGAGTTTCTGAAATAAAAATTGATACTGTTGAAGATGGAGAAGGAGAAGAAAGAGCTCTTGAAGTTTAAACTATAGCAAAAGTCATAGTAAAAAGATAATCAGCAGAAGGATTGGAAGCAAAAGTTGAGAAACTATCCCTAATTAGCATAAAAAGTCAGAAATGGAAAGAGAAAAAGAATAAACAAGAAAACTAGACTATGAAGCCAGGAGGTCCCACACCTGAAAAGAGAGAACAAAGAAATGGGGAGAAGATATCATCAAAGGAATAGTGAGAGAAATTTTCCCAGAACTAAAGAGCATGAGATTCAAAACTGAAAGGGGCTCACTCCCAGTTCATTGACTCGAAAGAGACACATGTCACATTACCATGAAGATTCAGAACACCAGGGTTACTGTGAAGATCCTCAAAGCCTTCAGGGACCAGCAAACAAAATCACAAATTAAGAACAGGATCCTCCCACCAGCATCTGAGGAGGTTGGAAGACAATGGAAGATTTGAAGATTCTGAGGAAATGATCCTTCATCTAAAATTCTATACTCATTGAAACTATCAACCAAGCACGAGGAGATAATAAAGACATTTTCAAAAATTCAAGGTCTAAAAAGTTTACCTCACATACACCCATTTCCAGAAAGCTGTTAAAGAATGTTCCCTGAGTGAAATGAGGGAGTAAATCAAGAAAGAGGAGGCTATGGGACCCAGAGAACAAGAGATTCAACATGGGAGATAAGTGAAAGGGATTCCCAGAATGAGGGTGAACAGAAATACCAAGACCACAGCCATCAGCAGGCGTGGAGAACGACCAGCTCAGAACAGAACAGAGGCCCCCAAGAGCAATGTCTCTAAGAATATGACTGACTGAATAGCTAATACTAGGAACCGTGTTCAAAGGAGAATTAGTTTTTTTTTTTTTTTTTGAGAATTAGTTTTAATATTGGGATGAGGAGATAATTGGTACAAAAACTAAGGAAATAAAAATATGATGTAGGGACACCTGGATGGCTCAGAGATTGAGCATCTGCTTTCGGCTCAGGGTGTGAGATCGAGTCCCGCATTGGGCTCCCCGTGGGGAGCCTGCTTCTCCCTCTGACTGTGTCTCTGCCTCTGTGTGTGTGTGTGTGTGTCTCTCATGAATAAATAAATAAAATCTTTAAAAACAAAAAATAAAAATATGAGGTAGCTGTTTATATCGAGAGAAAGTAAAAGTACATGAAACAAAATATAGCCATAGTAAAGGATGTGACCCAGCTGTGAATAATCGCTACCTTTTCATTACTGCATGTGGATTTTGTAACGGATTCCAAGTTCATACGCTGGACACACAGCAAAGCCAACCACTGAGACATCCAATATGCAGCAAAGAAAGGGTTTGTTAGGCAGCCAAAGGAGGGACTGGAGGATAAGCCTCAGATCTGCCTCCTTCCTAGAGGATTTGGGTTGGGTGTATTTAAGGACAAGGTGTCAGGATGTCATCAGAGATGTAGTTCAAATGGGAAATGCTGGTTGGACATAAGGAAAGGGGAGATGCCCTCCTCCCTGAGCATGAGCATTCAGGAATCACGTGTCTTCATGGGACACATGTTCACTAAACGGTGGCGTAAGCATGACAAATGAGGGGCAATCTCAGGTTGTGTGTTGTCACGGAGGTTACTTTCATTCCCTCTTAGTCACTTCTGCACAACAGCAACAATTCCGAGTTTGCTCTGGTCTTAGCTGGTCTTAGGAGGGGCAAGTCAACTTCTGCAAAGCAGGCTCATTAATCAATCCGGTTAACCGGAGTTTCCTTAGGGTAGAAAGGTCAAGCATTTGTTAACACGTCTGTTACAATTTATCTAAAAATGATGCTGTAATTATATAGAGAAAGTGAAATAAAAGGAAACCATGAAAGGGCAAAAAGATGGCGGTGGGGGAGTGCTATGCAGAATAGGCAAGACCTCATCTCCTAGAGCAGGAAGTCAATGTAGTAACGCCCCATGTGAATCCCCCAGAAGCCTCCTCTGAGAGGGATGTCAACAGCTGGAGGTTTATTAGGGAACCGTCTTTACAGGGGAAGGAAAAGGAGGAGGATTAAGCAGAGATGGGCTGTAATGGAGTTTCAAGGAAGGTCTCAGCCAACCCTCCAGGAAGCTCTGACACCAAATAGCTCTTCAAAGTTTGTTTCACCCAAGTCAGGATGAAGGGGCTGGTAACCTATCCCTTGTATATATAAGGCACTGAATACGGACCTCCCTGGGAGGAGGCTGTGACGTTGGCAGACAAGGGATTCTTGAAGAGAGCTGACGACTGGGTTTATGTGCCAGCAGCATCTGCGGCAGCTGCTTCATTCCTAAAGGACCAGCTCATCACCATATTTATGATCGGCACTATCAAAAAAGGAAAACCCAGAAATATCAAACTAAGCATACTTTTTAGATTTAGGTAAATATGCAGGATGAAAACAGAGGCGCTTCAAGGGATGGGACAGGTACTGGGGAGGAGTGGAGCAGGTGCTGCTGTTCTTTATCATAATGCTAGGAGTACTCCAGGACGTGAAAATGAAAAGTTTTTAAGGAATTTGGTGTGTGGGTGTATGTGTATGTGGCTAAGGAAGTAGCCATTGAGAGGTCTATCACACTTCAAAGACTGTGGTCCTTAATCTTATTAGGACTAGACGTGATGATGTGGAAAGGGGAGTGTTTGGGAAAAGAGGAAAATGAGTATTTTAAAGCATTCTGCATAAAAATGTGGAGGGTTAGCAAGGTGGAAGGCAGGGGTTGATAGCTTTGCAAAGAAAGAGGCAGTTTGGAAAGTGATTCTCTTTCTCCTCATGGGTTTAGGAAGCTGTCCTCTGTCCACACTAACATCTGCCTTGCTTTGACAGTTGCCCTTTGGCTGGCACCCTCTCACTCTCAAGTGAAGGCTAGACACCATCGTGGGTGTCCCTCCACTCTGGCTTTTTGATGAGATTTGGAGAGCTGCAACCTCTCCTGGCCTGGCCTGCTGAGGTTACCCTAGAATGGAATACCTCGGTTCAGGGATAGTAACTATAGGACAAAAGAGACTGGATCCTGGGATAATAAACTGTGAATCAGTATAAGATTAGGGGTTCTCAAAAAGTAGGTGGAGGCTTTACAGGAATTTAAAATGGAGATCGGCAGGGGGCAGGGCTATTAACAACTTCAGCCAAGAAACTGTGAGCATCCTCAAGGGGACTCTAGATAAACTAACTGATAACTTCCTTGGTATTCGAACATGGGAAGTGCTGTTTGACTATTTGATCCCTTGAACATGGGAAATGGTTATATCCAAGGAATAGTTTTAAATTTTTTTACTTCCAAAAAAATAAATAAATAAAATAAAATAATAAAAAATAAAAAAATAAATTTTTCCTTCCCATGCTGTTATAACTTTTATTTCCCCAACTTTCAGTAAATGTCCATTTTATTGTGAGGAGGCTTCTTGTAGGCTGTCTGGCCCTTCTGGGATCTCTGTCATCACCGCAGTTTCTGCTGTGACCCTCGGAGGTACTTTGCAGCCTATCTACCCAGGAAAGCCACCCAAATAGCTGAATAGTCCAGGTTTAGATCATTCTTACGCTTGCTTCACTGGGGTGTAGCAGGGGACCATGGGATGGAAACCCAGCAGAGTGGCTCTGTGCCTGATCTCTTGATCTGAGAATACCCTCCCATAATCAACTTGAGCTCTTTGGCTCCAAAACACATTTAGAGCAATTCACAAGGGAACTCGGGCATAGCCAGTAATCTCTAAATTGAGTATCAGTTAACGTCTCAACAGGAAGCAGATGGCACTCCCAAATTAGGATAAAGTTTAAGAAGGTTTTATTTACAAAGGGACTAATCACAAAGGTGTGGCGATGTTGGGAAGCTACAAAGCATAGCGCAAGAAACTGGGCTGCCAGCACAAGAATTGTTCCATCTCTAAGGCCAAAAGGATGAAGACAGAGGGATTAGAGAGCCCAGGAGAGAGACTCAAGAGTAACGTCCTTCAGAAGAGGAACAGGGCCAGCTCAAAGGCCATTTCACAGGGGAAGAGCCAGGGTTAACAGTACCCTGTTTCATTCCCCAGTCTCTTGTCAGGGATTCCCATCCATTGACCAAGCCCCTCTGGAAGCCAGAAGGCAGAGGTGCTTGTTGATTTAATCCATTGAAACCCGGACTGCCAGATTAGAGAGCCGGGTGATGGAGGGTGATGAGTGGTATGAAGGGGCCAATGGAAGGTGTCCAGCACACCCTCATCCAATTGAGAATTCTGATAATTGAAATTATTAAGTAGCTTCAATTTTGAATGATTAACCCAAGTCTTAATACAGAGTTTCTCTGAGTTTCTCCAAACATGAACACTTTCCAAGGGGTGTACAGGGAGAGATTGTAAGAGAATCCATCTCTAGGTTTTTAATTTCCTGAAATTGTACCCATTTCTCAAGCTTTCAGCTTGAGAATGAGGCTCTCACTTTTTAAGGAAAGGAACTGCACCTCACCTATCCAAAATCTTAATAAATGGTCTTTTACCAAGATATACAAATTTCTGGAGTACCAAATAAAGGGGAACTTTTCATTATGATAAAGCCTCATACACTTCTGGGGTTTCCTGCCTTTCCCCTCCTACTCTTATTTCTGTCAATGTGAATACAGAGTATTTTGGACCATGTTGGGATATTATGAATTGAAAACTATGAAAGAGTGAGTGGTCAGAGTGGTGATAATTTTTGTTCTACAGTTTTGCCTTTTCCTGTATTTAAGCAAAAACCCATTCTTTTTGGCTATTTTCAATATTATCCCTAACATGTACCACTGGGTGGAAAGAAAGGAGCCTTTGAACAGCTGAAGAGCCATAAGACAGTGATGTTAATTTTATTAAACAAAGCAGAAATGTTTTCTCCATTGAGAAAACTTACATACACTGTAGAAATAAAGCAAAATGATGATTGTGTGCCCTTTTAAGATTATCCTGGAGCACTGCCTTATGGGCCAACCTAAAGGATATATACATTTATATCTAAAATATGTATAATCTATGTCTGGCATTTATATATAAATATATGACATATATATGAATGTCTCTATCTGACAAATGATGCATACCCAAAATGTTTTAAAATCACCCATTAATCATTTTTTTAAAAAGCAAACAATCCAGTGGCATCTGGGTGAGTCAGTAGGTTAAGCGGCCACTTCTTGGTTGCGGTTCAGGTCATGATCTCAGGGTCCTGGGATGGAGCCCCACATTGGGCTCCACACTCAGCAGGCAGTCTGCTTGATGTTTCTCTCTCTTCTTCTCCCTCTGCCCCTCTCACCACTTGAGTGTGTGTGCTCTCTCTCTAAAATAAATAAATAAATATCTTCTTAAAAAAAAAAAACAATCAAAAAAAAAACAGACAAAAGATTTACACAAGCACTTCACTAAAAGAAGATATTCAAATGGATAATAAACACAAGAAAAATTATTCAATGTCATTAGTCATCAAGGAAATGCAAATTAATACCATTAAGATTTTACAATATACTTACCACAAGGCCAGAAGTATTAGAAGACTGATAATACCCAGTGTTGGCAAGGATTTGAAAAACTGGAACTCTCATACATTGGTTTTTTTTTTTTTTTAAGATTTTATTTATTTATTCATGACCGACACAGAGAGAGAGAGAGAGAAAGGCAGAGGCACAGGTAGAGAGAGAAGCAGGCCCCACGCAGGAAGCCCAACGTGGGACTCAATCCAGGGTCTCCAGGATCATACCTCAGGCTGAAGGCGGTGCTAAACCGCTGGGCCACCGGGGCTGCCCTCTCATACATTGTTAATGGGAATGTGACTGGTACAACAGCCACTTTGGAAAACTCTCGAAGTATCAGCTAAAGTGTAACACGGAAAATACCCTATGACATAGAAATTCCACTTGTGGGTATATATCCAAGAGAGACTAGTATACATGTCCACCAAAAGACATGTACAAGAATGTTCGCAGCAACTTTATCTGTTGGGGTCAAAACCTGGAAACAATCCAATTGTCAATCAATAGGACCCTATATAAATCAGTTTTGGTATATTCATATAATAGAACCCTACTCACCAGTATAAAGAATAAATCACTGCCACATGCAATGACATGATTAGTCTTATAGATATAACGTTAAGCAAGGAATATAATCGGTATAGTTTCATTCATGGGAGGCTGAAGAGCAGGGAAGGTATGGTACACACACAGTTTGTTGTATCCATCAGCCTCGTCTTAACTCATACAAAACCAGAAGGATGAAGTAGGAGGTGGGGGGAGGATGAGAGAGAATTTCCAAAGCAGTCAATTAGGGTTCAAAGAGTTATCTTTTCTTAAGTTGCTTACTGTGAGGATGAAGCTTGCTCCAATATGTCGGGAAGAGGCCAATAAATGGTGAAAAGTGTTGACTTCCTTCTTATTCCCATTCTGGGTTGTTGCAATTCTTACAGTGATCATATGGGGCAGATAGAACAAGTCTAACGAGGCTGAGACAACTTCTGCAGTCCTTAGCCAAGTTGCTCATGTTTCCAAGAAAATGAGTTTCTGTAACTTCCCAGACCAAGGTTACTTCCAAGCAGCAATGCAGATAACCAGACCAGGCAAGATAGGGGCATATTGAACCAAAAGATTTATTATCAACACCACTTAGCCAAAGCCTCCAGTCTCCCAGAGGCACATGAGTATGTGGGCTTCATTTTACTTTTTATCTTTATCTTGAATTCTTTCCTTCATGATTTAATCTTTTGTCTACAGCACTATGCTCTCACAGACTGACTCCTCCACCAAGGTTTTCTCCCAAAATGTAGCTAATTAAACCATGTATTGCTCTGCTTCCAATTACTATTTACCTCCTTTGCATGTATCTTTTATTGTGGCTTTTTTCCTAGCTTTATTGAGAAATAAGTGACATATAACATTGTTTAAGTTTAAGGTGTACAATGTGCTGATTTGATACACCTACATATTGCAGAATGATTATATCACCTGGGCCTTAGCTGACACCTTCATCACGTTACATAAT
The DNA here is from genome assembly GCF_048164855.1 of Canis lupus baileyi. NCBI lineage: Eukaryota > Metazoa > Chordata > Mammalia > Carnivora > Canidae > Canis > Canis lupus. The sequence continues at coordinate 76,491,519 of NC_132843.1, forward strand.
TACCATTTCTTTTTCTGTGGTAAAAACATAAGATCTACTCTCTTAGCAACTCTCAAGTACATAACAGAGTACTACGATGAACTATCCTCACCTTACTGTACATTAGATCCCCAGAATGTTGGAATCTTATAACTGGAAATTTGCACCCTTTAGCCACCATCTCCCATTTCTGCCAATCCCTACCCCTTTTTGCCACCATTTCCCTCTATTTCTGCAAGTTTGGCATTTGGGAATTTCATATATAAGTGAGATCACACAGTATTTGTTTTTCTCTGACTTACCCTCACTTAGCTTAATGCCTTCAAGGTTCATTCATGTGGTGGCATATGACAAATTTCCTTCCTTCTCATGACTAAAGGATATCTGTGTATCTATATAAATATCTATATATCTCACATGTTCTTTATCCATTCATCTGTTAACAGACACTTGGGTTGTCCCCACCATCCTGACTATTCTGAATAATGCTGCAATTGTATCTTTTGTCATTTTAATGTCATTGACCTGGGGAGAGGGCCTCTGTCAAGGCACCTGGGAGTGGAGGATTTTTAATTCACCCTTTACTGAAAGCTTAACCTACTTGGGATATTTGGCTCACCTTATCTCTGTGCTTCAAGAAAGAAAGAAAACATACTAAGGTTTCTCCTGCTGAGTTCTGTTTCTGCCCCAACTTGGTAACCCATTTATATTCCTTTGAATTCACACATTCTCTTTCTAGGAATTGACCCTGATACGCGGTCTTCTCCTGTTACTTTCCCTTCTGACCAAGCCTACCAGTTCAACAAAAGGCAGCAGGCTTAGATCTCAGGACCAGGAACTTTGAGCTAGTGTGCAACTGTGGACTGCAGAGTTCCCCTGACCAGCCTATAATGAGACACAAGAGCAAGCTCAGGAGGCAGAAAAACTGGAAAGAGGATTTTTAAATATTGGTCATAAATTAGACAAGAATCACATGCTAAATGTATCAATTACTTTCTATTAATCCTTTTGCAAAACAAAGATACATCATGGATGTTCGTACACACACACACACACACACACACACATATACACACAGACCTGCAAATATTTACTACCTAATTTATTTCTTTACAAAATTTTTGAATATAGTATTGTCTAATTTTATGGCTCATCTGTATAGCTGATAGATCTAGAACTGGGAATACTGTAATGGTCAAAGTATTAATACACTTACTGCTTCAGACAATTTAAATATTTCCTTCTAATCTGTACAAAAATAATGCAATATTTATAATATTAAAAATCTCACTCTTTGAGTCTTTGTTACAATTTATACATGGCCTCAGAGTCCCTGAAGTGGATTTGATTTCCCTGGGATGGATCAGATAATCCCTGCAATGCTGCTGCTTTGAGGTTTGGGATTTAGCCTGGGGTTGTGGCCGTATTCTAATTTAAGGAAATACATTCTAGCAATCAAAATTTTCCTGGACTTTCAGTTAATTCTCGGGCTTTTCTTTATTTCTGTTCTGAATCTAACTATTAAATGTTTCTTTGCTGGGTTAAAGAGGGGCTTTGTTCTAGTGAAAAAGAAAGGTCCCGAAACTCAGATGGAACAGTTGAGGAGTCCAGAGAACATTAGTAGGTCTTACTTATTCTTATACTTTTCCTTTATCTACTTAGTTGATCATATGAATCTTTTTTTAAATTTAGCTTTTAGGTAGTTAAAATACAGTGCAGTATTGGTTCCTAGAGTAGAATCCAGTGATTCGGGGCACAGGTCAGGATTCAGGGCACAGTGATTCTTAGGCTCAGGTCAGGATCCCAGAGTCCTGGGATCAAGTTCCCCACCAGGCCCCCACAGGGAGCCTGCTTCTCCCTCTGCCTGTGTCTCTGCCTCTCTGTGTGTCTCTCATGAATAAATAAATAAAATCTTTAAAAAAAAAAAAAAAGAATCCAATGATTTATCACTTACATACAACACCCAGTGCTCATCATAACAAGTGCCCTCCTTATTATCCATCACTCATCTAGCCCATCCCCCACTCCCTCCCTCCATCAAACCTCAGTTTGTTCTCTATCATTAAGTTTCTTATGGCAAAATAAATAAATAAATAAATATTTTTTAAAAAGAAAAAAAGAGTCACTTATGGCTTGTTCCCCACTCTCCTCTCCTCTCCCACTTCCTATATGTCTGTTTCCTTAAATTCCACAAACGAGTGAGATCATATGGTTTTTGTCTTTCTCTGACTTGCTTCACTCAGCATAATACACTCTAGCTTCATCCATGATGTTGCAAATGGCAAGATTTCATTATTTTTGATGGCTGAGTGATATCCCATTGTATATATATGCTACATCTTTATCCATTCATCAGTCGATGGACATTTGGGCTCTCTATAGTTTGACTATTGTTGATAATGCTGCTATAAACATCAGGGTGCTGATCATATGAATTTTGTCCAAATTTGGATCAAAAATAAGATTGATTAAAATAGAGATCAAGGAGGTTAATGAAATAGTGATTTTTAAATCTGAAATTCTGTATGTGTTCTATGTCCACAAATGGATTTACTAGACCATATTTTAGAAATGTGAGTAGACTCATGAATTACTGGCTTCCTGAATTCCAGCACAAAGGCTACTCTTCTATATCTGACTTTGAGAAGGGCAAACTTTTACCCGTCCTAAGAAAAAGAGGATGGTCTTGCAAAATCGAGTGAACTATAGGAAGCTTAAAAATTTCAAGGGGCCAGAAAAAAGAAAGAAAAAGGAACAAATGGGAAGATAAAACTGTGGAAAAAAGACAAACTAAACAATAAATATGGTATCACTGAAATAAATGCAATATTTTGAAAAGTAGCTTGTTTCAGCACTTAACCTGTGTTTATCAATTCTTATGCAGTAGAATTTAATGTACAAAAGATGAATCCTCATTAGTGTTAAAATGAAACTATGTACTAAAATAAAATAAGAGATTTCATTTTTTTAAAAATGTAAATAGAACTTAACGTAGCTCATTTTTAAAAGACCACATTCAGGGGAATGCAAACTGGTGCAGCCACTGTGGAAAATAATATGGAGGTTCCTCAAAAAGTTAAAAATAGAACTACCCTATGATCTAGTAATCACACTACTGGGTATTCACCCCTCAAATACAAAAACACTAATTCAAAGGGTTACACGCACCCTTATGTTTATTGCAGCATTATTTACAATAGCCAAATTATGGATGCAGCCCAAATGTCCATCCGTAGATGAATGGATAAAGAAAATGTGATATATATATGTGTGTGTATATATATATGTGTGTGTGTATATATGTGTGTGTACACATATATGTATGTGCATATATGTGTACACACACATACATATATAGAGACAATAGAATATTATTTAGCCATAAAAAGAATGAAATCCTTGCCACTTATAACAAAACAGATGTAGCTAAAAAGTATAATGCTAAGCAAAGTAAGTCAGAGAAAGACAAATACCTTATAATTTCACTCATATGTAGAATTTAAGAAACAAAACAAATGAGCGAAGGGGGAAAAAAGAGAGAGAGAGAAAGAGAAACCAAGAAACAAACTCTTAACTATAGAGAACAAATGGATGGTTACTAGAGGGCAGGTGGGTGGGGCACGGGTGATGGGGTTAAGAGTATACTTACCAAGGGGCGCCTCAGTGCCACAGTCAGTTGAGTGTCTTACTTTCTTGGTTTTGGCTCAAGTTATGATCTCAGGATCATGGAACTGAGCCTTTTGTCATCAGGCTCCACACTCAGGTCAGAACCTGCTTAAAGATTCTCTCTCCCTCTCTACCCATCCTCCACTCCCTAAATAAAAAAATAAATCTAAAATTTAAAAAAATTTTTAAAAATTAAAAAAAATTTAAAAAAATAAAAATTTAAAAATTATCACAATGAGTACTGAGTAGTGTATAGAATTGAACACTTGAAACTAATATAACACTATATACTGAAATTAAAAGTAAAAACTTAACAAAAAATAAAAAATAATAAAATACACTGGTGGTAAAAAAAAGAATTTTAAATCATTTTTCTTGGTGTTAGAAATATAATACAAATTTCATATTTCTTAAGAGAATGCAAAAAAAGTTTAAAATGTTTTTATTTATTTATTTATTTATTTATTTATTTATTTATTTTTAATAAATGTATTTTTATTGGTGTTCAATTTGCCAGCATATAGAATAACACCCAATGCTCATCCCATCAAGTACCCCCTTCAGTGCCTGTCACCCAGTCACCCCCACCCCCCGTCCACCTCCCCTTCCACCACCCCTAGTTCATTTCCCAGAGTTAGGAGTCTCTCATGTTCTGTCTCCCTCCCTGATATTTCCCACTCATTTTTTCTCCTTTCCCCTTTATTCCCTTTCACTATAAAATGTTTTTTAAAAAAATAAATAAAGGACCATATTCAGTATTATATTAGTTTCCTACTGCTGCTGTAACAAATCGGAAACACAGTAGCTTAAAGTAACACAAATTTATTATCTTACAATTCTACAAGTCAGAAGTCTGAAATGGGTCATACAGGGCTAAAATCATTGTTGACAAATTTGTGTTCTTTCTGGAGTCTCAAAGGGAGAATCCATTTCCTTGCCCATGACTCCTCTGTGGAGAATATGTCCCCTTTATTTTCCAGCTTCTAGAAGTCCCCTTCATTCCTTGCCTCATGGTCCTTTTCCTCTGCCCCCAAAGCCAGCAATGCAGCATCTTTACATCTCTTTGTCTCTGTGACCTCTTCTTTCCTGTCAACATCTCTCCTTCCTGACTCAGAACTTCCTACTTCCTCTTGCAAGGACCCTTGTGGTTATATTAGCCCCACCCGGATAATCCAGGCTAATCTACCCTTCTCAAGATCTTTAATTTAATTTAATTATACCTTTAATCCCTTCTGCTTTGTAAGGTAACAATATTAAACAGATCCTAGGGATTAGAATGTAGAATCTTTGGGAAGGAGGTGGGGGTAGGGAGTGGTTTTACCCACTACAGGTATATTCATATTCTTAAACAAAATACAATATAATATGTTTTTATTAAATACTTTGAATTTAGAAACACTCAACTCTAGCTTCCTAGAATAATCAGTAAAATACTGACCTCATTTTAAGGATAGATTATATTACAACATTACACATACTCTATGACCCAACCATTCTACTCCTAGGTATATATTCAATACATTTTATGTTATGTTTATCAGAACCATATACTGAAACATTTACAGCAGCACTATTCATAATAACCCCAAACCAAAAAATACCTAAATTCCTACTAATGATTGAATGAATAAGTAGTGGTGTACTCATACAAGGAAGATTATCTGGCAATGAAAAAAAATCTCAATCTACAAACAACTATATGGATAAATTTCATAAGCACAATGTTAAACAAAAGAGCCAAACACAAAAATCATATGTAATTCATGATTCCAGTTATATAAAGCAGAAAAACAGGCAAACTTAGTCAGAAGGGTGAGTAACTTCAATAGGAAGTAGTGACTAAAAGGGGACATGACAGGAACTTTAGGGGTTCTGGCAACATCCTATTTCTTGATCTGGGTGATGGTTACCTGAATATGTTCACTGTGGAAAATCCATTGAGCTGTACTCCTTTGATTAATGCATTATTCTGTATGTGCTTTCTATTTCTACAAAGGGCTTATATAATTTAAAAAAAAACAATGTTCTCTTTTGTCTTAAAATATAAGTAAATACAGATAGAGACTTCAATCAGTTTGTAAAAATGAATGCCAAACGTTATTGCTTAGACTTTTAAATTTTATTTTTAATTTTTATTTATTCATGAGAGACAGAGAGAGAGAGAGAGAGAGGCAGAGACACAGGCAGAGGAAGAAGCAGGATCCATGCAGGGAGCCTGATGTGGGACTCTATCCCCCGTCTCCAGGATCATGCCCCAGGCTAAAGGCAGCGCAAAACCACTGAGCCACTGGGGTTGTCCTGCTTAGACTTTTTTAAATGCTATTTTTATATATTCAAACTATATTCATTATACTAAAAGAAAATAAACCAATTAGCTATTGCAGTTTTGCATTTGTCACAAATAAGGTTATAGCTGAAATCCTATGTTAAAATGAAATTTATAGAAATTCTAAGAAATTTTCAGTAATAAGCAAATAAAATTGGATAGCAAGTTCTCTTGTTATAACCCAGACATTAACAATTATAATATTAGTATTCATGCAGTGGAACAGAGCAAAGAGCTCTTACACAACAATACCTAAAGGGATTTAATTGGGCTAATTCATTCAGCAAATAGCTATTGATCTTTTTTGATCTACTAGGCACTATGCTAGGCACTGGGGATAAAATGAAGAACCAGAAAGATGAGTCTGTGTCCTTACAAAAGGTATAATATCACGAATAAGCCCATAAAGTAAATGAACAAGTGGATAACCATGTAGTGATAACAAATTCTATCAAGTCATCAAGCAATATGCTTAAATCTTAAATGCCTATTGCTAAGTGAAAGAAGCCAGGTGAAAAGATTCTATACTATTTGATTCTATTTACATGCCATTCTGGAAAAGGCACAACTATAGAGACAAAAAATAGGTCAGTAATTGTTAGGGGCTCATGGGAGGGGCTTTAGTAGGTGAAACACACAGGATTTTTTTTCAGAATGGTGAAATATTACATATGATATTCTAATGGTGAAGACATGACTCTATGAATTTATTAAAACCCATACACAAAGAGTGAACCTTAAACCTAAAACCACAACTCTTTTACAGCACAAAAAGTGAACCTTAATGTATTTAAATTAAGAACATAAGAGTTCAGGAGAACCTTGATGGAACACAGAATGTGACTAAAAGAAACTAACTGCAAAATAATGGTTATGAAACCACCTCACTGAAAGGGCTGGGGGAAATGTCCTGACCCAAGTAACTGAGAATGAGTAGAGTATGCAGGATTAAAGCCAAGAGGAAGTATTAACTGTACTCTAGTTGATAAAGTTGTTTCCCACAGGTATACAGGCTAACAATTCAGTAAGTGAGTGGGGCCCATGTTCCTCACAGTTGAAGTGGGAGCTTGCAAATAAGCCAGAGATGGAGGCTAGAATGAGCTATGTAGTAATGGAATAGAGTTGGAGATAACAATACAAACTCAACTTCAGCCTTAATATAGATACAGATGGTTACACATAGATATATTTCTAGTTCATGCCTATATACCCAGATTCATATGCACACATATATTTCCTTGTTCTACCAGCTAAGAAGGTCAAGAAGCAACAACTCTCTAGTAGTAACAAGTACACTTAGTGCCCACATCTTAGTTTCTAATACTGTTTTTCAAAAAAAGGACAAGGACTCCTCGGAGAAATGGCTGATACTAGGAATGGATCAGAAAATATACAAGATGGTGGCGACTGGGTGGCTTGGTCAGTTAAGTGGCCAACTCTGATTTCAACTCTTGATTTCATGGTCTCAGGGCCATGGGATTGAGCCCCAGTCAGGTTCCATGATTAGCTTAGAGTCTGCCTATGATTTTTGTTCCCTTTCCCTCTGCCCCTTCCCCCACTCATGCATGTTTTCTCCCACTCTCTCTCTCTCTTTCTCTGTCTCTCTCAATAAATAAATAAATACATACATACATAAATAAAATCTGCTTTTAAAAAGATTGCAAACTTCTTTAAGAAAAAGAAAATATACAAGATAATCCCAGAGGATATTAGTATCAGAAAGAAAATGCCTTAAAAAAAAACCCACAAGAATGGAGATATGTCAAAGGGATTCCAAAACCAACTGAAAGAGTTCCCAGTGGCCAGAGCTGGAACAATTTAAGCAACAGTATAAAGTAGTACTGAGTTACAACCTGAAGAATAAAATAAAATAAATATCCATGAGTCAAATCAATATAATAAATGATTGAATAAATAAATAAATGAGGAAGAATAGGTAAATTTCCCATGCGATAGAATTTCAGGGGCTCCTGGCTGGCTTAGTCAGTGGAGTGTGCAACTGTTGATCTTGGGGTTGCTAAGTTTGAGCCCCATGCTGGGTATAGAGATGACTAAAAATAAAATCTTAAAAAAAGAATTTGAAATAATCTGTGTACTCAATTCCAAATAATTTGTTTAGTTTAACTCCCTAGTCGGGAAGTGTGGCTTGTGCATAGTGATTTTATTCCATAGTGATTTTGTTCTGTGCTTTGTACAGAAAAGCAAGGGGGAAAAGTAACTATAATGGAGGAGCCTAACAAACACTACCTCAGCCAGGTGATCAAGGTCAATATCAATAGTAGTAAGCCATGATGATAGTATGTATTCTTCATTCAATATGGGAATGGCATTTCATCTCTGTGGTCTTCCTCAAAAAAACTCTTAATTCCACTCTAATCATGAGAATCATCAGGTGGATCCCAATTAGACATCCTACAAAATATCTGACCAGTACTCTTCATAACTCTTGAGGTCATCAAAAACAAAGAAACTCTGAGAAACTGTTGCAGACAAGAGGAGCCTAAGAAGATATGAATACTTGGGTCCTAGAATAAAAGAGGTGATAGTAAAGAATAAAGAAGCTTGAGTAAAGTTAAGATTTTAGTTAATAATAATGTATCAATATTGGTTCATTAGTTGTGACAAATATACTATACTAATTTAAAATGTTAGTAACAGGGATGGAAATACTAGCTATAAAATACATGGGAACTCTTTCTATCATCTTTGTAATTTTTCTGTAAGTCAAAAACGTACTAAAATAAAAACTAAAAAAAAAAACAAAGTGGGATAATTGATCACTTCATGTATGTGAGCTACTTCAAAATTGAAAATATGTTTTACTCAAATGTTCCTATTGGATCTCTTTTTGGCACATCTTTGAGAGTGATAGGTGCTAACTCAGCATTGATTGAATTGAATTAAATTTGCTGAATAACAAAAAGTAAATGAGCAATAAAAATATCGTGTAATTTTAAGGGAAGAACAAAATAACAGAAGAACTCCTATACCAAACTTAAACCTGTAACCTAAGACATTGCATGGACATCCTTAAAAATTCTATGTTAGGTTATTTCACTGTCACAAAGGTCTCACCCAATTGTCTATTATCATTTGAACTAATAGTTGCCTGGTTTATCAAGAAAGCTTCTTTTGGAGACTTCTCTTTTTAGGTATATAAGCATTAAAAAAGTTGAAAGTTACAGTAAAGTTAATGACTTAAAATAGGGTTTAAATAAAAATATGACTGGATGGTCAAATAAGGTCATTAGATTTCAGTGCCTTTCCATTATATACATGGAAGCAGTGTATATATGCATTACTTATGGAACTCCCCCCAAAATAGAATATTAAAACAGGAAATCATCCACAAGAAAATTTTAGAGAAAAAAAGAAATGAAAATAATAAAAATTACTGCATTAATAATAAGACCTGTGCATTTTATGTTAATTTTGTATAAAAGTGAGCTAGATATTCTCCTGGATAATCTTTCCTGCCAGTCAAAATGGCGCTTCGTATTTTAAAATTGGAAATTCATATACTGGATCTTTTAAGATGCTCCCATGCGTGTGTGCGCACACACACACACACACACACACTTTTCCTTAGGTCACTGTAAATTAGCCAGATGTTAGTAGTGGCTGTCAGAAGGTGAGGTGGGTGAGATGGAGGAAGTCATCCCTGCCAGCGCCATGCCTCCGAAGCCTGGTCCTAAATTCTAAATCAAGTGTTCCAGAATTCTAAATCAAGACCTGTGAAACTTGATTTTGATCTCCACCAGTGTGGATATTAAAAAAATACAACAGGTGGAAATGATTGGTATAATGGCTGAATGTTTTTTGTCCCCCAAAATTCATATGCTGAAATTCTAACAAAAAAAAAAAAAAGAAATTCTAACCCCTTAGATGGTATTGGGGGTGGGGCTTTGGGGTGATTAGATCATGATGGTGGACCCTTCATGAATGAGATTAGTGCTTTTATAAAAGAGATCTCAGAGATCCCTCACCCCTACCATCTTCATGCGAGGTTACAGCAAAAAGACAACCTTCAAGGAAATGGACTCTCTCCATATTCTGAATCTGCCAGTGTCTTAATCCTGCATTGCCCAGCCTCCAGAACTCTGAGACATACATTTCTATTGTTTATGAGCCACCCAGCTATTTTTTTATAGTAGCCTGAAGGGATTAAGGCAGATGGCTTTCCAAGGAAGAAAAGATTCTTGTCACAGAGGGGTTTCAGAGTCGTCATCTCATGGAAATCTGTCTTCATCAGTGTGGGGATCAAACCATAGTTGGAGGATCCTGATATTAGCATATAGAAATGGGATGAGGGCAACTGAGTTCCAGCTGACTGAAAAGTAACCAGAAGAGTTCTAAAATTAAATCAGAAATAAGAGAGTTATTATAATTAGCCACCTGAAGTTGTCATTAGAAAGGAGGCTCTGGGTCACTGTTCCCACTAGTTCCCATTACCTTATAGAGGAAATGTATGCTGTGGTAATAATAACATTAAAAATGAAGACACAGGGGATCCCTGGGTGGCTCAGCAGTTTGGTGCCTGCCTTCGTCCCAGGGCCTGATCCTAGTCTCGGGATTGAGTCCCATGTAGGGCTCCTTGCATGGGGCCTGCCTTCTGCCTATGTCTCTGCCTCTCCCTCTCCCTCTCTCTGTGTCTCTCATGAATAAATGAATAAAATATTTTTAAAAAATGAAGACACATAATAGTAGCTAATATTTATTTATCAATTATATAATAATAATAGTGATCATCTATTGGATGCTTTCTATATTCCAGGCACTATTCTAAGTGCTTCCCGTAAGACTTAAAATATTTACCACCTATAAGGTAGATACTATATGTCACTCCTATATTGCAGATGAGGAAACAGACCTGAAGACAGTAAATAGGTTACCTGCAGTCAATGGACAATTAGCACAGTTAGAATTCAAACTCAGGCACACTGCCTCCAAAGTCTACCGTTAACCATGTTATGTGTCACTCCGTTTAATCTTCCCAGCGACTCATTACTTTAGGTACTGTCATTATTTCCATTTTCTAGATGAGAGAACTGAAAGTTAGATAGGTTAAGTAATTTAGAAAGAATTTCTAAATTTCTTTACTTCAGAAAGTAACTGATTTCTGAAGATCAGTCGGCAAATTACTAGGTCAGAATGCAGATCCCGAACTTAAATAAAAGTTCTTTTAACCACCAAGCCCATACTCTTAGCTATCACAATGTGGCACCTCCTCCAGTATGTGAACCTATACTAATTTCAGGTAGTAAGGAAGGAGTTAAAAATATACTCCCAAGTCCAGTTCCACGAGCCACTTTGGGTGTTGGGCAGGGAGTAAGTGGAGCCTGCAGGGCTCAGCATCATGGGCTCCGAACAAAGGCAGGGCAGGCAGGGGCTGTGTCATTACATCCACAATCTCAATGTCAGATTCTGAATCAGTTTTACATTTTAGTTTCTTTGTTTTGACCCAATTTTTTACACTGTGTAATTTTTTAATATTGGTTCTTTCTATCCTATTAAGTCATCCCTTCCAATTTTGGAGCTTCTGAACCTTTGATTGATCAGAATTTGAATTTGCATTAAAAAACAAACAAACAAACAAACAAACAAAAACAGAGAAAAACTTTCCAGAGATTGCATTTTCATTGACATTTCTACACAAGTATCACCAGCCACTCTAAATATGGAAGAATCATTCCTTTTAAGGACTCTCTCAATTTTTTTCCTCCTCTCTTTTACATGGGCCTTTTTTTTTCTTCCCTTCCCCCTCTCTGTCCATTTTGCCAATTCTCTTCATCACCACTGTCCTCTGAAGCTGATTTAGGCAGAGTGAATCAGACAACGGTATTTCTGACTTTACTCATGACTAACAACATTTCCCTGAGGAGGTAACTTCCTCCTTTATTTTGTTTTGGTTTCTTGATCTTAAAGATGGCCACAAAAACACTAGATATCCCACATAGCTCAAGCAATGGCGTGCCAAACAGAGCATTTGTCTACAAAGCAGTATTTTCCCTCATGGATTGAATTCAGCAGGTGAGCCATTGTGAAGCTGCCTCTGGGGTCTGTAATATTCCACTTTTAGTTTGGCTTGGAGCAGAAGAGTCATTTAGTACGGTGAACAAGTTAGAACAAGCCTCCACTCAGTTATAAGGCCAGGTTCCTTTTTTTTTTTTTTTTTACTTTTTCCCACCTCAACATGTGGTGAATTGAACAAAATTGAATTAGATTCATTTCTGTTAAATCTCTTACCCTGGGTGCTTGAACTGTTGCTTCATGTTCTAAGCCTCTTTCTTTAAAAAACAAAACAACAGGGATCCCTGGGTGGCCCAGCGGTTTGGCGCCTGCCTTTGGCCCAGGGCGCGATCCTGGAGACCCGGGATCGAATCCCACATCGGGCTCCCGGTGCATGGAGCCTGCTTCTCCCTCTGCCTGTGTCTCTGCCTCTCTCTCTCTCTCTCTATGTGACTATCATAAATAAATAAAATTTTAAAAAAACAAAACAAAACAAAACAAAACAACAACAACAACTCTTGCCATAGGATTTAAGTTTTGAGTAAGAAACCAGAGCTGTAGGAAGAGGGGAAAGAAAGAGGAAGAAAGAAAGAAAGAAAGAAAGAAAGAAAGAAAGAAAGAAAGAAAGAAAGAAAGAAAGAAAGAAAAGAGAAAGAAAGAAAGAAAGAAAGAAAGAAAGAAAGAAAAAGAATGAATGAATAAATAAATAAATAAATAAATAAATAAATAAATAAAGGTTTAGTGTGTCTACTAAGAAACATAACTAAATTTGAGTCCTTCAGTCTCTTCAATAAATGGTGCTGGGAAAATTGGACAGCCATGTGCAGAAGAATGAAACTGGACCATTCTCTTACACCATACACAAAGATAAAATCAAAATGGATGAAAGATCTAAATGTGAGACAAGAAGCCATCAAAATCCTAGAAGAGAACACAGGCAACACCCTTTTTGAACTTGGCCACAGCAACTTCTTGCAAGACACATCTATGAAGGCAAGGGAAACAGAAGCAAAAATGAACTATTGGGACTTAATCAAGATAAAAAGCTTCTGCACAGCAAAAGAAACAGTCAACAAAACTTCTAAAAGACAACCTACAGAATGGGAGAAGATATTTGCAAACAACCTATCAGATCAAGGGCTAGGATCCAAGATCTATAAAGAACTTATTAAACTCAACAGCAAAGAAACAAGCAATCCAATCATGAAATGGGCAGAAGACATGAACAGACATTTCACAGAGGAAGACATAGACATGGCCAACAAGCACATGAGAAAATGCTCCACATCCCTTGTCGTCAGGGAAATACACATCAAAACCACAATGAGATCCCACCTCACACCAGTGAGAATTGGGAACATTAACAAGACAGGAAACAACAAATGTTGGAGAGGATGTGGAGAAAGGGGAACCCTCTTGCACTGTTGGTGGGAATGTGAACTGGTGCAGCCACTCTGGAGAACTGTGTAGAGGTTCCTCAAAGAGTTAAAAATAGATCTGCCCTATGACCCAGCAATTGCACTGCTGGGATTTACCCCAAAGATACAAATATGCAGTGAAATGGCAGGACACTTGCACCCCGATGTTTATAGCAGCAAAGTCCACAATAGCCACACTGTGGAAGCAGCCTCGGTGTCCACGGACAGATGAATGGATCAAGAAGCTGTGGTCTATGTATACAGTAGAATATTCCTCAGCCATCAGAAATGACAAATACCCATCATTAGCTTCAATGTGGATGAAACTGGAGGGTATCACGCTGAGTGAAGTTAGTCAATCAGAGAAGGACAGTAATTGTATGGTTTCACTCATACGTGGAATATAAGAAATATAAGAAAGAAAGGGATTTTAGGGGAAAGGAGAGAAAATGAGTGGGAAAATTTAGAGAGAGTGACAAAACATGAGAGACCCCTAACTCTGGGAAACGAACAAGGGGTAGTGGAAAGGGAGGTGGGTGGGGGGACCGGGGGACTGGACGATGGGCACTGACGGTATGAGCACTGGGGGTTATTCTATATGTTGGCAAATCGAACTCCAATAAAAATATATACAAAAATAAATAAATAAATAATTTGAATCCTTACGATTTTCTCTTGCTGTCCTCAAGATAAAGCATATATTACATGACATTCTCCCTTTTCCCTCTGCCAGCCTCCTAAGCAGGTTGCTGTCAGTGTTTGGTAGGCAAGAGAACTTAAATAGGAATCAGAGAACTTTGATCTTACTTTTTCCCCAGTTTCTCCAGTAGCCAAAAGGATGTTTATAGACTCAGCAACCACTTATTGGGCTTTCTATGCACCAGTGAAAATTTATTAATTAGGATCCACAAAAGAAAGATTGGAAACCTCCATCATGAGGTGCCAACCTAACCCCACTGTTCCTTCTTAACACTTATGAAGTCGGTTAAATAACAAAAACACAACCGAGTACATTTTAAAGATCTAATTGGCTATACTCATCTATCCATGTGTTAGGAAGCACCCCATCTAGCAAGTAGAGGGGAGATGAGATGAGATGCTAAGGAAACAGAAAGTTGCATGTGTGTGTGTATGTGTGTGTGTTTTATGATTTTATTTATGTATTCATGAGAGACACCGAGGGAGAAGCAGGTTCCCTGCGGGAAGCCTGATGCAGGACCTGGGACTCAGGACTTGATCCCAGGGCCCCCGGGATCATGACCTGAGCCAAAGGAGATGCTCAAGCACTGGGCCACCCAGGCGCCCCCAAAAGGAAAGTTTTTTAAAGGTGAAAAAGGAGTGGAAAATAGGAAACAATTAGCAAAGAATCCATTATTTTAGGCAAGTTTACCATCCTAGGGGGAGCGGAAGGGGTCTCTCAGTAAATTTCCTAGTGCTGACCAGGCAGTTCCCATGTTGACTGATTAAAGGTTGCATTTCTGGGGTGGGGGGGTTGGAGCTGTGATAGGGGCAGGCCAGGTCCAGGGGCCCTGAGGGGATCCCACAGGACCACCAAGAGGACTTCTGACTAAACACAGGTTAGAAATCAAACTCGAACCCAGCAGGGGGTGAAAGGACAGTGTTTTGAAGGTATAGAGGGAGTGCAGGTGCAGTGTGCGGGAGACTCAGAAAGGACCCCAGCTATGATCAGGGTCTGGGGTTTTCATTGAGGATGCGTGTGTCCTCTCAGGCAGCCAGGGCCTGGTTAGAACAAAGGCGATGGCCCAAAGGTGTTCTGGCCTACGATAGCTCCGTTGGGTTCTGGTCACCTGGTCCCTCCTTAGACGTTATCTATTCTAAGGAGATCACTAACTCCTTGTCCCTTACAAGGAGGACGTACTGGATTGGCATTACAAGGCATGGGCAGGGTGGGGGTGCAGGTGCTAGCATGATTAGAAACAGGAAAAGGAGCAAAAAGCAATTTTTATAGCATCCTTCAGTTTCCCTAGCTCAACGGCAGTCAGGTTGGGTAGTTAAGTCTTGGTACATTGACCGGGGGCCTTGACCCCAGTGATGCCATTTTGGTCTTGTCATTTTCTATTTAACAAAACTATAAGCAACTAATTATTAATGCATTGTGTGTGTTTGTTTAATGTCCATTTCTCTCCAGGGCTATGTGCTTCAGGAGGACAGAGTCTGTGAATACAGTGTTCATTTTTGTAAGCCCAGTGTGGAACCCAAGGCCTAGCACAATAGTAGATACCCAGTAAAGATAGCCTGCATCTCAGAGGTTAGGATTGTGCACGACCAGACTATTAAATAGCTGAGCTGTGATGAGAACTCAGGTGTTAACCCCAAGAGGAGTTTCTGTTCTCAAGTTATTTCCACTTGCGTACGCCATTTGCTTTTCAGAGCTCAACTGAAAGAATACGAGAATACATGGAGGCAAAAAATGAAAACCCTACTGTGAAAAGATGTGAAATGGGTCTTTTACTGTGATGGCCTAACCTCCAGGTAGGTCACAATCAAATCATTTCTAGAGTTTCACTGAAGAACACTAATTTCCACAGGAGAAAGACCCTAGGGCTTGTACTATTTACTATAGAATAAGGTGGAATTATTCAGGTTCCCTACTGTACACTACTTTTTTAGAGGAATAAGTCAGCAAAATGCCAAGAGTGTTTTACTTCTCGTTCACCTCCCTCTTCCAGTCTGTGGGGTTCCCATTACAGGAGGTTCTAAGGCTGCCTGACTCGCTATACCAATTTCATCCTTGAAGATGGAGATGTTTACACTGTAAACATTAGTGTATTCTAAGTTTGTTGTGTTTTTCATTTTAAAAGTATTCCTCAGTATGCTTTCTTTGAAAGAAAAATCTTCAGGGACACCTGGGTGGCTCAGTGGTGGAGCGTCTGCCTTTCGGCTCAGGGTATGATCCCGGGTCCTGGGATCGAGTCCTGAATCAGGCTCCACACAGAGAGTCTGCTTCTCCCTCTGCCTGTGTCTCTGCCTCTCTGTATGTCTCTCATGAATAAATAAATAAAATCTTAAAAAGATTTTTAAAAAAAGACCAAAAAAAGAAAATAAAAATCTTCATAGTGAAAAAAAAAAAAGTTTAAGAGACAATTTCAATAGACAGTAGACAATAATGTCTGGTATTGTTTTAAGCATAGAATCCTTCAACGTCATTCAGGAATGAACGTTATAACAACTTTCCTGCAAATGTGACTGAGGAGTAAACACATGAGTAAAACATACTATAAAGGAGTTTGGAGGAAAAAATACTGCTACGTTGTTCTGGGTTGAGATTTTGAAAGTATTCTCATTCACAGTAATAATTGCCAAAATACAGGGTCATTTTCCAAGAAATTTATGTTTCTTGGACTTTCTGCTCCAGCTGGTGTATTGATTTGACGGAGCTCTGTTCCAAATCTCAGTTCCAGCTCATTGCCCGTTGTATCCTGTAGCGATTACAAAAGATGGTGGTGCAGGGTCTTGGGGGTGGGGGGTGGGGGAAGGAGGTGGTGGGAGGTGCAATCCACCTCAACTTTGAAAAGCCCAGTGTTGACCTGCATTTTTTAGGATGATATAGTCATTTAGACACGCTGATTGACTACAGATCCTCCCTGCTTCTGGTTTTTTTCTACGCAAGAGAAGACAGGCTGTTTTTGCAATAACCTTTCTCGCTCTGCCCACACTAGTGGCTCCATTCCATGCTCTAAATCATTGTCTTCATGAGGTTTAAGCAAACCTCCTTCCAATGCTCTTCAAATTCAGTGGCATATTATAAATCACACGCTGGCTTTTTCAATTGCCTGGGCATTATTTTGAAGATCTTGGCCTATTTTTTTTTTTCAAGCAGCAGATTTGTGGTAAAAGCTTGGCCGAATTTTCTTTATTGTTTGCCAGATTTTTAATTTTAACTGTAGAATGTCCATTTAATCTCAGTTGTAGCTTAATGGACACTCTCTCTTACTAAATAATTTCATTTCATTAATTATGATATTGTCCTTTAGACACTTCTTGGGGACTTACAATGGTTTCACATTGGCTGCTTATCAGGGTCAGACTTTCCATATGGTCTTTTAAAGCTGAGCGCTATGAAGTGAAATGTTAGCTAAGCTTACCTCCCTCTCCCGCAAGTTATCTTCACTGCTTTTGGGATCACTGTCCTCAACATGGCAGGTTTCTCCTCCTCTCATGCTTTTCTCATGGACTTCCTACAGCTTTCTAGAACGCCATCTCCGCCTCCTAGACCAATGCAAGTGCCACCACTGGGGCCCATATTCTGTTCCAACTCATGTTCCCTTCTGCTCCAACTCGTCCTCTTTGTGAACCACTTACCTTTTGGCCACTGACTGTGTATTGACTTTGGCTACAGACAGACCTGCTCTGTCACTTTGTTGACATTATTTCACGTCTCACCTTTAGTCAGCATATTCGTCTATAACAGAAGAAGAATAATAGATTGTTAGGAGAATTATACGTGTCACACAAGCAAAATATTTAGCTCATGACAAGTACAAAATGTGTTTATTCCATTCTCTCTTGCCCTACAATTTACTTTGCTGTTTTTATGTGGTGAAGCCCTGATAATTCAATAAAATCCCCTGAAGGAACAGCATTGTATATACATTTCTTTTGCAACCTACAAAAGCCTGCTCTACATGGAGGCATATAGGACCTGAAGGAAAAAAGATGATCAACTAGAGTACAAATTACTGTTCTTCCTGAAAAACAGATGAATGAACTATGGTCAAGTCTTGTGGACTTGGCTGTGAGCTCTCATTGAGAGGAGAGCTCCTGATGGTTGAGTGTTAATCCCAATGTGGGAGCAAGGTCTGCAGACACACTACCCGGGTCCACACTGACTCCACCACGGGCTAGCTGTGTGCCCTGGGGCAATGCCTCTGTGCTTCAGTTTCCTATTCCATGAAACAAGGATAATAATGGTGAATGGTACCTACTTTATGTCTGCATTGTATTAAATGAGGGTGCACACACACACACACAGAGTATATAAGTGCCATATAAGTGTTTGCTGCTATTATCATTACCCCATTGTTATCCAGAGAGCTGGGTAAGAAGAGGCAGCTGTTGTCATCTGAGAGGCAATGCAGCCGAGTGGAAAGAGCACAGTTTGGATTCAGATAGACCCGCATTCTGGAAGGCCTTCCTTCTTTCAAGGTAAGATCTCCTGGTCTAATTTCTAATACATAAGATGAAGCTGATCCTCCTACATCTTTGTGAGGGTTATACTAGATAAAATACTAATTGTAGATCACTTAGCGCTGGGACTAATACAAAGAAGGTCCTCAAAAAATGGAACTGATATTATAATTATTGTCATTATTATATTTCACTTACTGTATTTTAAAACAGACCATTATTCTTTTTACCACCAAGAAAGGAAGAAATACTGCCAATTACATAATAATGGGCCATCACGATGTGATGTATTCAATTTTCAGATAAAGATGTGGGAAAAAATGTGCTTTAAATAAATGAAAAATACTAGTTTTGCTAGGTGGGGGATCACGAACTGGCTCATGACCGAGGGAGGCTCCCCGGTCTGGGAAGTGGAGACAGAGAGAAAGAAGTGTACAAAAGGCTGCCCCTTGGTTCGTCAGGGGTTTCGGGGCCTGAATTCTTAGACCTCAAGCCTGGGTATGTGAGAGTGGATCATTTCAATTCCCATAAGCACTACAGAAGACTACTAGTAACCCACGCCTTTGCCTGTTTTTCTCTTTCTTCCTCACGTATCTCGCCATGAGTGTTTCAACAAAATGCAACTAAACTTAAACTAGACTGAAATATTTTTATGATTGCCTTTTCTCAGGCTTCTCTGCTTTAAATTTAAAAATAGCCCAAACACAGAAATTGCGTAGAAGTTTTCTTGGTCTTCAAGGCTTTTCCTTTTTAAAGACAGCTGCATAAGACTTTCATTCCATTTCCTCTGAGTGACCATGAGAAAAATCTCTCCTTTGTGTTTTTCTGGTTCTAAGACCCTAGAGAATAAATTGAGTTGTTGGGACATTGCCAGCTGTGTGATAGGTCTACAAGGAAAACAATAAGCAATCTTTTCTGTTTGCAAAGACTAAATTCAGAGACTACTGCCCTGACAGGTTACACATAAAACCAGCCCTCGCTCCTCTCCTGCAACCCCTCTCCTGATTAGCTTTTCTTTGAAGGTTGAGTGAGATGAGTTAGAGTATCTTTTCCATTTCAGATCCAGTGGATGTGGGGGTGTTGCAATTTACACACAGAACTCAAAACTTCTCAATGCCAGATTCTAAATCATCACTATCGCTGAGTTTAGTCTAGTGCCACTGGCCTCATCAGACACATATTTCTCTCTGTCATAAGGGATTGTTGGCCAGCTTATTTCAAAGTCTTAGAACACAACTGTTTCCTTTTCATTCCTACACATTTTTTCACTCAATATCAGCCTAAATAACTTTTTAAAAATTGTATATTATTTTATTGCCAAGTAACGCCGCATTCCTACTCCTATTTCTAAGCATATGGCACTCATCTTCTTGCCACTGTAGGGAGGAAAGGGCCAACTATCAGAGATCAAGAAAGGGATCTCAGAACAGGACCATATGTGGTGGGAGAAGAGCACTCCTTGCATGTTTGTACAGTCTTTCTATTTATAGTTGCAACATTTATAAGCTGGCCCCATCAGATAGGGACATGGAGGATATACATTCGGTAGTGCTAGCTAACTAGCTAAGTACTGTAAGAAATTTCCCCACTCACGCAATAGTTACATCCTAGTGACATTTGGAAATAAGGTGAGAAAGACCCTATCTCACACACACAAAAAAAAGATTATTTCCTCCTGTAAGTAAATCTAGAGGGGAATTTTCTAGATGTGGTGATGCTACCCCCTGAAACTGAAAAATCAAGTTTCTCAAAGTTGATTTGACCAGAATATATTAAGATAGAATATGAGGATGCCTGGGTGGCTCAGTGGTTGAGCGTCTGCCTTTGGCTCAGGGCGTGATCCTGGAGTCCTCAGATCGAGTCCCACATGGGGTTCCCCGTAGGAAGCCTGCTTCTCTCCCTCTGCCTGTGTCTCTGCCTCTCTCTGTGTCTCTCATTAATAAATAAATTTTTAAAAAAAAGATAGAATATGATCAATTGACCCAAACACCCCTACAAAGTGTCTCCTGCCTTGTTCTCATTTGTATGATCTTTCAGAGCAAGCATAATCTTGCTTGTATTTGAACCTTCTACTGTTTTATAACAATGCCTGGCCACTTGTAGGTTCTCAACAAATCTTAGTGTAATTCCACCAAGCAAATAAACCCTTTTAGCACCTGGTCTGAATTTAGTGTAAGAATTCCAAACTCACTGGAATTGTATATAAGCCATAACACAATATAGGCCATAATTCCAAACAAAGACATGTTGGACACACATTGTAGAACTTTTCAGCTAGTAAAGGAAAAAAATCCTTTTCTAACTCAAAGTCATAAAGAGTGCTGCAGGTGGCTTCCCTAAAAAAAGAAGCAGATCCTAAGATGAAATCAAGCATGTGAAAGTTTTATTAGGGGACAACACATAAAAAAAGAAAAAAAGAGAGAAAGCAGGATCAGGCAAGGAGCTGTCAAACCGCAGTGTAGATTCCACAGTCCCTACCAGCACCACCCATCCAAGCAATTCCTCATTGGTGGAAATGGCTTGAAGCTTGAATTACCACCGTGCTCAGTCATTGGCCAGCATCTTCCCCAAGAACAGCTTGAATTTGGGCTAAAAGCTGATGTAGTTCCAGACCACGCAAATAGCTGGAGGCTGACAGATATCCACGTGCTTGGAGCTAGCCAATGAGACCCTCCTTGAAAATGGATCTGAGTGGTGCCTTTTCTTGTTTGCCATGAAGAGGTTCTCTTATGTTTTCATTCAAAAGAAAAATGCTTTGATTTATGAGGATTTTATTTTTGAGTATGGTGTGAGGCTTCTAAATTGCTCTATCCTTCACTGAATGATCTGTCTCAAAGAGTTTTAATGTGACCATTTAATGTGCCATTGGATGTGTTATTGGATAATTTTTTAAGCATCAGAAGAAAAGTCTCGTCAATCTTTGGGCTATGCACCATGTAAGGACTGTAGGCACAATACACTTTTAAGGTTAATTTGCATTGTTAACTTTTTGCACTTACTTTCTTAAGTAGACCATCAACAAAACAATAAATTAAGCCCTGATTTGTAGCAGTGTCCAGTTTCTGTGGTGTGAATACTCCCACCATGGCTGACTTCAAGCTACCAATGTGGTGCCACTCGGAGCAGAGTTGGGAAGAGATAACCAGTATCACACTATTATATGGCATTTCCTTCATGCAGATAAAATAGGTATAAATAACCTCAAGAGCATAGATAATTGTAGTACATACAAAAACATAGTAAATTATAGCAAAATAACTAGTAAGTGATGAACTTTGGGGATTTATTGCTTTTGGTTTTGATGTATGGCTTAATTGTAAGTTTATATAATTTAATTTTTAATAATGTCTGTGTCTAAAAACCAGCTCACAAAATTCTTGAAAATTTAACAATAGGCTCTCGTGAGCTGGCACATGATAATCCAATACAAACTAGAAATTTCCCTTTTAAAAAAAAAAAAAGAAAAAAAAAAAGAAAGAAATTTCCCTTTTAGGCTCCTTCCCTGAAGAAACTTAAGTATTGATACTAGTGATGCAGTATACGTATAAGAATATTTATTGTGCTGGTGTTTATAACAGGGAAAGGTGAAAATGACATACCTGTCCATAAATACACAAATTGATAAATAAACTGGAATTTACTATGATGCAATATTAAATGGTGGTTAAAAACAAAATAAATTAGATTCTCATGTGTGGACACAGATCAATTCCCAAAGGAAACTGCAAGTACTTTCACGTAGTGTGATACTAATTGTGTAAAACTTTAAAACATACAAACACATTTTAAGTCTAGTTTATAAAAATATGCCTCTATACAATTAAGGTATAAAATTCTTATGATAATGAAACACAGAAAGTTCAGACAATAGTTGCCTCTGGGGAAGGGATGAGGGATGAGGTGGCACTTTCAAGTGTATCAATAATACTTTATTTCTTTAAAGGGAAATTGATAATCTGAGCCATAATCATAAAAGAAAAACAATCCAACATGTTATGCCCCTGATAGACATACACAAGATATCTGTGAAACATCCTTGCTCAAAAAGAGGACTTATATCTGTTTAAACTTCTATATCCAATTCCCAATTTATGGAAAAACAAGGAGCAAAGAAAACTGTTAAGTGGAACTAGTGGACTGAAATCGGCAAAATCTGGGGTATAAGTTTCTTCCACATATAAATTGCAAGGAAGAAAATAGAGAAGTAAGGAATCTGCAGACTATAAGAGACTTAAGAGATCAATCCATTAATTGCAGGGTATAAACATGGTTTTGGTTCTGATTCAAACCAACTATTCAAAATTATGAGGGGGAAAACAGGAAAATTTGAATAGCAAATGAATAGAATAAGGAATTACTATTATTCAGGTGAGACAATCATATGGAGGACATATCTAAATAATCCTTTTTGTTTTAGATATTAATGTTAAAAAGAAGTGCGGATGAAATGGTGGATGAAGGACGTCTAGGACTTGCTTCCCAAGAACCTGGGGAGCTGGACGGAGTGAGCAGAGGTATGGATGACACAAGATGGATGTTTCTTCTTTTAGTTGTTCGAAATTTATCAACCTTATGAGTAAGGTTTCTTTTAAGGGAAAGAGGAGAAGAAAAAAATGGAAGCAAACAAGAAAAAATAAATAAACATCTATTAACCAGGGGGTTTCACATTGAAGGGGGTGCCATTGTGTTTTCTGTGTATTTGGTGAAGTTTGAAATATGACATGATTTAAATTTCTAAAAGCTTGAAATTTGTATAAATACCTCCTCAGTACCACAAACATAAAATACACCCTGACTATATTTTAAACGCCACGGCCCAGCTTCAATGGAAGGAGAGAGATAAGTTATCAGCAGGGAGACTGGGGCTTCCCACAGCTCTTACGTGCCAGACACTTTTGATTTAGCCTCCTGCCGGGTGCCCTGGGCCCTCCCCAGATAGCGGACCACCACTATCTAGTGCCATGAGCCAGAAATTAACTCTTCGCGTCCACTCAGGCAGGCCTCGGTTCTCCTGCTGCACCCGTGGGTCCCACACTGTCACATCTGGTTAGGCCTCCCTCCCTCTCATTTACACTTTGCTCCCTGGGGAAGGTTGAAGTTACCAGATAAGTTCATCAGAGGAGTGTTTTGCTTTCTAGAGTTCAACAGGCCTTGTCCTTGTGGAGGTCAAGAGGCTATTTCATGATCTATTTTGTTTCTAAGCTTACCAGGCTACTGAAGTGTTGCTGAACCGCTTCAAACTCAAGAAGGATTTAAACGTTGCCTGTGCAGATCCCATGTTCACCCCCCTGCCCACGTGCACACGCATGTGCACACACATGCACGCATCTGTAGCCGTTAGTACATAGCAAATTAACGACTATCAGGCAGGCTCCTGGTGGCCACCCACGTACAACATGAGACAAGGTGGGTGTCTTCAAAGTTAAACGAATTAGAGAGAAAACAGTACTGACCCAAGCAGAGAACAGTTTGATGCTGGATATGTTTTCTTAAAGTGAATTTTTTTTTCCTGAACTCAGAATCTTCAAGACTTATTAGTTCTAGTTTTCCAGTAAAAAACAGAACTTCCCTTTAATCCACAGATATAAAGGGGGGTCCGAGTGCATTTCTACGCAAATGCCACAGGGCACACAGGCCACTGGCTCAGGCTGTGCAATAAATGACTGACTCACTGGAGAGCCAGTGTGGTGTTATATTAAACGTGTGGACTTTGGAACCAGATTGCTTGTGTCTTGGTTTCCCTTCATTAAAATGGAGATAATAGGGGCTTCCGGGGGGGTTCAGTTGGTTGAACCACTGATTCTTGATTTCTGCTCAGGTCATGGTCTCTGGGTCCTGGGATCGAGGCCCCTCGGGCTTCGGGCTCCCTGCTCATTGGGGAGCCTGCTTCCCTCTCCTCTTCCGCCCTCCCCACCTGCTCATGCTCTCTCTCTCTCTCTCAAGTAAATAAATAAAATATTTAATAAAATAAAATGGAGATAATAGCAGCACCTACCTCATAGTTATGTTGTGCAGAAATTACATAAGTCAATACATGTAAAGCACCTAGAATACTGCTTGGCCTATAATAAGTGCTACTGAAGCTATTAGCACTTGTCATTTAGCGATTGTCATGTAATCCTCCAAACAATTAGCATCACTTTACAGATGAGGTTAAATAGCATGTTGAACGTTAGACAGTCCATAGTAGCAGAACAGGGGTTAAATCGGGTTCTGTCCAAAGCCGGTGTGCTTTCCACCACATGCCCTCTTTTCATGTGCTTATGACACACACCGCGCTCCTGTATTCACAAGGGAGCCACGTTCATAACAGGACATGAAATTCAGCCTAAAGCCTGTGAGACTTTGGGATGGTTCAGAGTAAGGAAACTGAAAATAGTAAGATGCAACTGTCCGATGTCTACACTGAGAGATTTCAGACACTGAGAGAAGGTTGGAAGATTAGACTGGAGTATCGGGTGATGAACATCTTGGTGTAAATGTTCAGACTATGTAAACTGGCTCATGCTGTCTTGGTTTAATTAAGTAAGCAGTGGGATCTCCTATACTGACAGTAAGTATTCATGGTTCCAGGATTAAATATGAAACAATTATGAGTCATAATAATCCCCTTCATGTCATCATGAGAAGGAAGATGTATTTGTGAACCAAGTGGCCTACTTGAAATCAAATGAGAAAATATAGGTTAAAGCCATCTATAAACTTAAATGTAGTAACGAAAATGTAGTTTTACATATTGCTACGGAGTTGAATTGGGCCTTCCAAAAAGAAGTCCTCACCCTGGATACCTGTGAATAATGTGATCTTACTTGGAAATAGGACTTTTGCCTACGTAATCAATTTAAATTGATCTTGAGCGGAAATAGGATGAATCCTAATCCAATATGACTTATAAGAAGAGAAGAGACATGGAGATGGACACAGAGGAAATTGCCCCGTGACGACAGGCAGAAAGAAACTAGAGTGATAATCTCCAAGCCAGGCGGTGCCAAGGTTTTTGCAAAAACTAAGAGGGAAGCATGGAGCAGAACTTCAGAAAGAACCAACCCTGCTGACACCTGTATTTTGGACTTCTACCCCCCAGAACTGTGAAATAATAAATCTCTTTTGTTTTAAGCCAACCAGTGTGCTTAAAACAACTTTGTTAGAGCCTCTGTGGGACACAAATGCACGTGTGCAAGTTCATGCAATGACCAACATCAATAAATGATCGATGATCTAACAGAAACACATCTGTGCCGACAATATTCTCCTTCACCACGT
Source organism: Canis lupus baileyi (assembly GCF_048164855.1). NCBI lineage: Eukaryota > Metazoa > Chordata > Mammalia > Carnivora > Canidae > Canis > Canis lupus. The sequence goes on from NC_132843.1 coordinate 76,517,328, forward strand.
TATTTGTAGCTGTTTTCATTTGGAGTCGCACGAGATAGTTTAAAAAAACACAGACACACACACAAACATAAGATGGTACTCAAAGAGCAAATGACAGAAAGTATGTTTGGGGATTTAGCGTAGTAAACATGCACCACTTATCAAGTAAGTGAGACATGTCGAGAAGAATCACAGGCACAACATTATTTTAGAGTCCAGAAAACCTGCTGTCAGAAAATATCCAATTTTGGGGGGATGTCTTTTTTTCTTCCAGTTTTACTGTGATGTCATTGACACACATCAGCGAATAAGTTTCAAGTGGATAGCATAATGGTTTGACTTATGCATGTTGTGAAACAATGACCACCTAAGTTTAGCTAGGATCTATCACCTCATATAGATGCAGGAAAAAGAGAAAGAAAAAAAAAAGAAAAAAGAAAAAAGAAAAAGAAAACAGACAAAAGTTCCTTAGTGGTAAGAACTCTTAACGATTTACCCTCAACTTTCCTATACACCCTACAGCAGTATTAGCTATAGTCACCATCTCATACGGTACACCCCAGTACTTATTTATCTGGTAACTGGAAGTTTATACCTTTTGACCACATTTCTTCAAATCCCCTCCTCCTCTTGCCACCTCTGGTAACCACAAATCTGATCTTTTTTTTTTTATGAGTTTGAATTTTTTGTTTTGTTTTTAGATTTCACATGGAAGTAAGCTCATACAGCATTTGTATTTATCTGGCTTATTTTGCTTAGCATAATGCTCTCAAGGTTTATCCATTTGTCACAAATGGCAGGATTTCCTCAATTTTTATGACTGGAATATATGTATATATGCCACACCTTCTTTAAGTAGGCTCCATGCCCAGCATGGGGCTTGAACTGATGACCCTGGGGATCAAGAGTCAGATATTCTACTGACTAAGCCAACCAGGCACCCCTAAAGCATGCCTTTTGAAACAAAGGCTGTATATACCCTTATTTTAAAAAAAACAAAAACATGAAAACATAAATAAACATTGAAAGGATAACTTGGACCTAAAAAGGAAAGATTTTATCAAATCCTCTATCAAGCATTATCTTAACTCCTTTAATCAATCAATCATTTGATAGAATAGATTGTTGACATTTTGTTTGCTGCCTTGGAGCAAAAAGAAAAAAAATAAAATATACTATGTGTCCTTAAGAGGCATCATTCAGATTAGATCCATACTTTGTTTCCTGCACCCACTGAAGCTCAGCTATCCCCAGAGCCTGTTTAAATACAAATACATAAATCATTTGTTGTTTTTTTTAACACATCACTTACAGATGCCTATGGCTACTTGCAGTGAACATAAATGTGGAAAACAAATGCAGTCAACATAAAAAAAATCTACTTCTGAGGTTTGCTTTCGGTCTTTTATATGTATACAGCTTTGCATCAGAATAATTCTTTTTTAAAAACTTGCTTTTATTGAGATATAACTGACGTATAATATTGTACCAGTTTTAGGCACACAACATAAGGATTTAATATATGTATACACTGCAAAATGATCACCACGATAAAGTTTAGCTAGCATCCGTCAGCACACACGATTAGATTTTTTGTCTTATGATGAGCACTTTTGAGATCTACTCACTTAGCAACTTTCAAATATATAATAGAGTATCGTTAATTATAATCACCTAGCTATACATTACACCTCCCCATGTCATGTATACATTGCATCCATTATCTTATAACTGGGAATTTGTACTTTTGACTACCTTCACCCATTTTACCCACCCATCCCCAACCCCTACCTCTGGCAAACACCAATCTGTTATCTGTACCTATGAGTTTTTTGTTTTGTTTTGTTTTTAGATCCATATGTAAGTGAGATCATGCAGTGTCTTTCGCTGACTTATTTCATTTAGCATAATGCCTCAAGGGCTGTCTATGTCTGAACAGTATTCCACTCTATACCACTACACTATGCCATATACACACCAATACTCCATTGTATAACATATACTGTTCCATATACGTATACCCTACATTTTCCTTATTCACTCAGCTGTTGATGACAGGTTGTTTCTGTGTCTTGACTGTAGACAAGATGCTGTAATGAATATGGGGATACAGATATATTTTTGATACAGTGATTTCATTTTCTTTAGATAAATACCCAGAAGTAGAATTGCTGGATCATATGGTAGTCCTATTTTTAATTATTTTGAGGAATCTCCACCCTGTTTTTCATAAGGACTGCACCAATTTACATTCCCACCAACAGTGCACAAGGGTTCTTTTTTCTCTACATCCTCATCAATACTTGTTATCTTTTTGACAAAAGCCATTTTAACAGGTGGGAAGTGATATCTCATTATGATCTCATCAAATCAATTCTTTAGATGCCTATCAATGAGCCAGTGATAGACTTTGTCTAAAATGTTTCAGTAAAAAAGTAGAAAACTCATAATTAACAAGAGGGAAAACAATTTTTAAGTAAGTACCTTAAGGATTCAATTCCAATGAGAAGTATGGAGATGTTGGGTTTATGGACATTAAAGGATAGCAGAATGTAAATCTAAAATCTACACACCCTTCATTTTAGTAAATATTACAATCTGAAACAAGAACAGGTGCATGCGAATGTCCTGTGCAATTTAAACATCATCAACATATCAAGAATATTGCTAAGAAATAATATGAAGAAAACATTATGTAAATGGTTCTTCTGAAATGATAATAAAAAAGCTGAAAATGCACACTTATTTCCTTTTGCCATTAAAAGAAATGAAGAATGTTAAGCAGATTAGAAGTATATGATTAATTCTGGAAAAAAAGTCTCAGCATTTGCATAGCTAATTTACTCTCTTACGCTTGATAGCGCTTGCATCAGATTTACTTAGTGAATGTTTAAATATATATATACTTATATATATATAAGTAAGTACCTTTCTTAGGGATACTGATTTTACAGACAACTGATAATTACTATGTCTCTTGGGTCCTGCAGGAAGCAGATGCCGACAGAGAGATAGGAGAGTGAGCAGTTTATTGGGGAATAATACCAGTGAAAAATAAAAGCAGAAGGATGCAGAATTAGGCAGGGGCAGCTTTCAGAACATGATGTTGATTGAAACATGAAAGTTTCGAGGGAAAGGAAAGAAAATTTTACAAGGAGAATGTGAAAGCAGCAGGCAGGTCTGACAAAGTCTTGGCCAACCCAATGGGGAGCTTGGAGGAAATCTCTCCCTGTTAGAGGAGCCCCATGTTGGGCAGACGTGGCAAGGTCTTAGTGCCCACTTGGTGCTCACCTACTAGCTGGCGGCTCCCTAGGAAGAGCATGGCATCAGCCCAACCACTGAGTATATATCCTGAAGGCCCAGCAGCTGGAGGCTGACAGTCAACAGCACCCCCTTTATCTGAATTGCCTGTTTTCTCAAAGGCAGATGTGAGCAGTGCGTAACTACTACTCATACAAAAACTTACAGTGCTCCTGCCCACACAACCGGAGTGCTGATCTCACATCTCTCCCCTTCTTGCGTGTCCTTTCTAGGCCCACCTCAACATTTCACTCCTCTCATTTTTCTGCAAATGCTGCCATCAGTGCTATCTGCTAGAGAGATCCCACCATAGGACTCTCCAAGCCTCTCCCACCCCCACTCCCTCTCACCCCCACAACCCTGTTGAGAACTGAAGCCCAGATGGGCTCTCAGGAATTAGAAGCGGTACCACAGGAAACTATTTAGGGGCTAAAAGGACTTTGCCAGATGATCTGACATGGTTCTTTTGGCAAAGACGTAGTCCAAGTTACTAATGCGTAACAATTTTACACCAGCACCCTCGCTGGCGGGGAGAAAAAGCACTTCCTATTCCCTGCATTATCTTACATCTTATTTACATGTATTTATTTGTGTCATCACCAAAATAACTATGTTTTCAAATAAGTTGAACTAGCTTTCTATTTTTTAAGGAAGAGCTCTGACGTTGAACTAGTAACAGTAGTGTTTTACTTCTTATGCTAAGTGAAACAGGTTGAGAAAGACAGGTGCCATGATTTCACTCCTATGTGGAACCTGAAAAACAAAACAAATGGATAAACAAACAAGCCAAAAGAATTGGACTTGTAAAGGCCGAGAACAAACTGATGATGGTTGCCAGAGGGGAGGGGTGCGAGGGATGGACAGAGTGTGTAAAGGTGAGTGGGGGGTACAGGAGACCAGTTATGGAATGAGTAAGTCACGAGGCTAAAAGGTGCAGCATCAGGAATAGAGTCAATGACATTGTAATTGTGTCGTATGGTGACACAACACAATGTTTTTGTTTTTTGTTTTTTGTTTTTTGTTTTTTTTTTAGTGAGCCTTTTTATTGTTGTGTGTGTTGTTGGTTTTTTTTAATTGAAGGTCCCTTACTGGTCCTGTTTCCATGAGTGCCAAGACCAGGGGACAAGGGGAGGGGAACCAGGTAGCGCAAGGAAGGGTCTTCTCCACAACATTCCATTTATACACAGAACTAAACAGACAAGACAGAGTCACTATTGTGGTTAGAAGTTGGCAGCATGGGAAAAGGGAGGAACAGGTGGGGAACTGGAGTGTCATTAAAAAAAAAATACACCCCCCCCCAAACTGGGGTGCCTGGGGGGAACTTGGTCTGCTTCAACCCAAGAGGAATCAGAAGATCAAAAGCGGTTTGGGAAAGCCAGAACCGTCAGGGATAGAGGGAGGAGGAAGGTCCAGGGGGTGAGGGAGCTGTTTGGCAACTGGGGTGAAGGGATTGCCCTCCCCCTGCTGGGATCCCCCCAGCCCCTACCGTCTGGCAGGAAGGGGGCAGCCTGCAACCCCCATGGGCAGGTCGGGGGCTGCCAGATGCTCCAGGCAGGGGGCTGGAGGGCTTGCCCTCCAGAGAGATGACGCCACTGTCCCCCAGTTTCTCTGCCAGGGTGCAGTGATCCTTGACCTCCTCGTAGCAGTTTGCTTGTAACTCATGCTTGATCCCGGTCAGCTTTTTCTTGATGGCATCCTTGGAGCTGGCATAAATCATTTTGCTCTTAAGGGGTCCAGACTCAGGCGCCCAGAATATAAACACCAGGTCCTCCTTCTTGCTCTCCTTGGTCTCATAGGTTGCGTCATAGAGGGCATAGCGGCAGTCCTTGTCTGGTAGCATCTTGACAAAGGTGGCGTAGGGGTCATCTACAGTCTGGCCCACATCACCTACCAGGATCTCCTTGCCCTCCTCGAGGATGATGTTCTTCTTGTCCTCGCTCAGGCAGAAAAGTACTGCCTTCTTGCACTCCTTCACCTCCTCTGGTGTTGAAGACTTACGCACCTTCATGTCATTGAACACTTTGATGACACCATCAGAAACCGCCACGCCACAGGCTGGGGCGAGCTGAGCACAACACACAGAGATGCTGAATCACCGTGTTGTTGTTGTAGACCTGAAACTAATGACGTTGTGTGTCAGCTATACTCAAAAAAGCTTTTTTTTTTGAAAAAAGCTAGAGGTCTAGCTTTGAACTGATTACTATAGTGTTTTTCTTCATAAGGCAATTGAGTTAGTCCTACTCTGCTCCCTCGGTTCCTCAGACCATATCAGAGAAGAAATCTGCACTTCAACACTTACGCAGAGGAAGAGTGGTGTCAGAATAGATTATCTCATAATGCCCATGTCATAGTTTCCATATCTTACTGCTGATTAACATCAACTTGGCTTTCAAACTCAACTTGGATTCTTAAAATCTTCTATATATTTACCCACTTTCTCCAAACTTCTAAAACTACAGGACACGTAGGGGAGGATAGAATGTCCTTTTTATTTTTTCCTAGTTATTTTGAAAATAGTCACTTATTTATTTTGAATTCATTACTTTCCAGCTAGGTGCTAAGGCAGGAGTTGCAAACTCAGAGGCTCAGGAAGCCTCTACATACCTCAAAGAAACAGTCAGTGGGGGCATGGGGACCATGGTGAACTGGACCACATAGGCTCCGGTCTAAAGGCTGCAGCTCTTGCTCAATTGCAGTTCGTTGAAATGTGGTAAGAATGTAGGCCCAGAATGGCCAAACTTCCAATTTCCCAAGAGAAAACCAAAATATGGGATTTTTTTTTAATGCGGCAATAGGAAGGCAATTTGGTACCCTATCCAGTATAAAATGTTTATACTCTTAACCTGTTGTTAAAAAACAAAATTCAACTGAGTAAATTGAAAGGTCTAATTGGCTTTATTGAATGATTCACAAATCAGGCAGCATGCCACCCACCAAGTAGAAGGGCACTCTGGGAAGTCATACAAAATGATGGGTTTTTATAGGAAGGAAGGTGGGTGAGGAAGTTGTAAACAGAAGAAAAGACTGTTCCAAGCAAGATCACCTTATGTTAGGGGGAAGGGCAGGAGGTGGGGGGTCTTACTAGGCAGATTACCTCATCTTCCCTTGGGGGTTGGAGAGGGCGCAAGGCACAGATTACCTCAGTGGTGCTTATCAAAAAATTCCTGATTGACAGGCTGAGACATATTTCTGGGGGAGGTTGAAACTGCAATTAGGTTAGGTAGTAAGCTCTGGGTTAGTAACTTGGGCTGGCCCAAGTAAAAGCCATTTTGGATCTAACAGCATCCTACAGAAAAAAATCCTATCAAGTACACAAAGATATATGTAGACTGCAGTTATTTGTAACAGTGAAAATGGGGGTTGGGGGCAGAAGTAAAGGGTCATCAATTGAGAATTGAATAAACCAATGGAGAACATCCACAAAATGGGGGGAAAAATTATGACTATCCTAGCAAAGCATTTTTAATTTTTCTTTTTTCCTTTTTCTTCTTTCTCCTCTTCTTTCATCCTTTCTATCAGTCTATCTATCCTTCTTCTAGAGTAGAAAAAGCAGCTAAGTGTCATTCCTTAAAGCACCTGTAATACAGACCAAACAAATAAACAAGCAAAACGAGTAGCCTTGAAGCAACTTCACTCTGCCCTGTCCTTTGAGTGATAATCATTTAGTTATGCAAATATATGGCAAGAAGGCCCCTGCCTCTGGGAAAATATAAGAACATCTTTGTTTGGTCTGGCAAAGCTGCCCCTTCCTTTGATATATTAAAAAAAATTTTTGCTTTGTTTAATAACATCTCCAAGAAGGAACCACCTGGAGAGGAAGGGCCTTGCCCTATCTGAGATAGCGGCCAAAGCTTTGGTTGGATTCTCCATGCTATGGACTAGACTCTCAAAAATAACTGCTTTTTCAGAAGGAAAAATTCCAGCAGACTAGAACATGTAGAGATATTTTGAAGAAGCTTTTGGGTATTTGAGCTGAGCTCAATAATAATTATCCTGGGAAAAATATTTTAGCTTTCTGTCTTAGGTAAAGCTTGACTAAAATAAGGTAAAAAAAAAAAATCATGATAAATTTAATTCAATAAATATTTGTTGAGACAGTTATTGAATCTGCTAAGTGTAGAGGTGTATACTGGGCATGATAGAACATCTTTGGGTAAAAAAGATCTCCAAAAATTACCCCTGGCTTCAGGGAACTTACTGTTTAAAAATGGACTAATATGTAGCCATTAGGTACACGTAGCTATTTAAATTTAAAGTAATTAAAATTAAATAAAATGTTGGATTGAGTATCTCAGTCACAGCAACCACATTTCAAGTGCTCTGTAGCCACATTTCCATCATCTGGTCTAGAATAGGGGTGTGTAGTGCTTGTCAGCTTTGGGAGTCATACAGTCTCTGTTGCAACTACTCAGATCTGCTGTCGTAGTGGAAAAGCAGCTATAGACAATGGAGTAAGGAAACGGACATGGTTGTGTTCCAATAAGCCTCGGTTTACAAAAATGGACAGCAGACCAGATTTGTCTTGTGGACCAAAGTTTGTTGATCTCTTGTCTAGAGAAAGAAACAACTAACTTTAGTGTAAGGCTTTCACATGGAATAGAGAATAAAGTAATTGCCTTTCTGTGGAAATTCAGAGTCTTTATGGATGCATTACCTACAATAATAAATGATTTTTGTTTTAAGTCACTGACATTTAGGAACTTTGCCATAGAGCAGTAGGTAACGGACACATTTCACCCTGCTATATCTCTAAGACCGTGCTTAAACAATGTTCTGAATACCAACATGTAGTATATTTATCGTATCTTTATATCTTTTAATGCTCAAAATCCACATCCTCTGTGGAAACTTTACCAACTTTTTCATGCAAATCTGTCAGGCTCTCCTCTAATGGCCATAACCATTTTAACATCGCTATTGCCATATGCTGAATTCCATTTGTTATATGCTTCTCTCTAAGTAGATAGGTAAGCTTTTTAGGAACAGAGTTTATGACTTTTTCATCTTTGAATCCCCAGCATTTAATACAGTTCAGCACCTAGTAGGTGTTCAGTAAATATTTGTTAAGTCAGTATAGCCATGATTGACATTATTGACAACACTTTCAGGGCCTACATATTTGGCATTTTTATAAAAGTTCTGTGTTCTAGGTATTTTAAAGCGTTTGTTTAGCCATTGCTTAATCCCTGCATAGCTCAAGATGAAGTCTGTACAGATTCACTGAAGCTGTGAGTTTCTATGCACTGCGTTTCATTCATCTAAATTTTCAATTTCGGGGGTCCCTGGGTGGCGCAGCTTAGCGCCTGCCTTCGGCCCAGGGCGCGATCCTGGAGACCCGGGATCGAATCCCACATCGGGCTCTCGGTGCATGGAGCCTGCTTCTCCTTCTGCCTATGTCTCTGCCTCTCTCTCTCTGTGACTATCGTAAATAAATAAAAAATTAAAAAAAATAAAAATAAAAATAAATTTTCAATTTCGAATTCTTTTTATTCACAGATGTCAGGATCTCCAGACAGATCAGAGTTACTTGTTTACGCATATATACTTTTTCTAAAGAAAAAAATTATAGATATTATTTTGCAAAATGGTATGATTTTCATTTTTGAATTATGTGAAAGGCAGTTGTGTTTTCACCTAAATCTCCTGTGAATATATTTTTAAGTGACTATAATTTGCATATTAAATTTGCATTTTTATGACCAGGGGTTGTAATTGAAAACAAGGGAATTGGAAACAGAAATAATGAAAGATTATTATTACTATTACTTAATAATCCAACTGTATCTAGTTAGAAGCCCTTTTAACAAGGAAGAAGCATTCATAATATCAGATCACAAAAGATTACCAGTATGAAAAGTGTATTTTCATAAAAAGTACACAGGTAAATGACTGCATTCATCTTTCACAGGGGAGAAACCTATTCTGTTGTATGGAATTGCATTATGTTTAAGGTCTAGGGAAATAACAACCAGATTTTTTATTATTCAAGAGAAATGACCTCTGCCCTAACACTACAATGCTTCTTAAAATTGATAAAGTTCATTATCTGATCTAACTTTAACATTTTAATTACATGTTTGAAAAATAAACCAGAAAATAAATGAAAGCAAAAAAAAGAATAATTTATATTGTAAGAGTTACACTTTTTACACCCATTTAGTTATTTCAAAATAGCTTTTAAAACCAGCTATTTCATAATGACCTTCTAGAGTCACATAGGAATATGAACCAGATGACATAAAAGTGCCCTAGATTATATTTATTTTCTATATGTTAAATTCCATTACTATTAATTTGTATCAAATGTGACTTACTCTCAAAACTTTCAAATTAATGAACACAAGCATCAGAGAAGAAAACTATTCTAGAAGTAAAAATGTAAAAAAAAAAGAAATAAAAATGTAAGTAACCAATTGTCTAAAATTCCTATCCCATGTAAATGTTTTATAGAATATATAAATCATTGTTTTCTATTCATATGTGGCTCTACTTTATAGCAGCTGCTACAGATGTGTCTTTTTCCTGGAACAAATCGATGCCACTGGCACATTGGATGCCAGAGCTACTGAAGTGGTAAGTATTTTGGTCTATACTGACAGTCAGAGGGCACAGAAGTAGTTGCCATTCACCTGGCAGGACAGCAGGACACCTTCACTGTCTTCTTCCACAGTGGTGACAACTCACTGCCACTACTGAATCCATGGATATGTATTGTCTCTCCATCCCACAGGAGTTCATACAGTCCCCTCTATTGATGACAACATGCTGATAAGGGTCTAGGAAGCACGTAGTGGCAGCTGTGCAAGAAGCCTTGACAAGAGACTTGTGTGCCAAGGGATAGGATCTTAGTTCCAGGAAAATGCAGAGATTTGCTGCCTCAGTAAAATTTCTGGAGATCCAGTGAAATTGAGCATGTCTACATACCCTCTCCAAAGGGAAAGAGAAGTCCCGATACCTTTTCACCCTCTACCATAAAGAAAGAGACACCATGTGTAGTAAACATCTTTTGATTTTGGAAGTAACACGCATCACACGTAAGCATGCTGTTCCCATCCATTTAGCAGACTTGCCAAAAAAGCTTCATACTTCTAAGAGGTCGCAAACACTGGGGAAAACATGCTCAGCTTGCCTTCTACACTACCTATTTTTAGCAATAACAATCTTCTTTGAGAAATAGCTCTTGATTTGATCTACCTACCCCTGATGAAGAATGAGCGTCTGACTTTGGGACATCAGGTGACATGATGCCACTGTTGGTATCATAAACCGAGAGTTACCAGACTACCTTGGTCACAGAGTTACGCGTACCCAGTGACATTCCATTATTCAGGTGGAAGTAAAATATGCGAGTCCAGACATGGTAGACCTTGAAAGCACATGACAAAAATCTTAGCTTTATTTGTCCTTTATTTTGACTAATTCATATATTTTATTCTTTTTTTTGCCCTTGCTCACATTAAGCTGAAGTCAAAAAATTTGACCTTTCTTTCAGAGCACTGGCCGTTGTTGCTGACCATAAGAAGAAATACTGCCACTGCACTTCATATATATTACATGTTGTATATGTTTTTTAATAGGTGTCTTTATTATATACTTTAAATATACATATATTTTTAGGCATATTGTTTTTGTGTTCTGTCTTCAAAGCATAATCAGGAAATTCCATTTCACTTAAAATGTTAGAGCTCCACTAATGGGGGGAGGACACCAGGGGGATTCTATTCTGCTTAAAAAGTTTTGCAGTAAATTCTTCGTGCATGAGAGGAAAAGGGGGGAAATGTACACTTCCAGGTTCATAAAACACTCGACTTGTAATATGTTCCCACTTCCACAAAAATACCTTTGTTCTTTTGAGGGGACGTGGAGGATGAAAAGGGGCAAGAAAGAAAGTAGGGGTCAGGGGCAAAGAAGAAGAAATGAATACATATAAAGATAGAAAGTAGCTCTCTCAAGGAATCTGCAGGGTAGGTACATTTTTGTAATTATGAAGTCCTTTAATTAAAACATTTTTAAAGTTTTTCATTCTGAAAAGCAATATGTATTCTGTGACGCATTAACATATATGGGAAACAACTGATTCTTTCCCAGCCTCCGTCCTGAGGTGACCTATGTCAGCAACCTGGCATGTGATGGTCCTCACCTCTCCCCTTATACGTATATAAGAACATTCAAAGGTATTTGGAAGTTTTTCATTTGCTTGCTGTTCCAAATATTAGATAATACTGTACACATTGTGCTGGAACTAAGATTCCATCATGAACATCTCAAGTCAATAGAAGTCGAAATCCTTCTTTTAAACAGTCACATAATTCTCCATAGCAAAAATGTACTACATTTAACTCTTGCCCTATTGATAGATAATGAGATTGTGTCCATTCTTTGGCCATCACAGTCAATGCTGCACCAAATATTGTTTAATGTGGCCTTGAAAAACGATGATTATATTTCTAGTAAAGCTATTCAAAAGTGGAGTTGGTAGGCCAAAGAGTATATGTATTTTAAATTCTAATAGATGTTGCCAGATTTATGTCACAACTTATACTCCCAGGAACAATGAATGTATTACTGCTGATTTCTCATTTATGTCTTAACCAACAAGGAGTGTTAGGACTTTTTGATTTTTGCCATCAAATATGAAAGATTCTAGATTATCAAAAGAAGCATTTCTTCGTGTTTTCCCTGGATTGAACTCAGTTTATTTGCTCAGGTCTCTGGCATCTGTAGTAGGTTTGCTCCATGAAGTCAGCATGTGGACTTCACTGAAGCAGTGATGTTCTTTGCCCTACTCGGAGTCATAGATTGCCTCTAGGAGACTGTACCATCCGAATTGTACTACCAGGAAAAAAGCATGATATACAGGTTCATACTACCTTTGTCATATATGAAAGATACCTTGATATTCACTGGAAACAAAATGATAGAAACAGAAAATCTCAGGGGTTGAAGGGGCTATCCAATGCTTAAATCTTAATCTATAAAACCCCTACCAATTTATTATTCCAGCTCCGCTTAAATTCCTCTGATAGGGAACCTACAAAAGCAGACAGCCTATTCCATAATAAGAAAGCTAACTTTTACTGAACGTTTATTCTGTACCAGACACAATTGAAAGGGCTCGGCGGGAAGCATCTCATTTAATCCTTACAAAAACCCTATGGGGAGGCGTTACTATTACACTTATCTCACAGAATAAACCAAGGTACAGATCACAGGGCTAGGAAATGGTGAGAGTTGGTTTGAAGTCAATGGGAAGCCATACTCAACCTCTACACCCTACTGCCTCCCAGAGGCAGGTTTATAAAACTGTGAACGCCAACCCCTTTGCTTTGCAGACCTAAACATTTCTTCCTGTACTTTTGCTTCATTGCTCCTACTTCTACTCCTCTTATTTCCATGAATCCTCCTAAAACCTTTTGCATACGAAAATACTAACTGAAAGTAGCTGTGAGGCTCTTTTCCTATTAGTCTTTGGTTCTAGAAACCAGAGTGTATTTAATGGAAGCTAAAGAAGGATCAGCTCACAGCCCTCACCCAGTGGCAACAGTGAGAAAATGAGATTGTCCCTAATCTCTTACTTACGACACGACAAATCAGGCCAACTGTGAGTCTTTACAGGAAACAGGCCTAAAAATTTCCAGAGGAAGGATGAAGTACCCAGCATTAAAACACAAAACATTAATAGGAAACAGTCACGTAACACCATTGTATTTTTGAAGTCTTGTCCAGCACTGAAATGCATGCTCCTAAAAAGACTCCCACAGAATACCTCACATACCTAAAGGTTAACTCTTTTAAGAATACAATGACAGAAAAGAGTAGGGCCCAAGAAACAGGTTTAATAATGTCCCAGGTATAGGTATTCAAAGATAGTGGAAGATAGAATAATAAAATTAGCATTAAAACCACCAAAAATTTCCACATTTATCCTAAGAGGATGGATTCAGTGAAAATTCAAATAGAAAACAAAATTAGATAGTACAATGGAAGTAAAATATGCCCATGATGACTATCAAGTATGTCAATCAAAGGTTAAGCAAGGATGTACTAATATAAGGTTTTTATTTTTTATATATATTTTTATAAGGTCTTTAACTATGTTAATTTCACTGTTTAGAAAACCTATGATGAAAAAAGAAAAAGAAAACCTATGATGTAGGTTGTAAGTTCCATTTATAATCTCCTGTATCAGAAGATTATTTTTTCTCACTTTTTCTCTATCCTTTGCACTCAATCAAATTAGTTGTTTTCTTGAAATCTAGGCCATATGAACAGTACAGCTTTTTTATTTTGCTAAGTTATTTGCACACATGTGAGGCCAAGAGCTCATGGAGCCTTATTCCTGATGACTCCTCCACATTTTCTCACTGCTTACTTCTCAGTGCATTCATTGTCATTTCTTTAAACTTGAGAGGTCAACCTATATTGTTGTCTTGCATCAAAATAATTGAGAACCCAACACTAAGCACTCCACTCAAACAGTAAATACAAAAATTAGTAATGAAAATGTAACTTCACTGGGTGATTATGGGTTTTTTTGGTTTATTTTATTTCTTATTTGCAAATTGTAAGCAATTTTGTATAATACTTCTATAAATTTGGTTCTACATTTTTAAAATTAATGAACTGTTAAGGTCATTGTTTAATCTATCTAAATATCCCTGTTATTGGTTAGCTTTGAATTAGCTTATTAATTATCAATTGAATAAATTGAAGATAATTCAACCACTTTGAAGGCTTAATCAGTTTTCTAAATTTAAGTGAGGTGGATGGGCTATTTAATAATGTGGACTTCAAGAACAAATTAGGGGTTACCAGGTGTGTGAATGGGTGACATAGGTGAAGAGGATTCAGAGTATACTTATAATGACAAGTACTGGATAATGTATAGAATTGTTGAATAACTACATAGAAACTAATACTGAAACTAATACTGTATACTAATTATACTGGAATTAAAATAATAATAAGTAAAAATAAAGTGTGTACTTTACTGAAAATTAGTTAATATATAAACTCTTGAACCACTGTTTTATACATAAATACATAACCATTAGTGTGCCTACTTATCTGAATTTTTCTATCAAATATTCCTGTAGAACATATACAGGGGATTGTCTATCTTTGGACATTTCTTTAATTGATATATAATTGGCATCTAGCATTGTATTAGTTCTAGGTACACAACACAATGATTTGATATATATATATTTTTTTTTTGTAAAATGATTACCACAATTAGTTAATATCCAGCACCATGTATCATTGCAATCATTTTTTTTTTCTTGTGATGGGAACTTTTAAGACCTACTCTCTTAGCTTTCAAATATATTATACAGTTTCTCTTAACTTTCAAATATATTATACAGTTACCATGCTGTGCTTTACATTCCAGGACATATTTATCTTAGGACTGGAAGTTCATATCTTTTGACCACCTTCACCCATTTTGCCAACCCCCCAGCTCCCACCTGAGGTGATCATCAATCTGTTCTCTGTTTCTATGAATTTGGTGTTTGTCTAAGTTCCACATATGAGTGAAATCATATCATATTTGTCTTTCTCTGACTTATTTCGCTAGCATAATGCTCTCAAGTTCCACCCATGTTGTCACAAATGGCAGGATTTCCTTCTTTTTATGGCTGAATAATATTCCATTATACATATATAAATACACACACACACATACACACACACACACACACACACACACGTATACCACATTTTCTTTATTCATTCATCCAACAGTGGACACTTAGGTTTTTTTTTTTCTTGGTCTTGACTATTGCGAATAGTGTTGCAATGAACATGAAGGTACAGGCATCTTTATGAGATAGTGATTTAATTTCCTTCAAATTAATATCCAGAAGTGAAATTACTGGATCATATTTTGCCCTATGTAGTTTAATTTCCACAAATTTGTGAATTTTCCACTTTTCTTTCTGTATTAATTTCTAACTTCATCCCATTGCAGCCAGAGAAGATACTTTGTGTGATATCTGTCTTTAAATATGTTGTAAGAATTTATGGCCTAACATGGTTTAGCCTTGGAAAATGCCCCATATACCCTTCAGGAAATGTATATCCTGTTGTTGTTGATTATTTTATACATGGTAGATCTAGTTTTTTGTGGTGTTAAGTCCTCGGCTTCCTTACTTTTAACTAGTTGTTCCATCCATTATCAAGAGTGAACTACAAAGTCTTCAAAGATAACTGTAGTTCTATTCCTCCCTTTAATTTTGTCAGTTTTGGTTTCATATATTTTTGTGATCTGTTATTAGGTGCATATATATTTATAATTGCTACACCTTATTGTATTGAACCTTGATTGATATATACTTAATATACTATTAATACATAATGTCCTTTGTCTCTTATAAGTTTTTTTGAACTAAAATCTATTTTGTATGATAATAGTATAGCCATCCTTGTTCTCCTTTGATTACTGTTTTCGTGATATATCCTTTTCCACACTCTAACTTTCAACATGTTTGTGTCTTTGGATCTAAAAGGAGTCTCATGTAGACAATATACAGTTGGATCATTTTTTAATCCATCCTCCCATCTTTTTTAAAAAAAAAAATTATTTATTCATGAGAGACATAGAGAGAGAGAGGCAGAGACACAGGAAGAGAGAGAAGCAGGCTCCATGTGGGGAGCCCGATGTGGGACTCAATCCTGGGACTCCAGGATCAGGTCCTGGGCTGAAGGCAAATGCTCAATCCCTGAGCCACCCAGATGTCCCCAATCCTGCCATCCTTTTGATTGGAGATTAATTCACTTACATTTAAAGCAATTACTGATAAGGAGAGACATCTGCCATTTTGCTTTTTAGTTTCTATATGCCTTATCCATTTTTTTATCCCTCATTTCCCGTCTTCTTTTGTATTGAAATTCTTCATAGTGGATTACTTGAATTCCCTTATCATTTTCTTTCGTGTGTATTCTTTAGCTGTTTTTTGTGTGTGTGTGTGTGTGCGTGTGGTTATCTGAGGATAAAGTTTAAAATCATAAAATTATAACACTTTCATTTGAACTTATATTAGCTTAACTTTAGTAATGTGCAAAAACTATGTTCCTTTAACACTTCTGTCCCCAGGTTGTTGATGTTACAAAATTACATCTTTATACATTATGTGCCCCAAAACATAAACTAACAATTTTTAATGCATTAGCCTCTTAAATTATGTAAAAACAAACAAGGAACAAAATAAGGAGCTACAAACCAAAGTTACAATAGTAGTTGCTTTTAGACCGATAGTTTTTTTAAAATGTACTAGTCTCTTAAATCATGTAGAAAATAAAAAGTGGAGGTAAACACCACTGTTACAATAATACTAACTTTATAATTCCTCATGTAGTTACCTTTAGAGAGATCTTTGTTTCTTCATACAGCTTAGAGTTGCTATCTTGCAGGGTAGGTAGTGGTAATACACACCCTCAGCTTTTATTTATCTGGAAGCATATTAATTTCTCTCTCACTTCTGAGGGACAGGTTTTACAGATATAGGATTATGGGTCAATCACTTTTTTCTCTTAGTACTTTTTACATATTAGCTTACTTCCCTCTAATCTCTAAAGTTTCTGATGACAAATCTTCTGACAATTATTGAGGATCCCTTGTATGTGATAAATTGTTTCTCTTGCTGCTTTCAAAATTCTTTGTCTTTTTCTTTTGATGTTTGATTATAATGTGTTTTAGTGTGAGTCTCTTTGAATTCATCCTACTTGGATTTCACCAAGCTTCTTGGACATTTATAGTCATGTCTTTCCTTACATCTGGAAAGTTTTCTGCTATTATTTCTTTAAGTATTCTCTCTTTTCTTTCTGAGACTCCCACAATGCATATGTTGGTATGTTCTATGATATCCCACAGGTTTCTTTGGCTCTGTTCATTTTTCTTCAATTATTTTTTTTCTTTCCGTTCCTCAGACTCAATAATTTCCATTGTCCCATCTTCAAGATTGAGGATTATTTTTTCTGCCTCTTCAAATTTTTGAATCCCTCTAGTGAATTTTTCATTTCAATTATTGAATTTTCCAGTTGCAGAATTTCTTGTTTCTTTATAGGGTTTCCATGTCACTGTTGGTATTTCTAGGTCATATGTACATCTTTTTCTTGTCTTTCTCTAGGTTTTCCTTTAGTTCTTTGGGCATCTTTAAGGAAGTTATTTTAAAATTATCATTTAGTGGATCTACCATCAAATGTTTTTCAGCTTCTGTTGGCTTGTTCCCCCCCCCCCCGCCTTTAAATGAGCCATACTTTCTTGTTTCCTTTGTACCTCTTGTGATTTTTTTTGTCAAAAAGTAGATATTTGAATCTCATAATATGGGAACTCGAAATTAGATTCTCTTCATTGCTCAGATTTACTGGATTTTGTTTTCATTTTTGTTTCTGGTTTTATTGTAGTAGGTTGTCTCTGTGTCAAGGATCAGCCCAATGTGGGAGCTTAAGACCTCAAGTCTTTTGTGAGCATACACCTTTCCTTGGACCTGCATGGTGACTTTCTAAATTCCCCTATATATGTAGTTGCTTTTGGATTATCTATTCTTCAATGTTTGGCTCCCAAGAGGAGAAAAAGAAAAATGAAAGGGGTAAGGGCGAAAGGCACCATCACTTTAAACCCCCTGGAAACCACTTCGGCCAGAGTGAGAGGGGCTTGCAACAATAGGGGAAGGTGCAACAACAACGGCCACTGCTTCTTTGTCTGCCTTCTTGTGATCAGAAGCAGCACTCAGAGATCAGAACACAGATCTACATTTGGAACACAAGGTCCTTTGGCCCACCCTGGCTCCTGCAAGCTACATCCAAAACACATGCACGGCTGCCTGCCAGAGGGCTGAGAGGTGGGGGATGGGTAGCTGCTACTGTGCTAAGATTCAAAATTGAGCAAAATAAACTGCAATTTACTCTTTGAGACTTCCCTTGCAAGTTTCAATCTCCAGTAGACTGTAGAGTTCCGAAATAATTATGTCAGACAGATTCTTCCAGTGCAAGTTATTGTCTGGGTTAGAGAAAGATTTCTGGTACTCCCTACTCCACTATTTTCCCAGAATACTCCTCTTTTGCCTGTTTCTGAATTGGATTGTTTCTACTTTTCATTCATTTTAAAATATGAACAAGATTATGTTAGTTCTTATATAGGACCCCTCAATGCCTTCCCATCTCCGCATTGAATTCCAATCCTCTTACCCAGATTAACAAAAGCCTACGGGATCTTCATCCTGCTGCCTGTCTTTCTTAGCACCATTATGATCACTCTCCCCCTCACTCACTTCTCTCCTCTTGTCTTCCTCACACTCCCCAAGTTCATTTTTGCCTTAGGCCTTTACATGGGCTCTTTCCCCACCCTGTACTTTCATAAATTGAGAGAGGAAGTGTAAATTGGTACAACCACTTTGGAAATTTCTAAGGGTCTCTTGAACTCTGAAATGAATCTCTAGAATGCTTTTTTTCTGCAAATTTTCTCAAAGAGATCGTCCCTGACTATTTAATTCAAGTACTCACCCACTCACTCCATCCTGTTACCTCTTTACATTTATTTTTGTGTAGCACATAGCTGCATGTTTAATAACTTACTTATTTCTTCAAAATGTATGTTTATTTTAACCAGATTTTACCTATATGAAAAGGTGACTGGCAAGGGAATAGAGGGGGGGAAAGTTTGGGAAAGAGTCCTGCCAAAGGAGCAAGGTATGTATTTTCTGTGTTAATGATTAATTCAAAAAAATTTATTAAAAACCTACTATAAGCATAACGAAGAAGAAAAACTGCCTAGTATCAGATATTACATTTTACTGGAGACTACTGACAATAAGTAAACAAATACACAAAAATATGTAGTAATAATCACTAAGAAGGAAATAAAGCAGTAAAATAATAGAAAATGCTAGGGGGAGAGGAGTCAGTTTTAGAGAAGGTTTAGTGGAGTATGGGGTTGAGAACAATAAAGGCAGATTCGACTAACCTGTAGAGCCAAATGAAGTTAAGAGATGAAAAGGGATAGGAGAGCTTGGTAGGTTTCAAATCTGCAAATTATGGAAATATATTGAAAATAGAATCTTCTTTTTTCTGGATCATTCTACAGTTTTAGTCTATAGCACTGAGATCCATTTCTTCAAATAGCCAGAGAAATAAATAAAAAAAATAATCTTTATCTACTGGGAAAAACTATAAGCTCATGGAATTGGAAGACACAGAGGGAAACGAGTCCAAGATTCTCATTTCAAAAGACTTCCAATTACTGACATATTTGGGGTAGAAGAATCCTATTTTCCTGAAACAAACCAATTAAGAAGCATTTCTCTAGTATTACAACACAGCCTTTCTTTCAAATGCCAACTAAGAATGTTGGAAAGATGTCTGAGGTGCATTTGGGCTTCAGTGATATCAGGCAAGTCATCTAATCTCTTTACAACTAGGCTCTTCATCTGCATCTGCACTGTGGTATAATAACATAAACTCTGAAGTATTTTGTAAGCACGTAAGTGTATTAGTTCAGGTTGCTCCTAGAAGCAGCTGCCAAGACAGGATTAGACATGCAAGAGATTTACTGAGGGAAGGAGCAGATGCTGGTTTGACCTGAGTAGAAGGAGTGGAAAGGAGGAATGGGTGAGAAAAGTCTCAGACTACAGCTCAGCTCTAAGAAAAGCTCAGCCAGGAAGATGGGTTGTCCTTGCCCAGAGTGACCTGTGAAAGGGATTCCTCATCTCACTGGAATGGGCCTGCTTCTGTAGCCTCATTATGCTTAGCCATTGGCGAGGAGAGGCTTGTGGGAAACACGGCATCTATGAGAACACAGGGGTGGACCCAGCGGAGCAGCAACTAGGCCTGTCTTCAGTTTTGCTCCTTGTAGCAGGAGATCCCAGCAGCATGTTTCCATGACTACAGCAATCCACCTTTGTGCCTCAAAGACCATCACTCCAGGCAAGTTTAGGAAACAGCTAGCTACTCCATGGTTTCTGGAGGCTTCTTCTTCTGAGGGTAAACTTAGTAAAGGGAGGATAGTGGGACAAATTATACCTCCCATTGTTGTAGTTGGTTGGTCTCCTGGTCATAGCTGGTGGCTCACAGCTCACTTTTTACTATCCATTCTAGTGGGTCCCCTGGTTATGGACCCCTCCCACACCTTCTTCACTGTGAACTGAGTCCCTGGGTTGGGTGCTATATTGTATGTTATTCCATGGCTGGGGATCAGGAGTTCTGTAAACCCCTGGATTACGGTGCTGACTGAGGGTCTGAGGGCAGAAATGCAAGCCCCTCCCATCTATCTATCTATCTATCTATCTATCTATCTATCTATCTATCTATCATCTATCTCTTTGGAGATAAACCCCTGAACCTTCCAGAATGGAAAGGTCCCCGTGGAGTTGACTTGTCACCAAGTGGCTGGTTGGTCTCCTTGAGGGCTAATGCCACATCAGGAGCTCAGCATTGGTCTCTGTGGCTGAGACCAACAACAGATATTCAGAAGCAGCAATAGCTAGTTGAGTCTTACAAGTGGGAGTCTATTCTGTTGGGCCTACGTACATAGCCTCCCTCTCTACCAACATGTCATTTATGTGTCCATCACACCAACTCTATTAACTAGGTAAGTCATTTTGTCTGGTTGGTTGTTCAGTGTCTCTTCCATGGTAAATTCTCTCTTGTGGTTATCATAAAAAATCTTCACACTCTCTGCCTATTACCAGAGTCCATCACGACTAGCTCAAACTTCATCTCCGATCTTCTCTTCTTTTCCTTCTTGGCCCCTGACTAGATGGCAAAGTCACAGGCCCCTGTCCATGAGTCAATGTACATTCTAACCTCAGGCTACTTTTCTTTCCACACAAAATGAATGACCAGGTGCACTGCTAACAGTTCTGACTATTAAGAAGATTTTTCCATTTTACTGTCTTTTAAGACCACACCTGAAATGTGGCTAAATGCAGACACCATCCATTTTCTGCCTATACTCACAAGCCAGCCCATCTGCACACTAAGCATCGGCCTTTTCTCCCCCTTCATCTGGTCACGTGAAACCCTCCATATGGCCATAAGTATGACTGTGGAAGGGGCACTGGTGCAAGTGTTGGGAGTAACATGGGGTCTGGGATGTCTGTTCATGCAGTTTACCCATGCCCTTCGGCCCTGCTTAAACTTGATCTCAGGTGTGCCATTACCATCTTATAACTTGCTGTCACTGGTCCCATCTGACTTTATGACTTGGTGGGTCTGATACAACACAGTTTATAATGGGCTACTCTAAATGCATAGTCCCTTAGGACCCCATGTTCAAGTACTACTTCTCTATCAGAGTCCAGGAATGTGTCAGAAGCTATTTTTCAAAAGCATATCATGCTCTGCTACAGATGTTGCTTGTTCCAGAATCCCAGAGGCCTGTGTTATGACTCTTTCCCTGGGGCTCTTTTCCCTCTGCTGACACCTGTAACATAATCAGGTTTGCTGGATTTTATGGCTCAAATGGTAGCACTGCTGCTTGCACTGTAGCCTGGACCCGCTATGCTATGGAACTCTCATGCTCTGGGCCACATTCAAAGCAAGAAGTCTTCTGGGTCACCCAACAGATCACCTGGAGTGGTATCCTTACATGTGGATATGTTGCCTCCAGAAACCCGAGAGATCTGTCAGCTATTGTGCTTCCTGCTCTGCGGTAGGGGACGCAAAATGTGGCAATTTGTAATTTATTTTGTGGGGGATATCCCAACATTCTCCTGATTACTGGACTTCTAGAAGCATCACCAAAGTGGCAGGTCTCTGAATCTGCATAGGATTAATGTCCCACTTCTTAGAGTATATGTGTCTTGCCAAGGCCTCCGGATTACTCACAACCTCTTGTTCATTTTGTCCAATCATTACAATGATTGCGTGGATACCTATGCAGGTTCAGGCAGCCCAAATCTCTTTGGACTATCTTACGATGGGAAGTGGAAGAGTTAAAGAGCCGTGATGCAAAACTGCAAATTATAATTGTTGTTCATCCAATGTCAATTCACACTGATTCTGGTCTTCTTTTCCAGGGGTCAGCAAAATTTTCTATAAAGGGAAATAGTAAATATTTGAGGCTCTGCAGGCCATATGGTCTCTGCTGCAATGACTCAACTCCATCATTATAATGTGAAAACAAACAATAGATAAATGAGCATGACCACGTTCCAGTAAAACTTTATTTACAAAGCAGAGAGCTGACCAGAGTTGATCCACAGGTTATATTTTTGTTATTCCTTCTTTTTTCTAATCAGAATGGAAAACAGTACATCCACTACTTCGATAGCCACATACCATTTTCCTGTGACCTTACAAATCTGTTCTAGCCTTGGTACCACATCTGGCATAGCAGCACAGTTGAGGCCTGTTAATTTTACAGTAGTAGTGTGTAGTCATTCTTCAGTTTCTATAGGAGCCAGACTGCTGGGATGTTATGATATGGAAAGTTATGCCTGCATCCTTTAGGCTTTTAATGATGGCATTAACCTCTATCATGACCCCTGGGATCAATAATGGTGTTGGTTATCTATTTTGGTGGAGTAGAGGGTTGTTGCACAGTTTTCCACTTGGTCTTCATCACTGTAAGAGATTTTACTCCATAGGCTTAGAACCCTATGTTGGGGTTACTCCAGTTGTCAAGTATATCAAGACTGGTGACACATTCAGAACTTGGGGAAGTGACTACTGAGTGGATCTGCAGATCCATTGTGTCCTCAGTGGGTCAGACTCCCTGGGAGCCAGAAATTTATTTGAGGAGAAAATTTGGGCAAAAAAATGGATGGGGAGCCAAGAGAGGCTGGGAGAACCAATAGACCAGGATGTAGTTCTGACCCCAAGTGAAGGAGAGGGGGCAGGAAGGTCGGGTGAGGTGTCAGTCCTGCCGTCATCGTAAGCAAAGTTTGGCAAGGCTATCTGGGGATTCTCTCTCCCCTGTGAGGGGAGTCCTTCACCTCCCAGGAATGGTCCTAACTTAGTATTTCTGCCATGCTGAGTCATTGGCTGCAAGCACCCAGGGAAAGCATAGCCTCAGCATGAATATGGTGCTAGATTTTAGCACTCAGCCAGTGGGGCTGTCAGCTAGTTATTCTCTCCAGGCACAGCTACTACAGTGCTTCAGCTGCAGTATTAAAGTCAGCTCAGACTCTGCATCCAGGAGACTCTTATAAAGTCTAGATACCAACCTCTTCTCATTAGGGAAGAACCAAGGGAATTACTACACTATATGCTTGTCATGGAGTTGCATGGTTCTGCTTCCTAGGAACCTGGCAACCTCTTCATTAATGGGTTCTGGATCCAAAAATTGATTGATTAGACATTTCATTGGGGTGACCATCCTGAGCATTATGTTTTCCCACTCTTACCATTTTTTTGTTGTTTGTACATGTTAAGTAGCCGTTTTCTTGGCTTCCTGCCCCCCAGGATGCTGTTATCTATTAACTATCTATTAACTATTAACTATCTCCACAACTTCCTGTAGTTCAAACTCTCTTGGCTGTCCCTCAAACCCAGCCGGACATTACAGTAGTTGTGACCTTCTGGCTTCTGGGGCTTAAGTATCATCACCTGGCCTCTGTTATGTCAAAGCTCCATCATGTCCATGAATTTCAGCAAGCTCAGTACCATAATTCTTTCCTTCTCCCTGGTTTAAGGAGGAGACACATCAATGATAATGTTGGTACCTCTCTCACCGGTGCATTCCCAGTGGCCTCAGTGAATAGTATCTCCTCTGGGTCATGCCATTGAACATATTCTTTCTGGAGATTTTCTGGCCTCACAAAATTAACTCCCAGCATATTTACTTCCCTTAGCATCTTTATTCCTTCTTCCTTCTCCTAGGCCATCTTGAGCATTCCTTACTTTTTTTCAGACTTCTAAAAGCCATCCCAGCAATGAGTTTGCCAAATCCTAGGATCATTGAAAGGGTATTAAACTCCAAGAGTGATCGTTCATGGCAAAGAATTCTTATTTAGTCTGTCTTACTTTCTGGCCATGAAAAAAAATCCAATCCTAAGGATACTCATTGACTCCTCCTGGTATGCCTTATTACTAATTCCTGTACCTCCCTGGTGACTAGTCCCTTTCCTCACTTCTCAGTTTATCCTCAGGTGGGTTATGCTGAAATTTAACTCTAGATATCAACCTGGCAGCCAGGAAAGGAAGCTGGGGCAACTTCTGAGGGAGGCACCTGTTGCCTTGTAGAAGAGAAATTGCTAAGGCATCTTCTCAGCACAAGAGAATTTCTAGCTCTTACTAGAGAGCTCTGAGGTTTCAAGTCACTCTCTAGAATATCAGGGGCACCCACCTAGACATCTCCACCCCATGTTTAAAGGTTCCAGGTTTTCCCAGCCAGAGTAATGACATTAATATGCCAGACTTGCCTAGGCTGAGCATCCAAATGGATCCCATTAGGCGACCTACAATCTGTTGCTCAGCTACATCTGCTTCCTACTACAGGAGATAACAGCCTCTTTATAAGGTACCCCAGAGTCCCTCTCGTTCTCACACCTGGCCTTTAACGGACTGTTAATGGCTCTCAGTTTCTCATTTTCCCTCTGCAGGGCACCAGTTCAGTATGGTCATAACCAGCCAATTTTACTGTCTATAAGCATTTTCCCCTAGTTTATTTCAAATACCTTAATTATCACACATCCAAGGGCATTCTCCACCCCTGTGATGTTTTCCTGGGTCACTGGGATGTTTTCCTGGATCACTACTGGTGAAATATTTAGCAATTAGGCTACCATCTTGTGCCATGGACTATCCGTGCACCTACCTACCTTTTTACTCCCCACTAGGGAGTGAGCAAACCAGTCACAAATCCCCATCTTACTATCTGTTTTCTCAGACCACTGTTGGCACCACTACGTAGTTTGAATCTGCTGAGAGGCAAATGCCATGACGGCATTAGATGGGCAAGATATTTATTGGAAGAGACAGCAGGAGAAAGCAAGGAAAGCTTTAAGACCATATGCAGGTCTGACAACTATGGAAAGAGAGAAGGAAGGAAAGAAGATCGGGTAGGAAAAATTTCAGATAGTGCCATTCTAAGAAAAGTTGACGCAGGCTCATTAAAAGAGTCCTACATCTTGCCTAAATGGACGTGCCCCTGTGGTGTCCAACGATTGGTCTCCACATTGACTCAGAAGGGCAGTGGCAGGAGCTGTCAGTCACTTGTGCTCCCTAGAGATTTGAACAGCACATCTTTATGCCCCCCAGATTTTTTAAGCAGGAAGAGTTCTTTTATCTGATATATACAGAAACCATATAAATATACAGATAATAAATAATTATCACTTTGATTTAGGTTCTCTGTAACAACTCAGTTCTCTGAGCTATCAAATGACTTAACAAATCAAATAATTTAATATCTATTACATCTAATTGATAGGAGTTTTTGGAGACTCAAATATAACACTTCCTTTAAGGATGCACTTGAAAGTTTTAAAGGTAAAAAACAGTATTTGTGAAAGGTCCACACAACTGAGAACCGCTCTTAACGTTCCCCTTTTCTCTCGGGGAACAAGACCGAGATCGGATAAGGAGATAGGAAGCACCCTAACAAGCTGAACTCGAATAAATCTCTAAATATCAGTTGAAGTCAGAGAGCTAAGTCTTTGCTGACCAAATATCCTGAAGAAATGTATTTAGAGTGTATCTTATCGAAGATTTCAAATCTTAAAGTCCTAAAACGAATGACATTACTTAAAAGAGTTTTCATCTGTTAAATTTAAAAAGCAATGACAGGGGGATCCCTGGGTGGCTCAATGGTTTGGCACCTGCCTTCAGCCCAGGCAGGATGTGATCCTGGAGACCTGGGATCGAGTCCCGCATCGGGCTCCCTGCATGGAGCCTGATTCTCCCTCTGCCTGTGTCTCTGCCTCTCTCTCTCTGTCTCTCATGAATAAATAAATGAGATCTTTAAAAAAAATATATATATATAGATAGATAGATAGATAGATAGATAGATAGATAGATAGATAAAAGCAATGACAGTAAACTGGTAAGATCTTTTACTTAAGCAAGTGCGGGTAAATGGAGCTAGAAATGAGACTTAACAATATGTGTACCGGTACGTAACAATCTGAGGCATACCATAAAGCAAAGCCTTTCAAATCATTCCACCCAAATATCCTTACCTGAAAAGGAAAGTAAGTTCAAAATCCAAAGAAGGATTAGTTGTCCTGGAACGTACTGGTAAGTGCTATGAACCAGCGAGGCGTACCTACTGAGTCGTAACAACCTAATGCTCAGCAATAATATCCTCTTTCTAATTTTCTTCTATTTTTATCATTACAGAGGCAATATCATAAACGTTAATCAGAAGAACAACATGAGGAACTCATCCACCCTGAGAAACTCAATTAACACCTTGAGATCTTTTCCTGTGAGTCATGTTCCCATTCCCCGGGAGCACTTCCCTCGTCTCTAGATGCGAACTTGCAGGCTAAGTGAATAGACCTTTGTCACAGAAAGACTGAGGTCCGTTTCTCAGTTGGCTGTATTTGCTGTGCCCTGGGAGTGGTGCCCTGCAACAATTGTCTTTCTGGTGGTGGGAGCCCTGCTGAGCTCTGGAATGCCAGCCCTCTAGGTCACCAGGGCCCAGTGATCAAGGGGCACCCCTGTGAGGATCTGGTGGCCCAGTGATCAAGGGACACCCCTGTGAGGATCTGGTGGCCCAGTGATCAAGGGGCACCCCTGTGTGGGTCTGGTGGCCTAGTGATCAAGGGGCACTCCTGTGTGCACCGCGTGTGACCACTGGCTTGAGCAAGGTGGCCAGAGCGCGGAAGAGCAGGGCACACTTGTGGGCTCGACTGCAGGCCCGCTGGCTTCGGCAGGCACGGCTTTGGGCTCTGGGTGGGAGCGGGGTGGGGGTGTCCCCGCTGCCTACGTGCACAGAGCTCAACTCGGAAGTGAGATCTGCTTGCCCACCCCAGCCAGGGAGTTGGGCAGCACTGGACCTCTGAGCCCTGGGCTCCCTCCTGCCCACTCATCCCAGCAAGGTGATGGGTGCTGCTCTACCTGAATTTGCTCATGCCAGCAGAGCCTGGGGAGAGCACAGGAGAGCACCCCGGGGAGCGTCGCAACCGTACCCCTCCTCCTGCAATGCCCCGAGGTCAGCATATGAATCTCCCTCAGTGCATTTCAGACCTGCGGGTTTTACTCTGGCTCTGGGAGCTGATGAGACCATCCTAAGGCTACCCTAGAGGGAAATCTCAGTTTCCAATAGCACCTTGGGATCCCCCGGAGTCAGCCTCATGGGTTTTCCAAGCCAGACATTCCAGGGCCTCATCATTCCGGGGTGGATCCCAGGGGCCAGGGTGCCTGATGAGCAGCACCTGTCTGGGGAGATCCCTCCGTCTTGGGTGTCAGTGCAACTGGGGTGGAGTTTTGTGGGAGAGCACGTCTCTGCCTCTCCTACCCATGTCAGGGTCCTTTTATCCTTTGTTACAAAGAACAGTTCATTCTGTTTTCAGATCTTTTTTCACAGGGATATGATGCGTATGTAGCTGTAGTTTTTTTTTAAAGATTTTATTTTTAAGTAATCTACACCCAACGTGGGGCTTGAACTTATAACCCCGAGATCATGAGTCATGCTCTACCCACTGAGCCAGCCAGGTGCCTCTGCTGCTGTCGAACTGGTGTGTCCCTGGGGGGAGGTGAGCTTGGGACCTTCCTACGCCACCATCTCAGCCCCTCCCTCCAATGAGTTTTTAATGTTAGTCATTCTGTTTTTCATTTGTGAATCTCCAGTTAGTTGTCATTACAATGTCTGGCTTTCAAAATCTTTTGTGTTGCGTCCGTCTCATGCTTTCAATGCCAATTTTTATTTCTTTAAGCATTTTAGATTGTTATTTTATATTCTGTAATCAATAACTTCACTGTTGTCTTTGGTTGTCAGAATTTAGTGTTTGTTATTTATGTCTGCTGTTGCTCAGGATTCCTTGATTCCTCATGTCCTTTGTAATTTCGTGCTGTGCAATCACATCAGCAGGTTCTTTTCTATAGAAATCTTATGGGGCCAGGATCGAAATTTTATCTCCCAAGAAAGAATTTATTTCTCTCGTTTCTCTCCTATCAGACAACCAGGGGTTCTACTAACTTATGATAAATTCTTATTCTTATCTTGGCCTGGATTTTAATGGACTAAGTAGGTTTAACTAATTGAATTGTGTACTTCCCTTAAATTCGTATGTTGAATCCTAACCCCCAATGTGGTTGCATTTGTAGATGGGGCCTTTTTATTAGGTTCAAGTGAGGTCATATTGGTGAGGCCCTAATCCAATGTGGCTGGTGTCCATACAGGGAGGAGAGGAAGAGACACCAGGGATGCATGTACCCAAAGGGAAGACCATGTGAATGAAGATAAGGGAAGAGAACAGTGATTTGCAAGCCAAGGAGAGAGGCCTCAGAAGAAACTACACCTGATAATATCTTAATCTTGAATTTCCAGCCTTCAGACTGTGAGAAAATACATTTCTATTGGTTGAGCAACCCAATCTGGGGAACTTTGTTATCACAGCCCTAGCAGGTCCATACAGTAGGAAATGAAACTTTTGACCTCTAACTCATGGGTAGGTAGACCTTTCTTTATAAATTTTCAGGGAAGCCCAGGCAGAGAGACTCTCCCTACTGGTAGGCAGATTTGCTTTATAGTCCACTTATTCACGAAGGGCAGGGCTATGAATAGGGTAAATGAAGTGCCTTATGGGCTTCACGGTGGGCCTGGCCCTGACTAAGGGTAGCTTAGCTTTTTGAATGTCTAAACTATATAACAGGATCTTGGCTGAAACCACATATCTGGCATAGGCCAAGGCCAAGTCTCTTGACTTCATTCAGCCACTAAAACTCAGGCATTATCGTTACCAAGACTGACAAATTTCTTCAGAGCAACAATAGTGCCAGAGATGAACTACCACTTTGATGTCAGGCTCAGTTTTGGGTTTTTGCTACCTGGATTTTTTCTTCTTTTTCAGATTTACGCATTTAAAATTACACTTTAAAAATGTTCCCATTGAGATTTTTTTGTGAAGGTTTTTTATAAGCATATCTTCAGTGCTATATGCCTGGAAACCAAAGCATAAGAAAACCATTCCCAGAAGCCTCCTTACAGACTCCCCCCCACCCCTGATGTTTCATTGGCCAGGAATTTGCATAAATCAATAAATGCAGGAAGAATCAATCTTTCCAAGATTGATTTAGACCGGTCAAAATTTTTCTCAGGGACCCACGTGGGAGGAATGGACAGTGAAACAAATTTGGGAAATAGGGAATGAATAACTGTTATGGAGACAAAATAGGATGCCTACACTACAGATAATTTAGGGGAGATTGAGTAGATTAGTCTGGCTAGTACAGAGTGACCTAGAGTGTAACAGGACCTAAGACTAGAAAGGTATTTCAGGGGTCACAGTATGGGAGTGCCATTAATGCCCAGCTAATGAGTCCATATTTTATCCTACATGTAAAGTTGTGACATTAGGGCTTTTTGAACCACAAAATGACTATAAAATTGGTGTGGTAAATACTGTTATTTTGACAAAAGTGTTAGGTAATTAGGGAAGGAGGAGACTAGAGGCAGGAGTTATAATTCAGGAGTCTTTTGCAGTAACTTAGGCATAGAGCGACAATGACCTAAACCAGGTAACACCACAATAAGGATTTAAAGGAAGGGAAACACATGATGAGAAAAGGATGAATAAAATTTGGTGACTGAATTGGAGACAGGATAAAGGCAAAGACCGAGTTCACTTAAATAAATATATCCGATAGTGTGATAGAGAATTAGAGTTAGGTATTGGGTGTCAGTCCCAGGTCGGCTATACCCTAGATAGTAACTTGGGACAAATTACTCAGAAGTTTTGATCATCAGTTCTACGATTTGTGAAAATGAAGATAATTATATATCTACTACCCTAAAATGTTGTGAGAATTAAATGAAATAGAGTTTCTGAATGTACATTGAAAATTATATAAGATCGTAAATGTCTACTAGGGCATCTCTACCATATACAACATTTAGATTGGGTGCTGCAACAGAAACTCATAGATATGACTCCATTCTTTAAGGTTATGGCTCCTTGTGGAGAAGACCCACATAATTATTCACGTCCTGAGGAGGTATGAAGAACAAAGGGCTATAGGGATAAGTCAGAGATGGCAAATATAGCTAAACACATTTCCTATCTACTTTTACATCTTGGTAAGGCGATATGGCCAGTGAGCAAAGCCACTTCCAGGCTGAGACGGTCAAGTACCTTCCAGTGAACTTAGAGGTGATCTGTTAGAAAATAGTGCACCAAATGACGAAAGAAGACTTAATTCCTGCATCACTATTTGAAGGAGGGTTGACCAGGAGAGGTGACCAGACACATCCTCAATGAATTTTACATGAGTAACAAATAAACTTTGATTGTGTAAATTCACTTAGACCTTGGTATTGTTTGTTGTTGGTTGCAATTAGCCTCCTTGGACTAAAACATGGAATTTAAGAGAGTGTTGCAGTCAATCATTGATGTAATACCAATTACCTCAATATTCAGTAGGCTGAAGCCAACAACCACTTAAGTTGGTCCTGACTCTATGGGCAGCAATTTGGGCAGGCCCAGTTAAGCCGTTCTCTTCTCCCTAGAAGTCACTCTTGAGGCTGTATTCATATGGCACATTTCCTGGGGCTGGGCCTTACTCACATGACTGTCAGTTGGTGCTGGATGTCAGCTAGGGTGCTTTGACTCTTCTTCTCCAGACCTCAGCCAAATCCTAACACGGGCTCGTCTGCATCATGATCTCAGGCTTCCAAGTAAAAAAGGGGAAGCTCCATGTACAAATGCTATTCAAATAGCTGCTTGTGTCACATTTGCTAAAGTCACACTGGACAAAAGTAAGTAGTATAAAAGTTCCAATTCAAGAGGGAAAGCTCAACCCCACCACTTAGTGGGAGAAGATGCAAAAATCACAAAGTGAGGGAATATGAGTATATGGATAGGGGGATTCATTGAGGTCAGTTTTACAAACAAGCCATCCCAAAAATGGAGATTACATTATTTACATATGTGTGGAATTTTTGAAGGGAGAAATGGTATTTTAGGTGGGCCTGAAAAATATTTTATCAGACTTAAAACAACAATTTACTGTCTCAGAGTTTAGAGGACAAGAAGTCCAAAATCCAGGATGGCTGCACTCTCTCTGGGGGATCTAAGGGAGAATACATTCCTTTCCTCTTCCAGCTTCTCCTGGCTGTCCCGGCATTCCACGGCTATATCACTCCATGTCCACGTGGCCTTCTCCTCTCTTACAGACACTTGTCATTGGATTTAGACTCTTCTCAACTCCCAATCCCCTGATAATCCAGGATAATCTCCTCATCTTAAAATCTTTAGCTTAATTGCGTCGGAAACACCCTTTTCTTCCCTGCAGGAAGGTGATATTTACAGATTCCAGAGATTAAAACATGGACATATGTTTTGGAGGTCTGCCATTAACCCACTACAGGTCTAAATATCAATTAAAAGCAGAGACTGAAATCAGATCTAAAAAAAAGATCGAAGTCTGTGATGCCTATAAGAAACACGTTTTCAATAAAGACCCAAATAAGTTAAAAGTAAAAGGATCGGAAAAGATACACCACACCAACACTTACCAAAACAAAACAACAAAACAAAAAAAAACAAAAACAACTGGAATGATTATATCAATATCTTACAAAACAGATTTCAGAACAAAGAAAAAAATCAGAAATGAAAAGGGGCATTATATAATGATAATGGGCTAAATTCATTAAGAGGACATAACAATCCTGTATGTTTATGCATCTAACAACAGAGCTTCAAAAACCCATAAAGCAAAAGCTGAAACAAGTGTAGAAATAGGCAAATCCAAACTAATTGTCAGAGATTTCAATACTCTTAACAATTGATCGAAAAAGTAGAAAATTAGCAAGGACATAGAGGACTTGAACTCACTGACAAACAGCTCGGCCTAATTGATATTTATTGACTATTCCACCTAACAGCAAAATACATGTGCCATTCCGATGTGTGGTCAAAGGAAGGTTGGGAGGAAGGGATTACAAAAGGGCATAAGGAAACTTTGGGGTGATGAATATGTTCATTATCCTGTCATGATGATTTAATGGGCATATCTTATCAAACTGTGCCCTTTAAATAAGTTCAGTTTACTCTATGCCAGTTATACCTCAATAATGCTGTTTTCTAGAAAAGAGATAACCAGACTAACACATACCTACCTGATAACAGTTATGTCCATGTTTTGGCTTTTGTAAATAATGCTGCAATGAAAATTGGAGTGCAGACATATGTTCAAAATAGTGATTTCCTTTGGATATATACCAAGAAGTGGGACTGCTAGGTACATTTTCAATTTCTTGAGGAACCTCAATACTGTTTTCTACAAAGGCTGTATATTTTATATTCCTGCTAACAGTGCACAAGGGTTCCCTCTCCCCCACACCTTCGCCAACCCTTGTAATTTTTGTCTTTTTTGACAACACTCATCCTAAAAGGTATGAGGTACTACCTCATTGTGGTTTTGATTTGCATTTCTATAATGATTAGTGATGTCAAGTACCTTTTCATATGCCTGTTGGACATTTTTATGTCTTCTTTGTAAAACTATTTAATCCTTTGCCATTTCTTAATGGGTCTTTCGGTTTTCTGCTATTGAGCTGTAGGAGTTTCTTCCATAATTTGGATATGAACGCCTTATCCAATATTTGGTTTGTAAATATTTTCTCCCGCCACACAGGTTGCCTTTTCATTCTGTTCATTGTTTCCGTTAGCTGTACAGAAGGTTTTAAGCTTGATGTCGATTTTTCTTTTATTTAATTGAAAAATGTTTAATCATGCACACAGCTAACAAGGTTTTGTCATTTACTAGTAAAAAAGTAATAACTGTTCAACCAAGCTAAGCCTCATGCCATAAAGGACTGATAGTAAGATAACCACGGAACTACTGAGCAGCTGGGAGCTAACATACAAGAGAACTGAAAACACAAAAAAGCACTTTCCTGGTTCAATGGTAACAGCAGATTGTGAGCCTGGCACCATGCCAGATGTTCTGTATACAATATCTCATTTAACATTCACAGCAATTCAGCTCTGAGAGAATTCTCACGTTCTACAGAGGAGGAAGCCCAAGGGTGGAGAATTCAAGTAATCTCAATGTCACCGAAGTAAGAAATAGATTAAGATTCAATACTAGGAATTGAACAACACTATTTCCACATGCTACCACGCAAGGATTTATTCATTATAAATAAATATAAATATAAATTTATTATGGGTCAGGTGCTGTTGATAACAGCAGAATTAAACGGCAGGCGGAATATATATATTCCTACCATAATGGGATTTAGACTGGTGGATGAATTATTCGATTATATTCCACACGTACCACGATTTCAAAAAAAATCCCAATACGGACAGAGCACTGTTGCCGTGTGGTGCTCAGTCAGCCATGGTATTTTGATTTTTCTGTGATTACTGCTCCTACGATGCAGCAACGCCATCTGAAATGTGCCATCAGACGATATCATCAGATAGAGCAACTGGCGCTGATGACACCCTTGCAGATTATACGAATATGACAATTCACATGGCGATATTACAGTTTAACTACACGTGAAAGATTCACATTCCACAGGATTTCAAAGAGGCATCAATTTTACACCTGTAGAAGACCTAAAGGGGCCGTGCGGCCTGTGTTGATCGCTGAGGCATATCAGCCGGGCCCACCACTGGGAAGATATTAACATGTATCATACTCGGCAGACTAGTCCTACACGTCAATGTCATGGGTATTTGACCTGAAACTCAGTGTGCCTTTCATTCCAGTCATGGAACAGTGGGCATGCTCTTCTCCCTCAGGCAGCAACAGGAGTGCAGAGAACAACGCTCTGATTTGTATGTTGTATGTACGGCCTTCACCAAGATCTCCTTACAACTGTGTTGGTGTGTGGGAAATCCTACAAAACGGTGGCTGCCCATATCATTTTAAAATCACAATACTAAAATAAATAAATAAATAAATAAATAAATAAATAAATAAATAAAATCACAATACCAACCCATTTTTTTTTGTAATAAGGTAAAAATGGAATTACATACTTGCTGGGTTTTTGAAGTAATGTTTTTCTGCGTGCGGATTACATTGTTAATATTGAGTATACATGAGAGTAGGTTTCATTTCTAATACTTGCATAACAAAAGGGCCAGAAGTAATTAGTCTGGATATTTTATGTGACAGTGATTGTGTGCATGTACTTTATAATTGGAATGATTGTTCGGGGTTAACAAGGCCATACTTCACTGTCAACACAAACTTACTTCATTTGAAACGCAGCCCATATACTGCACTTACCATTAATTCAATGACCGTTTGGGGGGAACTTACTAAATAGATTGCCAAATAAAATCATAGTTACCTTATTATCTCAGTATATTGTGTCTCAGAACAATATCCTGGAAACAACTGATGTGTTGATAAAACTCAATACTGATTCTGAACTAGGAAATAATAAGGGGGAAGGCATTTGTATCATTTCTTTACTACGTGACTCAGAGGTGAGGTTTTGTTCCCATTATTCATTCACCCACTCATTTCAACAAGCATTTCTTGTGCAGCCTTTCCTAAGTACTCGTGCCACTGGGCAATTACAAAGATAATTAAGACAGTATTTACGCTTAAAGATTTTACAATCTGGCAATTCACAAAAAGCCCTCAGGAACATAAAACTATACAACAAGAGGGGCACCTGGGCGGCTCGGTGGTCGAGTGTCTGCCTTTGGCTCAGGTTGTGATCCTGGGGTCCTGGGATCGAGTCCTACATCGGGATCCCTGCAGGCAGCCGCTTCTCCCTCTGCCTATGTCTCTTCCTCTGTGTGTCTCTCATGAATAAATAAAATCTTTAAAAAAAAAAAAAACCTATACAACAAGAAAGTACAGTGTAACATGTTTTGGATAAACTGGGAGTACTGAGGTGGTACACCCAGCCCAGCACAGCCTGCAGAGGAGCCGGAGAAACCCTAAACAAAGAGAACAGTCAGGGAGAGTTTCCCAGAGGGGGCAACAGAAGGGCTGCAGATTTAAGGACGGGTGTAACTTCACCAGTCCAAAAAAGATAAGGGTATTTTTTATCAGAATAAATAGCACATACACTTATGAAACAAGAAGTCTCTGGCATTCATCAAAGGAGCCTGAATATAGAATAAGCCCTCATTATTTATTATTTACATCAGTGAATCATTCAGTCCTGGTTGTAGTCACGGGGTAAGAAGTGATAATGAACTGAACTAGAGCAATGATGGGGGCAAAGGAGGATCGGTTTAGATACAGACAAGCAAAACTGAAACTGGTAGGACTTGGTGATTGCAGGGGAATATGTGGGAAGACTTAAGGGTCACTCTAAGATCTCTGAATTAGATGAATTGTTGGATGGCTGTATCTTTAAAATAGAAAATAAACAGGGATGATTTCAAAGGGGATGATGATTAAGTGCATTTTGGATATGAAGAGTTTGGGTTTTGTTTTGTTTTTTTAAGATTTTCTTTATTTGAGAGAGACCGAGACCCAGAGAGATCCCAGAGGGAGAGGGAGAGGGAGAAGCAGACTCACCCGCTGAGCGGAGAACCCGATGCAGGGTTCGATCTCAGGACCCCGAGATCATGACCTGAGCCAAAGGCAGACAACCCACTGAGCCACGCAGGCTCTCGGAGTTTGGGGTATTTTTAAGTGTGTATGTCCAGCAGATGGATGGATAGATAGGTGTGTTGCTCTCATACACAATTACTCTGAAGCAGAGACCATTAGCATATATGTAATAGATTAAAAACCTAAGCGTAGATATACTCAGGGAAATATTTTACAGGAAGAAGGGCTGAGGACTACGGAAGAAGGGGAGACGATGGACTGCTTTAAAAGCAACATGCAATTTTAGTCAGGTAAGTAGTGTCTAAGTGCACTGGCTTTAACCATCAAGTCATCCCTGACACTGTAAGTTGGCAATCCGGGTGGAACACAGAACAACTATTCATTAAAGAATGACAGAGAGGATGGAAGAGGTAAATGGCTAAGTTACTTCATACCGTGTAGCCCTTCTACAGCTCACCCAAGAAAACAAAACCAAAATAGGAACATAAGAGCCCAGTGGGGTAGTGCTCTGGGCACGTAGCAATTGGTGGAGGTGCATCCATTGTGAAGTCAGCGGGGGTTCGCTGGGCTTGCAAATAAAAATGTTTATAATTCCCCAAAGAATTTTCTAAGACCAGCTCTGTGAAACAAAGTGTGCTATTGGATGTCCCATTAAATGAAACAAAGATTCCCTATAGGCAACCTTAGGGGCATGTAACATTTGCTCTCAATCATAAGAATTGATAGTGAAAATGCACTCTACATGGAGCAGGACATGTCATAACACACCATTTGGCTATTTGAAAAACATCAAATACATAAATCAGTGTCCAAAAAGAACCGTGCAAAACCGGCAGTATATGGACAAGAAATCTCTGGGCAGCTCTGTGATTCTAGCACTAGTTTGTCCACTAATAGGGCAATACATTCATAATTTATTCAAAGGCAACACTTAAAATCATTTCGAGGCAGCATTTCAGGGACTTTAGATCAAATAATTTGATAATGTATGCATCTGTCCTATTTGTCAGTAAAATGACCCCTTTGTTCTTTAATAAATACAACTTCGAAGTTAGTGTCTTTATCATCTGGTTTTTTAAAGTATTTATCTGTAACAAATCCTATAAATATTTTCAAATCTGCAAATGTATAGAATGTTAATTTAAAAATTCCATATGGAAAAAATAAATAAATAAAAAAATAAAAATTCCATATGGAATTTTTGGCTAGTAGTTAGGTATATGGATTTTTTTTATTATTTATTTACAGAGAGAAAGGGAGAGAGCCCACAAGACAGCAGGGGTGGGGGGCCGGGAGGGCAGAGGGAGAGGGAGAGAATCCCAAGCAGACTCCACCCTGGGCAAGAAGTCCCACCTGGGGCTTGATCTCATGACCCTGAGATCATGACCTGTGCTGAAATCAATAGTCAGACACTTAACCAACTGTGCCATCCAGGTGCCCCTTGGTATTTAGGAACATGTATTAGAGAATGAAGAACCGCTGACTCACTTATCCATTCGAAAATTCATTGTTTCTTATTCACTACGTGTCACAGTACCGTTAGAGGGGCCGTGGAGGTACAAAGATGAAAACGACATGTTATTTGCTCTCTCGTTTATGACTATTGGGAAAACTGCAAACAAAAAAAAAAAATCATAGGGAAAGCTAAAATGTAGCCAATAATTATGGGAGATCAAAAGAAGGATATGTAGAGAGGAACCAGAGGAACAATGAAAACACGTCTTAAATGACAAATACTAAATAGTCAAAGAATTGAGTAGGCTGGTAGAGTTTATTTTGCCTTTGCAAGTCACACCGTGGTGGACATTTGTTAATTGTGTCCCCAGTGTCACTACAGGCCATTCCCAGCCATGAGTTTGGGTGGGGTTGCCCCTTGGCAGCTCCAGGGAAAGGCCTTGGGTGGCTCATGGATAACAGGTACTCACAAAGACTGGCTCAGGAAAGGACACAGGGTGAAGCGATGGCTCTTAGGGCTTTGGGGGGCAGAAAGGCATCTTCTTGTTTGGGTGTTCATATTGAGACTCTCTTTTTAAGTGGACAAGGGTGAGAAAGGATGAAGCCCGAGGGGCTGGTTGCAGCCATCTGTCACCAGTGAGAAAAGAGCCTGCCTCAAAAGGGAAGTAGCACTGAAGAGGCATAGCTAGAAAATGGGGAGACTGGGCCCTGGTAATATTGGTGGGCCCTGAACCAAGTCATGCTTCCTGGTTTTGTGAACAAATTCCTTTTAAGGCCACCAGATTAAGTTGTGAGACCTGTATCTTGCAACCTAGAGAAGCCTAACGTAACTATTTAAAAATTAAGATAGGTGAAGCTTAGGGGGAATGCATTTCTTTGAATTCCTCTCCTCCTCCTCCCCAAAATAACCAGTAGGTTCGGTATCAACATAAACATCTCAAAGGATGGGAAGGATTATAAAATATATACAATCTCATGTTACATGCAGACGCATGACACAAAATAGCTCTTTCTAGAGCAAATCTGGATGTAAAGGCCTTGCAACTCAAGTGAGGACTCACTTTACCATTCGAAGGCAGAACGTTACACCCCTACTCCCATATAGTTCCGTCTACTGTGAGCGTAGAGGATCTAAGAAAATGTACACACCTAAGCCCTGAGGAGGCTTTTTTAAAGCAAGAGACCCAATGAATGAAACTTAACTTGATGTGAAATGACTCTGACCCTAAAGTATGAAGATCAAATGAAAACTGAAAGAGGCAGACAATCTATTCAGTGTCTAAATGATACCCAGTTATTAAATGTTCGGAAATTATTCGTAATAATACATTTTACTGAACTCTTACTTAGACCTCTGTCATTTTATTTTAAAAATAAAGTCTACGAGGATGTACACACAGGTAACCTGTGAACAGTACGAAAGAGCTTTCTCAGCTGTTTTGTGCCCAGAGGCCTTAACTGAAAAGGAAGATTTTTTAAAATAGATTTTATTTATTCATGATAGACAGAGACACAGAGAGAGGCAGAGACACAGGCAGAGGGAGAAGCAGGCTCCATGCAGGGAGCCCGACGTGGGACTCAATCCCGGGACCCCAGGATCAGGCCCTGGGCCGAAGGCAGGTGCTAAACCACTGAGCCACCCAGGGATCCCAGATTTTTTTTTTTTTTTTTTAAAGACTTATTTGGGCAGCCCAGGTGGCTCAGCGGTTTAGCGCCTCCTTCAGCCCAGGACCTGATCCTGGGGTCCCGGGATCGAGTCCCACGCCGGGCTCCCTGCATGGTGCCTGCTTCTCCCTCTGCCTGTGTCTCTGCCTCTCTCTACCTGTGTCTTTCATGAATAAATTTAAATATATATATATATATATATATATATATATATACACAAATAAAAAAGACTTATTTGAGAGAGAGAAAGATAAGAGAAAGAGCATGAGCGGGAGGGGCAGATGGAGAGAATCCCCAGCAAACCCCACACAGCACAGAGAGGGACCTGGGGCTCCATCTCACGACCCTGGGAACATGACCTAAGCCAAGACTGGGAGGTGGTCACTTAGCCAACTGAGCCACCCAGGTGCCCCTGAAAAAGGATTTTTAAGCCTGGGAACGGAGGTGATATGGAAAGGTTCTGGTTAATCCAGTGATGTATGCTACTGAGTGATTAAAAAACCATTTTCACATTTTTTAAGGTATTGTTTTTAAATTTTGAAATAATTATAGGGCAGCCCGGATGGTTTAGCACTGCCTTCAGCCCAGAGCCTGGTCTTGGAGACCTGGGATCGAGTCCTGTGTTGGGCTCCCTGCATGGAGCCTGCTTCTCCCTCTGCCTGTGTCTCTGCCTCTCTCTCTCTCTCTCTGTGTGTCTCTCATGAATAAATAAATAAAATTTTAAAAAAAGAAATAATTATAGATTCACAAAAAGTTGCAAAGATATAGAGAGGTTCCTTCTACTCGGTTTTCCCCAGTGGTTGCATCTTACATCCTTACAACACAAAAACCAGGAATTTGACATGAGAACAAGGTGTATAGTCCATGTGTAGACGTGTGTGACCATCATGATCAGATCACAGAACTACTGGGGCAGCCTGGGGGGCTCAGTGGTTTAGTGCTGCCCTCGGGCGGGGTGTGATCCTGGAGACCCGGGATGGAGTCCCATGTCGGGCTCCCTGCCTGTGTCTCTGCCTGTCTCTCTGTGTGTCTCATGAATAAGTAAATAAAATCTTAAAAAAAAAAAAGGAATACAGAACTATTTTATTAACACAAAGATTTCCCTTGCTCTGCTCTTTACATTCACACCCACCCCATCCCTCAGTACAAAGGTCTTGTAACTCCACTGTAAGATGAGTATTTATTTTCTATTTGAACCTGGTCCAGTCTGTTTCATTTCTGTAAAACACCGTTCCCATCCTTTGTTCCCATCCTTTGAATTCATGTCACGCTTAATAGGTCCTCATCCTCAATTTCTTTCTTTCTTTTCTTTCTTTTCTTTCTTTTCTTTCTTTTCTTTCTTTCTTTCTTTCTTTCTTTCTTTCTTTCTTTCTTTCTTTCTTTCTTTCTTTCTTTCTTTCTTTCTTTCTTTTCTTTTTTTTTCTCATCCTCAATTTCAAAGACAATGCAATCAACCCGCTCCTCCACTTATTTGTCTTATTCCAGAATTCGGTTCTGGAGAAGACACACAAATACACCTGACCTGGGGTGCACTCCCTTCTCAAGTCTGGGTCCACTTTTTCGTGTCTTTTTGCTAAGGGTCCCTCTTTGGTTTTCCTGGTTTCAGGCTCTTTTCTCACATCACTGGCAAGTCTCCAGACCCTGATACCTAATTTATTATTCCAGCATAAAGGAACCAGATTTCCAAAACAGGACTGACTCCACGAATTTATTGATTCGCTGGGAGATTCACAGTGGACCAATAGGGTTGGTTCCACCTACTAAGAAAATTCGAAATACACTTGCAGGGTTGCATGCAGATATCTGCATGCAGATATTTAAAAAAAGAAAAAGAGAAAGTGATGGCCCTATGGTGGCTTAGTGGAACTTCGGTGCAGCTCAGGAAATGTCTGGGCCACAGGGCTCAACCGTGGCCCTCAAGTCTTCAAACCCGAAGGGCACTTAGGGGCGCTTGCTCTCCGACCGCCTTCCCCGGAGCGCGGGCGGGGGCGCGGGCGGGGCGCGGGCGGGGCGCGGGCGGGGCGGGGCGGGGCGGGGCGGGGCGGGGCGGGGAGGAGGTCGCTCCGCTGCAACACCTGCCGCCGCCTCCCGGCCCTGCGCTCACTTCCCCCCGTGCAGTCTTGCAGGGGGGCCCGGGGCTACGTTTACCTTGCAGACAGGAGCCACGACTGCAGGTTGGATTTTGCGACTACTGAGCCACGCGGAAAGGCCGCCTTCCCCGAGCCGGCCGCGCCTGCCCTGCGCCCCCGCCTGGGCCCCGCGCTCCCGCCTTCCCGCGGCCTCTGCGGGCGCTGCCGCGGCGCCGGGCATCACCGCACTCGTCCGTGCACGCCGAGGCCCACGGAATCCCCAGACCTCAGGCCGGCCCTCCGCGCGGCTTCCGGGCCGCCTCCGCCCGCCCCGCGCCCCCGGCCTCTCCCGCCGCCCGCGGCCATGGCGGCCCGGCGGGGCCCGGCGCTCGCGCTCGCCAGCCTCGGACGGCGGCCCGCGCCGCTCGGGGTCGGAGGCCGGTGCCCGCGGGCCCGCGGCGCGGCTCTGGGCTCCGCTCCCGGGGGAGGCCGCGGAGGCCCCGCGCCCCGCTCGCCGGAAGGACCGGCCGGCGCGGAGAGGCGCCCGGCGAGCGAAGAGTTAACGGCGGCCGAGCGGCGGATCGCGGACCTGCACGCCGCCGCCTGCGCGGTGAGGCCCCGCCCCCAGCCCCGCCCACCCGGCCCGGGCCCCGCCCACCCGGCTCCGGCTCGGGCCCCGCCCCGGGCCCCGTGCGCCTGCGCGCCGCCGGCCGCGGGAGAGGTCGCTGGAAGCCCGCGCCCTGCTTCCTCCGGCTTCCGACGAGCCCTCGCGCTTCCCGCTCCCACCCTCAGTTCCCTCTGATGGGCAAAGAGCTAACGCGCGTCTGTATTAAATGTGGGTCCTTTGTGATCAGCGGCCGAGCTAAACTCCGGTCCCGGTCTGGGCCCCATCGGGACGGCGTGTGCGCGTGTGTGCGCGTGTGGGCGCGCTGGGGGGGTCCCAAGGCGTTGGTGGAGGACGCAGAGGAGCTGAGAAGTCACGGGAGAAACAGGCTGTGTGTTTGTCCTCTCGGTTAAACATTTAGCCATCCAATGATACTAATAATGCAAAATTTTTTTCTCTTTTTTTAATGCAAAATTTTAAAAAAAAAAAACACCTTAATTTTTGCTTCTATCCTTTCGTCCCTTCTCTCCACCCTAACAGCACAGCTGTAAAGGAGACTCCAATCAGGCACTTGCTTTCTTCCCAGACCCATCTTGAGCTCCGTTGTCTTCTGTTTGGAGGGTCAGGCCATCACTTACCAGTACCGATATCACCATCATCTCCCCCCAGAGTTGCTAACACCTCAGATTGTATCAGTTTGAAGGGAGCATTTTCATTCTCTTGAGAGAGCAAAAGATTTGTAGCATGAAGATGTAGAAAACGATGCAAAAGTAACCTATTTAATACACTCTGTGTGACCAGTATTTGATGTCTGGTGTAGGTACAGTTACCTGGTGATGCTTGAGCCAAGGGAGTAGAGAAGAAAACCTTGGAGATTTTCTAAAATTCTAATCCCACCCCACCCACTGCCAGTGAGTAGGCCCTGGAAATCCACTGTTTGGCTCATGGAAGAGTTGAAACCTCTGCATAAAGATTCATCAGGAAATGACTGGCAGCTTTTGATTGATCTTGTTTATAGTCGGTTAAAAATAACGTGTACTTTGTTGCCAATCATCACCATATACGTTTGGCGAATATATGCAAAAGTTTCATTCTTTATAGAGCAAAGAGCATGTGAAGACTGGTCAGTCAGCCTGGGAAAGGAGAGGGATTTTTTTCTCACTTAAGAAACCCACACTTGTTTCAGCAGTGTCGGTATCACAGGTGAAGTAGCTATCTGGGGACCAGAAGTGAATCCGAAAACAAGTCT
The DNA here is from genome assembly GCF_048164855.1 of Canis lupus baileyi. NCBI lineage: Eukaryota > Metazoa > Chordata > Mammalia > Carnivora > Canidae > Canis > Canis lupus. Next base: position 76,560,298 of record NC_132843.1, read on the forward strand.
GTGGTTTTGCTTTTTAAACAAATCAGAGCCCCCCCACCCCCAAGGGTCCTGTCCCCACACCTCCAGGCAGATGGGTCTCTTACCTTTCTCCCGGTGCTGATCTGCATCACTGAACATCTTGTTTGCCAGCCACCATTCTGGTCACATCTTTGTTGCCACTATTACTTTAGGCTCCTTTCCTGGGGACAAATGAAGTTTGTGTGGGCAGCCAACAAGCTCAAAGTTTTGCAATCAACACGGAGAGCAGGAGAGGCAGCACAAATGCAGGAGCAGTCTGTTCGTTAGGCTTCCAGGTTGCTAGATAATTGCCCTCAGAAGACTCTCAGAAACTATGAAAAGTGAAAAGAAGGCTGCTAACAGAACCCCCAGTGTTTGCTGGGTTTTCTTCCAAATCTTCAAACACAGGTTTCACAAGTAAAGAAGTAAGGTCTTGACAATTGGTCATTCTCAAGTAGTGTTTAGTGCCCCTGGTTTCATGTCATCTGCTTCTGTGGTCCCCAAAGATTTGAGCGGCCCTATGGACTGACCTTGACACTTGCTTGCTGGATTTCTGCTGCCTGGGTCTGGCTTTGCTGGAATACCTTAGTCTAAGACCTAGACTTGAACTCTATATGTCTTTTTGCTTCCTGCCTCATTCATGGAGCACAGTTGGTTAAATTTTCAAGCAGATCAAAATTGTTAGCCATTAAGGAAGACACCCTGAAGAAGTAACTTGTGGCACATACAAAAATATGTTAGAAGACATTCACAGGTCATGCATATTTTCACAAAAAGTTTCTATGCAAGAGTGATGCCGAGTTACTTCACGGTAAAAGGGTTATATAAAAAGCCCAAGAGACAGTTCCTCTGCAGAATCTCAAGGATAAATATCACCCACATGGCCCAAATCCATCGAATAGGCTGCATTATTTCCTTTGCCTTCACACAGTGTACTTGGGATACTTAAAAAAAAAAAAAATGTTTGAATGTCAGTAGAGTATGCTTCCTTGACATCTGAAGTGGTAAAGTAGTAAACGTTACTTTTGATCAAACTTGCGAAAGCAACGAGTGTTAATATGTTAAAACAATACTTTTTTCACTTAAAAACAGAACTAACAACCGTCCCCAAAAAAGAAAATAGTGTAAAATGTGCCATGGAGTAACACATCATGAAGGTAAAGAAAAGTGTTCAATAATAGCAAGGTAATACTTTTCTGTAAGGACTGTTGGTTTTGATTAGCACCTTTTCTGTAAGTTTAAATCATTATCCACATATTTTAAGTACTGAAATTGCAACTGCAACTTCTGAGTGAAAGTTCATTTTCAGCCTCTTAAGCTCTTAAAGTCATCTAAATCACCTGTTATTAAACTTGTTACCTAGAAACTGAATGAAAAATACCTGAGCAGTGGCTACGTAGTTATTGGGTATAGAGGAGTTCTTGTTTTTCCATCAACTTCTCATTTTTCTCAAACTGTATATTTTCTCCTTATGTCACATAAAGTTGGATTGTATATAATGTTGGAATGCGTTCAGCCTTTAATTGCAAGTGCCACCAAAATTGCTGGGAAGAAGTTCAATATTGTTTAAAGAAAATGTTTGCCGTGTTTTATGAGTAGAAATTATGGTGAGGAGATATGGTGAATATTGAGATTAATGAATTGTTTTATTTCATTATTCTTCAGTCTGGCCAGTTAAACTATGTGGATCCAGCTACTGGCTATGTTGTGCTCACGCAGCTCGCCCACTTGGAGAGAGGTGAATGCTGTGGCTCTGCCTGCAGACACGTGAGTAGCAAACTCTCGCATTACAGCAGCAGTTTTCCGTGCTTCTGTAACTTTGTAAATACCTATTATTTGAAAAACAAGTCAAATAAAAAAGCTAAATAGACCTGGAGTGCACTTTTCACAAGCTACTTCAGCCAAGGACAATGAAGTCCTTAGGACCAACATAGGACCTTTAAAGTTAATGGAATTTTGTAGCATTTCACTGTGAGCATCAGCTCCTTGAAATGCTGTGATTTGAAATTCATGGGAGTTCTTTATTACAAGGAAACTTTTCACGAGGTTTCAAGTAAGTCCCGTTCACTAGGCAAGTACAGAGAGGGCAGGAAAAGAAATCCAGAATATTACAAACTAGATCACAGAAGGCGTTTTTGTCTTCACTAGTAGCTGAATAAATAGAAATTTGACCAGCATTGGGAAGTGGTTTTCCTTTAAATGATAATGATTCCTCCTTTCCTCCCTCCCTTCCGCCCTTTTCCCCTCCTTCCCTCCCTTCCTTTTTTTCTTCTTCCCTTCCTTCTCTCTCTCTCATTCTTCCCGTGGCTGTTCTGTACTCTAGCTTAAAAACAAACGTGGTTAACCTACCCCAAACTTAGTGGTGGACATTTCCTAAAATGTATATTTCAGTGGATCTATCTCTGTGTTCACTGATGAAGATGAACTAATCCTTCCCTATCTTGAGCAAGGAAAAGAAATAGGATCCGGTTTGTCACTATAACTTTTTAAAGGCATACTAGTAAGGTAAATTGTTACAGCGTTGAGGTTATAAACAGGCAACAACCTCTGTTTACAGACCACTTGGACTCTACGTTTGGGAGCAAGAAGGCATTATTTCCTTTAACTGACCCACTTGACAATTAAGGACTAAGCACTAAATGCATAGGTTGGTTGTAGCCAGTATTGAAAAATTAAGCCTTCACTTTTATGTGTGTTCCTACCTGTGCCCTTAGCTGTTTCTAATCAAATGCATAAGAGCTTTGCGTAAATTGAGGACTTGAGAATTTTCTCAGAGTGAGTTTTTGACAGTAGAACTCTTAAAGTTGGAAGGATGCATTTAGGAAGTGATTCTTGGACCCTAATTAGGACCATTTGCCAGAGGTTGCCATTATTCTCCTCTTAGTCTGCAGGACCCAATAGATCAAATGATCTACATAACATGATTAGCAGGCTCCTTTTCCACCATGAGAAGTGTTGTACTTTTTTCAAGATGCTTGTGATATAATTTAACCATAGTTTGTTTTATTTCTTCCGCAGTGTCCCTATGGTCAAGTCAATGTTAAAGATCCATCTAAAAGGAAGAAATTCAATTCGTATTTTTATGTTTGACAACAATTGCATCTCTGTTCTCCATCTGATTGAGCCTAGATTTAAAAACAAACACCCTGATCCAGAACTGCTCTGTGCTGTGAGTGCTTGAGCACTAGTTTAATCATAAGTACGTATATTAAAAGAACATCAATAAAATGAAAAAGCTAGCAAATGTTTGTGTGTTTCTGAAGTGGCACATTGATAGTTATTTTCCTTTCTTTTTGCTTCATTATCAGACACATATGTTGAAGAAAGAAAATAATGACTGTTCCATTAAATAAATAGAAGCAATCGGGTCACATTAGTCGCTCTCGATTTTTCTTATAGCCTCCGTTCGCCTACTGTTTTCTCCTCTGTGTTAGCAACCCAAGGGATGTTGCTGGCAAATACAAGAGTTTGAATGCATTCTTCATTTTATTTATATCTTGAGCTATAAGAAGATTGATATAATGCTATATTGTGCAGCATATGAGTGCCCAAGAAGTGCCATTCTGCATCAAGAAATGCTCTCATCTTCCATCTGTTCTCTCAATAAAAACTCTAAATCATTCTGACTTGGAGGTCAGGCCGCTTACGATGCCTCTGATTAGACCATTCTCACTTCTCTCCCCCACAGTTTCCTTCTCCATGTCTTATGGCACTTCCCAGACAAGTCTGCCTTAGGACATTTTATTATCTTTATACCCATTCCATTCACCACAGTGACACCTTTGGGCATCAGTATCCAACCTCGGTTAGGAGCCCACCGGGACTACTGTTTCTGCACTTTCTTCCCTGCTTCCCTCTGAGGACAATGGCCCTGGAAAGCCTTTGCCTTGCCGGTGGAAGCTGTTCAGTAAAATGAGGCTGCTGCCCATTGGCAGGCTGCCTCTACCCAGAGCTGACCCTCAGCCTTTCCTTCCAATAGAACCTGAAAGGCTCTCAAACATCTCAGGGGTCTTCCTTAGTCTCTGCCTGTGGCCTGAATACGAGTTTTAGAGATCTGAAGCGACCAAAAGATTCTGGTGCTTTCTCACATATTAAAGTAAAAGCCATTCTAAACTATCGAGTAAGTGAAAAAGAAGCCCAGCAAAGTTCTGATTTTCCCCTTGATTGTGATTTATGTTGTTATCTGCATGTCAAATATTAATTGCTTTCCCCAATTTTGCTAGTGCTCCCACTGTGGTGCCCTAAGTAACACTGCCATGGGCTTGTGAGGTGTTGGCAGCTGCACTGGATTTAAAAAAAAAAAAAAGTCTTTGTGGTCTGGTGGTGTCCTCTCTAGAAACCATTTGGAGGAGGTGAATAGAAGAAGAGCGTCAGCATTGTGGAGGCAGTTTTATGGACTCCTGGGAGCCAATTTCCTTTCTATTCTCAGGTCAAGAAGCAACCAGATAGCTCAATGTTTTCCACTAGATTTGAAGATCACCAAGGCCATTTTCTGGGTGGGGGCTGGATGGTGCTTTCTTCAGCAGTCCCAAGAGGGAGAAGAGAGAGAAAAGGAGCCTGAAAAGGTCATGTTCCTGGAGAAACAAGAGGGACAAGCAAGGAAGTTCACTTTGGAAAGGGTCCCCATTTGAGGCAGTGTTCTGAGAAAGCCTCATTGACAGATGGAAATAACTTATAGGATGCCTCCTTCCTAGAGACAGCTCTTTCCTCCTCCTTGTGAACTTCCTGTGGTAGGGAACTGGCCCAGGGAAAGGACTCTGATGTCCATCACGGCTGATTCTCCTGGGGGATTCTTCCTGGCAGACCTTCAAGCCAGGCAGGCAACCCCGAAGGAGCCCCAGTCTCAAGGTGGGGGGCGCTCTTACTCCCTCCAGCGTCTGGAGGGGGCCAGGGAGCCAAGGCCTGAAGTTCTCCGCTGTGGTTCCGAGGAGATGCTTGTGAACCACACATCAGGGGTGGCGGCAGGTTGGTGCTCCCACATTAAACACAATATGGCCACATAAATGGGCCTCACTGCGAGAGCTTCAAGCTATATTGTATTCACACATTGTAAAGTAAAAAATCAGGTTTCTTATTGGGTGTGTGTATACAAACACATGTGGATGCCAAGAAATAGAAACTTCTCAGTTTAAATCAGCTCTGGTGCTGCTCCACTTTCATGGTTCCTGGAGACTCCTATGGCAAGTCACGTAAATCAAGGAGCAGGGATTTCTCGATTGTTCCCAATCTAGGAAGACCTGACAGAAACTGGGGAATCTTCTAATGAGGTTTTCCCAGATGGAGGATGGGCACGCGTTCCTGCAGAGGCGGTGCTACCCGTCCTGGCAGTCCTCCCTGCAGGTGGATCTCCACGCACACCTCCCTCTCTTCGGAAGACAAACTGGCCCCCTTGGTTTTGCAGAGCAAAGGAAGAGAAGAGCTCCCCCCTCTCGTCCAAGTGAAATTCGGGGTTCCCAACCCCTGTGTGTTTGGAAAAGAAGGCTCCAGGAGAAGGGGAGGTGCTCCTGGGCCCGGTGCGGACCTTTGCTCCACGGCAGTGCCTCTTATCCAAAGGCAAAGTCTGTGCCACGGGCGGGTCTCCACTGCGAGAGGCCAGCCGGGCTTAAATTAATCTGCAGGCAGAGCTAGGGAAGCGGGCTCACTACAAGGCCAACAGCGGCCAGCGTGCTCTACTCCTAGGAGCACTTAGAGACCTTGCGGGCGGCCTCGGCCAGCCTAGAAGGAACCCCCCCCCTCCCCTCCCCTCCCCTCCATACAGACACCTGCCATTTCACCTACTCTACATTCGACCAAAGGCTGGAGTTTGTGGACGTCTGCTCCTGGTGGAAGATTTCAAAGTCGATGCTGTATTGCACCGCCCTGCAGCAACTAAAAGGTGCGTCCTGGTGCCCTAACTATCCCCTCCCCTCAAGGGGGAAAAAAAAAGTCAGAAGTTTAGGCGTGTGCGCCTGTGTGTAGGGGGAGGGGGTTGTCAAGACCTTGATTTCTGAGAAGAGGTTGGGGAGGAAGCCACAGATACCTCTACCTAGAGGTCACGTCGTTCCTGGGGTCTCTGGACACCCTGCTGCGGGCCGGCCCCGAGCACCCCGCGCGGGCGCTGAGCTGACCCTCCTCGCCCCTACAAAGGGTTTCAGCGTTGGGCTCAGGACACAAGATCTCCAGACTCACGGCCCCCCAGTTTTTGAGACTATGGGTGTAAGAGAGAGTGGAAACCTGGGAGTCCCGGGCCGGTAGAGGGATTGGGAGATTCGTGATGACCAAGTCTCCCCTCCCAAAATTTGTAGGAAAGTGTGGGCTCCGCGGTGCGCTTCAGTGCGCGTGCACCTCGCGCGCGCGCGCAGGATGGAGGCTCCCCCCCTCCCCAATATCTAAAAACGGTTCGCGACCCCAAAGAAGATAAAAACCGCTGCCTTGGACAGGAGTGGATGACAGCACCTAAGTGTCTGGGTCAGTATCGCCGTGCATCTGGGCGACGGCCTCGCGGGCGAGGGCAGGAGCTAAACCTGAGAGGCTGGTCCTTGGTCCTCTCCCTGGCGGCGGCGGGACCCAACCGGGGGGCTCCCCAGGAGAGAAAGAGCTAAGGAGGCCCGGACGGGGAGGGGGACTTTAGGAGGTACGCCGGTGCTCTAGGGGGCCGGTGGGACTGGCCAGTGAAGCCCAGGGCTGCGGCGGAACCAGGGTGCCTGTCCTGGGGGCTCAGAGCCACAGTGCGGGGGTCGCGTGGACCGAGAAGAGCCAGGGAGGGCTTGGCCCCGCGGCTCCGGCTGGAGCCCTTCCCGAACCTGCGGGTCTGGCGAGGAGGTGGGGGCCCCCGCCCCGCACCGCCCCAGGCGCCCCGCAGCCCGCGCCGGGTTCTGGGGCGGCGGGGAGCAGCGCGGGCTCCCCAGCCCCGGGCGCCGCGGAGCAGCGGCTCAGGTGGCACCGCGGGCAGGGGCGGGAGGGGCGGGAGGGGCGGGAGGGGCGCGCAGGGGCGGGGAGGGGCGGGCGGGGGGGCGGGGGGCCCAGCGGCCCCGGCCCCGCAGCCCCGCGCGGCCAATCTCGCGGCTCCCACCCCCGCCCCGCCGCGGCGCGGGAGCCTCCCAGCAACGCCCGCCCCCCGCTCCCACCGCCGGGAGCGCCCCGGGTGGGGGAGGGAGCGAGGAATTGGCCAGCGGCCCGGCCTCCCGGTTCTCCCTCCGCTTCCCCGCGGCCTGACTGCGCCCCGGGCTGCTGGGGCGCCGCAGCCCCTCGGGAACCTGAGATCAGGTAACCTGCCCCCCGCCCCCGCCCCCGCCCCATCCCGGGTCTGCGAGTCCGCGTTCCCGAGGAGGCGCATCTCCCAAGGCTCTCCCGGGTAATCTCCCCACCTCTCGCCGGGGCGGGCGCGAGAGCCCCCCGCAGCCCCCCGCGGACCCGCCCGGGAGCGCCGCGGCCGCGCGCGGAGCGCACCCCGAGCGCCGGGTGGCGGGCGCCCAGCCCGGGGGGCCGAGCGCGGAGCACCGGGAGGGGCCGCGGGGATGCGGCGGGGGCGCGGCGGGGGCGCCAGCAGCGGCTCAGCCCGGCTCCCAGGGGGCTGCCGCCCGTTCGCGCTCCACGCAGGCTCCAGCCGGCGGCAGCATCCTTTAGGTAGGAGCTCCAGGGGGGCAGAGGCGGCCGGGGGGCGGGGGGCCCGCACCCCCGCTGCGCCCAAGCCCCGGGATGCTCGGGGCTTTACGAGGGTCGGTGACGGCCGCGTCCTCCACTAACCCCTCCCCGGGTCCGGAGGGGCCGCGAGCGCGGAACGCAGCCTCGGAGCGCGGCTGGGAGCGCCCGCCGGGTCCGCGCCCCCGCCCGCCCCTCCCTCCTCCTCCTCCGGGTCTGGAAGCGCAGACGGAAAATAAAAGACAGGTGGCAGGAGCTGCGGGTCGGAGGTGAGGGACCCGGGTCAATTCCAGGAGAGAGAGACCGAGAGAGGGAGGGAGGGAGGGAGAGAGAGGGAGGGAGGGAGGGGCAGAGAGAGACTCATCCATTCTACGGTTTATTATTTGGATTAGCAGAGGAGCCCTCGGCGAGACCTGGGGAGCTGCCCGCACCTCTGGCCGCCGCCTGCCGCCCTCCCTCGCCGAGGACCGGGGGCTTGGGGGGAAACGTCTGGACCCCAAGGTAGGATCCCACGGGGGGTGGGCTCGTCGGGGCGGCTGTCTGGCCGGGTTGTGCCCCGGAGCGTGTCGGTGCGGCGGAGGGGCAGCCCGGCCGCGCCCGCTGACTTGCGCTCGTCTCCGCCAGCGCGGCCTCCGCTCCGGCGCGATCACCTCCTCTGCTCTAAGGATGCTGAACGGCACCACGCTAGAGGCAGGTGAGTTCCACGCCGGCTTCCTTCTCGTTTCCTGCGCCCCTTTCCTGGGGGGGGGGAGGGGGTGTGCGCGCGTGTGCCCGTGCGCCTGTGTGTGTTACAAACTAAACCGCGCTTCCAAGGCTCTAAAATGCAGCCTCACCCAGTCTCCTACCGGGGCTCCTGAAAGCCGCGGTCCCCTCCTTTCGCCTTTGCCTTCAATGTCGTCGACTTTTTGGAGGATGGAGAGGGGGAGGCGGAGGTCACCGAGCAGCTGAGCCGCGAGTTGTCGGCGGCGTGAGGGATGCGCCCCGGACGCCCCGCGGTGCCGCTGGGGGCGTCTCCCCTCCTGCCAGGGGTGGGGGGCAGGGCTGACACCCTTTCCCACCTGCGTAGGGCTTGCCTGGAAACTGGCTTCCCCCGCATTTTTTGTTCAATGCAAACCGCGCGCAGCCGGTCCTGCGCGCGACCACAGAGGACGCTGTGCGGGACGTCGGCCTTTATTCCTCGGCGGGGGGGCCGAGGGCCCCGCGGAGCAGCCAAGGTCAGGTAAAGGGGCTTCGGCTTTCGGATGTGGCGACCGCGCCCCCCGTGCCCCCCCGCCCCCCCGCCTCCCCTTCCCCGAAGCAACGGGGGACCACGGAGGACGGAGACCTGAAGGGGACCAGCGACGGTCGGTGGCTCTGCGGGTGCAGAGGATGCGCGCGGAAGGGTAGGGCCTGGGGCGCTGCGGGGCGCAGCTGGGGCGCGGCTCTGAGGCTCCGGGGGGCGCAGGAGGGCTCCCCCGCCCCAGCTCCGCTCGGCCGCTCGCATCCGACTGGACGGAGGCCCTCCCAGCAGGACTGAGCCAGGGACGCGGCCGTGCGGCAGTGCCAGGCTGGACCCGTTTGAACGGAGGGGGTCCCCAAGCCCACCGACCAGGGAAAGGCCTGGCGGCTCGGGACCATCCTCTCAGCCCCCGCCCGGCGCAGCCGGGGTGACCGGGACTGGAGCGGTTCCCAGCTCCAGAGGACGCCGACTTCCTTCCCCGGGCCCTGGGGTGCTCACGAGAGCCAAAAGCCAGACACGGCTTCAGGAGCTGCACCTTTCAGACCAAGGGGGCTCCTCAACCAGTTTAGCAGGGTCAGGAGGAAAGGTGACCTGTGCCCTGTGAAGGGCAAACCCAGGGCCCAGGATCTCGGCTTCCAAATGTCAGGTATAAAGAGAACTTGAGTTGCCAATGCTCTCCAGAGACCGGTGGCCTGGGTTATCTTCCTCTCTGGATCCTAAAGCTACTGCTCCCTGGGCAGAGCCATGCATCCCCTTGAATTCCCCTCTCCTGCCCTCTGGGGAGTTTTTCTGAGCAAGGAGCCTGGGACAGACTTGCCGCCTATGTGGAGATTCCAGGACCTTGCACCATCCATCTCTGTCCTACTGCTCTGTCCCGCTAGAGACCAGCCACCCGCTTTTCTGAAAGCGGCAACAGTAGCCAGACTGGATGGATCGCAGAGCCAAGGAGAGAATGGATCGAGTGTGACCAGTTGTGAGGAGGGTTGCGCCTGGCCAGGGTTCTGACCCACTGCTCCGAACAGAGCCTTGAGTTCAGGGAGGAGAGTGGAGATCCTATTAAGGGTGGTGGTGGTAGGGGGGAGCACCTGTCCCATTTAGAGAGGCAGAGCCCCAGGAAATGAATCAGGCAGCACTCCAACCTTTCTAGAGCACTCCTGGGCTATTCTGAGGGACACCGGGCTCCAGTCCCTCCACTCAAGAGGTGAAAGAAGTCAGAGGTACAAAGGTGCTCTCCTTAAAGTGCTTACTGCCCTTTCTAAGAGTAGTTGGGGGGGCTCTTATGTAACCTCTGAGGCTCCAAGACAAAAAGGATACCCCAGATCACACACCCAATTCTTGGAGCATCTCCTCCCCACCGTGGGCATCCACTTTAAGGAGCTGTGAGAGGAGGACGGGCTGGGCAGATGGGGAGCAGTTTCTTCGGAACTAAAAAGGACCTCCCAAACTCCAGCAGCACCCCCTGCCCCACCCCTAGCTTTCTGCAAACTTCCTGCATTGGCTGAGAAGGAAGACTCCTGGCAGTTCACTTCTTTATGGGAAGCAGCAACTCCCACCGGGTGCAGGAACTTATAACCTGAGTTTTATAAGAAAAAGCAGGCATAGCTGGGATCCAACCCCGAAGCTCATTGTGGAAGGTGCTCTGCCCCGCCTGTACCTGATAGACGATTAACAAATATTTGTGGAACAGATGAAGGGATGAAGGATGCTTTACAGCACTTCTGTGATTGGCTTCCTTGGAGACTGCACAGAACTCTGGCTTTTTCCTGGAGTTGTTTGTTAAACTTTCACTTCATTAAGTCTCCACAGTTTCATCTCTTGCAAGAACAGGGTCGTGTTCCTGGGTTCTTTGTTGTTTTTGCTGAGCCGTACCAAAATCCAACAACAGCCAAACCCGATTCCAAACACCCCCATTTGGTAGGGGGGGTGGGCGGGGAACGGTAGTTTAGTCCAGAAACTAGACAAAGCAAGTCCCTGGATGGAGGTCCCGAGTTTACTTTTTCCTTGGAGATTCCTTGGGTTAAGTGACTGATTTTCTTCTGAGAGACCCCTTCTCTTCCCCTCCTCCCCCCTCCTCCTCCCTCCTCCTCTTTTCCCTCCTCCTCCTCCTCCTCCTCCTCCTCCTCCTCCTCCTCCTCCTCCTCCTCCAACTCCGGGTCTGAGTCCATTTAGCTGCTGACTTGTGGGAAGGCAATCTGCCCTTTGTGAGAGGACCTGCTGTCTCTGAAAGGGTTGCTGCTCCCAGCCCCTCTTAGGGCCCCTTCATTTGCGCACGTGGGTTTGAAAAGCTCATTGATTTCCATCCAAAGGGGCTAATTACATTACTTACAGTAAATAGCAGCCCTGCTGTCCGGTAGGGCTGCCAAAGTGAGGGGGGGAGGTCTCCAGCTTAGTTCACTTGATTGGCTTCATTTTTGTGTGAAATTGTGTTTTATGAGCTGCATTCTGGCACCCGGAGGACTGGAACAGCGTCCAGTCTGCAAATAACATTATTCTTGACCCTGAGAAAAGAGCAAGGGGAAGCAGTGGAGTCTTGGGTTTCATGGAAGAGGTGACTCCAGCAGCTTCAGAAGGCGATGCTTTGGGACAGGAAGTCAGACTGCGCTCGAGTAGTTCCCTTCCTCCCTCCGCACTAGTCTGCCTCCCTTCCCTCCTTCCCTGCTTCCCTGCTTCCCTGCTTCCCTGCTTCCCTGCTTCCCTCCTTCCCTGCTTCCCTCCCTCCCGCCTTCCCTCCTTCCTTCCTCCCCTCCCTTCCATCCCTTCCCTCCTTCCGTCCCCCCCTCTCATTCGCAACCCCTCTTTCTTATTTCTTCCCCTTCCCCATTTCCCTTTCCTCCCTCCTTGCTCCTCTCTCCCTCTCCCTCCGTCTCCCCGGATTTGGCCGCTGTGGGCCCCCAGGCTCTTGCCCGGGGTCCCCGGCCATGGGGAGATGAGCCCCAGCTGGAAGGCCGGCGATGGGGAGCGCTGGGAAACGGGCAGGAGGCTGCAGAGCTGCAGAGAGCCGCCCGCTCCCTCCTTTCTCTGCTTAAAGCCGGGCTGGTTCCTGCCGCTGCTGAGCCTCGGGCCCCCAGGGGGCTTCTGGTGGTTTGAATGAATCGACAATATCAGAGTATTGTGGACACTTTTTATAGGGCCAAGAGGGGCCCGCGAACGGAACAGAGGGAGACGGAACAATCCGGCCCCTTGTGAGGCTCAGGTCGGCCGTTGGTGTGGGCTCTCACCTTCCCCCCTTTCCAATCCTCCTGCATGTGGGGGGCACCCAGTTGTACAAGCCCCCCCCCATCCTGCAAGGGCACTGGGAGCCCGGGCAACAGGGCGCGCCCCTCCTCCCGCAGGGGGGCTCCACTTGCTGCCCACGCTGCCGAGGCGCCAGTGGGACCCCCGACTCGCCAGCAGGTCACCTTCAGGCCCGAGCCGGGGGAGAGAATACCTGGCCCTGGAGTCCTGGTTCCCAGCAGCGCTCTCCCCCTCCAAGTCCATGCCCTGTCCTCCGCATTCAGTTTTCAGACAAAACCTTTTTTTTTTTTTTTCCGAAAGTAAACTTGAGGATCTTCGGTTCTCAGAGCCCGAGCTTCACTTCGGGTGGTGCCCCAGGCCCCGGGAGGGTGGAGGGCCTCTAGGGGACGTGAGGCGACCTGCTTTTCAAGAGTGAGTTGAGGAAGAGGGGAAGGGAGGGATATCTAACATTTACTTATTGGGGAGGGGGGCTGTAAGTGAGGGACCACAAAGCCCACAAGGAGGGAACCCCAAGGTTGGAGCTCACCTTCCTATGCCTGTCTGATCTTGAACTTGGACCAAATAGACCCGTCTTCTGCCTCCTGTAGCAGGGCGGGCACAATAAGGGCTCCTTCCCCCTCCCCCCCTTTAAAATGTGATTACTGGGAACTCTTGGAAGGATGTGTGTGTGTGTGTGTGTGTGTGTGAGTGTGTATGTTGGGGGGGAACAAATACCCCCTCCTACTACCCCCCCTTCAGCCCCCTCCCCTTTGTAATGTTTGTCCCTGCTTGCCCATCACCAGGGGGTTGAGAGGAGTATGACAGGTCTTTGTTGTCTGAATAAAAATCCGTGGCAGCTCCGGGGAGAGAACTCCTCCTACTAAATTATCAAAAATGGGCTGGCTTTAGTCTCTTAACAAATTGGACACAGCTACGGCAGGAGCAGTCCCCAACCCAACCTACAGGCACTGGGAACTTGCAAGCAGCCAGGGACCGCTGAAAATAGCACTTCTTTTTCTTTCTTTGTGTTCAAAACTATTTTTCTTTCTTCCCCAGATTTTGTTTTCCTCCCCCCGCTGCAGTTGTTTCACATTAGTAACTCGATCTCTCTCGGAGCAGTAAGATTCGCCTTCTCCGGCTCCTTTTTCCCTCCGCCCCTGTTTGTTTGTTTTCTGCACATCTTCAGGGAGCCACTGGGCTCCTTTCCCTCCTTCTTTTTTCTTTTTCTTTTCTTTTCCTTTTCTTTTCCTCCCCCCCTTCCTTTTCCAAGCAGACCGCTTTGCACCCCGTCTGCGTCTTTCTTCCTCCCTCTGTCCCTCCTGCCCTCCGTCCCCGAGCGTCGCTGCGCTCCTGCTCCTGCAACACGCAGCTCCCGGCCGCGCCTCTGCTCCTTCCCTCGGATGAGCTGAGAGCCGCGGGCGTGTGTATATGGAAATAGTGGGGTGCCGAGCAGAAGACAACTCGTGTCCTTTCCGTCCCCCAGCCATGCTCTTCCACGGGATCTCCGGAGGCCACATCCAAGGCATCATGGAGGAGATGGAGCGCAGATCCAAGACCGAGGCCCGCCTGGCCAAGGGCGCGCAGCTCAACGGCCGCGACGCGGTAAGGAGGGGCCCCCGGGCCGCGGCTGCCCGGCGCCCGTGCGCGCTCCGCGGGGTCGGGCCTCCAGTCCCCGGCGGGCCGCGCGGAGGATGGGGGGCCTCGGGACGTCCGCGCCCGGCGGGCGGGTGGCTCTCCTCCGCTCCGCCTGCCTGCCGGGCTGAGAACACCCCTCCTCGGACCAGAAACGTCTCCGCAACTGCGACCTTGAGCTCGCTCGTCTGCGCCGCCGCTGCTCCCGGCAGACCCGGGAGGGCCGGGAGCGAGACGATGGGGCGCATGGGGGTGTCCCCCGCTGCAGACCTCAGACTCGGGGCTCCGGCGCCCCCCGCTTGCCCGCGGGCCAGGGGCGCGGCCGGGAGGGCGAGCTGGGCGCGCGCGGCCCCGCGGGAGCCCAGGTGGCTCTAGCCTCTGCGGGTGATGCCGGGGCTCGCCGGGGTCACCTTGAGCTCCCGGGACGCCCCGCGGTTCCCGGGGTCTCGGGCAGCCCGGCCCGGCCCCTCTAGAGAAACAGGGCTGCGCGCAGCTTCCGGGCCCGGGCGGCTGTAACGTGGAGGGAGGGGGGTGGTAAGGAACACCCCGAGCCCACGCGCGACAACCCTCACGCGAGGTGATCGGCTCCCGCTGTTACTCCTACTCGTAGTAATAAGATCCCTGTGCACTTGATAAAGGAGCCCAGCTACCAAGCATCGTGCTTCCCTTCCCCACTTAGGAGCCAGAGGGGGGAAAAGTGCAGAAGTCTCCGGAAATGCTTTCAGCCACACGGAGCTGTGTAGGTCCTGGGGCATCACCCCGGGAATTGCAGCTCGAACCTGCCCCGGGCGGCCCGGTGGTGCTTGGGGTTTGTGCTTCCACGTTTGCAGCACGAAGGGAGAGTGCAGGGCCCCTGGTCTGAGCAAAGGACCAGACTTTACCTTTCCAGGCCCGCGAAAGTTTTGTGGGGAAGTCCGCCCCGTTCCTGCTAGTGTGGAGGGAAGTGCCCGGGGGTCACTTTCTCCTTCCCCCTTTTCCTTGTTTGTGGCTCTCCTGTTGAACACCAAAAGGCAGCATCCCCCACCCGAATCGCGTGGCGGGGCTGGACTCCCCTTCAGCCGGGTCGGTGGGTGAGCGGGAGGGCGGGTGACGCTTGGCTTGGGGCACTAAACAGATTGTCCGGACCCAGCTCTCCGGGGTCTGTTAGTGCCGGGAAAGGGGGACTTGCTGGGGACGGGCGCTTTAGGCCCTTCCATCTCCCTGCAAATGAGACAACGGCCCCAAATACCCCGGTCCAGCACAGGGCTCATCATCTCTGCCTTCCTTCCGACCGAAAGCTGCCTCTAAGAACTTAGAGAAACGGAATGGTTTAAAGACCATCTGTGTTCGTTCAAAGCCCCTTTCCGTCCCCCAGCAAAAACCTCCGTTGTTTTATTTCGTGTGCGTCGAAAGCCACAATTTCCTAGCACGTCTGTTCGAGTTGGGGAGCATCCGCCAAACTAGACTCCGGTGCGCTCCTGGCATTTTTAAGAACAGGCTCGAGGCGGACGGCACATCTCTAGGGCGTAAGGGAGGATGGAGACGGCCGGCCTGCCTGGGGGTTAAGAGTCCCCGGAGAGCCGCTGCGGAAAGGGAGTGCGTGGTCGCGGGAGGGGAGCCTCGCGCCCGCTCCCTGCGTCCCTGCGTCCCTGCGTCCCTCCGTCCCTCCGTCCCTCCGCACCCCGGCCCCGCGCCGCCCCCGACCCCGGCCGCGCCCCCGGGGCTGCTGGACCCCGCGCGGCGGGGAGGGAGCTGCGCGGATGCTCAGCGGCGCGCCGTGCTTTGCCTTGCAGGGCATGCCCCCGCTCAGCCCGGAGAAGCCGGCCCTGTGCGCCGGCTGCGGGGGCAAGATCTCCGACAGGTACTACCTGCTGGCTGTGGACAAACAGTGGCACCTGAGGTGCCTGAAGTGCTGTGAATGTAAGCTGGCCCTCGAGTCCGAGCTCACCTGCTTCGCCAAGGACGGTAGCATTTACTGCAAGGAGGATTACTACAGGTATTCCCGCCCCCGTCCCTCCCGCCG
Organism: Canis lupus baileyi; assembly: GCF_048164855.1. NCBI lineage: Eukaryota > Metazoa > Chordata > Mammalia > Carnivora > Canidae > Canis > Canis lupus. Next base: position 76,575,981 of record NC_132843.1, read on the forward strand.
CCCCGGTACACCTGGTACACCTGGCGGGGCCACCTGCCCGAGCCTGGGAGCCAGCCTCCCCGCGGCCCGCCCCCTCTCGCCCCCTCGGGGTGCAGCCCTCAGCCCCGAGCCCCGAGCCCCGAGCCCCGGCGGGCCACTGCCGACACCTTCACGCCGCGCCACCCCCGGAGGGCGCCGAGGAGGGGTGGGAGGGACACCCAAGGTCTGGAGCTACCGCTGAGCGTCTGTCACCCACTCCCGACACTTCGCAGCTCAGGACGGGGCATCTGGAGAAGCCCGGAAATAGTGAATAGGTGTCTGTCCACCGAGACGAAAGCGGGTGGTTTTTTCTTTTTTCTTTCCTTTTTTTCCGTTTACTACGAACTGGATGAGATCCGCACCAGGGACCTGAACTGGTGGCCGGGGCCGCCGACACCGCGTGTTAGGTTTGCGCGGGGGTGGCGGGAGACCACGTATAGGACCGTGAAAAGGGAAAAATTGCGGTTGGCGAAACCCAAGCCGCTCAGTTCTGAGTTCCATTTACTGCTAGTTGGGACCGTGCCGGCTAGCCTGCAGTGTAAACTCCACGGATTCTTTTTTTTTTTTTTTTTTTTGATGCTTCCCAGTTATTTTTCTGGAGTGGGGAAGAGAACTACCTGCAAGTGACCTAGCTCTGCTCTCAATCAAAGGGGGAGAGGTGACTTAAAAAGAATTAGATTTCCTCTGCAAAAGCGTCTCTCTGAATGCCTTCATGCACACACAGCCGTAAATAATAATCATAATAATAATCATACCACCCTCCATAGAACGTTTTTTAACGGATGAAACTCTTTTCCTTTGGCATCACAGTTCAATATTCTTTACGGAGCGTTTGAGTTCGCTAGTGTGGCTTTTTTTGTTTTGTTTTGTTTTGTTTTGTTTTGTTTTCCTGGCTTATTTGTTTGTTTAGGTTTTCCTTTTTAATCTTAACTTCCCAGAGAAGGAAACTCAGGATGTTCCCTGATGCTTCTAATTTTAATGTAAGAGTTCTTTGTCCTGCTCACAAGAGCAGGTCACTAAGCAAATAAAATTAATGACCAAATGGACCCGTGTCCTCTTCTCACCGTCACCTCCTAGGTGTCAATCTTGGACCACTGCTGACCAAATCCCAGGTGTCAAGGGTGGGAGATGGCCCTGCCTTTGCCTCACCCAGGGCCCTGACTTCTTTTTTTTTTTTTCCCTCTCCAGAAGGTTCTCTGTGCAGAGATGTGCCCGCTGCCACCTTGGCATCTCCGCCTCCGAGATGGTCATGCGCGCCCGAGACTCCGTCTACCACCTGAGCTGTTTCACCTGCTCCACTTGCAACAAGACCCTGACCACGGGCGACCATTTCGGCATGAAGGACAGCCTGGTGTACTGTCGCGCCCACTTCGAGACCCTCTTGCAAGGGGAGTACCCACCGCAGCTGAGCTACACCGAGCTGGCGGCCAAGAGCGGCGGCTTGGCCCTGCCTTACTTCAATGGCACGGGCACCGTGCAGAAGGGGCGGCCGCGGAAGCGGAAGAGCCCGGCGCTGGGGGTGGACATCGTCAATTACAACTCAGGTGGGTCCTTCCTGCGGGGGCCCTGGCCCTGCGGGGTCCCGAGGAGGACTCCCTAGAGCGCCTTTCCCCTCCGAGACCCCAGATCCAGATCCGGTAGCCAGAGGGTGTTTGGCTTCCTCGGTCCAGCTCCCTTTCACTCGGAGGGGGAGAGAGGGAGAGGGGGAGAGAGGGGAAGAAGGAGAAATGCAGAGGGGAGAGAGGGACCTTTATTTAGGTTGTGGCAAAAAAACACATTCAAGACCAAGGGGCTGCAGTGACTTCCCCCAAACAGGCCGGAGCCAAATCCTTGTTGCCCATTAGTTAATGAGCCCATTAGTTTCTGGTTCCCAGTTGGAGCAAAACAGCCCCAGGGCAATTCCTGTGTGGAGGCCAAATTATAGATCCTGGAGGAGGTTTTCCTATATACTGAAAAAAAAAAAAAAAAGAAAGAAAGAAAGAAAGAAAGAAAGAAAAAAGTGATCAGAGCCCAACTCCAGTCTGTCTAGAGGGAGCAGAGGCTGTGGTCAGCAGCCCAGAGTTAATCATGAACACAGTTGGCCAGAGTGTTGAAAACCAAATCCCTGATGTTGGTGAAAAGCCGCTGTAGGGGTGGGAGTCCCTCAGCACAGCTGGCACAGCTGGCACAGCTGAGCTGGCTGCCCCCAGGTAGGTCAGGGGACTCATCCAGGCGCCCCGACAGCCGGGCCCGGGGCCACCCCAGGGCAGGCCGGCTGAGGGGGCGCAGCGGAGTGACAGGCTGCTCCTCTGGCCTCCACCCGCCTTCTAAGTAAAGACAAGATGCAGGCAGCAGGCCCGGAGCCCACGTCCCTCCCCGCCGTGCGGGCCACCTACCCGTTGTCAGTCTCTCGCGGCTTCCCGCGGTTGGTAGTCTGCTCGGCTCGCCGTCCCCCCGCCCCAGGCCGGATGCAGAGGGCCGCTGTCCGTCGGTCTGACTCCAAGCAGGACGGAGGCTCCGACTTCCAGACCCTGGGCAAGGGCGCCTGGCCCGCCCCAGCCTAACTGTTAGGAAACCAAGGACTGCTGTCCCCAGGCAGGGTCCCCCCGGCCCTGGGTGGGAATCTCAGAGGCAGAAGACTCAGGCTCGGGGTGCATTCTATCGGGAGGGAGCTTGAGGACCTCTCTGGGGCCACCCCGCTCTGTTACCGGGAGCACCCAGATACCGGCCAGCGGGTGGCCATCCCAGGACACAGATCTTGCTGGGGTTTGCCTTCCGGTGGCCCCTGCCTGGTACGGTGCCTGACCCTTTGATGCTCAGCGGTAGGGGACCGGGGTGCCCTCGGATCAGTGGTTCAGCTAGGCCAGTGTGAACCATTTGGAAGGAACAGTGGGGCTCCGAGCGCCGAGGTGTGCGGGCAAGCGGCTGGGGCTGGGCACCGCGGGTTAGGGACCCGGGAGGGTTCATAGGGCCCCCACCGGGACCAGGCCGCGTTAGGGCCTCGCGCAGCCCCGGGTCCTGCCCCCCCTGCTGCGCCTCCGCCTGCGCCTCAGGTTGGGGCCCCAGCGCCCCGCCGCTCATTTCGTCTGCTTTGATGCAAGGTCCGGGAGCGGGACAGGCGGGGCACTAATTGTTCCTTATTAATGGAAGATGACATCGGAATCTCGAGCCACTCACCAAGGCCCTAAAGCCCTAATTAGACGAGAGACTGAGACCAAGGGGCCGGGGATCCCCCCCCAAGGAGCGCAGGGCCTTCGGAGAGAGGGGATCCCTCAGCCCTGGGTGGAGATTTCTGGCTCCCCCAAGCAAGCCTGGTCATGTCATCTAACTAGCCAAATTGGATTTTGCCTTGGATCTTACTTTACATTGGCAAGATCCGGGGAGTCTTAAGGATGGTGCAATTTAGTTTCCCCTGCTTCTTGGAGGAGACCTAGAGCACGCACATTTATTTCTTAAAAAAGAGAAAGAAAGGAAGAAAGGAAGGAAGGAAGGAAGGAAAGAAAGAAAGAAAAAGAAAGAAAGAAAGAAAGAAAGAGAAAGAAAGAAAGAAAGAAAGAAAGAAAGAAAGAAAGAAAGAAAGAAAGAAAGAAAGAAAGAAAGAGAAAATTTTCTCCCATTTAGGTATTTAGTTTGCAAGTTAGTGCTGCTGTGAGGTTGATTGAGAAAGGTGATGCTGGTTTGCTCAGGCGGGAGGACAGGGTTCTGAGGCCTCCCCACCCTCAGTTTGCACATCACACCACCCCAGACTGGATGCTTTTTTAATTAGCATCCACCCCATCCTTTCCGGTTCTTTTCCCTAGGGATGCAAATGAATAATAGACCCCTCTTTAAAATCAGGTGAAAATAATCTGGAGAAATCGGGTTAAAGATACGCGACTAGAAATCAACCCCACCACTAAAAACTAAATGTTTGTGGATCCGATGCCGGTTTGTTACAGAAGTAGCCAAAGAAAAGCTTCAGCAAATTTAAGACATTTTAAAGGGTAGAAAGTAAAATGGGCCACATGGTTTTAACTCGTTATTCTAGCTTTCTCTGGATCTTATATTGCCATCTCTGCTTAAACGTAAACCAGTCTCAGGAAGAGTAACATTGACACGAAACAAATTTAATTTATATGTTCATATATATTTTTTTAAACGGTCAGAAAATGTGTTTAGGGTTCAAAGACATCCAGAGAAGATGTGAAACTTGGCAAAGATCACATAGTGCTTGACATCTGGCAAATGCCTTTTAATGAGAATATTCCTAATTTAGTTTATGCCTCCTTGTGTAGATACCGGGCAGATATTTCAGAAAGAGACATAGTTTATTTGGAATGCCATTGAAATGCAGCCCGCCCTCCCCCACCAGGGGTGAGACGAAGATTTCCTGACCGATAGGCAGCTCTGATTTGGGTAATTTAGCATTAATGGGGAGACTACATTTTTTTGCTGGTTTTAAAAAAAATCTCCCTTCCTTAGGTTTTCTTCTATTCCAAACTTCAAAAAGCTCCTGATGGTTGTTAAATTAGCCTGGCACTGACCCCTAGTGGTCTCCCAGGGATCAGTTAGTTCTCAGAAGGTTACACACCTTCAGAACACAAACTCTCTTTCCTATAGGTGACCACTCCGTAAGTGACTGGGAAAAAAATATTTAGATCTTCTCACTGACTTTATAATGCCAGACGTGTACTTAGAGGTGTATGTTTAAAGGAGTTTTAAGAGCGTTATCATTTCATGTCATAATTCAGGGGGAAAAACACATATAGCTTTAGAAGTACACCCTAGGGACACACAATCACTTGCAAGTTTGTATAATGCATTTGTAGTTAAACACAAGCAATTTAGGATAATGCACTGAGTTACTCTGTGGAAGACACAGATTGCTCTTTTAAGTTGAATAATACGATGACACCGTCGCAGGAAAAGCAGACAGTAATATCTGGGTAATGAACAGCTAACAATCTCCTTATACACTGGATGGTAGTCTACGTGGAAACAAGTCTCATTATTGTGTTTAATGAACTCAGGTTATCTGCTGAGTTTTTACCCACCAATAATGAATATAGGATGCATACTCAGAAAAGCAATTTAATCAAACTGTTCTACGATTATTTTTCACAAACTTCATTTTTAAAGACCAATGAAGTACGTAGTGAGGTTAGGACTCATATTCATCTCTAAAAAACATTATCTTGGGGCGAGGGAGTGGCTCAGGGAGTTATTTCAACACTAGGTCAAGTCTTCTATCCCAAGTGTAATATTGGATTTGATGTGCTGTTCAGGAAAAGTTACGTGTTACTGACATATGATGGGAATGAAACCTTATTTGAAGAAGCCTCCAAAGACTGAGGTGCCCCTCTTTGACCATTTTCTTGTGGGCACATTTATAATCTGGTTGTGAAATATAGCTCAGTTTACTGGAGATAAGTATCGTTTTATGGTAGCTCATAAGATGCTGTTTCATCCATTGGAGGATATGAAAGTACAATTCTGTAGAATATTTGAACCCAACATATCCCCACTGGGCTAAAATAGGATAAAATGTAAAATATATTCTTTCTCTTATCTCTGAGTACATGTTACTTTTCTGCTGCAGTTTAGGAAGTCTATGCTCAACATTTGTATGTGTGTGTCTAGCTTGGATTCCATTCAAGTTGACTTGATTTTTCATTAATAGCCACTCAATTTTATTGACGATCAGAGATTCAAAATCCCGGGGAGTGCTGTAGAGCCCTGGCCCTGTTGCTTGACTTAGGGGACCCAAAGGTGAATGTTACATAACCTTTTTCTCAGCGAATTAATCTGCTCTTTTGCCAAATGTGCCCTCCTACTTAGGTGTCTTGTGGAAATATAAACAGAGGAGACATTAACTCATGCTTAATGTAATGTCTTCTTACATTAGAGAGAATTTCTTGTTAAATGGGTTTTGTGAGGAAATGTGATGGCCTCTTGGTTGATGACCAAAACTACTGTTTCTGTATATATGCTGACTTATCAAAAATAAGTTCTAGAACATAATTCTAACCAGAGCATAGCAGATAAATAATATTTTATCAAGCAGAAGAGCTAATATTAAGCAATGCCTTACTTTCTTCAGATTCAGGTTTTGTCTGCCCCCCACCAAGTGACATGATCAGATTTATTTTAGATATTCTATTGTAATGTTCTAAAATGTAGTGCAAGCTGATCTGAAAATGCCCCATATAGGTAACTGAAGTAAGCATTCAAAGGGAAAAAAATTGCCATGCCCCTTAAGCTGAGAGGTTGGCTAAATCAGTAAATATTTAGCCAAATATTTTCATTTTGTAATCATAGTTTCTTTGCAGAGCCAGTAGGTTATTGGGAATAGCCTCTTAAATGAGCAACTTTACATCCCGGGGATAAAAACTTTCAGGCTGGCTTCAAAGGCTGGGTTGTTTTGCCCTCAATGCTGAGCAGGGCTTTTGCAAGGAGAGAGATGTTACCCTCTTCCTGCCAGGCCAGCCAGGGGGCACAGCTCAAATCCCACTCACACACATCCACAGCGAAAAGGGCCGAGATCTAAGTGGAGAAGTAAGTGCCATCAGCGTCTCTGAACTGTGAGCTGTGGGGAGCGCTTCAGGCATGAACTGAGTGAAGAGAAGTCTGGGCTCCCTCTCTTTCAGAAATATTTATTAAAATAACGCCAAGGGAAAACTATTTTCTTCTTGGGATTGCCCAACGTTAACCAGTTACAGCTAAAAAAAAAAATCCTAAAAAAATGATAACCTTGGGATTACAGAAGAAATCTACAAATTTGTATTTTGCAACTTCTCCCCTTTCTCCAGCCACTTTCTACCTTTTTCCCTGATTGCGAAGACTCTAGGAATATCAGAAAAAGTGAAAACTTGGAACTGAGTTACATTCTTCCGCAGTTGGAGGTCTCTCAGGAACTCTGATTCGCGAGAGGTGACATTACTGTTGGCATATCCCCCCTGGTAAAGAATAGTGCCTTCAGATAGTGCACCTCATTTCCCAAACAGACAAAACGTGGGGTCTCTAGAAACTGTGAGTGTGTGTGGAAGTGCAGGTGCCAACGTGCATAAATATATTCGAGTTTTTCCTTTTCATTCTTGGGTGTTTCTTTCACACTTATGGCTTCTTGATCTTCCGGAGCTTCCTAGCAACCATTATGCAAGAGAGAGGATTTATCTAATATTTTTTTTTTCTATCACATCAACTTTGGTTGTGTCCATATTAAGAGACTGGGTTGGCTGACTTGGGCAATTAACCTCTTTGTTTTGTCCAGACACCGCTTATAATTGGGGGGACAGCCTTTCCCACTGGTGCTTTATTATCGTAGCATCGCGCAGCCTGCCACCACCGCAGCTAATGCCCGACTTGCCCCTGAGCTGTTGTTTGCTCGCTGTTACCACAACAGGTTGTAACGAGAATGAGGCAGACCACCTGGACCGGGATCAGCAGCCTTACCCACCCTCGCAGAAGACCAAGCGCATGCGAACCTCCTTCAAGCACCACCAGCTCCGGACCATGAAATCCTACTTTGCCATCAACCACAACCCGGATGCCAAGGACCTCAAACAGCTTGCTCAGAAAACAGGCCTCACCAAAAGAGTCTTGCAGGTAAGAAACCTCCATCATTGGCTGTGTATACCTCTCCCTTACCCTTGCCAGGAAAAATAGTTTGCTGCCCTGTTCAGAGCAATACAGATATTTCCTGTGCTGCTCTTCATTAGTTTACCTTAGTTATCTCCCTAGAGGGTAGGCCGAAATTTTGCAGGGGCTTCCCGGAGGGGTGCCCAAAGACAGACCCAGGATCTTCTAAAATGCAGCCACCTTCTCCCTGTAGGTGGAGAGATGGGGCCACCAGAGCCAGCACAGCCTGCCTCCCTGCTCTGCTAATGTGGCTGATGTTATTTGTAAAATTGTGGCTTTAGAGCGTTCCATTCACACTAGGCTCGGTGCAGAGTTGAGGGGGACCTGCTGGTGCTGTTTTACCGCAGCAGCAAACTCTCAGCAGGCTCACTCACAGGACATGGCCTTCTAAATGCAGATCGACCCTGTATTTTCAACTCTGGAAAAGCCACAACCGCGGTCAGTGTCTCAGCAACCAATTCTAGCAAGTGTCTTCCTGTTTCAATAAACCATATTTGGAAACTAAATATTAGGAGTTAGATCTGCTGTCCAGTTGTTCTCCTAAACTCATAGTGGTCAGAATAGACAGCTAATGAAATTAGTGTGGGTTGCTGTGGGTCACCTGTGATCTTTTTCTATTTCTTAGTGACAAATTACAGACCCTTAAAATTTTACCAGTTTCTGGCTGCTTGGGGTCTGTGGCCCTGGGTTTTTCCTTATGCAAAGACTACTTCCTGAAATCCGTTTCTGTGATGTCCATTTCATATGGATCATTCTTCCTTTTCGAAACTTTCGACGACCCTGCCTCTCCCCATCCTCAAAAGATCACCAACAGTCAAGGCATCAGGATATATATATATATATATATATCCCCCCTTTACCTGTGTGCCTCCATCTCTATGGTTTCTCCACTTAAGCATCCCAAGTGGCACTTGCGAATGCTGGGGTGGGGTGGGGAGGAGATTCTATGCAGTTGAGAGAGCATCTGTAGCCTCACTCTGTTTTAAAAGGAAGCAAAAAAAAAAAAAAAAAAGCCAGAAAAACAAACAATTCTATTTAAAAAGAAAACACACTCCCCCCCAAAATAAAAAAAAAATAAAAAATAAAAGGCAAGAAAAATAAAAGGCAAGAAAAAAAATAATAAAGGAAAGAAAGAGACAGGAAAAAAAAAAAGGAGTATAAAATAAACATCGGTAAAGAAATCAATTGGGATTGGTTTGCAGGTTTGGTTCCAAAACGCTCGAGCCAAATTCAGAAGGAACCTTTTGCGGCAGGAGAATGGGGGTGTTGATAAAGCTGATGGCACGTCGCTTCCGGCCCCGCCTTCAGCAGACAGCGGCGCTCTTACTCCACCCGGCACTGCGACCACTTTAACAGACCTGACCAATCCCACTATCACTGTAGTGACATCCGTGACCTCTAACATGGACAGCCACGAATCTGGAAGCCCCTCACAAACTACCTTAACGAACCTTTTCTAACATTGGTTTTTTTTTTTGTTTTTTGTTTTTTTCTTAATTCTTCCTCTTCTTCCTCTTCTTCTTCTAATTATTATTATTTTATTATTTGCAAGATTTTTTTTTTTTCCTGACCCACAAGATACTTGGGAAATAAGAACAACAGCTTGGTGTGTAGCATCTGCAGCCACTTGGCAAATGAGTTTACAGTATTGTCTCCTTGACAAAGTGTTTTTTTTTTTTTTTTGTCTACAAAGTGTATTAGCTGTTTTTTTGTTTTTTTTTTTTTAAATTAGATCTTTCAGCTGGTAAGGGGAGTTTTTTGAATTATTCTAATAAGTGCCTCTTAAAATTGTATGTTACTTATTTCCAGAATCTCGAAGAAAAAAAAAACTGGTATTATGATGAGCAAATAATCATATTCCCAGTGAAATGATTAGGCTAATAAAGAATCAGATCATTAATTAAAGTCATTTTTTAAATCGTGCAACTCTGTGTGTACTTATGGAATTTTGAAAACGTCACATTGTTTTTTTTTAATTTTCAAACTGAAAGCATGTTTTGATTCTTTTTTTCTCTTACAAGTGAGGAATATGATTAAACAAAAGCATTATCTATAGCAGCTCCAAATATTAAAGATCAATTAGGTGGGAAATGTGTTCTGAGAATGTGATTTTTCCTTCTTTTGGGGATGTACATCCCAGCAAAACTTGTTAGTTAGTTACTGGCTTTTCAACATTTGAAAACTACTTAAACTCCCTGTGTATCTATGAAAATTCCATATCGTGTTTCAAATTCTATACTTCTAACCTAAAGCTAAAAATGATAGTTGTAAAACCGTTCTTTCTAAATTAATTTTTTTCCTAGGGAAAATGGAAATAAGCAAAATATAATTTTTTAAGAAGTTAAAAAATCAGTATAATTTAATTAATAGATCTATTAATTGGCTTCAGCTGTACCATGATATTGTATCTGGCATTCTATATGAATAATGTTTAAAAAAAAAAACCTTAGTAGACTAATATCAACAACAAGAAATCTTTGGTTTGTTTTGCTTTATTTTACTTTTGCATAGGTTGATATATTTATCAGAAAAGAAAACCTTTTCTGACATTATAGATTTAAAGTTATTAGTCTTGAAGTAGATAAACTCAGAAGCCTTGTGGATGCTGACCTGAATATATTTCCTAGTTTACAGTAGCATTTTTTTTCTTTTAATTTAAGCTAAAATCTTAATGGTCTGGGCAGTGGTGAATGTTCATCTATATGCTTCTGTTGTAGTTAAATACCAATTAGATTGTGGATTTCCTAAAAGAAAAATAAATAAAAAAGAAGTCAAGATATATGTCTTGCTTTAGTGGATTGTTAAGAATAACTTTGCACATATTTTCCACTTTTTGGACCCCTTAAATCTCCTTTGGTGGTCAAAGTGGCTATTTAATAGGTTTTAAAGGTGTCCTTCTGGCTGTATAAATGTGTGGTTACATATTGACAGTTCACTGCCCACATTAAAGTGCATTATTGTAACTTTTGCTCAGGGTCTTTAGAAAATTAGCACAGAAAGTAGCTTATTTTTTAAAAAAAGATGATGGAAGATAAGTTAACACTGTAACAGAAGAAAGGTGTGATTGCCATTATATATTTAGCAAGTGTGGTTATCATCTTATATGGAGCTTAAATCTTGACTTTTCATATTTCTATTACATTTTGGGCATTTACCACTAACCAGACCAAACAACCTTGGTAAGGCTGAGATCTTATTAATACACTTTTACAGGTAAAATATTGATACTTATAAATTTTGTTCTTTGACAGAACAATGTATGGTACTATAGATCTACTTTATTAAGTAGACTAATTATAACTCAGTTCTCCTATGTGCCTTATGATATAACTTGGAAGTAAGTTTGTGAAAAATCAGGATATATGTGTTGTTTGTTAAATTAACTGTTTTAAGCCCTTTTGACACCTCACTAGTTTTGTACTGTTTTACCTCTTATTTCCGAAACTCTTTTTATGGTGTATCCTGTTAGAGGGGACAAACATGTCATAGAAAGCAGTTGTGCACTCTTTCAAATATAGTTGATAAATTCAATAATCTTATATATTGAGCTTCGTGTTTATAGTACAGTAAGTGGTCTAGCAAAATTGTCCATGTTTCTTTGTTTATTGATAAATGCATTGTATAGAAACTATTTCCCCTAAATATTTATGGACCAAACAATTGTGATATATCCTATTAAATTTGTGTGAATAAACCATTTTGAATCTAAGGAGTTTTATTTCCCCTCAGTTTTATTTAAGGTTTAACTGTACTAGTGTGTTTCCAATATCTATCTGTAAAAGCTATTAAGGTGGCAATACAGAAAATTTTTTAGATATTCAAACATACAAAAAGTTTTCAGACTTCCAAACTTCTGATTCATTTTAAATGTACACATCATTGCATATGCAATGTAATTCAACTTAGAGTTACCTTTAAATATATTTTCTTATAATAAAAGTAATGCCCCACCGATTTGACTCCGCCCAATTTTTAGAATTAAAAAAAAGATAATTAGCAGATAAAGTAATTGCATGAAAAGAAACTTAACTATGATTAAGATTTAATAGTAGGTCTATTGAGCACAAATGGATATTTGTAAATCAAAATAGAAATTGCAGACCCCTAAAAGCCAAGTTGCTCTGTAGTTAATAAATTGTCACTATGATTTTTTTCAGGGAGAACAAATCTTGGGGCATTACAGCCAAACATCCCGACGTTTGAAAATTCCCTAAAGTATTAAAAGAAGGGGAAAAGTTTGATCGGAAATCCACTGCAGTGAAGACAAAGACAATATTAGGTTATGATAATCATACATTTTAAAATCTATTGAGCCAAAAAAAAAAAAAAAGAGAGAGAGACAGAGAGACAGAGAGACCTAAATGTCATATACTGAATGTTAACAAAAATTCTGTTCTTTATGGTGTCTAACACAAACGGAGGCTTAGAGTTATGTGGTTTAAAACAAGATTAGATAAGCCGTGTATAAACCAGAGCAACCTGGCAGTAATATGCCCACCCCATATTTGAAGAAAATTATTATTGCTAAAAAAATCCCACACATTTGTCAAGCACAGTAATTGTAAAATAAAGTCCAAAAACATCCATTTCACCTGCTTGCTAATGTGTATTAGTCCTATCTGTTAATGGCATTTTCCAATTGTAAATTCAAAGAGAAGCTATCACTCATTTGAGAGTATAGGATCAAAACCCAGTAATTTTAGTATTATTGTTTATTACTTCCTTTTTAAACAGAAATCTCTGCATGCACTTTTACATCTGTCACTTCTAGTGTACATCTCTGTATGATGACTTATCTTTGCTGTTTCTTGTATGATAAATAGCTTTCATTAATAAACATTTTATTTGATGCAAACATAGTTAACTTTATGTTAAATACACACTGTTGAAATTACTTTTGAACACTGTCTTAAGAGGCAGCACAATACATTTCCAACTTGTCATCCTTAGAAAAAGAAATCCAAACAATAGAAGGAGGTTAAATTCTGGTAGTCTAGGATAAAGTGACTTACTTGGTTTTTAACTATTCGTGACTTTTTTATTTGTTGTGGTCAATCGACCCATGTATTAAAAAAAAAAAAAAACAAAGAAAACACAAATTACAAAAAAAAATCCTTAAAATAAACTATCATGTAAAATTTCAGCAACTTTTTTAGATTATTAAGGAAAAATTTATAGATCCTTTGTAAGTTTACATGTTTGCTATGCAATGAGCAAATTTATTGAAGTATACAAATATATCCCGAACTATGAAAAGATCCAATCTTTGCATAGTTCAAATTACATATGATATTACAAACAAAGGAGCAAGTGGAAAGAAAAACAAATATTTAGGAATGAGGTTTTTTTTAATTGTTAAAAGGAATATTTGAAGAAAGAATTTTTTAACGATTCCTATTTAGCTGTATATCCAAAGCGTATGTTAAACAAATTAACATATAACTTTCCAGAAAATTTTTCATTATGATGAAATTTTTATTATATACAAATGAACCATATGTAAATGATGTAACTTTTATGAATGACAGACATTAAATATTTCACTTACATGTATTCTCAGAACTTTGAATGTTTTCTTAAATGCTTTCACTTCCTGAATACTAAAAAAGGGAAAACAAATTTAAAAAGGGAGAGCAACTTCCAAAAAAAAAAAAAAAAAAAAAAGCAATGCACCATGACAAGCAGACTATTTTGAGTGATCATGAAACATGTTGGTTTTGTCAGTAACTTGAATGTTTATGCCTCATTGAAGCCTCGGCCATGGCTATAGCAACTTAAGTAGATTTTCCAATACATTTCCACCCAGTTTATTCAGATCCCTGTCCTCCAGCTTTGCCTTTTTTCCCTGGGCTGTCACCTATGGCAGTTTTGGTTAGAAATATTTTGGAGCCTCGCCTGGTTTTACAGACCTTTAAATATTTGTCTGGTATGTGAAATGCAGGAGGAGACCAAAGTGGGAAAGAACATAACTGCAATTAGACATCTGAAAAAAATAATACAAATTTGAAACAGGCACATTTCTAAAAAGCAAAAGAAAGGAGCGCTAATTATGTGAGTGGGAAGAGAAAAAAAGCATGTGACGTAGAGTTGGAAGGACTGTGATGCTTTCCTGTGATGTACAGCGGTTTTTGAGTCTGGGCAACCACACACTTATTTTGGGGCATAGAAGAGAAGGATGTGGACTTCTTAGAAGGGAGCAAGGCACTAAACTCTCATAGTTTCTACCTCCCAGATGCCCGGGTTAGTCTAACTTCTGGCAAATTGATCTCGGGCACAAAAAACTTTACGGAGAGTTAGCATCTGACAGCTTTGGCTGAGTGGCCACCTTCATGCTGACTTACAGAGTAAGTGGGTTTTTCATACCTCAAATAAGGATAAAATTCTATAATAAAGGACCCAAAGGAAACACTTTCAAGACCTTGGTGATTTTTCATCACCTGCAAAATAGATAGCTTTATTGAACAAAACCCCTGTAGAATCCACAGCACATTCTTTTACATGAAACTTTCTTTGAAGTCAAAGTATTTTCTAAACCACATATCCCTATCATCTCATTTTCTGTTGCAGAGTGCTTGCAAAGGGCATCATGGAGAAAAGTGTTAGAAGTGGGAAGTTCTGGAATGGAAACGTGGAGTCATGTCATTCTAGGCTCTTACGGAGAATACTAGGGATGATACCGTTGTCATAAAAGATGGATATAAATACCCAGTTTGGTGTGAAGTTTTGCGATTTAATTTTCAGCTCTGCTTTAAACAAAGCTAGCTCGACTGGTGGAGAGTCTGTGGACTCTCAGGATGATTCAATACCTTTTACATGCTATTGTCCCTAGACACAAGGATTAGGTACGGGCACTGGGACTGAGTCCAAATTAGAGAAATGGCATCGTATGGTCTTTGAAGCCATGCATACATCAACTCTGGATTGGCCTTTTGGATTTTGTATTTTTAGCAATTGGGAACCAACTCTGAATATTCAAATAAAGACAAGCCCTCTCATGTAAAGCCACAGTCTGCCTTATGGCTAATGTGAAAACAGACGTAATTGTCTTTATGACGTGCCATTGATTCTGAAACATTTTTATAATACCTACTCTGCCCTTCCAGCATTTCTTTAAGAATAATATTGCCACTTACCTTATTTTCAAAATAAATTATAATTGTAAGTTAACATATTATTTTGAATGCCCTCTGGGAAGATTTCCAGTCTATTTCGTCTGTTTCCAAAGCAAAAAAGTAAAAGGAAAAAAAAAATTAAAAAAGCTCAGAACCATGCATGGTACTCAAGGAAAAGTCTCTGAATATGATGTAAGTAGCAATATAATTACCACAATGAAATTTCTTTTTATCTGTGCCACAAAATAGATATTTTTATCTAACATCACTTCCCACTTCCAACATTTCTTTATGAATATTAATATAGTAAACACTCCTTTATCATGCATCACATTAACAAGGTTTTCTTTCCTTGGATTATTAATTTTTGCTTCTTTGCACTGCATTTATCTTGTGCTGAAATGACAAAAAGCAGGCAAGAATAAAGATCCAGGTATTAGCCATATGTAGAAAGTTCCTGGTGTGCATTTCTGTGTACTTTCTCTTCACATATTAGAATTGTCAGGAACAATTTTTTTCCTTTGGAACTTCTTGTTTACATCTTGCATGATCTTATAAATTAATCTGAAGAGTAACTGGATACCTTTTATGGTTATTTGAAAATAAAATTTGCTACAAATAAGATGCTCCCGTCTCTGTTGCCTCATATTATGCATGAATATATTAACTTTCTTTCTGTATTTTCCCACTGAACCAGAAAATATTAACCTCAAAGGATATTTAAATTGTTATTTATGACAAATATACAAAGATGAAGGAATTCAAAGGTGAAGTTGCCTTTACTGATTTTCATTCTCCTTCTCTTCCTTCTCCAAAGTAGTAAAAATCATGCAGGGCTATCTGCTTTAACTTTGACATTCAAGGGTTTTGACAGCTTGCATCATTTAAAGTTGTATTTATTATTCAGTAAACTTTAATTCTGTAGAATAAATGCCCTTTATGAAGTGTGATTTTTTGAAAAGCACAAAGGTATTTCATCATTTCAAGCAGCAGAAGCTGTTTGAATTCGAGAGTAGTTTTTCAGAAGAAAAATATAATGGGGCATTATTTTAAATATAATATTTGTAGCACCTTGCCAGATTGACCTAGATGCTCTGCAGGAATTTTAAAGAGCTAGAAAAACCTCCAAAGTGGTATATTGTAAATAATTAAATGATGCTATTTTTCTAGGATATAAATCGAGATAGCTTATTTTATAAATACAATTACACGGTCACTTTATTATCTCAGTGCATACATGAGGTCTCCTTCTGGCTATTTTGATGAGATCTTTATATTTGCAAGAGTTCTAATATAGCTCTTTATTCAGTTTTCTTCTCAAGTGTCACCAGCCAGTGCATGCAAGTGTGTGTGTGTGTGTGTGTGTGTGTGTGTTGTATATTCTCTAACACCAGGAGAAGATATATATTTATACGAAAGATGGCTCATTTCTTGTAAACCAATTTTTAATTAAAAGCAAAATAATGGCCATTTTCCTTCAGTTGGAGATATTGTAATAGGCCTTCTTTTTTGCTAAATGAACACGGAGCTATCCTCCCTGAAAGTGCTCCTGCTAATATGAGTAACCTTTCTAGGTTCTGCATGGGTTACTGTCGTCACAGGGTTTGGCCATAACTTTGCTTCTTACTAGAATGATGTTGCTTCTTTGAATGTCTCTGTTCAACAAAGTTTGACTAATGCTAGCATATCAACACAAACAACCATAGCAACAACAAAGGGCAAATTTCGTTGAAATGAATAGTTTAATTTACTCCATCTATTAAAAGAGGCACCTTAGAAACAAACGTTCCTTGATAATTTGAGGAGGATATTTTGGTTGAAATTGAACATTATTAGTGTGTTAAGGTGACTGGACCTCCATGAGTTCATTAGTGAACGAGAAGTAGAAGTCGGTCCATCTACCCATATATATGTCCATGTAAGTATACCCTCCGGTATGCTAAATATGCATGTTCTATAATAGGCTGAGCTAGGTTCTGAGGCCTCCCAAGAGAATTTCACCATATATGTGTCTTCAATAGCCTGAAAACCTGACTATTAAGTGCCGCACTGTGAAGCATGCAATTTCAACTCTGGTATTCTCTATTCTTCTGGAGTACCTTGCATTGGAAGGCGTTACCAATAAAAATGATCGCCATGGGCTCTGTTTCTGTTTGAGTTTTGACTCAGGTACGGATAAACTCATGGAATCACCCTGTGTGCTGGAAAGAGCCTTTCTAGGCTGTCTGGTTCAAATTCCCACTTATTATTATTATTTTTAGCTGAAACAGGAAGCACTCAGGTGTGTAGTATTTTTAGTGCAGACAGTTGTGGACTTTCTTTGGAAAAGTATGGACATCAAGAGTTTCAGGTTAAAGCTCTGCAGATTTGCTTTTTCTTTTTTTTTTTAAACCATTGCAGAGACAGTGTCATTGCAGCAATGTGGCCACTACTAATACCTCTTATCTGCCACTGCTGCATTGTTAGTGCAATCGACATTCCATTGAGAAACATGGCAATGATTACAAAATATTGTCGGTTTCCACTTCATGGAATTTTCTATAAAGGTTCACAGCTTCTACTCAGCTCATCAGTTGCTCACCCCCAACCTCTAAAATTCTCTTTCATCTCGGTTCTATTCCCATTACACTATTGAAACATTTTTCCTTCAAGTTAGCAATGATTTTTTTTTTCTTACCAAAATCATGCCATTTTCCCTGTCTTTGTTCACATTTGCTTTCCTGCCAGATTTTACACCCCTTATTACTTGCATGTCTTTAAAACGATTTCCCTGATTGGCATTTGCCACAGGCAGCGCACCTGCTGCTTCTCTCGCCTGCTCTGCTGACTCAGAGCGAGTACATCACAGTCCAGCACCGCGTCTCCCCTTGGCCTGCTTCTCTCGAAACTGCTTTCTTTCTTAAAGGCTCCACTTTTTTAGTGATGACTCCAAATATATTTCTTGGGATATTTCCACCTGGCTGCTCTGTTAGTTGAGGTGCAGCATAAATGAAATAGAACACTTTTTTTTTTTTTTTTCCCCTCCTCTACCAACTGTCCTTCTGGAATTTCTCATTTCTGCAGATGATATCACTCTTTTCCCAGTGGGTCACGTAGGCTGAGAATCATCGAGTAAGCACTTTTTCCATTGCCTTCTCCTTGAAAAATTATTTCATACCATTTTGTTACCAAATCCTATTTTTCCTTTCTTTATTTGTATGTCTATGATCAACCCTGCTGATCTACCTCTTTTTGCCATGCCCGCTACCACTATCCTCACCGGAACTAGGTTTTCTTAGCCTGTGGGAAGATATTCTCTGTAGGAGGTCAGAAGATATTTCAGATACTATTTTGCTTCCCCATTCCTGTGCCCTGAGAGTAGAAACAATGGTTGTTTTTTTTTAATGTTTATTTATTTATTTATTTATTTATTCATGAGAGACACAGAGACAGAGAGAGAAAGAGAGAGGCAGAGACACAGGCAGAGGGAGAAGCAGGCTCCATACAGGGAGCCTGATGCAGGACTTGATCCCAGGTCTCCAGGATCACACCCTGGACTGAAGGCGGTGCCAAACCGCTGAACCACCGGGGCTGCCCTGGTTGGGGTCTTTTAAAAGATTATATTTAAATGAATTAGATGAAATAGCTTTCTTACTGATGTAGAATCATATGAACTAAACAATGGTAAAACGAGCCTGGTTATCATTTATTTGGAGGAGCTGGAGGAGAGCGTTCACAGTCCATGTAAAACTGGAATGGACTATACCTATCATTAGTTTTAGTTGATAGAATTTTAAGTTGTTAATTGCATATTCAAAGAATAGGAGAAAATAAGGGTTGCTCAAATTAGGAACATAAAATCTTGTATTTCAAAGAACATTGTGGTCCCTAGGTGGGTCCCAGTTCCTTGGGAACAGTTAGGTGGAAGAGTGAGAAGTAGTGAAGTACAGACAGTCTCCAAGATTCTTTCTGGTTCCAACCATATGTGACAGGTGTATGTAGAAGCAGAATCATAGGCTTTGGACAGACAGACCTGAGTTCATAACCTACCTCTTCCCCCGAGGTGCTAGCCCAAGCCCTGATTTGTCCACATTCCCTATACTGCGATTACAACGTTGTGGGTCCCTTTGCTTCTCATTTCTCTCCACTCAGAATCCTTCCTGTATGGGGCAAGGGTAATCTTTCAAAATATTATCTTTCCACTACACTTTCTTGCTCAGGAATTTTAATGGATTCACATTGTAAATATGATTAAATATAAACTCTCTGAGACAGTTAAGATTCTTCATAGTATGACTGTCTTACTTTTTCAGTTTATTTTTCACTCCTTCCCAGCACTAATCCTTCATTGTCAGTATCACAGGCGTCTTCCCATCACAGTTCTGCACACCGTATCTTCTCTAACCATGTGACTTCTTATTCATCTACATCTTACAAATTCCTTTTTCTTCATTATTTGTTTCACATATAACACTCACAGATCAACATTTCAGAAGAAATAAAATCACTAATATCCCCAGACCATCATATAGCATCTACATAATCTTTTTCTATGTTCTTTTCCAGTCCTGGTATTTTTTACAAAATTATAATAATTTTGTTAAAGCTCATGGTGTGGTACCTGAGACATGGGAAACAGTAAATGGTAACTGATTTAAATCTCAAAACCAGCATTTCTTTAAATTATTCTAATTGTATCACCATGACAATTATCTTCATTAGCACTTTTTATAATTTTTTTATTTTTAAAATATTTTTTTATTTATTCGTGAGAGACACACAGAGAGAGAGAGAGGCAGACACAGGCAGAGGGAGAAGCAGGCTCCCTGCAGGGAGCCTGATACAGGACTGGATCCCAGGACCCCAGGATCACGACCTGAGCCAAAGGCAGACACTCAACCACTGAGCCACCTACCCATCATCCATGTTTTCCTTCCTGATCATTGTATAACTCACTGTATGTCCCATACATTTGATATGAGTAATATTAGGTCTTTATTATATACACATTGCATGTCTAATTATTTCTTATATCTCCCTCAAATATTATACCTTCCTCGAGAAAAGGGATGATGTCATATTTTTCTCTTGTCTTTCTAAACATGCTAGGAAAATAGCAGCTGTTTGGTAAACATTTTTCAAACTGAATTGTGAAGCATAGAGTAGTGGATAGGATAGGCTAAAGAAGACATTTTGACCCGAACTCCAGAGAAAAAGCAGCTTTTATGCTGAATTACTGCTGGCACTCAGGATTCTTCATGATGGAAGTCAGGGTTATAGATACGGGTCTAGCAGGACTTGCTCAAGTCTTGCTTTCCTTCTTCGAAACCAATAAGTGTTTCTTGGAGTTAACATCTCCAGAATGATGAGCATATAATATGGCATATCATGTAGCATACAGCACCCATCATCATCATACATTTCTGACATGGAGCGCATTCAGGGGACCAGCCCTGGTGCCATGATTGGGAAGCCTGGGATCTCCTTGCCCTAAGCCATTTGGTTATGTTACTTCGGAAGTTCCATTTGGTTAAGAGCACTTTCCACTCTTAGTTTTTGAAGGCACACTTGAAAAGAATTAAAAAACTCAAAGAGCACTGATCACTACTGATGACAACACACTCGTACTACTGAGCCATGATGCCTTACACGAAGAGGGAGGCATGCGGTTGTTGCACCTTTCACTTGTCCATCCTTCTGTACTGAGTCGTGGTTTGGGTAAGATTGTGTGCTGCCCTAACCAGACTTTTTAAATATAGTCACAAGGCAACTTTTGCATTTCAAGAAGCATAAATATTTTTTTGGTGCCAGATTAGTGTTAAGCTACATTTTCTCCTTTTACTGGCACCAAGTGTATCTGGCTTCACAAACCTCTCTAACGAATAGCATTATCTTATCAGTATATAAATGCAGAGCAAAAACAAATTTTACACATACATCGAAATTTGGCATCAAACTTTTGTGGTATTCACAGCCTAGCTTCCACAAACTACATCATTCTGGTTGAGAACTCCCGTGTTAGAGAAGGTAGCATGTTGGCTTTTTTCCCCAACAGGCTATAGCTCATGGGTGTTCATGGATCCTACTATTTTCCAAGGATGATTGTTGGTTTTGGTATTCTTCACAATAGAAGACAGATATTAATTTCCTCTACCAAATCTATGTGAATAGCCCTTATTAAGCATGAACTTTTTGACATAAATGCTAACCAGCATACTGTTGGCCGTCTTTCCATTAATAAAGTAAATATGACCTTTAGAGGAATACATGTAGGTGTTATTAGCAACAAGGGTTAATTAATATTGAAATAAGAGACTCTGAAGCAGTTCTCTTTTTTTGAGATAGGTGAAATTTCTTCTTTTTAAATATTTTATTTATTTAATTTAGAGAGAGAGAAAGAGCCAGAGAGCAGGTTGAGGAGCAGGGGAAAGAGGGAGAGGGAGAGAATTTCCAGCAGACTCTGTGCTGAGCGCAGAGCCCCCATGGGGCTCAATCCCACCGCCCCAAGATCACTACCTGAGCTGAGACTAAGAGTCCGATGCTCAACCAATTGAGCCACTGAGGTCGCCCATGATAGGTCACCCACACTTTTTAAGTATGATCAACTTTGCAGATGGGAATATTTTAGATTAGTTGCTCTCAAATTCTTTTAGGCATGAGAAGCTTTCTGGCTGAGCTTTTTTCACAGAACTGAATATATAAAACAGGTAAGAGTGGGGCTTGTTCTGGTGGAGAGAAAAAGGCATATGGAAAGTTGTAGTTCTATCATTGTCTCCGACCCCATTGGACACAGCAACCCCGGGCCTTGCCATGCGGTCTAGGGGCTCTAGGGGCTCACTGCAGAAGCCAGCATTTTTGATCCAGTCCTAAGATCTGTTACAGGATTTGATAAAAGTGCAGAGAGAAACAAAACTGATTCTCTGTGGTAATCGGAGGGAGGGAAATGTTAAGTGAGTGTGTGACCTTGAATAAATCACTTGAACAGAGATGGTATCAGTTTCAACATCTGTCAAAAAAGAAAGGCCACCCTGTTTCTAAAACTTAGCTGATCCTAAGGCTGACTTGGAGGGCTTGCTAAAAGAAGGGGGGACGGTCTCATCCCACCCTTACTCCATGCAAGAGGTCTCAGAAATCTGTTATTTCATAGTTATTCTCAAGCAATCACGTAAATTTGGGAACAAAACACAGGCTTAGATACTTTCTTTGATAAACATTCATCGCCAGCCTTTGTTGGGATCCCACTCAGCCCCACTATTTCTTCCATAACTTCTGTGATGGGGACATTTCTTTACGTTGATAAGGGTGCAGCAGCTCGGGAAGGCAGGAATGATGGCGCGATGGCAATTATATAAAAGTGTTTTTCTTCCACAAAACTCATCCCGACAACTGTCAGGAATCTTTCAGAAAGTAGCAAAGACTAGCAAAAAATTGGGGGTTCAATAAAATATTAATATCCTTTGCAGCCAAATGTGTACTGAATAATAAAACGAATATTTCTGCATCCATCCAGGCCTCCTCGGTCTGGGGCTATGGAGGCATCTTGTTAACTTCAAATATTTAAATTTCAATGTTTCCCCGCATTGTGCTTCTAAAGGACTTCCACTGAGCTCTTAACCACCCCATCCTGGAAACATCTGGGAGTCCTCAGGGATGTTTTAGACATCCTAATTTATCAGTCCGTTGGGTACATCATAGGAGGTGTCCTCATGTTCTCCCCTTCTGTTCTGGTTTCCTTGGGTGTCTTCTGCTTTTTAAGCTGAGCAAGCATGGCCACCATGGGCATGTGACATTTGTGCCAAAGGTGCTACTTCCCGAATCTTCCCAAAGGAGGAGAATGCCTTCTCTCTCACTCACTGGTGCGCTTTGTCACTTGGCACCTGAGTAGTGCTGTGAGAACCCCCTTGCCACAGTTGTCCCCTCAATATCTGCCTGTGGTCCCTTCTCTCCCCTGACTTCCATACCAGCTCACAGGACTGTGTGTGGGAGAAATACCATTTTCCTATCACCCACCGTTCATGCCCAGGGATCTGTTCCCAACCCTCCTTCCTCCCTCAGCCCCAAACAAAAGTCCTCAGACACCTAACTCCTACAAATCTACTCTTCTCAGCCCTGTCCCTTTTGCCAGACATGAGTCAACGTATTTGAATCTTAATTTGGGCTCGAGGTGGGAGAGCCACTCTATATAGCTATGGAGATTGATAACTGATTTAAAAGACCCAGTCCCAGAGAGTACCAATGAATGAATTAATAGACCCCGAGGGAGGTGGCCAGGGGCTTTTTCAGAGACTCTGTGCTTTTCAACATTTATATTATGGAATTAGTTCGAGGACAGAGCTGTCAAGCTAATCACACTTGCAGATGGCACAAAGCTGGGAGGGACAGAAAATACAGTGGATGGAAAAATCAGAATTGAAAAGATACTTTGAGATTGGAAGGCTGGTTTTTACTCACGTAGGCCCTAAAATTGTCCTGCACAATTAGAATCTATGGTGGTGATGTTTACATTTATTTTACCATACAATACTTCCATGAAATAAAATCTTACAAGAATTCTTATATGTAAGGTAAAATCTGTTCTGGTTGAAGTGGGAGTGGAAGTTCTTGCCACCTCTCTCCAGAGCCTCTGTGATTTGGTAAAACACTGCTTGAAAACGCTTAGACCCTGGGGTGGTGGGGAGAGTGTGGGGAGAAAGGGATGGGAGGATGGAACGTGACTAAGCAGCAGCAAATGTGAAAGAAACTTGATTGGTTTTAGATCAAGGTGGACTCAATATAAGCCAATAGCGTGATGTGGTTGTTCGCTCGAATATGGGGGGTTAACAGGCTCAGAGAGGCAAGACAGGGAACGGGTCTCTGCTGGACAAACCGTACAGGAAGGCTATGTTTTCACACCATTGTGATCAACTAGAAGGTGTAATTTTGCATCATGCTTTTTAATTCTTTTATTTTATTTTATTTTATTTTATTTATTACTTATTTATTTATTTTTATTTTTTTGCATCATGCTTTTTCAGAAACATTTTGTCATTGTTGGAAGCTTAGACAGGGATGCCACGTATGGCTACACAGGTTGTGGACTATACAAGTCCAAGGACAGTATTTTCAGAGACTATAATGATAATAAAAGGCTGTTCTTCATTTTTTTCTCATATTTTTCCTTTACATTGCCTGTCATTCGGAGCTCTAAGATGGCTTCCTTTACAAAGATCAGACATATACCAATGGGTATGGCTGGAAAACGATATGAATTTTTTTAAAAGGAGGATTTTTGTTCCTCTGGGATTTAAAGAATTATAGTAACACCAGGGTATGTTGTTTTCTCACTGGGCTGTGGGATAAGAGTAGCTGAGTCAATAAAAATACTCCACACATGATCTTAGCCAAAAGGCCGAGAAGTAATATCAGAAAGGGAGACAGAACATGAGAGACTCCTAACTCTGGGAAACGAACTAGGGGTGGGGGAAGGGGAGGTGGGCGGGGGGTGGGGGTGACTGGGTTGGGTGACAGGCACTGAGGTGGGCACTTGACGGGATGAGCACTGGGTGTTATTCTATATGTTGGCAAATTGAACACCAATAAAAAATAAATTTATTAAAAAAAATACTCCACACAATTAAGTTTCCTAGTATTCTTTCTACAATCCACAAGGGAGATGGATTGTGTGTCTGTCTGTCTCTCCTAAAACACCAGAGTGGCTTCAGGTTTACCATTAACTTAGCCCTGGCCTCCTTTAACAGTTCCCTCATCTTAAAAAGAAGTAATCTGAATGGGATGATCTCTCGATGTTCCTTTTGACTTTAATGCTTCACAATCCTATTATAGCTTCCAGTCATCGAAAAACATGTCCTTCAGAGATGGAGGTGATAATATGCGGTGCCTTATGCTACAGTTCAATCTATCCATTCCATGTTGGACTCATGCGATTTCCTTGTGGAGATTCTAAAACAACAGTTCTCAAAGTATGGTGCTAGGTTCCCAAAGGGGTCTCAGCGCTTCCACAAAGTCATCATTATTTGCATAATAATACAAGATGTGACTTGCCAACCTCACTTTTATTCTCTCATGAGTGTAGAGAGTACGAGAAGTTCATGGTCATGCTTCCAGATTCCATATTGCCGCTAACCTTGAAGAAACTACCATTGTCAAGGTTTGGTATTGTCAGGCTATTCACAACGATCTGAAAGGTAGTTAAAATATTCCTCTTTTTTCCAATTACATACCCTAATGATGCTGAATTTTCTTCATATACTGTAAGCAAAACAACTCATTGTTACAGATTGAAAACAGAAGCAGTTATGAGAATCCATTTAATTTATAATAAAGTAAATATTGATGTAAATAACCTGCAAAAACCAAAGTTCTTTGGGGTCCTCAGCAAATATTAAGAGTCTAAGAGTGAGGGCCACCTGGGTGGCTCAGTCGGTTGTGTCTCACTTCAGCTCAGGTCATGATTTCAGGGTCCTGAGATGGAGCCCTGAGTCGAGCCCTGCATTGGGCTACACACTCAGTGGGGAGTCTGCTTGTCCCTCTGCCCCTCCCTCCCTCCACTTATACTCTCTCTCCCAAATAAATAAATAAATAAAGTCTAAGGGTAAGACCTAAAGTTTGAGAACAGATGTTCTAAAAGGTTATTAAAATAGCGAAATTTCCTTCTCACGCAAGGTAATTGCTGTTGTTTCCCTCTTGAAATTTCTGCTCTTCCGTCCTCCTTTGGTTACATGAAGGCGCACCAGGAATTTGAAAAGTGATCATCCTCTAATACCTGTAGTACTCTTTGAGTTCTTACATTTTGATTTTGGAAGTTATGGCATGATTTCCTTTCATGGAACTATTTGTCTGAGTTTTGTTTCAGTGAAGGGCATTCTTCAGGAAATCTGTATAAGAACAAAATGGTAGGATAATTATTAGATCTCCAGGGAGTAGAAATGAAATGTAGGGATGAAGGAGAGGTTTGGAGACTGAGACGAGGGTGGCAAGCAATACCAGAGATCCAAGATTTGAGAAAAGAGGTAACACCCACCACCCTTTTGTATTCCATCAAGGGTGTAGGGAGAACAGGTGTCATGGTCACTGAGGCAGGGAGACACTCATAGAAAAGGAGGATGACGTTTTTGTCTGAATAACCCTACCCCGTGGTGTTTCTACTCTTGAGAAAGAGTCAGGATGTGCCCGGATCACTGCGTGATCTGTATCGGCAGAGCACAATGGGCATGAAATGAGGGCCCTGTTTGTGATGGTTGTTGCAGAGTCTGGAAGCTGTGAGTGCTGAATGCCCCCCAAATTTGTGCATCTACTTGGAAATGCCTCATTACTTCTTTCCCTCTCTCTTAAAAATAATTCTTTTTAAAAACGTTTACATTTTATTTAAATCCAACGTGCCAATATGTAGTATAACACCCAGTGCTCATCTCATCATGTGCCCTCCTTAATGCCCGTCACCCAGTTACCCTATCCCCGCACCCACCTCCCCTTCTGCAATCTTTTGTTTGTTTCCCAGAGTAAGGAGTCTTTTTGGTTTGTCTTTATTTTTTTTTATTTTTTTTTATTTATTTATTTTTGGTTTGTCTTTAAAAATAATTCTTCGCTTAGATATTCACAATGCAGAAATCAGAGAAAGGAAAAGGATGGAAGAACTGAGTATACAAAAAACTTGAATTTTTGTACTTTCATGTAACTTTATTTTCATGAAACTTCTTAATGATTTTTCATATGATTTCTGGCCTACTGATTTCCTGATCTCCTTCCTTCCTTCCTTCCTTCCTTCCTTCCTTCCTTCCTTCCTTCCTTCCTTCCTTCCTTCCTTCCTTCCTTCCTTCTCTCCTTCCTTCCCTTCCCTTTATTCATTCTTTCTAACTTTTCCAGGGCCATATTCCTGTTTTTGTCTCAGAATGAGGATACGTATCACCTAGGTGAGGCCGATGGAGGCCAGTTTCAACCCCTGCTGGAATACAGGCAGCATGAGAAAGGACGTGGTGGCTTTTATCAATGCCACAGGCATAACTCTGGCCCTTTCATTCCCAATCAGGTCACCAGTAATGAGATCCTGGAACCTTTCCCCAGGGTCAGCCCCTGATGTCAAAGTCTAGCTCACTGCAATTTTGGCTCATCAGATGGAATATATGAAGAGGGGAGGTGACAGCCAAAATCCTAAGTGAATGTTGGAATAGTCAGACGAGGGCTGCCTTCAAGCAAGGTTAGTATGATATACAAGCACATGTAATGTGGTCTGGCTATGGTTATTTTCATACATGAATGTTCAAGAAACTAAGTTTAAACTATTTACGGAAGAGAATTCTTTCATCACTTATCATTCACTCACTCATTCACTCATCCATCCACTTTAGCTAATACTCTAAGTTCTCTTGTTCCATCTTTTCCTCACATTTGAGCGACAAACATTCAGCCTTGGTTGAGCCTCCCTATGCATTTTTTTTTCTTCACGACCACAATAAAAGAGCTGAGCTCTGCAGGAGAGATTTGCACAGTAGGTCAGATAGATTTTGTGATAAATTCACAACGGAGACCTCAATATTTCCTGGTAGGCCAAGTATTCCTCTGATGCACGAGTCTCTTACCCTCTGCAACAATTCAGATCTACTCCACTCTTGTCAAACCTCTGACATCATCTCCTCCATGACACCACCCAGCTGCACATCTCACTCTTTGTAAGAGGATGACCTGGTTTATTTCTTAGGAAATATAAACTATCAGACAGGACTACATCAACTCACACTAAACCATACAGACCTCGCCGCATCAGGATGCCAGCTCTCTTCTCTCCTGTCACAGCCTAGGAGGCTTATGTAACCTATATACAGTTCTTCCATATATGGGTCCTTCTTCTCTGTGTTTTCAGGGTCATATGAAGCAATTTATTCCTCTTCTTTCTCATTTGTCACCCAGTCTCATTGTTTTTTTGTTTGTTTGTTTGTTTTTAATTTTAGGGACTGGCACCACCATTTACCCATTATGCAAGCCAGAAACCCTAGAGCAATCCACAACACTTAGCTTTCTTCATCTCTCATATCCAACCCATCATCACATTCTATCAATTTTTACCCCCAAATTTTTTTCAAATCCATCTCCACCATTGCCACCTCTGTGGTCTAAGCTTATGTGTTTCCTTTCTTGGATGACAGCGAAAATTCTTAACTGGTTCCTCCACAGCTACTCGTACTTCCTTCAATTCATGTCCCATACTGTGCGATCTGCTTGAGATAAGTCTAATCATGTCCCCATCCTCATCCCATTGGTCTTCCTGGTTTAGACTTCCTTAAATTGCTTCTTTAAAAAAAAAAAAAAAAAAAGACTGGCTTTTAACTTGGGATGGAAGGTCCATCTTTCATCACACTCTTCCTGACTTTCTGTGCTCCGGCCACAGGGGCCACATTCCCCCCAACACAGGCCTTTGCGCACATGCTGTTCCCTCAGTCTGGAATGTGCATCAGTCGCTCTGCACCTGTTAGACACACATTCATCCTTCATTTCTAGCTTACGTGACACTTTTTCAGCAGCACAGCTTAGACAAGATCAATTCTCTACTATAAGGTTTCATAGCCTCATGTGCTTTTCCTTTATACAACTTATGACAGCTGCCATTTTATATTTATTTGTGAGATTACTTAATTATGTCTGCCTTCCTAAGTAGCCTGCAAACTCATGAGGGCAGGGCCATTTCTGCTCGTGCACTATATCCCTAGCAAAATACCCGGCATGTAGTAGGCACTCCATAAATATTTATTGAGTGAATGTGGATTGAATAAATAATAGTATGTTCAGGGCACTGTTTTCAATGCTCTAGGGCACTGGTTCTTAAACTTTAGCATCAGAATAACCTGAAGGCTTGTTAAAGCATAGATTGGTGGGCCTCAACTCCAGAATTTCTGATTCAGTAGGTCTTGGGTGTCACATAAGAATTTACATTTCTAACAAGTTCCAAGCTGAGGCTCATGTTGCTGGCCCAGGAAACCACAATTTGAGGACTATTGCTTTAGGGAATTAAATACACGATTGAGACGTGGTTCTCGTCTTCAAGAAGTTTACGATTTTGTCCAGGCACAAGCAGTAGATAAGAGAAACTTGAGTTAACAGAAACAAAAACAAACAACAACATAGTATTTAAAAATCGTGGGAGCTAGAAATCAAAAAGACACGCCATGGTGTATTATCTATTGTTGATTGCTCCATCAATTTTACGGCCAATAATTGCCATGGGGTGTTTATGAAAAAGAAGAACCGTTTCAGGCTGAAATGATTATGAAAATAGTTGATAGGATCTAAAATTGGCTTTGCAGGAATTTAGGAAGGGTTGAGGAGTTGAATTCTCAGGGTGGGGCAGGATGAAAAATATGTGAAAGAGGGCTGGCTAGGATTTCAGTGATGAGGAGCGGAAGTACAGCCTGTACCTGGAGGTGCAGAGAACAGGCTGGAACCTAGGATCCATGGAAAGGAGGAACATACAATGAGGCAGGAAGTGGAGAGAAAGGAGAAGGCTTTGAGCCCTGAGAGCAGCCTAATATAGGAAACGGTGGGCTAGTAACGTGTGTGCGTGGAGGGCGCCAAATTATGTCTATACTGACTTTGCAGTCGCTACTGGCTGCCTCCCTGATGGGGGAACGATGGTCCTGGGGACAACCAAAGGTTCCTCCTGGAAGGCAGAGGGTGTCGTACACTACCGCATGTTCCATTCTATCCCTACAATCTCTAATATGGTGCCGATAGGGCCCCGTTGTAGGGATAAAAGTGGCAAAGTGTTTGTAATGCTTGGTTCTTAGGTGATAAAAACAGATCCTGGTACAAGTTTTCATAACCCATTAAGATTCTACTTTTTTTTTTGTGAAAGGTGCTAAAAACCTCACTATTATCTAAGGAGATTCCTCAGCGATTGTTGCATCAAACCGTTTTCAGAGATAAATTGCTAAGTACCCAGGGCTC
Source organism: Canis lupus baileyi (assembly GCF_048164855.1). Classification (NCBI taxonomy): domain Eukaryota; kingdom Metazoa; phylum Chordata; class Mammalia; order Carnivora; family Canidae; genus Canis; species Canis lupus. The sequence continues at coordinate 76,605,620 of NC_132843.1, forward strand.
CTGTAGGATGGGTGCTGCTCGGGACATGAGGACTCAGGTCATAGGGAAGTACGGTGCCTGGAAATGGGGCAAACGTTCACTCGTAACCACAACCGGGTGACAGGGTGTCAAGCCCGACACAGCCCGCTTGTCATTCATATCTTTAGAAACACAGCTGTTGGACTTACACATGGGGTGGGGGGAGCTCTTGGCTTTAGAACAGGTCACTTTGAACACATGGTATTTTTCTCAGTATAGTGAAAGATCAAAAAATTTGCATCATTTCCTCTGTGTAATGAACCCTCGGTAGATAGAGAATCGAACTAAATAAGGCGAGGATTCTTTTAACAAAATAGCCAGATAATTGTAGCATTTTATTTCCTATGTTCATATAGGTTACGCAGTAAACATTATGCTACGGAATTTGCCAAATGTTTTGCATTCGTTCCAGTAAATTAGGCAGGAAAAAACACTTTTTTCCTCCGAAAGACCTTAAAAACTCCACTGCCCGTTCACAAGTGTGAAAGCAATATTTAAGGAAACATTTTGCCCTCTCACACATTTACTTTACAAGATAACAGTTTGCCTCCTGTGTCAATTCCCTCTGGGGACTGACAATTTTGTCCTGATTTAAAACACACTGCATGTACAACCGAGAGCATCCTTCCCTGTCGCCAGCCCCTTCTCCTTCCTAAAGCCTCCCGGTGTCCAGAGAGGGGTTCCCCGTTCCTCCCTGGTTAACACCAAGTGGTGGCGTGGGATGTTTCTGGAATCCTCATCGGGGCTGTTTTCTATCGGTTTGTTCTTCAAATTCACGTGGCAGATTTGATCAGTTGACTGAGGTCATAAAAACCAACGTGCCTTCCCTACCTAGAAATGCCACCGAGAGCCTTCCTGCAGTTGAAACTGCACAGAAATCGCTGTACTTCTATGGCCCGCGCCGTCTGTGACACCGAATTTGCCACTGCCCTCTGTCATCCTGTCTTGGATCACTTTCGCTGCTATGCTCTGTGTAAGTCTTTTCTCCTCTCTAAGATCTCAAGCTTCTTAAACCCAGGGGACAGTGTTCTTCTGTGGGCTTTGTGGGCTGCATCTTTGTGCCCGAGCCCAGCACATCTTAGCAGATGGATGGATGGAGTAAGAAAGGCCACTTGCAGATCTTGGGCCACCTGTTTACTACTAAGGAATCAAAAAAAAAAAAAAAAAGGAATCAGAATCAGATCATGACTAGAAGCCTGAGACTCCATTACTAGGTTGTGTTTTTGCTTTGTTTTGGCAAATGAGACGTTGCAACATACTTGAACATTGAATTGGCCCACAATGATCATATCAGGAAGGAAAAGCATAATTATATCCATCCAAAGAGAAGAGATGGTGAGAGTGACGTTTCACCGTTCTTGCTTTAAAGGCAAGACAGAGGCACCACCTCAGAGAGAGATGCACCGCAAACTAGAGTGGTATCACCTAACACAGCCCTTTATTTGCAGAACAGCTTTCCAGGGCTTACGTGTGGTGGGCACTGCTCCAGGTGCTGGGAAGCAAGCAGCGAGCAAAGACCCTGCCTTCGTGAGGCTTGTGTTCCAGCTCATTGGCTGTTATGGGGAAAGACAGCATAACCACAGACCTAAGATCTCTAGAGAAATAGTGTTGGTGCTGATGATGCTGTGGAGAGGAATACAGCAAAGGGGGAGGAGTTGGAATTTCAGAATGCTGAGCTTGCCGAGCTTGAATAAAGACCAGAAATGGGGAAAGGAAAGGGGCCACAGGGCTAACTGGGGAAAGGCAGTTCCTGGTCTGAGTGGCCGGAGTGTGCTGGAAGCACAGAAAGGAGGCCAGCCTGTGTGGAGGGGATGCCAATCATTAGGGTCTTGAAGGGGATTCACTGGACTCTAGTTTTAACTCTGTGAGATGGGAAGCCATTGGAGGCCTCGCAGGTGAGGTGTGACGCACTATGTCTAATGTTTTAACATGATCACTTGCTCTGTTATGTTGAAAAACAACCTGAAGGGAGCTGGGAGGCTTGTCAGGAGACCACTGTGACAGACCAGTTGAGAAACGGTGGGTTTAGGCAGACTGGAGCAATGGTGGTGGCAAGAAGCAATCCGATTTGGATGCCTTTTAAAGTAAGATGAAAACAGATTTGTTGACAGATTGGCAGGGGGCCATGAAGGAAAGGAATTAAGACCGACTCAAAAAACTTTAATCTCAACAACTAGAAAAATGGAGATACCATTGGCAACGGAAAAGCTATGAGAGGAAAGGTGTGGGGTGGGGGGTTAGGACACCAGGAGCTTGGATTTAGAAGAGTTAAGTTCGAGGTACTCACTAGGTTTTCAATGGGGGTGTTGAGTAAGTGAGGATGGAAGAGATGGCGTTGTATGTGTTTGTGGGGGGGCGTGTGGCAGAGATGGGAAACATGGGAGCAGTGGGGAGGGGGAAGTTTGTTGGCGTGAATATTCTCCAGTAGGTGAGCGGGGATTGAGTGGCCCCCAGGGACATAGGCAGTTTCTTCGAAATAATAAGGAAAAGGCAGAGTCTGTAGCACAGATACAAGGGGTGAGTTGATGTGATGGTGAAATGGGGGGTCGGTTAGAATGCTCTACTGATTAGTTCTGTTTTCTCAGTGGAAAAGGAAGCAAGGTGACAAGCTGGGAGAGACAATAGGTGAGGAGGTGTTGGAGGTTTGATGAAAAGCAGCTCCGGAGCAAGGGCCAGGCCTGCCAGCTGTGGGGGGGTGGGCCCTTGAAGGTCCTGGTGGCCAATTTCACCAGAGCCCAGCCGGGCTCTGCAGCCACAGTCAGCTGAGCAGGTGCAGGCCCAGATTAGGCAGGAGCTGGAGTTTTGCCAAGGATGGAAGACGAATTCGAGGGGGCCCTGGGAGCCAAGGCCTAACCAAGGGAGCAATGATGGTGCTGGACAAGGCGAGCTGAGCGGCTACGGGGGGAAGAGTGATGACACGGAGGGGCCGGGGCCCTTGCAAAGGTGGCAGGATCCACAGATTGGGGTTCCCTAGACTCCTGAGGCATTGCTGGAGCCCTGGGCCCGGGGGAGGTGAGCTGGCCTGACGGGAGGAGGAGACCAGACAGGGAGGGCCTGCTGATGGAGACTGCGTCTCATGGCCTGAATCCCCCAAATCCAACTTTACAGGTAAAATCCATTAACTACTATGAGTTTTAAATAAAGCGCTCCCCTGACTTCTATTTGTGACTGTTTCCACCAACAGGGGGGCAGGCAAATCAAACTGTTAGCGCATCTCTGGAAGTTCTTCATCATCAAACCATACGCCTGGAAGCATCTTCCAGACATCCCGGTTCAGATCGCCTCACTTTCTCCCAACAGATGTGGACACCTGGGAGGGGAAATGCCGCCACCGAGCTAATTCAGCCCTCTGTCTGGTCTAGAAATCTCCAGGATATAGTTTTTGTAAAACACTTGGATTGAATTGGAAGCCCGTGCGCTTTAATTTTATTTTTTTCCTTTAGGGGAGAGAAGAATGGGTCAAAATCAACTGTTTAGTAACCCTTAAACTGGAAGGCAGTTGCCAGTTAGAGTTTGGTGTCTCCGAAGTATCACCTGGCAGGAGGCAGAGGAAGATCTCTCATGGTAAAAGCCCTGTGAGAAGGTTCATCGTAGTGAATGGACACGAAATGTCTCATTCCTCTATATTGAAAAAAAAAACAAAACCCAAGAGGCCCTTCATGACCTTCATGTGTATTTTTGAGAATACCACAAAGTCTCATTAGGAAAACCTGTGAGCCTCACCTCTCATAAAAGATTCAAATTTCCAAAACTCAATTTTTAATTACTATATTGATAAAAAATATCCATATGATGTCAGGGGTGGGAGCTGTCTCTGCTGATTCTCTGCATGGGCCTGAACCGTGCTCAGAACCTTCTGGTTGCCGGCTTCCAGCACAATCCTCTTCTCTGGTTTTGCAGGAATCTGAGGAAGCGCAGGTTGTTAGGGGCATTCGTTATGCAGTGAACCCGCTGACGCAGGTGCTCTTGAGGGGAAGTTTGTTCTGAGGACAAACTATTATTACAAGGCCTCATTTGGGTTTTCGGGCCTTGGGCTTTTTGGCAGGTAAATGTGCTAAATCAAAAAATATGGGAAGTCAGATAGAAGGTCTTTGCTTTCTTTACTTTTTTTTTTTTTTTTTTTTTTAAGCCTGGAAACAAGCACCCCAGATGTACTCACCCGGAATCCAAGTGAAGGCGAAGCAGCTTGAAGGCCTGGTGGGTGCTGCAGCCGGTGGTCATAGTCTGTGGGTTGCACGTTTCTGGTTCTGATGACAGCAAGTAGACTTTTTTAAAAATTATCTTTTAAATTTTAATATATATATTTTTATTATTAATGAGAGACACTGGGAGAGAGAGAGGCAGGGACACAGGCCGAGGGAGAAGCAGGCTCCATGCAGGGAGCCCAACGTGAGACTCGATCCCGAGACCCCGGGGTCACGCCCTGGGCCAAAGGCAGGTGCTAAACCACTGAGCCCCCCTCCCCCCATCCCTGCAACTAGACTTTAAAAGGAAATATCTTTTCACCAAGGGGCCTACGAGTCCCAGATTCGAGAGTGAAGCAAGAACACAGACTGATTCATTTGCGGGGGCAACAGACACACCTGCTGGAATATGTTGAGAGGCTTCTGCCCGGAAACTGCGAGAAGGATGTGGCTGGGGAGAAGGAAGGAACACGCTGCGGTGCAGGTGGGGAGAAGGCAGCAGGGGTTAGGGACCTGGGAGGACCTGGGAGGACCTGGGAGAGGCAGGTGGGCGGAGCCGGAGTAGACCAGGGCACGACTCACTCAAACCTGCCCACAGGGGTGGAGGGGTGGGGGGGATTGAGAGGGGGGACTGCAAGTGGGGGACTGCAAGTGGGGGACTGCAAGTGGGGGACTGGGGGGACTGCAAGTGGGGGGACGGCAAGGGGGGTGGCATGATGCGGGAACCTCTCCCGGCCCCTCTCTAGGCCTGGGTGTGTGCCTCTGCCTCTTTCCCGTACCCCCCTCCGCTGGTGGACCTGCCCCCTGCTCACCCCGCCGTCTTGGGGGGACCGTAGGCCATCCTCTGGCTCTTCTCCCGGGTGCATCACTGTGCTGCCCCCGCTCACCAGCCCGCCCGCGACCCGACCCGCGAGGAGCAGGACTGCAGAGCTCACGGGCCGCAGAGGGGGTCTGGGTGCCTGGGGGTGGGGGGGTGGGGGGGTGGGGGGGCCCCTCGGTGCAGTGCTGGAGATCCCGGGCGGTACTAACGTGGAGTTCCTGTCTCTTTCATCTCTGATCACGGTAACGCCAATTTAGCAAATATTTATTTAAACGTGTCTGTTTCGTTAGGTTTAAAAATATATGAGGAAATCGCAGGACAAAAGATTTCCAAGAAATCTGACCGCAGGCCCATTAAGTGGCATATTTCCATGGTAGAAAATAAGCAGATAAGCAGAAGGGAAATTTGCATTTTTAGGGAAGATGTCTGACTTTGATGAGTAACCTAGAAACTGTACCGAGTGGCTGTGTGTTTCTGCATCTGTTTGGATTAGTGTAGTAACAAAGGTGTGAAACCATGTAGTCTGTTGTGAGTCAAATATTGCTCTCTGGGGGCTGTAATACTTCACACATCCTTCGTTTTAAGAGAAAAGTGGGGAGGGGAGTGTCTCTCTCTTTCCGTAAGAAGATATATGTTTGAATTTAATAGATTTTGGAAATAAAGATTTAGGGCTCACTTTTCTTTTCCCAGTTTTGCATGCCTTTTGGCTCCTGGATTTGTGTTGCTGCAAAGCTTTTCAAAACCAATGGTCCATATTTTGAGATGCCATCCTTAACCAAGACGCAAACTGTGAAACTCCCTGTAATTCTTTGATTTAAAATACTTGGGAAGCATTTAGCTTGTGTTTGGTGGTGTTGATTTTATTACATTTTAAAAATAGAATGCTAGATTCCATTTTCCCTTAAACAACTTTAAAACACCTTTTGTGGGTGACTTGTTAGAAACATCTCAGTAAGGACCAGACTGGAAAGATAAAGGATAGCCTTCCTTTTATTTTACTAGCCCAAGTTTTAGGGGCATGTAGGTTACTTTATGACATGTGTAGAGTATACCAAGACTAATCTACCTGTTGAGGCATTATTCATGTAACGTTTCCTAGTATTGGCCTGTCAGCAATAGTAAATAATATTTTATATGGGAAAATGACTATCCATATAAAAGTGGGCTTGAGATAGCATCAGTGTAGGATGGTACAAAGGATTTTCAACCCTGTTCTTTTAAAACTTGATGTATGGACTTCGGCAAGATACCTGATATTCTTCGGAAAGTCTTCTTGTTCTATGTGTGAGAAAGAGAAAGGCATCTTATGACTGTCCTTTTTAGGGCTGAAAATCATCAAACTGAGTCATTCATACTACACTTTAGTGGTTGATGTTAGAGACATGCTGTCAGAGTAGAGCTGTCTGGGAGCTAAGTGGGCTGGCCAGCTGGACAGGTTTTCTTAGGGAAACAGTTGTATGGTAGAGTTGTCCTTTCTTTCTTTCTTTCTTTCTTTCTTTCTTTCTTTCTTTCTTTCTTTCTTTCTTTCTTTCTTTCTTCTTCTTTCTTTTTCTTTCTAAAGATTTTATTTATTTATTTGAGAGAGGGAGAGAGCGAGAGCTGCACCTGTGTGCACAAGCCAGGGGGAGGAGCAGAAGGAGAAGGAGGAGCAAACTCCCCACTGAGCAGTGAGCCCATTGCGGGGCTCTATCCCAGGGTTCTGGGATCACGACCTGAGCCAAAGGAAGATGCTTGAATGACTGAGCCACCAGGTGCCCCATGGTGGGGTTTTCCTACCCAGAGAACATTTCCTCTGGTTTGAAACTGAAGCATCCTGATTTTTGGCCAATGTCTTCATGCTCTTCAAGTCCAGCTCATGCTAACAACAGCGACAAGCATCTAATTTTATTAAAAGCAATAATTTAATTTCTATGAATATGCCCTTCTAATATCCAGGTATTTGTTTCTACCACTCAAGGATGGCAGTTCCTGGAATTAAGGTACAAGGGAGGATGCATTAATAAATGGAATATTGCTTGGGGTTGGATTCCTTTGAATGACATTTTAATGATGTCATGGTGAATCCTGGTGAATTTTCTCTGCTGCTCTACAGGGTATACTTCTGTTGTGACTCATCTTCCAGGCACAGTGTCTCTTTTACTCCTTTCTGACTCAGAGTTGGATAAACACTGTCAAAATCTTGAATCTGGTGTTTCCATGAATTTCACATTCTATGCAGATTACAACCCTTCTGTTGGCGCATTCTGTTAGTAAATCATTGCTGTTTTTTTCCCAGGCAATCATATTTTCCTATAGCTGAGTGCCCAGTAAGATTGACTGACTTGGCGGTTCTAAACATTTCTCGACAATCTACTTTTAGACCATATTTCAAGGTGGGCTTCTTTCACAGATGGGTGATCTCATGGTAATAATCACTGCCATTTTTTCGAGGCTATAAGACATCACTAGACTCATATTATCTCTTACAGGTTTGTGGACTATGTATTATAACAGCTGTTTTAGAGGTAAGGAAACCAAAGCTAGAGGAGGTTAAATGACTTGCTGAGGGTTGCAGAGCTTGGCTTTGACTGAGTTGGGAGTCGAAACCAGTTCTGTCTGACTCAAAAAGATTTTTTTCCTTTTTTTACTGTCAGGGATAACTCCTATCTAAAGTTTTATAAGAACCCTAATCTTAATGGTAAATGCCCTTAAATCCTGATTATAGTAGAAGTCTTATAGTTTGACAGAAAAATATGTAATGCAGAGTCTTCACAACAACATAAGTTTTATGTAGCTAACATTTGTTGAGCACTTAATATGTACTCGATATTATTGAACATGCTCGACGTGGGTAATTTTATTTACTCCTAGGAACAGTTCTTTGAAGTGGATAGTAGTTTCAGCAACAGTGTGTGGTTTAGGAGATTGAGTCGCAGAGAAGATAGACAAGCCCTCAGAGTGACATAAACCATGATTCGAATCTATGCCGTCTGAGCAGGTTTGACCTCTTACCTGTTACTGTACTGTTGGTTAATAGAAACTTTAGAACTTGAGGTCCGAAGATCATAATGCCTGAATTGTTTTTACTGGAAGTTTCATTCAACAAAATCTTTATCTACTCCATACCAGGCCCAGTGCCAAAATAGAATACGAAAGAAGTTTCCTTTAAAAATGTTATTGACACGTAAGTGACATAACCATAACACAAAGTGATAAGTAAGGAAGTGTATGAAGCCATGAGAATACAGATGAGGAGGAAATTAATTCTGCCTGAGGGAGGGGGCTGGGAGGGCACTGCAGGTAGGAAATGAGAAGTGATGAGTAAGGTGAGTCCTAAAGTGAAGTAGGACTCAGCGTGGGGGGAGAGGGACTGCGAGAGAGAAATATCATATTAGGCAGCGGCAAGAGGCCTGGGGGCAGGAAAACACAGGGCTTGTTATAGGAGAGCGGGCGGGGTAAGCTGCTGGAACAAGCCAGAAGAGGGTGCTGCTGGTGGATGACAGGAAAATAAGACTGGGAAGTCACAACAGGAGCAGATTTTGAAGAGCTTTTTACATGTGGGGTTTGGATACTGTAGGCAGGTTTTTAAGCATCATGATGACATGATGGGATGAGGTGCATATGGCAAATGGAAGTTGGAGGGGAAGGAATCCTGTGATTAAAAGAGCAGCCTAATGATAACTCAGGGAAGAATGAGGGACGAGTGTCTGGTCTAGGAAAGCAATGATGGACATGGAGATCACTAAAGTAGAATCTACAGGAACAGGTGGTTGGTCAGATGGGGCCAGGGAACCAAGCATGATGTTGGGATTTCCAATTTGGGCAATGGAATGAATGGTGATAATCTTAACCAATATGAACAATTGAAGAAAAGAAGCATTTTGGCAATGATGATGTTTTTGTCGTTTTTTGTTTGTTGACATCAATAATTTTCATTTTCAAGTGTATCTTGAAAATTCTGAGGTCGTTAGTGTAAGTTTTAGTTTGTGAGGTCTTAGTTTTGGGTTTTTTTCCCCCTCCTCTGACATAATATTCTAGTTTTGCTCAAAATACTTCTAGAAGATGATAGTTCAAATTAGACTTTTATTAAGTAGATACATGCAAGATACATGGTAAGTATTTGATGTACAACAGCCATTCAATCTCAAGGTGATGCAAAGGCAGGTGTCATGGTTGAGAAGCCTCACTGGTTTGCTGGTCAGTCAGCTCCTGATCATGAGGGAATATTACAAAACCTACTCACATCCTACTCCCTGACGTACAAAGTCCCTCCTGTATTCTTTGGACTGCACAAATCTGACATTTCTCATAACAACCTGCCAACCACTTCAAGATGACTAATTAATCCTTTTTCAGACTAATCATTTTTATCCAGAAGGTTTTATTTTCAGTCTTGCATAAGAATTTGCCTCCAGAAATTTATTTTTCACATGGTCATGAGGTTAATCCTGGTTCTTCAAACCTGGATCAGCCTGTAACAAAAACTGGACTTTGGAAACCTAGAGAGAAGATTCTAGCAATGAGAAAAAGGCATTTCTTTTATTCTTCTCTTTTCTGATTTTTGAACTGTTTCTAGATACACTGATCTAAGATTATCGTTTTTTTCAAAGTTGTACCAGACTATATTGATTCACTAACTGCTGTCAAAGCAGCATTTAGTGAGTAAGACGTGTGTTGAAAATGTATCATTGTGCTTTCAAGGGATCCCAGGCACAGGGTTTGAGGGTGGAAAGACTATATTTTGATGATCATTGCTTATGAATTAAAAAGGATTCTTTTATATTCCATGAAGGGAAAGCAAACTCAACTCAGGCTTTTGATTTGTGCTGGGTGGCTGCTAACATAGGCCATGAAAGCAGGTGGCCTGGCGAGATCAGAGACCAACCGGGGGGAAAGCAGTAAAGTGGGTCTGCTCTCCTCTCCCCAGGAACTGGGAATCCTTGCTTCAAGGATCCCCCATAACTAGGGGTATGCCCACATCATCACCAACACTTGCTGTTATCTGACTTTTTCATTATAGTCATTCTAGTGGGTATGAAGTGGTATTTCATTGTGCTTTCAATTTGCATTTTTCTGGTGACTAATGATATCAAGCATTGTTTCATGTGCTCATTGACTATTGCCATATCTTCTTTGAACCAATATCCTTGCCTGTTTTTTTTTTTTTAAATGAGTTGTCTTTTGATTTTAAAGATTAGATGTAAGATATCAGTCCTTATCAGATATATGATTTGCAAATATTTTCTCCCATTCCTGGATTATCTTTTTACTTGCTTAATGATATCATTTAAAACATGGTTTCTAATTTTTTTTTAAAAAAGATTTTATTTATTTATTCATAAGAGTCACAGAGAGAGAAAGAGAGAGGCAGAGACAGGCAGAGGGAGAAGCAGGCTCCATGCAGGGAGCCCGATCCTGGGACTCCAGATCACACCCTGGGCCAAAGGCATGTGTTAAACCGCTGAGCCACCCAGGGATCGCCTGAAAAAGCTACTCTCTACCCATTGAATGGTCTCAGCGCCCTTGTAGAAAATCAGTTGCCATAGACACAACTCTTAGAATTTCCACTTGATTCTTTTTATTGATATTTTCTATTTGATGTGACATTATCATTATATTTTCCTTTAATTCTTTAATCATGGTTTCCTTTACCTCATTGAACATATTTATAATGACTACTTTGAAATCTTTATCTGTCAAATCCAATATCTGATGACTCTTGATAAGTAGTTTCTGTTGCCTACTTCCGCACCCCCACTGCAATGTATTATTCATACTTTCCAGATTATTCACGTGTCTAATAATTTTGTTGTTGGAAATTTGAGATTCTAGCTAATATTGCAACACTGGGTACTAGTTTCCCCTCAACTAGGGCTTGTTATTTTTTTTATTTGTAGTGACTGGCTGAAATATTATAGTGAAGTCTATTTCCATCCACATTGTGAAGCTTCTGAGGTTTCTCTTCAAGGTGAAGCCTTGGGTATGCCCATAGTCACCTTTGGATGATGGTGATTTTGACAAGCTTCTTTCTGACTCTCTTCCTGACCACACCAGGTGTTAACTCCACTGCAGGCTCCATTGTTTTCAACAATGCCCCTGGCATAAATTGTTACACAGATGGATCCAATCAAATGCAGGCTCCTTTGACAGAATAATCCTTGTGGTTAGGGTTTGAGATTTGTTCTGACCTCAGGAGGGCTCCTCCCAGCTGTCTTATTCCTCAACTGTCTTCGGAAAACTAGAAAGCTTACAGTGTAGCCTGTATCTCCAGTGAATTTACCAATCCTCCCAATTACGGAAAGAGATATGGAGTTCTCTGTTTTACACCTTGCTTCTTCTCCCCTGCCCTCCCACATCCCTGCCAAATCTCTGAGCCATGACTCTGAAGCTGGGGGTTGGGACAATGGCATGCTTTTCTCTTAATTACATCTTCTCTTTAGGAACTGAGTGCTCCGTGGACAGGAGATCTGTAGGTTCTGATTTTCTTGCTTGCCTCTCCAAGTGTAGAACCTCCATTTTATAAGCTTGGGCCAGAGCAAATGGTGCTCCAGAATTGTGGTAGTTGGGGGCATGCTGAGAAATGCTGATATCCTGCTTCTCCCCTGCCGCATCCCCTTCCTAAGGACATAGGCCTTCGACTAGGAACTGAGGGGAAAGGAAGCTCAGTGTTCCTGGCTCTATCAGTCTGGAGTAAAGTTTCAGTCAGTGAGCTGAGAGTGGGGGAGAATGGAGTAAGTCCTTGTCAACTTCTCATTGTTCTAACAGAGTTTTTATAGATTTTCTTGAATAAATGGTTTTTCACTTGCTATATGACTTTAAGGCCCTTTCCAGAGAATTTAACTGTTGTTTGGCTTTTTAAAACAATAATTTTCACCAGTTTTACTAGAGAGTGGGTCTTTGGAAGTCCTGACACTGTCATGCTGAAAGTGGAACTCACTTCTAGACTGCTGTTTCTTACAATATTATCATTCTTCTAGAATAAGTGACAACACAATTCCTTTGGGTTATTTAGAAATAATACTGTATCTTCATGTGGTAGCCTACCTCTTCAATAGTAGTGTTTTTTCTTTTAAATAACATTTCTTTTTCATGTCTATGTTTATAAGCTCCCATCTAGATTAAAAAGAAACGGCTTCACTATAACAACATTCTTGCTCTTACAAATGTTCCTTTCGAATCCCAAACAATTTCCTTTCATCTTTATGCTGACTACCCTTCCTTACACGAGCAGCAGTCACCCATGGGATCGGTTGGCCTTCTTGTGACACTTTGAATAAGCAGAGAGCATACATTCAGTCATGGAATTGAGCTTCTCTTTTCCCTTTTCTATGAGGACTCCAAGTACTTCTGCCTGCCTCATAGTCCAAAGGAAGGACTCAGAGGAAACCATTCCTGCATAGAGGACTCTCCAAATTCTTCTTAATCAATACAGTATCATTTCCTCACTTAACAGCTTTCCAGTTTCTACTGTTGTCTTTGGCTTTCCTCTCAGATTTGGGCATTTGTGGGCATGGAATCTGTACAGACATACTGTGCCTCATGCTAAGAAGGCCCTGGCTATTGGTTCGATGCTCTGCTATTACTATTTTGAAATTCTTAATGATTTTTGGGCAAAGGATCTGCTCTAAAAAATATAAAAAACTAAAATCTCATTGAAAGGGATCAAATTATAGTTAAGTTGTTAAAATTATAATTGTGTTTTATTCCAAGGAATGTTTAGAATATCTAAGAAATATTTGTATCACATAAGATATTAATAGATGATGTATTAAAGAAGTTACTACTAAATAATAAGTTTGAAAATCACTGATCCAACAGGTTCTGCACTCTATGAGTTTATAGAGACTTTTACATAATTATGTGCATCTTGAATCTCTTCATATTTTTTTTCTCTTCATATTTTTTTAAAGAAACATCTGTCTTAAAAAAAAAAAAACGGCCAATTATTGATCAGCTACTTTGTACGAGGTATTGACATTGTTGCTCCTTCCAATGAAGAAATTAAAGTGGAGAGGATTTAATGGGGTTTCCCAAGTATAAGAACTTGTGACTCAAGCTCAGTTCTGGTGTCTTCACATTTCTAATTCACAAACAAATTAATGAATGAATAAATCTGGATAGATCTTTTGAGTTGGTTTTTAGGATATGGAATTATATATACTATTAGTATATGAACTTAAGAAAGACATGCTGTCTTTAAACATCATAATTCTCAAAAAATTCAAGAGTTTGACCAAGTAGCTATTTCTTATTATGTCTAAGTTCAAAGAATAGTGTAAATATCTCAAAATTTTGCTTTGATTACTCCTTTTTCAGATTTCTTTTGGTTACTTAACTGCCAGGACTTATTCTTTAAGTATCAGACTTTCTTATTTGATATTTGGTATGCTCTGTGGCAGCTTTGTGGAAACTAGCTGTTTGAAAATTTTTCTTTATCTGAAAATAACTTAAAGACTCTCATTATGGACATTACTTGAATATTTGTAGATTCCTGGTGGATATGACTTCAGAGTGTTATTTAAGTTGTTATTTTGTTGTGAACAACTAGAGACCAAAGAGAGAGAAGAACCTGTCTATGACCATCTGGAAAATTATGATAAAGCTAGGGTTGGATCTTCCTCTAGTCCTGTGTATTAAGAAATATCAACTATCTGTTAAGTAAATAGTAGACATATTCATTCATATTAAAGAAACACTGTCCACATCTTTCAATACACTAGTGTTCTGTAGAAGACAGTTTGGAAAATGATGATTTGGAGACTAATGTAAGTCCTCATTTATTTAAAATCCAAAATTTGTGAAATAGGTAACACATGATAATTCATAAGATGATAGAGTCCATGTGGTACGAAATTGTCATAATAAGCATCTTGTAATTGGAAGGGCCATTGGTGTCAAGATTTGCACAGTTGAGACCTCTGTGACAGGCAGCGGGGGAAAAAAGGAAGAAGCCAGAGCAGAAGGAATTAAGGCCAAGAGAAATGTCCGAGTATGTAACAGGTATACAAATACAACTTCCTGGCAGAGCTGATCCTTGAAGCAAGAGAATGGCAACAACATGGTCCCTAATGTTGTATTTAGGAACATAATCCAAGACAATACCTGAGGCTGGCCTCACGGCATTCCTGTCTTCTGTTACACACACAGACACATATATATACATACCCTCTGCCCCCTACCCCCACATACACACATTATATAATCTCCATTCCTATCCTCCTGTCCCTATCCCCACCCACATCCAGGGTAAGCAATGTTAACTATCTGATCTGTATCTTTCCATATTTTAGTTATTATAAACAATATTTCAGTAAATTCTCTTATGTACAGTCTTTAAAAAAAAAAAAAAACGTACTTGGGGGATCCCTGGGTGGCGCAGCGGTTTGGCGCCTGCCTTTGGCCCAGGGCGCGATCCTGGAGACCTGGGATCGAGTCCCACGTCGGGCTCCCGGTGCATGGAGCCTGCTTCTCCCACTGCCTGTGTCTCTGCCTCTCTCTCTCTCTCTCTCTCTCTGTGATTATCATAAATAAATTTAAAAAAATTTTTTTAAATAAAATTAAAAAATTTAAAAAGTACTTGATTGCAAAATAGTTGATGTTTATTAGAGAATGGAATATAAAGAAAAGGATAATGAAGAAAATAAAAGGAAGGAAAAGGAAAACAAGCACACTCTCTCTGAGAAATAGGCACTTCCCACATTTTGGTGACTATTTCATTTTTTCCCCTATGCTTGCTTGAATGCATGTGTGGGCACACATTTCTTTTATAATGTTGGCATCACATCATATGGCTGCTTTGTGACTTTTTCCTCTAAGTTTTCTGTGTTGTCAGTATTTTACCATATTACTAAAGAATCCTCTTTATTTAAAAAATGCTTTTTTCCTCTGAATGTAAAAATGATACATACTCATTATATACATATATGTGTGTGTATGAAAAGGATGCATACATATATGTACTGATTGTAGATCTGACTTCATATTTAAAATATGGATCATAATTATATGTGCATATAGATAACATCAGACATGAGATCATATGATGCATACTGGTCAACAAATCATATTTTTCACTAGACAATATATCTTGAAAGAGTCAATTTATGAAGAGCTGTAGCCCATATTCATTAATCGATTTCTTACCAACAAGTTATCAATTAGCAATTAACCATCAGTAGATGGGCATTTTAATTATAACAGTTCTTTTTTCTTACAAAGAATGTCAAATGAATAACTGATCAAATATCTTTGGGCATTAATGACAGCATTTCAGTTGGCATAATCCCTAGACATTTCTTCTTCGGTCCCTGGAATGTTCATATCTTATCATTTCTATGCCTCACAGAAAATAAACCAACCCAAGTTTTTATTAAATAATCTTCCTGGATCCCTGGGTGGTGCAGCGGTTTGGCGCCTGCCTTTGGCCCAGGGCGCGATCCTGGAGACCCGGGATCGAATCCCATGTCGGGCTCCCGGTGCATGGAGCCTGCTTCTCCCTCTGCCTGTGTCTCTGCCTCTCTCTCTCTCTCTCTGTGTGACTATCATAAATAAATAAAAATTAAAATAAAAAAATAAAATAAAAAAAATAAATCATCTTCCTTAAATCATCTAAACGTATCATGCATTAGATTGTTTTTAAGGATCTAAATGAACTGAATATAATTAATAAACATTATCTCATTTTTTAACAAATTATGATGAAATATTCCACCTTTAGCTGAATGCTGCTGTAGATTATAATTAAGACTCAAACTAAACTTTTCTTAGATGAGCAGGTTTGACCTCTAGCAGTTGCAAAAGTGCATCTGGCTGAAGCAAGAAGAGAGGCAAATTTCACTGGCAGCAGTAAAAAAAAAAAAAAAAATTCAAAGTAACAGGCAACCTAGTGTGAGCGCTATGCATCCTGGCATCCTATTAGCAATCAATAAATTTGTGCTGACTATGGACTGTAAGAATTGTTTTATGCATATATGAAGAGGTAAAGGTCAAGAAAAAGCAGTCCTCGGATCTGTCCTATTAAAGGGGCCATTTCTGATAACAGAAACTTGAACCCAGAGAGAAAAATTACTCAACAAAAAGAATGAAGGCTTTCTAACCGTGAGCCATCTCTGAACAGGCAATGCCTGGAATCAGCGCCAGGAATAGCCAAGTTGTCAAGGAAGACTTATTGGAGTTTGCTATTTATAAATCACATATTTGTTCAGTTATTTCTTCAAATCATTCAACCATTATAGCGTGGCATCAGAGTATTTCACCTAGAATCAGAGAATCAGAGTCCTCTCTGTGTTTTCTTTAGAAAAAGTTGAAGCTCCTTTTCTCCTTTTATTAGGTGTGGAAGTCCTAGGGGGTCACCTTCAGTGTTATAGGTGATAAATTATAGCAAAAACATTATTTAAAATGTTGCTTTAGCATAATGCACTGCACCTTCCCTTATATAAACAAAATGCTTCTATAACATGAGCAATGTATATTTTGTTGACTTACAAAAGAAGGCCCTTATAAGCATGTAACTAAATATGCATTATAATTATTTATTGAAGGTGGATGTAAAATGTTATTTACATAAACAAAATCATAAAAGATGCATATCTGAAGCATCCCTATCTAGGTTTAAAATAGGAATAGTGAAGGTGGCTTCTCAACTAGTGACACTTTCAGGAAAATATATTGTGTGCCAATGTATGCTGGTCAAAGCTCTTGGGTAAACGATTTTCTTTATTGTGATGGCTGTGAAAGAGAAAAACTAGTGAAAACATCAACTCTCTCCTGGTTTCAAAAAAAATTAACTTTTTTCCCCCAGTAAAAGTAGAGACACTTCAGATTTTAGGACCCTGTTGGCTCCTAAAACCTAAGTGCTGCTTGAAAAATGGCCCTTTCAGCTTTTAGCCAGCAGCCACAGCTTAAATCCACAAGAGAGGCGCCTTACAACTCTGCTTTCAATGGCAGTCTGCCATTTCGGAAAATTGTAGCTTTTGAAAGAAGAAGAAAAAGAAAACTAGTAAGCCATTTGATTCACCCCCTTGGAACTGATGTTAGTTAAGGAAAAAATAAGTGGGGTGAGCAAAAGAGATGCCTAATTCCTATTTTAAAACTCTTTCAACATTTGGTAGAAGTAGAGTCAAAGTCACACCATCCACAGTAGTTGTTCAAACAGAATAATTTTAAAGAACTCAGCCCTTCTTAGAGCAAAGAAATATGGATAGTGCTCTTCCACTTGTATCTGGACACACTGAGAATCAGCAAGCAACTAAGGAAAGGGCAACCTTGAAATGGTATGACTCGTAAATTTGGGGAAAAAATATTTAACACTATATCCCAAATTTCTTTTCTGTGATATTTGCTGCATATATATCTGGTCCTCTGTATGTGTGTGTGTGTGTGTGTGTGTGTGTGTGTGTATCATATATATATATATATATATATATATATATATATATATATATGAGAGAGAGAGAGAGAGAGAGAGAGAGATGCCTTATCAAAAATGGCTCCTAAAAATAAGAGCACACTTATGACTTGGTCAATGTTCATAAAGGGAAAGAATAAGTTCATTTAAGATTCCATTCCAAGTCCAAGTCTATGATTGCCAATGTGACATCATAAAATGTGATTGGACACCCGTGGATGAAAGATATTCTAAATTCTAATACCCTCCAAAAATACATAGTAATCTTTCTAAGTGTGTACATTTCATAGACTGTCAACATCCCATATGTGTTTATTGAGCACCTACATTGAGCAGGATCATGTGCTTAAGCACTGGTGACACAAGATAAGCTAGAAATCTTCTCTGTTTTTAAGACTTTAAGTTATAGTAGTAAGCACACCACAGATCTTGGTTTCCAAATTCGGTTTGATCCTTTTAAAGGAAATAGGCTCTATTGAGATTCCATGGTGATTCCATGCCTGGGGCAAGGAAAAATACAATGGAAGCCTAGAACGTTTTGTTGTTTCAGAAAGCAAGAGAGTACACAAAGAGTGTTTGTCAAAAGAGTACAAGAGCTATGTAGAGAGGATCCAACAAGCCAAACATAGGACAATCTGAACATCCATAAAGAAAACAAGAGAAATTAATGTATGATAGCCATGAATAAACAAGAATGTGTGAATGCATAAGGATATTTTTTAATGAGTGGGAATAGGAGTTCTGTGCAGAACAATACTGGTTTATAAATGTAAAAGGAATAATAGAATTTTTTTTTTAAAAAAATCACTATTCCGCAACTACCTATATAACCAACTCAGGCAAGGATTATCAATGAGTATGAAACTTATTAGGTAAACATTTTTTGGGGGGGACAAAATAATCCCGTAGTCTTAAATTATTAACCACAGCTTAAGTGTTAAATACAAACAAGGGAAAAGTACCTTTAAAATAGATAAATCTGGTAGATACCATGTTAAAGAAGAGATCAAACGTAGGGCACCAGTGATGGAATAAATTCACATGATGTGTCTCCTGATGTGATGCCATGGGATGGACATACCATCACCCAGTACACCCAGGTAGTACTCTTTCAAAGAATGTGAAACCTGAATATAATCATGAAATAAGAATCAGAAAAATCCAGGTCATGAAATTTTCGACATCTTCAAGACAATTAGCTGGATTCTTCAAAAATATCAATGTCAGGAAAGATGATACAAGACAGGGGAACTATCCTAGGTTTATAGAATTTTTAAAGATTTAATTTATTTGTTAGAACGTGTGTGCAGATGCATGAATGCAGGCATGGGAGGAGGAGCTGAGGAAAGAAAGAGAATCTCAAGCAGACTCTGGGCTGAGTGTGGAGTTGGATGCAGGGCTGGATCTCTCGACCCTGCATGACCTGAGCAGAAACCTAGAGTCTGTCACTTAAGCAACTGGGCCACTCAAGCACCCCTAGAGAAGTCATTTTTAAAAAAAAGAGACATTGCAACCAAAAGTAAGGTGTATTCCTTGATTGGATTCTGGACACCACATACACAGACCTGTACACACACACACAGAGCAGCTAGAAAGAAAAGGAAACTAAGGAAATTTGAATGTGGACTTACATTTTAAAATGTTATTTTGTAATATTACATTTATTTAGTATGATAATATTATGGTTGCAAGGGACACTATCCTTGCTCTTAGGAGATACATACAGAGGAATTTAGGGCTTATCATGTTTGTAACTTATTTTATATTGGTTGAGAAGAAATGGAAATACATATATGTATACATATGATATATATAATATGTATATATATAAAACATGTATGTATTATATATAATATGTGTATATATAAAATGCACACAGATATTTGAGAAAGAAATAAAGCAAAAATAACAAGATACTGAAAATTGGTAACTCTAGGTGAACAATAAATGAGTGTTCATTATACTACTTCAACATCATTGTAGGTTTGAAAATTTTCAAAATAAAATTTGGGGGAAATAAAAAAGAGTTGAAGTCTAATGAGAACTTAGTTAAAAAGAAATTGTTCCTTTTCCTGAAAATGAACATATAAGCAGGGCTGGATTTGGCTCACAATATGAGTGAGACGGATTCTCACTCCCACCCCCTCCTGTCCATTTTACAGTTCTGGTGTTTATATATAAGTATGTTCAGCAAAATTAGAATCACTTACGTTAAAGGAATTGCAGAGATACTGTGTGTTCTAATTTCTCAACTAGACAATTATTGAAGAAACATGTTATGGTTGGTATTTTTCTTTAGCCTTATGGCTCTCATTAATTTATATGTCCACTCGGCCAATGAGTATTTGGGGTCAAAGCCAGTGCTGGGCACCAGGAACACAAGACAGGGATCTGACCATCTGGGAGCCCCACTCTCTAGTTAGAATTACTTTAAATCTCATGTAAACATACCTTAGTGTTTAACTAGGTGGATGGAAAGTAGATATTAAAGAAATCTACTTTCATAAATTTTATAACAATAAGTATTTTGTATCTGATGAATAAGAATGTCTATAACAGAAAAGGGATGTAGAACCATGGCATCCTTTTGGAAGTGGCAGCCTTTGTTGTTTGCTGAGATGAAAATGTGGCTTAGGATTGATTACGTAGAGATGCTTATCTCACTCTGTGGAAATGTTTATCAAAAATCTCTTAGCTCTCATCAGGAATTGTCTCTGAAAACCATGAGTAACTTTTTGGAGAAAGAATTTGTCCATTGATAAATGAAAGCCAAGTTTATCTCAAATTTTTCACATAGTAGTCTGCATAGACATGCTCCTGTAAGAAGATAAGGTATTTTTTTTATCTTATTTTTTTTATCATGATAGGTACTCTTTTTAAATTTTTTTCCTAAAGATTTTATTTACTCATTCATGAGAAACAGAGAGGAGAGAGAGAGAGGCAGAGACACAGGAAGAGGAGAAGCAGGCTCCATGCAGGGAGCCCGACATGGGACTCGATCTTGGATCTCCAGGATCAGGCCCTGGGCTGAAGGCAGCACTAAACCGCTGAGCCACCCGGGCTGCCCGATATATGTTCTTTTTAATCCCCATCCACTATTTCTGTCTCCTCCAACTCCCTTCTGATAACCACCGGATTGTTCTCTATAGTTTAGGAGCCTGTTTTTGGTTTGTTTCTCTTTCTTTTCCCCTTTGCTTATTTGTTTGGTTTCTTCGGTTCCACATATGAGTGAGATCATCTGATATTTGTCTTTCTTTGACTTATTTTGTTTAGCATTATACTTTCCAGTTCTTTTTTTTTTATACTTTCCAGTTCTATCCATGTTGTTACAAATGGTAAGATTTCATTCTTTTTTATGGCTGAGTAATAGTCCACTGTGTGTGTGTGCCTTCTTTATCCATTTATCTCTTGATAGATACTTGGGCTGCTTCCATAGTTTGGCTATTGCAAATAATGCTGCAATAAATGCACATATCCCTTTGAATTAGTGTGTTTGTATTTTGGGCAGGGGGTGCGGATACCCAGTAGCGTAATTACTATACAGGTTGTATAGTAGTTCTATTTTTAATTTTTTAAGGAACCTCCATACTGTTTTCCACTATGCCTGCACCAGTTTGCATTCCCACCAATGGTGCGAGAGGGTTCCCTTTCTCCACATCTTAACCAAAACTTGTTATTTCTCGTGTTTTTTATTTTAGCCATTCTGACAGATGTGAGATATCTCATTGTAGTTTTGATTTGCATTTCCCTGGTGATGAGTGATACTGAGCATCTTTCCATGTGTCTATTGGCAAAGACAGGGATATTTCTAAAACAAGAGGATAGAATACAGAGATTGATAAGCCTATGGCTGTGACATCTGTCACATAGTGATCAGATGGTTTGTGTAACAGATCTAGCTTTCTAAGTTGGTGTCTAATTCATTACTTCAATACAAATTTATTGAGCACCTATGAATGTCAATGCTGTGCTGGACACTTGGAATGCAAAAATAAATAAGACTAATTACCCACCTTGGAAGAAATTATAGACTGGTGAGAGGAAAGGGAAGAGGATACAGATATGTAAACAAAATAAATGTAAAGTTGTTATTCATTCTATGATAGAAGTACATTGAGGGCATTAACTTAAAGTAAATCATAAAATCTTAATTTCAGGTAAATGAGGGGAGGAGAGAGTACTACCAGAGGAAGGAGCAGTGTGAGAAGAGGCATATTTGGGGACTGTCTGTAGTATATAGCTGGAAGCTGGGACATAGGAAGCTATGTAGATGCAGCTGGAAGTGTAGATAGAAGTTCAACCATGGAGACCCTTAGAGACCATACCGTGTCTAGACATTAGATGATGGGAGTGACTGGAAATTTTAATAGTTTAAGTGTAAAAACAGAACTATCAGAGTTGCATTTTGTTGTTCTGACAAACATCACTGTGGGTGGGAAGGAGGGAATAAATGAGTGAGGTATCGAGAACATGGAATCCAGAGGTCTCAGCAATAGATCAACTGTCAGGAATGAGGAGTTGAGAGTGATTCCCAGATTTGTGGCTTGGGTGTCTCAGAGTCACAGCGAGTGGCTTTCAGTGAAAGTGGGGTATGAGATGAAAACAGGTTTAAGTCACATGTTTTGCCATGTGAAATTTTAGGCACCGCTGGCTCAGCCAACAGATAGTCCAGAGTGTCGTCCCAAGTCAGATGGCCAACAGAGGCTCTCTACTGCTCTCTATAGCTACATGGTTTATTTCCACTGAAACGACTGATGGAAAGAGCATTGGAATTAGCAAACCTGGGATGGAATTCCAATTCTTCCCTTGTTGCATGATCTTGAGCATGTCATTCGTTCAACTTCTGAGCCTCAGTTTTCCATTCATAAATTGGGGAGTGAGATAGTATATAATGCTTGTTATTCCTATTTCATGGGGTTGTTGACAGAGAACACTTTTGATGATGATTAATAAACTACAAAGTGCATTAGAATTGGAGGCTCTATGATCAACCATTGGAGCTTTGGAGTATACTTTGACTTACATTCTTAGACTGGAATAGAGTGGGGCAAATTGGGGCAATGACTTGTTTAATTTTCAGCCTTTTCTTTAAGTGAGGGCATTCCTGAAAGACTGCAAAGCAGGCAGCCAGGAAACATATGCTAGTTTATTTCTTTATTTGACTTTTAAACATTTAATCTCAAGAATGTACAAATAGGTTTTCTTTTCTTTTTTTTAAGATTTTATTTATTCATGAGAGACACACAGAGAGAGAGACAGAGACAGAGACACAGGCAGAGGGAGAAGCAGGCTCCATGCAGAGAGCCCGATGTGGGACTTGATCCCGGGACTCCAGGATCACAACCTGGGCCAAAGGCAGGTATTAAACCACTGAGCCACCCAGGGATCCCCAACAAATAGGTTTTCTTATGAAGTTGGGTTTATTGGCATCTCGTAAGATGTGTGAAGGTAGTGGACACTATCAGTGCTCCACTCAGATTCTCTTGGGTCCCTTTATCCCTTCTTGTTCCTGTTGCTCAGTGCTCCCTCCTCCTACCCACCTCCCCCACATCTGTGTGTTTGGGGTTTTTATAGCTCACCTGCCACTTTCTCTGGAGGACTGCCTTGGGCCTACTGGAGCTGCTTGGTCTACTTGCCACAGAGTCTAAAGTGCGTGGACTTTATATTCTCCACTCTTCCAACCTCCAGTCTGTAGCCCAATTCTAAAGACTAAAGGGTGAAACACCCAGCCCTCTTGCCTTGAGCAAGGATACCCAACCCTGGTGCATAATTTATACTCCAGAGCTCCCCTATGGGACCAGGGAGGCTGGATATGGCTTGAAGTGGCTCCTTGCTTCACTTCTTCCTTTTCCTATCCACCCCTCTGTCTTACTGGTTCTTCTGAGAATGCTTCCCTAATAAATCCCTTGCATATTCTTTCTCAGGGCAGCATCTACTTTTGGGACACCTTCGTGACAATGGCATTTAAAGTGAATAACTGAATATATTTCTTTCTGCGTGATCCCTTCTAGTACCAAACCATTTTAAGGTTCAGTTTACATGAATAGTTTTGTTTTTATTTTGTACATTTTTTACATGAAAGTCATAATGGTGATATTGGTATAAAGAAGTCAATGGATAAATTGATAGACCTAACCTAGAATCCTGAAGATTATTCTCTTATAAGTGTCTCTCACAGTTTTGGAAGTCTAACCTAAATCATTATAACTATGTAATATTTTCATATAAATCTATAATGTTGGGCAGCCCGGGTGGCTCAGCGGTTTAGCACTGCCTTCAGCCCAGGGCCTGATCTTGGAGACCTGGGATCGAGTCCCATGTCAGGCTCCCTGCATGGAGCCTGCTTTTCTCTCTGCCTCTTTCTCTCTCTCTGTGTCTCTCATATAAATAAATAAAATCTTAAAAAGAAATCTATAATGTTAACTCCAGCTGTTAATGCATGCTGTACGTCAGGCACCGGCATCGCTGCTTTGCCTGTTATTATCTTATTTACCCTTCTTAGCCAATCTACAAGGTTAGTCTCATTATCTCCAATTTACAGATAAAGAAACTAAGACTCTAAGGTTAAGTAACTTATCCCAGATTGCAGGGGAGATGGCTGGATCCTGAGTTTGAACTTCCGAGCCCATATACTTGCCATCAAATTTCATTGCATCAAAATGTGTGAAATAGCAAGAAATATTTGAATACAGTTCCTTCCAGGTTTAATTAGAGTCCAACAGGGATGTGTTCTTTTGAAGCATTCTTGTTCTGAAATCATTCATGATCCTGTGAAAACTTAAGGTATGGGAAGTTTCTCATCAATAATCTTTTCCTTAACAGTGGTTTGGAAAGGAGTGCTCTCCTGTAGTAATGATAGAAGCCTTCACGAAAAGACTCTGGGACAGTGCGTCTACGTGAAGAAACAACTCTCTGAAAAATGATCGTTTTGGTGTTTTAGGCCACTTAAAAATGCTATATCAGCTCCCTTCAGACATTTGACTGATGAGATGTAGAAACCATAAGTCAAGAAAGATAGCCACTTGAGTCACTAGATTTTTTGTGTCTCCAGCTATCTACACAATGGATTAAATAGTGCTTTTCTTTTGAGGGTGTTTTAAGAGTTGTTAGACACACTGTTTTCATAACTTCTAATCAGTTTCCGTATCATTCCTTTGCCCCAAGAAAGGCTATTGATAGAATTCAATCAGGCAGAGAAAGGGTCATGGTACTTGCTCTGGGAGTTGTTTGAAAACTCTCAGAGGACATGTGGTCAACTCCGCTTTCGTGTGATGACAGATGGGCCGTATATTTCTCTCCAAAGCTAGCAGTTGGCTGTAGATGCTATGTTTTAGCAATGAAAACTGCAGAAGTTTATCAAGAGGGATTGCGTGTAACCTTACAAAATACATGGCAACTAAATAAAAACAGTGTTACTGAGAACACTAAAAAAATATCCATGTGCCAGTGGAGGATAAGACTAAAGACGAGGAAAGCAAGTTTAGAGACGGCCTGGCCCTGAAAGTCTGATTTAGCCTCTTGCCTGGGAGTTGAGTGTATAAATGAAAGAGGCATGCTCTCCAATGTGCTGAGAGGAAAAGAATTAAGAACATCTGAGTTTCTGTGAGAGGAGAAATGGCCTTCCAAACCCACTCATTTCTATGGGAAGTAGCTGCACAAATGTTTTACCATTCAATAAAAGTTCCCAACCATGTGCTTGTTCCTGTTGTTTTTAATGTGCTGGTTGAGTGCTATACCTGAACTAGCTTTTGTAGACCGGTATCTGATATGTGTGCCTTGTAACTGGAAGCAGTCATGAGAGCAGGGTAGTCGTGTGGGTGTTTGGGAGAACAGGGGACGTGGGCGTTGGGGTCATTTGGAAAACTGGTGCATCCAGGTGAGCCAGAGAAATGATAGGATGGATGGTGAGGAGGAGAGGAAGGAACCTACAGAAAAGAACAGGGACAAGAAAGCGGGAAAGGAGGACAAAGGAATTGGGGAAACGTGCTCAAAATAGGTAATCATACTTGTGAAGAAAATCCCCAACTTCAAATTAGGTCTTTTTATTTTGAAATCCATCCTCACGTACTTGGCAGACCTCTTTGTGTTTGAATATTGTCCCTGTTTTTGATCCTTGCACCTCTTCTAAATCTTTAGCCTTCCATCCTTAAAATTTTACTTAAAGTGGTTCACTTCAAGATAGATCTTGCTTAGGGAGAAGCATATCCAAATTCATATGACAGATTTGAAATCATATTTATTTAAATAGACACTCTATTTCCATGAGACTTCTCTGGACACTGAAAAAAAGAAAAAAAAAAGTAGCTCTCCTCATTAAAATATCTCTTCCTGTGTGTGCCCAGAATGTCAAATGGCCACTGCATTCTCCTCCAGGGAGTTTATAATCAAGCCCAGGACCCAGTTAGATGAAAAAAAAAAAAAAAAAAAGGCTTTTTTTAGGCTTAACAAAGTCATATTCTTTCTTCCACCAATCCTTGCCCTCTGTAAAAAATAAAATAAAAATTTTAAACCTGTTTATAAAAAAATGTTTCCACCTATTAGGCCATAATAAGGAACAGGAGTTTTATTTAGTATGGAGGCAAAATAAAGTCATATTTTGACTCTGTCCACACATGCCTAAGAAACTCTACGAAGCATAGACTTTCTGATAATCGTTTTTTTCTCAAATATTAAGTGTTTGCCAAATTCGTACAATACTCAATGCCTACACTGTTTGAGATGTTCGGAAATTTGCAGCAGATATTAGACATATCCTACCTTCAATTCACAATATGATAGACATACAAACCCGAGGGTCAATATGGAAGTATTTTTGCATAAAATTCAGAGATGCAAATTCAAATGCCTACAGTGGCCAGACAAGTAATATAAAGGTGTGAATGTTAGTATATGTAAGGCATCTGGGATCGGTGAGACCTATGGTGAAGCCGAAGACATTGAAATAATAATAATAATAATAATAATAAATAATAATAATAATAATAATAAATCTGAACAAAGCACTGCCCACAGAACGGCATCAGATTCGGCAGATGTAGACCGCAACTGTAAGCGTGCAGCGTCTGGCATAGATAAATGGAATGCTTATGTGATTATATGAATGCAGTGAACAGAAATAAAGAAAGGGATTAAAAATAGTGCTAGTAGGTTGAAGATTAAGTGACCTTTATCAAGGAAGATTTCCTGGAAAAAAAAGTCATGAGCTGTGGTCTAAAAGGAGCATGCATTTTATTGCATTAAAGACCTTGAGAATGCAGGAGAAATTTGCAGGCTGAATGGCTTGTTCAAATTGGTTTTCCTCTGCTAAATATCCCTCTTACGCCATCACGTTCTCTTAGCTGATGCCACAGATTTTTTATATGTATTTATTTATTTATTTTGAGTCTGGGCAAAGTCAAAGAAGAGAGATGATGGCAAGAAGAGATGGTGGGGCTGAGACCAGGGGGAAGAACCTTTTTCTCTTTTCCCAACCAAATTGTACATAGAAAGGGTGGTTCTGGAGAAAAACAGCCTCTATTTTTCAGTCTTGCCCATTGAGAGGTATCAAAATCAGCTGTTCATTGCAGTGGAAGTAAACCAAGTAGCTGAGTGCTCATTCTTAATTCTCTGATGATGAATCACATATATTTATTTTAGTGTCAGAGAAAAATTTCCTGAGAATCTTCTGTGAGCATTAGGATGCCATTTATTTCAAGGGGAAGGAGGCTCAAGTATTTATCTCTCTGAAGGCATATTATTCTCCAACACATTAATTGGCCGTGTTAGATTGATTTTTGAAAAATGTTACGTTACTGGGGAAAAACTCTGATTTCCTGGTGCAATTATCTTCTGAGTACTTATCTTTCCAGTAAAAGCTCTCCACCAAAAGCTTTTCAGTGGCTAATTCCAATGAAGGTTTTTAAAACACGTTTTTAAAGAGCATTTTAAAGAAGAGATAAGAATGGTTGAGTATTTAAACTTTTTCTTTTTTAAAAGTTTTTATTTGTTTATTTGAGAGAGAGAGAGAGAGAGAACACGAATGTAAGCAGTGGGGAGGAGCAGAGGGAGAGGGACAAGCGGACTTTCCACTGAGCCCAGAGCCCGATGTGGGGCTGGATCTCATGACCCTGAGATCATGACCTGAGCCAAAGTCAAGAGTCAGATGTTTTACCCACTGAGCCACCCAGGTGCCCCTAAATTTTTCTTTAAAAGAATTTCAGGTGTTGGGCAATTGCCTGAATATCAGAGGCCTGAAATAATTTAGCAAAGATGTCTAAAAAACTAGAGAGGTGAATCCGCTAAGAGCCTCCATGTCTTCAGAGGTGATTCACATGGTCCAATTCTCTCTCCAAGGCTTGAGTTTCTCCTACCATATCTTGACTGGTAATCCAGCTTCTGTCTGGATTTGTCTGTCTACCAATTGTCTCAACGTCTTCCAGTGTTGAGAGAAAATTTACTATCTCTTAATGAAACTCATTCCATTTTTCTTGACTTTTCAAGTCTTTCAGAAATTCGTCCTTAAAGTGAAGTAGTGGGACTTTTTATTCCTTCCAGTTACTATGGAACACACTAAATAAGGTTGAATCTTTTTGTAAACAGATTTCATATATTGGAAGATAATACTTATCACACACTAGCTAGAAACACTGAATCTTGTTTCCCTTTCTGTTTCATTTTTCCAGTTCAATTATGAGATTGCTAGTATAGAAGATGGAGGATTATTTTCTATGGTCAGATGGCTGGTTTTTCTAAACTCAGGAGCAAGATGGAGTGGATGTACAAAGTCTGTGTCTATCAGGATCACTCTCCTGGACTAGAGGTTTGGGGAAGAAACAAAATTAATGATAGATCTGAATCCTGGGCTTGTGAGTTCTAGCATTTAAAGGAGAGATACAATGCATTGCTAAGGGCTACTTCATGAAAAAGCACTTGAGGATGAATAGCCTGTAAACTCTCAGGTGAGGTTAATCTGGGAAAGCTTCATGAAGGAGGTGAGATGTATTCGGGAATTAGAAGACCATGAGGTACGTTGTTAACATTAACTCTGGGTTGCAGATAAGATATTAAAAGTCACTCTCCAAGTAATTGTGCCTATTTACTATCTGCTTCACAGAGACTGGTAAATAAAATCAAAGCAATTTTTGGCAAAGCCCAAAATTCATTTTACTATTTGTTACCAAAGCTTTGTGTGTCTACAAGTTTTTGAGAATTTGTCAGGTGGTTACAAACGTAGTCAATATCCTTATCTGAGTATATACCAACATAGATTTTTATCTTAGAGTGAAATAAATTTCCTCAAATAATTTAATAATTTTCCTTAGTATGTAACAAATTCATATAGAGATTTTAACAAATATTTTAGATTAGCTGTGTATCCTCAAAATAATTTCTTCGTGATAAAATTTTCAAAAACCATTTTTTTTTACCCTTCATAAATCATTAGTCTTTGTTGAGCATTTTCTTCAACTCCTCAACAGTGTTTCCCCTTTGGGCCAAAACCAAGCATGGAAAATTTCACCTTCCCAGACAGGCCTATTTGGAAACCATAAGCGGTGGTAAGGGAGTTTAAATTTATATTTAACTTCAAATGCTTTTTACCACAAATGATATAACATGGGGTACTGAGCAATCATTTTTTGGTATAATTGAGCTAGCTTGTTGGTTTATTCAATTATTTATGAGCCACTTAAAGATTTATTTAGGTATTTCAGTATGCTCTGACTCCATATCCCAGAATTGAACATCTACAGCTTCTATTTTTCCTTTTTGGGTACATAAATAAGAGGATTTCATACCCTTAAAAAACATTTCCATGATGCAAAACAATAAGGTGATTATGTATTATATGAGGTTGTTGGGAACCCCCCAAACATAAAGAATATAGGAATAAAATGGCATAGATCTCAAATATACTCCATGTTGATATGAGTTGAGCCTGAATTAAAGAAAGCAGTAGAAAGCAATGTAGTGAGAGTGAGGCATTTGCTTCTTTTTTTACTTCCTCATTTAAGGTTTTGTGGTTTTAAAAAATGGACAAAATAGGGGTTTGAGAAATTGGAATATTAAGCCAAAAGTGGCAAATTCATACTCAATAGAAGTGCCAAGAATTACACATTAAGACTAGGGTCCTGATTATTTACTTATTCTTTATTTGTATTTACGTATTTATTTACTCATCATTTTGAGTCATTTGGATACAAACTACTACAATGTAGGAATTAAATCACAACAGAAGGGGAAAAAAAAGTGGGTAGAGGAAAAAAAATTAAGAAGTCATAAAGGAAACTTGATGAAAATCTAGAATACTTTTGATTAGATACAGGAGGCAGTGGGAAGTAATAACTTTGATCAGGACTGCCTTTTTGTTATAGGTGTCTTGGAATTCTATGGGAAGGTGTAGACAGAGCGAGGTCATGGAAGTCATAAGTATTTGGAATGAAATGAGGAACAATGCTAGTGGAGCAATTGCCACTTATAACTGCTGGAAGGTGTGCCCTGAATCTGTCAGCAGGATTTCTGTCTGGGTTGAGTTGTATAAACAGCAGGGCAAGGAGATCAAACCTAACTTATTTTTATTCTGGGTCTTCATCGGCCCCTGGAGAAAGTGACAATCTCACTTACATTATTTTCCTATTATGACTTTTTGGCCTTAATTCTGCTTAACTTCTTCAATGCAGGTCTCAGGATTGGGGTTTTCGGGCCTTATATGGGATTAGCACCTTTTCATGCCTATGGTTTACTCTCACCTGCCTACAGCTATCACAGCATCAATTATAATTTGTTAATTTTAGAATTTTTGATCACATCGCTTATGGTATTTCACTTGGTAGTTCATAGGACAGCTCTGATTATTTTAGATGATCTCCTCCTTCACCACAGCTTTGTGTGGCTAATTTCCTCCCTGTCTCCCTCCCCCATACGCTGCCAAGCGAAGGCTCTCCTCAGAGAAACTTCAGAATAAAAAAGAACATAAAACTAAACCCCAACGTGTCAAAATGGCAGGGCATGTCCTGACTGACCTCTAAATAGTAACAGTTATTTACTAAATCAAAGAGAGAGGAATAAAATAATCACCACCACAACAAAAATCACAACAGGACAGGATTTAGGTAGAGACTTTTTATTAATAATTTATTGTAGGAATTCAATATCCTACATTATGAGTCCCCAATAAAGGATTCTGTGTTCCACGTTCTCCCCCAACTTATTTCAGATTAAACTGATTTTTGGCAGAACATCTAATAGAGACAATATTTAGCAGAACATGCTTTGAGAAATGTTGTCTTACATTAAATGATTATGGCTTTTCAATTTCCAGAGAAGAACCTTGCTTTTAATATAAGAAAATTCCTACATACTTCGAATTATAAAATAAATAAATCATGGATATGAGGTGCACAGACAATAGCTAATAATACCATATGCTGTATTTGAAAGTTGCTAATAGAGTAAATCTTAAAAATTCTCAACACACACATACACACACACAATTTAACTACAAATGGTGCCAGATGTTAACTAGACTTATTGTGGTGATTATTTTGCAGGATATACAAATATCAAATTGATGTGTTGTATACCTAAAATTAATATAATGCTATATATCAATTACACCTCAATAAAAAAAAAAGATGATTTAATGCAGGAATCTGGTTATAATTTCCCCACTCTGGATTTGCCAAGTCATTTCAGCTATGAATGGGCAGGTCTTCATTTTCCCCTTGTCCTAGAGCCTCCGGTGGGCCTGGAGCCCTTGGGGAAAGTCAGGTGACTCTAGTTCTGGACATGTATTTTATGTCACCCGCACGACACTCCTGAGCGTCTCTCTCACACTTGGAGGCAACATAATTTGCCTGCTGACATTTCAACACAAGCCACATTTGCAAATGCCAACTCATCAAAGAATCAATTCACCCAAGGGCCAATTATCTAACTGATTTCAAGACACTTGTTTCTTGTAACAATAAGAAAGATATTCACAAAGTTCATAGATATTTCTGTAGAATAAAATGCTTTCAGATTTTTTTTTGAGAATTTTTTAAAAGTTCTAGTTGATAGGTTTTCAAAACTACATTTAAATATTTGATCTGTCTCTGGCTCAGCTTCCCATTGCCCCATGTGGAGGACTGGGCACACAAGGGGGGACTTTATGTGGGGGAATGGGACACAAATAGCGGAGACACAGCGCTCTTCTGAGCTGTTTGGGGACTAGGGGGACTGAGGAGCACATTTGGGGAAACTGAGTATCTGAGAGAGGAGGAGACTGAGGGTCAGAGAGGAGGGAGGATGTTCAGAGAAAGGAGGAGATAAAAATCCAACAGAAGACTATGGAGAATCGAGAACAATTAGAGGAAAGAGGAGGTTTTAGTTCAGGGAAGAGGGTGCCAACCCATCCAATGTGAATTTCTCTGAACTTTAAAATATATATATTTTTTTAATTTTTTATTGGTGTTCAATTTGCCAACATATAGAATAACACCCAGTTCTCATCTCATCAAGTAACTCCCTATTTTTAAAGTGTAGTAAACTAGATTTGATGAATAAAGTCATACATGACTACTTTAGTCCATTGGTTTTTGGTGACTTAACCGGGAGCCTGAAGCTCACGGCCTGCAACATTATGGCCAAGTGTCAGTGTTTTCTTCTTGCAAGTCAACAGGCTCATACACAGCAAGGCAAAGCAATACAGAGTTAAGAGAATAAAAACAAGAATACATAGATGAGGGCATGAAGTAGCTGGAGCTGAAGTCTCCAGGTGATACTCCATTTGGCCTTCTCTTATGCATAGACCTACTGTGGACAACTGAACAAACTGATTTTGTCTGTGCCCCTTTAGTGATCTTAAGAAGACATCTGTAAGACACAAAAGGAACAGAATGTTAATAAAATCTAATTGCCATTTAAAGAGGGAAAGTGTGGTGTCTGGCAGTCTTTCAAATTATGTCTGAAACAAATCCATTTGCTTATTTCTCCATCTTGCCCTTTTATTTACTTTATACTGCCAATAGAATTCTTTCTACTTCATTGATAAACAACCGCTGGGACTCCTGTTATTTAACAGCACGTGTCCTTCACAAGGAATTTGATTTCTTAAAAATCACTGCTTTCAGTAATTATCTCAGTTCAGTTCAAAGTGGATGCTCTTTCCAGCTGCTGGCCCCCCTCCCCGCCATTTTGGTAATGACCTCAGCTCTGGAACATTGAAATCTGACTCACACTCAGGTTCTATACTTTAATTTGCTTTCATCTCAGTGGTTTATACTCATTTAATTTTATGTTTTGATGATCGTTATAGCTTCCCTTTTCAGTAACATAAGACTTTTTTTATGAACCAAATGAGATTTTATGCATCACTGAATTAGGCTAATTTTTTAATAACTTTAACTTCTCGTGACTTCCTTCACCAAATTGTGCATGATATACAGTGATGCAGAATGATTGGTATAGAGGAACTCTTTTTGAAGTGAATAGTTTTTTAAAAACACTTCTGATGAAAGATTTCATTTCAGAAAATGAAGAGACTAGTATAATGAGCGCACATGTATTCGCCACACTTGTACAAATAAATTTTAAAAACCTCATTTAAAGTGGAGTTGGGAAACCCTGAAGGGGGAGCTCTGAAGCACATACCACTCACCGTAGCCTGCATAATCAGGAGGAAGGAGGACACAAGAATTATCTTAACAAGGGAGGACATTTTTTATAAAGGAATTTATCTCCTGCTTTTAAGAAAGAAAAGGAAGATCCCTCTCTCCCTGCAGCTGCAACAATGCACCACCTGCCACTTGCAGCCAATGAGAACCTGCCCCAACCTCCAGCTGTAATTCTTGCCCAATGAGCTTTTGTTTGTTACAAACAACTCTCCCTAATTTCTTCCTAAAACCTAAAAAAGCTTCCCTTTGTCTCTCTGGACTCACCTAGGGTTTGTCATAGTGTATTTATCCCAGATTGCAATTTCTCCGTTATTCCCAGTAAATATAATCTCCAAGTAAAATAACTGGCCATTTTATTTTTCAGCTCAACACCCTTCTTTGACAATCTTGTTTCATCTGTAGCCACCCACCTCTACTGGATTATTTTGAAGCAAATCCCAGATGTCCTATCATTTATCCCTGGATATTTCAGAATGTATCCCTTAAGGATAAGGACTCTTGAAAAAGTATAACCATGGTACTATTGTCAATTTTAAAAGTTAAAAATTGGCTAATATGAAATATCCAGTTTTTAAATTTTTTTAAAGTTTTAAATTTTCCTTGATTATGTCATGACATCTTTTTTTAAAAAAAGATTTTATTTATTTATTTGACAGAGAAAGAGAGAGAGAGCACAAGCAGGAGGGAGAAAATGTCTAGCAGATTCCCTGCTGAGCATGGAGCCCAACACAGGGCTTGAGCCTAGAACCCAGAGATCACGACCTAAGCCAAAACCAAGAGTCGGATGCTGAACTGACTGAGCCACCCAGGCATTATTGTGATAGTTTTTAACAACCTGCTCCAATTAGGACCCACATGCGTTTGAATAGGCTTAAAATTTCAGATGTAATTTGTGCTTGGTTAATCCATTCTATTTGAAATAATAAAATGTTAAATATTTAATGGGCTTCTTTTCTGAGTCTCTGGGACATAGAAGATTATCTGTCCTGACAGGTGTTTAGAAGTCTTTTGCTGTTATTGTTACTGTAATATTTGTAATTGAATAGGCATAATTTATCTTATTGTGCTTCTCAGAAATTATTATTTTTTTTTTACAAATCGAAGCTTTGTGGCAATTCTGTGCCAATCAAGTCTGTCAGTATCATTTTTCCAACAGCATTTGCTCACATTTTGGTCATTCTCATAATATTTCAGATTTTTCGTTATTATTATAATTTGTTATGGTGATCTGTGATCAGTGATCTCTGATGTTAGGATTATGATTGTTTTGGGGCACTGCAAAACACCCCCATGTCAGATGACAAACTTTATTGATAAATGTTGTACATGTTCTAACTGCTCCACTGACCAATCATTCCCCGTCTCTCTCTCTCTCTCTCTCTCTCTCTCAGCCTCCCTATTCCCTGAGACACAAGATTGGAATTAGGCCAATGAATAACCCTGCCCTGGCCTCTAGGTGTTCAAGAAAAAGGAAGATCCATGCATTTCTCATGTTATATCAAAAGCTAGAAATGATTAAGCTTAGTGAGGAAGGTATGTATGTCAAAAGCCAAGATCGGGTGCCTGGGTGGCTCAGTTAGTTAAGCGTCTGCCTTCGGCCTAGGTCATGATCCTGGGGTCCTGGGATCGAGCCCCACATTTGGCTCCTTGCTCTTCGGAGAATGGGTTCCCCTCTCCCTCTGCCCCTCTCCCCTCACTCATGCTCTTTCTCTCAAATGAATAAGTGAAATCTTAAAAAAAAAAAAAAAAAAAAAAGCCAAGGTAGACTGAAAGCTCGCTCTCTTGCACCAACAGCCAAGTTGTGAATGCAAAAGAAATGTCCCTAAAGGAAATTAAAAGTGCTGCTCCAGTGAATACACAAATGATAAGAAAGCACAACAGCTTTATGGCTGATCTGAAGAAAGCTTGAGTGGTCTGAACAGAAGATCAAACCAGAGCAAAGCACTACTTCTCTTCAATTCTATGAAGGCTGAGAGAGGTGAGGAAGCTGGACAAGAAAAGTTTGAAGCAGCAGAGGTTGATTTATGAAGTTGAAGAAGAGAAGCTGTCTCCATAGCAGAAAAGTTTGAGGTGAAGCAGCAAGTTACCCAAAAGATCTAGCTAAGAGAATTAATGAAGGTGGCTACACCAAACAACAGATTTTAAATTTAGACAAAAGAGCCTTCAATTGGAAGAAGATGCCATTGAGGACTTTCCTAGTTAGAGAGAGGGCAATGCCTGGCTTAAAGCTTCAAGGAACAGACTGACTCTCTTGTTAGGGCTAATGGAACTGGAGACTCAGTTGAAGCCAGTGCTCATTCACCATTCTGAAAATCCCAGGACCCTTATGAATGATGCTAGTCTATGCTGTCTATGCTGTATCAGTGAAACAACAAAGCCTGGATGACAGCACATCTGTTTACAACGCGGTTTCCTGAATAGTTTAAGCCCAGTGTTGAGATCTGCTCAGAAAAAAAGATTCTGTTGAAAATATTAGTCCTCGTTGACAATGTACCTGGTCACCCAAGAGCTCTGATGGAGATGCTCAACAAGATTAATGCTGTCATGCCTGCTAACACACCGTCCACTCTGCAGCCCATCAGGACTTCCAAGTCTTCTTACTAAGAAATATATTTTGTAAGGCTCTAGCCGCCATTGGTAGTGATTCCTCTGATGGGTCTGGGCAAAGCAGGAAAGTGAAAACCTCTAGATAGTATTCACCATTCCAGAGGCCATTAAGAACATTCATGATTCATGGGAAGAAGTCAAATGTCAACACTAACTGGAATTTGGAAGAAGCTGATTCCAATCCTCATGGAGGACTTTAAGGGCTTCAAGAGCTCAGGGAAGGACGTTACTGCAGATGTGGTGGAAATAGTAAGAGACCTAGAATTAGAGGGGGAGCCTGAGGAAGATGGGACTGAATTGCTACAATCTCATGATAAAACTTGATAAACACGTACAGACATGATAAGACAGATGAGGAGCTGCTTCTTATGGATGAGCAAAGAAAATGGTTTCTTGGAATCTACTCCTGGTGAAGATGCTGTGAAGATTATTGAAATGACAACTAAGGACTATGAATATTACCTCAATTTAGCTGATGAAGCCCCAACAGAGTTTGAGACGGGTGAGTCTGATTTTGAAGGATGTTCTATTGTATGTAACGTTTGGTCCAATAGCATCGCGTTGTACACAGATTTATGAAAAGAAACCAAACGTCACTGTTGTCTTATTTTAAGAAATTGCCCAGCCACCTTGATAGGCTCACAGTCAGCCATTAACACGGAGGCAATACACCACCAGCACAGAGATTATAACTCATTGAAAGCTCAAGGGATGGTTGGCATTTTTTAAGAATAAAGTATTTTTAAGTTGAGGCATGTACTTTTTTTTTTTTAGACACAATGCTATTTCACACTTAATAGACTACAGTATAGTGTAAATATAACTTTTATATGCACTGGGAAACCCAAAATTTCATTTGACTTGCTTTATTGCGATATTGGCTTTATGGTGGTGGTCTGGAACTGAACCTGCAAGGTCTCGGAGCTATGCCGTGTTAGTGATTGTTGTTGTAGTGTTTTTACTAATTTGGTGTAGTTATGCTATTAGAATTAGGTTTAATCTTTTGGGCTGCTCTGATTGTTCCCAAACCTTAATTCAGAATCAGCTTTAGTTATGTTTTTATCATGCGGTATAATTGAATACAACTAAAGCACCCATACAACAGTTGGAAACATATTTAGCTACAAGAAGGACTATTTATATCAGTGATTCTGGTGCAAGCTTTTCCGATTTTAATTATACCCAAGGGAAATAGTTGTACTCAGCAATATATCAAACTTTTGATTCCTGTGGAGTTCATTACCATACAATAATCGCATTATCTGTCACACCTTATTGCTTAATTTTTGCTTTTCAAAGCTTCTTTATTGGCTGCATTACTTGGTAGTAACAAAACAAAAAGGGGCTGCTATAATTGTAAGCCTAGTTTCTCATGCAGGTGGAGTACTGAAATTATTATTTTTTCAACTCAAAAGCTGCTTCCTAGATTTTGCTCATGAAAAATTGACTTGGAAACACTGTCTGCAGCCAAGTAGAGATCAGTAATTAACTTCCCCTCCCCACAAAACCCCCAAGCTTTCTCTACTATGTAAGCAATATTCATTATAAAATAATTAGGAAATAGAGGTAGGCTCAAAGAAAAAAAAATCACTAGAGATAACAATTGGAAACCTTCTATTAAGTGGGTAGACTTTTTTAATAATATAGTATATAAAATATAATATAAATCACATTTATCTTTATATTCATTTTGCAGTTTAAACTCTACAAACTGTTACTATTCTTTTTTCACTTAGTATGTCATGAGCATCTTTTCATACACTACTACTTAATCATTCTTTTTTTTATTTTTTTATTTTATTTTTTTTTTAATCATTCTTTATTGCTGCATAATAGTTTACTTTTAGACTCCCATTACATACACATTTACACTGTCTCTAATTTTTTTTTAAAGATTTTATTTATTTTTTTCATGAGAGACACACAGAGAGAGTCAGAGACACAGGCAGAGGGAGAAGCAGGGTCCCTGCAGGAAGCCTGATGTGGGACTCGATCCCAGGACCCCAGGATCATGCCCTGAGCCAAAGGCAGATGCTCAACCACTGAGACACCCAGGCACCTCTCTAATTTTTTTGAAAAGATTTTTATTTTTAAGTAATCTCTACACCCAACCTGGGGCTTGAATTTGCAAGCTTGGTATCAAGAACCACATGGTCTACCCACTGAGCCAAGCCAGGTGTCCCTATACTGCCTGCCTCTAACTTTTTATTCTTTTAAACAACTAGACAAGAAACATCCCTGTATATACAACTTGTCCAGTTAAATTTTTATGATAAATTATTAAAAGGAGAATTGTCCAAAGTTGCCAATTTTAAAGGTTTTGAATCGCAATGGAAAAATGGCTTCCATAAGACCTATACCAAAATATTCCTCTATGCTTTCCTGTGGATAAGGGATTCTGATTTCCCTATAGGCTCACTAACTCTGGGTAGTTGATTTTTAATCCTTGTCAATCCGATAATAAAAATTTCATCTTGTTGTTCGTATGTGCTTTAGTTAAATCACTAGAGAGAATAATTTTTTGAATATTTATTAGACATTTGTATTTTTCCTCCAGTGCATTGCTGGCTTTGCATTTTTAGAATTGTTTCCTTCTGGAGCATTTACCTTTTTTCTTAATAATTTGAAAAGCTTTTG
Source organism: Canis lupus baileyi (assembly GCF_048164855.1). NCBI lineage: Eukaryota > Metazoa > Chordata > Mammalia > Carnivora > Canidae > Canis > Canis lupus. The sequence goes on from NC_132843.1 coordinate 76,643,903, forward strand.
ACATATTGAGGAGATAGTCTTTTTCTTTTTTTTTTTTAAAGGTTTTATTTATTTATTCATGAGAGACACACAGAGAGAGGCAGAGAGGCAGAGAGGCAGAGGGAGAAGCAGGCTCCCTGTGGGGAGAGATCCGGGGATCCCTCGATCCCAGGACCCTGGGATCACAGCCTGACCCAAAGGCAGATGCTCAACCACTGAGCCACCCAGGTGCCCTGAGGAGGTAATCTTTTGAGTATAATGCATTTTACAGATGTTATTGTACTTCATACTTCAACTTTATCGGTTTTTGTTGTTGTTTTTGTTATATAGAAGTTAATAGTTCCATGAGGGAAATTTTACTGATTTTTTTCAATATGATAGAGGCAATAGTTATTTCTTATATGTACTTAAGACTCTCTGGAATTTCTGTTTTTTCTATTCCTAGTGCTTTCAGCATTTGCATGTTTTATTGTCTGGTAGGTAAGGCCCCCTTCCTGATGCTTCTTTGTTTTTTATTTTGCTTTGTTTTAAAAAATATTTTGACTACTTGACAAATTTATTTTTCACTAACAATTATTTTTAGATAAAATTTAAAATCTTTTCATTGATCAGAGTTGGAACTGTGACTGTGTTAATTAAGTAGCTATATTTGGGGAGAATTAACATCTCTAGTGAGGAAACATGGTATCTGTCTCCAGATAGTCAAGTTTGCATTTATTTATGACTCTCAAGAATACTTGAGAATTTTATCTGTATGGATTGTTTTTATTCCTTTAATAAATATTTATTGAGCACTTACTCTGTGCCAGGCTCAATGCTGAGGATTTAATGGTGAAGCAGACAGGTGGGCTTATGTTCTTTTTTTTTTTTTCCTTAAAGATTTTTATTTATTTATTCATGAGAGACACAGAGACACACAGAGAGAAGCAGAGACACAGGCGAGGGAGAAGCAGGCTCCATGCAGGCAGCTGGACGTGGGACTCGATTCCGGGTCTCCAGGCTCATGCCCTGGGCTGAAAGTGGCGCTAAACCGCTGAGCCACTCGGGCTGCCCCGTGGGCTTATGTTCTTATGAGGAGATAGAAAATAAACATATGAACCAATCAATAAAATTTAAAAGCCCAGTATGGGAAGTTGTAAGATGGCAGTAAACAGGGTAGTGTGATAGAGCGCAATTAGGGAAAGGGGAGCAGCTCTAGCAGGTGGCCAGGGAGCCTCCTCTAGAGATGATGCTTGAATAGAGATTTTGAATTCTGATAAAGATCCTGTCTTCTGGGAGAAACTTTCAGGAGAGGGCAAGCAAACTTAGGACAGATTGGATGACATTTGCTGTGTTTGAGTCAGCAAGAAGGGGGTGTGATGGAGCAGATTGAGCGGGGGAACAGGTAATAGGGAGTTGAGATCTGAAGCAGGCAGGATGCAGATCATGTCAGAACTTGTAATCTGGGAAGAGGAGCTTGGCTTTACTGCCTTATTACATCAGGAAGTCACTGAAGAGCTTTCAGCAAGGAGGGGTAAGGTCAGATTTGTGTTTTAAAAATATGCTGGCTGCAATGTGGAAAGTGGGCCGTCATGTAGCATGGAAGGATGCAAAGAGGCTCGTTAGAAGGCACTTGCAAGCCTTTGAGGGCAGAACAGAGGCGAAGATGAAACCAGCAGCCGCTGTGAGCAAGAACGGGTCACTCAGGTAACCTGAATACTTAATTCACCAGAGGAAAATCAGGACAGAGGAACATCAGGACTGACTTCCCGAGAGGTTGCCTTCAAAGCAGTCTCTGATGCCTCACAGGGAAGAGATGGAGGAATGGACCCGGGAGGCAGGGACAGAGGAGTTTTGGTAAGGCTACAGCAAAATTACCCAGTGATACCAGGGAGCTATTTTGAGACTATGTTTTCTGTTTTAAGGGAGATACCTAATTATTTTCTAAACTTCCTCTGATTTTTTCAATATCTCCTATCAATGTAATTCATGAAGTTGCATTTTGATGAAGACAGTGACTGATAGAGCTACATTTCCAAGACTACACATAACAGAGGAGAAACTATAACAACCCTGGAAATCAGTAGTACAAAGAATGCACAAATATTAGCCAATGAACCTGGCAGGTACTATGCTTTCATTGGAGACTGAAAAATATCTGTGTATTGCTACTAAAGATTCGTATAAAGGAACAGATAATGGTGTAGTCCATTGACAAAAATATTTTTTTCTCATGACAGTTGTAGAGAACCTAAAATGTCTACCCTTAACTTCATTAGCTATCATTTTTAATAATTTTGCATTATTTTGGTTGTTTTAGTAATTTTTCCTAGTATTTTATAGTTGATAAATTTATTTAGCTCAGATTTAGTTAGTTTCTTCTATTATGTTATAAACTTATATTTTCTTATTTTCATTTCACAAATGAGGAAAAAAACTCAGAGACAAGGAATTGCCCATTAAAGGTCATTCAGTTGAAAAGTGATCGGCAAGTTACTCATATCCTGGCCTTCTCCTTTCAAGATCAGACTATGTTTCCGCTGGTCACTGTCTAAAGATATTGACATAATGTTATTTTACATGGAAAAATAACTCATGGTAGGCGAAGTTCCAAGGGGATGCTGCAGGTTTTATAGGGGGTAGAACAAGCAGGATTCTGAGGGTGGGAAGATTGGTGCTACCTGGATGTGAAGCATTCAACAATTTTGTAGGGCCCCGGGCTCCATCTAGGACCCTCACCTGAAAATCAGCATAATGATCTGAGGCACCCTGGACCCTGCTCTGGGGGATAGGGAAGCGAGCACCTGATTTCCCATTTTGCCCTTGAATTCACAAAGAGAAATTGTCTGAATGTTTATAGACAAATTTGCAGTTTTTAATTGATATTGATAGATTTATCAATCTTAAATCCTACCACTGTTACACAACGTTGCCCTTGAAGTCAACAAGCTACTCAGGTCACTGATAGCTCTAAGCATCTTCAGACACCTTCCATGTCTCAGCCATTGTCACCCTTGAACCCTTACCAAGAAATATTCTTTCCTCCTTTGTGGTACCACACCAGCTAACTTGACAGAGAAGAATTTACCGTGCAAGTGTTATTGCCAGGTTAAATACTTTCCTGGTGATGCCGCGCTCATAGCCCCTGAGGACCACTGTATCCATAATGCAATCATAGCTTATTTGGACATTGATTTACTAGCACCTTTATGCCTAAATCAAGCCCAAACAAAAGATCTCAAGGAGGTGCAGGCTTTTAAGAGGACAAAAAGTTCCACAGATACAAACAGGGTTATTGGGGCTGCACTTATCAAGGTTCAGGTTGATTCTTTTAAATCTACGCCAACTTGCACCATACCTTCTTAAGCTAGAAGCTGAAAAAAGACTAAAACTAATAGCTGAAAGGATAATTAAAGGATCCATCAGACCTTACACAGCCCTTGTGACACTCTGATCTTCCCCATTAAAATTCCCAGTAGGTGGGGTTAAAGGCCTTCTAAGAGACCTCAGGACACTGTCAGAATAGTCATTCTCTGCGTCCCTGTTGGACTAAACCCAAATGTTTCATCTCTGGTGCCTCTTGAGGTGGCATATTTTACAGTTGTAGATTAGTGTTCTGTGGAAATTTCTTTAATGTTCCTTTAGATTCTAAAGTTTAAGTCAAAATAGTCATTATTTTTTTCCCCTGTCTCCTGGGAAAGTCAACAATATACCTGGGCTATTGGGTCTAAAAATGTGCTGAGGCACCATCCTACTTCAAGGACATAAATTTCATTGTGATTCTAATTTTATCTAATACATGAATGACCTTCATTGTGTTTCAAAGGTAAGGTCAACTCTGAGTTCCCCTAGGAGCTTACTGTTTTGTTTTAGCTCAGAAAGGACAAAAGTTTCCCACAGAGAAGTTACCATTTCCTCAAAGCGAAATTTGTTATCTAGGACATGATTTATCCCAAGGCAATGAATTCCTTATCTCTGACAGACCATAGTTTGTTCACAGTTTTCCTATGTGAGTAACTAAGAGACAGTCAAGTGGATGTCTGAGGCTCACTGGCTACTCTAGGCAATGGTTTTGCAACTTTTCTGAAATTCTTATACCCCCCAGTCCTTGGTAGTGGAGGCTCATTTCTCGGAATCTACACATGAACAGGACTTTTGTGACTTGTCATTAGACTTTCTATCTATTTGTATATGAGATACATGGATAAGCCTTTGGACTTCTGATTCAATTTCATAGTAATTATCAGAGATCAGTGGTCTCTCTCTTCAGCTTCTAGTGGCAAAAGTCTACTCACCTTGTCTAAATGCATTAATAGGAGCTCCTAAACTAGTGGAGGTTTCTACTGATTTGATCTTAGGCTTCCCTTTAAATTTGATGGTGTTTTGTGATGTAGAGTCTGTTGCTGAAAACGCATTTACCAACAAGTAGCCTGACCACCAATGAAATCTTATTTTTCTGCTCGCGTATTTCCATATATCATTGTAATATTTTGAATTCTGATATCTTTCTTCTGTAACTTGAAGAAGAGGAGATCCATGACCACTTAACCTCTAGTTAGGAGCTAGCGATACTCAAATGTGTTAGAAATGCTTTTAGAAAACACAAACTTAATCTCCAGTCTCGTGGGTCATGTCTTCCAGCTGAAACAGAAAAATGTAAGACAATCTGCTATAACAGATTTTACTTCTAGAATATGACTTCTTGCCAGTGGTAAAATCTGCCCAGATGGCAGTACTTATTGTGCACACCAGGCGTGTTGTTAGCTAGAGATGAATAAATGGACAGATAAGATACCCTTTTGGGGTGGTACATGGTTTTGGAATGTTTTGGAACAAAATGGGATCCTGACCTTATTAAGAACCCCAGTTAAGAATACTCTGCAACCGGGATCCCTGGATGGCGCAGCGGTTTGGCGCCTGCCTTTGGCCCAGAGCGCAATCCTGGAGACCCAGGATCGAATCCCACATAGGGCTCCCGGTGCATGGAGCCTGCTTCTCCCTCTGCCTGTGTCTCTGTCTCTCTCTCTCTCTGTAACTATCATAAATAAATAAAAATTAAAAAAAAAAGAATACTCTGCAACCAACAGAACTTTAGAGTGTTATAGAGCTTCCTAAGATGTCTGTTACAAAAGTAAGTGCTTGTATAAAAGTAGGTGCTATTGTAAGAGTGGGTGCTTATAGCCACCATGGAGATGGAACAAATAAAATGAAATGCCTTGATTGATCATTATGCCAGGCAGGTAGACTTCCCTAGGAGCCTAATTAAATCTCTGGAAAGGTTCAAAGAGACTATTATAAAATGCTTGCATCCAGCTCATTAGAAAATAGATACCGGGAGAAATGTGGGTGTAAGTTAGGTGTGCACCAGCTACCTTTTTTCCTCTTCTGCAGTTTAGAGTTACTTTTATCTACGTTACTTATAAAGCCACCATTCTTCATGCTGCCGCTTGCATCCTCAGTCGTTCCTTGATATGACCCCAATACCATACTATACTTAAGTAGTGAACTGACAGTGAGGTTTGTACACATTTTTATTTAGCAGTGTGTCTGTTTCCCAGGGGCTGCTGTAACAAATGACCACAAATCAGGTGGCTTAAAAAAAAACAGCAATTTATTGTCTCATAGTTCTGGAGGCTCTAAGTCCAATATCAAGGTGTTAGTAAGGTCTGCGCCTTCTGAAGACTACTAAGGAGAGTCTTTCCCTTGCCTCTCTCCCTCTCCTGGCAGCGGTGAGGGGCTTATGGATAAGAGATCCCCACCATCCCCATGCAGTATGATTACATCTTAGCTTGAGTACATCCTCAAAGGCCCTACTACAAAATATATTCACACTCACAGGTTCCAGATGGACAATAATTTGGGGGGGGGCATTATTCAACCTAGCAGAAGGGGGCCACACAGCTTCCTTTGGCACCAGTTCTTTACAGTAATCAGTTGATATCTTGGATAAATGAATTCAATGACTATGACTTTTTAGATGGAAACTAGCACAACAGGCCAAGTGACCAAAAACCCCAAATTCCCTAGTAGGTTATACCTAGAAAAAGAGGTTCTTGTCTCCACTGAAAAATACTCAGCAACCTTCTGGGGAGATTGGCTTCCCTAATTAGACCTTCACAGAAATAAAATTTGAAGGGGGACTAAGGAACAAATGGTGTATATTTGGAGGTTATCTCATAAGTAAGATACACCCTAGTTTTTTTTTAAGATTTATTTATTTATTTATTTATTTATTTATTTATTTATTTATTTATTTATTTATTTTGGAGAGAGAGAGAGCATTTGCATATGGGGTGGCGGAGAGGCAGAGAGAGAGAGAGAAGGAGAGAGAGTCTTAGGCAGACCCTGGCTCAACACAGAGCCCAACACGGGGCTCTATCCCACAACCCTGAGATTGTGACCCTGAGATCACTACCTGAGCCGAGACCAAGAGTGGGATGCTTAACTGACTGTGCCACCCAGGTGCCTGATATATTCTGCTTTTGATCCACATGATGATCTCTACGCTATAGATTTCATTGCATGCCATGAAACAACGTATCGCAACACTATTTGACAATCAAATAGATACATTTCAGCTACAAGTGGGTCATTGGATGACCTCAATGACTGGTTTTGATTTTGCAGTGCCACAGCCTGCTAGCTGCTACCTATAAATTGGGTAGCAACTCATTACCTTGGTAAATGGTGCCTCCTTTCAGTATAGTTTCTGACATCACTCAGGGCCTACTTTGGCCCGCACATTTCTCCTTAGAACAAGTAGGGATTCTGAGGAAGACGGGGGACAGTGGAGGCAGAGTGACAAATGGTGACTTTGAGGCATCCAGGTACCCTTGCCCAAAGAGAATAGGATCAAAGAAAACCAGGAAAAAGTGAGAGGTGGTGCTAGTGGAGGGGAAAAAGTGATGACAAACCTCAATTTCATTATAAATAAATATTTGATCTTGATGTCAATGCTAATTACTTATTGTCTTAGTTCAGGCCGTTATAATGAATGACTACAGACTGGATGGCTTACACAACAAATGTTTATTTCTCTGTCCTGGAGGCTGGAAGTCTGGAATCAGGGTGCCAGCATGGTGGGATTCTGGTGAAGACCCTCTTCCAGGTGGCAGACAACCAACTTCTTATACCCTTACATGATAGAAAGGGCTAGCTAGCTCCACACCCCCTCCCCCGGCTTTTTTTTAACTAAGGGCATTAATTACCTCCAAAGACCTCTTTTCCAAGTGTTATCCTATTGGGATGAGATTTCAACACATGGATTTTGGAGGGACACAAATATTCAGTTTGTGATACTTCCATTGCAATTTGGAAATCCATATAAATATGTCCTCTAGGCTCGCTACTCTAAGGATAATCCTGTGGATGGAGAGCATGGGAGCTTAGTAGAAATTCAGCCACCCAGACCACACTCCCAAGAACAACTGAATCAGAATCTGCACTTTGACACCTCCCAGGGGGGCCTTATATGCACAGTCAAGTCTGAGAAATGCTAGAGTACAGTAGATCTTGAACGGAGCTGAGGAACTTCATGCAGATGCTCAGGCCCTCCTGGGGCAGAATGCACCAGAATTTTTGTGTGCAAAGTCCCAGAAAAGGGAGATCGGTTTAGGTCACCCTTGGAAATCGAAGCAAGTAAATCAACACGTTATAGGTGGGATTTGTCATTGCTAGAAGGGGCAGGAGACTACCGTGGAACAAAATCAGAGGATTCTGAGTTCAGGTTCTGTTTTTGTTTTTCCATTTATCATCTGGTAACCATAAGCTATTCCTTATTTACATTTTGAGCTTCAGTTTCATGTCAATACAAGAGAGATAACATCTCTCTCTCTCTCTTAATAATATCTTCTTGAGGAATGTCTTATAAGAATTAAATGCAGATCTAGGTGAAAAGTACTTTGCAAGCTATAAATTCTTATGTACATGTAAATCAGTAAAATTATGTTATTGGCAAGAACTTTATTCTAGAGATGGTTTACACTTACATTCATGATAATGGTCTGTTTTTAAATTATCCATCTGTGATTTCCAGGTGAGAAAATTTGAATATGACTTATATTTTTTAGATATTTTCTGCAAGTCAGTTGTTTACTTCTGTGGATTTTCTTAGAAGAATAAGATTACATGGACAGATTTTCTTTTCTTTTCTTTCTTTCTTTCTTTCTTTCTTTCTTTCTTTCTTTCTTTCTTTCTCTCTTTCTGTTTCTCTCTTTCTCTCTTTCTTTTTTTCCCTTCTTTCTCTCTCTCTCTCCCTCTCTCCCTCTCTTTCTTTCTCTCTGTCTCAGTCTCTCAATCTCTCTCTCTCATTTCATTCTGCAATTATTTATGAGCATACAACACTATTCTAGACACTATACTGAGAATACAGTGGTGACTAGGGTTGACAAGCTTCCTGTCCTTGAACTTGTATTCTAGTAGGGAAAACAGATTATTAAAAACAATGAGAATATAATTTCAATTGAGTGACTTTTCTGTGAATATACTGAAGTTGAATTGGGGCATAGAAGGGATGGGGTATGTGAGTAGGTGAGGAAAAGCATGTTATTTTAGATGAAGTGATCAAGAAAAGGCCATCAGACGCCTAAATAAAATGAGAGTGAGCTATATTAAGATCTGAATCAGGAGGACTTTAGATGGAGATGGAGGGAAAAGCAATTGTCACATCCTTCTTACTGACTGTGTTTGACAAAGAACAAGGATGCCGTTCTGGCTGGAGTGGAGTGAGCAGGGAGGGCAGTGCCTGGAGGTGAGGTTAGGGAGGAGGCCAGAAGAGCCAGGCCACTCAGGACCTAGTGGCAGGAGTAAGGAGTTTGGAGGTTTTCCTAAGTGGGCAGGAATTTCTGTCTATAAGTAGATATACTGCCTTGCGTGCATTTGTCTGATTTGAACTAGTTCCTACAGGGTCTAGACAACTTTTGATAAACAAAAATAATAATAATGAAGTTCTGCTCTGCCATCCGACCCTTCATGGATCAGACAGGTTGTGGCTTTCTTTGATGTTTTTTCTTTAAATTTGTCAAGATTATTTTTATCTTAAGGTATAGAAACCTACCAGCAAATCTGTCCTAAATTTTTGCCCTGAAGAGGAAAGAGTTGATTCTCTAAAGAAAAATCTGGGTGTTTTGGCAGAAGGAGGGGAGGCGGGGGGTGGGGGTGGGGAATCCATACCTGATGGACACCAAAAGATAAATACTAGGCCCAAACCGGGCACAGGATAGCCTGTGGGCCAAATGCCACCCAGCACCTATTTACTACAGCCCAGGAGCAAAAAGTGGTTTGTACTTTTTTAAATGACTGAAAAAATACAAAAAGAAAAATTATATTTTGTGACACATGAAAATCATATCAAATTTAAATTTTGTGGTCCACAGTAAAAGTTTCATTGGAACACACTTATTTATTATATATTGTCCTCAGCTGCTTTCATGCCACAGTAGTTGCAATAGAAATCATGTGGCTCGCAGAGCTTAAGTAAAGCCTGCTTACTGTCTGGCTCTTTAGAGAAAAAGTTTGCCAATCTCAGTACTAGACCATCTAAATTAGCTTAAGCACACACGCACACACTATGGGGTGTGAGGAGTAAATGGCCAACACAACTGGAAATTACAGAAGTGGATACATTTTCAGGCCTGGCTAGAACTAGGTCCCCAAGATTTTTCTTCTTCATTCTTGTTCTCACTCTTGCTCTTACACATTCTTCCTTTTCTGCCAACCCTCAGCTCTGCTTTTCTCTAGGCTAGTTTTGCTGGCAGGGATGTTCTTCCCAAGTGGTAGCGAATATACCACTCAGCAATTAAAATCTAGAGCTCTGGACTTAAATTGTTCTTACAGTTAGTGAACCCAGAAAGTGTGCATCTCCCAAGAGCTTTAGCAAAAGCCCAGACGAAAATTCTGATAGCTCTGCCTTGGAACGATAGCTCATTGATGGAGTGGATCTCTGGGCCTGGAGAGGGAAGGATTTTGATTAGCCAGCCTGGGTGCTGTTGGCTCAACCCTGTATCTGAGGTCCTGAGGCCAGAGGCCAGATAGCCCCATAGGTGGAGAATGGAATTGCCCAGAGGGGAAGATGCTATAAGAGGAAAAGCACCAGATGTTTGCTAAAAACTCCACCCTTTCAATGATTTAAAAGATTAATTTTGTTCTGATAGGTATTAATCAAATCACCAATCCTATTTCAATAAACTTGGTTTTAAAAAGTGTTTCTTTCAGTAGGTGTGTATGGTAAAAATGTGTTGAGGGGTGCCTCTTTCAAATCTTGAAGAATTATGTTGGATCTATTCTGTGATAAGGAGCTGACATCGTAAAGTAGATTTTTTTCCCTAGAGCCGGTTCAAGGGAATCTATGTCTGCTTATCCAGTCGAAGCATGAAACAAAAGGGAATGTTTTCACAGCCAACAGCTTTTCAAGAGAGAACAGTTGCTTGGGCAGTTTTTAGGAGCAATGGGATTTAGATGTGGTGGAAAATACATAAGGCCCAAATACCTGATGAAACTTGTCAACACTTTTAATTCTACATCTGTTGTTGATCACACTATGGGACTTGTTAATATGTTTATGATCATGTTGCCACAATGGGAAACACCAAGTTAAATTGTCATGTCTAGTCAGGTAGGGCACCAGGTCCTTCATGTATATTTGATGACAAACAATTCTACTAAAACATGGCTGGGTTATTTCATTAATGTAACTTATAGGAAACCTTGTGTTGGGTTTTGTTATTCTTTATGCCCCAGGCATAAGCAAATAGAAGAATTCAAGACATTTAAGCCAAGAAAGTGGCATAGTAATTAGCTCCCCCATTAACAAAACATCAGTTTTGTGTGAAGTGCTAGTTGGGTTTTCAGGGTTGTCATCTCTCATCTGGTTAGCAAGTGAACAGGAAAGGTGGCTCTTTGATATGGAATGTGCTAGAGTTCAGGTACTTGCTAAGCACTTCTAGTTGTTAAAATTGAGAAAATACTGGGGGCTTTTACTATTATATTGCAATTAACATTTCCTATCAACACTGAACTAACCCTTTTTAAACAATAAAATAGATTTTCCCCCCAATTGGTAATATGTCGGCCCTCTTTGTTCCCTCACAAGTTTGCCTTTGAGTGAGTTATGAATGAGAAGTATGGTTACCATCCAATATAGCCTACAAGGCTTGAACACACCACAGGAGATTTCATGGGATGTGTTATTTAAAGTACTTCATGCTTGGGGCACCTGGATGGCTCAGTCCGTTGAGTGTCCAACTCTTGATCTTGGCTCAACTCTTAATCTCACAGTTGTGAGTTCGAGCCCTGTGCTGGAGCCTACTTAAAAAAAAAATGAATTTCATGCTTAAATAGAATAACTGAATGAAATCCATTCAAAGTAATCAAAGAGAATGAAATTTAGAGTTGCACAGACAAGTACCATCTATAAGCTTCAGGTAACTGAACTCTCATAGACTTCAGCAATCCCAGACCTTCCAGAAGGACCGTATCTGATCTACCTTTGTATACCAAGTGCCTTGCAGAGAGCCTGGCACACAACAAGCACCACATAAATGAATATATAAAACTCTAATCTCTCTATGCACACATCAATTTCCATGTTGTTATAGTTTTGTATATGTCTTAACTTCCACAGTAAAAGCTATGGTCCTTGAAAGCAGAATCCATTATGAAACACAGCATAGTTCCTTTGATGTCTAGTATGCATGAAATACCTATTTTGAAGTGAAAATATGACATTTATTACATCTAAAATACGTTGCCCATATAGAAATAGAAAATGGTGTATATATTCTGATTTCCTCTTAATAATGGCTTATTTTCTCATGAGAACTATTTTTTATTGTCTTCATTAATGATCTGGACAAGGTAGAGGGATTTAAGCAGATGGTACCCATAGCTGCTCTTTTATGCTCAAACATTTAAAATAAAATGAAGGGTGGGATAAAGTTGTAAAACAGGAAGGCACGAAATCCCAAGTTGAAATGCTCCCTGGTGTTTTTCAGCTGCTCTGTTTGGGAATGATCTTTCCCCTAATGTCTACTGGTTGAAAGATCAAGTGAGGAAAAAGTCTCTCAGATGGATACCTAGGTAGAAAACAAATATCCTGATGCGACAAATTCTAAGAATGTATTTACAAGATTTGACTACGGGTAGAAAATAAGAAATGAGAGGCAATGGGGAAAATGAAAAGAATGGACATCTATAAAAACAATCCAGATGGTAGATATTATAGCCCAAAGAGGAAAAACCAAAATCAAAACAAGTTTCACAGAATTTTATAGCAAAATGTGACGCAGTAGATTCATGCCATTTGTGTTTTTAGTTCCTTGACTATAAGCTCGATGAGATCGGGGCAGTGCCCATTTTTGCTTACTTACTATAATGCCTGACATATGGTAGCTACTTCACAAATATTTGATGAATGAATAAATGATTTCTAGAGTCAGAAGCCTAGTCTCAAACTCTGCATAGCCATGGTGCTGAGTTATCAACAATATGAAGACAGAGAAGCACCCAGAGTCACTGAGCATTGGGAGGAAATTTAACACTTTTTATAGTCTTGGGTTTTTTTCCCCAGGATTTCTCTCATTTGCAATCTCTTCTGCCTTCTCAAACCTCTTACTCTTTTTTTTTTTTTTTTTTACATAAAAATTATTTGCAAATACTTACAAAAGTATTGCTTAAGGAGAGCAACTTTCCCTTCAAGATCCATATAGGCTTTTGGTAATATGAACATACACTTTGAATAATTAATTTTTTTTAGATTTGTATAACACCTTTCCACTGGAGAATATTGTTTTGGTTTAAGAATTTCCACTTTTTTGTAAACAGAACAAAATCAGCCTCCTTTGTGGCAAGGACTTGAAAAAAGAATTATTCCCAAATAGGTCTCATTAAGACAACAAAATCAGTTTACGTCCCAAGAGCTTCTCTCTCTGCACCATCTTGCAGCAATCCCATCTGTTTTTGACTGTTGGTATAACAGTTAAAGTAATCTTTTAAGTTAATACACAGCAACAAGCTAATTTAGCAGACATGGTAAAACAATATGTTTTTTGTAAAAGTTTGCTTGTCAAATTTGATGGAGTTTGACTAAGAAAAATGGTAGAGGATGATCTAGCCATTAAAACTAATGTTTACCTTTACAATTAATATCTGTAACAGTGAAGGAAAGAGCCATCATAAACAGATGATTTAAAATGGATAACATGTTCCTAAATGCTCATTTCATGGGACATAGCCCAGCACTTAAATTTATCGTCAGTGAAATAATAAGATAGGCTCACTTGTGCTCCTGGTACTATGCTGGACTCAAAGAATAATGTCTTGAACTTCCTCCTCTTTCTTTGACCTCTTCCCATAAAGCATAAGGGTTACTAAGCACCAAACAATGTCTACCACCATTTTTCAAGCTGACTGGGCATTTAATATAAACAAACCTTGCAATTTTTTGCCTTGTATGAATAAAACCTTGCCAGGGTTTTTTATATTGGCTAGTGTTTAAACATAATCATTATTTTTTGCCTTCAAAATTATCTTAGCAAGTGCTATAAATTTAAGATATGCAAATATGCAGTGAACAGGTACTATCTGCAAGCGAAGTGAAATATGGTGAGAAGAGTAAGATTTACTATTTAAATCATCTCTAATTTCACAAAGATTTAGGCAGAATGTTCATCTATCTCATTTGAAAATGGAAGAAATGATGCCCACCTCACCTATTTCTAAAAGACGTAAGGCACAAATGATGTAATTATGTGTTAAAGTATGTGTCAAGTACTATACAAATAGAGGATATTGTTGTAATACCTGTCATTAAATAATACTAAGTATTGCTAAATGTTTTCAAAATTATTTTCAACTGGATTATTTTAACTCCTCAATTTCAGAGCCAAAGGTGAAGTGTATCCTGGAAATTTTGGAATTTGGGGATATTAGCAGGCACTGTATTTAGGTTGGATGATTTTAGTTCAAAGTATCAGAAATCTTCCCCTTGATCTGACTTAAATAACAGATATTTGTTATTTCACAAACAAGCAGTACAGACTTATGGAAAGATCATCCAGACTCTTCCTTGCCACGCTTTTTCTCTGCCTATTCTCAGATCCTCAGATACGATTGCACACAAAAGGGAAAAAAAGGGGCAGTCTCTCCATATCTCTTTCTAGGAGTGAGGAAATCTTTCCTAGAAGCCCCCAATAGACTTTACCTCATGTTTCCTCACAAGAATGATGTCACAAATCCAGTCACTGCCAAAGAGAACTGGACTCTCTGGGTTGGCTTAGACAAACTAGGCTCTACCCCTGGGTCCAGGACGGGGCCCATGAGCAGATTGAAGATTCCCTCAGAAGGAGGAGTTGAGGGATGAACATTGGGTGAATAACCAACAGAACCAATTCTATCTGGGTCTGGGTTCTTTGGCCCCTTCCCGCTGAATTTTAATTCACTCATCGATTTTTCATTTACTCTTAATTTTCCTCATTGTTTTAATTAACTCATGAGTTTATTATTTCTCTGAGAGTGACTCTTGAACTTCAGATTCATGTTGCCAAGATTCTACGAGATATCACAAATTTGATATTAATAAAACAAATCTCATCATCTAAACTTTTAAGCCTGTATATCCTTGACTTTGGTTAGTAATAGCTTTTTTCCAGGGTGGCCATTTTAAATATAGCCTCAAATTCCTTGACACCTTAATGGAAGGGGTGTTATATCCCTTCCCTGTGAATTTGCATAAGTTTAACATGCTTTGATCAATAGACTACCATGAAAGTGATGCAATGTGATTTCCAAGGCTTGTAATAGGCCATGAACTTCTTCCTTATTGTAGTGGAACATTTGTTCTTGGAGCCCTGAGACACAAAGTAAGAAGTCTAACTTTCCTGAGGAAGCCATGGAGGAGCCACATGGATAGTCTCCAAGGAAAGATAGAGAGAGGCACCATAAGCTCCAGCCATTAGTCACACTAGACTTGGTACCAGACATGAGCATAAAGAAGCTTTTAGATGATTCCAGCTCCCAGCCATCAAATCAATCCCAGTCATGTCACTCTTTCTGGTTGAAGCTCCAGATATTGCAGAGCAGGGATAGACCATCCCTATTGTGCCCTGTTCGAATTTTTGACCCGCAGATTTCATGAGTGTGGCAGATTGTGTCTTCCAAAGATGACTACGACAAAACTTTCCATTCTAGATGATCTTCTGCACTGGTTCTCCTTCTATAGGGTGGTAGGATTTAGGTCCCCTACCCTTGAATCTGGATAGGCTCTCAACTGCTTTATCAATTGAATACAGAAGACATGCTGCTCTGTGGCTTCTGAGGCTAGGTTTTAATATAGCACACAGCTTCTGCCTTGGTCTCATGTTCTCTAGATGTTCCCTTTTGGGATTCTTTCACTCAAAGTCCAGCTATCATGCAGAGAGGCATTCAAGCCACATGGAGAGGCCACATGTAGGTGCTTTGGTCAACCATTCCAACTGAGTCCAGCTTTTGAATCATTCCAGTCCAAGTAGCAGATATGTGAATAAACAAGCTTCCAAATAGCTCTGGGTCTAGCTGTTTAAGTTACTACCAGACATTAAAAACTTCCCAGATGGGGCCCCAGACATTATAGAACTGAGACAAGCCATCCCCACTGTGCCCTGTCTAAAATCCTGCTATCTTATATCTTATTGTGGATGGACAGATGGACAGTTGGATGGATGATAGAAGGATGGATAATCATGGATGCCCAATGCCCTGCACACTAAAACCACTGAGTGGAAACATTTCAGTGAGCGTGACAGCCTATGGCAGGAGCACATGTGTGTCTGTGTGGACAAAATCTTTACACTCTAAGGTTTGGAAATATTCAAGACAAAATGTCATGGAAACAATGAAATCAAGGGCAGAGCCACATCTGGATTCCAATTCTCAGGATGTGTGGAGGCTGTGCTTGAAGGCCTTGATGAGTTATCTATTCAGGCCTTGGTTCAGTAAAGCACTGAGCAAGCTAAAATATATAAATAATCTTGTAGTACACATAATCTAGCAGTACAATTAAATAATTGTTGTTTTGTGACATCGACTTTGGGGTGGCTTTTTACGCAGCAATGGATATCTGATATCTGAGCATAATAAGGTGTTTCTCATCTTAAGCCATTAAGGTTTGGGATGATTTGTTCTGCAGTAACAGACAACAAAAAACCAGCTACTCAGAGTTAAAAATGTTTCACTCTCTCCTTTATTTTACTACATGCTCACTCAGAATTCTTATTCCAAGAACTCTACTTTTACTAGTTCCTTGAGTTTACCTTCTCCTTTTCATTATCATTGCCTCTGCTTTGTTCAGGTCTTTTGGCCCTTTTTCAGGTAATTACAATAGTCTCTTAGCTGATCTGCTTGCTTCTCAGCTCTCCTCACTATGATTTCTCTGCCCTCTGCCCAGTCTGTCCCATATGCTGCCACCAGGGTTGTCACTATAAACAGAGAGCTGAATGATCATGCAGTGCTCCTACTCAAAAGCTTGCAATGACTCCCCACCACATACAGAAGAAAGTCTAGATTCCTCGTATGGCATTCAAAGATCCTCACAATTTTTGTTCTAGCTGGAGCAGTTGTATAGCTCTTCCCTGAAAGTGCCTGTCTTTTTTTTTTTTTTAATTTTGATTTATGATAGTCACAGAGAGAGAGAGAGAGAGGCAGAGACACAGGCAGAGGGAGAAGCAGGCTCCATGCACCGGGAGCCCGATGTGGGACTCGATCCCGGGTCTCCAGGATCGCGCCCTGGGCCAAAGGCAGGTGCTAAACCGCTGCGCCACCCAGGGATCCCCTGAAAGTGCCTGTCTTTGTCTTTACTCAAGATGTCTTTTGCCCTGGGGTCCTTCTTCTCCAGTGTCCACTCCTCAAAGTCTAATTCAAACTCTACCATCTTCCAAAATGGTCACTAAGGCTTCCTAGATCTCCAAAGGATAGAAGTTGTTTCATATCCCTAGAAGACTTCATTTGTACTACTTTTAAAGGATTTATCACATCTGCCTCATATTGCAATTATATATGTAAATATTATGTCTTCTCTCACACATTGAGTTTTCACAAAGGCAAGAATTATGTTTTATTCATCTTAAAACTTCTAAACTGGGGCATCACACAGTGGTTAACTCAGCAAACATTTGCTAAAATGCATGAAATCACTGGGGTGCCCAAGCGGCTCAGTTGATTGAACGTCGAACTCTAGGTTTCCAGCTCAGGTCAGGATCTCAGGGTCATGGGATCGAGCCCCACATCGGTTCCATGCTCAGCACAGAGTCTGCTTGAGAGTCTTTCCTTCTCCCTCTCTTCTCTGTTCCTCCCCCTGCTCATGCTTTCTAAAATAAAATCTTTTTAAAAATTGAATGAAATTATTTATTTATTCTATGTGTTATCAGGAGATTCCTTTATCATACATTGACCCTTCAATTAACTCCTTGTATTGGTTCCCAGAGCTAATAAATTACCACAAACCTGGTAGCTTAAAACAACAAACATTCTCTTCCAATTTTGGAGGCTGAAAATCTGCAATTGAGGTGTTGGCAGGCCTGCACTTTCTTGGAGGTTCTAGAAGGAGTCTATTTCCTGCCTCTTATAGCTTCTAGTGGCTGCCTAACATTCCTTAGTTCTTGGCTTGTGGCCACATCACTCATTGGAGTGAGTGCCTCTGTCTTCACATCACTTCTCCACCATGAGTCTGTGTCCAGTCTCCTACCTCTATTTTGTAAGGATCCTCTTCAAGATCCTTAACCTAATATCATTTACAATAGAAGGTAATATTCATTGGTTCCAGGGATTTAATGTGAGTATCTTTTTGGCTTACTACACTCCTTGAAGCTGCTAAGATTTGCTTTCTTTATTATCTCTTTTCCTGCTTTTGTTGACACCCCCCCTTTTCTCAGAATTCTTATTGAATTGTAAATATTTGCAAGTACTTTTTCATGTTTGCTTTTTGCCTTAAATCTCCTACCAACTCTTTCAAATTTTAAGCATTATGAATGGATATTTAGTGGCAGTGAAATATATATTTTATCTCATTGGTCTTTTCCTGGCTTTCATTGACAAATTTTGGAACAAATAAAATTCATTTGCAGCACTTGCATTCTGAGTTTGGATTTCCAAACAAAGCATAAACTTCAAAGAGCAGGGCAAGCAAGCCCATTATCTCTTTTACAGGTAAAAAAAACTAGAAGGGAAGAGTAGTTAGAAATCCCTCATCTATGAGTAACAGAAAACCAACTTACAATGGCCTAAATAAATGGGAATTTGTTGTTTTCACAATGTTGCTGTTGGCCATGTGGCTGAGAGGTCAGTTAATGATCCCTTAGATTCTCATGAATTTTCCTCAGCATCAAGAAATGGCTTCCCCAGCAGCTCTCAGTATCATATCTATGTTCAAGGCAGGAAAACAAGTATAGCACTTGTCATATTTGCTTCTGTTAATAAAAATAAAAAAGGAAGTGCCCTCTATAGTCCCCAGTAAACTTGCAGTTTTACCTTATTAGCTTGAACTTGTCCTGGTTTTACGGAAAGTGGTATTTATCCTCTATCGTGAAGGTGGCAAAGCAGAGGGTTTGGAATGGCTTGCTAGAACAGGCAAAAACAAAATTCTGCCTTAGAGTCAAAACCGATCTTGTTTCAGAATTAGCATCCCAAGCTTTATTTATCAAAGATAGAACTGGTCCTGACTTTTAAGTCTCATAGAAGTATTGATCACAGAAAGCACTTATTAAATATTAGAATTTGTTTTTAGAGGTTTATTTACTTATTTTAGAGAGAGAGAGGGAGACAGAGAGAGCACATGCATGTGTGTGAGTCAGAAGAGGGGCAGAGAGAAGGAATCTTCAACCAGAGTCCCCAGTGAGCATGGAGTGCCAGGGTAGGGCTCAGTCTCACAACCTGTGAGATCATGACCTGAGCTGAAACCAAGAGTCTGATGCTCAACTGACTGAACCCAAAAAACAAAACAAAACAACCCCAAAACTAGAGTTTAGTCTTCATCACTTAAGTGACCTGCCAAAATACCTTCTTTCTTTCCTGTAAATGACAAAATAATCACATCAAAGAGCTTCTTTTGTTCATAAGAGTTAAAGGACTACTCTAATGTCAAAAATTGGGAAGGTTCCAAGATTTTACCCTACTTGCAGGGAAACGAGTTAGCCTGCCACTTACATGGAGCTGGGAGCAGACACAAGACTGGTGAATCAAAGACAAAGGACTTTATTACTCATAGCATTAGCAGTAGCTGGAGTATCAGCATTTTCTTGCTCTACATTCCCTGATCTCCTCTGAACCCCCATTCCTACCGGGAGATGTGAAAAGGGTCAGATGACACCTGCACATACATTGGGTTGGAGTAGGAGCCCTAAGCTTATAGAACCCAAATATTTTATACTGAGGAGTATATATATCCACCCTTTGCTCTTATCTTTACCTTCCAAAAGTGTTTGCTATGAACACCCTTGAAATGGTAGTCTCAAACAAAGGCAGCTGATTCCTGTACTTGAAAGACATGCAGAAAAAAAAAAAATCCAAGGGACACAGTCATCAGCATTCTAGTCCATCACACACACCTTTGTCTGCTTATCCTACTCTAATTGGACAGTACCACCTCTATTACAAGAACCAACAAAATTGGCTTGCATACGACATATCATTTTTGGAAGCTTGGTGATACTTGTTTTAATGGATCCCATGTGGTCATGTACTCTAAATCCAAACCACTTACCACCTCCCAGTTCTTCCAAGGAAGATGTGCTTCTAGGGCAACCATAGGTACTTTCACTAGCATTGAGAGAAGTATTACTTTCAAATTTGTGTACTGAATAAGTTATTTAACTGAAAGACAAAGATTCTGACCTGATCAAAGAGTATATAAATTATACTGTCCATAATGAGCATGCTGTTAATTAAAACTTTGGACAACTGGGAGGTAGTAATTTATCATCTCTGTAAAAAGAATGATGAATGATTTGGGACCACAGTCTGCCAACTTGAGTTAAATGGACTCGGGGTGAATCTGATTGTAGAAGATTTACAGAAGGTCATCTTTAACTGAGCAATATAGCTGCCCACTGACTAATAATAACATTGGATTTCTGTAGAAAGCATGGTATGTCACTAGCTGGATGAGACTTTTTAATTTTTTCTGAAGGTTGGAAATAGGTTTTAAGAAGTTAAATTTGTTCTATTTTTGTTGATCTAAAATTCTTTGTTGGTAATAACATCTCTGGGAAAAGAAAACTGTCCAGTTATCCTTAAGATGCAAAGGAAATCATACAGATTATATGGTAGAGGAGGCCTTTCAATATTTTATTTAGCAGATATGAAAAAACTGGATAAAGAGCTTCCACTAGAAATTTCAATAGTACCAGAAAATAACAGTACTAGAAAGGCATTCATTTTTAGATCAGGACACACTCTGTAATGTTGTTTGGGAGTGAGCATTTAGTGAGTGATTGTCAACCAGTAAATCATGATTCATGGTCAACTGAAAGGCCTTTGAAAAAATTTGTTCTGCATCCCCAGGCTCCAGTCCCTTCATTTATCAGGAATCATGCCTGAGAAAAGAATGTATCTGGAATGGTAGCCTTTTCCACACTCTCCCAGCATCTTTTTTGATAGATTCCTATGATGATCCCAGATGTTCAAGGATTTGACAGGTAGCTTTTTGACACAAGAGGTCAAGGACCTTGTTCTGAACAGCTATTTGATGAACGCTTCCATAAACGTGCTGATACATCTGACCTCATCTATTCCTATTCTACAGCCAAGCCACTTCCTTACCATCCACTCTCTAAACCACATACTTCCCTGTCCACCCCATGGTTTTGCCCTTTTCAGACAACCCTGCCATCTTCTTTCCACCTGTAGAAACCTGCTATTTTCACCAATCCAAGGTTCACCTTTCTTCCTCCAAGAATGTCCTTTCTTTGCCTTCCTCAGCGTCACGGTTAGTTTACTACATTACCAGCTCACATTTTGTTGTTGGTGTGTCACTTCTATTTTCTACTCCCTGATAAGAAAGTCTCAGCATCTATTATAATGCTGGGCACTTGCAAAATGTATGCCTTTTAAATCCACCAAAAGCCAAGAGGTGAAAACAAAAGCTCGAAAAAAAATCAGTCTTATCATTCAGAGATCAACAGAGCAGCTGAAGAGATTTTCACCCTTGTGTGAGTCATGCTTGCTGCCATCTACCAAATGCCGGGAAGCTTGATGCAGATGGGAGTGCAAAAGAAGGATGGAAAGTAGTTTCTTTTCCATATTCTTAGGAAACATGAATTCACTTATTTTCTCATTGAGATATTGGTGCTGGGTCAATGCCACCTATTTGAAGGTGGTGCTGTATACTAGGACAATGGATAGCCGTACTTTTTTTCTGGAGTAATGTTCATATCTGCTCAAAAAAGGAGTGCTCCCACCTGTCCTGCCTGTTTGGCAAAGGGGGAGATATATTTACACAAGCCAATGTGAGCACAAAGGGGAGAGGATACAAGAAGTGAGGGGTGATCCAAATACACATGTTTATCAGGCCAAGAGAACAAAGGAGAAAGTGCATCGTAAGGTGTAGTTGTCCAACTTCAGGCACAGAAGAGTCATAGGTGGAGCTTATAAAAAAAGGATTCCTGAGCCTCAAGCCAGACCTACTAGATAAGACCGGGGGTGGGGGTGGGGATGGGGGGTGGGTGGGAAGAATCTGCATTTTAAATATTTAGGGAAAATTAGGAGGTTTTTATCCAGACGGTCTAAAGGCCATATTTTAAGAAATAGCATGACTTTGGAAGACCAATAAACCTGCCTCAGTCATGTGTCAGCAGAATGGACCTAACCATTCTAAGCCTCAGTTTTCTGTCCAAGGAAAGTAGTATGGACTCTCCTGGGGTTTTAGGAAGTTTGAAGTGGTAAAAACTGCATGGTGCCTGGCACAGGGTATCTTTGGAAATAGTTACAGTTTTGACATTTTAGAAAAGGTGATAAATGTATCTAAAATAATCCTCCATTTGAAGTGATGTGAATTGGCAGGATCTCTTTCACGGGGACTGGCACGTACAGTGAAAGATTGAATGCCTGTTCTTTCATTTTCTGTATTTGTGGTGATGCAAAAGCATCCTGCATTACAAAATTAACTGGGGAGAAGATAATCTGCTTATTGTAAGCATCTCCATCGGCTGGTTTTTTCTTCTCCCTTTTTTTTTTTTTTTTTTTGTGAAAATAATAAAGCTGAGAATTAAAGTAGAACAGTAAGAATTTTAAATGCCATACTGGTTCAGGACAGGTTTCTTTAATAACGTAGAACTATTCTGGGAGAGCACAAAAGTCTCCTAAGAAAGCTAAATTCAAAAGGTAAAAAAAAAAAAAAATTATCCCAAACTATTCTTTATAACCTATTAAGAACCAGTTGTTACATGACTTGATGGAAGCCTTTAAATCTCTAATAATGCCTCATTGTGAGACACTAATATACAAAACCTAACACTTGAAAAATTGGTAATTTTGAAAAAGACTGTCTTTGGAAAAGTAAGACAAATTTATTTATTTTTTTATAATAAATTTATTTTTTATTGGTGTTCAATTTACCAACATACAGAATAACACCCAGTGCTCATCCCGTCAAGTGCCCCCCTCAGTGCCTGGCACCCATTCACCCCCACCCCCGACAAATTTAGATAGTAAGCTCATCCCATACATTTAATATGACACTATTTACCAAAATTCAATTTATAATGTTTTTTCATATACACTGCTTTTATAGAACATGGCATACTGTATTTAAATTTTCAGCTTATAGACTCTGTTGAATAACAAACTGCGTTTTTATTCTATCAGATAAATAGTATTTTCTCTTTTTTATGTCTCTTGCTATATTGTTCAGGTTTCAAATATTAGTTATTTTTCTTAATCAATCTTGAGCTTCAGCATTAATCATCTCAAGGTAAGGGGCTGCAATCTTTGTAAACAATCTTCACAGGAACCACTGAATCCACTGGGTCATTTTATTACTTTCCTGGACTGTTTCCACAATGATTTTTAAAAAAAATTTTTTTAAGATTTTATTTATTTACTTATTTGAGAGAGAACATGAGAGAGAGAGCATGAACAGGAGAGAAGCAGATGGAGAGGGAGAAGCAGACTCTCCGCTGAGCAGGAGCCCAATGTGGGGGCTCCAGTCCTAGGGCCCCAAACCTGAGCTGAAGGTGGATGCTTAACCCACTGAGCCACCCCAGTGCCCTGACACACGATTTTTTTTTTTTTTTTTTTAATGAAGGAATAGAATGTGATACCTTCATTCTGACTTTTTGGGGCAGAATTTGTGCCTCAAAATATGCCTCCTTGGTGTAAGGATTATTTTAGGCTGATTATTTTTAAGAAACAACAGATGATCACATCTCTATAATTTACCAAAGGAGAAGGCACAACAAATCTGAACACCTCTGTTCACTGTTCTTTCCTGGTAACCTCCCATTAGTGGCTCCTCAATCCCCAACATCCTTATTTTGTCTTTAGTTGAAAGTGGTATTTAAGGTAATGGTCTGAGCTATTTCTGAGAGTTAATTCCATTTTCCTGGTTCTATACAGAAAGTATACATGTTTTAAAACTTCTGTTTGTTTGGGTTTCTTTTCACTGTGAGTCTGTCTTTTATTTACTTATCAGCCAGGAACCTAGAAGAGTAGAGAGAAAATTATTTTTCCCCCAAATACATTTTGACAAATCTTTATTTGATGGATGATTTCTTAAGTACTGAAAACACAAATTACATTTATTTCATGAGTTCAAGTATAAAAGCTAAAAATGAATTAATGGCATTCAGTTGCATATTTTCAGAACTTGCTTCCTTCTTAGACTCTTCAGCTTGCAAAATAAACTGAATCTGAATCTAAATTTATATACAGTTGATCTTTGAACTACGTGTAGGCTTAGAGGCACCAATCCCATAGTTGGGAATCTGCATGTAACTTTTGATTCACCCAAAAGGTAACTACTAATAATCCACTGCTGACCAGAGGCCTTCCGATAACATAAACAGTTGATTAACATATTTTGTTTGTTATATGTATTATATATTGTAAGCTAGATAAAAGAAAATGTTATTAAGAAAATTATACGGAAGAAAAAATATATTTTCAGTACTAGTGTATTTATCGAAAAGAATCCACTTCTATGTGGACCCATACATTTCAACCCTGTGTTGTTCAAGGGTCATGTGTACTAAGACTATTAGAGTTGGAAAAGACCCGAAAGGTCATCTGAACCCTATTTTTATGAGAAGAATAATTCTAAGATTCCAGTGCATCATTTTTGCTATTTATTTTCTTAAGCCTCACTGTTTACAGATATCTTTGTCAGGCCAGCTATTCACAGTAAATCCTCATCAAAAGAGCTATGACAGTTTTTGAGTATTGCAAAATTGTCACTTCCTTTGTATTGTTTCATATTATTAATATTCAGATGTATATTTTCTTTGTTTAGTAACTGTGTCTGATATTTAGATATTCTGACAGCAAATGTTATTCACCTTCACCAGTTTACATAGCTATTTCAGTAAGTATAATTCAGGTAACAAATATCAAGATAGCTTAGAGATGACAAATGAAATATAATTTTAAAATGTTTAAAAATAGACAAATTAGAAAAAATTTTTAATTTTTCTCATTACAAAAGTAACATTTGTCATTTGTCTTTTGGAAAGTTAGTACAATGCACAAAAGCAAAGAGAAAATAAATTTCTAAGAATTCCACCATCTTAAAATACAAAACTTTGAATAGCTTGATAAGTAGATAGATTGATAGAAATATATTTGTACAATGTTGTTTGTGTGCTTATGGAAACATTAAAAATATTTTCAACCTTTAAAGTTGATAAATATTCATCTTGAGTTATTATTTTAGTAATGTCTACACCCAGCATGGGGCTCAAACTCACAACCCTGAGGTCAAGAGTTGCACGCTTTTCTGATTGAGCCAGCCAGAAGCTCCTGCATCTTGAATTATTGATAGATACTTTTTCTGAGTTACAGTGGACTATGGTTTTCGAGACTAGCATCTAAATCTAAATAATGGAAATCAGACCTGAATTTTCTGTTTTTATAGGGAATTAAATTTTTAACTAAAGTCCAAATGTCCATTTTGTGATCTAAATAATTACAAACATAACATTAAAACCAACTAGAAAAAAATGCATCTATGCATTGGTTATCATAAAGATTTTTAGTGCAGACAAAATGAGGATGAACATTTGCATTAAGAACATAGAATTCAAGAAAGATTCAAAATTTAGATTTTAGAAGGATTTAATGGGCGTTAGAAATTTAGGGTCATTTGTTGTTTTTAATAAAAATCCTTATGTAAGTTGATTTTACTTAAGTATTTTTCTCATTGCAGTTTTTTTAAATTAAAAATAAAGTCTCCTGAAATATTGGAGATGGGCTTTTTCTCCCACATTGCTTGTACAATCACATCCATTTTTGTGCTAAGACATTAGAAGAGCTTTGGAAGTGAGAACAGCCTGTAATTTCCTTGTTTCTCTACTTGATTCTTCGCCTTCTTTAAACTTTTCTATTATCTGTAGGGAAGGATTTCATTGCTTTTATCATAACCCCATACCTCAATAGTTGGACATCTCAAGCGGTTTATCTTTTACTTCTTCTCAGCATGGGGAAGTCGCTGTCCTTTCTGACAATTTCTTGATCAGCCTCCTGCTTGCTTTTTCATCTTCTCTCCCCCTGCTGTCTCCCCCAGATCTCTTCTACTTTGCTGAAAAAATAGTTTAGGAATAGGAGGATTTTGGAAGTCCCTGGGGAGGCTTCTAGAATTCCATAGCAAGGTTAAGACCGCTGCCAAACTCTCACCTGCTCACCTCTGCAACCCAATCTGGTCATTATAAACCTGGAAGTAGGTTAACTCAGGGGTGGCGATTGGTGAATAATTATACCTCGTTGCAGGGGGTAACTCTTAGATGCTTGAGAGATGACAAAACCATACATGCCATTTCTTTTTGCTCCCAAGTGTCTTTCATTGAGACAAAAAACAGTATCCTCTTGGGAGGAAAGTTGCAAACTATCTCTTAAAGCAAAGTACATCTAAGACAAAATTTCAAGCATACGATGGAACAAGGATGGCAACTCAAGAGTGTGCCATTCAGAATAGAGTTCTAAGCACAAACATGGAAATGATGTTAGAAATACATTTAGGAAGTAAGGAATCTTAGAGGGCATGTGAGGAGAGTTTAATGTTTGCATAAAAGGAATTTGGGGTCACATATCTATAAATAGAATACTCTCACAGTAGTTATCTAGTTAGTTAGAGTCCTAAGTTGAAAGAAGAATTGAAGCTTATTTAATGAGAACACCCAGGCCTGTGAGAGGTGAAGCAATTTCCCTAATTCACATGAGTAGAAATTTTGTCCGATAGCGTTGGGATTAGAACCTGTGTCTCCTGTCTCTTAAGTGTGTTCTTTTCCTCAACATTATTTTTTATAGGGGAAGAAATGGGCTATTTATTACTTTTCTCCCTGTTTTTCCTTATTACACTTATCCAGAGTCTCAAAGGGTTAACCGACTCCTGACCCAGCGTAATGCAAATTGATCTCTTCCATTGTCCATATAATATAAATGGTCAAAAATGATGACTTTCAAATAAGACAGACTGGAGTTTTAATTGCATCTGCGCCACTCCAGGACCGTGTGCTCTGAGTTCATTTACCTCTCCATACCTGACTTTTTACATAAGATGTGGAGAGTCGGAGCCACCTCATCTGTAGGACCACCTCACAGTTTCATGAACGACACGTTGTAATACATGCAAAGTGCTCAGTTCATTGTCTGGCCCTTCCTCTGTGATTCAATATTATCGGTGCTGCCACTCTGTTTCCTGGCACATCATAACATGAATTGTTTCCTATGTAGGAATTAAAACCAATAATAGTAATAGAAAGATTTAATCAAGACTTACAATCTGCTTTGAACCTTAATTTGCCCACAGAAACTCCCTGATGCATTTGAACATAAGGGGGGCCACCGCTTAAGAAGCAATGTTTGTAAGAAAGTTCCCCAAGAGGCCCTCAGCCCATGACTATCTAAAGAGGTAAGCAGAAAGAGGACTCCTGTAGGTGTCCTGCAGAACCAGACTCAAATACCAAATCCCTGTATAACTGCAAAGGTTTATGCAGAAGGAGCATTCTATGCACAGGGTAGAGAATATGATGTAAAGGGCCATCAAACATTATGAGATCCCTCCCCTGCAGCACATAAACAAAGTGAGGTGGAAAACAAAACAGAAAGTCTGCATGATAATCCTCAGCAATACACTGCTTCATGAAAGGGCATTTTAGTTCAAATGTGGGAAACTGTGCCAAAAAAACTGAAGGCAAAGCCGGCTGAGCCAAATTAGAACAGAGTAAAAGATTTGTCATACCTTTGTAATTCACACAGCAGCAAATTCAGCTCGACTACAAGCTGTCCAGATGTTGGCCATCTGACTCTTTATAGCTGTGGTCTGTTTTTTCTTTAAAGCCCCCTTTCCTCTCTGTGTTCCCAGACACTTGGCAATTCTCTTGAAGTGGACCCAAGTTGAATAAAGAAGAATTAGTCTTCTTCTCGATTTTCAGGACAATATCTCTTTAAGAGAAATGTTTTGAAACCTACAAAGTCCTTGATTAAATTTACATCAGAGCAAGGAGATTTAGCCAAGTGATTGATAGCCTTGCAGTCAAACAGGTCTGGAGCAGAGTCTTGGATCAGTCACTTATGGGTTGTATGAGGTCAGGTAAATGATTTCATCTGCCAATGCCTCAGTTTCTTCCACGGTAAAGTGAAGACACCAACAATAATAAGATAATACATATCTCATAAGATTCAATGAGGTAACGTATTTAAAGCATTGACGACGGTGCTCGGTGCATAGTGAGCTCTCAATAAAAGTCAGCTATTTTTGTTCTTCTTATATTTTTAAATCTGTTTTGCTCCTGAGACCATGACTTCCTATGAGTTTCACAGGTAAACAGTTTCCAAAAGGAAGGAGATGAAGGAGATGAAGGTAGATTCACTGTATGTCAATTTATTGGTGAGTCTACAATTTAATAAGTACCGAATTCAAAGGAGGATGCAGCTCTACTTTGGAGATCCCGAATATGTGAGTGCCTCCATCCGTGTGTCAGCACTGGCATTGGACGTCTGACCGTTCATCGTGGTCACATGATAAGATGAACACACTTTCCTGGGTCTGAAGCCAGTTTTCTCCATCCCACTCAGGGTTAGCCTCATCCATTCTTTATGAAGAGGATGACTTGGAAACCATAGGAAGACCTGCAACTAAACTCTCCCCGTTGATTAGAAAGGTGAGGTTAAAGCAAAAAGTTGTGCTGATTTTATTAGTGTATGTAGACTAGGACATTTTATAATTTTGAGTTTGTTTTCCTCTTTTAAGAACGATGAAAGCAAATCACAAAGTTTAGCTGCTGTTTAGGACAAACTTCCCTCACCAAAGGAAATGGAGCTGACCCTAAATGTAATGCACCAATGTAAGTGTTTTAGAGAAATCTAGAGAGGAGACTGGAGATGCTTTCTGCACAGTAAGATAGAATCTTCCCCTTCGGTGATGTTAAATGTCAACACATTTGGACGGATAGCATAAGGTCTGACAGCGCAAAAAGTGATCTTATTCAGTGACATGTCTGGCAAAACAACAGCTGTGATTGTTTTAAGTAATGGAATAATAATTAATGTATAATGTACAATGCTGAAAACATTTGCATTTGGTTATAAAAATATAATAACATGCTTCCCCAAGTTTTTAAATATGTGGGTGAAGAGAAAACTGTGGGAGTTCCCAAATCCAGCTAGTCATTAGCATTACCCAGAGCTCTTCTAAAAAAAATTCTGACTCTCTGGCACTGTTCCTGAAGGTTGTGATTGAACAAATCTAAAATCTAAAAGGAAGTGCAGGGTCATCTAGTTTGGGAGCCACTCCCTGGACTGTACCATATGAAGTTTATATCTTTATCTGAACTTCTTTGTGGTGTCTTAAACTAAGCTATTTGTGAGTTAAGATGTGCATGTGTTGTCAGAATGATGACAATTGAGGTTTCAAATTAAGAACATGATGATGATCCCTGTGGAACACTTGTTCTTCTCAGTTGTTGTGAAATAATTTAAATTCATCAGGTTCATTCAATGAATATTCACTCTATGTCAGACACTGTTCTAAGTGAAGACGATAGAAAAAAATCCCCATTATCATAGGACTGACATTTTAGTAGACACAGAAAAAAAATAAATACATAGAATGAATGGAAATAATGATATGATTTGGTTAAGGGAGATGGTGAGTGCCACTGCGTCATACGTGATATGGATTTTAAATAAGGTAGTTAGGGAATGCCTCCCTGAGATTAAATTTGAGCGAAGATTTGAAGGAGGTAGGGTAAATAGTAAATACTGGTATTTGATGGAGGGAATTCCAGGCAGAGGGAACAACAAGTACAAAAGTCTAGAAGTCTAGGGAGGAGTGTATTAAAAAACAAGAGTGATGTACAGGCAGACAAGTAAACAGAAACTTTTAAGAAAGACATCACAACCATGCCAAATGTTTCTTGGAGGTGAAATAAGATGGGAGCCCTAAGGAGGTGCTTGTAAAAGAGAATGGAAGGGCAGACCTGGAAATGGAAAGACCAGGTAAAACTTTTGGGAATTTTCTATAAAGAGAACAGGAGACAGTGAAGTCTTTGACAAAGGAAGTAGGATGCTTTGATGTTTTAAATTGTTTCTGAAGATCTTTATTGATGATAGGAGTGACCTAGTATGGGAGGGAGAAGTGAATGATGCAGGAAAGGAAAAAGAGGGAATGGAAGCTAGGATGCAAATAGATGGTTTGGCTTCCCCAAGCAGGTGGGGGTACGAATCTCTCGTGGTACATCTCTACATCTCTAGTGGTACAAGGACATAGAGATGCTGATCGGTGGCAGATGAGGCATGAAAAGATGAAAGGTCTCTTCTCATCGCTCCTACTGTCTCTCTGAAGTAGGAAACACGTCTCCAGCTGAGAGAGACCGTAGGAGAGCTAGTGTTGGAGGTTTGAGGAGAGAGAAGGCCTGAACTAAATCTCTGGGAGATGCAAAGTAAAGGCACTCGGGAAGTAGGAGGGAATGGTGGCAGAGCGTGGACCTTAATGAGCTTCATGGTCTTGAATTTAACGACAGACAAATCAGTGTCGTTGTGCATTCGTTCTCCAGCAACAGGAACACAGGAGTGAAGTCCAGAGAAAGGAGCATTGAACTCGAGCTGGGATTTAGACCAGCCTGTATCTCAGGAGTTGGAGTTGAGGGTGAATGCAAGGAACTGATGATAATGATTGACCGTTGTTGCATTTAAGCCAGATAGGAGGGAAGTGAGGACACAAGAGGATGAGTTTACACCAGAAGGGCAGGTTTGAGGGATTTATTGTAGGTGCTGCTGTGGAAGGATGTAAAATTAGAGATGTAGAGGGAGGTGATAGACTGACTGCAAAACATGGCCCTAATTTTCCATCCCTCCATGGATCCAGGCCTCTCTTCTGGAACCTAGGCTGGCCTTGTGCCTTTCCTTCACTGATAGAATGTGGTTCTAGTGACCCAGTGTCATCCTAGGGCATAAGGCCTTAAACATATCTGCTAATTCTCTTAGGACCCTCCCTTAAGCGGCCTGGGAGATGGGAAATCCCGTGAAGTGGAGTTGAGCCATCCCATCTGAGGCCAGCCCAGCTAGCCCACAGCCGGCCTGCCCGCTGACTACAAATGAACAAGATCTTTTATGTGGCCGTCCTTTTTTGTTGTTTCTTACTTCGGAGTAAAGCATTCAGCCTTTCACCATTAAATATGATGTTAGCTGTAGATGTTTTATAGATACCTAGTATCAGACTGAGGAGATCTTCTGTTCCTAGATTGGTAAGCGTTTTTATAAGGAACAGACGTAGGCTTTTTTTCAAATGCTTTTTCTATGTCTCCTGAGATAATCATAATCAATGTTTTTAAAGTTTGTCATTATGGTTAATTATGTTGGTTGATATTTAATATTAAGCCAACCTTAAATCCCTGGAATATATCATATTTGATCATGATATATTGTTTTTCTTAGAAATTGTTGAACTAGATTTGTAGTACTCTACTTAAACATTTTACATCTACATTCATGAGGGATATTGGTCTTTAGTTGTTTTCTCTTGTGATGTCTTCCTTAAGTTTTGGTACAAGAACAATGATGGCCTTATAGAATGAACTGGAAAGTATTGCGATTCTTCATTTTCCAGAAGATATAAATTAATCATTCCTCCATTCTGAAAAGCAACGTCGTGATGGTACCAAATATGGGCAACTAAATATTAAGTAACATAGAGCTCAACAATATAAATGCAATCCTAGTGCTATTTGTTTCTGATAGTATTTTTAGGATTTTTAAAAAAATAGGGCTACTTATGTGTTATATATAACTTATATCATTTAATATAAGATACCATTATCCTTGTTCATGTTTCCTTATAATTTTAAAACAAAATTTTAAAAGTTTGCCTCATATTATATCGAGTAGATATATCATAATCATACATTTCTCTAATGTTGTCATTTCCCTTAATATATCAATATTATAAGTATTCTCAAAGAACATCTGAGAGCGCATTATTTTTTACCATTTTGGATTATTTCCTTAGGATAAATCCTAGAAGCAGAACAAAAGCACAATATTTGTATGTTTTCATAGAATATTTTAAAACAAAAACAGCAGGCAAGAGTCCTTGCTTTGAGTGAGATTTGAGACGTTAAATCTGGGGCAAATGCATTAAAATATGTAGGAATTAAAGCACTATTAAATATTTTATTATAGCAAATTGAGAAAAATGTTAATAAAGTCTTAAAATACCCTGTGTGTGTTTACTGAATAATTTCACTTTTGCTCTCTGTTTTGTTTAGTTTTGGCTGGTCAGGAAATAGCCAGGTGTCTTCACATTTTATTAGCTGCCCCAGTCACCAGCTCCTGGACCCTCGAGCGGCCCCATTCACTCGCCTGCAATCCCCCTGCCCCCCAGCAGGGCCAGGCTCCCCCCAGAAGCTCCTGCCTTGGCGGCCTGGGCTCCCTGGAGCTAATTCTGCCTCAATTTCATTTTTAAAGAACATGACAAATCACCTGATGTTTATAATTTTGAAAAAAACAAGGACATTTTTGGAGGCAGAAATAACAACCTAAGAATGATTACAATAGAACCAATGATAAAAATCACTGGTGAACCTAAACTGGTAGGTGTGCATTATTAAATGCATAGGGGACATATGGCAAACTTTATTATTTATTTATTTATTTATTTATTTATTTATTTATTTATTTATTAAAGATTTTATTTATTTATTCATGAGAGACACACACACAGAGAGGCACAGACACAGGCAGAGGGAGAAGCAGGCTCCATGAAGGGAGCCCGACATGGGACTTGATCCCAGGTCTGCAGGATCATGCCCTGGGCTGAAGGCAGGTGCTAAACCACTGAACCACCCGGGCTGCCTTAGCAAGCTTTATTTTGTTCCACGCGGAAGACTTACAGAAAAGGTTTATTATTTTATTATTTTATTTTATTCTCTACCTGCTGAAAACCATAAAATTCTAAAAAAAGATTAGTCATCAGTGCAGGGTTGGGTGAGATGTTTTAATACCGTTAATTCTTTCCTTGGGATGGTGTTTTCTAGGGATGTCACAAATTTCTGTGGCAAGTTTATGTGGAAGTTTATCTTTCTTTTAGATACCCCAAGATTCACAGGTCTTCTGGAAAAGCAAATAAAATCAGAAAGGTGACCGATTAAAATACTGTATTTTAAAGTAAAGGGTATATCATTTTGGTTCCATTGCATCGCTTATCTTCTTATCTGCTTTATAAAACTATCTCCAAAAATATCTTAAATTTCTAGATCTCCACCATTTTGTTTTAAATCAAGACAGTTTTCTTTAAAATCGCCATGAGAAATATTTGAAGTGAAACATGTCATTATGGTAGCATCAGGTACCATAATTGATCTGTGTAACACTAATACATTAACAGTGGCCCCTATTAGAATCTTTGTGAGATTTTTAAAACCTGACACCACATGTTTTCTTCTAATCAGAAGATGTCACTTTGAAAGGTGGTTGTAGTGATTTGATTTTGTCAAAATTATGCATCTCACAACTTTGGAAAAATATTTTCCAAAAGTTGAACAGCAGACCATTGTGGCAGCCTTGAAGATGAGCCTTGCTGATCTCCAACTATGGGGATTGTAATTGGCCAAGGGCCCCAGGCACTGCCCTCTGAGACCCACGGCCATGTTTGCACTTCTCCAGCCAGTGACAGAAGGTGACAGAGATATTAAGGCAGGCCTGTTACTGAAAACATGAGGGCGCCTCTGATGGTCTACTTTGGCTCAAGACTTCCAACCATTTTCAAACTTCCATTAGATTGCATGGCAATCTAGGATGCTTCCTTCCATTCAGCCTTTCCTCCTTCTTTCCCTCTGCATTTCCTCACCTGGGGTCAGACTTGTGTCGCAGTCTTGAGTTCTTTTCGCTCCTTCCATTTTCTCTCACCAGGCATTTCATCTGATACAACTCTTGCCCTTTTGATTTCTTTATCTTGCTTCTCAGAGGATCTGGCCTATGACACGAATATAGAAAAATCTGAATTAACCATAACCAAACATAATTTCTATGTGTTTACTAAAATAAATAGAACAAATAAAAGTCTAGCCTAGTGTTAAATCTATGTTTGAACATATCGAGTGCATGATCCTAAGGCTTGCCTGTGGTCTCAGTGTGATAGATAAATGCATCAAACGTTATCTACCAATGAGATATCTTATGCTGGGGCGCCTGGGTGGCTCAGTTGGTTGGGTGGCCACCTCTTGATTTTGTCTCAGGTCATGATCTCAGAGTTGTAAGTTCAAGCCCTGTGCCAGGCTCAGCACTCAATGGGGAATCTGCTTGAGGATTCTCTCTCCCTCTCCCTCTCCCCCTTCCCCTGCTCTCTTTATTCTCTCTCAAATAAATAAATATGTCTTTAAAAAAATAGATGTGCTTCTGATTAAAAGTACACATTGAATGTCAGGATTAGCAGAGGGAATTAAAATAAAATAATATTTTTGGAAGGCTCAAAATTAACAAAGCCTAGGAATATTTGAAAAACACATTTTTCTCTTCTGAGAGCAGAATATAGGGTGCTGATAAATATATTTAAGTATTTTTATTTTTATTTTATTTATTTTTAAATATTTTATTTATTTATTCATGACACAGAGAGAGAGAGAGAGAGAGAGAGAGAGGCAGAGACACAGGCAGAAGGAGAAGCAGGCTCCATGCAGGATGTGGGACTCGATCCCGGGACTCCAGGATCATGCCCTGGGCTGAAGGCAGGCGCTAAACTGCTGAGCCACCCAGGGATCCCCTATTTAAGTATTTTTAATAAAATAATAATTATTATGGTGATGTATTGCCATTAAAACATAAGGGGAATGTGTACAATGGGGTATTACAAGTTATTAAGGAGATAATATCGATTTTCATAAAGGGGGCTCTTTTCTAATGTGGCAATGCTGCAGACTCAGTCAGGGGGTTGGTACTCTGAGTGTTTTTCTGATCATAGTGATGGTTTGCCCTGGGCCATTTGTATCTTGCTACCTGGTTGTCTTTATAAGCAGGAATGTTGGTTTATAAGATAGTTGAATGGAGTTTGGGTGCAATTTATGGTCATGGATCTTCTCTCTTTATACCTCTGTCTTGCTCAATAAATGCTCACACTGTGTCGTTAACACTGTGCTGTAAACAGCTAATTAAAAAGTTCACACAAAAGAGCTACAATATAAAGACCAATCACATTTGTCTGGAAAGCCAGTTGCTTTATGGAACCACTGTTCTCTTCCTCTAGGCTTTGGCAGGTAAGAGTCTTTTTGCCCCACCCATCAAAATTTTCTTCCATTTGCCTGTAGGCTATGCAAGACCTTCAGAAAGGGGTAAGCTCAAGGTGATTATAAAAATAAATTTTAAAGATGCTTCTGAAAGAACAAAGATTTTTGAGTATATGGATTATTTAAATTTTTAGTTACTTTTATAAAAATTAATCCAACCATCTATTTTTCACCGAAAGGTATAATACAATTTTAGTTGGAATTTTAAGCAGTTTGTGGAAACTAAACTTTAAAAGCAATGTATGATTTTACTTCAGAAACTAACTTAACCATTTATTATTTTATTCTAGAATGACTATAAAGAAATATCTGACATTTTCGTTGGTATCTAACAGAATAAAAGGTAAAGTGGGAGGCCCATTAACCCAGGAGTGCCATAAAGATAGTTTTTAAAAAATCTTTTGTACTAAAAATAAAGGAGAATGATTTACAATTCTAGGAGCAATTCTGAAAATAAAAGTAAATTAAGCATTAAAAACATCATCTTTAGCACTTCTGTTAAAGCTCTTCTCAAGTTTCCAGTAATACCTGCCTCTTCTTTGTTTCTTCTAATCACCATGTATCTGCCTTCCTCTGGTCCCCAGCATTCAGAACCCGCAGTGGCATGGGAGGTGTCTCTGAAGCATCAGGGTGGCTTGTTGAGAGCCCTGGTGCTCGCAGAGCCTGCACCGCCAGGTGCTTAATTGGCTCAGCTAGACTAACTCAAGGCACCGCCAGGTGCTTAATTGGCTCAGCTAGACTAACTCAGGGCGAACTCTTCCAGAGCCGAGACTCATGTTACATTAGCCTCAGTGACACCTTTTAATGCTTATGATATTTTTCTCCCTCTGTTTCAAAAGTGCTCAGGGATTTGCAGGATTGTGCAAAGAACTATGTACATAAACTTTAAAAAAAAAAGATAATAGAAAACATTAAAAAGCACTGCTCATTTCACTTTGTAATTTATTTGCAAATTTATTCCTTAAATATATACATATTTAAGTGTAAATGTAAATATAAATATAGTGTTCCTGAGATGAATCATACCTGGTCATGATGTATTATCCATTTTATGAATTGTCGAATTAGATTTGTACAATTGTGTTTAGATATTGTGCATCTATGTTCATGAGGGACATTGTCTATACTTACTTTCTCCCATATACAGTTGAACCTTGAATAATATGGGTTTGAACTGTGCAGACCCACTTATTCACAGATTTTTTTTTTCCAGTATGGTACCATAAGTGTATCTGAAGTGCATTTACAGGGCAGTCTGGGTGGCTCAGCGGTTTAGCGCCTGCCTTCGGCCCAGGGTGTGACCCTGGAGACCTGGGATCGAGTCCCACATCAGGCTCCCTGCGTGGAGCCTGCTTCTTCCTCTGCCTGTGTCTCTGCCTCTCTTTCTCTCTTTCTCTCTCTCTCTCTGTATGTGTCTCAAGAATAAATAAATAAGATCTTCAAAAAAGTGCATTTACATTATGATAATAAATATTAAACATGGGAGGAATAACTGATGTTCATGGACATGTAAAAAAGGAATGCAATTTTTATATAACCAATCCTCTAATATTTAAGAGGAATGATTCAATCTCACAGTCCAATAGAATTCTTTTTTAAAAAAATCATTTTCTTCTTGCTGCCATTCCTTCTTCTATCTCAGTCATCCTTTTTGTTTTTATGTTTTCTGTGGTAGGTACTCACAACTTTTTCACACAAGTGCATGGAATTTTCTTTTCATTTGCTTTGCATATTCTCAAAATTTCTTTATATCTTTCTTTAGGTCTTTGATAACTGATAATTTCAACCAATATCCTTTCAAAATGTGGAGAAGAAATTATTTCATAGTGTTCTAGCACTCACCGAGACTAAAGAGAAATCTGATATTCATTTCATTGTAAGATACCAGATTTTCCACTCTGGAAGCGTTCTTGGTTTTTCTCTTTATTTTCAGAACTATTTATAGGCATAGACATTTTATCCATTTATTATGCTTGTATGTGGTAGGCTCTTTTAATCAAAATATACAACTACTTTAACTCAAGAGAAATTTTTTGAGTTAAAAATTATAATGTCTATTATTTAATTGTTCTGTGCTTCAGTTTTACCATCTATAAAGTGGGGGTAATAGTATTTTATTGGATTATTTGGTAATGTCAAGTTCTTAGAGCAGTGCCTGGCACAAAATAGGAACAAAGTATGTATTCTGTGGTATATGGTAGGTCTACAAATAACTCTACATTATGGGAAATTTCTTTAATTTTATGCCTTGGTTACTAGCTTGGACGTGAGAGCTGTTCTTTCTAATCACATTATTCACTGAATTTTTATTTCAACAATCACCTGTTTAAAATTCCCAAGTCTTTCATTGTCTGCTATTTTTTTGTAGCACCTTCTCTTTTTTTTTTTTTAACATAACTATGATTCCTCTAATCTCTGTGGATTACATATACACACATGGATATACTAAATTAATTTACATTTATTGTAATTCTTGGTTTAGATGGATATAATTCACTTTAATAAGACTAAAATAACTTCAAAATATATTACACTGATTTCAATTTTGAAATGCTTTAACTTAGCTTCTGTTTTTCTTTTCCTGACTTCTATTGGATTGAGTTATCTTATTCCCCTCTTTTCCCTGATATTGGTGCAAATTGACAGATTCTATATCAAGTCTTTTAATTATTAACATGAAATTTTATCATGTATATTTGACATAACAGTCTACAATTAATTGTTGCCTAAATCTTTTGTCTTAAGAGAGAATCAGGACTTACAACTATTAAACTCTGAATAGCCCCTTTAAACATAAATGCTATTTTTGTCAGAATTTATTTCCATTTATTTTTTAATTACTCACATGCTTACTAATTTCGTTGCTTCCTAGTGCTTTCTTGCCAACACTCATTTCTTTGGAGTATAATTTCCTCCTCAAAGTATGTTGTTGAGAAGTTCTTTCTCTGAGAATATTTTTTAAATTCAGTCTTCGAAATTCTAAAAATATGTATTTTTCTCCTTCTCTTGAAAAACAATTTATTATTTTGAAGATATCACTTGAGGCCTCTCCTTACCGTTTGTCTATTTTTAGAGGTAATTGTCCTTTCTTTTTGGTTGATTTTAAGATTTTCTTTGCATTTGGTGTTCTGAGCTTATCAACAAAACAGGTCAAGATGTGAGTTTCCTCTTATTTATTTTTTTAAGGCTTGCTCTGATTTTAGGATTCATGTCTTCATCAATTTTGAAAACTCCTCAACCATAATTTCTTTGCCTCTCCCCATTTTATTTGTATTCTCCTTTTGAAACTTCTTTTAGATATATACTGGATCTTCACATTTTACCTTCCATATCTTGTAACTTTCCTTCACTCTTCTCGCCCTTTATACCTTTATGCTATAATTGGATACTTTCCTCCAGTCTATCTTCCAGTTTATTAACGATCTCTTCAGCAGTGTCTAGTGTGTTGTTTAGTCCATCCATTTAGGTTTATGTTTCAGTGACTATATTTCCCTTTCTTACCCACTACATCTGATTCAGTTTCAAGTGTTTATTTCTTCTTATAGTGTCCTCTATATCTCTGTAGTTTCTACTTCCTATTGTCATTTAAATTATCTTAAATATAATTATTTTATGATCTGTTGATGAGTATCATATTATCTTAAGTGCTTGAGATACAAATCCTTTTGTTGTATCTTCTGACTCTTACTTATGCTTGATCATTTTTGCATGTGTTCTGTAATTATTGATCATGAATTCATCTTCAATGGATTATGGTTTTTCTGTGACAGTTCTTGGGTCCTGTTAGTGGGAGGGTTGACACAGAACAGTTTTAGGTTTGTTTCTGCCAGATATCAGATGTAGGGAAACCAGACTGGGAACAATTTTTACATATTTTTTTGGCATGGCGAGTCTTTCATCAAATAGATTAAATTCTGACTCCAAATTCCCATATGGTTCTTATATATTTTCTTTGCTAACCTTAAACTCTGAGCAAAGATAAAGTTCCTTGTCATATACATGAACTATTGAACAGTATTTTTCTAGTCTCTCTTTCACTGAGAAAACAGACTGGTTTAATATAAATCTATGAGTTTCAATTACTACACACTTAAGCATCAAAGGTCTTTTCTTCTGTCCCAACATGGATATCAGAACCCAAATGCCTTGTTGTTTGAATTTATTTTTTGTATGATAATTCCCTAGATCCAAAACATTGTATTTATTGTTTTGTTTTTCAGCTCCTGGTTTTGTTTCTTAGGAATTTTACTCTCTTTTCCTCCAAGCTCAAATTTGTATTAATATCTTTTGTTGTTGTTTTATTTTACATTTTAATTAATTATTTAAACAATATTTAATTATTTTGTATACCCACATGTGGCTTCTCAAGGCTAAATGATACAAGGTCTTGCAGTTTGTGTTACAAATTTTGTCTTATCCTAAGAGCAGTAGGAAATTTTTAGCAAATGAAAGACATAAGATTTGTCTTCAAAAAAGATCAGACTGGCTGCAAGTAGAGAAAGACCTCCCTCAGCTTATCTCTTGGCCATTTTCCAGGGAGTAAAGGATCATTTTGGATGTTCATCCTCAATTTTCTGGTTTTATTGAGACAAGATTGAGCATGGTTGCTGATGTCACAGGTTATTTTTTTCCTTGCCACTGATCACACTTATATATGAGATATCAGACTATTTCCCGAGTAGAGTTTGTTTTCTTTAATGTGTTTTCTGTACATTGGTTGCTACCACCAGAATTAGTCCAAGTGTTACTTTCAGGCAGCTCAAAAGGTATAGTAGTTTCAGCTTTTCAGGATAAAAATTTGAGAAATTTAGAGATGTACAAAGGTTTTATATAAAAGAATATGATCAGTAGTAATACAACAGAATTTTCAATTTCCTCTTAAATACAAACCTGGTGGCACAGCGGTTTAGTGCCGCCTGCAGCCTGGGGTGTGATCCTGGAGACCTGGGATCGAGTCCCGCATCGGGCTTCCTGCATGGGGCCTGCTTCTCCCTCTGCCTCTCTCTCGCTCTCTCTGAATGAATAAATAAATAAATCTTTAAAAAAAATAAAAAATAAAAAATACAAACCTGCAAAAATCATGATACTCTATATGTAATTGCTGATACATGTGAAAGTTTTTTTCAGGTTTCATTTCCAAATATTTCGTTGATTCTATTATCTGGACATTTCTTCAAGCTTTTCTTATCACACCCAGTCCCTCTTCATTAGTTAAACTATTAACTGCATATAAATTCTTTTTATTGCTCATTCCATCAATCATGACTTATTGATAGCTTTCAAATTAATGAATGATTATTTCTCATCTTTCAGAGCAAATGGCTTATACAGAGATTACGACTAAATATTTTATTTTCTTCTGAGGTAATGGTCTTGCTGTCAGGATCTCCTTCTTTGCTCCTCATCCCTCTTATCTCAGAAGCAAGCATGATGAGTTCATGGATTTAGAAACAGCTCTATGTAGCAGAAGTGAAGAGCATAAAGCAAAGGGGGAAGAATAGCAGAAATTTGCAATAGAGAAGATTGTAAAGGCAGGTCAGTGCTAGACCATTATTTAAATGAAAGCTCTAGGATCCTACCAAAAGATTTTAAACATTAGGAATGGTACAGTAATCCCAGCTGTTACCCATCCTATATAGAGAAGATGGAGTCAAAAAATTGCAGCTCCCATCATGTTTCCTGTAGTTCAAAAATTGTGAATGCTTCCTTATAGCCTTCTTGACCAAGATCAGATTGCTTTAAGATTTCTTGGTCACTAAGGCACACAAATAGCTGCAATTAATGGAAAAATGTTCAAACAATACCATGTTACTATTAAAAAAAATAAAATGAATGGGTACCACTTCAAGTCAGTGAGACAGATGAAGTTAGAATTAGATCATTATGGGCATGAGACTTCATTAGGGAGATGGAAAATGAGTTCTATTTTTGTAAGTACATGTATATATATGCAGCTGTTTAGCTGCTTATAAGTTGAACAAAGATTGATAAGACTGGGCAAGAGGATAGTTCAGGGCAGAAGAATTACATGGACACCAGAGGGGGCATCTACAGGACGCGTGAGGAATAGGAAAAAGCCTGACCTGTCTGGACAGAATTGAACAGATCACTACCTAGAGAGAGATTGAACTGGGACAGGGAAGATCACTGGACAAAGGCCTTGACCTGAGGGAGTGTATTCTTGAACAGAAATGGCACCTACAGGAAATTTTATTTTGAAATTTGGTGAGGTTCAAGAAAGACCTAAGGGGAGAAATTTTGCAGGAAAAAACAATGCTGGGCAGCCCCGGGGGCTCAGCGGTTTAGCACCTGCCTTCAGCCCAGGGTATGATCCTGGAGACCCGGGATCGAGTCCCACGTCAGGCTCCCTGCATGGAGCCTGCTTCTCCCTCTGTCTGTCTGTCTGTCTGTCTCTCTCTCTCTGTGTCTCTCATGAATAAATAAATAAAATCTTAAAAAAAAAAAAAACAATGCTAACACCCACGAGCCAGCTCTATTCTAACAAGTGTATGGTAAGTTGGAGCGTTGAATTCGTTTATCAGAATGGAGAGTTCTGAGGAAGCGAGAGGCAGGAAGATTTGGGTGAACTGGGGACTGATAGCTGCGGGAAAGGCAGTGCTGTTGGAAACGTTGGCTCCTGACTTGAGTGAGTACTGAGCAGTGAAGACTTCTGTGGAAATTCGTGAGGCAGGAAGAAAAAAGTATACAGAACTCAACCACAGCTATAACTAGAACCTTCCCCAGCTCTGTTCAACAGTGTAAATTGTGATCCCTATTTATTTTCTCAACATGTTATTATTCCTCTGCATCGGTCGGTTTTGAAGTCTTTTCTAAAGTTGTAAAAAAAATAGAGTTCAATATTCTCACCGTAAACCCCCCAACTTAACAGTTTTACTGTATTTACCTGTACGGTCATACTTGGTGTTTACAGTTCCAGTTAGACTTGTAAGAGGTTTATCCTTCATCAGATATAAAAATCTATAATTAGCAGTATTTCTCTCAGCTACTAATGTAAAAAGGATCCACACATATTTTGAAAATAAATAAATATTTATTAATTATTTATAGAAATAAAGGGAACACTTTTTAGAATCACAGAAAATATAACTTATGAAGAAAAATAAGGATCCAAACATAACAAGACATTATACTTGATGGAAGGTAACATACATTTTTAATGCCTTTTATTAAAAATCTAGTGTTACCCTTTCTTTTTTTCCCCTCTTCCCTCTTTCCCTTCCCCTACATTCTTTTTCTTCCTTCCAAAATGAAAGAATTGATAGTTTTCATCAATGTGAAGTGGTTTATCTTTACTTAGAAGAATGAAGAAGAAACTCTTAAGTAGCTTTAAAATTCCTCATAAAACACAAAAAGATTGAATGAAAATCTTTGGAGGACATTATTCACCCATAAGTCTTGATAATTTGATGCTTTTTGTGGGTATGATTTGTGTGCAAGTTGTGTTAATTATACATCATGTTTAGAAAAATACTTTTTTTGTTGAGCAGTGTAAATGTCACTCTCATTAGCCATCATTATTACCTGCCAGCAAGAAGATGCTTTCAATGAATGATAATTTGCCTTCATGGTCCTGTGGATGCATACAAGTGTAAAAATTATTTTTTATGTTATTTTCAGCATTCATAACCCTTTTTATTCCTTTCAAACTGTTTTCAGACCAACTTCTAAATTTGAAAAAGAAAAAAAAAATGGTCTCATTATAATCCACTACTTTGACCTAGTTCAGATTGATTCATGGCCAAAAGAGAGCACAGACTCATGCAAGACCCACTCTTTTCAGAACCAAATTCTAATAATGGTACAAGGTAGGGTTTTGTTGTTTTGTCTTGTGTAAGATTTTATTTATATGAGAGAAAGAGAGAGCATAAGCAGGAGGAACGGCAGAGGCAGAGGGAGAAGCAGGCTCCCTGCAGAGCAGCGAGCTCCACGCAGGGCTCAATTTCAGGGCCTGGGATCATGACCATGTCCAAGGAAGCCGCTTAACCAACTGAGTCACCGGGAGCCCCAACAAGGTAGTATTAAAGTTGAGAGTGTGGGAGGTACAATCTCTGATATAATACTGATGATCTAAAATGTCCAGTTTTAGCATGACCAATATAAGTGACCCCATCTTTGTTCTCCTTACAACTAGAGAATGCCTATTGGGTCTAGATATTAGTGTGCTTTTAATAAAATATGCTCTTTAAAATAAATTTTATATATATATTCCTCCATTCCTCTGATATTATCACTATGAAAGATTTTATGCTTTTCAAATAATTTTCACAGCCATTATCTCTTTCTTTTGACTCGTACAGTAACATACCATGATATGATCAGAGAATCCTAGAGATTATCTACCCCAAATCCATATTTTATGGCTATACTGAGACCCATAGAAGGAAGATGATACACCAAGGGTGCAGCACCGGTGGCCAGCAGAGAAAGCACATT
Source organism: Canis lupus baileyi (assembly GCF_048164855.1). Taxonomy (NCBI): domain Eukaryota; kingdom Metazoa; phylum Chordata; class Mammalia; order Carnivora; family Canidae; genus Canis; species Canis lupus. The sequence continues at coordinate 76,687,264 of NC_132843.1, forward strand.
TTGTATGCTGCATAGTTGACATGGGCACATAGGAAACTCTTAATACGTATTTGCTTAATCAGATTATTACTCTCCTTTAAATATGAGCAAAACCCAAAGGCATGGAGAAGGAGGTGACATAAATGATATATAAGTTGATGGTAAAGTGGGGCTGGACATTTGAATCATTGTTTACTTGCTCTATCTCTGGACCTGACACACAACTGAAAATCTAGATTCTAAAGAATATGTTCAAGGTTGGAACTTCTAAGGAGTTATTGGACAGGGAGCCAGGGATCAAACAATAGACTATTAAACATTTTCACGGAGGAATATGGCCTACCCAGAAAGGAATAGAAATTATTTAGAACCTGTTCTGTAAGGGCATCAGTTCCCTGTCCACGCACCATAATCCAGCTATAATTGCTGACGGCATCTACTAAGTTCAGGTGTTATTTCCTTTAAAAAGTGAGAAAGTTCTTAGGACTTTATCAGTATGGCAAAAAGCTTTTCCTTAAGAATGACTGAAACCGCAGGGCGCCTGGGTGGCTCAGTTGGTTAAGCTGCTGACTCTTGATTTCAGCTCAGGTCATGATCTCAGGGTCCTGGGATCCAGCCCCATGTACGCCTCGGTGCTCAGTGGGGAGTCCGCTTGAGGATTTTCTCTCTCTCTCCTCTCCCTCTGCCCCTCCTGCCCTGAGCTCTCTTGCTCTCCTTCTCATTTTCTCTCTCTCTCATAAATATTCAAAGAAAAAAAAAAGAATGACTGAAACCACAATATAGAACGGATGATAAAATATTCACTAGACACATTAAATGTTATGTTACAAATTTCAAAAATATACAGAAATGAATTCAGTGGGATTCTAGGCTAAATTTTCAGACTCTCTACAGGTAAAGCACTTAGCCAGATATATTTAAGGAAATTATTCCTCAGTTTAATTTGCAAACTTTTTTGTATTTATCAACTCATTCTGCATTCTTTACAGACACCGGTCTCATATTCATCTGTAGTAAGTTGGTCATTGCCCTGTATAAGGGCTGATAAGTTCTATATTGCTGGCTGTTCTCAGTCTTGTTAGCAATTTTTCAAAGACCAGAATTCAAATACAAAATATTAAGCAGCAGTAGTGGACGATAGCGGTTGTGGTTTAGTATGCTGAATTATATCCCTTCTTCCTTTTGATATTTGGTATTTGTGCTTTCAAACTGCCCCCTCTTTTAGAATTGCCTACCTCCCCCATCTGTATGTAGTTGGACTGATGGTGTCAACCTGGTATCTTGACCCCCTTTTCCCGACCAGACTAGACGTGTGAGTTGTATCTGGGCACACAAACAACTCATCACACACATCAAGGATTCAGAGAACAGCTGATGAGCCCAGTTGGAACAGGAGTGTTCTTGAGACTTTTTAGCTACGGGGAACCCACCTGGCTTGCTTTTAGGGTTATGAAACAAGAAAGTGTGCGTTTGGATCTGCTCACAGCCATCTTCTTTTAGGAGACTTTGTATAAATTTGAATAAGGTACCCTTTCTCTTAGAAAAGCTTTTAATGATCAGTCTATTTTTTATTTTTCCATAATAGCAATTACAATAAATGTAATGCCATTCTGTTCAGGCAAATTAAATGAAATTGTTGAACATAAAATAAAGAAAATACAAATATTTAATCACAATATATAGGAACTCAAAGTTACTGTGATATAATAAATCAAAAACAGTTACAGTTCCCTCTTTTGGAAATAAACTTCTTTTTGATGTTTATCAGTTCCAATATCTTGTTTTTTTCTTGAGATGTTATAGGCATTAAATAATTTTTCATGTATTTTCACTTGAAAAAGCTATATTCTCCAGTGGTGTCTGGTATGAGAAAATTTAAGGTTCTTTTAATGTCACAGTCTGTACTTGGTTGTTAATTGATTTCAAGGGAAAAAGTTGACATAGATGTAGTAGTTAAAGCCAAGATTTTTTTCAGTATCATGAATCTTCCTTTTCACAGTAATATTGTTATACCCAATATAGAAAAAAATGGTTGGTTTTGAAATTTAATTTTGGAATATAGACCCCCTTGATCAAGGAATTTGTGTCCAAAATCAGTTCTTTTACTCTTTTCACTAGTATTATTCATGTTACAGTGATATATATTGGTATCAATGTCAGGAGGCTGGAATTTGTTTATTGACATTCTTAAACAACATTATTGCTTCCTTTTTCTTCAAAAATATACTAACCCTTTTGATAGTTTCAAGAAAATTATGTACATTGATTTTTGATCCTTGCATAATTCTGCTCACAATACTAATTTTACTTCAAATATGACTGATAGATCCTGAGCATTTAAAAAAGAAATATTTGAAATTAGAACTTTGGTTTGTTTTCTAGAAAAATTTTGTTAATATTATCAATAGTTTCAAAAACTAAAGCATCCTACCTCCAGTTGAGTTTTTGGTGGCATGATAGCATCAACTTGGCCATCTTATAACTTAGTCAATAAAAATCTCAAGATGGGTTTATACTCCAAAGTTTCATTGTAGCTGAAAAATAGTTGTATTTATAATATAAACTGTGATGATATCAAGAAAGAACTTACCTGAATTTTTCATTATCAAATTTATATAGTGTACATCAATAAGTAATATACAATGTCTAAATTTTTTCCTGAGGATATTTTTGTGATCTGTTTTGTTTTCCACACATACTTGTTGATACTGTTGCATGCTTAGCCTTTCAAATTAGTTTTATCTAAATGTAATTTTTAAACACAGTCCACTAACATGTGTATAGTAATTCTTTTGGAGCCATGTGTTCTTTGGACCAAATACTTGCACCTTGGAAATGTAAAATGTGATCTGTAAAATCTAATAATAACTTTAAAAAAATGCTGCATGGCTTATATGAAAATTTGATCTATAATAATTGAGAAATATTTAACATTGCTTTATATCATCCAAAATAATTTCATTTATTGCATCTGGTATAATTTTAACAATTTGGTTTTGTATTTCATTCCTCAAATGGCATATATGTATTATATATGATATATACATGATATAATAAATGTATTATTATTAGTCATTGCTATGGTTTCTACCAAATGAAAAAATATTCCCATTCCTAGGTTCATAAAGTCTCTTGGATGATTCTCTGAACACCATGATTATCTTGCCAAAAATGGAGTCATGTATGAGTTAAATGACATGTATGAGTTATATGGTTTCCCCCATTTTGACATTGTCTCTGCAGCATTATTATTATTTTAAATACTTATTTATTTATTTGGAGAGGAGCGGAGGGGAAGAGGGAGAGGAAGAGAGAGAATCCCAAGCAGACTCCCCACCGAACACAGAGCCCTGTGTGGGGCTTGATCTCCCAACCCTGAGCAGAAATCAAGAGTCCGATGCCTAACTGATTGAACCACCCAGGCACCCCTTCTTCTGCAGCATCATTAATGACATTTTTCAAATCAGATATCACTTTTGAACACTTAGTACTACTGGCGTGGGCATGCATTTCCATTTCTTCATATTTACTAAAATCTGTAATAAATGCTGCCCACTCACATCCTTCTTATTCTTCAAATTATCATTTTTTGTATCCTCAAGGTGTTTTTTTTTTTAAACAATGCAGAATCTTTTCAGAGAGAATAAAGTGACCAGGATATGGGATTACTTTTAACCACTTGGATGGCTTTTGTGTGTTTAATAGTTCCCCGAAGCCTCCTAATTGTAATGTAGTGTCATTCTTTAAACTTTAAATGTCTTACTCGATAGAGATAATTGGCAAAAAAGTTTTAGTATTAAATGATATTCAAATTTTATGTCTATGTACCTGGGTTAGCAGAATATACATTCAGTTCAATGAAATTTTCAGTTTTTAAATTTTGTCTTGTTTTGCATTTTTTTAATCAGAAGTTTTTTTAATCAGAAGTTTTTTAATCAGAAGTTTTGTCTTGTTTTGCATTTTTTTAAATCAGAAGTGAAATTCCCAGCCTCTACTTTCTGTAGAGAGCATTTTGTTCAAAGTAGTAACTATGAACATTTGTCCTTTTACTGCAAATGTTTTGCCATATGTGTGTGTGTATATATATATATTCAATATTCCAAGTATTTTAAACTTCCCTTCTCTAATGATTTACCATGTTCTGTTTTCTGATCCAGAAAATTCTTAAATTCATATTTTTCTGATACCTGGAAAAAATATATCACAATTAGTATTTTGTTTAAAAATTTGTAATATTTGAAAAAATTGTGTGATAAGCTATTAAACCTTAGCAGCAGTTAATTTCGTATTGATGAATTTTCTATAATAACTACTGTTATAATCATTAGATTATTATATAATGATGCCCAATTTTTGTCTGAGTAATACTTTGTGAGTTATAACTGGTAAGTTACTCTGGGTTTTTACAGAAAACTTGAAGCCTAATGACTAATTTAAACATATATTTAAATTGAAAACTGAGAAGTTCTGGTCTAGCATAGTTAAATGACAGATAGATACATAAGCTGCAGTTTGAAAGATCAACTTATTCCAATCATACCCCAAAAAGAGATTTTTTTTAATGAGGTATTTACCAATACATCAGTCCAAAAAAACAAAAACTGCACTTTGTTTAGAAGCAGAGGTTATTTGGGACGCCTGGGTGGCTCAGTGGTTGAGCGACCACCTTTGGCTCAGGGCGTGACCCCGGGGTCCCGGTATCAAGTGCCACATCGGGCTCTCCACAAGGAGCCTGCTTCTCCCTCTGCCTATGTCTTTGCCCCCCTCCCTTATGAATTAATAATAAAAAATATCTTTAAAAAAAGCAGAAGTTATTTTAGATGTTAGATCAATAGGTTTGATTATTAATTCCATTTCTCTAAGTCACAGTGAATGACATACATTTACTGTATTAGAATAAGACACCTACTGCCAGGTGTCTATTATTATTGTCATAATAAATACAGAAATTGCCCATCTTTAGGGTCAATAAAACTGTAACCATAGACTTAAAGGAGTCCACGATGGAACTAATATCCCTTTAGATGTGGTGTCCTTGTACAGTGCAAAACCTATACAACCACACACTGTGGCTTCGACTCAATCCCATGGAGAAAACCCGTCAGCACCTGAGCTTTTCCAGAATTCATGTTAGCTGAGGTAAATTTGATCTCTTTATCAATCCTCTCTTCACTGTGGCATGTTTTTGTATGACTGAAAAAGATCATTCTTGCCAGCATTATGCATTAGAAGTTGTGTCTGTGTGGTACTACTTTGGGAATACAAAGTCCATACCCTGGCAAGTTTGCTTTAACCACTGCAGCCTGAAAAAGTTTGAAGCTTTTTGTCTGCATTGAGGGATACTCTTCCTTTTTTTCGTTTTGTGAACAAATTGGAGGGATTTGGACTCTAGGAAAAGCCTGCTCTTTGCTTGGATATATCACAGGACCCAGGTTCAAATACTGGCCCATCTGCACTTGACTGTTAGATGTCTTTCACTTGTCTTCACTTGAGGTAAAGGGTGGGAGCACACAGATGACACACGAGAAGGCCGGGGTTGGGTGAGAGATCTCCTAGGAGCAAACTCATTGACGGTGCAGGGAGTTGTCCAGGTCAATTTTCTACCAATGTTGATATGTTGAATATACATTGCTCAAATGAGATGATAAAAAAATGTGTATATATATTAATATGCATATAAATAATATGTATACGCTTTGAGAAATATAAAGCTAGAAGGTGTGATTTATTTCACTCGTTGGTAGCACAACAGCTTGGGAAAGAAAGGTGAGGTACCTAACCAGTGGTTCTGGTTCCCAGCTAAACATTAAAATTGCCTGGGTCTGGGGATCCCTGGGTGGCTCAGCGGTTTGGCACCGCCTTCGGCCCAGGGCATCATCCTAGAAACCTGAGATCGAGTCCCACGTTGGGCTCCCCGCATGGAGCCTGCTTCTCCCTCTGCCTGTGTCTCTGCCTCTCTCTCTCTCTCTCTCTCTCTCTGTGTGTGTCTCTCATGAATAAATAAATAAAATATGTAAAAAGTAAAAAGTAATAAATAAAATCACCTGGGTCCACATTAAAGATAAGGATTCCTAGTCCCTACTCCAGAGATGTGGGATCAGTAGGTCTGACATTGTGCCCAGGAATCTGTAGATTTTTAAAACTACAGAGGTGACCTGCTATCCATCCAGCTACTGGATTTTCCTTTTATTTTTCCACTCTGATTCTTCCAACTTTCTTTTGTTCTGTATCATAGAACAGGCCTGCCTCTAAAAGTGATCCTTTAAAAAAAAAAATCACGAGAGAGGTGCCTGGGTGTCTGGGTTGGTTAAGCATCCACCTCTTGGTTTCTGCTCAGGCCATGATCTCAGGGTCATGGGATCGAGCCCCACACTGGGCTCTGTGCTCAGCACAGCAAGGAGTCTGCTTATTATTCTCCGTCTCCCTCTGCCCCTTCCCACGGTGCACAAACGCTCTTGCTCTCTCGCTCTCTCTCTCTCAAATAATAAGTGAATAAGTCTTTTTTAAAAAATTACCAGGTATCTACCACGTACATAGAATTGTCAGCAGCATTATAGGAAATACAAACAAAATCTAATTCTTTATAAATTGTAGTTGACGTGCATGGTTACATTAGTTTCAGGCGTACAACATGGTGATTGACAACTCTAGGCCTTGCGCTCTGCTCGGCACAAGTGCAGCTGCCGCCTGTCGCGCACAGCGCCTAACGATACCCCTGACTGCATTCCCTGTGCTGCACCTGTTCTCCTTGGGCCTGTTCATTCCAACACTGGAAACTGGTACCTCTCGCTCCCCTTTACCCACTTTGCCCACCACCCCACCACCTTCTCTTCTGGGAACCACCAGTTTGTTCTCTGTATTTATGGTCTGTTTCTGGTTTTATTTGTTTGTGGGTTATTAATTATTTCTTTTAAAAATGTCCTTTTATTTTTTTAATTAAAAATTTAAAAAATTGAAATCCAGTAGCGTTAACATACACTGCTATATTCATTTCAGGGGGACAACATAGTAATTCAGCACTTCCATACAACACAGGGTGCTCATCCCAAGTGCCCTCCTTAATCCTCATCACCTCTTTAACCCTCCCCCCCACCTTCCCTCACCATCAGTTTGTTCTCTATAGGTGAGAGACTATTTGTTGGTTTGCCTCCCTCTCTGTTTTTTTTTTTTTCTCCTTTGTTCGTTTGTTTTGTTTCTTAAATTCCACATATGAGTGAAATTATATGGTATTGGTCTTTCTCGGACTTATTCCACTTAGCATATACCTTCTAGGTCTCTCCATATTGTTGCAAAATAGGAAAATCATTCAAGATCCAGTTTTAAGGAGGTTAGACTCTAGTAGGGGAGATAAAAGATAGTCACTTACAAATGGTAAGGCTACGGGCAAAATCATTACACTACCTGTTCCATTCACAACAAATTGATGGTGCTTCTCCAGGTCTTGGTTGTTTTAACCTATGCCCCGTGTCATCGGCAGGGCTCCCTAGCTGGCATCCGGAGATGAAGGGCAAGTGAAACACTATATACAGGTTGAGGGCATTGACTATAATAATGCTTTGTCTTATGGAAAAGATCGGAATAATTAATAATTCCTACCTTGAGTTAATATAAATAAAGAACTATATTTTAAGATTTAATAGTTCATGGAGGCTCACAAAGTACCCTTTCATTATTGTTGTGGATATATTGTCTACGTTTAGCTAAAAATATAAAAGTGCTGTTTTCTGAACTGATCTATAATTTATAAGGAACATAATTATAATTACAAATGCTACCATATTATTATTATTCTGCATTCATTGTGTTAGAATGATAGCTTAATGCTCATGACAATTTCTTCCCTATTTCTCCATAACTGATTTATCACTTGTCTGACCCAACTTCCCTGCGTGCCATTGTTCCATTTTCTCTGTACCTCTCACTTCACAGAGGAATGTTAATAATGGAATATGTTATTCAGCTATTCATTTGCATGCTTCTGAGATGCCATGATCTGTAATTAATCACCATTACAAATATTCTCATATAGATGCCTTATACATATATACTCTTACCGGGTCACTGAACTAATAAAACAGCTTATTCTAAGCATTGTTGCAAATCACAGCCTATGGTTACGAGGCATTTAGTAAAACGCATCAGGTAAGCGTAGATTTGTAAGATATGTTTCAGTCAGGTGCAAATATTGGAAATCTTTTGTTTTGAAATCATACATATGCTACCAGGATCAAAAATAACCACTTTGTATTATGCGTAATAAATAGTACTGTTTTTATTGCTTTTACATATTTATAAAATAGTTTTTTAAAAAACTGGCGAAAAGATGGGATTCTTTTTCACCACACAGTGAAGTTGGGAGCATATTTTTTTTTTTTTTAAGTTGGGAGCATATTGACACTAAATAGAAAATTTTCCCCTGGCCTCGTGTCTTTCACTAAAGTTAAGGAACTTGCCAGATATTAACCAATTAAGAGAGCTATGCTTTGAAGATTTTAAGTGAAGTATCTTCCCTCTAAATGTATTTCTCTTGATCTGCAGAACAGATGGATTTCTCAAAAGTCAGGGGGTTACAGGGACACCTGGATGGCTCAGTGGTTGAGCATCTGCCTTCGGCTCAGGTCATGATCCCGGGTCCGGGGATCGAGTCCCACATCGGGGTCCCTGCAGGAAGCCTGCTTCTCCCTCTGCCTGTGTCTCTGCCAATCTCTGTGTGTCTCTCATGAATAAATAAATAAAATCTTAAAAAAAAAAAAAGCAAAGGTAGGGGGTTATAAAGTCAATATATCTTCTCCTACTTTCTTTGGGGAGAATTGTATCCTTGGAGATGGGAACTCTCTATTCCTTTTTTTCCCATTAATTTAATGGCACTGACCATAACACGGGAAAGAGTTTTTTCTTCATCCAGTAAGGATGAAAAAGCTACACGTATGATACTTGGGACTCAACTCAGTCCAAAAATGCCAACTCTGGAGCAAGGATATAGCCAGAAATTGAAATCACAATGAAATAATCAGATGAGTATCAGAAACATAGGAATCAGAATTTCAGCTAGGCCGAGGCGCCAGAAAATTTGTTATTAGGAACATAGCTTGTTTGAATGAAGTTTGCTCATCCTTTTATCTACTCAATCATTCACTCATTTATTCATTCATTCAACAAACATCCATGGGCCACCCACCCTGTGCGAGGTCCTTCCCTTTATGGGACTCGAACTGAGGGGTGTAGGAAGTGGGGGTGGGGAGACAACATTTGTATTTGATTGGAATCGCCATATGAGTGTTAGTACATGGCTCTATATGAAATGGGAACCCAGAGGCTGAGGAGGCAAAGATTGAGATGAGCTTACAGCATAAACAGGAATTGTTAGAACAGAATAGTGTACAAAAGCATGAAGTCTGGCCTAAATTTCCAAGCTGGAAGTCAGTACAGGTACAATGGGAGACCAGATGATGGGAAGGCAGGAGATGTCAGTGAGCACAGTGCAGTGCAGAGCTCAAAGACTGGGAAAGCAGACAATTCAAATCCCAGGTTCACCTTTTATTAGCTACATTATCTTGAACATACCAACTTATTTGGGCCTTATTTTCTTTAATTGTCCTAAATAAATACTACATTGTAAAAATAAATAATGGATACTAACATCTACCTAGCAATGGTGTTGGGAGACCTAATGTTAGAATTCTAGTATTACTGATTTATGACTTCGTCCACATTACTAGCTAACCAACAACAAGTCAGAGCTCCTTTGAGTTGTTTTTAGAGTTTATTATGAGTTCTCCCCTAATGCTCAAATTGTATATTTATTTGCCATGCAGTCAGGACTCCCATTAACAGTGTTCACATCCATTCCATATCATTTTTTTAAAAAAGATTTTATTTATTTATTCATGAGAGACACAGAGAGAGGCAGAGACACAGCAGAGGGAGAAGCAGGCCCCCTATGGGGAGCCCCATGTGGGACTCGATCCCAGGACCCTGGGGTCACGCCCTGAGATGAAGGCAGACGCTCAACCACGGAGCCCCCCAGGTGCCACAATCTATATCATTTTTGTAGAGAATTTGGTCTAGGTTTCCTATTCTGAAAAAGGAGGTAGGGGGTGAATTTTTATGAAATAATCAAGTATACTATATCTTAGAAGAAATGAATTGACTTTGTCACTAGGGGGAGACCTCGCCAGGTTTTGAAACTTGCCCCAAGTTTCACAGAGAAAAATGTTTCCTTTCTTTGGCATCTCAGGAGAAATGATGGTGTAGGAAAAGGCAATGAGTCTCAACAGGACTGGTACTTTTTTTTCCTTTTCCTTTTCCTTTTCCTTTTCCTTTTCCTTTTCCTTTTCCTTTTCCTTTCCCTTTCCCTTTCCCTTTCCTTCCCTTCCCTTTTCTTCCTTTCCTTTCCTTTCCTTTCCTTTCCTTTCCTTTCCTTTCCTTTCCTTTCCTTTCCTTTCCTTTCCTTTCCTTTCCTTTCTTTCCTTTCCTTTCCTTTCCTTTCCCTTGTACTTCTTTTAGTGGCCCTTGACTAAGGGTGTTCTATATGGTGGAGAATAAACCTCAGGGGATACAGACACCAAGGCAGCCTCAGTGACTAAACTAATGGTTATAAATTCAATTCCCTTGAGTTTCTGGCAGTGTTACACAGCATCCTGGAAGCATCATACGGAGCCCACATTCTGAGGGGGGCAAGTCCAAGGGGAATTGAATGTCCTCATGGGAGCCATATGAGAGAGCCATGGACATTTAATCACAACCATGTTTTCTCACTGGAATTTTCAGTGACCATAGACAGTCTCTGTATATGTGTGTATATACTTTCTTCTATTACATATTTTCCCCAGTAATTACACTTCACTATGTAATCTTGGATCATAAGTGCTTGTGAAGAAGAGAAGGTGGTCTATCTTGACCATTCTAGAGAAGGACAAAGCCAAGGAGTACTAGGGAGAGAAATGCCTCTCAAAGATAACATTCCATGAACTAATTACCCAAGGAACTAACTCATAGAGGGTGTGCTGACACAGGTATTAGAATTATATTCAGTTAATTAAATTTCTTATCAAACAGAACTTCAAGCTTAGAACTTGGTTAACAGCAAACCCATTTAACATCTTCGTTCTAACCTAGCAGTGCATATATTTTATTTTATGGAGGATACTTGGGAATAAAACAGTAGGCTTTTATTTAGGAAAATCAAGAATTAATATAAACATGAAATATAATTGGCCATGAAGCTGTTTTAAAAATAATTTCAGGTATACTGTAGATATTAAATGCTTCTAACTGTACAATTTATAAATATCAAATTCTAAACCTCTTACCCAAGTGCCAACTTACATTTAACAACTTGGCTATTGGCTTACTGAGCGTCCTTTCTTAACTTCTTGTGAATTCCATTAATATAAAGTTCAGAAGATTCAAATTATACTATTATGGCTGAATTGGGTGTTTCTAGAAAACAAATGGAAATATTTTAAGAGTACCTTTCCTCATTATAAAAATGAATGCATGATAAAGAAATTTTAAATCCTCTGTAATTTCTTCCCTAAGTGATAACCACTGTAGACATATTGTTATTTTCTTTTAGCCCTTATTCCGTGAACATTTTTTTGCAAAGTTGAAATCATTCTGTATGTACAATTTTATAATCTGATCATATCTTTCTCCCAGAGACCATCCTTATGGTGTTCCCATACTCATTGCTTTCTACAAATGGAACACATTTCTTACCCTCCTTTGAAGCACAAGGTCAATATATATTATTTTTAAACTCCAAAGTTATTCATCCTTTTCTCTTATCATTAAAAGTCTTTGTAAATATAATTTTGGTGGTTGTAAGATATTTCATCACAGGGATATATCCCAACTCTCTACAAACTCCTTATTGTTAGATATTTACTCGTGTCCAAGAAATAATCCTGTAATTAGTGTCTGTTCATAAAATTTTAGCCACATTTCACTGTGTTTAATAAGGATCTTTTGCACTGAAAACAAAAAGCTATCTTTAGCTACCATAAGATTAGATAATTGTATTTTAAAATAAAAATTATAAACCACTAATAGTAGCAGTGCCAAGAGTATAAGAATTACATGATGTATTGATAATTTTTTAGGACATTAAAAAATTCATGTCCGGAATAGAATATAGGTTTTAGATGTTTCTCACAGTAGCGACTTCAGATTCAGCCTTTTAGTAACTCCCAAGGCATAGACATTGGATTCCCTGGTAGTGTATTCTGAGATGGAGTTTGGGGGTATCATTGATTAGGGATCAATATCTCTGAAATGAAGAAGGAGAGAGTAGGATTGGGGCAAAGGGAGAACTGCAAAGCAGGCCTTACTCAACCTCAATCAGTCCAGCAAGGAACTTAGACCTTTTCTTTGTTCAGTTGGCAAACCTGTGGAATGCCCCCCAAAGGGCGTGACTGTGGGGGAGGCAACTGTGTGCAGCTGAGCCTGAGCCTGAAGGACCCTGATAGTGGGCAGCTATGCTGTGCCCGTACTTCCTATAGCTGGGTAGCAAATCCTGCCTGCAAGGGAGCTATAGGTGGTGCATCTCCTGGTTTTACCACATTGGGAAGTTTGTCAATATGCTATAGGATTGGGTTAATATTGTTTTTTAAAAAAAAGATCATAAATATTGAATGTTTCTTTGATAAAGATTAGATTCAAGTCTGATTAACATAAAACTCTAGTAAAATAAAAATTGATTGATCTTAGCATAATAAGAATACATATTTCAAGCAATAATCCAGGATCATAATTTACAATGAAATAGTAGAAGCAATTTCTATTAAAGTCAGATTGCCCACTACCACCAGAATTATGTGATAGTCCTCTGGAAATTCCGTCAGGGCAGTTAGGAGAGGAAAGAGTAAACGTTTTAAATAAAGGAGGGAAAAGACAGGATTATCATTGCCGGCCCATGATACGATTTTTTAAATCTAGAAAACCCAAGAAAAATAAAAGTGATTAAGACAGTAAAGAGGGGATCCCTGGGTGGCGCAGCGGTTTGGCGCCTGCCTTTGGTCCAGGGCGCGATCCTGGAGACCCGGGATCGAATCCCACGTCGGGCTCCCGGTGCATGGAGCCTGCTTCTCCCTCTGCCTGTGTCTCTGCCTCTCTCTCTCTCTCTCTCTGTGACTATCATAAATAAATAAAAATTAAAAAAAAAAAAAGACAGTAAAGAAATTCAGTCGATAAGTTGCTTATAAGTTAATATATAAAATTTAGTAGCTTTCCTATATATTAGGGGTTGACATACTTTTTCTATAAAGGGATAGATAGAGTAAATGTTTTAGGCTGTGGTCATACAGTCTATTGCAATCACTCAACACTGCTGTTGCGGCATAAAAGTAGCTAAGACAAGGTGAAAACACAGGGATATGGCTGTGTTCCAATAAAACTTTATTTAAAAAACCAGATTTGATTCATGTTGGCAGGCTGTTGACCTCTTCTCCATATATATAAAGAAATCATTGAGAAATTATAATGAAAGAAGAAATCTCATTCAGAACAGCAAACAAAATAATTAAATATTATAATCTTGATTAAAACTGTGCAGGATATTAGAGAAGAAAAACAAAAGAAATTTCTTTCAAAAGGAAAGAAATTTTAGAGAGAGAGAGCATGAGCAGGAGGGGCAGGGGAGAAAGAGAATCTTGAGCCAACTCCATGCTTAGCATGGAGCCTCATGTAGGACCTGATCTCAAGACCCTGAGACCACGACCTGAGATGAAACCAAGAGTTGGTCGTTTAACTGTGTCATCCAGGCTCCCCCCTAAAATAAATTTCAAGCTGAGAGAGAATAATAACATTTGATATTATGAGAGAAGTTAAACTCTTTTTTTCATATGTTCACTGACTTCAGGTATTTTTTTTTTCTAAATTGCTTTTTTATACCCCATTTTCAATGTATTTGGTTGTTCTCTTTTTTATTTATATGAGCTCTTTATTAGTTGTGGAAACCGTCCCTAGGCTGTCTTTTTCTTGCAAATTGGTTTCTCAGAGTATATGAAGAAATTATAACTTTTTTCCCTTATAAATTTGAGGCTTTCTGCACTTCCTAGAAATGCCAGTCCTTTATATTACTCAGGACTCTGAAAAAGGGACATCTTCTGTGAAGCTTTTCCTAATTACCTCCCTAAAATAGTAGTATTCTTATCATTGTTTAGATAAGTAAACTAAAATCAGAGAGTAAATAGCTGGCCCAAGATCACAAAGCTAGTGGGTAGTTGAATCTGGAGCCAAAATTTAAGCTCAACATTGTGTGACCGGAAAGCTAATATTATTATCTGTATTACCTCATCCCATTCTCGCCTCATCCACCTCCCATGGGTAGGTTGGAAGACACACAGGGTCCTAAAAGATCGATCAGGAAGGACATATAGGGCAGCCCGTGTGGCTCAGCGGTTTAGCACCACCTTCAGCCCAGGGCATGATCCTGGAGACCCGGGATGGAGTCCCACATCAGGCTCCCTGCATGGAGCCCGATTCTCCCTCTGCCTGTGTGTCTGCCTCTCTCTCTGTCTCTGTCTCTGTCTCTGTCTCTCATGAATAAATAAAGAAAAATCTTTTTTTTTTTTAAAAAAAAGGAAGGACATATAGAATTTCTTCTGGTAGGACATATTTCAACCTTATCAGTTTGACCAACAGTTATTTCATTTGGAGTTTTTGGAATTATTTTACTATCATGTACAGAACTTTTGTTATTGACTATTTTATGAGCATTAATGCACTCTCATTTTTAGTACCCATCATGGAAATTGGACATTATTATGTGCAATTATTATTATTATTTGCCTTAGGAAATGTGATTCCTAGCTCTGATTCCTAGCTGGATTTATTAATGAATCCTCATAAGTATAGTATTTGTTATTCAGAACATTATTTAGTAGCAGAACCATGATTTTCAGTAATTAAGAGTTTCTACGAAACTCTTTTGGAATGAATTTTCAGATTTAGGAAAAATAAAAGGCTGATTAATGGCATATTCTTGCTAAATGTCATGAAAACAAAACATATGCTCTCTGTCAGTAAATCAAAATTACTGGTAGTCCTAGAAGAATGCATAATCAGATGAGTAGGTAATATGCTAACTCATTTTTGTATTTGAGTTCATAGATGAATGATTAATCATCTACTGACCATAGGAACTATATTATTTGGATTGAAAGGTGGAGGCTTAAGGATTCTGCTCAACAGGTCCCATTTGCAATAAATTCATGGTTCAAAAGCACAGAAAACTAAAACATTTGATTTTGAATCAATGATGAAGATGTAAGAAAGGAGAATCAATCTGAATGTGATTCTGGGAAGATCTTCCTCTGAGAGTGTCTATGAGCTTGTGTTTTGGAGAAGAGAACGGTGTTGAAACACACGACTTGGCACAACAGTGACCAACATTTATGCCATCAAATGCCGTAATTGCTATTAATTTGTTTTTCAACTTATAGGATCAACCTATAGGCAAACACCAAAGACTTTGTTCTGATACATAAAAGATTGTAAATATTATCTCAAATATTTGAGAAATGGAGGGAAGGATGCAGGTGATGACATGGTCATTTACAAAGAGGGAATAAAGATAACCAAGAGTAGGAACAATATTAGTGATACAACTCTTTTGGGAAACAAGGGAAGAAGAGAAGAGTGTTATAGATGAACTAGATCTTCATGTAACATTGCAGAAGTCAACAGTTATTATTGAATAATAATATTATTTAATCTGATTATTCCAAAAGAGCTGTATAGATGTGGCTTCTAACTGATCCCTTAATGTTCACCGTCCCTTTCTATACAATAAAGGAAACCTAGGTACGTAGCCACCCAGCTAAAAACTACATTTTCTTGCAGCAAAGCATGGCCTACAGTAGACTGAGCTGCAGTGTTGTTCAATCTTTAGTTCATGTCCTTAAAATTAAAAAAACATGCCCTGTCTTCTTCTCTCTCTTCACCTTCCCTAGGCTGGAGTGCAGAAGACACAGAGAGTCTATGAAGTCTGTAGAGAAGGGCACATCCTCCACAAGGAAGCCAGAGTTTATATCACTGTATTTTTGAGACTAGCCTGTATCCTTCTCCAATAAATAATTGTTTAGAGACATAAAGACATACAAGACTCAAAGATTAAAAGTCATTTTTTGGAAAGTAGAATCAAATGTAGGGTGGTGGTTGGATAGAAGCGAACATCACATTTCATTATAAATATTTCTATGCTATCTAATTTTTAAGGATGTGCATGCCTTTTATGGTTAAAAAAACCCAGACGTTATTTATTCTCGTTAAAAATAGAACATATGTAGTAGAAAATGAAAACAGATAATACACTCTCTCACCTCCCTGAGAAAACATTTTGGTGATTTATTTCAAACTATTTTTCTATACCTCGTTTTTTGTTAATGTGTTTGAAAATCTACATTTGATGTTTGGACAGAGGAAAGCAGCTCCACCAAAGAATTAAAATGAATTATCTGTAAAATTAATGGATAACCCAAGTTTTAATAGCAAGAAAGCCAGGAGAGGCTAAAGTTTCAGTAATGAACAGATTGGTTAATGGTTTCAAACACAGTAGAAAAGTCAATACGTTGAGATCTAGCAATAGGTTAATTGAATTTGGCCTCTTGGGTCATTGATGATCTACAAGAGGGCTGTTTCAACAGTAAATGTGATGAGAAAGAGTCAAACTAGAAACAAATGTAGAGTATGTCAGGGGAAGAAAGTCTGTATGTCTAGAACTCAGTGAGCAAATGAGAAAACGGTAGGAGATGAGTTTGGAGAGGTAGGCTGAACAGCAGTTCATGTAGGGTCTTGCGGGCCATTGAGAAAACTGGATTTTATTCTACACATTAATTTAGAATATTTACTATTATTCGTATGTATTACTCTAAATAGGCCTTTGGTTCCTTTGTGAAGGGGGTCCCTGAGAGATGAGATAAAAAGCAATAAGACCAGTCAGAAGGCTTTTGTAGTCCTGGCAGGAATTAATAGTGGCTCAGACCTGAATAATAATGGTAGAAGTGGTGAGTGAGTTTGGATTTTGGATGCAGTTTCAAGGTTGGTGCCTAAAGACAGTGTACGAATAGGACATGAGGTGTGAGGACACGGGAGAGCTACTGGGCACATGGGAAGGAAATGATGCTCAATGATAAGTAACTTTTATGGAGAAGTGGGTTTTAGGTAGGAAATAAAAAATACTGTTTTAAACATATTGTGTCAAATACCTAATATACATTTAAGTGGAGTTGTTAAGTAGTAGCTGGATATAATAAATCTAAAGCTTGAGGAGAATTTAGAAATCTATATATCTTAGCGTCAGTAATATGTAAGTTGTTCTTAAAATCAAATGGTTGGATGATATCGCCCAAGGAGTGAGGGAGATAACGAAGGGTTCCTAGGTCATACACCACGTAAAGATCAAGGAGTAGAGCTAAAGTCAGAGAAAGAGTGGTCAGAGGGTAAGGAAGAAAACCAGAAGAACATGGTCTGAAATCTAAGTGAGAAAGTGATTGAAGATGGAGTGTGCTGTAGACCAAATGTTGGGTGTCTCCATGAAATTCTTATGTTGATATCTAGTCCCCAGTGTGATGGCATTTGGAGGTGGGACCATTGGGAAATGATTAGATCATAAGAGTGGTGCCTTCATGTATTGGATTTGTGCCCTTATAAAAGAGATCCCAGAGTTTTTTCCTTTCCTCTCTGTTTATTTAATGACACAGCAAGGACCATTTGTGAAACAAAAACCATGTTCTCACCCAACCCAACCACGTTAGTGACTTGATCTTGAACTTCCCATTCTCCAGAACCATGCAGAATAAATTTCCATTGTTTATAAGCCACCTAGTCCAAGTACTTTGTTATAGCAACCTGAATAGACTTAGGGGGATTGTGTGAAATGCTGCTGACAGGACAAGTGGGAGGAGTGCTGAGAAATGACTCTTGGGTTTGTCATCGTATGGGTCAGTTGTAATGGGTGGTAGGTACAGACACCTGGTCAGAATGGTTTAAAGAGAATGGAGGGTACTTTTAAATGAGAGAGACGTGACTATATTTGTACGTAGGATTTAAGGTCTAAGCATAAATTCGTAGATAAGTTTTGCTCGAGCAAGGACCTGGTGGAGATTATAATAAATTGGTTCAAAAGCACAGGGGAAACTTTGCCTTGGAAAAAGAGAGATTTCATCCTCCAAGACCAAAGGAAAAGGGGATCTTTGAGGAAAGAAGTTTATCTCTTTATTAATGAATTTGTGTACGAATCAATCTCTTAAAAGATTGAGTGTGTGGGCTTAACAAGGGAGACAGTATGAAAGAGTTGACCCGGAGACAAAACTGAGCATCCACCAAGGTGTCCTGTGCTCTTTGGTAAGATTATCCATCATGGATGTGTAATCGGCTGGATCAGGGGAATCGATCTAGTAACTCCCAGCAGCTGAGAATTGGGAACAGAAATACAGTTGGGTTAGTCCAGGTTATTGTATTTTTCTAGAGTTTCCATTCCAGAAGGTCTAAGGTAAAAGTAGCTTTGATGTTTTCCATTACACAGGTCATTTAGATACACCGAATAGCATGTTTACTAGTGGGTCAAATAGATTGGACAGGCAGCAATAATAAGTGTGCCTTCCTTTTTATTCGTGTCATAATCTCTGCTTTTCTTTCCCCACACAAACTCAATACATCTGTATCAGTCTCACCCAAATTTATCTGTTTTCTCCCTGCAGAAAAACAAATGCTCAAGGGTTTTCTTCCACTGACTTATTTGAAAAAAATTAATAAATAAGAAAATAAAATGGAAGCACATGCGGAATATATTTAAAATGTATATTAAATCTGCTGAGCCATTCTAATTGGACTCATTGACTATTTCTGCCCTGATTATTTTGGACAGAAGCTATATGGGTCTGTATTTAGTTCATAAAATATTAAAGGAAGGAATAGATTGTGATGTTTTCATATTTTCCTCTGTTTTCTGGCTACAAAATTGACAGTGACTCTTTGTGACAGGAATTGTTTAGCTCTAACCCTGTGGCAGCCTGGTAGGGGCCCAGGGAGGCTGGAGATTTGGTTGTAATTCTACTAGAAAATTCTGGCATGTTTTCTCTAGACCTATAGCATGAAAGAGTAGTCTCAGAAATGTAGCCAGGGCTGCTGAAATGAGTTCAGGATCTGATAACCATTTTTTTTTTTTTTCGGTTTCTAGTAGCATTTGATTGAGCCTCAGATCCCCTTCCAGCCAAAGTTATTTGAACTGAATTTCCCCAACCTGTTCATACCTGAACATACCAAAGAACCTAAGCGTAGTTCAAATAAAGATATAATCCCATCATTACAAGACCACTTGCCAGCTTTCTGTTATATTCTTTTTTTTCATACTCTCCTTCCTTTTTTTTTTTTTTTTTTTTTTAAAGTTCTGTAAAGGGCTTAAACAAAGTAAAACAAAATGCAGTTTAAAAAAAAATAATCAAATGAGTTCCAGGAATAACTACTGCTCCAATAGTTCCTGCAAAACTTCAAGAAACCAAAGGGTCCTGAAAATACCCACTTGGAAATCATGTTACCTACTAATTCCAGCTCATGTTAATGTAACCGAGGACATTTTGTAACTAAAAGACAGGTCTCTATTTTCCATATCATATCTTTTCTGGTCATAAAACACCACCTAGCAGAAACCTCATGGCACCTTTTCTATGATAATTACCCAAGTAGCTTGGATTACACAAGCCAAGGGACAATCTTCCCTTTTCTTTTTTAAACATGTTAGATCCATTCACATGTGTTGGTCCCAGCATTATAAAGGGAGCTAGGGGTCTCTTTGTCCACTTGAGCGGGGTTGGGGAGGAACTGGTCCTGATTCTTCATCTTCAGAGGAAGTGATGGAGAATCAGAACCACAGAAAAGCCTTGGGTTTCCTTACCACATTGCAGTAATCCTAAGTGCGTTGTACGCTGGTTGTACCTAAGATTGTACAACACTGTTCTAAGGACAGTGACACTATTCCATGAAAGATGGAATAAGGACTTTTATGATATGAAAACTATAAACCAACAGCATATACATGAAGGCTATTTAAGAACTCCCCCGCCCCTACCCATGAGTATAGGGACCACATATTTGCAGTCTCTGCTAGCCCGGAGAACTGCTAGAGAGTAGTGACTCAATTATTGTTTGCTTAAATAAAACCTAAATGCAAATTTGTGAATGTATTATTTGGGTAATTTGATTTAGCACATTTCCTACATTTTCGAGACTTAAGTCATAAGCCACTAGTTCAACCATCTGTCTGATCCAGTTTCACATTATGGTCTTAAAGCTGCATGCCAGACCTGTTAGTAAAGATAATAAAATTAAAGATTTTTTGAGCTGAAGGGGACTTACAATTTGATTCTAAGATTGAACATTGCTTGACTCATCAAGATATTATAAACATCTGTGAGTTCAGTGAGAGATCTCAAAGGAGCCTAAAAATATGTGTAAAGAAAAGGTTTAATAGCCTCCTAAGCCCTGAAAATTATTCATGTTGGTGAAATTCTGCCTTGGGCTTTGGGCAAACCCTCTGTCTCCTCTTTTCTTTCTGATTTACTGGCAATTTTAACACTTCGGCGGAAAATAGTCATAGCACACTGTTAACCACATTTCCAAACTATTTAACTTTTGCTATAACTTTCAATCTACTCTTAAGCACAGTAATGCCAGGAAGTCGGAGGGCAGGCTAAAACATTAGACGTGGCAAAGAAATAGGTACTAGAAGGAAGATGACAAAGAAAATGCCTGTGATGCATTTCACCTACATCAAACACACCAACACTTCCTCTGGAAAGGTAAAAAAATATGTTCGGTGCTGCAGAACCATGAGTTCTGCTCCTCAGCAATCAAATCCATGAGACAGTCTTCCAGATTTTGCTGTTGAGGACATGGCTTTGTCTCCGAGCAGTGCTTGAATCACACTGAACCTGGAAGTTGTACGTTACGCATCCTGTACCGCTGGAGATGCAGAGTTGGGTGGAGGTTGCCGTGTGATGACACAGCAAGGCAAGTGTATCAGTGCTGACCTCATATCCACAATAAAGACTCCGGGGGTGGAAAGAACCTTGGAGATCATCTAAAGCCAACACCCTCATTTGAGCATCTCCCACTCAGTGAGGGGTGGCTTTTCAATTAAAATTACATTTTTGTTCATTTCTCCTATAGTCAAAAGGGGTTTTGCTTGAGGTATTTTGGTGCAATGCCATTTGTCAAACCAAAGTCTGTGGCATTGGTTTGGGAGCTGTAAGTTGTATCTTTAGATGATAGCCACCTGCACAATGTAAGCATTACAGAACAGAGATCTAAATAATCAGCCCAGAATCAGAGAGATGGTGACAGATGCAAAACTAGATATAATTTTGTTTTTCTAGCTATAGCCTGGAGTTTTTTTAAAAAATTCTTGGGCCGTATCAACTAGTTTGGGTTTTATATGGCCACCACTTGGAGACACGGCCTCCATGTATATCATCTCATCGCCAAGTACCACAATACCATAAATAATGGGAGGTGACTATGGAAAATTTCTCAGTATTCTCAGGTTCTGGGACAACTGGAATTACATTTTTCAGAAGATAGAAAGCAATCCTAACGTTGGTTTTCTAAAAATGGTTTAAAGCTGGGCAAATGTAAACAACTAACAAAATGCAATTATGGAAGAGGCAACATAGAGCTTAAAGTTAAAGCACTTCCGTTCCAGCCTTGCCTCTGCCATTTCTCTCAAAGCCACCCCTAGAGTAGCCTGGACACATGAAGTCAGGTGCTGCGACCTTGAAGAACCTAAGAGAGGGCACCTCCTAAGCAGTGACGGTCGGAGGCCAAGTCTGGTGCTAAGACGTAGAGGATCAAATATGATTTTGCTAAGTTACCACAGAAAACCAGAGTCTCAGGCATTCTGGGTGAGTTTCAAACCAGGAATAGGCAGGGCTCCTGCAAACAATCTGGCCTTTGTTTCTGGCCATGAGGTTCCAAGAGGCTCTGATTATTATGCTTCACTTTATCCTGCAAAATTCTTATGGAAACACCCCCACCGTGACATCCCAAGCAGTGAAGCCTGTTTTAAAGAGGGACCACAAGGAGATCTAACACTTGCGGAATGATGAACTTTCCAGGCATTTAAGAAATATATTATCTTGGGACACCGGGGTGGCTTTGTCGGTCAAGCATCTGCCTTCAGCTCAGGTCATGATCTCAGGGCTCTGGGATCAAGCCCCTCCTCGGGCTCCTGGTAGGTGTGGAGCCTGCTCCCTCTCCCTCTGTCTGCCATTCTGGCTGCTTGTGCTCTCTCTCTGTCAATCAATAAATAAAATCTTAAATAAAAAATAATAAGGGGATCCCTGGGTGGCTCAGGGGTTTAGCGCCTGCCTTTGGCCCAGCGCGTGATTCTGGGGTCCTGGGATCGAGTCCCACGTCGGGCTCCCTGCATGAAGCCTGCTTCTCCCTCTGCCTGTGTCTCTGTGTGTGTGTCTCTCATGAATAAATAAATAAAATCTTTTAAAAAATAATAAAAATAAAAAATATCTTGTTTAAGCTTCATAGAAACTCTTGGAGTCAGGAATCATTTTATCGGTTGTGCTGATGCAGGAATTAAAACGCAGAAGTAAAAGGCAGCTTTCAAACCATTTCTGTTTGTCCAAAATCCAGTCTCCTTTCACTGTATTACACTGTCTCCTCCTCTAGCACACTGCACTGTCTAGCATGTTGGGTCCTTCCAATGAAATCTCCTGTCAAATGTTTTATATTCTTATTACTACATGCAAATGAATTGGATTCTAGAAGTCTGAGGGAGAAAATCCTATGCACTCACTATGGAAAATAGCAATGATAATTCCTTTGGCTTCCTGTTGGAATCTGAAAATTATTCATAAAGATCACGGAAATTATTATTATTTTGCATAATGAAAAAAAAGCCAACATTTTATAGGTGTAATTATTAAAGACAGACAACCTTGAAAAGATTCAAAACAATATTTTACATTTGATTTTAGAATTTTATTTTGCAATCTCAAAAGAGAGCATGCCAACATGTTTTTATGGTAGTCTTCAGATAGCAAAGATGTAGTGTTAAGATTCTTCCCATTTTATGGTTGAGAAATACGAGAGAAGGAAAGGACTTGTATGAGGTCACCAGGTCAGAAACTAAATCATTAAACTATGGTTTTAGCTCAGGGCAGAAAGATTTTTTAAAAAGAACCTAGGTATAGATCTCTGTCAACTGTATAACACCACACAAATGTTTGTTATCTGTATTGTTATCTTTGGGGGAGGATGGAGGTCTAGGTAGGATATGAATTCATTTTAAGCAGCTGTCTCACTAATGCCTTGGAAAACCACCAGCTGGTCTATATAGTATCAAAAGTTATGTTTATCATGTAAGTAAACAGTTCTTTAGTATGATTTTTCTTACCCCCTTGTAAAATAGCGAAAGAAGTAAAAAATCTAAGAGAATAACACACCAAATGCTAATTTCTCATAGCATTTTCCATCCCCCGTCTTCTCTCGTCAAACTCTCAGCCCGTTCTTCTTTCCTCCTTGTCCTTCCTTTTCAAAGATAGAGATGATATTAGAGCTGGGAATGCGGTGGAATTATTTTTAGATTGTAGCTCTTTTGACTTTGTCTCTCCTTGGATATTCTGGGACCATCATCATCGCTGGCTGTGATTTGGTGGAGGCTTCTGAGAGCTCAGTCACCCAGTTGGCTTGGGATTCCAAGTCTGCTTCCTACAAGTCCATTCACTAAGGGTTCAGTCTTCATTTCCATTAGAATATACCCCTAGTTTTAGCATCAAGAAGCCACACTTTTTTTTTTTTTTAATCTTTGGAACTCATTTCAATTTTAAAACAAACAGACAAATGACAAAAGATACAATTTGAATGGCATGGGAAGAAATTGAGGAGGAAGAAGAGATCAAGGAGAGTTTTATATATATATATATATATATATATATATATATATATATATATATATATAGTAAGAAATTTACTGACCCTCCAATTATCTGTCAGCTTCTGAAATCTTCTACAACGCATCACAGAGTTGATGGTTCCCAAATGAGTAAACAAAACCCCAAATACTTGATCTCACTTGTGTGTTCAGTTTTGCTTCACGTCCTGAAACAAAAATTTCTTTAGAAGATATTTACGTTGTTCCTATTGAACACTTGGGTAGTTCTGCATCGGCAGCCTTGCTGTTGGTATGGCTCTAGGGTCAAATGTTTGGAACCTGAGTCCATTTCTTCAACATATACCTCTAAACCTGAAACCCTGCTCTGTGTTCGTCAGTTTTTCATTCTCAGCCCATAAAATTCCAGTAAAGCGTGAAGCTCTTTTTCCTCTTGAAAAATACCTCCTTGTTATCTGCCACTGGGCCACTTGTTGCTACGGTTTACCTGTGTAGAACAATGATCCCCCGGTGGTACCGATGCCAGGAACCTGTGACTATGTTAAGTTATATGACAAAGTAGAATTAAGGTTGCAGATGGAATTAAGGTTGTCAATCACTGAATTGAAGTTAGGAAGATTATTCTGGATTATTCACATACATTTGATCCTTGACATTATGAGTTTGAACTGCGCGGGTCCACTTATACGTGGATTTTGTTTTCAATAATTTTAGTACTGTAAATGAATTTTGTCTTCCTAATGATTTTCTTGATAACAATTTTCTCTAGCTTACTTTAGTGTGAGAATACAGTATATCCTACTAGAGCACACAAAAGAAGTGCTGTTTACATTATCAGTAGGGTTTCCGGTCAACAGGAGGCTGTTAGTAGTTAAGTTATACTTGGGAGTGAAAACTTATACTTGGATTTTCCACTGTGTCTGGAGGGGAGGTCAAAGCCCTTAACCTCTGCATCGTTCAAGGTGAACTGTATAATCACAAGAGCCCTTAAATGTGGAAGAAGAAGCAGAGATGTGAGTGTCTGAGTAATGCAGAGTGAGAAAGACTCTTGGTCTTGTTGTTGGTTTTGAAGGAGAAAGGTGATCATGAGCTAAGAAATGTGGGCAGATGGGAAAGTTGGAGAAAGCCAGGAAACAAATCCTTTCCACGAGGAATGCACACTTCTTGTTTTAGTTCAGTGATACCCATTTCCGACCATTGGCCTCCAGAACTATCAGATGACAAACATGCATTGTTTTAAGTCACCACCTTTGTGGTAATTTGTTACAGCAACTGTAGAAAACTAATACACCCTACATGTCCTTTCATTTCTCTCCTTTATGTTAACCCCCAGTGAGCCAGCCACCTCACTGAGTCTTTTGTTAGCATCATTGAAATGATTGTGTCTGTTGGTGAGTCTGGGTCTTGGTAAGTCCCCTCTGCTGCGTTAAGGTTGTCTTTTCCATGCCCATGTCACAGAGGTTGATACTCAGAAATCCACCGAATAGAACCTGTGATTCAAGCCCTATGGATCTTTTTTTTTAAGCCCTATGGATCTTAATCAGTCAGACTACATCTCTACATACCCATCCACCTGCACAGACCAGCTCACCCTGTCTGTGACCTTGGACAAATGACCCTACCTCTCCGAGCCCCAGTTTTTTCATCTGAAAAATAGACAGTAAAACTTCATTGGGTAGGATCCTTATGATGGTTAGAAGATAATGCCAGAAAAGTGCTTAGAACAGTACCTGGCACAAAGTGACTTTTACATAAATAGAATTTTTTATTATTCTCATCAATATCTGGCTCATTATTTTTCAACCGGTACATGAATTTAACCAAAGATCTGGATG
This sequence comes from Canis lupus baileyi, assembly GCF_048164855.1. Classification (NCBI taxonomy): domain Eukaryota; kingdom Metazoa; phylum Chordata; class Mammalia; order Carnivora; family Canidae; genus Canis; species Canis lupus. The sequence goes on from NC_132843.1 coordinate 76,712,983, forward strand.
AAAGGCCACGGAAAATGAGGCACATGGTTCCCATGTATTGTCTGGAAGGAGGTTTCTGTGATCTGTCCTGCATAACCCACCTCCACAACCCGCACGCGCCAACGCAGGCAGGCTAAAGCATATTGTTTGTGACACTTGTGCTGCATGAGTGACTTCGGGAGCCTGATTGGTTGACATTAGCTGACCTCCAGGTCAAAACTGGCTCTTCTGGTCTGGATGCTTAAAGCTATAGATTTTGCCTTACATCCCCTCTCCGGTTCCAGGCTGGGCTGGCCCCCCAGAATGGAATCCGGAAAAGGAGGCAAGCACACCAAGCCCAGGCTCCTTGGATCTGTAAAGATATGATAACAGAGGAATGCAGCTTGCTCCACACTGCACGTAGGCAAACAAATGTTTAACTTCAGACCTCGTCATTTGCCCTATAACTACGGCCCTTATGGGGATGGTCAGTGGGCCTCTCACCTGAGGGGAGGACGCTGCACCCAGGCCTTGCCATCAGGACCCCAGCCTGGCTGTCTCCACGGGCCCCCAGCTGAGGAGGTGGGACCTTGTAAGTACCCAATTTGATGTAACTTTGCCTTATTCTCCTTCACTGCTTACAGTTGCCCTCATCAATGTGCAGATTTCCCTTTCTCTTTCCATTAGATTTTTATAATATCAATAAAGTGTTTTTTCTCCTTCGAAACTGAGAGTATGGCTGCTGTGAATCTTTTCTTCAGAACGTCCCTTTCCATCAAGAACCACTGACTGTGTTTCTCCAGCATACAGACCATGAAATACCAATCTTGCCTCCCTAAAACCCAAAGAGCTTAGGGCACCTGGATGGCTCAGCCAGTTAAGCATCTGACTTTGGCTCAGGTGATGATCTCAGGGTCCTGGGACCCTCTCTCTCTCTCTCTCTCTCCATCTGCATCTCCCCTGGCTCATGCTCTAGCTCACCCTCACTCTCTCTCTCTCTCAAATAAATAAATAAAATCTTTGAAAAAAATCCAGAGCTTGAGATCCAGTGCAAATAGAAGTGAAAAAAATTCTATCGTCATCAGTAGTAGATAACTGTCCATCCTTTTGTATTTGGCATGTTAAATAAATTAGTTCTTGGTGTAATCCGAAAACTGTGAGGAAGCTTAGACAAAACCCTGGGCAGGTTTATTCCATGGATTTTTGTCCTTGGGTAGGAATCCCATATTCATGCCAAACCACTGAAGCATGGGTCTCTCAGTAAGTACCCTCAAGGAAAAAAAAAATGTACTGGACACCTACTAGCATACCAATTAATATTTCTTATTTTAAAATATCAAATATATTTTTCTTTTTTTTTTTTAAGAGGTTATGAGGCTAATTTTTTTTTTAATTTTTATTTATTTATGATAGTCACACAGAGAGAGGAGAGAGGCTGAGACACAGGTAGAGGGAGAAGCAGGCTCCACGCACTGGGAGCCCGACGTGGGATTTGATCCCGGGTCTCCAGGATCGCGCCCTGGGCCAAAGGCAGGCGCCAAACCGCTGCGCCACCCAGGGATCCCTCAAATATATTTTTCCAGTTCACATCTGTCTCACCTAAGTTTTGGTAAAAGCCAGTGCTCCCAGGGTTTCCTTGATCCTTGAAGAAATTAATTATAACGAGTTAAGATGGAATGGAGTAGAGAATCAAACCTTGACCTACAGAAATGTATCAAACCATCCCGTGTCCAAATGTTTCTTCGTGATTATAAGTCTGCTCCTTTTTGCAGCATCATACAGCACAATTTGGTTGAGAAGACAGGGTAGAGGTCAGGGATTCAAGAGGTCACTGGTGCCAGCTGCCTGTGTGTGTATGTCCCTTGGGAAGGGTTTGGAGGAGAGATGCGGGCTGGCTCACAGAGCTGAGGAGCCTTGTGGTTCCTCCAACATCATGCATTAATCATCATGAACCCGCCTCTTGGGACCCAGATGGAGTTGTGTTGTACGAATGGGAACAGTGATTTCCTGGCTTAGGTTTGAGGTGTGTGAACCTTTCATTTATGGGAAGGAGAAAGTAGCCAAAGAGAATATGCAGCATAACTTCCCCTTGGACCTTGAGACTAGAGTTCCTGACCAATCTGCAGAGCTGGTGTCATCAGAACCAGCCCACTGGCGACTTGGAAAAACCTAATCTCTTTTGATATGTTCCCAGATGAAAATCCTAGGTATAGACCTTAAAAGAGCCTATAAAACAGTGTCCTTATTTTGGCCTTATAATTAAGTTATAATAGAAGGGCTGCACTGTTTTACAAGGCAATATTCTAGTTCCTAAGTGGGTAAGAGACACAGATGTTTGCCAAAAATTGTAATTTATTCTGACAAGTACCCGCCACCCCTGCTCCCACCCGAATCTTGATGAGAGAAACAGGTCTAGCCATGCTGTGAAAGAGTTAAATAAAGATACTTAAGCTCATGTGGGGGCAGTGGCGGTGGGGTGGGGAGGGGTGTAAAAAAAAAAAAGAGCAGCAGGGGCTGTTGACTAGAGCAAATTTATACTGGAGTAGCCGTTAGAGCAGGCATTTTGATGATCTTGAAGAAAAAAGTCCTGGGATTGGAAAACGAAGGCTTTGTGACTGTTGCCTCTTTCCGTAAGAGACCAGAAAGAAGTGGTCAAGTCCACTCCTGGTCCGTGGCAAACCACAGGAGTCACGGGAAGGTGCACCATCGCGCATAAAGAAAAGTGAAATGTGTTTTCATTTTTCCCCCATAAAAATAATTTTTAAAGTACGGTTTGGTTTCCAGACAGTTTTAAGAGCTAAAAGGCTCAGGCGGTGGGGGTGGGGTGAGTTAGGAATGGTAGTAACATTTAAATGTGCAAAAAATTACCTTAATTTGAGTGACTTTCAGGTATTGTATATTTGATATCAATTTCTTCTCAAGTCAATGGCCTAATTCTTAAAATATTCGCATTCCGCAGAGTCCGGATACAACTGTATTATAAAATGAGATGTTTGAAAAGCATTTGTTTCCAGAAAATATGGTCCCAAAGGCCCACATTTTAGTAAACTCGACTTTAGAAGACCTGCTCCAGGCAATTAAATCTATGTAATGTAACGAAGCCCAGGAGCAAGGCTGCCTTCTGCTACACTATTAGAAAAAAAGAGTTCCCTAAAAACTGGCTTTCTCTTATTCTATCCTAGAAAATGATTCTTTCAATATTGTTCGGCATTAAAGATATATGAAGTAGAATGATTCTTAAATGAGCTCAAATTTATGTAAAAGGAAATGAATCTACAATTATTTGCATCCTTTCCTCTGGAAGGAGGAAGAAGGTAACACAAAAACGGAATATGTAGTGATTGGCTGAATCCATTCGTTGGCCCTTTAGAAATTATGTGCATTTCCCAAAAGTCTTTTCGTTGCCAAAAAGCACAATGCTAAGTCATATACATTTTTCCCATTTGGAAAAAAAAAGTGCATAATTGAAATGTTTCCAAATGCAAAATATTTGATTGCAGCTTTGAAAGTGGCTTTCAGAAAGGCCAATAAATCTACGGACTCAGTGATATGTAGAAAGAACCTAAAAATGTCCTTGTCCTGTTTATGGTCTACCTACCAAGTATCTGGAATATTCCATCAGACAGACAAAATGATTGGTGGTGCTACAGATACCCCAACATCTCCCCAGAGTTCTTATCAGTTATCTAGTGCTACATAAACACTTCCAAATTCGATGATTTAAAGTAGTAACATGTTTTCTCACAATTCTGTGAGTTTAGCTGATTTTTCCTGGGCTCACTCATTCTATTCCTATCCTTTTCTGTTCTAAGCTGGAACAGTTGGGCCTCTTTTTCCAACTAGTCTCACATCCTGGAATTATCTATGTCATGGCAGCCCAGGGGAGCACTCCAAAAGGCTCCAGATGGAAACTGTAAAGCCCTTCAAGGTCTAGGCTCTGGAGTTTGGCAACGTCACCTTTGCCACATTCTCTTGGTCATAGCGAGTCAGGAATATAGCCCAGATCCAAGGGGGTGGAGAAATAGAGTCTACCTCTGGATAAGAGAAGTGACAAAGTCACCTGGCAGGGGAGTGCATGAACTGGGATAGGAAGAATTTGTGTTCGTTGGTTCATAGCACTACGACAAAACACTACAGAGTGGGTGGCTTATGAAGAGAGATTTATTTCCCATAGTTCTGGAGGCTGGGAAGTCCAAGATCAAGGCACTGGCAAAGTGGATGTCGGATGAGGAACCACTTCCTAGAGAGCCGTCTTTTTGCGGTAACCTCATATGGAGAAAAGGGGAAGGGGCCTTTCTCAGGCCTCTTTTACAAGGGCACTAATCCCATTGACGAAGGCTCTGCTCTCAGAGCCTAGTCGGCTCCCAAAGGCCCCACCTCCTACTATCACATTTGGCATTAGGTTTTCAACATATGAATGTTAGGGGGGATGTGAACATTGAGTCTACAGCAACGACCTGCCACAGGTGATTTGGAAGATTCGGTGCTCAGGTCGGGCAGATGAGTGGGGATCTTTCTTGATGAGGCAGGTGCTAACAAACTGAGAAACAGGCTCATCGGTATTTTTCCACCAGTGCCCACTGATTGATTGTAACCGCCTAGACTTGATGAACCTGGCCCAGGAAGTGGCCGCCGCATGGTAGAGCTAAATAGCGAAATAAACATTGAGTGCGTTGAATTAAGACAACGTACACGAATAAAACTTTACTTCTTTCATAATCAATGAATTTACAAGAAAAGAATTCCACGGTTTTCCCAAAGAGGCAGTGGGGTTGAAGGGGAACTGGTTCCACACACTAGGTGTTGGGATCTAATCCCCTCTATCTCATTTTTATGTCCCAGGACAGTGAAAAATGGTAATTGTACAAAGTGGAAGCTGTTCCGTGTGTGTGTGTGGGGGGCATTTCCTGTAGCTTGAAGGCTGTGGGGTCAGTATGTCTCAGCATGCTCCTATTTGCAGAACACTTGGGCTGAGAGGCCCTGAATGAATTACTGAATATGTGGCCCTGATCAGAACACAGGAGCTATCGGAAGAAGGCCAACACCCTTTCCTGCCTCCTCACTGGTTACTGAGGATAAAGTAACCCTGCAGTAAATTTGGATGATAATACCTTATACCTTCCAAAATCCAAAACTGGAACAAGAGGAATAAATCATTTTTTCTCAAATGGACAGAGAATCCATTTGGTTCATGGAATCCTTGTAATCCCTCTCATACCAACGTATTTCCTATTTTGTAGCCTGTGACCTCGAAGCAATGTGCATCTGGAAGGGTGCCTGGTACAGTAACAATTGCAAACCATGTTCTCTTGTATAGAATATATCCAACCCCTGAAAGAAAAGCCAAGTAAATTGGAAGGAGAAAAAAAACAAAGGGCTGCACATTATGAAGACATTTGCCAATAGAGCCCCAATAACAATTTCTATGAACTGAATGGTTATATGACATGGTAAATGAAAATCTGTTTTTAAATCATATGATATAAATCATATGATTTCTCATTTGTGGTATCATTTTAATAAATGTAAGAGGATGACCAGAAAAATACACATGCTCTTTGGTGAGCATGCCCTCCAAGAAAAGTTAAAAGAGCAATTCCAGATCCTTCCCGTCATCCCCAGATATCACCAGCTTCCATGCTTTCGGGTCTGCAGCACTGCCTTGATTGTACTTGCATTGACCAGGCTAGAAACATAGCTCTTTACTAATTTCATTAAACTAAAACAAAAAATTACTTTCACCAACCATTTAAAAAGTTTAGAGGGGGGATCCCTGGGTGGCACAGCAGTTTGGCGCCTGCCTTTGGCCCAGGGCACAATCCTGGAGACCCAGGATCGAATCCCACGTCGGGCTCCCAGTGCCTTGAGCCTGCTTCTCCCTCTGCCTATGTCTCTGCCTCTCTCTCTCTCTCTCTCTGTGACCATCATAAATAAATAAAAATTAAAAAAAAAAAGTTTAGAGGGGCACCTGGGTGGCTCAGTGGTTGAGCATCTGCCTTCGGTTCAGCTTGTGACCCCGGGGGTCCCGGGATCGAGTCCCACATTGGGATCCCCACAGGGAGCCTGCTTCTCCCTCTGCCTGTGTCTCTGCCTCTGTCTCTGTGCCTCTCATGAATAAATAAATAAAACCTTAAAAAAATAAATAAAAAATTAAAAGTCTAGAAATTTCACTAAGGATTTGAAGATCACAGAACAGAATACAGTCTCAGTTTGCCGTCTCCTTTGTGCTCCCCCCCCTCATTTTCTTCCTCTCTTCAAGAAACAAAGAAAATACCACTCTTCTTGTCCTCAGTAGGTCAGCCCCACCCTCATGGAGGACACTAGAGGTCTCAGAATCCCAAATAGATGTATTAATAATTTCCCAACCAAGATTTGTCACTAAAATAATCCTCATGCTAGCCAATAAGTGAGTAAAACTGTCTTCATTGTTTAGCCTAATTTTATCCCAAGTTTACGGTATAAGCTGACATCTATGTTCTGTTTTGCTCACTGAGATTCCTAATGGCATTAATGTTGAAAAAAAAAAGTTAAATCGGGAATTAGGCTCCTTTAAAAACTTAATGTTATCTCCCAGCGATCTGTCTGCGTGTCCAAACTCTCCCATTTGCCACAGCGACCGTTGCATTCCTTCCCCAGCTAAGTCTTCCTTGTCAATCTCTGCCCATGGCCTTTCTTGCTAAATCACAGATAAAGCAGAGGTCCTGAGGCATAAGTTCCTAAACTCGCTGCTCCTCCACCTTCTGTCTGGTCTCAGAGGAAGTGGTAACCCTCCTCCAAGCTCAGAGGTCATGCTTTCGGCTCTTCTCTTGATCCAGTCAACTCTTTCCTTCTTCAGTGGCTTGTTTCATCCATGTCCCTCCCCTGAGATCATCAGCCTCTCTGTTTCAGCTGTTTGTTCTAAAATCCTCATTCACCTCCCTCTCTAACCATAATTCTTTCTTCTTGCCTCTGCAGCCAAACTTCCTAGGATGGTAGACCATAATCACTGTGATGACCGACTTGTCTTTGCTGCTAGCATCCCTTCTTATCTTCTGATTTCCCTCCGAGGAGCCAGTCCCTCCCACCCCCCTAGTGATGGAAACCTTATCTCACCCATGCCTTGATTTACATGATTGAGCTGGAGATGGACACGTGATCCAAGTCATTTCAGGCCAATGAGACTCAACGTTGGGAGTCTCAAACTTTGGTTCAAGTTACTGAGAAAGTAGATCTTCTCTTCCAAGGGCTCAGGACCTGGAAATAGGTACTCCTGTCTGCGGTAGTCTGTCCGTCCGCACAAGGAGAGAGCCCAGCCGAGAAGTGAGCAAACACAGAAGACTCCTCAGAGCAAAGGAGAGAAAGTGGATCCTGGTGACATCACTGGGGCTGCTGAGTGCAGCAGTGACTAAAGTCACAAATAGTCTTGGATTCGTTAGTTACATGAGCCAATAGGTAGCTTTTTGCATAAGGCGCTTCAGTTGTATTTTCCTTGACATTTTCAAGCAAAAAAAAAAAAAAAAAAAATCTTATGTGATGCTCCTCACTGTTTCCAGTTTTTCATTTTTCAATCCACCACGACCTGTCTTTTAGTCCCACTGCACCACGAACGGCCACTTGGTTTATCTTTTCTTTGCCAGATGTTATTTCGCTTGTCTCATCCCTTGAATTTCTTCATGTCATTTTTGAATGGTTTCCCTCCTGCCTCTCTCTGCATTTTCTTTTTCTCCTTCCCTCAAATCTTAAGTCTTATCACAGAGTATCATCCTCTTCTTATTCTCCAAATCTGCATTCTTCCCTGGATGATTTTGCCAACTGTCAAGGTTCTAGATATCATTTATATTCAGTAGTCTCCAAGTTTCCATCTGTACCTCTAATAAGTCTGCCTTTAAACTCGAGACTCTGACAGCCAAATGCTCTTAGGTATGACACCATCACCTCACCTAAATGTCCAAAGCTACAAGTACCATCTTCCCCCCAAACCTGTCTTGCCCTTTTCTTATGTTTCCTGTATTTTCTTACATTTGTGTATTCATCATGGCCAGCAACAACACTGCTAACATCTCAAACTTACAAGTGGGTCACCATCATAGGCTCTCCCACCTTTTGCCTTCCTCTTTCCTACACCTAAGTCATCACCCAGGAGCTGTGTGACCTTGGGGAAATGCCCTAGGCTTCAGTTTTCTAAAACTAAAACAGAGATATTTGTAGAATTTGTTGAGAAGACTAAATGAAACATTCATATAAGCCACCACAAATAATGTTTGGCACAGAAAGTGCCTTAAGTAAATATTAGTTTTTGTCTCACTTCCCACTGATGTGTAACAAGCTACCCCATAATTTAGTAGCCTGAAACAGGCATCTCTTGAACGTATTTGCTCCTGAAGCTGTACATCACTTAGGTCAGGGAGATGATAGCTCACCTCTCCCCTGTGCAGCATCTGCTGGGGTGGCTGGAGTGAGACGGGAGGGTCTTCTTCAAGATGGCTCACTCAGATGGTTGGCAAGTTGGTGCTGGCTATGATTGAGTTCACCTGGGGTCATGGCCCAGAAAACTAGGTTCTTCTCCAGGTGCGCCTCTCTGCCCATTAGCTGTCCTCACAGTACTACGTGAAAATCAGAGTGGGACAGAAAATGAGGGTGGGGGTGTGCAATCTGATTTCAAAGTCTGAGGTGTTGTTCAGTGCCCAATAGATGTGCGCCTCCCATTAGTAAATGATTATTGAAGGATGATATAATAAAAGCTTACATTTTTGTTTAATTTGTGTGGGCATAAATTTATTTTGAAAGAGTTAAGTTTTTAGGACGCAATTACTTAGCAAATTGTTTGGGCCAATTACTTAATAAGCAGAACTATTAGGTATGTCATCGGTCCTGGGACTGCCATGAGAAAAATGACTGAGTTGCTAAGGGCACATTAAATGGAGAAACTTTGGGAACCTTGCCTATAATATCTGAGACAGAAATTTAAGAAAAGCTACTTTAAAAACTCTCGATCACCTTTCCTTCGTAAAGTCTCTTCCGTAGCCACCATGGTACCTAGTGAGAAAAAGGTACCTTGTTTGCTTGAGTTTGTGACCATTATTTAATTTGTGTACCTCACATCCTATTTCCTCTGTCTTTCCCCAAAATGCCAACCCCCTCCGGCCAACTTTATTATTCCAGATTCTCAACCTCATAATACGATGTGCCTCCTGTTCTGTAATCTTGGTTTTACATTCCTTAACTTCTGTTCATTGTATTCTCTGGAACTTTGTCCATGATTTAATGAGTCTCCTATGTCCTGAATTTCTTAATAGCATGTATCCTACTCTTTAACCAAACCCAAGTTCTCCCCTGTGTACATGGCTTTTCCAATAGCCTTCTTAAATGGAAGCTTCTTATTATTCTCTTCTAAGTATCTCCTTACATATTCTCTTACTAATTTGCTTTTCAAAGCTAATTCCAGACCTTTACTTTCTAGGCTTTTTTAGTTACTCCTACTCCTATAAGCCTCTGGCTGGGAGGTTATATCCTTTAACCTCACCCCTAGCTTCTCTGGCATGGAGACCTTGTTGTTCTTCTGCCCTCACTATACCTTCCCCCCATTCATTGATGACTTTGCTCTCTGGCTCACAGTCCTTTCCTCCACCCTGTCTGGTCTCCATCCTGAGTGACCTCAGCAACCAATACACTGAGTCATCCTATACCCAAGCCTCCCGATTCCTTGGTCTCCTCATCTCCAATTGCCTGCTCTTCTATTCTGTGTCAACCAGCCAGAGTCATAGCCTGGCCCAGACTTTTCCAAGTGTGGTCTTGGGGCTGGCTGCCGCAGGATTGTCTAGAAAGCTTGATAAAATACACATTCCAAGGCCCAGTCCTACTGAATCACTGTTTTTGAGAAAGAGTCCTGGCATTTTAACAATCCTCCCAGGTGGTGGCAAAGTGACTTTGAGAACCACCGTTTTCATAAAAAACTACCTCAAAATCACGTTCTTTAACCAAAATCCTCTATCTTTCCAGATAATTTTCTCAATTGTTGCCACTACAGTTGCTCTTGATATAATGAGGCCTCTCCCTTTGCATTCTTTTTCTTCATGTGCGCCCTTTTGTTTTCACTTTCATCTCTCTTTAGCTTAGACATAATAATAATAATAATACAACTTTTCCTGAGTATTTACTATGTGGCAGACATTCTTCTAAGTCCTTTACTGTATTAATTCTTTAATCCTCACAATAACTTAATGAGCTAAGTACTTATTTTAAACCCCATTTTTTTTTCTTGCCCAAACTTCCAGTTTTCTTGCTCTTCTTATGCCTTCTTTGCTTCTGCCTGGCAATCCTCAACCCAAGATCCACCTTCCAATGCTTGCACCCCGGCCACTTAGTACAGCAGGAAGGATTGGGACAGTATGAGTTCATGGACACTTGCCCTAATGGGTTGGAAGCAGTGCACTTCTGGAGTTGGTACGCTCTCTCACTCTTGGCGAGCTAGGTCATACCTCCCACTCCAACCTCTCCCTTCTTTTCAGCAGAAAACTTTGAATTCTACTTTATACAAAATGTGAACTCTCAGAAAAATACAACCTAAACTGCTCACCATCAGATCCACAAAAACATCTCCATTAGCATCCGTGCTTCTTTCATGGGCTTACAAATTTAACAAATCTTTATAGAGTACTTACCAAGTGACAGGCTTCCGCAATGCTGTTTCAAGAAAGAGGTAGGTTCTATGCCTATTCCTATTTTACAGTGTGAAAACGAACAGAGAAGTTAAGAAGCTTGCCAGATTCAAACCTAGTCCGTGGTGGAGGAGCTAGTGAGACTCAGCATCTGAATTCCTAACTGGCGGATGGTACTGCTGCCCCAACCGTGCCCCAGGAGTTTCTTGGCTAAGAGATGGAGAAGCTTAGCAGCTGAGACTCTGCCTAGGGCTGCCGTTCATTGAGAGCAGTTGCTTTCTTACTTGTTTTATGTATTGGATGTGTCTTGAGATTTTATTCTAAAAAAAATTAATTAAGGGAAAATATTTTCTTAACAATTTGAGAAACCACTATACCCCATTTCTCTAGGTCCCTTTATTAACCGCCATCCATGATCTATTTCTTCTGAGGCTAGAGCTGTTGGTTCAGAATAGCTTTGTTAACTCTGGGGAATCTATTTGCTTTATCCTCTGGACATTGAGAACCACATAATTTATTACAGTAAACTTTTGCTTTGTCATCCTGGAAGCTTAGGGCCAAATTCTAACTCAGTGAGGAACTTGTGGCTTATCTATTTGTACTCTTTTTCTCTTGGGCCTTGATCATCCTTTCCATTTCCCCCCCCTTTGGGTCCAGATGTTTTTTTAACATCTGTTTTCAGTGAGTTGCTTCAAATCCCTTTTGGAGCAAGATTTGACGTAATCAGAGAATAATGTATATGAAACATTTTCTACACTATCACCATAAATGTACAACTGTAAGGAGATAAATACAAGAGTTTTAGTCTTCCAACAACCGTCTTATAGTCCAGCTATAAGGTGTCTCAGATATGGTGAACTAACGGTTTGGAAAACTAGCTAGAGCTCTGTAATTCCCCATCTAGACTTTGGGCAACACTAGAAGGGAGCGCCCTACTGGAACTAAGGGTTCCTTACTCAGCAATTCCAGAAAAATGGGGATTCTTCATTCTTTTAGATAAAGTGCTTGTTATTTTTAGAACTAATTTACTGCTCTCATATGTGATTAAAAAAACACAGGTGGGGCACCCGGGTGGCTCAGTTGGTTAAGCATCTGACTCTTGATTTCAGCTCAGGTCGTGACCTCAGGGTTGTGAGACTGAGCCTCAAGTCCGAGTCCGGCTCTGTGCTGGATGTGGAGCGTGCTTAAGATTCTCTCTCTCCCTCTCCCTCTGCCCCTTCCCCACTTGCTCACCCGCACCTGCACATGCACAGGTTCTTCTCTCTTGTTTGCTTGAAAAACAAACAAGCAAAAGAGGCGAGGGATCAGGGAGATCCCTGGGTGGCTCAGCGGTTTAGCACCTGCCTTCAGCCCAGGGTGTGATCCTGGAGTCCCAGAATCGAGTCCCACATCAGGCTCCCTGCATGGAGCCTGCTTCTCCCTCTGCCTGTGTCTTTGCCTCTCTCTGTCTCTCTATGTCTCTCATGAATAAATAAATAAAATCTTAAAAAAAAAAAAGAGGTGAGGGCTCTGCAACCTATAAAGCAGTTAATATTTCCCTCAACCTCAAATATAATCCTGTTTTGGAAGGATGCCTCTCATTTGAAAATTAACTCATGTACACAGACTTCCATATTCCAAGGATATATCTGATAACTACACCCATGACAAGAAGATGCTAATAGTATTTTAGAATAATCCCTTTCAATGAAGCGTGAGATATTGTACTAGTATTCATACTGGTTAGCTCACTGCAGTGATCTGTGTAGGTCATTGAGAATTTCCTTTGGTTATTTTTTTTTGCTCAAATGTATACTGGATTGCTTATTGAAATAAATCTATTTTTAAAAGATAAGTAAATATTTAAGTAGAAAATATTGAGCTTTTTTTGTTTTTTTTTTGTTTTTTTTAGCTGAAGTATTCTTTTTTAAATGATTTATATGGATAAAGGAATGTGTAGCCTTACAAACTCTTGGGAGTTGAGGGATAAGGCATGAATAGTAGTGTTAGCACTATGAGCTAGCTGCAAAAAAAAGAGGAAATGTTATTTTAAAAAATATTTCAGATGTAAGACAAGAGGACCTATTTCCTTGAAGTGCAGAATAAAGAATACAGGTATGCTTCACCCATGTCTGTCTGAACCATAAGATTTACTCCTTGGAAGTTTGGCTATCTCATTTCTCTAATTTGACTTCATAGTCTACTCTCTCTTCAATTTTTAGAACATATTCCCCAACAAAATAAATAATTAAACTATAGATGAACTGTCAAAAGGGAACATTATTTTAATGCAACATTAACATTTTGGTAATTAACATGGAAGTTAATGCATTTAGCAGATGTAACAACATTAGACTTGTAAATTTTAATTAAAGTTAATGGTTCATGATAGCTGTAGGCAGCAGGCATCCTCTCTAGATACTGAAAACATGTCTAATGTGATTAGAAATACTAATTGTAGAAAAAAGGATAGCGCTGGCAATGACTATTCCTCATTTCTCACAAAATCAGCAACTTGAAAGTCCTTTCAAATGAGGGAATTGGCAAGCAAATAGAAGTTAATAGAAAAGGTGATAACAAGATTTAAGGGGCTACATCAAAACACACAAACTGCTTTTATATACTTCCATTTCTCTACGAAGCTACCTGAGATGATTCTAGGATAAGAAACGAAGGTATTTAGCAATTTTTAACTAGAAACTAATGTGTCATCTTTAATTCTCTCTGCAGCTCCTAATGAAGGTTGCCCCCAAACTATATTCACGTGGCTCAGTCTAGATTTTTTTTTAAAACAAGAGAGTCAATGATTTTGATTGGCAGACAAACAACCCCCCCCCCCGCATATTACAATTTTGCTAAAATGATAAAAATGATGAAGGATAGGTAGCCACACTTATCAGCTAGCCCAAAGTAAGCATAATCTTCAAATTCAATTATCTTCATTTCCACGGATGTGTGACTGAGCCTACTAATTCTAAATAACTCACTTGAGGTACTGTATGTCTCCAATTGTAAGACATTTCTTTTTTATTTAATAGGATAGGATGTAAGATCCTCGTGTGTCCTGTTAAGACAGCATCTCGGCAAAAGTAGGATCTCAATAAATACTAGTTGAAGGACACCTGGGTGGCTCAGTCGGTTAAGAACCTGCCTTTGGCTCAGGTCATGATTCTGGAGTCCCAGGATGGAGCCCCACACCCTGCTCCCTCCACAGCAGGGGGTCTGTTTCTCCCTCTGCCCCTCACCCTGCTCATGTTCTCTCTCTCTCTCTAATATAAATAAATAAATACTTAAAAAAAACACTAATTGAACAAAAGAATAAATGTAATACATTTAGGTTTAAAATATTTTAAAATGTAGTATTATCGTAAAAATTTAGTAACAATTTACATAGAAATTTAAACTTATAAACTAGAATATATTTACACTCAATATACTTATTTCATGTGGGTTATTACTTGTACATTATAATATAGATACAATGAATATTACTTTCTTGTTCCATCCCCCAAAGCTGCCTTAAAATCCAGTGTGTCTTGCAATGGGTGGTGGAGTAGAATCAAGACGTAGAAAGTTAAAAGTTGCCATCAAATATATATTCTGTTAAGAATAAACTCAACTCGCCACTAATAAATTCTGCCCTCTGTCCGAGCAGCCCTGAATGAAAACTTTTCACGCATCTTCACGGAGAGCACAAAATACAGAAGGCTCAAATTCCAGGGCTTTAAATACCAGGGACTTTGACCACTGGCACCCCACCAAAGAAATCAGTCTCTGAGACAGCAGAGCTCACTCATCACTGTCAAATTCCTCACAGTGTAAATTCCTCACAAAACTGGTCTGTGCTAAAACCTTCCTCATTTTTTACTCCTAAGAGTGGTGAGGTCTGGATTGCAGAAATTATGGATTAAATAGAGACCATTTTAACTTCTTTTAACACTCAAGTCTTGGCTTGGTTTCCAACCCCGATGTAGACAGCCTAATTTGCAGGGCTAGTGAAAAGTGGTAGCCCTGAGGTTTATTGTATATTATAAACCTAGTGGAATGTTGAGAGTCAAAGCTGGCTTTCCGATTGGTTACTCGCCTACTCTTTAAACTACTTTTTAAAAAATGACGAGAAGTACAAGCAGAACAGAATCTGTTGGCAAATGACCATTCAACTTCTCACATTTCAACACATAAAACATTGATTATGTAATATTTATGTTATGAATTTTAAGCCACTTTCAATAATAACAGTGACCCCTAGGTCAAGTATTTTCTGGTAATTAGTAACTAGCTGGGTTAGGAGTCCAAATCTCATAAAATATTGTTAAGAAGATTTTATGTTTTTATAATTTAAAAGGGTCAACCAGTGAAGTTAAAAAGTTCTGTTTTTTTCTAATGGTGAATATGAACTTACATCTCAATATCATCTATCATTTTACAAAACATGGGCTCTTACTGTCACTGGGGCAGACATATGCAATGGCAAAAATTTAAATATTTGAAACACGGAAAAGGTAAATAATAAATTTGCTGGTGAGCAGGAATTTTAATTCAAAGCATGATCTGCTGTCCAACCCAGTATAGACACAGTAATTTTTCCAGCCACCAAAATTTAAGTCACTCCTGACTTTAAGAATAATAACGATATATCAGCCTGGCACCTGGTTTTGCACTAGAGTTGCCAGATTTAGTAAATAAAAATATGGATGCCCAATTACATTTGAATTTCAGGTAGGAACATTTGTTTAGTATTATGTACAATATGCTAAAATATTATGTGTTGTTTATCTGAAATTCAAATGTAACTGGGCATTCTGTATTTTTTCTGGCAACCCACCTCCTTATCCAGACTCTGATCTCTTTCCCTCACTGGTCTTTCAACTCTCCAGTCTCCCAAGGGTTGGAGTTCAGGTTTGAGCGGCTTGCAGCAGGTACGCATGCTGTCCAACGTGGGCAATTGTCAAGGAGCAAGAATTGTTCCCTGAACGGCCCATCTTGGCAGACTAAGAATCAGATTGACATGACACATATTAACAGGAGAAAATCGAATTTAGTAATATATGTACGGGGAGTCCACATAGATGTCCACATTCCAAGGACAGTCACACCAAATGAGGTCTAGATGTCATCCTGAACTAAAGAAAGGGGAGAGGGGTCTGGGACTTCAAAGGGAGGAATACAATCTTTAGGAAGATGAAAAAGAGTAAATGTTTGGTAAACAAATGTTTGCTGGGCCATCCAGAAACAATGGGCCAAAGAGGACTTTGATCAAATAGGCCTTCCTAGGTTCTTACCTGACCTACTTCAGATCACAGTGTAGGTATCAGCGGTGAGCTCTCTTCCTGGAGCCAGTCTTTCATCCAAATTCTTTGTAGGGAGTTGTTGGGGGGAAGTAAAGGACTTCCTGAATCTGCTGGGTCTTCATTTCTTTCAACTCAAAATAATCTTTATGACAAAGTGGCCCATTTGGGGGCACCCTGCCCTTGACCCCCACAGAATTTCAGCACCTTCTCTCTCCACGGCCCTGCCATACCACTGTTTATACTTCACTGGGTCTATACCGATTGGTAGTGTGGGATTTTGAGGTCCTCTCTTCCCAGAGCTCCAAGCAGGGAGGTAGGAACAAACTCCTGTGCTCTGGACAGGAAATCTATATCACAATCTTTAACGACACACACACTTCCAGCATTCTCAGCCACAAGACAGAAGGCAGTTCAGAATCCTGATCCCATGTACACCTACCTCTAACCCTACCCTTTTCCTTTATCCCCAGATCTCGCAACACCCCCCGCGCCCCCCCCCCCCCACTGGAATAACTGCCTCTCCCTTTGTGAGGCAATAAATCACTCCCTCATGATTTTCCTCACTGCAGTATGATTTAATCACCTTCATTTTGAATGGGATAAACTGGCTTTCCCATTGTTTCAGATTTCAAAGACCTATTTTTGGAGTTGAAAAGCTGAATATTGAGTATTTGTTTGTCTTTACCTTTAATCTATCTCGAGACAAGGGTTGTCTGGTTGACTCAGAGGAGTGGAACCAGTCACAATACAACAGAGGCGATGGGGCAGGGGGGTGGGGGGGAGAAAGTTTACTATTGGAGTTGCCCATCATTGGGTAGCTACTCTTAGAATGTCACTTTTGGCTAAATGTTTTGTCCAAAACTACTTCTCTATTTTCAGATTGAACTAGTGGTCATATTTATCAAACCAACAGACTGTTCACTTATCTGAGTGAGCTTGTGAAAGTGCTTACCTTTGTGGTTCTCAGTTTTCTTCCATATTTACAAAATGGAATATGTTGGTGGGGGAGAGAGTTTATTAAATATTTTATCCAAAGACTATTATGTGTCAGGCAACATGAAGTACTTTATTATGCACAACACAAAATACAATAATTCCTAACCTGTAAGGAACAAAATACAGTACAAAACATGCATTTTAAATATACTGAATGAACACAGGGGCCTCCATGTTTCTTTCGTTTTAAAAAGTGGATGATTCTATGTGGCGAAGTGATCACATTATGTTGTGACCTGAGAAGTTCTGAGTTACAGGGATTCAGATTGCTTAGTAAAATCTCCTCATTTCAAGACAGCACTTAATTATGTTTTTCTTTTTTTTTTTTTTAATTTTTATTTATTTATGATAGTCACAGAGAGAGAGAGAGAGAGAGGCAGAGACACAGGCAGAGGGAGAAGCAGGCTCCATGCACCGGGAGCCCGATGTGGGATTCGATCCCGGGTCTCCAGGATCGCGCCCTGGGCCAAAGGCAGGCGCCAAACCTCTGCGCCACCCAGGGATCCCTAATTATGTTTTTCAATTAAGAGACATGATCAGGAAGCCTCAGAAATAGTCCCACTGTCCTTTACAAATGTGTAATTTCACACTTCGTATTTCACGTTCATCACACTTGCCATTTCATATTTGTCTTGCCAGTGACACATGTCACCTTTTAGCTTGGTAAGTCTAAATAAAAAGATATTCATCTGTCTAAGATTGAGCTGATCTATACTTGGGGTACTACAGTCATGTGTATTTCCCTCTTAGCTCATAAAAATCGTGCATAACAATTTAAGAACCAGGACAGAAAAAAAAATGGTTCTATGGTGAAAATGTGTATCAATTATTGATAAATATGGGGAAAAACTATATATATAATTTTATAAGTAATCAAAGAACTATTGGGGTACCTGAGTGGCTCAGTTGGTTAAGCCTCTGACTGTTGGTTTTGGCTCAGGTCATGATCTCACGGGTCATGGGATAGAGCCCCGAGTAGGTGGGGAGTCAGCTTAAAGATTGTCTCCCTCTGCCCCTCATCACTTGCTCTCTTTCAAAGAAATAAATAAATCTTTTTAGAAAAAGTAATCAAAGAGCTATGAATTAAAACAGTGAGAGCCCCCCCTTTTCCTTCCATACTAGCAAAGATTAAAACTCCAAGTATGTGGACAATATTACAGTGAATCAGAAAAGCTCACCTTGCTCTAGAACATTGGCATGATTCATTGGCACTGTCCCAAACCTGCTTCTCTTTTCTCTTAGCAACGGGTATCTAACCTCTTGACTTCATTTATCATCTTTACATTTATATTTCAAAAATAGTGATCATCTGTGTATTCAGACCTGTATAAACAACTGGGTACTTGATATTTACTTGGATAACTTGGTTACCTCCAACTCAATGCCATAATGGGATCAAGCCATATGTATTATTCTGCAATTTTCTTTTCCTTAATCTCTAATCGTGGTTTCTTCTCTTTTCTTTAATTGTGGGTATTTTTCATGACAGTACATTTGTATCAATAAAAAAATAAATATATCTCGATCTGTCCATTTTTGCTCTCCATTGTCACTGTTAATGCCACAGTCAGGCCATCATAATAGGTAGCCTGGATTTTTACAAAAGTTTCCTTTAGTGGCCTTCTGGTATCCACATCTTGGCCACTTTCAATCCATTTTTCCCTAATTAGCCAAAGTTATCTTTTAAAAATACTAAATTTAGGTCTTCCAAGTATTAGCTGTGTGATCTGAAGGACCTGGTGGTCCATGGAAAGAAGTTTGAATTTTATTCCAAATGAAAAGGAAAGCCATTAAGGAGTTTTGGGGGTGGGGAAGTCACATGCAATGACTCACCCTTTTCAAGGTTTCTTTGACTGCTGTGTGGAAAAATGGATTACAGGGAGCACTAGTGGAATCAAAGAGACTACAGTAATGAGGAGGCTTTAGCAGTGGTACAGATGGGAGGTGAGGGAGGCTGGGCTGCGGTGAAAGCAGTGATGAGAGGTGGATGAATTCTTGAAATATCTCGTAGATTTAATTGACAAGATTTTCTGATGAATTGGATGTGGGTAGTAAAGGAAAGAATAATTGAAAATTATGGAAGATGGGGAAAGGAATTAGTTAAAGGAAGCAATAAAAGATTTCACTTTGGGTATATTAATTTTGAGATGTGTCCAATACATTCAAGCAGAGCATTAAGTAAGCACTTGTGTACATAGATCTGGAGCTCAGCAGAAGAATTTGGGCTAATCAAATAAATTTGGGACTCAGCAGTAGAAGATGGTATTTATAGCCAGAAAAATGGAAGAGAGTGGGAATATAGTAAGAGAAGTGGACATGGGGATGAGTCTCAGGAACTGGTACATTTAGAGACTGAACAGTGGAGGATAAATTAGCAATGAAGACTAAGAAGGAACTGTCAGATAGGTAGGAGAAAAACCAGAAGAAGAAGGTATTGTAGAAGCTGAAAAGGAAGTGGTTTAAGAAAGAGGAACACACAGGCAGCCCAGGTGGCTCAGTGGTTTAGCGCCACCTTCAGCCCAGGGTGTGATTCTGGGGTCCCGGGATCGAGTTCCACATCAGGCTCCCTGCATAGAGCCTGCTTCTCCCTTGGCCTCTCTCTCTCTGTATCTCTCATGAATAAGTAAATAAAATCTTTGGAAAAAAAAAAAAAAGGGAAAGAGGAAACACTGCTATCCATTTTTCCCTAATTAGCCAAAGTTATCTTTTAAAAATACTAAATTTAGGTCTTCCAAGTATTAGCTGTGTGATCTGAAGGACCTGGTGGTCCATGGAAAGAAGTTTGAATTTTATTCCAAATGAAAAGGAAAGCCATTAAAGAGTTTTGGGGGTGGGGAAGTCACATGTAAAGATGGAGTAAAATAAGAACAGAAAAGTAGGGGATCCCTGGATGGCTCAGTGGTTTAGCACCTGCCTTTGGCCCAGAGCGCAATCCTGGAGTCCCGGGATCTAGTCCCACATCAGGCTCCCTGCATGGGGCCTGCTTCTCCCTCTGCCTGGGTCTCTGCCTCTCTCTCTCTCTCTGTGCATCTGTCATGAATAAATAAATAAAAATCTTAAAAAAAAAAAAAAGAACAGAAAAGTACCCAATGGATCTGGTAACAAAGAGGTCAAAGAGAATTTTGATATGAGGTATAACTACTATATTTGCCAATCAAATTGTGAGTCTTCTGCTTAAAACCCTGTGGCTTCTCTTTAGCCTTACGATGCTGTTCAAAATACTCATCATGGGGCCCCTGGGTGCTCAGTCAGTTAAGCGTCTGCCTCTTGGTTTTGGCTCAGGTCATGGTCTTGGGGTCCTGAGATGGAGCCCCACATGGGGCTCCATGCTCAGCGAGGGGACTGCTTCCCTTCTCTCTCCCTCTGCCCCTCCCCCTGCTCATGCACACACTCTCTCTTTCTCAAATAAGTAAGTAAATAAATAAATCTCTAAAAACAAAATACTCATCATGTCTTTTCAATCACTCCACATTCCAGCCAGTGTCTTGTTTCTTGACACTTGTCTCCACAGCCACACGAGACTTTTTTTTCACTTGCAGTTCTGGAACATGCAATGCTCTCTTTTCTCTCAAGGTCCTCACACTGGTCTGAACCAATGCTAATTGCTGACTGTATAGTGAATGAGAAGCAGCATAACACGGTGGCTCAGCACACAGACTTGAGAGCTAGCCTATCTGGATTCGACATCTGGCTCTGGCTGTTTGTGCGATCTTAGGAAGATCCTGTTCTCTACTTCAGTTTCTTCGGCCCTTCAGTAAAATGGGGACAATAAGAATACCTGCCTTATAGAATTATGGTTCGAGGGAAAAGTCACATTTAAAAGGTGCTGGATGGTCTGAAGAATGAAATAAATACTGACAGTACAAGAAACAAAGGCAATAAGACACTCCAAGATAAATTTTAAAAAGGACCTAGGATAGGCTATACTAATTGGATGTGAAATAAACAAGATTTACATAAAGTTTAACTTTCATTGATCCTTAACTTCTGGAATTAACTTATAGATAAAACATTAAAGATTAAGGTATGGAGAGGCATCTGGGAGGCTTAGTGGTTGAGCATCTGCCTTTGGCTCAGGTCGTGGTCCCAGTGTCCTGGGATCAAGTCCTGCATCAGGCTCCCCACATGGAGCCTGCTTCTCCCTCTGCCTATGTCTCTGCCTCTCTCTCTCTCTCTCTCTCATGAATAAATAAATAAAATATTTTTTTAAAAAGGATTGAGGTATGGTCACAAAACCAAATATGAATGTTATCAACATTGATCCTCTAAAAGTTTAGATTATTGAAGTTGGAAGGTAGAAGGTGAAAAATAAGCTGATAGGAAAGCTAGGGCCATCAGCATCCTCACCTTACAAGAGAGGGAATGAGGGGATCCCTGGGTGGTGCAGCGGTTTAGCGCCTGCCTTTGGCCCAGGGCACAATCCTGGAGACCCGGGATCTAATCCCACGTCGGGCTCCCGGTGCATGGAGCCTGCTTCTCCCTCTGCCTATGTCTCTGCCTCTCTCTCTCTCTCTCTCTCTGTGTGTGACTATCATAAAAAAAAAAAAAAAGACAGGGAATGAAAAGACAACATCTCTAGTTGCTGGCATTCATCAAGGGTGTTAATGTGAGATGAAAGCAAGGGAGGGTCACTTTGACTCTACTGAGCAGAGAGGAGATCATTACAATTATATGGGAAGGCTAACAATGAGTTTAGTTTGGGCAGAACTAAAAATAACCCAAAGAAACAAACCCCCAAAACAAACAGGCTCAAGGCTATTTCTAAGAATAATACCCAAAAGCATGTTGCAGAACAGGTCTGTAACTCGTGGTGCTGTCCACTGAAGATTAGAAGAGATTGCTGCTGCTGCCCAACCAATTGGACTTTGTTCTAGGAACTCCATCACGCATCCCTGGCGAACCACTACCACTATCACCGCCGCCATCTGACACCCACTGCCATCCACACACCCACACAGATGGAAATTCCAGAGGAGCCTGTTTCTCTCCCTTCATGTTGGTCACAGGAAATCGGTGCATCTGGTTGGGAGAAACTAGGTCACATGATTCTGTCATAGATGCAAGGGAAATGGGACTTGGAATTGGGCTCTTCTTTTTCTTTTGGAAAGGAAAGAGTCACAACATAAGTTTTCCCCCAAATATGATATTTGAAAGGTCATTAGAGGTAATGGCAGATGCTTACCACCCTGATGGAACAATACGTAAAAGCATAAGTATATTGTTCAAAGTAGAAACAAGGATAATTTAAAGGGAGATGAAACTTGCTGCATTATATTTATTTATCTCTTTTTCTTACAACCTGAATCCAATTCATTAGGAGATTCTGTTGGTTCTGCTTTCAAAATACATACAGAAAACGACTTAATTTCTCTATGGCTTACATCTTCATCCCAGCTCCTACAGTCTTTGCCCTAAATTACTAAAATAGCTTCCCAGCTTCCCCCTGCTTCATTCTTTGTCCCTTTACAAAATATTCGAACTCAGCAGCCAGAGGGGTCCTTTCAAGATGTAAGGAAGATCCTGTGATGTCTCTGCTCACAATCACGCAAAGAATGCCCAGATGACCCAGAGTAAAAGTCTAAGGCCTTCTAAAAGCCTTATGGGTCCTCCATGATGTGCTGCTCTCCCCCATCCTACTGTGAGCTCATCCTCTTGTGCTCCTGCCCTTGCTCACTCTTCTTGCCACTGCAGTCTCCCATCATTCACCAAATGTGAGTGGCAAGCTCCTGAGCACCTGCATTGGCTCTTAACACTGATGGGTTCCTCCACCCAGAGAGCACTCTTCCCCAGGTGTGCATGTGGCCTATGCTCTCATGTCTTGAAGACTCACCTACGCTGCCAGTCTCACCCTTTCTGATTTACCACTTCACCTTTTTTTTTTTCTGTAGCTCTGATGACCTTCTCTATATATCATTGACATATATATATATCAATGACATATATATATCATTGACACAAGCAGGATGTTCCTCTTCTGTCTCAAGAAAGGCAGTAATTTTGTCTCTTTTATCAGTTGATGTCGCCAAGCACTTAGAAATCTCCCTAGAAAGGAAAATAATAAGCAATCACTGAGTGAATGAATGGATAGATGAGTGAATAACTGATTAAGAACTTTCTAGGGAAGAGTTAGAGGAGTTATTTTACCTAAAATCTTGTCTATCAGAGCAGAAAGCCAAAAGATAGATCTTAAAGTTGATGAATCAAGCATATATTATTTAGAATTATGGTGGTAACTATCAGAATTGCTAAAAGCAAAAACATAAAAGTGGTTGTGTCTGCGGAACAGGGCTGGAGAAAGGAAGATGTGGGGCAGAACCCACAGGGTTCTGCCACAGGGCTTTTCACATGCAATCTTTCTGAACTCCTTGATTTTTAAAAATCTTGTGCATGTAAAATTTTGTCAAAAAACTTAGGTTTTCATATAATCAATTAACAAGGAAATATAAGGTCTACAAAAATCCTAAATACATAATAAAAAAATTATTACATTTTCCTTATCAGTAAAGGGCAGAATTTTTAATGAGGAGTTGGTATGGGCTGAATGTTTGTGTCTCCCCCCCACCCAAATTCATGTGTTGAAGCCCAGTACCTAATGTGATGGTATTTGGAGGAGGTGGTCTTTGAGGGGGATAATTAGATTTGGATGAGGTCATGGGGGTATAGCTTTCATGATGGGATTATACCTTTTTAAGGGCACGAAGAACCTAGAGTTCTCTCTTGCCAGCCAGGAGAGGATCTAACAAGGAGTTGGCGGTCTGTAACCTGGAAGACAGGTCTCTAGAACCTGACCATGCTGGCCCCCTGATATGACTTCCAGCCTCCAGAACTGTGAGAAATAAGTTTCTGTTGCACCCAGTCTATGGTACTTTGTTATAGCAACCTCAACCGACTGAAACAGATATAATAAATATAACATAATAATATATAATAAAAATAAAATTAAATATAAATATATAATATAATAATAAACACAATAAAAACAAGGAAATAATTTCAACATTCTTTTGGACAAACTAAATTTTTTAGGTTCATTAAGACAATTTCAAGCAAAGAATGAATATACATGTGTCTACTCTTAGCTCTGTCAAAGCCTAACATCACCCTCATTTTTAGGTTCCTATTCTGATTTGCCTGATGTGAGTCCCCAGTATGGGTATAGATGATTCATGAACTAAGAGGTTTGCAACTAAAATATTGACAGATGACTCTACACGTTCTTAATAGCAAAGGTAATAGCCCACGTGCTACTCTGAAAGGAATTTTATAAATTAGAAGTAGAATAATACTGCATTTCGCTAGGCAAACTATAGTTCAGAATTGCGTTTCTACATATGTTTATGTAATAAGAAATATCAGTCAAATCCTAAGAACAGCTTTTTCTTTTCCCCCCCCGGAGACTCAAAAATATGTATAGAATATATGACATGTATGTACGTGGGAGAGCAGGAGGTGAAAATTACTCTATAAAGATGTTATATATTCTCGTACATAACAGAAACTCAATTAATGACTCTGATCATCTAATTGCTGGGTGCCAAATTCATTCTTTGCATAATAATAGGAGCTAATCTCAGTTGTTTCCACTGCAATTTGCAGCCCTACCTCCAATCTGTTATGTATAAGGCCATCTCGATAAGAAATGTGTGCTATCCTCAGCATACCGTATTGTTATAAATTGCTCTTCTAATGACTTTTAAAAACATTTCTTTTACCTGGTTATAATCTACCACTTGGTGAGGACAGTGGCCATCAGTTGACCGACTTGGAGAACAAGGAAACCACATCACTCTTCAATCTGTCTCACTCACCAAATTAATGAGCTGTATTACCACCTGCCTCAGGGGAGAGTGTGTGATCAATCCTTCCAGTTCTGGTAATGCTGTCATGGTGATGAATGGCTGAGAGACAGGTTTTAGAGAAAGAAACCTAGTTTGGTTAAAAAGGAAAAAGAACGTAACCTATTTTAATAAGAGCAAAATTAGTACTAGCACCCTACACCATTTTGACCCATGTCACCCTCAAAAATATGAAAGGAAAAGCCTTGCCAACTTAACCCATTCTACTTGTTTACTGTCCTTCCTAATGAGTGATTTGGAGAGACAGCCTTGGTTTTAAGCTAGCTGTCAACTGTAGAATTTACAGGAACAGAGAAAGTAGTTAGGAGGCACAGTGGACCTGGGGACCCTCTAGTGAATTCTCAGTGGAAACATATTACCGAGACCCTCGGGAATTATAGTTTTTGACTCCAGATTTTACTAAATTTGCATTAAGGACCAATATTTAGTTAGAGATATGAGAAAGCATTTAATTTCTTTTTGTGGGACCCTAAGTGCTTCATAACCGTCTTAATGGGGGCACCTGGGTGGCTCAGTGGTTGAGCATCTGCCTTTGGCTCAAGTTGTGATCCCGGGGTCCTGGGATTGAGTCTCACATCGGGCTCCCTCTCTGCCTGTGTCTCTGCCTCTCTCTCTGTGTCTCTCATGAATAAATAAATAAAATCTTTAAAAAAGAAAAAACCCTCTTAATAGTCACCTTAACATAAAAAGTTTTGTAAGAACTTCAATTGCATTTTTGTTGCTTACAAAATACAAACTTTATTAATTTAAGTATTTTTTTAAATTTTTTATTTATTTATGATAGTCACAGAGAGAGAGAGAGAGAGAGAGAGAGAGAGGCAGAGACATAGGCAGAGGGAGAAGCAGGCTCCATGCACCGGGAGCCCGACGTGGGATTCGATCCCAGGTCTCCAGGATCGCGCCCTGGGCCAAAGGCAGGCGCTAAACCGCTGCGCCACCCAGGGTTCCCAAATTTAAGTATTTTTATTGAGATAGATATAAGGACTCCACAGACAAAGAGCTCTAGAACTGTTTTTCTAAGTGTATCTCACTTTCACAGGAACACGCCACCAAAACTGATCAGGTTTATAGGAACTTGCACATGTTGTGCAAAGAGGAATTCAGAGAGAGCTATGAAATTAAAAAGAGCTATCAGAACGTACTATAAAATTTAACTAGACATAGGTAAAGCTCCAATTTAATAACTACCCTTCACTGTAAATTGGGCATTCCTCAAAAAACACTACACTTGTTAAACGAGTTGTGGAAAATCACATACCACTGGAATTTGCAGAGCACCATTTCTCAGAGTTTTAAAACAAAAGTAAACATAGAATCATTTGTATTTATGTTCCAAAATTCTATCCAGCATTGATATCGATGGAGAATGTTGAAGGTTTTTATAATGATTATTTTAAAAACCATGCTCCATTTTGGTTCCTTAAAAAAAGAAAACTAAATCTCCTTTTATTTTTTGGAGACTTCTGTAACAAACTAAACTATGGTTGAGTAATAGCGCAAGATTTCAAATACGCTCTAGTTATTGTCTAAGGTGTCATATTAGTTTGCTAGGGCTCTCATTACAAAATACCACAGGCTAGGTGGATTAAACAATCGGAATTTGTTTTCTCACAGCTCTGGAGGCTGAAAGTTCAAGATCAAGATGTCAGAAGGGTTGGTTCCCTGTGAGATCTCTCCTCAGCTTATGGATGACTTCCCTCTTGTTCCCTCTTCACATGATCTTTTTTCCGTGCACACACAACCCTAGCATCACATTTTCATGTACAAATATCCTCTTCCCTAAGACACTCATTAGATTGGATTAAGTCCCCTCCATCTTCATTTTAACTTAATCACCTCTCTAAAGACCCTATTTCTAGAGTTACATTCAGAAATACTAGAGGTTAGGACTTCAGCATATGCATTTGGGGAGAGTCACAATTCGGACCAAAAGAAATGCCAAGTCTGCTCGGTATTTCAAAATTTATGTAATAGTTCTACAAATAGACTTCTCGGTGTCCACCCCACGCCCTCCACAAACTATATCTCCCCACTACCTACTCATGTCACCCAAATTGAAAAGAGTACCAATTGCCCTTCGAAGTTGTATAGGTAAGACGATTATAAACATTCTAAATGGTTAGCAGTTAGAATTGCCTATGTAAATGAGCATGTTTAATTTATCCTCAGATTTACAAAATAGATAACCCACCAGCTCGTTGGTGAAGGAGGAACCACTTTTCCACCTGATGGATGCATGGGGGAAAGCATAAAGATGTAGGAATGTCGAACTAACATACTGGGGACGCATATGGGGAGCAAAGGGGACATGTAATGAAGGCTGCTTATTACTTCGCCCCTTAGATATTGGTGGCCTCAGTAGGTGGCCGTCTTCCATTCACTGTAGTGTTTTCCACAAATCACTTCAATAAAGAAGACTTATGGAAAAGGAGGTTGTTTTCTTTCTTCCAAACTGGAGAAGGATGGCTATTTTATTTTATTTTATTTATTCATTAGAGACAGAGAGAGACAAAGAGAGAGAAAGAGAGAGAGAGAGAGAGAGGCAGAGACACAGGCAGAGGGAGAAGCAGGCTCCACGCAGGGAGCCCAATGAGGGACTCGATCCCAGGACCCCGGGATCACAACCTGAGCCAAAGGCAGACGCTCAACCACTGAGCCATCCAGGCATCCAGGATGGCTATTTTTATTGGTGGGAATCCTTAGTCATAAGATCAAAATTTTGTAATGCTGGGTTCCAAGTTCACCTTGAACAACTAGTATAAATTCTGCTTATTCCAGTTCTTTTGTAATTATATTTACATATTTCTCTTCCTCCTCCTTCCTCTCCTCCACCTTCTCTTCTCCCCTCCCCCTTCCGCTCCTCCGAATGCTCCTCCTCCTCCTCCTTCTTCTTCCCCTTCCCTCTTTTGCCATTTTCTTGATTATTCAGTCATTCAAAGTCTAATTAGGGAAGAGTGGAAGAAAGAGGAGAGAATGTTTTAAAAATGTAAGTTTCGTTTCCCCAGGGCTTTTCTCTAACTCCAAATCTGTTCCACTTAAAAAAACAAACAAACAAAAACAAAAAACAACAACAACAAAAAACATAATAAATTTGGGAATCACGCAGGATTTTAAAATATTTAAAATACTGTTTTGATGCCCCCTTGGCATGCATTGGCAATGACATAGTAGTTCTGGCTGTGATGTAAAATATATGATAATTCTTTAAATGAACACTTAAACATTTTCTAGTATTAAATTTTTATCACTTTACTCTGGTATTTGGAGTCTCTCTATTTAAAGTACTAGCAGTGTCACTCGGTTTAAAAAAAGAAAAAGAAAAAAATAACTAGTAGAACTTTCCTGAGTGTTTATCCTGTGGGATAAGATTGTTCTAAAGTTAAAATCCTCCTTCCTTGTTGCCCAGCACATCCAGTGAAATCTCCCTTAAAGGTGAAGTGACTAATCTTTCACCCTTGAAGGGTAATGATCATGTTAGCGAATGCTGAGTCTGCCTTCCAGTTCCTTAGCCACAAATGTCATCTTGCTACTCTGTCTAAAGCTATTGCTCTGACAGCTTCAAATTGTCAAGTATATGGCACATGAAGTATCTTGAATTATTGATTAATCTGCATAATTTGGGGAAGGTGAAAATGGGAACGTGGTCGAATTGATAGTTGCTCTAATTCTTTCTTTGGGGATACGGTATTTTTTACACGTGTTGCACAGAAGAAAGATCTTATAACTAAATAGTTCATTTTGTAGAAAGTATATTTGTGTAGGAAGATACAAAGGATACTTAGAAGGGAAGTCTTGTATCATTCATCAGTATGTGCCCTTAGGGACTTGGTACTTTCCAGTGAGCTTGTGATAAATACTGTTTGAATAACTAGAGGAGTTGAGATGGAAACAAAGCAAATTCAGGTATATTAAAATTCAGACCATCAAGAGCACTAACTCTCAGCTCTAATGCTGCAATTCACTGGTATGCAGAGATCTCCAAACTTTCTCAGTTCACGTATCAGTCTTTTTTTTTTTTTTTTTTAACAAACCCCATGGCAAAACAAACAAACACAAAAAAACCCCCAGCAGTTGAGTTCACCAAGTAATTCACTTGGAAGACATGCCCTAACAACTTAGTATTTATGTCCTAACAACTTAGTAGCCGTTTGAAAAAAGAATAGGTACCATTTGAAAGAATAAATACTATTTTTATTTCATTCTTGAACAATCACAATTGCTTACCAATAAGGTGTGTTTGTCTGTTGGGCAGTGCATGGCTTCTTAAGCCCCAGCATCAGATTAGACACCCCCACATCATTTTTGGTTCTACATTGATTTTCTCACGCTACCTGCTTTCTAATCTCAGGAATCTTCCAAAACTTAGTTGCTCAAAGATATGCCGTCATGCAAAAGAATGCAGCTCTATTTGATGTCCAAACAGTGAACCACCTAGAGTTAGTAGTTCCTAAGATGTGTGACAAATGTTTCAAGTATTGCTATGATTCACTTGAATATTTAAAATATCCCTAAATATTCCTAATTAGTTATTGTGATGAACACAGTTTGAGCAAATAATGTGTTTCCAACAATAGTTAGAATACTGAGGATATCAAGCATTTTCTTAAAAATAAGAGTGTATCCAAAGTTATCTTAATAATACTATTACTTGCTCATGGACTTTCTCCTGTGATGAGAGGGAAGCAATGAATATAACAGCTAGGGTGTGGGAACTGTACCTAGCCAACAACCTACTTAATCTGGGCCCCTGCACCTGACAACGACTGTTGCAGATGTGTCATTAATACACTTAGTAATTAAACTTAAGGCAATGGTTTAGATTATAGGCAACATTTATTTCTATACCTAGATATAATATCACTCCCTACCCCCAGCCCCCAGGATCACATTCACACAGGCAAACACTATCTCCAGAAGGAAAAAAAAAAAAGTGCTGGTGTAAATCAGTGGTTTGGAACTTTTTCTGTGAATTAGAATCACCAAGGAGCATATTAAAAATGAAGCTTTCTAGAATCCCTAGGCCTACTCTTTAAAATTCTATAATATGGAGGTAGGGCAATGATATTTTTAAAAAGCTCTCCATGTGATTTTAGTAAAGGCCATTTTGAGAAACACGTAGAGGGTACGGCTTGAGTAGCATGATGAAACAAATAATGAGACTCTTATTTTTTTTTATGTCTTATTAATGTGCTGTTTGAGTCTGTGTGTGTGCACATGAAAGGTTCACATACATCCTGCCAACACCTAAAGATGATACTAGTCTAATACCGGTCTCACAGACACTTAGCGTGATAGTGGTGGAGTTTATAGTGGTTCAGGATCATATTATTGTGAATTCTTTATAGATCTTATTCTTTATTTCCCTCAGAGTACATAACTTTGTATTCCTTAACCCTTTATATCCTCCAAGGGTACTTAATATGGGGCTTTAGCCATAGTAGGAACTCAATAAATATCAATTATTCGTGGTTCTTTTTTTTTTTTTTTAAAGGTCTTATTTATTTATTCATGAGAGACACACAGAGAGAGAGGCAGAGACACAGACAGGAAGAAGCAGTCTCCCTGAAGGGAGCCCGATGTGGGACTCAATCCCAGGACCCTGGGATCATGCCCTGAGCTGAAGGCAGGTGCTCAACCACTGAGCCTTTACTCATGGTTTTTATTTTTTATTTTTTTATTTTTTTATTTTTATTTTTATTTTTTTTACTCATGGTTTTTAATCTAGGCTGAACATTAATATCACTTAGAGAAGTTCTTAAAATATTAATTATCCAAGACTCCTCAAACTAAGTGAAGTAGAATTTGTGCAGATGAGGCCTAGTACAGCCAGAGTTGAGAACCACTGAGTTGTGTGTTTCTTTGCACCTCTGCTATTACCAAATGTATGCATTTCACATCCATCTGATTGGGCTTATGAGTATGTGTGTGTGTGGGGGTGTGCATATGTGTATGCGTGTGTGTGCACACACGTGTTTTTATGGGATTCTTTTCCAAGATAATACAATCATAAAATATATATAAAAGAGTAGCTTTTTCTTCACAAGGATTTGTTTACTCCCATGTTTTCTGGGCACTTATTATTCTTTCTCAATTCCTTTATTGGAGATGTGGAGATTATAACCAGTATCACTGCCCTCTACCTGCTTTCACCTGGGAGAGTTTTTTGTAACATTTAAGAGTTTGCTTGGCAACTCTATTCCATTCTTTCATACTCTTTCCTGCAAATAAGCTACTCAGCCACTTGGTGGTGATAAGTACTTTATTTATGATGGTTAATTACCACTGTGCTTTTTGAGATCTAGTCAAAATTAGTTTCCCATTATTTTCAAATTTTTAAAATTGTTTAAACAATGAAAATAGCAAATATTGAATTGTACGGCAAACAATTCCAAATAGAACTTGCAAAGAAATAAGAAAAGCTTGATTCAGTGACTTCCTCATAATCCCTGCATATAATTTAGTTGTAATTTAGATCTCGTGCTCAGATTTTGATCAAAATATTCTGGTTTTTTTAAAACAAAGACTCACTGCTTACACCATTGTTTTCTAGTTCATTGATTCTAAGATATCATTAGCGATGGGATGCATTCCAACTCCTAGAGGTTAAATGTTAAAAAAAAAAAAAAGGTAAGAGGGACGCTTGGGTGGCTTAGTGGTTGAGCGTCTGCTATTGGCTCAGTCATGATCCCAGGGTCCTGGGATTGAATCCTGCATAGGGCTCCCTGCAGGGAGCCTGCTTCTCCCTCTGTTTGTGTCTCTGCCTCTCTCTCTGTGTCTTTGAAAGAAGGAAGGAAGGAAGGAAGGAAGGAAGGAAGGAAGGAAGGAAGGAAGGAAAGAAGGAAGGAAGGAAGGAAGGAAGGAAAGAGAATCTTTTAAAAAAAGTGAGAAACAATGAAATGCTGTTTGCAGAATCCACTGGAGTCCTAATGCATGCAAGACATTTAATAAATAAGTCTGGGAAAGGAAAGAAGAAAGGAAGAAAGCATGTGAGGAAGAAGATTGAGGAGGGGAGGGGTAAGAAGAGAGAGGAAGAAAAGCAAGAAAACAGGCTGCAGAGAATAGTCACATGCCCTTCCCAAAGCACTGGCATAATTCTGAGGCTTTCTGGGTAGAAAATTTTTCCAATTTTCCTTTTCACGGATAGAGATTTTATTTATTATATCAATAGTAATCCTTTCCTCAGTTCATAAAAATGAAGCCACCGAGTAGACATCTTTGTAACCCGGGCCTGTAAGCTCCTGGGTGCTCTTCTCCAGATGGAAGGAAGGAAAAACAGATGTGGCTACCTTTGGACCTCAGTGCTCCCCCTTGATGGCTCCTTTATATCCTTTAGCTGCCATTTAAATGTCATTTCCTCTGACAAGCATTCCTGGACTCTCCAATCTAAAGGTTGTCCCTTCCTGTTATCCCTGCCTAGAGTGTCTTATCCTTTGTTCTCTTCAGACTGTCTCTTCATCCGCACAAGGCACTCATCAAGTAGCCTTAAGGTGTAACTTCCTTCTAAAAGCATATGTACTTTATTTTATTTTATTTTATTTTATTTTATTTAGCATATGTACTTTAACAAAGATATCAAAGATCAAAAAACATTTAAGAACCAAGGAATGGAAGCCTACTTCCTAATCACAAGACTCGGTTTAAAAATAAACACAGAGATATGCACTAATGCTTCATGCTCTTAAAACCACAAAACTAAAAATGTATGGTTAATCCCCGATGGTAACTGAGAACAAAGCTCTGTACCGAGGGCAGTAAGAGTGAAACAAGGACAGACTTGACTTACTTCCACATTTTCCTGGAGCTGGACTGCTAAAGAGCTACTATGGAAGCTTATTTGTGATTTATGTAAACTAGGAGGTAAGCTTATGTGATTCCAACCCATCTTCTTGTTTTGGGGCAACTTATGCATAAACTGGGCCAGAGAGGTGAGCTAAATTCCATTCTAAAATTTGGCTAGAGAGGGGTATTTGAGAATCTATTCTATAAGGTTAGGAATTCCTTCTTACGGCGAATTGGAGGCTGTATCTTTTTTAAGTTTGTCGTGTTTTACTGTAGGACACTTACTACTCTGTCTTTACTAGAGAAGAAGAACAAGACTGTTGAGACAGGAGTTTCATTCCCCCTTTGCTATCTTTGGGTGAGAGAAGAGGAAAACCTGAAAGTGTTTTGTTGTAGTTGGCACCTTCTTTC
The DNA here is from genome assembly GCF_048164855.1 of Canis lupus baileyi. Lineage (NCBI taxonomy): Eukaryota > Metazoa > Chordata > Mammalia > Carnivora > Canidae > Canis > Canis lupus. Next base: position 76,745,890 of record NC_132843.1, read on the forward strand.
CCTCCCTCAGCCGCACCATCTTCGTCTTTGCATCACATCATACCCTATCATCCGAGGTAGAACCCAGGGGTGGGGGCCTGGGGATATTCAATCCCAAAGCTGCTGGTCCCAGAACCTGTTCATGAGCTGCTGCCTCATCACAGGTGTGAAAATCCCTTAATATGGCAGCTGAGGGTTGCCTGGGTGGCTCAGTGGTTGAGTGGCGGCCTTTGGCTCAGGCTGTGATCCCGGGATCCAGGATAGAGTCCCACATTAGGCTCCCTGCATGGAGCCTGCTTCTCCCTCTGTCTGTGTCTCCGCCTCTCTCTCGCTCTCTTTCTGTGTCTCTCATAAATAAATAAAATCTTAAAAAAAAATATATGGCAGCTGATTATCTCCATATGTGTTAAGAAACAGATGGGGGTGTTTGTTTTGATTTTTTTTGTTTTGATTTTTGTATAGTTTACATACACAGAACTTTAAAGGATTATGAAATAGGGAAATACATAGAATATCCATAAAAGGAATTAAAACATTAGATTCTGAAAATGATAAAAGTAGATTCTAGCTTTTAGGGGCTAAACAATCAAAGTTTCAGATGATATTGATTGTTCTGACTTAACATACTCTACATATTTATTATTTATTTATTTATTTCTAAAAAGATTTTATTTATTTATTCATGAGAGACACAAAGGCATAGGCAGAGGGATAAGCAACCTCTTTGAAGGGAGCCTGATGTGGGACTGGATCCCAGGCTCCGGGATCATGTCCTGAGCCGAAGGCAGGACCTTAACCACTGAGACACCCCTCTCTTTACATATTTAGATTTTAGGACAGTGCAATAGCCTAAAATATCACTAGCTAGGTATTAGAAATAAAAGCTTGGATATGTAGTACTACAGAAATGTATCTTAAAAAAATTATGTAGGAAATTCAAACTAATTCTTGACATTAAGTCATTTTCATGTTTTTTTCCAGTCATCTCTAATTTACATTATGCTATTTCTACAAACTTCCTATTGTAAAGAGTAAAACATACCTGCCTACTTGAGAGTTATAGGATATAGACCTGATAAAGTATTAAATTCATTTAATTTAGAACATAAAGAAGTCATATTTTATTGTCTTCAGAAAAAAGTGATTATTTTTGTCTTTTTTAAAAAAATTATATTTTATTTATTTATATGAGAGAGAGATAGATAGAGAGAGAGAGAGAGAGAGAGAGAGAAAGCACAAGCAGGATGAGCAGCAGACAGAGGGAGAGGGAGAAGTAGGCTCTCTGCTATGTGAGGCTCAATCCCAGAACCCTGGGACCATGACCTAAGCTAAAGGCAGACGCTTAACTGGCTGAGCCACCCAGGTGTCCCCATTTTTATCTTTCGGTTTGAGCAAGGAAAGAACAACGAAAAATAACAGAATCTTAAATAGTTGCGTACTTTGGTTGCCCAAACTATACATTGTATGTGTGTATTTATATACTTTAAAATTATTTTTTGAAGTTATCTACATACATAAAACCTTTAAGTAAATTTTAAATGTACATGCAACTTTAAAATAAGATTTTAAAATAACTTTAAACATAATTAACTTATATACAAAAATAATAATAATATATTTATATATAAATAAGTTAAAAATAATTTAAAAGTTCTATGGATTAAATGAACCTATTTGAGACATAACAATAAATAACACTGATGAGGGGCACCTGGGTGGCTCAGTTGGTCAAGTGTCTGACTCTTGATTTTGGCTCGGGTCATGATCTGGGGGTCCTTCAATTAAGCCTCAAGTTGGGCTCTATGCTCATCGCGCAGTCAGCTTGGGATTCTCTCCCTCTCCTTCTGCCCCTCCCCCAGTATGTGCTTTCTCTCTTCCTCTTTTTCGTAAGGAAATAAGTAAGTAAGTAAACAAATAAATAAGGAAATAAATAAATAACACTGATGAGCCAATATAACAATATTGTCCTATTAGAACTGTTTGCAGATTCCATGGGTGACAGTACAGTTTGTTGTCTCCCACTTTTTTTTTAACTTTTTTTTTTTTTTAATTTTTATTTATTTATGATAGTCAGAGAGAGAGAGAGGGGCAGAGACACAGGCAGAGGGAGAAGCAGGCTCCATGCACCGGAAGCCCGACATGGGATTCGATCCTGGGTCTCCAGGATCGCGCCCCGGGCCAAAGGCAGGCGCTAAACCGCTGCGCCACCCAGGGATCCCTCCCACTCTTTCAAAGAATGGATTATTACATAAGCCCACAAATATTGATTGACTTGTCTTCATCAGTACTTGCATGGTTTATGAATTTAAAGGTTCTTGCCCTGACTTTGAGAACAGGTACTTCAAGTTTTTAAGCATATCTCTGATTTTTGCCCCAACGTTCTCAAGCTTTGGAAATGATCCAGTTTTATTCCACAAAGTGTTGTGTTAGGTACTCCTTCTACATAATGCTAACTTTTAGATGGAAAAGCTGATATGACAGAGTGATTAAAGAAATAGCATGTCTCCATAATTTGAATTTTACCCAATAGTGAATTCAGAAGCAGAATTATGGAAGATATTGAAGCTGTTTAAGATTAACGAGGCTTATGGTCATAAAGACAATAAAAGCCGGCTTTGAGTATATCTTTGAGTTTGATGTGGCAAGTTTCCAAATCTGGTTTTACTCACATCCTGTATTTCCAAATAGATTGAACATTAACAGTGCAATTGAACTGCTTAAGAAATAATTACTGACGTATTTTAAAGTACACTTAGGACATTAAATAGGACAGTTGAAGAAATACATGAAGAGATGTATGTTTTAAGCAATAAATGCTGAAGTACGAGCAAAGAGGATGAGCAAAAAGCAAAGAGTATGAACACAACAGTGAATGCAACGTTTCACCTCCTGTGTTGACACTTCTGGGATGTGCTTCTGGATTCTAGCCCTGAGAGTACTCTCTCAACCATGCGGAAATACTAAAAGTAAACAAAAATACTTATTATTTGCCATTTTTTTCCTATTTAGGAAATAGAAAATTGCTCCAACTGTTCAGACTTGAATGGTTGCATCCCAAGATTAAGCGAAGAGCACAAAAGAGGACTTGATGAATCAGAAGATACAGAAGGAGGCAGAAATTCGGTAGACCTCTTCCAGACCTTACAAATACCCTTTGTGAAATCACAGGGTATTTGTAACACCCCTTTCTCAGGGTAGATGCACCCACATAAAATATTCCAGAGAAACCTGTACTTCTAAAAATTGTCTTTGGGATTTGATTACGGTATCACCGCGACTCTCCGTGAACATAAGAATTGAGAGGAGCTTGTGAATGCTCTGTGAAAATGCTACCATTGTTGAGGAGAGTGTGTCCTGTGGAATGCCCTGACCATTTGGCTCCACATCAAGTGTAGAGTGTACAAGTGTGAAAAGGGAAGTGATTTTTAAATATATTTCCTTCATTGTTTTGACTCTTGGCCCATTGCATATTGGCCTTTTGGCTTTTATATTCAAGAGACAAAAAGCATAAATTCAACTGAGTTCTGGTAGCCAAAGAAAATTACATTATAAACGTCAACTGCCAGTTGTACTATTTCTTTCCTATTTTGCAACCAATATAACATATTAAATTTCCCTCCATTAGGAGTATACATTTTAAAAGCTGTATATAGTGTATTGAAATGTTTCCCCAGTCTTGTAACTACTACAGAGTTAGCCAGGAAAAAGCTGCCATCAGGAGGCCACAATTTTTAACTATGAACTGTATTCTCAAAATACCATAACTAGATTCTAGGTATATAACAGAGTTGCCTTTCTGTGATTTTGAAATCTAGGGATTTGATATGAGAATAAAATTAAGGCTGATTTTATTGTTTTCATAGGAAGCTCATCTACACGATCCATTACAAATTAAATGCAAGGGGCCATAAAAGTGAAAAAGTAGCTTTCTAATATTTTTCATGACTGTCTCAAAGAAAGAAAAAGATTTATTTTCTGACACTGGACAGTGACTACAGCCAGGACTAGAGAAAAGTGATCTCCCTTGGGTTGTCTGCAGTCTGCACTTTGACTTCCTCCTCTTGGCCCAATTTAGTCCAGACATTTCAACAGCTTGACTAAGCCTCATCACCATTTAGCTGCCAAATTCGGTGGCTGCCAATATCACTAGTAGCTTTTTAAGTACACCTGTTGCCAGCACTATGTTTGTGAGTCAAGAAGACTAGACATTTCTGGTCTTACGCTAGTGGCTAGGATCTTTTTTCAAAAGAAAATTATTTTTAATATTACCTCACTATCCTTCATTTGGGAAAACTTTTTTTTTTTTTTTTCTAGCAAGTTTTGCTCCTTATGGAGAAGTTGCATTTACAATGAACACAGTAGATAACATCTGATCTGGTTTAGCCTACGGGTAATCAATCAATATTGGTAATCAATTCTATGTTTAATTTTTATTTTTAATTGTGTGGGGCCAACAAAGTTATATGAATAATAAAATGTGAAACTTAGTGTAAGCTGACAGGCTTTAAGTATAATAATCAAGTATCATTTACAGCAAAGTTAACCTGATGGTTAATGGTATGTATTGTGGGGTAATTAGGATAAACGTACCTCCTATAAAGGACTGTAATTGGTGCATTTCATGGAGCCGAACACCATTTTTGGAGCAAGTTTGGCGGGAGATAATAGAAAAGCAGTTAATGCTAGACTCTGCTGGAAAGATCCCTGAGGCCAGAGGAGCTGCTTTGGCCAGATCTCTCTGTTTTCCATTAGCATTTGCTCCAGGCCAGGGGCCCTGGGCTGGGGCCCAAGCCAGGGGCCCCTCGCTTATCTCCACGTAGGCTGCTAAAAAGCCACAATGAGAAAGTGCAGTGGATTCAGTTCTACAGTCTTAACAACCTTTAAAACACTTTGCTACTACATAGCTATAGCTCTGTAGTCTGTTAAGGTGAAGCAAGAGGACACATACAGATGATTTCAATACTTTGGGCACTATATAGCCACTAATAAAATATTTCCTAGATAAAACCCTTGTGGCTATAAGGGTTTCGTGACCTCATTTTGATTTATTTGCTTATGGGTGTTCATAAGGTCTGTAAGTTTTCCCCATAGCAGTGAAACGCCAGGTCTATAGATGAATCTGAAGTTTATTTAAACGGGGATGTTTTATTATCTATCAATCTATGTTTTTTAAAAGGTAGTGCAAAAGATATTAAAATACAAACAAAATCCCCCAAAACCTTTAATCATAGTTCCTGTACCGTACCAGGTCGAAATATCTTCAGCTTGGGAATATCTGGTTATTTTTCCTTCCTGGTGTGCTGTGTAGGACTCGAGTGACGTGGTTCTTATTTGACAGACTGATGTTAATTTGTTGTGATGTGACAGGATGGGGCAGTTCAAATTCCAACTTCACTGGCTTCATCTTGGTCTCCTTTCTTACCTCACATCCAACCCACTGGCAAATCTTCGAAATAGATCTGGAATCTGACCACTCTTATTATCTCCACTGTATGCACAATGGTGTAAGTCATCAATATTTTTTACCCGACCATTAGAACAGTCTTCGAATTGTTCTGGTCTCTTCTCCACAGTGCAGCTCTTTTATCCTCAGTGAGTCTGCTTTGGTGACCCCTTCCACAACTCTCCGTTTCATTCAGAATAAACTCCAAACTTACCAAGGTTCTAATTTGTCCCCTTCCTGCACCCCACCCCCTCTTCTGATCCCATTTGTTAGTGCTCTCCCTTTGTTCATTGGATTTTAGCTACACTTTTCTCCTGTTCATTCCTCAAACATACCAAGCCCACTTCCACTCAGGGTCTTTGCACTTGCTGTTCCTTCTAGGTCGAGTGCTTTACCCCTAGACAGATGCATGGCTCAATTTTTCACTTTCTTCAGGTCTCTGCTCAAATGTCCCAGAGGCCTTCCCAGATAAATATATTTCAAACAGCATGCTCCCTTTGCCGTCTCCTTACCCTACTTTATTTTTGTATGAATCACCATCTGACATAGTACGCATTTCCTGGCTGCTGGTGTTGATAGTTGCCTTTTCTTCCACAGTGTAAGCTCCACGATAACAAGGACTTTGTATCTTGGTAACTATTATATCTTCTTTCCTTAGAACAGTGACTTAACATTTATTATTCCTTATTGAGCCAATGGAATTAACATCCCTTCTTGAGATCTTGACTTAACCTTTCTTTTTGGGCAAAAAATAAACTTTCCAAATCTTAATTCCATAGCTTTACTTTTTTTTTTTTGTAAATTTAGGATATTTCATTTTATTTTATGCTCAAGTGATTATGGGGGGTTGGGAAGTTTGTAATTTATAGGGCAGGCAGGCTGGCGATTCAGGTAAGAATTGCAATCTTAAAAAAAAAAAAGAATTGCAATCTTGAGTGTGAATTCTACGGGGCAGACAGGTAGGCTGGAACCTCAGGCAAATTTCTGCGCTGCGCCTGTGAAGCTCAATTCATCATTTGGCAAACCTGTCTTTGCTCTTAAGGCCTCTAATTGATGAAGTTCACCCTGTCATACGAACTTGTAAAGATTCTGGCATTAGTGCCTCATTGACTTGTGGGCCAGCAATTTTAGCGGGGCTCAGCTGGAGGAATTTTTTTCTGCTCTGCGTGATGTTGGCTGCAAGAGCTGGTTTGATTTACAGGGTCTGGGATGGGTTCACCCACGTGCCTAAAACCTTGGTGGGAGGTCTAGAGGGCCGTGCGATCTCAGGGGCTCTCCATGTGGTCTTCCCAGTAGGGTAGCTGGACTTCTTACAGGGAGGCTCACAGCTCCAAGAGCCCGAGGTGCAAATGCCAGTTCTCTGAAGGCCTCGCCTAGAATCTTTCACAGTATAGTTTCTCCCAAACTCCACCGCTCAAAGTCACCAGAGATCAGCGCAGATACAAGTGGGGAGGGAATGAGGCTCCACCTCCGTGGGAGGAACGTGCAAGAGCTCGCGACCCACAGCATCTGCGAGCGAGCAGACGCGTACCAGTGTCCTCTTGACACCCCCGTGGCTTTAACTTTTGAAGTCTCGGAGCTGTAATCTGTTCATTCTTGGTTCCAACCCCTTGGGTGGGTAAGCCGAGCTAGTGCAAGACCTGGTGGGGGGGGGCAGTAACAGCTACTTAAGGGGTACTTAGGGGCTAGGTTCTTGTCTTGAAGCACCTTGCTTATCTCGTTTAATTCTAACCTGGGTCCTGTCGAGGAGTATTATTACTGCTCTTGTGCTCACCCCGGGGGAGGTGAGTGAACTTGCTGCCACGTCACCGAGTTCATGGGGGGGTGGGGGTAGGGGTGGTACGAAGATTAGGGCGCCGGCCTGCTCGGCTCCGTACCGCCTGCTCGGGGTCATCTGCAGCAACACGTGCCCAGGTGCTCCCGGAGGAGAGTCTCGCGGCTCCGCTGGAGCCCCGGGGTCCCGGGGGGTCTCCGGTGCCTCCCAGTCCCCAGGAGCGGCTCAGTATTGCGGAACGCCCTAACAGCCCTAACAGCCGGCGTCCCCGATGCCAGGCGTGGTTAGCGCAGAGGTAGTTTGAACCACCTGGTAAAAGAGGGTGGAATCGACACGCCGGGATCCGGGGGGCGGGGGGGGTGTGCACCGGGGGAGCTCGCTGCTTGCACGCGGCGGCACGCACGTGCCAGCGGAGAGGGCGCAGGCTCCCGGGCAGCGGCCGCCCCGGGCTCGGGGGGAGCCGGGCGGCGGGGCCCGGGCGCGGGAGGAGGAGCCGGCGGCCGCCCCGCCCCGCTCCTCGGGGCTGCCGGGATGTTTACACCGCTGACAGCGGCGGCCGCGGGAGGAGGGGCGGGAGGTGCGGAGGATGGGCCGCCGCTAGGCTCGCCCTCGGGCCGCGCCTCGCCGTGCGCAGGGTGGGGGCCGCGCCGGCAGCGTCCGCGGGGGCGGCGCGGCGGGAGGTGGCGATCGGCTCCCGGCCTCGCAGCCACAGCCCCGGGCCCAGCGGGCCTCTCCGCGGCGCCGCCCGGCCCAGCCGCCCCGGGGCCCCCGGCGGGCAGGAGCGCCGGAAACTTCCAACTTCCCGGTGAGTGGCTGCCGGGGGCTCGGGCGCCCGGGGCCGGGCGGGGCTGCCCGCGGGAGGCGGGCGCGGAGGGCGAGCACGGGAGAGCGCGGGCGGCCTGCGGGATCCCCCGGCGGGGCGGGGCGGGGCGGGGCGCGCCGGGCGGGGGCGGGCGCGGGGGCGGGCGCGGGCGGCAGGAGCTCGGTGCCCCGCTCGGGCTTGGCGGCCTCGGGCTGCCGTGGGCGCCGCCGTAACTAAGAAGCTCGGCGGCGGCGGCGGCGGCGGCGGCAACAGGTCTCTGGTTGCAGGACCCGAGGAACTTGGGCGAAGTCCCGCCTCCCGGCCCTCGGCTGCTGCTCATTGGCGGCGCCGGTTATTTATCCGTCGCTGATTGGTTGGGTCCGGCTGTCAGGCTTCGGCGGCGGCCCGACTTCGGAGGAGTGAAGTTCGCCCGGTAGAGTGGGCGGGGGGCGCGGCGCGGCGGACGGAGTAGCCGACGGAGTAGCTGAGGTCGCCTGAGAAGTGCAGGGAGGATGGCCGACCCGGCGGGGAGTGGGGTTTCGTGGGACCCCGCTAGATTTAGCAGATGTGTGTGTGTGCGTGCGTGAGATTGCAAGGCAATAGAGAGCCTTGGTGGTGATGGTGGCAATGCAAAAATAAGTTGAGAATTGAGGCCGAAGCCAGGGAGACCAAGGGGACCCCCATAAAAAGAAAAAAAAAAAAAAAGAGAAGCCCACATTGCCGTAGCACAGTGCCAGGAAGGAACACTACCTACAGGATGCTGCAGTGGGTGCTGGAGAACTCGAGTTGCCTCTTTGCGGTGTCCTGCAGGCCTTGGGAGATGATGTGCCAGACAGGTAAATCGTGGTCTCTCGTGGCTGTACTCCTGGTTACGCATAGGTACTGAAAATAGACTTATTTTACGGGAGGGTATGTCGCATCCTTGGGCAGCCCTGCAGACGGGACTGGAAAGCCTGAAAACATTACAAAACGAAATGATTTTTCCCTGACTACTGATCGTGAGGATGCTGTTGTAAGAATCGAGGGCGCGTAGTTTCTAGAGCGTCGCGTACCTGTTATTAACCAGAACGACTGCTTCTGACTGTTCCTCCCAAGAGTTTGCAGCGTCGAGAAAGTACGCGCACTCCCTGCAGGCACCGGTAGTGTGTCCTGTGAGGTCGCCCTACAGGCTAGAGGACAGAACGCGTGTGTGGTGGTGACTGCGTGCGGGAGCTCGAGCTGCTGCGGGTGTGGCCGGAGGACGGCTCTGCAGAGGGACAGGCGGACAGAGCGCTGGGAGCGGTGGGTGATCGATCAAGCAAGAGGCACCATCAGCGCTTGCTGAATGGACGCCGAGTATTGCGGGCTTTAGTACTTGGCCAAGGCCAGCGCACCGGGAGCAGTTAACGTAGACCCTAAGCAATCGTGTCCCTCCCAGGGGTAGGAATCCTCTGCTGCCCGCGGGGGATCCAGTCCACAGCTTGCTTCATCCCTAAAACCGCAGCATCTCTTCGGCGGGTGCGGGACGAGGCGCTTGCCTGGGTTGGGGGAGAGGTGTGGGCGCTGTGAGACGCTGCCGCGTGGAGGAGTGTGACCCGCACGTTGAGAGGAGGTTCCTCCCCCTCCACACCCCCCCCCCACCCCCGAGTGGAGACTGGCGGGAGGTCTGGGCTGGGGAGCGCCGCGGCGACCCGGGGCGACGTGCTGGCCTGCGCCGCTGCTCCCCGCGGCCTCCCCCCCGGAGGCCCCGCCCCCCGCAGCTCCACCCCCGGAGGCCCCGCCCCCCGCAGCTCCGTCCCCCGGAGGCCCCGCCCTCCGCAGCACTGACGGCCCACGCAGCCAATGAGCGGCGAGGACGCCGCGGTCTCCGCTCGGGAGGGCGGGTACTTCCTACCTGGGTCGCGGCCCTGGAGGCGGGACAGAAGGTCCTCCTGGAGGGATGCGGGCTGGCGGACGGGCTCCGGCCTGAGGCCCCGCGACCAGCCGCGTGGGATCCAGGCGAGGAGGCTGCGGTTTCCTCCCACTCCCCCCCCGCCCGTGGCCCCGTCTCTCGTTTCTTCCTGGAGCAACGCCCCGCCGCGTCCGAGGCTGTGCAGCGGCCACGGAAGGTGGTCCGCAAGCCGCACGCCCAGGTGGACCGGTGGCAGGTGTCCTCTGACGTCACGAGGGAACGAAAGCCGCGGAGCGTCACAGTCTGAGCTGTTAGGCTTTCTCCCACAGCTACCTGGGCATCTGGGCACGGTTTTAAAGAATCTTTTTATCGACCTGAAAAGAAAAGAGCGTTAACTTTGGGTGCAGGTGTATGTAGCCCGTACTCGCAGCTGCCGTTTGGGGGGGGGCGGTTAATGGATGGGGGTCCCACCTGTAGCTCCCTCCGTGCCTCTTCCCACTTAACACACGTTTCCTGGCCGTGCAGTTTGCAGAGCTCCTTTCCCGCCCCGTAACACAGCCCTTATTCCAAGAATGCGAAAAGCACGCCTGGTATGATGGCAGCAGCGCGCAGGTGGAGGAGGGGGGCTTCCGGCCCGGGGAGCAGACCCAGGTCCCAGATGATGAGAATCAGGATTGTCCTTTTGAAGGGCCGGACGCGGAGTTGTAGGCTGGGTAAGTAAGTGTGCAGCCTCACACTCCACCCCTCCGTCCTCCTCGCCCTCGCCGCGGACGCTTCGGGGCCCTCCTTTATCACAAGCACTTGGGTAGCCTCCTCTCCTTCTCTTCTCACCTGTTGCTCTTTTTTTTTTTTTTTTTTTTTTTTATTTAACTGAAACCTACATTTCTTTTCATTTAAAGATGTGGTCTGAGGTGCCATTAGAGACTTGCACAGAGTTTCTGGAACCAAACTCCTGTTTTAAAAATCTTGTCTCAGGAGTATTCCTAAAGTAGCCCCCTATGGGGTGTCTGCATAGGAGAGAACAGTGATTATTTGAATGGGATTTTGGAAGAGAAGTTGCTTAATTAGATAGGCCGCAAAGTTCCTTTCAGGTTGTTTCCTTTGATTTTTTTTTCTTCTTCTTTTTTTTTTTTTTTTCTTTTTTGTTTTTTAATAAGCTTTGGTATTTTAAAAACAACTTGCTTTGCAGCTGCAGTTGCACAAAGCTGCACTCTGTCCACATTCCTGGTTTCCTTCACTTAAAATATCTGCCCCTCCAGATATTTATGTGCTCTGGTTAGTATATTATATATAAAGCATGGCAGGCAGTACACTTAGCATAATACCTGAGGGTGTCTCGGAAATGACATAGGATTATTGTTTGCTTTGAATTGCTTTATCGATTATTTTATCGAAACACTTCCACAAATATATAGCTAGATGTTTTAAGTGTTTCTTCATACTTTTGAATGTTTCTATTTAATTCCTCCTCCCCTCATTTTTTTTTTTTTAAAGATTGTATTTATTTATTCATGAGAGACACACAGAGAGAGGCAGAGACACAGGCAGAGGGAGAAGCAGGCCCCATGCAGGGAGCCTGACATGGGACTCGACCCTAGGACCAGGACCGGGGTCACAGCCTGGGCTGAAGGCAGACGCTAAAACCACTGAGCTACCCAGGCGTCCCTCCTCCCATTTTTATAGGGAATATGGGCGAATAACATTTGGTTATATAATTGTAATGAGACGTATTTATTTGCAGGATATAATGGCAGTTGAGAATTTTTAAATTATGTGTAAAACTAGTGTATAGCAATTCACTCTTAGAGTTGTAAAAACTTTTAAACTCCTCATCCCTCTTTGGGTGACTAATAGCTTGATTGCCTCTGTATGTTATAGATCTCTATAAAGTATTTTTTCATTCTCATGAAAACACTTAAAAGATTGTATTTCATGGTTTTTAGTGAACAGTGGGAACGAGAAGGGGAGATGACCATGAAGCATTTTCTAATTTTCTTGTGTAGGAAATTTTTTAACCCTTGTCAGAATAACTGCTTTGTCAGACTATTTAGATCATGTGCTTACATTTGAGGTTTTTTTTTTGGTGAAGATTTTATTTATTTGAGAGAGAGCACAAGTGGTGGAGGGTTGGGGGGAGTAGCAGAGGGAGAGGGAGAAGCAGGCTCTCTGCTCCTTGGGGAGCCCAACTCGAGGCTGATCCCAGGACCTCAGGATCATGACCTGAGCCAGAAGACAGCAGCTTAACCTGCTAAGCCACCCAGGCACCTCCAGTGAGCTGTTTTGTAATAATTATCCAAGATGTTAATCAAAACAGTGGATAAATGAATGGAACCTCTTAACTGGTCTGTACACATTTAGAAATACATGTTTTTTTTGTTACTTAATAGAAGTGGACCTTCCTGTAGATCTTGCCACTGGTCTTCTGTTGATAATCAATGTAAGTAAGTACTTAAGGGTTTTCATTCCAGGCTGCTTTTGTATAAAACAGGGGTTTGTAAAGTTTCTCTGTAAAGGACCAGATAGTAACTATTTCTTGTCTTGTGAGCCATATGGCCTGTCTCATTGTAGTCTGAACAGGTGGTCATTGCTGTATTCCAGTAAAGCTTTATTTATACGAGTAGGCTGGAGGCCCACCCCAGGTCTAGATGATAATTAATACCAAAGATCTCAATATGATTCTGGGCCATTGATGTTTGACTTGATTTTCTGCAGCAGTATTTTATAGCCTTTTTTGGTTCTGGAACTCAGAGCCCTGAAATCAAGACCTGAGCTAAGATCAAGAGTCTTGATACTTAACCAAGCTAGCAACCCAGGCGGCCCTGTCCTTTTTTGGTATTAGACATTTGTGACAATCTCTTGATGTTTCCCAATCCCCTCGAAATAATATCCACGTAGTCATATCCCAGTTTTGTGTTTCATCTCAGAGACTTTATAAGTATATGAACCTCTTTTGGATTTATTTATCTTTTCAGGGTTTTGTACCATTCTTTGCTTTTTGGGGATTCCACACCCATCCTGTGTCATTGAAAGAATATGTACCTCTTCCGGCTTCTTCCTTACTAAACCAGGATGAACTCTGGTGTCCTATATTTAGTCTTTGCTTGATTGGCAGATAACTGTATTTTTTTTAAGACTTTATTAATTTATTTGAGAGAGAATTTATTAGGGAGAAAGCGAATGTGCCCACCAGCAGGGAGAGGGAGAAGCTGACCACCACCCCCCAGCAGGGACCTGAAGTGAGGCTCGATCCCAGGACCCCAGGATCATGACCTGACCCCCGACAGATAACACTAATATATTTTGATGTGTTTCTTTAACTCATAGTTTTCATTTGAACCTATCGGAATGACCGCCTCCATTGTTGCTTTTAGAAGGAGTTTCTGGCGTCGGCAAGGGGGTGGGCAGATTTTTTTTTTTTTTTTTTTTAAGAAAAAATGGATTTTGTCTTTTATAAAAGACACTTCCCCAGTTTTTTTTTTTTTTTTTTTTTAAATACAGGAAAGGGCCTGTGTTTGTGGGAGGGCCTGCAGTAGGGTGTGTCTGGCCTGGGGGTGTGCAGGGTACCTCCTGCCTTTGTTTGAAGAATTAGCTGTAGGCTGACCTGGGTGCAGCTACTGGGAAGCCTGAGAACGGAATGGAATGGAAAGTGTAGCCCTGTAGCCGCTTTGACCTCACCCAGTGGAGTTTCCAGGCCCTGGCCAGGAGTGGGTCCTGGGCGCGCCTGGGTGCTCGGTCAGGTAGTCCCCCTGGGCCTTCCAAGGGCCCACCAGGCTAGTGGAGCCTCTTTGATTGGACCTGCTGTGCGAACATCATTTTCTGTGTTTTCCATGAAAAAGACTAAGCCCAGCTTGGTCTCCTTGGTTGCCTTACTGGATTTACTGGGACTGTAGTTTTCTCTGCTCAGGTACCATCGCTTTGAGGAGTGACTGTAAAAACCTGACGGTCGGCCCCAAGCGTTAGTTTCATTTCACCTCTTGCTGTTTTTAGGACCTTCAGTGGTAGGAAACACATCTGCTGTTCTCAGTTTCTTGCTCGCTCTGCCTTGGCCCAGCTCTGTGTGGTCGGGCTCCTGCCTAGCTCTCTTGCCATTTCTGCCTTCTCTGCTTGGATTCTTCTTCCCCTTTGCCCTGTGATTTCCATATTCATAATTCAGTGGTTCCCACGTTTGAGTTAATATTTTCCTGTTGTTCTGAGCGTGGGGAGAAGGCATCAAACCTGGGTTCCTCAGGCAGGAAAAAACACAAGAGCCCTGTGGGCTATACTTTGGATAGTAAAAAACGGGAGTTGCAGAAAGATCCTTAAATACTGATTAAACACGGCAAAATTAAAAATATTCTTTCTACTAGTCCTACAACGTTGCCCCCCCCCCTTTTTTTTTTAATTGTAGGAATATTTTCCTCATCTTCTCATATTTACCTGGCAGATTAATGTAATTTTTGTTGTGGTTGTAACCATAACAGAGCCACATATCCACTTTTACATCATGATTGGGAAGATTGAATCGATATGTTTACAAGAAGTTATTGTACTTCTGAAAAGTAAGGAATTGCAAATCTTCCATTGCTTTTTATATCTAACTGGTGGGCCATATAGTAAAATATTGTGGTTAGTTGCATACTATCACCCAGAACTGGACAGTAGGTAATTTTTTTAGGCAAATGACATGTCCTTATCCAAACGGTCTATTTCCAGGCATGGTTTGTTGTTTAACAATTACATGTAAATTGAGGGATATGCAGGAAGAAAGCTTATTGATGGATTGAATTTATGGGAAAAATGATGTTTTATTTCAGTTTCTTAAGGCAGCCTACAAATTCATTTCTTTTGTTTTCTTTACAGTTTTTGGCGTTAGAACACATTAAGAATGTGTTCAGTAAAAAATGGCATTTTTTAACATCTTCAACTTTAGATATACTAAAGGTTTTTTTTTTCCCCAAAAGTAAAGTTTTAATACAGTTTCTGTATATATGTATTTTTAAGATTTTACTTATTTATTCATGAGAGAGAGGGAGAGAGAGAGAGGCAGAGACACAGGCAGAGGGAGAAGCAGGCTCCTTGCAGGGAGCCCGTCGTGGGACTCAATCCGGGTCTCCAGGATCATGCCCTGAGCCGAAGGCAGATGCCCCACCGCCGAGCCACCCAGGCATTTCTATATTTGATAAATATTTTCATTGTTGAAGGGCGTGTTGTTTTCCACTTCGCTTTATCATTTTATGACCTTGCGTGTTTAAAGTACTAGCTGTTGATAAAGAATTAAATCTTATTAGGCAGTTCTCTTATACTTTAATCATTCTCTTTGTTTTTATAAGTAGGAAGGAATTTATGACATTGTTTAATAGTGTATGATGGTTGCGGGGCACAGGGTGGGGGTGGCCTTCCAGCTCCAGCAGAGTTTCCCAATACCAGGCCACCTTGGGTGTTGCTGATCATAAAGCTGTCAGTGGGAGAGTACACAGTCACTATCCTGATGACGACACAGCTACAATAAGGAAGATGCTACTCTTTGGGGTCCCCAGAACTGTACTTGGCCTGTCATGGTCCAGGAAGTGGCTGCTCTGAGCCCTGGCTCTTGACACCTGTGCTCATGTCCTAGGGCTGCCGCAAAATATTTCCCACAAACTTATTAGGGGGCTTATTAAAGCATAATTTTATTCTTTCATAGTTCTGAAGGCTAGAAATTAGAAATCAAGGTGTCTACACAGCCATGCTGTCTTGGAAGGCTCTAGGGAGAACATATTCCATGCCTTTCTCTCCGCTTCAGGTATTGGCGGCATTCCTTGATGTTCCTTGACTTTAGACATATGTCACTTCCATCTCTGCTTCTGTCCCCTGGCATTCTTATGTGTCTCTGTATGTGTCTCTCCTCCTCTTTTAAGGACAGCAGTCATTCTTATATTTAAAGTTTAATAAGCTAAATCTTTTTTTTTTTTTTTTTACATTCTTTACAGGTTTTAGATTTCTGATCTTTCTGTTCTGAACAGAATATTTTAGGATTGTGTGGAAATTACACCTAAGAGATAAAGGCACCCGAGTTATCCTCTACGTATGTAATCTGCAGTTAGTATTCTTTCTTTTTAAGATTTTATTTATTTTGGAGAGAGAGTACACGAGTACGTGAACTGGGGGAGGGGCAAGATCATGATCTGAGCCGAAATCCAGAGTTGGCCACTGAACCAACTGAACCACCCAGGCACCCCTGCAGTTAGTATTCTCTTGATGCCACAAAACAGCTGTTCCAAACTCAAGTTTTCCATTCACCATTATCAGCTTGTAGTTTCCCTTAGGAGACCTAAGTGTATGATTCACCAAATCAGTTATTTTCAGAACTGGAAGGAAACTTATAAATTGTCTAAACTGACCTTTTCATTTACTGTGAGAATAAACTAAAACCCAAGGATGCAAATTCGCTAATCCGTGCCCTGCTAGATTCCCTAACAGTTAGCATTGCCTTGTGTTACCTTTGTGATGTTTTCAGTAGTAGGCACAGTGATTTCTTCTTTCTTTCACTTCTCCTGAATTAGCAGAATCTTGCTCTGTTCATGGTACATGCTCAGTAAAGACTTACTGTGGAGGGATGACATTTACCTCTGATTGCCCAGATCAGGGCCTTGATTTAAGTCAGCAGATATTTGAGTACCTGATTCTACAGGAGTGAAGTATTTTGCCTCTAAAATGAGGAACAGTAGGATGTGTTGCTGTATCCTCACTAATTTTTTTTTTTTAAGATTTTATTCATGAGAGACACAGAGAGAGAAGCAGAGACACAGCAGAGGGAGAAGCAGGCTCCCTGCGGGGAGCCCCATGTGGGATTCCATCCGGGACTCCAGGATCACGTCCTGGGCTAAAGGCAGATGCTCAACTGCTGAGCCACCCAGGCATCCCATATCCTCACTATTTAATAGGATCCAAGAAGGACAAAAAATTACCATTATGGAGACCAGTCCCAGGAAGGAACACCTAGGGGCAGTAGATAGGATAGTAAAGGTTAAAGAAAAGCTCATGAGTGGTTGTGTGGTCGATATTTTGGAAATAGATATTTCATTGTATTAGACACCTTGACTCTTAAGAGCCAGCCTGCATATTGTTTGTCATTTTGGTATATTGAAAATAGCTTGTATGCCTCCATTGATTCTTGTATATATGCCTGAAATGTTTGGCAATGCCACTGACCAGTTTCTCCCTCCAGTATCTTCTCTTCTTGAGATCTTATCTTCATGATGCAGAGATCAAGACGGCTCTGTTTCCTTTACTTCTGTAGCCATGCCCCTTGGTTCTCTGTTTATTGTATGCGTTCCTTGTTTTAGTGAAAATTCTGCTTTACAAAGCAGAATGATTAGAGATGAATCAAACGAACCCTAAAGGATCTATTTCATGATTCCTTGAAACAGTTGTATCTGTTGGTACATTGAAGATGATTTATAAAATTTGATAGCTGTTCAAGAATATATGGGTGACTTTTTTGCTACTACCAAGATAGGTTATATTTTTAAAGCATTTGTCCTATTACTCTTTCTCAACTGTGGTCCTCAGAGTGTCTGTGTCAGAGGTTTTGATTTGATAAGTATAGGCATTGGCATTTAAAAACAAGTACCCCAGCAGTGCCTGGCTGAATCCATCAGTAGAGCATGTGACTCTTGCCCTCGGGGTTATAAGTAGAGCTCCATGTTGGGTGTAGAGATTGCTTAAAAATAAAATCTTAAAAAAAATACAAATACCCCAGATGATTTTTATAGTAAACACAGATTTGGAAAGTCACTGGTCTGTGATGGGAACCTACATTTAAAAGAAGTACTGCAGGTGATTCTTTTTTTTTTTTTTTTTTTTTTTTTTTTTTATAAATTTATTTTTTATTGGTGTTCAATTTGCCAACATATAGAGTAACACCCAGTGCTCATCCAATCAACTGCAGGTGATTCTAATGCAGTTGTTCCTCAGGCTACACTAAGACACGCCACATGGTCTTTTTAAAAATATTTTTTAATTAAAAAAATATTTATTTGTAATGAGAGCCCATTCCTATTGCTAACATTTCTGGCCTGGCGTGTGCAGCCTCGTGGAACAGTTTATATCTAATAATTAGACTTTTCCAGCACGTGTAATCTGTGTCCCAGCTCAAATGGGGGATGCGTGTAATTGAAATAAATGATGGTTATAAATCAATTAACATCATTTAGATAAAGTATAAATACTTTACAAATAACAACTGAAGTAATAACAGAGGAGAGAAAATTCCACTTAAAACAAGTAAAAGAAAACATGTACATCTAAGTGTTAGTTTTCGTTCTATCCCAATAAATGGTCCCTTGTTAATGAACTGCTTAGAGTGTATGCTGTTCTCACCATTTTGGCATTTCTACAGTATTTCTCTCAGCTAGGTGTGAAAGCTTACCACTTCCCTTACCTCTGAGATAGTTTGCTTTTTGCTTAAGGGCAAAAGCCCTTTGTCTGCACTCAGAGATTTTGCCTCTAGTCACCATCACCTTACTTCTACCAGCAGTTTTCAGTCTTGTTTGTGGGCTTGGCTGCACCACGTTTTTATGTCTTGCATATCTAGTCATGCTGGAAAGTGTTCAAGAACATCATGGTGAGTAACCTGTTCCTTTTTCCATGACTGTCTTATTTCCATTGATAACAAGTGTCTGGTACTTGAGTCGCTTCTAACTTCTCTCCTTGTCATTAGATACAGATCTTTGCATGCAAGCTGTGCTCTTTATTCAAGAAAGCGTGCTTGGTCATTCATTCATTCACTTATTTAAGGTATGCTTGGTCATTTAAAAATTACTTTCTATCAGTGTTTTTTTTTTAACACCTTTTTCTTACTTTGGAGTTTATCAATGTCTAGGCCCTTTTTTTTATTTATGACCATTTCTACCCCCAGCTTTGTTCACATAATAAGAAGAGGCAGTTTGATAAAGAGAATATTGAAGTCCTGGATTAAGTCCAGGTTCATTTTTATATCTTTTCAAATGCTAAGCACAGAGTCCAGCTCCTAGTTCGAGTCAAATTAATATTTACAGAACTCACTTTAAGAGCTGAGTGTCCGGCTTACGAGAGAGCACTGGTAATGTGATGAGTGGCTCAGATAATAAAACGGAGCCTGGACTATAACGATGCACAACTATGTTAGGTTAGGATATGTTGATGCCCTTGTCTCCCAGTGTGTGGTCCGGTACGGTGGGGCTACCATTCCTAGGCCTTTTGTGTTCATGTGTTGGGTTGTCATCATGAATATTGTTCTTTTTTTTTTTTTTTTAAGATTTTATATATTTATTCATGTGAGACACAGAGAGAGGCAGAGACACAGGTGGAGGGAGAAGCAGGCTCCCTGCAGGGAGCCCGATGTGGAACTCAATCCTAGGACCCCAGGACCATGACCCTAGCTGAAGGCAGATGCTCAACCACTGAGCCACCCAGGTGTCCCCTCCCCCCACTTTTTGGATACATTTTGTACCCTTTCTGGCTTCACTGCTTTATCTTTATGCTTTTTTCACTCTTTTAATGCCTATTTTCTATGCTTCAGCTATTCAGTCTCACTGTATTAAAACCGTTTTCATCCTTTAAGGCTTTGCCTTAGTATTATGTGGATAATATATAGAAGTCCTGCTTCCTTAAGCCTTTACTACCTATTGATTCTCCCTGTAGTTACTTGTCTTCGTTGCTTTCCTGGAATAGAAGCTTCTGGAAGGTGTGAATCATGTCCTGTACATATGTGTGTTGTCAAAACTAGCCTTTCAGGGAATGACAGGTGACTGCATCCCAGTGATGATATATATGGGGAAGAAGGTCTGGGCAGATCCTGGAGTGAAAGAATATCCAGAACAATTGAGCTGCTGGTTTCAGGGAAGTCTGTGATGACGGCCAGGCACGTGTCCCTGTAGGGCCCATGGGTCATAGTATCAGGAAGGTCTTACCACGGGATACAGATAGATGTTGATCAGTAAGTGGGAAGTGTTGGGATATTCAGAGATCTAGTTTGAGAGTCTGGGTTTGATACCTGAATTCTGAATCTTAAGTTCTGAAGGATCTCAGAATAGGATGACATGGGAACGAGGACCAAGAAAAATGGGTGTATATGCCAGGCATGAAGTTGGTGGAAATAAGTGTTAATGGAGTTGAGGCAGAGGTAAGTTTGGCAGTTAGGTACAAGTTGGAGGCTCGGGCAACAAAGAACAAAGAGCAAAGTTCTTGGAATTAGGACGTGAGGTTGAAACAGGACCCGTAGTCAGATTAAATTGATTTGAGCTATTTACTAGGCTGTTTACTGAATATCCTTCCTTGTATTTCTCTTCCTTAGAGCACAATCATTCCTAGTTCAAGTTAAATGGCCTGGCTCTTTATAAAGGGGTAGCAATGTCTCTCTGCCCATAAAAAGTGCTGACTATATATTTGCCAAGTGAATTCCGTTTTGATGTTCTCACAGTCCCTTCATGAGGAAAATACTGAACAACTTGAATTAAGTAAAGAAATAATTATCTTACTACTGGAAGTTACTCCCCTCTTAAGAATAATGACTAATTGGAAATTGATGAAGGTTATCCTTTGATTTGTGGCCATCAAATGCTAACCTAGAGAAAAAGGTGGTTCCACTTCCAAATGTATTTTATTTAGTATCTTTTCATAGCTTTCATTGCTGGAAGTTTAAAAGGACAATCACAGTGTCAATAATTATCTTTAAAAAAACCAAAAAAACATATAAAGTACTTAGCAAAAAGGCCTGTGCCAAGTAGACCAAAGATACAGTGTATATTCATGAATTAATGAAGAAGCACATGGGAAATGAGCCTGGAAAGATACTCAAGATACTGCATTTCGAAAGGCCTCTCATACTAGACTGAGAAGATTGGCCCCCTCCTCTCTTGTAATATGACTGTAGACAGTTAGTTGTACCTTTATGTTTTCAAATTTTGATTGTAATAGCAGTAAAAGCTATAGTGCTTTGATATCTTTGTACTTGGTTCTTAGGTGATCATAGACCAGGAACTAGTGTCAGGTTTGAATCAAGATTATTATAAAGGCAGCCTTAGGGAGATTTGTTAAAAAATGTATTAAGAAAATGTGTTACGAGATGTATGAAAAAATTACGTTTAGACTTGAAAATCCAGACTTTGGTGATTGTATAGTATATTTTAATTTACCAAGAAAAAGTGTTATTTCTATAAGTAGAGCCTGTTGTAATATCTGCTTTCTTTTTCTCCCCTTTAAAATTTAGTATTGAATTAAATTTATTTATGTATTTATATCCTTATTTATTTCATCTATTTCTTTATGCTTTTTTAAAAATTTATTTTTTAATTTTTTTAAAGAACCATACTCAACATCTTCTACCCACTTTTAGGTCTGTCTGTTTTTTGTTTTGTTTTTCCTTAAAATCCTTCACTTACTATCTTTGGAATAATTTCCAATCCCTGAGTCTCTTTTTTTTTTTTTTTTTTTTTTTTTTTTTGTTCTGAGTCTCTTAAGAATACGATTTGGGCCTTGGCTCCTGCCTCTGATGGTCCTGTCTTCCTGTGTTGCTTGTAGTTCTTTGTCGCTCCCTGCTCCCTGCTTTCGTCAGGAATGTCCTGCCTCTTTTTTTGCCTGCTCAGCTCCCACACATTCCTTAGAACTCACTTCCCGTGTCCTTTGCAAAGCCTTGCTGACCGACAGCCTGCTCAGGCATCTTTCTTGCCAGCTCTTGTAGCTGTTCCCTGGGCTGGTGTCTGTCAGGATACTTGCTTCCTTATGCCGAAAAGTCTGTATCTTTCTGTCTCCCCCTTTGCCCCCCCCCCCCCCCCCCAGGAATGACTTGAGGGATCCAGATTGCCTTTCTATATTCCCTGCAGTTGTAGTAGACACATCGGTTGTGCTCAAAAACTGACCCTCCTGAATGAGCTGGAGTGGATAAGAGAGGAGGGAAGTCTAGGAAAGCCCATAGTTTTGGCAGGGGGTCTGCTAGATGATAGTGCCATTTATCTATCCAGTGCTAGCACCTGTTTCTCCCTACCCCTCTCAGCCCCACTTTTGAGTAGTTGTGGCTTTTTATTGAAAAAAGATGAAGAGATGAGAGACTTAACTCTTCTTGAAGATTCTTGGGATGTTTTATTTATGCCGTAGTACTCGCTGCCTCACTGAGGGCAGGGGTATATATAGGTAGCTCTCACTAAGCTGAAGAGGTATAGTCTTCCTTTTTTTACTGGTATATTTTCTAATTCTTTTTTTTTTTTTATATTTTCTAATTCTTTTGCAATTTTGACTTTGTAGTCTTTAATGAGCAGTAGCAGTACGACTGTGAGAATTAGGGAGAACAAACTTTGTCCCGGTACAGTTTAAGAAGTTCTCTCGTGTATTATACAAAATGTGTTTGCAGCTGGCCTTTCCATGTCACTTTAGTGTTGAGATAATCATAGAGGCCCTCCCATGCAGAGTACCTACAAATCAAATGGCTATTAAGTGGTATGAGTTTCTACTTGTTGGCCAGGGAAAGTGAGAGTTGAAGTACTCTGAGATACGAGGGAATACAAGTTTTGCTTTAGTTATTGATGAAGTTGTCGTAGTGCTTGATGCCGATGAAGAACAAAAAAGAAATCTCAACCAGCTTCAGCTTAAAATTCTGAGTCCTGTTGTTTAAGCAGAGTACAGAGTAACTTGTTCAGTTCTTATTGACTCTATGTTCATCCAAACTGAGTGTGGTGGGAGGAGGAGGCCTCCTAAGTTGAGTTATGGCTGTTTGTGGGATACACAAGTAACCCCCTCTAGGGCATTGGTTATATGGAGCTTGAGCCCAGCAGTGAAATCTGGCCTGTGATAGAGCTCTGGCGTCATCAGTGTAGAGGGGACAGTGTGTTATGTGTGGTAGCGGGTGAATCTGTTGAGAGAAAGTGTGTTAGGGGTCCTGGTCTCCTTGCTTTCTTAAAGTGTATCAGTACCCAGCCAGTACTGGGAGAAACTAAAAGTTAACTCATGTGCTGCTGTCTGACTTTAGCTCTAAGTATACTATGTAAGACATTTTCTTGTAAAAACCCAAATAATGCCATTTGCATCCTTAATAAAACTGTACTTTTAAAGCCTCTTACTCTGCTTTCTAAGATTTTATCATTCTTTAGCTAGAAAATGGATTTTCACAGATTCAGAAGGTTTCCGAAAATAAAACTTAGATAGGTATCATCAATTATATGTAACTGTTTTAGTTGTTTGTAAGTCTCTAATCCCTATTAACTCGATTTTCAGTTTTTTTTTTGTTATTTATATTTAAAGTCTGTCATGTAAATCCCAGATAGCTTCTGATGAACAAACAACATTATGTTTGTTATTTCTAACTGCTAATTTAAAATAACAATCTTTATTCTTTGGATAGTAGCTCCATAAAATCATAGTTTCGCATAGTAAGTATGCCAGGGAAAGTACATTTGTTTGTAGTATCTGTTTGTATATGTTAAAAGACACAAACACGAACACACAGAGTTTGGCATGATTTCGTGGTCTGTGCAAAGGAGCAAGAGAAGGATTGCAGGATGGTGCAGGTCAGGATTGAAATAACTTGGCAGAGTTTGGTGAGAAAGTTTGCTTAGCAGCTGCCTTGGTTAACTTTGTATATAATCCATTCAAAGACTAGTTCAGTTCTGTGATGTCAAGAGTAATAATAGCAGCAAGTGAATTTAGTTTCTTAGAAGGCAAATTTTAAAGTATAAAATATAACCATAATTTACGTTACACTAAGTGCATTGAGAAGTATTTTTATTAAAAGGACAGTTTTGTGTACCCTATGAATAAATGGCTTTTACATACTTGCTTTTTTCTCCTCCTTTCTTAATTTTCTCTTAATTTGATTTGCATTAGAAATCTACACATTAAAAAAGAGATTAAGAAAATTCAGAGATACGATTGTTATTCCACCACCTTCTTCTTCTTCTTCTTCTTCTTCTTCTTCTTCTTCTTCTTCTTCTTCTCCTTCTCCTTCTCCTTCTCCTTCTCCTTCTCCTTCTCCTTCTCCTTCTCCTTCTCCTTCTCCTTCTCCTTCTCCTTCTCCTTCTCCTTCTCCTTCTCCTTCTCCTTCTCCTTCTCCTTCTCCTTCTTCTTCTTCTTCTTCTTCTTCTTCTTCTTCTTCTCTTTTTTTGGGTGAGAGGATGTGTGGGCAAGAGGAGGGAAAAGGCATGAGTTTTTCCAGAAGTAAAGTAACACACTAACTTTGTTTTATTAAATATTGACTATGTTCCACTAACCTAATGATCATTAGACAGACTCTGTTGTTAGGTCTAACTCAGATCTCAAAAACATTGTGAGGATCTGGGTGAGGGTTGAGTGAAAACATTCACCGGACAGGACATCAGGGGACCTGCTTTGGAGTCTTTATTTTACTACTTAGTTCTGGATGTCAGTTTACTAGTTTAGTTTTTAGGAACATCAAAAGAAATACTTGATAAGAAATCATTTAAAAAATATTTTATGGTCACTGTAAACTGTAGTATATAAAGAAAAGAAGATTTTGGAAATCAGGAATAAGTGCATAGAACAGTGTTTAGCAGAGTAGGCATGTGGAAAAAAAGGATAAATAGCAACTAATAGGGATCCCTGGGTGGCGCAGCGGTTTGGCGCCTGCCTTTGGCCCAGGGCGCGATCCTGGAGACCCGGGATCGAATCCCACGTCGGGCTCCCGGTGCATGGAGCCTGCTTCTCCCTCTGCCTGTGTCTCTGCCTCTCTCTCTCTGTGACTATCATAAATAAATAAAAATTAAAAAAAAATAGCAACTAATACGTTTTTAAAAATAATAAAATGTAAAATCATATGTTAATTTAGAAAAAACTATTAAAATTTATCTTTATTTAAATGAGAAGTGTTTTTCATTTTTTTGTGATGAATTTTTAGTTAGCGAGTACTTGTTACGGACTAAAGTCTGTTAAAACGAATGACCTTACAGTAAATAATTCATGCAAATGAAAGCATTTCTAGCTACTAGCCTGTATTCCGTAGGGCCTTATCAGCTTTGTTATGATAGAATTCACTACTATGAATTATTTAGTTATAAGGCATTCAGTAGGATGTTTTTTATAATCAGGTTGGGGAGATGGTCCAACCTATTTATCTTAAGCTCTTTATGTATGTTAGTCTTTTGCCATGGACGGTATGGTTCGGTTGCCATGATTTTTCTAGTGTGACAGCTGAACGGTTGGCTTAGTAATCGTGTGCTTTTCCAGGCTTTAGTTGTTGCTATGTGAGTAACTGAATGACACGGCAGAAATATAGGGGAAAATTTATTGTATTCGTAACAGCACCCTAATGCCTACAGTTAAACTAAACAAATAGAAAGTCTATGAAAAGCTATTTTGGCAAAGTTCTTTGAAATGGTTGACTAGGGATCACTTGTCTTTTACATTTTCTTAGGGGAATTCTTCTGTAAAGATCAATGGGAAAAATAATACTATTTTGCATTCGTATACCACTTAACATTTTTGAGAAGCATTAATATTTTATTCTTTCAACTATCTGTTTACCACAGAAAGCGCCCTGTATTTGTTATTCTAAGACAAGGATTTGAGACTTTGCTTTATCATCACATGCTATGTGCTTATTATTAACCTCCTTTAGAGGGAAGTAAACTGAGATGTAGGGAGGATAACTATTTTAATTATTCAGAAGTAGATGCTCATGTAAATTTGAATTAATTCGATACTGATTGTTAGACTTGTATTTTTGATGACTTATTTTCTAAATTTGATTATTCAACAGGTACTTACAAGACCTTAATATGTACTGGAGGTTAAAGAAAAAATGAGGAAGAAATAGATTCTCTCCTTAAGTAGTAGTAGTTGCTAGTGTAGTTAATGATTAGGACCTCAGTTGCACATCACTGATTCACTAGAATACATAAAAACAAGTACTTCAGAACGTATTTTACAAAAAGTCACTGATTATTCTATATTTTTTAAAGATTTAAAAAAATTATTGATTTATTTGCTAGAGCGAAAGAGTGGGCGCGAGGGAGAACACAAGAGGGAGTGGAAGGTGGGGAGAGGGGCAAAGGCAGAGGGAGAAGCAGACTCCCTGCTGAGCAGGGAGCCCGGGGTGGGGCTCCATCCCAGGACCCGGGATCGTGACCTGAGCCGAAGGCAGACGCTCAACTCACTGAGCCACCCAGGCAAAAGGGCCACTGATGATGAAGCAGGGTTGCCCAAGTATACTAGCTGGGGAGGGTGCTATCAGTATGATAGCCTTTGTGAGAGGGCCCGGGGTGTGAAATAGCCTAGAATTTGGAGGAAACATAAGTGGTTATTAAGGCCAGACTACAGCATTTTAAAGAAGGAAAGCACTGGCAAACAAGAAGCAAGGCTAAGAAAAGTGTGTTTCATTCATTAAAGGGTGTTAAGCAGGAGTATGCCATAATTCGATTTTCATTTTAGGTACATAATTATGGTGAGCGTAGAGAGTAGGAATTACACTGCCAACATTAGGCAGAACAGTTAATGAGTTATAATAGTGGCAGGAATCATGAGGGTCTGGGAAGAGCAGAGAGATGTTTGCGAGGTAGAATTTATAGAGGACATCCGTGGAGGTGGGAAGTGAGAGGGTCTGCTATGACCTAGGAAATCTATGGGACGACTGGGTGGCAATGCCATTCACTAAGAAAGGGAATACTGTGTAGAATGGGCTGGAGGCCTTCAAGATTTTGGCAATCAGGCAGGAAGATCCAGTAGAGTTGGAAATGAGATTCTGGAGCTACTGGTTCATAAATCATCAGTGTGTAGGAGGCAGGTTATGTGCCAGCTGAAAATGCATGATTATTGATTTAAATGATCATGGGACTAATCATTAAAGAAACCCGAGCGGGATTCCTGGGTGGCGCAGCGGTTTGGTGCCTGCCTTTGGCCCAGGGCGCGATCCTGGAGACCCGGGATCGAATCCCACATCGGGCTCCTGGTGCGTGGAGCCTGCTTCTCCCTCTGCCTGTGTCTCTGCCTCTCTCTCTTTCTCTCTGTGTGACTATCATAAATAAATAAAAATTAAAAAAAAAAAAAAAAAAAGGAAACCCGAGCAAGAGAATCAGCAAAATTGCTTATTGATCATAGAGCAAAAGATGTATTTTGTATAGAAATGAAAAAAAGCAGATAAAAGAATATCCTATCATGCCCCTTATAGTGGGGATTCACTTTGATATCTTGATTTATTTCAAGCAGATACTAGATTAAATAGTAGCTAATGCATACACATCTCAACTGTAGTTGACAAAAGTCACTGGAACTAGTATCTTCATCCGAGAAATTGGAAACGATCAAAGTATTCTCTGTAAACATTTAGGAGGCAGCAACACAAAATGCAAGAAGTAACGGAACAGTTGCTTCAGAGGTCTGCAAAGAACAAAACAAAGGGTTGTGGCCAAGAAGTTGTATACACAGCCAAATTATGGTTCATGTGTGATGATGGATATTTTTAGATTTTCAAGAGTTAGAGAAAATGTATTGCATGTGTGCTCTTTAAAAAATGTTTTTAAATGAGAAAAAGTCAAATGAGAAAAGTCAAAATTAGGGAAAAGGACATCTTTGTCCAAAAGCACTGGGAATAAGCATTGAAACAAATTAAATGTAGAAGCAAGACTAAACAGTTGTTATACAAGATTGGAAATAGTAGTGCAGAGTGCCAGAAATACCTTAGAAAGATAGGCTGTGGTTATGAGATTTATAATCTGAGAACTCGGGGATAGAGAATGAGGGGCAAGTGTCATGGCATGATCAATCCTTGGCTAACCTACATCGGATTGTGTATTATAAGATGAATTTTCACTTTTCCTTTGATAATCAGCCAAAAAATAGTTAAGAATCATAAAACAATTCTGGGAAGTCACCATTAGTAGAATTTAAAATAGGAGAGGGTATATATTTGTTTTCTAAATAGCGAGACAAGATTAAAGATTATGGCGAGAGATGAAAAAGAAACAAGATTTTAAAAGACAAGTGTCAATAAAACAATTTTCATATAGTGTATTAAATTTCTCTTTTAAGAGACTGACTTGGGGTTCTGTGGGGCTCAGTTGGTTAAGTGGTTGTCTGGCTTTGGGCTCAGGTCAGATCTCAGGGTCCTGGGATCAAGCCCTGCATCACATCTGGCTCCCTGCTGGGGTTATTGGGGAGTCTGTTTCTCCCTCTCCCTCTGCCCCTCCCCCTACTTGTGCTCTTTCTCTTGCTCATTCTCTCTCAAATAAGTAAAATCTTACCAAAAAAAGTAGAGACCGACTCAGACAAAAAAAAAAAAAAAAAAAAAAAAAAATTCCTTAACAATGTGCTGTTTTTAAAAGGTATACTTAGCACAAATAAACCTAGAAAGGTTAAAAATAAAAAAAAGGTGGGTGGGTCAGGATTTTTGGGAAAACACCACAGAAAAGACAGAAGAGTATCAGTATGATTTCCAAAGTAGTATTTAGTGAAGAAAGTCACAAAAAAAGATGAACAGTTTTTCAAATTGAAGATGTAATGACTTAATAGACCAGTAGCTATGGAAGAATTAAAAGTTCTATGAGTTGCCTTCAGAGCAGGCTTCTAGGTCTGGCTTTTAAAATTTTACTTTTTTAAATTAAATGAATGGAAATCTTCCTGTTCAGGCCCTTGTATTAGTATATTCTTAATTTCAAAAATTGGACTGAAGGAGAATGTTTAGATCAACTATTGACCAACTCAACAGATTACTAGAGTTGTCCTAGATATTAATAGAAGTTCTGTGGAAGAGTGTTGTGGCTAGACAGATTAGGAAAAATCTGCACAAGGTACTGTTTTGGAGATTCATAGTGCACTGTAGCATATTAGGATCCTTGAGAAGTTGAGCACAGTAGTTTTACAGGTTCCTTTTTTTTTTTTTTTTTCTTAGAATATCAATGAACAATTTGTGGGGTTATGGTGTTTGGAAAAGACTTAAAATATTGCTGTACAAATGTGTAATAAAATTAAGACTAATGGAACCGTTAAAAGAATCATTAATCATGACCAAGGAATCTGAGTATTAGAGATGGTTTAACAGAGAAGGTCTAGTTGTATGATTCATTATCTCATTTGGTTCAGTAAGAAAACTTGTATGATCTTAGTAGAGCAGAAAATCATTGGTATCAGTTGATACATAATTCCTTCCCCCTTTTTTATATAAAAAAAGCCTTTTAGAAAATTGGGAATGTCGTTTGGTATAGAATATAGTCAGTGTCACAATTTATTTGCAATTCCATAGAGCTCAATCCTTATTCCTTCGTATCCACTATATTTTAAGTTCATGAGGGTAGGAAATAAGTTGATTTTTATGTATTTTTTTGGCACCCATTTTGATATAGAATCTTGCATTTTAAGCATTCTGTAGCTGTTTGTTGAATGAAAATATTTGGAAGTATATCCCTATGTAACTTTTAGAGTGAAATGGATTTAAAAAACAATATTTTTCTTCATGTAAAGTATTCTTAGTATAAGCCATATACTTTCTAAAGCATCAAACATGGTTTTTCATAACTGAAATAGATACTCTTCAGGATGGGCCTAGTGCTTGCTTTATTTATCCAGCAAGTTTTGAATTCTTAAGATGGTTTTAAATTTGGTCTAACAGATAAGTGGTTAGTTAAGTGACAGGAAATTTATAAATATTCTTGAACAGTAAAGAGGTATTATAAATCCTCTAAAAAGGATTATTCTCTTTTTTATGGCTGAATGATATTCTACTATATATCCTATAATTGTTATACATGTAACAATTATACAAATTACAAATATATACAAATTATATATATAAATTCCAGTGCTGCTGTGAATGCGGGGGTACAGGGTTTTTATTTCCTTTGGATATATTCCCAGAAGTGCAATTGCTGGAGAAAATGGTAGGTCCATTTTTATTTTTTTGAGGATCTTCCATCCTCTGTTTTAATTTTTGAGGACTTTCCATAGTGGCTGAACCAACTTACGACCCGGCCCACAGTACACAAGGGTTCACGCTAGTGAAATGCATCAGAAGAAGACAAATACTGTATAATCTCACTTATATGTGCAATCTAAAAACAAAAGCAAAAAAAAAAAAAATGACTGATACATGGAAAAAGAGCCCAGACTTGTGGTGGCCAGAGGCAGAGAGAGGGTGAGGGGAGGGAGAATTGGAGGAAGTGGTCAGAAGTGACCACCTTCCAGCTATAAGAGAAATATTCGGGATGTAACGTACAACAAGCCTGTGCTTAGCACAATAGAGGAAAGTTACCTAAAGAGTAATCCTAAGAGTTCTCATCACCAGGAGGATTTTTTTCCTTTTTCTTCTGTTTTTGCTTTTTATTGGTCTCTGTGAGATCACGGATGCTTGGTGCACCTGTCGTGGTCTTCGTTTCACAATACGTGTGTATCCATTGTGCTGTACGCCGTAAGCTTATACAATGATGTGTGTCAGTGATTGCTCAGTAAAACTGGAGAAAAGCCCAAGGGTTATCCTGGCCAGAAGTCTTCTCCTTGGTAAAGGCGTAAGGAGGACCCTCGTAATGGCAGAACTGTTTGTTCTTGTCTGAAAAGCAAGGGATTTGGGACCCGAGGCTGGTTCAGAATTCTCCAGGATGTGGTTGCCTTTTTAAGCACAGTTTTCCTATGGTCTTCCGACTGCCCTACAGCCCATGAAATGTGGCTTTGCAAAGCTTGAGAAGATGTCATTCGTATGCAGATTCCTGCAATCTTTCAATTTCTAGGAAGAAGCTGCAGTTACACAGGGCTTGGCACGTGTGTAAACACACAGCATAGCCGAGATGTAACACTGATTTACAGGAGATAGGAAATCGGAATTCTAGTATTTTCTTCTTATGTAATCTTGGATAAGCCATATAGTTTCCTTTTAGGGTTTTCTCATCTGTGATCCAGAAATTCTTTCCCATTCACTCCACTGTGAAGTTTTGAGAAGATACCCATGGAAACTTTTTTAAATGTACAAAACTATAAGTGTGTAAGAGGTCAAGAAAGCACATTGGGACTCCTTTTGCTGGGAAGAGTACATGGAAACATAGAATTTGGAAACTAAAAATCATGGCAATAGGGAGGCATGAAGTTTTTTTTCCTTTTTTTTTTCTTTTTGGTTTTCAGTTACAAATTAAAAATGCAGTTTTAACTAATGTTTGAAAGCCTTTGCATTATAGGGTGGCTCAGTTGCATAAATGTCCCATTCTTGGTCTGGGCTCAGGTCATGATTTCAGGGCTCTGAGGTCAAGCCCAGGGGCAGGCCGTGTCTGCTGGAGATTGTCTCTCCCTGTCCCTCTGTCCTTCCCACTCTCACTCCACCCCCCTGGGGCATGCAGGCGTGCTTTCTTTCAATAAATAAAATATTTAGAAGCCTTTGCATTACAGAGAGAAAATTAGTGTACAGTGCAACTATGTAATAATTCAGAATTAGTATGTTGCTAACATTTTTACTTATTGTGAAGTGTAATTTATTCAGGGTGTGCACTGAAACCTGCTGTTTTCACTGTATAGCTAGATGAAAATAGGATAAAAGAGGTTTGAATGAGTTTTCTTTTTGGTAACAGTTTGCTTGAGGGATGGGCAAGCTTTTCCTCACTTGACATATGGCATAGGAAGGGCACTGCGAAGGCAAATGGATTTCCTAAGCTTGCATTTGCTGGGTGATGATAGAGTCAGGGCTAGAATTCATAATTTTTGTTGTTACGTAACATATTTTCCCCTTTTGGGTACAGCATTTCTTGTTGATAACTACGACTTTATAGTTATTTTTGGTAATTATCATAAGCTTTTAGAAAGAGTGTCAAATGATACGTGGCTTTTGCTTATTGAATTGAAACATCACAATGAGAACCCACAGGAGATATTTTCAAGAGGACATATAATACTCGTTTTCAGAAAACAAATTCTCAAGCTTATTAAATATTTTATATTCATATAGTCATTTACTAAAAGTGTAAGTAATGGGCTTATAGCTCACCTTTTTCAGTGTTGATTTATAATAGGAAAAACTATAAAATACTTCATGTAATGATGCTTTAAACATACATTTATAAAATGACTTTTAATATGAGAGAAGTATCTGTGTGGGAAAAGGTTAAATAAAAGGGAATAAGTTATGAAACTGAGTATATCACCTATTTTATATATAGTTTTGCATTAACTTTAAGCACATGATAATCCCCAGGCTACTTTGATGAGATAAATAATTATAAGTTGAAATCTTAGAGCATTGTATCATCTTTAAATAGTTCAGAACACAACAAACCCGGAAGCATTAACTTAATTGTTTTTGTGAGGTCAGCTATGTACTTGCTGTGTCACTCAAAGCAAATCAAACCTTTTTCCTTCTTGGCATTTTATTTTTTAAATTAATTGATCATTGATTGTTATCCAATAGTGCTGTCTTCCATGAAGATTTTTTTTTTTTTTTAAAGATTTTATTTATTTATTCATGATAGACACAGAGAGAGAGAGGCAGAGACACAGGCAGAGAGAGAAGCAGGCTCCATGCACCGGGAGCCTGACGTGGGATGCGATCCCGGGTCTCCAGGATCGCACCCTGGGTCAAAGGCAGGCGCTAAACCGCTGCGCCACCCAGGGATCCCTTCCATGAAGATTTTAATTAAGGGATCTCTTAGGAATTAATCGTGCATTGCTAGGAGGCTCTGTTCTGGGGTAGTAATTTATAATTGCTGCCCGCTTGAATAAAGAACTTCTGAATTTGTACAACATGACTTATTTTTGTTTATTTCAGAAGAAATTGGGATTGAATGGATTTTTGAGACTGGAAGGGATTTTGGAGATCATATAATCCAGTACCTTCATTTGATATTTGAGGTAACTAAGGCTCTGAGGGATGGTCTGATGTCACAAAGAAAGTTCTTGGTAAAAGTTGGTTAAGAGTTGTATCCTCTGTGTCATATTCCGGTGTTTTTTCCCCCTTGTAGTATTTGTGTTTGTGGGATTCTCCTCAGTAACATTGATAAGATTACCAAAGAAGTAAACAACAACAACAACAAAAATAAAGTTCTAAACGAGTAGGGTTGTATGATTCTTAGGAGTTTATTCAGTGCCATAATGGAAGAAATGATTATTTAGAAAATCCTACCTAGATGGTGGACTAATCCACAAATTGAATTTAAACTATATTTTATTTTATTTTTTATTTTTAATATTTTAACAGCATAAAACAAATCAGCTTCTTAAAGATAAGATGTGAAAGGGTAAGTGCTTGAATTGAAGTAGAGACCTTGTTAAACTATGCCAGTTAATGAAATAGTTGCATTTCTTAGGACACCGAGTTTTATGCTTTAATGTAAAAAGAGATAAAATGTGCAATTTAAAAATATCTTCATGTGTTTGACATATTAAAAAAATATTTGAGAGCATGTGAGAGAGAGAAAGAGAGAGAGAGAGAGAGAGATTGGAGTAGGGGGAGGGGCAGAGAGGGAGGGAGAAGCAGATTCCCTGCTCAGCAGGGAGCCTGACATGGGGCTCTATCCAGGACTCTGGGATCATGACCTGAGCCACCTAGGCACCTCTGTGTGTTTGACATATTAAACAAAATATGGGTAGGTATTCTTTAGGTCTGTTTGATGGAAATAAAGAGTAAAATAATCAAAAGATAGGCAACAGAGAGAAGTCAGTAGAGGGTATCAGAGTAATCAGCTCTTATATACTTAACCGTACACTTTTGCCTGCAAAACTGTAAATCCCAGAAGAACTAGATATGTACATAATCTGATGGGCAGCTTTCATTTAGGAAGGTGTTGTTGGACATACATTAATGGTTTCACCATTCTGGGTTTTTCTCTTTTAATTGTCAGTTAAATAATAAGTAGGTCAGTTTGACCTCTATTTCTAAGGGGACAAGGCTTTTTTTTTTTTTTTTTTTTTTTTTTTTTTTTGGGGACAAGGCTTTTTAAAAAAATCTCTTAGTCTTTGAACTGGAAAGAAAGGAAATGGGTGTAAGTAAATGTGTGTGTGTGTGTGTGAGAGAGAGAGAGAGAGAGAGAGAGATTAATGTGTGCCTGCTTTCTTAACAGCCCAAGATTATAATTATGAATTAAGACTTGAGGCTGGTTTTCTGGTTGGTATTCTTGCTGCTGGACCCATTACTGTATGTATTACAAGTAATTAAGCCATCTGGAAAAGAACAATGCATGGATTTTAGGGTTAGTTTTTGGAAATAGTTCTTCTGTTTTCAGAATTTAGGAACTGTTAACTTTTAAACTCTTTGTTCTTTGCTAACCATCTACTTAGGGACTTTCACACACTCTAATGTTTCAGTAGGTACAATCCAACTGATGGTAGTTATTCATTATATCTTGTGAAGGCATATTGTGGGAAAAGCACTGTGCTAAATACAGTGGGAGATTCAGAGGAATCCAGTACAGCCTTTGTTATCAAGGACTTTATAATCTGGACTGATAGTATCATTAACAGTATAAGGATGGTCCTTAGAGGCTGAGAAGTACGCCCTAATATAGGACTGCTACTGGGACAACAAAAGAAGAGAAGTTCTCTGTTGATTTGGATGGACTCCATGAAGGTCCCGTGGGAGCATGGGGATTTGTGCTGGGCTTTGAGGGGAAGCCATTGCGGTAGATGAAATTCGGATTTCTAAAGCTCAAAAATGGGCCAGTTTGGCAAAAATAGTGGGACATGAGGCTCTGATTCATTTCCCTTATAGAAGCCAAAGTGGTATTTGTAAAATGAAAAACCAGCTCTATAACTCCCCATCTGAGAACCATTCTTGAGATTGCACCTAATAACCTGAAACTTGAGACTTTTCTTGATTTTTACTGGCTATAACTCTGGCAGATGCTTCTGAATACTTCTTAAGTCGGTTATGAATTCTTTAATGGCGAGGTCCAGTTGTAGTCCATCTTTTTATCATAAGTACCTGCCAGCTTTGAAGAAGGAAGTCAGTAGATTCCTGTTGAATAAATAGAGGTCTGCAATCCAGGCTAAGGGATTGGGACTTTATTCTAAAGCTAGTGGAGAACAATTAGAAATCTTTTTTTAAAAAATTTTTTAAAAATATTTTTATTTATTTATGATAGTCACACAGAGAGAGAGAGAGAGAGAGAGCGGCAGAGACACAGGCAGAGGGAGAAGCAGGCTCCATGCACCAGGAGCCCAATGTGGGATTCGATCCCAGGTCTCCAGGATCGCGCCCTGGGCCAAAGGCAGGCGCCAAACTGCTGTGCCACCCAGGGATCCCCTAGAAATCTTTTTAAACAGAAGAATGACCTAGTAGAAGATTTGGTGAAAGGTATTCTAAGGTAATTACTTTAATTGCAGTGAATTGATTATTTTCCATGTTAGCCTTCTACTAAACATTATATTCTGAAGTACCTCTGACTTACAACAGATAAACATATATAGCTAATGATGTCCTAAACATGCGTAGTAGTCTGTTCATGAAACAAAATTCCAAATCCTTGGTGCTTTTTTCCTCTCTTAATTAGCATTAAGCATCAGTTTTTAACCATTGTTTTTTAAGTTCACTAAAACAAAGCAGGATTAGATAGGCCTTAGGTTTTTTCATTCATTCAGCAAATACTTGGGTGCCTACTGTGTGTCTAACATGTTCTAAACATTGGGGACAAAGTATGAACACGAGTAACATAGCAAATCACTTCAGAAGGCATTTTAAAGTCTAGAGTTAAAGTCTAAAATCTTATCAGCTGTTAATTTATTTTTCTCTCGTATTCTTTTTTCTTAAGAGGACATCACAGATAGATCTGAGAGTTTAGAGACTTTTCTTGGACTTATTTGGATATTGTGTGTATTGGTGGTACTTGTTCATTTAACAGTTTGATGCTTAATTAGCAATAGCTTTTTTTAAATGAGATATGTACATGCCAGACTAGTTTTTAAGAAAAGTATTGATGTTGCTTACTATTCATTGATTATTCACAATGCAATAGCTACTCTAGTAGTATCCAAGGCTTTGATGCTCTTCATTGGACAGTTTTCACAAATGGTAGCTACGTTATAAGTAAGTGTGCATAATATTTTACTTACTTAGGCATCAGAATTCTTTATAATTAGTTTATGACCTTATAACTAGGTGGTGTTTTTGAATGAGTGGATAAAAAACGCTGTGCAATTCTGAACTGATTTCATCAACTGATAGGTGTTGCCTGATTTCCTGTGAACCTATTTGACTGACAGACCAATTTTACATGGTTATTGTTGGAAAATTCAGAATCTATTTGCCATTTTCTTTCATTTTTTAAAAGATTTTATTTATTTGAGAGAGTGCAAGAGAGAGTGAGCACGGGGAGGGGAGAGGGAGGAGCAGACTCTCCACTGAGCAGGGAGCCCAACACTGGACCCCAGAACTCTGGGACCATGACCTGAGCCTGAGGCACATGCTTAACCGACTGAGCCACCCAGGTGCCCTGTATTTCCCATTTTAAATATTTAAACTGCTTGTATATTTGAGCTGTTTGATTATTTTTCAAGATCATTCAAAACTGTAGAAGATTTGTGACTATGTTGGACTTAAAGATCCTTAGATTTGGTCTGTGTTTAGTTTTACCAACTTTAAAGCATGAATACACACACCGCAACGGTGATGGCAGCAATGAAACCGAGATTATCCTTATCTTCATGAATGCAATGACAAAACATCCTAATCCAAAACAGAATATTGCTGGCGGTTCTGGGAGAGTCTGGGGACAAGATGCTTTTGAAAGGTACTAAGAACATTTGTATTAAAAATAAAATCTTCAGTCTTCTGTTTCCAAAATACGGACAAGCATGCTAATAGAGACACATTACTATAGATTTCCACCTTCTGTCTCCGAGATGTTTCTTTTACTTAGCAGTTACCATCCATGTTTTATAGT
Organism: Canis lupus baileyi; assembly: GCF_048164855.1. NCBI lineage: Eukaryota > Metazoa > Chordata > Mammalia > Carnivora > Canidae > Canis > Canis lupus. Next base: position 76,782,541 of record NC_132843.1, read on the forward strand.
TTTTTTCCTCAAAAGATTTTTTGCTTAGTGAATCTGCGTTTGAACTTGTTATGATTGGGAATTGGGTCCATCAGTTGAGATAAGCCAGGTTTTCAGGCAGATACTTTGTTTTAATGAAGATCAACGATTGCCTCCTTTTGTGTGTGAACCAGATTTGTGAAACCACTTTAGACATACATTTTTTACTTTATACCTCCCTGGGAGGAGGGAATGAATCTCTCCCAGTTCACCATGTGCCTCAGCAAAGCTTTCTTGATAGATCTATTAAAGTCTTATTCAAGTCTTGTTCTGACTTGAACTAAGAGTGTCATTTCTTGAATTATAGTGGTCTAATATGAAACATAAGAAATTTAAGAAATACCAAGTTTTGACATATTGAAAGTTAACAGCCACCTCTGACCACTATGAAATGTAACCTTTCTGTATATAATGAGCACTAGGCAGAGAGAGGAAATACCTCCTATCTGGAGACAGTGCTGCCTGGATCCTTCCCAGCTCTGGTTCTTCCCCTTCCCATATCCCCTTCCTAAATGAGCTCCTACTTAGCCATAAGACCCTCTGCTCACTTCTTCAGCCGGAAGAGTTCCTTTACACCCCCACCCCCACCCCAAACTCTGTTAGATGCTCCCTTATCACCTTGCATTTTTCACCTGTCAAACTTCTCACACTCCCCATCAAAGCCTGTCTTTCTAACTAGACTGCAGGGTCCTCGGGGGCAGAGTTCCCATCAGTTTTGTGCAGGTTTTATGCCGAGTGCCTAGTGTAGTCCCTGGCCTATAATAGGCCCTTAAATAAAGTGGTAAGGATGTAAACATAAAAATACTCAAATGGATTAGGTTAAAGGTTTTTAATTAGATCTGTGTCATTGGCCATGTCCGCGTCAGTGAAATTGAGTGAGAACACAAATTGAGTCAGCCTGAGACTGTAGAAGAAAATGGTGGTGCGGTATGTGAATTGCCAAAAATGGAAAAAGACCTGTGGCATTAGGAGATTTGATCTATAATTATACTGACTTGCTTCCCATTGTGCATTTTGACCTAAAAATAAATTTACTAGGGCCTTCCTCCAAAATCAGCTGTGATCGTGTTATTTTTTTATCTATCCTAATTTTATGGCTATCTGTGCATTAAATGTGTTAAGGTGACAGCTAAATTGCCTTCCCAACAACTAATTCTGGGTTTTTAGCATGTGTGCGGTTGGTTTTGCCTTACTGATCAGGTTCTCCTCAAAACGTTTAGCATTGTGACTGATTTTTACCTTTCCTTTCTTGGAGAACATTGATCTCCCCACTCCCCAGGATATGATGGATTTGGAAGCTGTTTTTGTTGTTGTTGACTGCTTTTTATAGTGACCTTTTGCTGTCTCCTGAGCAGTGGGCATAAGTGGGCACAGATATAACAGGAGCATACTCAAGGAGATTTTTTGCTTTGTTTTTATATATGCCTTTTCTTTTTCTTAACTGTGCCCGAACTGACTTAAACATTAAAGACTATTATTCTTAACTTTTTCTCAACTAATGAGAGTGTTGTACTGAGTACACAATGTACTTGTGAGCAACACACACTGAAGTTGAGGTTAATTTATGGGTGTATTTCTTCTTGTATTCTTAAAAGTTGAGACCCACGTATTCATGCTAACCAAAGTGTCATCCAGGAAAACAGCCTTTCAGAAAGCTGAAAATTGTTGAATTTGATAAGAAAACAGGTACCTTCCTCGTATAGTCTGAACTGCAGTTGTTTTCTGCACATTGTATGATGGGTGTAAGTCTTAACTACAAATTGGTGAGGAAATAACAATGGATGAAAGGGGCCAGAGGGAGGAGAAAGGTAGTATTGTTATTTGTTTCAACAGAGTTTGCATAAAAAAATTATATGTAAATGTATAAAGCTGGGTTTTGTTGGACTTAACTCAGTTTGGTGATTGGCTACTTTGTCTTCCAGATAAGTTGTCGTTTGTTTCTGTTTTAGTTTCCTGAGGCTGTACCAGTGGGTGCATACTGAAATATGGAAAGTGAAAATGAAAATCTATAAATCATTTTCTTTGTTAAAGCATGTACACAGGATCTTGGCCCTAGAAGATGACCTTATTTCAAAGGAACTGTGCGATAATGCAGGAAAGAGATAATTTATGCTGCAATTTTTAACTACCTGGAAGATTTATGTTACCAGATCATCTTTCTAATTGTCATTTTATTTAAATTTATGATAAATATGTTTAGAACAGTAAAATGATTAGTGGAAATTATTTTTACTTGTGAAAGGATATAATTGAAATTATTTCCATAGCTATTGATGTATTATCTTTCTACTTAATTTTCGGTTCGGTAATGCATTCAGGTGATGGTCAGGCATATCAGTTGTGATGTTTGATGAAATAAAAAAATCAGGTCCATCAAAGTAAATATTCTGAATTATTGAACTTTCTCTTACTTTCACAGTTCCTTTTAAAGGTTTGAAATACCAGCATCCTGTGTGTAGAACAAGTTGTTACTGTGGTCATTGTTCAGTATTGTTATTTTCCGGCCATTGTGCAGGCTGGCAAGGAGTACAAAGATTCTAAAGTCAGTGACAAAGCAGGCAAGGATGTCTTGCCGTAACTCCGTAGGTCTGAAAGTGGACAGAGAGAGACTCAGAGATCAGAGCAAAACAATTTATTATAGCACAGGAAATAGCAGGAGCATCGGGATAACAAGCAGATTCTTTTACCCGCAAATCCCATGGAGGTTGTAAGATGGGCCTGGGTGGTTGCTGTGTTTTCACTGAGCTGGGTCAAAGCCTAGGAGTCCAGGGCTGAGGGCTCACCACCATTCGAAGCAAGTGGTAAGTAAGCAAGCGGGTCCCCTCATGGGGGCAGGCAGGGAGCACTGCATCCCCCTGCAGTCATGCTGTGGTTGCCTTGACCTACATGATTAGCTACAGAAATGGCCGAAGGACAGAGGATTGGTTGGTGTACTTGTGGTTTGGTGCACTTGGTCAGAAGGCTGTATGGGGGCTCTTGGGACCCATGATAGATAGCCTTTTCAAATAGTCCACCCTTTGGCTGTAAACATTGGCTGAAGTCAACTTTCACATGAGTATGCCACACCGTCAGCAGTTCAGATTAGAGATGCTGAGACCAAATCCATTCGGATGGTCTCATGCCACACTTGATGAGGATGATTGTCAGTCGGATGAAGCCAACCTGCAGTTTTCATCTCAGGTACCCCAGGATTCTGGGTTCAGCCAACTGAACAAAAACCCAGAGAGTACTGATTGGTCTTATTTCAGGTAATTTAACTTCCTTTCTTGTGAGATATGTGGATTGTTCCACCGTCTGGTGATACTAAGTCCTATATACTCTGCTCAGCCAGGGTGTAGTTTAAGGCTAGAGTGTTACCCGTATGGCTTGTGCAAGAGAGTTCAAACTGATGTACTGACCTTCTAGAGCTTGTATAGCCTCGTTGGCTAAAATTAAGGATAGGTTCCTGAGCATTTGCTCTGGGGCATGAGCTCTACTGCCAGGGAACAGTACTTGCACTGCTTTATGGGACCAGAAGTCTGTGTCACCTGAGCAGGATCACCTTATTGAGGCACATACTGTCTCCGGTACCAAATAGTCCAACTTAGTGCCAGGCCTCCTTTTGGTAGCCAGAGGCCAGAGGATGAGTAATTTTTCCTTTACTGACTCAGGGTAGCCCACGTTGCTCCCAAGAATTTGCCTTGGAATTTGCAAGTCCCTGTGTGTCTTATCAGGATTAATGGAACCACCCCTGGGCTTTCATGTGAGTCAGTTTCTGTTCCAGCGCCGTTGCCACCTGCCCTTTATTTGAGCGTCTCAGTGCGATACCATTCATGTAGTGGAACCAAGTCTTTGCTGAAGGGAAAGGGCTTGCTCCATGTTGCACGGGTGGAAACAGCAAGAGAATTCTAGGACCCCTGAGGCTACTTATTAGTAAACCTGTCTTGGAACCTGCAGGTGAAGGTAAGCTGATACTGATCTTATGGTACCAAAGGGATTAGGAAAGAGGCCTTAGCAGAGAGAGAGAGGGAGAGAGGGAGAGGCATTAGCAGTGGCCAAGAAGGCATACCCAGGGTCGTCAGTTTGTGCAGTTGATTCAGTCACAGTCACAATATTTGGAATAGCCATATTTGGAATAGCCAGAGCAATGGGCAACAACTGGATTCAGTTGGTGACAATCCACCGTAGGCCTCCAGCTCCCACGAGTCTCTTTCACAAGGCCACACAAGGTGATTTTATTGCAATATCACATCTCTCAGTATTCTTGCTGCCCTTAGGTTTTTCATCAAAATTGTGATTTCTTTTTTCCTCCCTCTTTTTCTCTGTGTTGTTTTTGTTGTGTAACATGAGAGAGAACTGCCTAACTACGTGATGTGTTAATGCACTTGTCTTATTGTCACCTTTAGCAAGCAGATCTTCCACGTTGAGAAAAGACCCCTCGGATTAGTGAGCGCTTAGAGTACAACTGCAGTAGGGAGTGTACTTGCAGTAATGAGAGGAATGGCAGCAGCAGTGCCCAGCAAGGATCCAGATGGATCCAGATGTCCCCACCTGGATTGTTCCAGTAGCTTCTACTTTTATTTTTTATTATTTTTAAAAATATTTTGTTTATTTATTCATGAGACCCAGAGAGAGAGGGGCAGAGACACAGGCAGAGGGAGAAGTGGGCTCCCTGCAGGGAGCCCGATGTGGGACTTGATCCCAGGACCCTGGGATCACACCCTGGGCCGAAGGCAGACGCTCAACCACTGAGTCACCCAGGTGTCCCATAACTTCTATTTTTATTCTGTTTCCAACTTAAGCCAATTGAGTGTGTGGCTTCTGCCCTTCAAGAAAGCTGACAAGATAGCCCCTGGAACATCAGTATCCAGAAAAGCTTCTGTCTCCCACCCTGACTTCCTTCCCCTGCCGTCCTTCTTTGGGAATGGACAGATCTTGGCTCCATCTCTGGTCCCCCTTTTCTTTAAAGGCTGATAAATCAGGGTGCGAGGGTTCAGGGTTAGGTAGCATGTTCTAAGGTTGCCACTCAGCTCTGTTGTTCCTCCAGGACTAGGGGATTGATTTCTGTGGAGGAATCTGGATCTGTAGAGGCATTTTTGGTTTTAACCAGACTGTTTTGGTTTCAACCAGTCGGATGCTTTGGGGCTCCCATAGTTCAGTTTCTGAACCAAATTGTTTTGGTGCTGATTCCATCCATCTCTTTTTAGGGGACTCCTGTTTCAACAATTGTATCCACGTGGTCTTCTAGCAGGGCCCTGTGGAGGGCTTCCAAAAAATCATCATCTCGTATCTCAGCGTACTGCTTGCACCAAGATTTTTAGGAAAGAAACCAGACCTCAGAGACAATGCATGAAATAACAGGGTCCCAAAGGAAATGACTAAGTAAACAAGCAGGTTGGGTTTGCCACAGCTTCATAGGTGTGAAAGTAGACAATGAGACTTAGCTGTCAGAGCAAGACAGTTTTTAAAACTGTCACAAACAGCGCAAGCATCGGTATAGGTACTGCTTGCTCTCCTGCTCACACGTACCTTGGTGAGATGTGATGCACTTGGATGGATGGTGGCTGTGCTTGCAGGGAGTTGGGTTGCAGCTGGGAAATCCAGGACTGAGGGCTCAGCACCTTTTGTAGCAAGTAGCAACCAAACCTGTCAGGGTCACCTAGCAAATGAGCAGTTGTGCTGAAGTTACACTGTGGTTACCTTGATCACTAGATACAGAAAGGGCTCAAGGTCAGCGCACCATGTAGTTTGGTTTACTCAGTGAGACCATACAGGGACATGTGGGACCCGTGACAGATTGGCTCTCCCGACATTATTTTTTAGATAATATCTAAAATGTTACTGTATTTTTCAAATGATATACTTGTAATAGCATAGTAATATATTACATTTGAGTTCTGCTTTCAGAGTTAATAAAATGTATTCATAATTTATGTCACCGAGTCCTCTGTGTAGTAGGTCATGGAAGTGTCACCATCTCCATTTTGTAAAAAGAAGAAAACTGATGCTCAGTGGGGTTCAGTGACACATGGCAGGTTATATGTGTAAGCAGTGGAACCAGATCTTAGATTCATGACTGTTGACTCTCATGTTTTCTTTTCACTACCCTGAGCCAAGTTTACTTGAATGAGTAGAACAGAATCATTTGTAGATTATAAATAAGATTTGTATGCCAGTGATATTTCAGTAAAATTATTACTCTCGAGTCTTTTTTCAAAGTCCTAAAGTAACGATTTGCTTAAGGAAATACATCAGTGTTAAATTTTAGCTTAGTTTATATGTGGCTTATTACATATTTGAATTAAGGTTTTACTGGTTCTGATGTCACGTTGGAAAAGAATGAACAGTGGTATAGGCATTTAAAAGTTTAGTTATTTTTTGTTAATTATGATTAATTATCATAATTATTATCATATTAATATAATTAATTAATTATATGATAATTAATTATCATATTAATTATCCCTGATCGTATGAACCCCAACGTCTTATAATTTGATTAGTTATATATAAATCACAGCTGAGAGAAAAAGTAGATACTGGCATCTCTCAAGTTGAAAGAACTAAGGATCATTCAAACTCTGAGTAGAAGGAACAGTTGTAGGATACCGCTGAGTAGACTATCATCATAGCAGTCAGGCTGATGTTAGGTCAGACTTTCCATTATTAATCCTTCTTTTGGTTTTTATAACTTTTGGTTGAAAATTCTTTCCAGGGAACAACTTGTATACAGATTTTGAGCCTGGGAGCAAAATATCTCATGACCCACTTACGGGCCTCTTTAAACATTCAGATTAATGTTAATGGCTTTTAAGATGAAGGCTAATTTTATGTTTCAAAATATTTCAAAATATTTATTCTTTTGGAATCAACAACTTAAAATTATTTTATTCGTTCCTTGTGAGGCTGCATTGTATTTTTAGAATTATACTCAAAATAGCTACAAAGCTCTGATGATAAGCTTTTAAAAATTATAAATGTAACAACTCAATTGAGCAGCGTTAATTGATTTTAAGAAGTCAGAATGAATAAAGAATTTGTATACTGTTTTCAAAGTCCAAATTTAACTCGGTTTTGAAAAAAAAGGAAGGATGTTATTTTGTGTTTACTTATTTGATTTGTATTGGCTCTGTAAACAAACGTTAATTCAAAAATACAATATTGTTTTAGGGTTTTCCAGAGAAACAGAACCAATAGGACACACACAAGATTGTAAGGAATTGGTTCATGTAATTATGAAGCCTGGAAAGTCTTGAAATCTGCCATTTGTAGGCTGGAGGCCCAGGAAGGCTGGTGGTGTCGTTCTGGTCAGAGTCCAAAGGCCCCAGCCTTTGACTCGGAGTCCAAAGAACTCATTTTGTATGTTCTAGTACAAGTGTGAGGATCTCAGAACCAGGAGTGCCAGTGGGAGATAACTTCTAGTGTAAGTCTGAAGGCTTGAGAACTAGTAGAGCCAGTGGTGTAAGCCCCATTCAAAGAGCAGGAGAAAACCTATGTTCAGCTCAACAGTCAGTCAGAGGGGGTGAATTCTAACTTGCTCAGCCTTTTTGTTATATTCAAGTTCCCAAAGGATTGGATAGACCGACCCACTTTGGGGAGGACCATCTACTTAACTTAAGTCTACCAATTCAAATGCTAATCTCATCCAGAAACACCCTCACAGACAGGGCTCAGAAATAATGCTAACCAATATCTGGGCACCTCATGACCCAATCAGCTTGACACATGAAATTAACCATTCCAAATACCATGAATAATTCTCTCCTCCACTCTTAGTCATTTTATTTCCAAAAGTGCTTGTATTATACTTGAAACAAATGAGACAGATGAAGATGTTCTGATGAAAATTTTCCTTGAGCATTGTTTTTTTCCCCTAAAAAATGTCTAAAAAATATCCAATATCTCTAATATGATCAGAATTGCCATCAGAATCCACTGTGAAAATTCATAATTCAGTTCATTTTAGGGTCATCATATGGAGACAATGCTGCCAGTTTGCAATCAGTTTGCAATCAGACTCTTAGAGACTCCTATAAATTTCAGCGTGCCTCCAACCTTCCTAAATCTATGCCCTGATATTTTTTCATGAAACAGGCAGACCAGCTCAAACTGCCAGGTGGAGTTTTTTGTTTTTGTTTTGTTTTATAGAGATATATATTTGTATTTTATTTAAACTCAGTTTGCCAACATCTAGTATAACAACACCCAGTGTCAAGTGGAGTTTTTATGCCATTAGTTTTCTTTAATGTTTTTTTAGGTGGGTTAAGATTTAACAAAATTAATACTTAATTTAACAAAGTTAATATGCTGTTTTATGAAATGCAGAAATTAAAATACAGTTTTTCTAAATGAAGAATCATAATAATTATAAATATAGAAATTTAGTATTTTTTTCCCTAGAAAATTTTGTTCTTTAATTCCACCATATATTAGGAGGTTGGCCCAAGAACAGAAGGATGATAATTTTTCTTTTATTTGCAACAAGTGGAACTTATTAGAGTATTGACTTTTCTAAGTCAGAAGGATTTTGCTATGTTTTCTATTAGATAAATAGTAAAGAGGTGTAGTCATAGATTTTATATAGTGTTTGGTGTGTTAGCTGTGATTTTCTTTGATGTGTCTCATGATATCACTTTTATATCTTTAAAGTGTTTTTAAAACGCTAACAGAGATCAACATTCAAGTTTGCAAGTCACTTTTATTTTAACTCAGTGGATTAGGAACCCTCAAACCAGGAACCTAATCCGTGAAGCAGTCCTTGGCTGTTAATTCTCCTTTGGGGGCGGTGGGTAGGGCCTGGCCCAAGCTAATAATATTTCTGGCAGTTGCTTTTATAAACATTGTTGTCCTAAACATTCTTTTGTATGTCTTTTGTGCACATGTGGGAGTTTCTTTCGGATATTACCCATGAGGGGAATTAGGGAGTCATGGAGCATTGCCTGCCACTTAACAGTATATGGGAGTTCCAGTTGCTCCTTAGCTTGGTTTTATTTTGCCAGAATTTAAAGTTTTTATTCTGATAATGGATATGAAATGGTATTCTATTGTTAATTTAGTTTGCATATCCTTGATTTGTACCGAGGTTGAATACTTTTTCAGATGCTCTTTTGAAAATTACCAGTCTGTGTCTTTTGCCAATCTTGAAAAAATTGGGTTACCTTTTGTTTACATACTGGTTGTGTACGTATTACGAGGATTTTTTTTTTCTGGTCCGTGACTTGTTTTTGCATTTTTTTCAGTTGTCTTTCTTGACGAATAGACTGGATTAGTCAGTGTCTAATGGTCTTATCTTTCTACTTTGATGCCATGAAGATACTTTTCTGTTTTCTTCAAAAAATTTTAAAGTTTTACTTTTCACATTTAGGTCTTTATTCCTCTGTGCATAGTGCAAGATGGTAATTCTTATGTGTATGTAGGCATGGAAGTGTATTATTTCTTATAAAAATAATTGATAACCAGTTGTCTCTGTGCCACTTAAGTAAGCCTGTTCTGTCAGGCACAAAGTTTTCATACATGAGCGGTTCTGTTTCTGGGATGTTTTTCTGTTCTTTTGGTCTTGTTTTTTCCTGCTTCACTTGTACTTTCAGTAAATTTTGATATCTGTTTGGGAAAAGCTCTTTAGCTTGGTGATGTTTTTAAAAAATTTCTCGGCTATTTTTGGTTTTTCTTTCATATTTCTTTTTTTTTTTTTTTAAGATTTTATTTATTCATGACAGAGAGAGAGAGAGAGAGAGGCAGAGACACAGGCAGAGGGAGAAGCAGGCTCCATGCAGGGAGCCTGACATGGGATTCGATCCCAGGTCTCCAGGATCACACCCCGGGCTTAAGGCGGCGCTAAACCGCTAGGCCACCAGGGCTGCCCTTCTTTCGTATTTCAAAGTTAGTTTTGTAGACATGCAAGCGCACACACTGCCTTTTAGGAAACTGTCCATTTCATCTAAGATTTTTAGATTTATTGACATAACATTATTATTTGTATTCTTTCTTCTCCCTACATTTCTTTTTCTACTGGATTTGTAGTTATGCCCTCTGAGATTCTTCTTATCTTTGCATTCTTTTTTCTTGGTCAGTCTTGCCATAAGTTTATCTGTCTTTTTAATGTTTTTTTTTTTTTTTTTTTTTTTAAGAACCAGCTTTTAGTTTTGTGGAGTTTTATGGTCTTTATTTTCTATTTATTTCTGTTGTTTTTAAATTTTTATAATCTGGTAATTGATTGGATGTGGGGGTACAGGGTTGAATGAAAGACACTCCAGGTTCCATCATAGTGACCAGGTGGATGGTAGTGTTTACTGGTTGAAGTAGAAAATAACTGGAGGCAGTTTGTGGGGAAAGATGTTTAGTTCACTTTTGGATATTTTAGTTTGTGGTGTCTGACACTCCAGGTGGAGCTGTTTATAGGAGAGGCTGGGCCCGAGGTGGTGATTTGCTATTTGCTACTGGTAAGGATAATCAGTGGAGAGTAGTGGGAAGGAGGAAAGACACAGTGATTAGAGGTCAGTGGGAAGCCTTCGTGGCTCCGTTAATACCGTCACCATCCCTATATCTATTCAATCTAAAGGTCTCTGTATTGACCTTTAGACATATTTGTATCTTTCACTAGACTAAAAGGACAGGGAATCTTCACCTCCTCATTTTTTTTTTTTTGAATTAAACATGTTACAAAAATTGACATGTTTGTATCTTTCACTAGACTAAAAGGACAGGGAATCCTCACCTCCTCATAGGGCCTAGTATAGTCAAAGTGTTGGATATGTGTTTGTGGAATCAACCCTATTGACTCTCCTTTAGTTTGGTCACGGATATGTGATTTAACAGGAATATATTATGGATGCTCATTATAGAGGATTCAAGACAATTACCAATTTTAACCACTAAAAATATTTCCCCTATTGTGAACTGAAAGAGGGCAAGGATTGACTTTTTTAAAATGAAATTTTAATTCGATTTTTGAACTTAACCTGAACATGAGTATTTTTTGTTTGAAGGAGACATTTATTAATCTACCATATTTAAGGAGGAAAAGTACTTTTCAATTATCAGAGATACCTCTTTTAATGAAAAGGTATTTACAGATGTATCTTCTGTTACTGCTTTTGTTTCTGGAGGGCATTTATCTTCTTGGATTTAGGTCTTAACTATTGAAGATTAATAGTTATAACTTGCCAATTAAAAATAATCCAGACTCTTATGTATAGGAAAATTGGAAAAAGTTTCATATTATTAATTTTAAAGCATAATACTTCTGAACAGCTCAAAGCACATTATTGTTCACAGGATAGTGTGTAAAAAGCTATACTTAAACGTCAAGAAAGGGTCATACAAGCTTACTCAGTGCAGCAATCAAGTAAAAAAAAAATGACAAGAACAGAGTTCTTGGATGATTTGTCTTCTTGATTTTTTAGAAATTAAAGCTGTCTGGCTTTGAAACAAACATTTCTATGTGGAAAGTAACATGTATTTACAGTTTGGAGTAAGCTTTCCTAGAAAAATTCTCCAGCTTGATGCTTTGGAGATGGACATAGCTTTGAATCTCCTTTCCTTATTCCTGTTAGGAATGCCTTCAGCTTCAAGGAACAACAGGGGTACAAACAAAAAGAGGGGTTTATTTTTCTTACATAATGAGAAATCTAGGAGTCTAGATAGCTGCTGGCTTTGGTGTAATGTTCAGCGATGTCAGGGCTGGTATCTGATTCTTTACCCCTTCTCCTGGAACATCATGGCTTCTTCAGCTTGAGGATCGTATCCACAATGCAGGAAGGGAGAAAGGGGGAAGGACAGAAACAGCTTTCACTGGGACAAGAAACTTTTGCTGATTTTTTTTTTGGGGGGGGCGGGGGAGGATAATAGACTTTTTGCTTATGTTTGGAAAACTAGGTCGCATATCAATCTTAGCTGAAAGACAGGCTGGGAGATTACTTTGCTTTTTAGCATCTGTGGCATAAGTATGCAAGGGAGAGGTTGGGAATGCATGTGGGGTTGGTCAGTCTACCTCAGTGACCATGGGGTGCCATGGCTAACCTGAATAAGCCTGAGTTTCCTCTTGGGCATAGTAATAGCACCACTAGGTGAGACTTGGACTTTTTGTGTGCTATTAAATCTTTCACATCTAGAGCAATGTCTTAACAGATGTATCTATTCAGAATTAATAAGTGAAAATCATTATGAGAATTACATGAGTAATGCATTTAAGGCACTTAGCCCAGTGCTTGGCATATAGTAACCTATAAATGATATATCTACTTTTGTTTTCAACATGTGCAGTGATTGTTATCAATTTAGTATACGAACATAAATAGAAATTGTCACGATTTGATTACATTTGTCATTTTGTCACTTAATGTGTATTTGAAGGTTGTTTTCTTGACAATTAAGATTTCTAAAATAATAATTTTAATTAATATGGTAGCTGCCTTACTATGTAAATAAAGAGAAACATGGATGCTTAATGTGACAGTGACAGGCTATAGTCACCATAAATGTGGAAATGTTTTAAATCACTTTCTTTAAAAATGTAAATTAAATGTCATTGTTTAAAGAAGAAACTATTTATTGAAGTGCAACAGACAAAACCAGTATATTTAAGTATGGAGCTCAGTAAATTTTTACAAAATGAACATACTCATGTGACCTCCCCTCCCCCCAGGTGAAGCTAACAGAACATTGTCAGTACTATAGAGGCCTTCCTGTACTCCCTTCTGGTCATTACTCCTTTCCCTTGATTCTTCTTACTGGTCTGATGGTCGTGAGAGGGGGTGGGAGTAGATCCTAATGGGAGCTTGTATGTCCTACAAGGTAGAAGCATCAGTATTGCTTGTAGGAGAGCAGGTACTGGGCCACTTTCGCAGGCCTAGAAATTTTAAGACGATCTGGAGTTTCAGGGTTTTCAAGTATTGACCCACTTGTCCTTACAGGAAGTCTTAAGGGTCTCAGTTCTTCCTAGGCCGGAGGATCCTGACCTCAGAATAGCAGTCTTGGCAGCGTTGAGTATTCAGGATTGAGTATTCCAGCTTTCTTTGAGGATCTGCTGCCCTGATAATTAGCTCCTAGGCCCCAGTCCTCCACCCTTGCTGCTTTCTAACCGCACCGGATGAAAGAAGCCTTCTTACTTTTCACTTGTCACCTCAAATCCTTCTTGGTTTTTCATCCCCCCCCCCCCCAATGTGTTGCCATCCCAGCAACAGCTGATTCCATAGACCTTATAATTGCCACTTCCTGTCAACCTCTGAGAAGCCTGAGCTTATTCCACCTGCCAATGCATTTCCTTCAGCTGGGATCCTTTGCCCTTTTCCTGACTAAGTTTGTAATTTCTTAAAAACTTCGGTGAATTGAAAGGGCTCGCAAAAAGGCCTGTGCGTACTTCACCCATCACCTGATCCAGCTGCAGAATCTGGGCTTTGGGTCTGCGTTCTGGACCGCTCCCCTTGGCAGCCAGCGTGGACCGGATCCTCCAGGGACAGACCCTGGCCTAGAGCTCTGCACGCACTGCCCGAGTTTTGTAGAACGTGTGGGGGGAACGCCACCTGCGAAGGACGCAGGCCTGAGCCGAAGGAGCAGAACTGTGGCGCAAGGGGTCTGGACCTTTGTACCCTCGCGGTGGCAGGGTGGCCTGGAGAGGGGCTCAGCTGTGACCCCAGGGCCGCGACTCCCTGCCGCTCGGGGAGCCACCTGGAGGGGTGGCCCCGCAGCCGCTGCACCTGCTGGATATTGATTTTCAGACTTTGTTCTTTTCCAGGGCACACACTTAATGCTATTAATTAGTTATCGGGCGGCCCAACTCTTTCCCACCCAGGCCATTCAACGTTTCTCGGCCTGCTTGTTCTGTTTGTTGCCGAGGGAGGAGGGAGAGGTTTTCAAACCAGCAACTCTGGATTGTAAAATTGTCTTTTTTTTTTTCCCCTTTCAGTTCCATCAGTTTGTACTGTGTAGTCTCTGGCAGTGTTACTCAAATATAGAATTATCGTATATTACTGTCTTGAGTCTTATTTTGATGAGATACTCCTCGATTTTTAGTAGTGCCTTTTGTCTTAAAAATGTAGTCATGCTAGCTTTCTTTGGGGCAGTATTCACATAATATTTCTTGTTCATTCTTTTAAGATAGCTTCCTGTGTTCTACTATGTAGGACATATCCTAACATCTAGAATTTAAAAAAAAAATCTTACATTTTGTCTTATAATTGGAGCTTCTAGTTAATTTACATGTAATGTCATTACTGATAGATTGGGATTTAAGCCTATCACCTTCTTATTTATTTTCTCTGCGCCAGTTCTTCTTTGTTCCCATTTTGCCCTCCCTCTTGGCCTTCCCTTTTTAGCCATTCCATTTTTGTCGTTGTTATTCTACCCCCTGCCCAGTTACCTTGCTAGATATATATTCTTTCACTGTTCTATTAGTTGCAGTGCATCTTTTGATCTGTTTGAGCCAGCGTAAGATTAGGACTTTTGTTTGTTTCTTTTGTGGAGAGTCCATTCGTCTCTTCTTTATAAATTGCAGTTTTGGAATGAAGTTCTCCTTATTTTCCACCGATTTATGGAGCATATTGATCATAATTAAAGTTCGTTCCTGAGGATTTGAAGATCTGGTTCACTTTGCAGACTCTTTCTGTTGTTTGCTGCCCACCCCACCCTTTCTTTTAGGTTCTTGGCTAACCGAGTGATTTTTTTTTTTTTTAATTGTGTATCAGATGGGTGTGAAAACTTGTAGAGACTCTGAATAGTGTCACCATCTCCAGAGATGGTTCAGTTTTTTTCCCCTAGTGGGCATACCGCCCTTCATCTTGATCAAGGGAAGGCTGGCCTTAGGGGTCCTGTCTGAATGTTTAGGGTGTTTACCCAGGCCTCTGCCCCTTCATGCTTTCTGCACTCCACTTTTGTCTCCCCAGCACCACGAGTCTGCCAAAATCTCTGTTTTGCTTTTTATCCTGTCCACTGCTTTCTTTTTGGTTTCTTGGATTATTTGTGTTAATAGACTTTACTGGGTACCTTCCCTCAATTCTGTATTTAATCATATTGAGTTGTTGGGATCCATAGCATTTTTGATAGTATTTAGGATAACCACAAAATATTTTAGTCTTATTTCAGTATGAATTTAATAGGTGTGGTTTTTGTTTTATCTCATTGACTCATTTTATTAATTGCATTTGAAAAACCAGGAGTTTATGGTGGAAATGGGCAAGCCCCAAGTTTAGTACAGAGGGTTTCAGATAACAACGGCCGATACAG
Organism: Canis lupus baileyi; assembly: GCF_048164855.1. Lineage (NCBI taxonomy): Eukaryota > Metazoa > Chordata > Mammalia > Carnivora > Canidae > Canis > Canis lupus. Next base: position 76,797,757 of record NC_132843.1, read on the forward strand.
TATTTCTGAGGTTCCAGATTTCATTGGGCCACAGTATAACGAACGTTACTTCAGATCAAAGGTTGGCAAACTGTGGCCTGTGGGCCAAATGTGGCCACTACCTTTTTTTGTAAATAGAGTTGTATTGGAACACAGCCACTCCTCTTCCTTTATATATTCTCTGTAGCTGCTTTGCCCGTTACAGAGTTGAGTGAGTGCAGCAGAGATTGGATGGCCTGTGAAGTTTGAGATGTTTACCATCTGGCCCTCTTTATAAAAAGAGTTTGTTGATCTCTGTTTTAGATAACCAAACTTAAGAGATTCAGTTAGTTCTTTTTATAGAAATCCATCATTAATATATTTTTTAAAGATTTTATTTATTCATGATAGACATAGAGAGAGTGAGGCAGAGACACAGGCAGAGGGAGAAGCAGGCACTGGACTCAATCCCGGGTCTCCAGGATCACGCCCTGTGCCAAAGGCAGGCACTGAACCGCGCTGAGCCACCCAAGGATTCCCATCATTAATATTATAAGGAATTGGCTATAGCTTAAAAAAAGACATTTTTCTCACTGTCTCCTCTCTTGTCCTCACTTGATTTTGTTAAAATTGCTTTTCTGTTCCCATTTCTTTTTCTGGAACCTCACTTTGTTGATGCTGATGGGCCACCGGAGAATCCAGGTGACATGGAGAGGCAATCGGGGTTCCTGCCCTGGAGATGGGTCAGGTGTCGAGGAAGCAGTGAAGGGCTGGGAGGTGCGCCTTCTTCCCCGCCAGTGACCATTAACCAGAAACTCTTGAAAGTCACTCGGAAGCTCTTATTTCAAAATAGGTCATCTCTGGCTGCTGGTTGGAGGCGAACTCTGGTTCGAAGCCAGCAGAACGGGGAGCCTCTGTTCAGCCAGAGGCTTTCTACCAAGCGCGTGGCAGCCCCAGCGGGCACTGTGCTGTGGGATTAGCCCCAAGCCCCCCGCCACGTCTGCAGACAGGCTGCGCCGGCCTTCCCCGCCCCGCGTCCTGCCTGCGCCCCGTGGGGCGCCCTCCACGGGCAGCGGTCCTGGAGCTGCGGCCTGTCTCCACCGCAGAGAACTCAGGCGCCGCGCGGGCCGCCCCAGCCTGCAGCCTGGGTTCCACTGGCCGAGGCCGCCCTCCCCGCGCCACCCCTTGCCCTAGAGCCCTCAGCCGGCCCGGGATTGGCAGGGGAGGCCCGCCTGGCGCTGCGCCCTCCGCGGACGCTCGTCCGGGAAGGTGGTACCCCAGGCTGGTGGCCCACGGCGGACCGTGCCGCGCCTGCATCCGCACCTGCACCCGCACCTGTACCTGCACCCGCACCTGTACCCGCACCTGTACCCGCACCTTCACGTGCACCCTCACCTGCACCCGCACCTGCACCCGCACTTGTACCTGCACCTGCACCATCACCCACACCAGTACCTGCACCTGCACCCGCACGTGCACCCGCATCGGTTCCCACACCCGCACCTGCACCCATACCTGCACCTGCACCCGCATCTGCACCTGCCGTGCTGCGTGCACAAGGTGGGCAGGCTGGGCTCCCCTACTGTCCCTTCTGCCCTCCGTGGGGGGTGTGCCCCGGCCTGTTGTGCCCCAGCGCCCCCTTACCCGGGTCCACTCTGGCTCAGGGAGGAGGAGGCGCAAGGAAAAAAAATAGAAGCAAAAATTTGTTGGTTAATGAAGTGTTGCTGCTGCTGCTGTTTTTTTTTTAATTTTTTTTTTAAGATTTTATTTATTCATGAGAGATGCAGAGAGGTGGAGACACAGGAGGAGGGAGAAGCAGGCTCCCTGTGGGGAGGCCGATGAGGGACTCGATCCCAGGATCCTAGGGTCACGCCCTGGGCCCAAGGCAGACGCTCCACCACTGAGCCACCCGAGCAGCCCTGCTGCTGCTTTTTAAGCGAGCATCAACACATTGGAATTACAAGTGCTTTTAAAATAGAACACTTAATATGACATTTTCATGAACCCTTCAGATGGCATTTGTAGGGGTTTCTGCGCCCTGCCAGTAATTTCGGAAGTCTGCTAATCTTTGCGATTAAAAGCTTTATGTAAAATTGGAGGCCGTTGATATCGATGATGTATCACAGCCCTTTAGAAGGTGCAACGCTGAGATTTGGGGTGGAGAGTCCGGTTATGACAGGTCGTGGTCACTGAGGGCTGCACCTCACAAGCTGCTGCCTGACACCGGCTTCCTGGGGTGTTGGTGACACTTGCAGCTTTTTGGGAGGGGGGGAAGAAGTGTTTTATATGGTGAAGAGGAGAATGGAAACCTTTCTCATCTTTTAAAAAGAGAAAGTAGACTGTGCATGAATTTCTCTTTTACGTGGACCTCTAGCCACACTCCCAGCTTCCAGGAATAGGCCTTATCCTCAAGCTCATGGAAAAGTTTGAGAAGCAGTGTTTCAAACAAACACTTAAGAACTCTGTTTCTTTAACGCCCGAGGGAAGCAAGGATTTCTGTGTGGGACATTGCTAACTCTACCAAAGAAGGGAACATGATCCTGTTGTTGACTCAGTCAGTTTTACTGGGTTTAGGAGGGCAAAACCCGTTTTTGGAGGCAGTATTGAGAGGAGTATATATGTGTATATGAAAACACTTCTTAATCAGTAAAATACTATGGCAGGAACAGTAGGGGCAGAAATAATGGAAGAATCAACCCCACTCCCGGGCCTAAGGCAGGGGCTGCTAGTACCAAGAGCTTGGAAAAAGAGACATTAGCTGAATCTGTGGGTTAGAAAGTGACAGAGGTTGAGTTCAGTGGGTTTACTATGGTTTTCCTTCCTGTTTTCTATTATAAGTTGTTATGCATAGATCCTTTTCAGGAGAGTAGTAGTCTTTGTATTTTGACGATACAATAGAGAACTATAGAGACGAGTCTTAACTAGACTAGAGATGAGCCATATCTTTTGTTTTTTGTTGTGCTGTAACTGTGATTTGGCAGATTTGGCATATATCTCTCAAACCAGCAAATATTAAGATGCTTAAATTTTTTTTAAGTTTAATAGCTTAGACCTATTTATTATTTAAAAAATAGACTCATATTTCATTTATAGATACTGTCTGAAATGACTATTCCAAATATTGTAATTTGGGGAATAAATCCGTTTATATATGAATTTGAAACTAGTGGAGGACTTCAGATGGGTGTGAAAAAAAGGAAGAGACATTCAGAAGAGACCTCCGTATGTGCCTGAGGTGTTTGTATTCCGTGTCAGTTTTCCTTTTTTTTTTTTTTTTTAATACGTAATAACATATAAGGATGACACTTGACAACAGCAGGAACCCATTGGGATTGTCCAGAGCTCCTGCTGCAGTTGCAGTTCCCCCTTCTCCTTCCACTAAGTTACCAGTGTCCTTGAATAAAAACGCTATTGCTTGTGTCTGTTTGGATCCAGTTTAGACTCAGAAAGAAGTTGAGCACGAGCTGCTTCCTTCATGTTCTTTGCCTGAGTCTAAAACAGCTTTATTAGTGGGGCCAACACAGGTGGCAGTTTTGGCAGCCATTGCCAGAATGTTCATCATTTTCAGCCTGGACACAAAGAGCTTAACTGAAAATAGATTGAACCCAATACCTGTTACGTTCAAATACTGTATAGTTCTCAAGTCTAGTTGTGCATCATCATTATCTGTCTTTTTAATGTTAGGAATGGGAAACACTGAAGTTTCTTTGAAGAAGAAACTGCTGCTTCCCTTCCATATTTTTTTTAAATGAGTTTAGGGTAAAGAAGGAGGGTGGGGAGAGAGTAAAATCTTGAGGTCTTAGTGCCATATGTTATTATTTTATAAGTAGAGGATGTTAGATGTGCTAAGGCAAACCAAAAAATTACCTGTATAGTTTTAAAGGCATCCATTTTCTGGCATTTTTGAATTGTAATGTGCATTGACTGTGCAGTTTAAGTTAAAAAAAATGTAACTCCAAACTTAGAATTAAGTCTCAGAATTAAATAAGGCAGAATCAGAATATTAGATAATCATTTAATTAATTAAATTCAATGTGAAGTGAGTTATAGTAAAGCCACAACACTGATTTCAGTAAGTCAGTGGGTATGGGAAGTGGTTGGTTGGCTGATTGTGCTCATTTAGCTTTTGCGTTGGTGGTCCATTGATTAATCTAAGGATTCTGTTTTATATGATACAAACCTTCGTGTCTGAGGCTTTTAACATAATGCATATTAAGGAGGAAGATAAAATTGGGCCAGCAGGTGTCAGCAAGAACCATAATAAAAACATTAGTCCTGCTTATCTCAACCTTTATTTTGTTACTTCAGGGATGCTTCAATGTCAGTCAGTTTTACATGGTATTTCATTGGACACTTACTTGCATCTTAATGTAGAATTCTTTTTTTCACCTGTTTTAGGGAACATACCTAAAGTATAGCAACAGCTCTAAAAAGATTTAGTTCAAAGAAAAAGATGTTTGCCAAGTGCTATGAACTTTTCTTCATTTCAGCGTCTTGAAAAAACATTCCACACAAGTTATCCCAAATAAAAAAGCTTATATTTTATAGTTTACATATTTCTCTGGTTATCTGCATTCTGTTTTTTCAATATTCCATTCCTCTTGACCAGTTAGCCATATGCATGTTTTAGAAATAGGAGTAGGAATTCATAAATATCTGTCTCATAATGGCCTTAATTTTCCAATGAAAATACAGCATTTTTATTCTTTCAGTATACAATTAGCTATTTTATTTTAGACTTACTCTAATTTATTGAGTACTCAAGGGAAGTAATGTATATTTTTCACAGAATTGAAAGGTTTATTATACTTCTTGTTTTACTATAATTTTTAATAGAAATTCTATCTCTTATTTCCTTTCTCTTCACTTGATGACTTGACAAAAATACAAATCCAGTAGGCAAATAGGACATTCGGTATTCTGTGGTAGTGTTACTAGAGTAATAAGCTGTAAAAAAATGAGTAAAGAGAACATCACTGAGACCACAAGGAAGATGATCTGATCTGATTTCTTGTTCTACCAAATAGAACTATTTCACATGCATACTTAACTAAAATCTATTATCTAACCAGCAACTCCATTCCTAGATATTTACCCATGGGAAATGAAAACTTATGTGTGAACCTGTATGCCAGTGTTTATAATGACTTTTTTTATAATTGTCCAAAACTGGAAACAATGCAGATGTACAGTTGGAAAGTGGATTAATAAACTGTGGTATATGCATACAGTGGAGTAGTACTCAGCAATATAAAGGAACAAGCTGCATGCAGCAACATAGATGGGTCTCAAATCATGCTGTGTGAGAAGAAGCTGTACTCAAAAGGCTGTGTTCTATACGGTTCTCATTTATATGTTCTTCTAGAAAAGGAAGAACTATAAGTATAGAATACACATCAGTGGTTACCAGGCATTGCGGGAGGACTTGACTATCAAGGGACAGGAGAGAATTATATGGGCTGATGGAACTGTTCTAATTTTGAATGTGGTGGTGGTTATATTTTCAAAACTTAGAGAAATTGCACATGAAAACACAAAAAATGACAGTTTTACTGTATATAAATTATATCATAAAAAAGATCTTATTTAAAAAGATCTGTAGACTAGAAAAATAAATTGAGGATAAGGATAATGCTAATTTGTACTTTAACTTGTCCCAGACATTTTTTTTTTTTTTTTTTGAGAAAAGGAAGGAGAGAAAAAGGAGGGAGATGGAGGGAGACAGAATCTTAAGCAGTCTCTGCGCCCACCTTGGCTCAACTTGGGGGCTCGATCTCACAACCCTGAGATTATGATCTGAGCCAAAATCAAGAGTCGGACACTTAACCCACTGACCCAGTGGTCCTGTCCCAGACATTCTGATAGGAACCTTAAAACACTTTCAACTCATTTACCCCTTATATTTATATATCGATTTTAAGGTTTTCCATTCTAGGTTTAACGCTGTAATCACTTTCCTCTTTTGATTCATGCAGATGATATTTATTTAAATTTGCCCTGTTGCCTTCATCTGTTATTCCTTTAGCCTTTTATCCAAGATCATTACCATTCTGCACGTTCTTTCTGCTGATTTTTGTTCTGTGGTCTTGTTTGCTTGAGCACCTGATTATTTTTTTAATTTGTTTTGGCTTTTAGATGTGCAGAAATAATTTGTAGAAATAATTTTAAGGCTAAGATATTATCTGTCTCCAGAATGTGTTTTTATTTGTTTCTGTGAGGTGCCTGGGGATAGTAGCTATCAGAGATCACCTCAATTCAATTTCAGGGTTACAGATGATTTAATGCTGAGGTTTGTGTACTAGGGTTAAGACTTTCAAGGTCTCCACTCAAATGTGGAGGTGTTCACCACAGCCCTTTGTGGAACCATGGGCTACAATTTTTGTTTTGTAGCCAAGAGGCTGAAGAAATACTGTACAAGATCTCAGCATCATAAACACCCTCTACAATCAGTATGACACTTACATGAAAAAAGAAAAATCACTTAGATGTTGGACTCACTTCTGGTTTCCTTCATCTCTTAGATACTGGTCTTTTAATTCTGTACTTCCATAGCTCTATGATAATATTAAAGCAGATTAAAAAATATTTTATTTTGTGTAACTAATTGCTAATTCAGAACAATTTTCCCTCTGAAAACATTTTGCCATTATGAAAGCAAAGATTGCCCATACCATTTTTCATACCCATATGGGTATACAAATATGTTTTTCTATTCTTAGTTTATTTAAATATTATTAGAGAAAGAGAGCGCGCGTGCATGCATGGGTGGCGGGGGCGCAGAGGGAGAGAGGGAGGAGCAGATTCCCCGCTAAGCATGGAACCCAACACAGAGCTCCATCCCAGGACCCAGAGATCATGACCTGAACTGAGGTCAGATGCTTAACTGAGTCACCCAAGCACCCTCAAATATGCTTTTCTTAAAAACAGTTTTAAGATAATTTATATTTTTATTAAGCAGGTTACAGTTTTGATTTGGTATATTAGGAATTCCTATTAAAGATCATAGGGAAATATATATTTTCTGTATATTTAACTGTGTACCAGGCACTGTTGGGAATACACCGATATATAAAATAAAATGTACTACCCTTATTTATATTTTGGCAAGATAGATAGCTTAGTTACCAATGAACTAGTCAGTAGTGATAAGAAAAGTATCCTTAGAGTACATATAATATGGAAATTTGTCTCTGAGTCTTGCTTTTTCACTCTATATTACATTGGGTACATCCCTTTTTTAGAACTTCTTTTTTTAAAGATTTTTATTTGAGAGCGAGAGAGAGAGAGTTGAGAGCACAAGCATGGAGGAGGGGCAGAGGTAGAGAGAGAAGCCGACTCCTCCATGAGCAGGGAACCTAATGCTGGACTTGATCCCAGAATATCAGGATCATGACCTAAATAGAAGGCAGATGCTTTACTGACTGAGCAACCCAGGTGCCCCTATACTAGGTACATCTTTAAATATCACTGAAAAATTACATGTTGTAAGTCTAGTGTTCCATTTTATGTATGCACTGTAATTTATTTAGCCATTTTTATATTGTTGGATATTTACATTGTTCCTAATTTTCTTCCTTAATGCTTTTCTAATAAACATTTTTGTATGTAATCCAAAATTCAGTCACTGATTAATGTCTTTAGGATAGCATTGTGGGATTCAGAGTACTGAGTAAGTGTATGAAAGATTTTTAATGTTTGTTGTATTATTTTCTAGAAAGGTTATTATACTCATATAAGCATTATGTATCATTTAAAAATGTATCATTTTGATAAGCTATCAATTTTATAATTCACTGTTGCTTAAATTTATATTTATCAGTGATATTCAACATGTTTTATGTTTATTTATAATGTACATTTCTTTGTGCCTATTAGACTGTTAACAAAATTAAGCCAGAACACTCTGTTTTATGGAGACTGTCGAGCTAGATTTAAACTGGAATTAGACCTATTTTTTTCCTTTGCTGTGATTTTATTATTTTATACTTGGGTTGCCATTTTTAACTCATTCCTTTGTTGAGAATGCTTAAATGTTTTCTAACAAGTAGCAGGAAATAGCTTTCAGAGTCTTTAGTAATAGGAAAAAGTATTAGATAAGTAACAATATGGTTATCATTGGTACAAAGGAATGAAATATGAAAATCCTGTACATAGATCTCTTCTACAGATTGTGTAGTTTTAAGTCTCCTTGAAATGTTGGGCCATTCCAGAAAATGAACCATTTTGATTTATGACATGTTATACACGTGTTTATTTTTCATTAGTTTGAGGTATTTAGTATTTAATAGGAACTTTTTTGGTAGCAAAACAGTATAAATAATATTTTAAGAGACTATTTTATGATAAGCTTACAGAAAGAATGAGTTTCTGAAGTTGAGAAATAATAGATTAGATTATTGAATTATAGTAATGACTTGACTGAAGAGTTTATTAAGTAACATTTTCTGTTAGCAATACAGTATTCTTTTTTTTTTTTTAAAGATTTTCTTTATTTACTCATGAGAGACACAGAGGGAGAGGCAGAGAGACACAGGCAGAGGTAGAAGCAGGCTCCTTGCAGGGAGCCTGATGCAGGACTCGATCCCAGGACTCACTGATCACACACTGAGCCAAAGGCAGACGAGATGCTCAACCGCTGGGACACCAGGCGTCCCAGCAATACAGTAATTCTGATTAAAAGACATGCAAGATTTTGTGTATGCATCTGTTTCTCTGTTGACACTGATAAAGTGTATTTAATGTTCTTTTTTATATTATATCTTTAAATTTATTTTTTAACTTTTAATTTTGATATACTTTCAGATTTGTAGAAAAGTTATAAAAATAGAACCCAGAATTTCCATATAATCTTCATTTTGATTTCCCTAGTGTTGATTTGATTACATTTGTTTTATTGCATATATGTATAAAAATGAGACATTTGGAACTGGTTGTAGGCATGATGTCCTTGTTACCCCTAAGTACCTCATTGCGCATTTTCTGAAAACACGGACATTTGCTCATGTGTCTATTATAAAATTATAAAAGTCAGGGCATTGACATTGCTACAGTATTATTACTAATATAGAGACCTTATTTAAATTTCATTGTTCAGATTACCCAATAACGTGCTATTTAGGAATTGAAAATCTTGGATTGTACCTTGCATTCACTTGTTTGTGTCCCTCCTCCCTCTTTGAGTCTGGAACAGTAAGTACTTCAGTGCTTCTTTGCCTTTTAGGACATTGCTAGATTTGGAGAATACATGCCAGTTACTTCATAGATATACCTAATTTAGGTTTACCTTATGTTTAAATTCAAGGTTTGCGGTTTTGGGGGGGACTATAACAGAAGTTAGGTTTTCTTCCAAGTGTATCATGTTGGGAGACACATGATGTCTGTATGTTCCATTACTTGGTGATGTTAGCTTTCCTCATTTAACAAAGGTTCTCTACCATAATCTTATGCTTTATCCTTTTGTAATTATTATTATTTTTGGTGATTGTATGTATGTCTGTAAGGGTAGTTAGATACAGACACTGAAAGTAACTTGTTCCCTCTAAGTTAACATCCATTGCATTGATGTCTCTTTCCTAGATCAGTTATTTCCCTGATGACTGGCAAATAGTGATTTCACAATTACATCATTCTTTCTCTATGAGGTAACATTATCTTGTAAGGAATAGCTTCCCCCTTTTCACTATTAATTTATACCTTTATGGACTAATAGCTTATTTTATTTTAGTGGGTTATATCATCTGTTACTCTCAAATTGTTTCAAATGTGGCCAGCAGGAATCCATTCAAGCTAGCTTCTGTGTCCTTTTGACATATTCACACTGTTCTTTTTTGTTGTTGTTGTTCACACTGTTCTTTACACACTGCCGTATTTTCTGGCACAACATGATGTTTAGGGTTGGCTTGTACTTTCCCAGCCCCAGCTGGAGTCAACCATTTCTCTAAGAGCCCTAGCTCCTCTATGTGAAGAATGGCAGTTAGAAGCTAAGATTGGATACTGGATTACTTTAATGTTTTTAGTTATAAATTTTGAGATTGTGATGTATACATTCATCATTCTCTTCAAAGATCTGAGAATTATTTTAGTAGCTCTTAAAAACTTACTTATAACAGAAATGTATGAATGAACTATTGATGTTTTAAGTACTTCTACTTAATTTTCTTTGTGTTATCTGGTATGTAAATGTCACTTGCTTGATTATGGGAAATATTCAGGTAAATGCAGACAGGAAGGTGAGGTTAGGAATACTGTTGAATGGTGACTTTTGGGCCAATAAAAATGTTTAGTTTTGGATTTGAGTATTTAGACTCTGTCAAGTATCAGTCACCTAACATTTCTATGATACTCTTTTATTTTTTCGGTATCAGATATACTTAAACCAATTACATTCTTTTGGATTAGAGTGGTGTTGCTATTTTAATACAGTTGACCCTCTTTTTAGTTACTTTTAAGTTATAGCTGTTTTGGTCAGTGAAAATATATCTCATTAACATTTTCTCATAGAATATTTAAATGTTATAACTAGAGAGAATATTGGAGATCTTATGAATAACCCTGATAATTGAAGGGAAACTTTAAGAAAAGGACAGTATTAAATAACTTTTGATTAGTATATGTCATCTCTTTAGAATTTTTTTTAAAGATTTATTTATTTATTTATGATAGAGAGAGGGAGAGGCAGAGACATAGGAGGAGGGAGAAGCAGGCTCCATGCCAGGAGCCCGAAGTGGGACTCGATCCTGGGACTCCAGGATCATGCCCTGAGCCAAAGACAGGTGCTAAACCACTGAGCCACCCAGGGATCCCTTACTTCATCTCTTAGAATTTTAAAAAATCAAGAAAAACTTTGAAATTTTATCTAAAAATCTCTTCAGATTTATATATACATATATATAGTTTCATATTTAAGATTTCACATTGTGTCAAGAATTGGTTGCACAGAAACTGGATAGCATGGTTGATTTATCAAACTATTTGGAAACAGTCTTTTTTAATAAATAGCATCTTTAAGTTTTAAGTTTAGAAGTTGAATTTGAAAGAATACAAGATTGACTTTATATGACTTTACTGTTAAGTAATTTTTGTTGTAAGATGGAGGAATTTTTTTTCAGCTAAGCTTCTTTAATATTAACTATAACTTGAGGTATTTTTTTCTGTAATGGCTAGTCAGTTTTTTTAACGAAAATTATGATCACAATTAAAATGCATCAAATGATTTTCTTGCAAATATATAATACATGTCATCCTTTTTATTCTGTTATATCAGTTTTAATACTACATTTTATAATTAACAAAGAATCAAGTTAGTGTTTAGAAATATATGTTGGTTTATTTTAATTCAACTCTTTAAAAAGGTACTAAATCTTTAAAGGTGGAATTCATTGAAGATGTTTAGAGACTTAAAATAAAGCTTCTCATTTCGATTAAGATTTTGGCTAAAATTAATACATTAAATGTGGTTACTTAGTTCAAATAATAAGAAAAAAATATACACTTAGCATGATTTAATTTGCTTACAATTATCTCAGGGATTTATAAATTTTATAAATTTATTAAAATGGGAACTAAGAAAGGTAATCTTATTTAGGGAATGGTACGTAATGCTGTTCCAGCAAGTTAAGATAGTTATCTGATATAGTCTCTCTGAGGGCTATATTATTTATTATTATAATATGTATAGTATGTTTTGTTTCATAATTTTCTTACCAAGGTCATATGAATTATGAAATTTAGCACACTGACAATTTTTAAGACTAAACAGTTTTGTCATTGAGTTAGCTTCTACTTCTCAAATTCAGGCTCCTAATTTTGTAGTTTTATTTTCTGCAAAATATGTAACTACACACAGGAGTATGGGAAGACTTTAATGTGCACCGAGTTTGTGGATATATATGAAAATATTTGTAGTTTTTTAAAAATTTGGGGGACCTGTAATATGCTTAAAAGAAGAACAGTTTTCAAACACATTATAAAGCCTTAGCTTGGGATGCTGGGTGGCTCAGGGCATGATCCCAGTTCAGGGATCAAGTCCCACACCAGGCTCCTTGTGAGGAGACTCACAGCAGCCTGCTTCTCCCTCTGCCTATGTTTCTGCCTCTCTCTGTGTCTCTCATGAATAAATAAAATCTTTAAAAAAAACAAAAAGCCTTAACTTAATAAACAGCTAAGTGGTATGAGAATTACAAGACTATGTATTAAACTCTCCCTTTCCAAAGATTCTAGTTGGCAAAATTTAGCTGTTAAAAACTTGATATTTATAGTCTTTTTCCTAATAATTCGTAGTTTTTCCTGTACCATCCTCATCCTATGTCTTGCTCATCCTAATACCCACCGTATTTTGATTTCTCCTCTGCTGTCTAGTTTGGATGGTGCTACCACTATATACTCCCCTGCACTCCATGCTAAAGATGAATTTTGGCTTCATCTTTAACTTCCTTTTCTGTTACCGGCCATATATGATCAGTCACAAGTCCTAAACATCTAAACATAAGCAACTCTACAATATGTACTGTATTATTCATTTTCCTTCATTTTTCATTCATTCAACAGATGTTTATTAAGTGCCCATTTTTTTTGCCAGGTACTTGCTGGGGAATATAACAAGAAATAAAGTGACCAGTTCCTGTCTTCATGTTTATTTGCATTATAGCAGAGGAGATAGATAATAAACAAGTAAAAAAAAAGATAATTACAGATTATTATAATTGCCCAATATGTAGAAACAGGCATGATGATAGAACAGTGATGGGGGCAGCTACTCTGGAGAGGATTGGGTAGGATAGGCCTGATTTTGACAGCTGTTCAGGGGTTCTGAGCGTAGAGGACAGCAAGTATAAAGGCTCTGACACTAGGAAAGACTTAGCAGGTTTAAAGAAAAGAAAAGGGGTTCCACGCTGGTAGAAGGCAGGCAGTGAGAGAGTCTGGGATGAGCAAATGTAGAAGAGGTGGACAGGAGGTTATTTACAGGGCCCTGGGGTATTTGGCAAGGAGTTGGGATTTTAGTTCAGTGCAATGTGAGTGTCATGATTTGATTTATGTTTTCAGAATATCACTGTGAGAAGACTGGTGGAAAAGAGGGACAGTTAGTAGGCTCTTGTAGTAGTACCGAGTGGAATTATAGTGATAACCTTATAGGGTCTTATTTGTGATGATAGAAGACCATGGACAAATCTGAGATATATTTTGGAAACAGAACAACTGGCACTTACTGATATGTTAGATTTAGGGAACTGGAAATTGAGGGGGAAAACAAGGATAAAGAATGAATTTTAGGTTTTTGATTAGACCACCTATTCTGAAAGTAAGATCTACAGACTTCTGGGGATGGTGGGGGATTGGGTGGGGACCTTGGGGCTCTTTGAAGTGGTCTGCAAGATCAGACAATTCTTACAATATAAGGCATTATTTGTTAAACCACTGATGTCTTAACTTGAATCAGTGCACACACTGCACTATAGTATAGAGTAGCCTTTGTATTCTTTACATGTTCTGTAATTATAATAAATGCAACTTTCATTTTATTTATTTATTTATTTATTATTTATTTATTTATTTATTTATTTATTTATTTATTTATTTATTTATTTGATGGAGAGAGCACAAGCAGAGAAAGTGGCAGGCAGAGGGAGTGGGAGAACCAGTCTCCCCACTGAGCAGGGAGGCCGTTGGGGGCTCAATTCCAGGACCCTGGGATTATGACCTGAGCAGAAGGTACTCAACCGACTTAGCCACCCAGGTGCCCCTTGACTTTCATTTTTGAATGTCTTTGGTGAAGCAGTTAAAGAGTATTACTATTTTTTATCAAATCTCGACTTTTGAGTACATGTCTTTTAATATGTGTGATGAAATGGGAAGAAATCTTAGTACTATTGCAGCAAATCAAAATTGTATCAAGGCAAAGCATTTGTGCAGTTGTTTGAAGAGCAAGCTGAGCAGCTGCTGTTTTCACAAGCACCATTTCTGCTTGGAAGAATGACTGAAAGACTTTTCACACTTGGGTGTTTTGTGGACATTCTCTTGAAAATTAAGTGCCAGTCATTTAATGAAAAAACAACTGGATATTATTTATCACTAATGACAAAATTTGAACTTTTAAAGTGAAAATTGGAATTTTAGAGAAGTTATATTCATCACTATGACTGTGATGTCTTCTCATATTTGAAGACTTTTCTGACAAAATTAGTTGTGGGATTAAGGAAAAAAAATTTTTTTGATTCATTTAATGAAATGGTCAATGTTTAGATGATCTGAGTAACCCAATGAACTAAAATTTTCCAGATGACCAATGCATGGTGTTACAAAATCAAGCATGAGTAAAAGACATAACATAGTAAAAAAAAGTTCATTGATTTGAGAGTCCACATGGCAGTTAACCTTTAAGAATTTGCCACCTGTCAAGTTTGGTGTACTATCAAAGGAGAATATCCACAGTGATATCTATATTGGATATTAAAATATTCCTCTATTTTCCAACTATACATTTGTATAAGACCAGATTTTAAAAAATATACTCTTGCCAAAACAACATATTTGAACAGATTGATGTAGAGCTGCTTCTCTGAAGACAGACATTAACGAAACTTGCAAAATGTAAGGCAGTGCCTCTCTTATTTTTTAAAATATAGTTATTTTCCATAAAAATTTGCATAAACATGTAATGGGGTTATTGCTGTTATTTGTAAATGAATTAGTATGTATTTTAATAATTTTTCAGTTTTAATTTCGATTATGGGAAATACTGATAGAAACATGACCCACAGGCACAAAAGGTCTTTGGGGTCCTCAGATAAAGAGTCCCCAAAACCCAGAAGCTTGAGATTTTAGGGGCCAGACCAGCTGAGAAGATGGTGATACATACAAAGAGATAAAGAATATTAGAGGAAGAGCATTATTTTATTTTTTTAATTTATTTTTTGGAAGGATGGGAGATGGAATTCTTGATTCACGGTAGAGATATATAGACAGTTGGATATTGGTGTTTGTAACTCAGAGCTCAGAACATACGACTGTAGTAGAGGTACAGATTTCATAATAATCATATAAAGATGGTATTCAGAGTCATCGGACTGGATGGGATGACTTCAGAGACAGGTTTAAAGAAAAAGATGTTTAAAAGAGATTTATTTATTTTAGAAAGGAGGGGGAGAGAATGCATGTGTGAGCATGTGCATACGAGTCAGGAGAGAGGTAGAGGGAAAGCCATCTTCAGGCAGACTCCCTACTGAGCTGAGCACACAGGGCCTGGGACAGGGCTTAGTCCCATGTCCTGTCCCATGAGATCATGACCTGAGCCCAAACCAAGGATCAGATGCTCAACCAACTGAGCCACCCAGGTGCCCCCCCCCCCCCCAAAAAAAAGAAGATTTAAGTCTTAGAGCACTCCAATATAAATGTTAGATAGCAGGGGCGCCTGGGTGGCTCAGTCAGTTAAGCATTAGCCTTCAGCTCAGGTCACGATCCCAGGGTGTCCTGGGAGTGACCCCTGCAGTGGGGGGGGGGGCTTCTCCCTCTCCCCCCTGCTCATTTGCTCTTGCTCTCTCTCATTTGTTCTATCTCAAAGAAAAAAAAAGTTAGGTAGGAATAGGAACTTACAACAGCTGTAGTGTAGGAGACAAGCCAGAAGAGTAAGAGATCACAGAACATTTTAGGAAAGTGAGATTCTCAGTTGTGTTGAAATCTGGGTGAGGTCAAGAGGACCTTGGTGAGGGGCCTTATCATCTCTTGACTGTTGCCATAACAACTTCTTCTTTTCTTTTTTTAAAGATTTTATTTATTTATTCATGAGAGACTCAGAGAGAGAGGCAGAGACACAGGCTGAGGGAGAAGCAGGCTCCTTGCAGGGAGCCCGATGTGGGACTCGATCCCAGGACTCTGGGATCATGCCCTGAGCCAAAGGCAGACGCCCAACCACTGAGCCACCAAGGCACCCCTGTTGCCATAGCTTCGTAACTGTTCTTGCTTATGTTTGTGAACTCCTCTACTCTGTCACATGACAAGAAAGACTGTCTTTCACAAGTAGTGGAATTCTCTCTCTTATGTGCTTGAAACCCAACATTAACTCTCTTGTACCAACTGAATAAAGTAAATATCGTAATTTTTTTCATGAGCTGACACCTCTTTGTTGTTAAGGTAACCTTCTACTACAAACTCTCCACCACCTATCTCCTTCTACCTGCCACTACAAACTCTCCACCACCTATCTCCTACTACCTGCCAACTTTAATTTGAACCTACTTTATAAGGTGTTGTGCTATGCTTTTGGGTATTTTCATGTGTTTTTTTCCAATTTCCAGAATTCTTCTCTTCCTTGGCTCATTTAAACCTTGTTAAACTTTTCCTCTTCATTATTTAAAACCCAATTTAGGCAGCACCTTCTTTGGGCAGCCTTTTTTGATTAAAGATTGGTTGCCCAATTTGGTGAATTGATTATGAATTTGATCATGATTTCCTCACAATGACTTTAGACTTATTAAACTGTAATAATAATTATTTGATGTTTTTACGGCAGACATACATGCATTCATTCATTAAATCAATATTGATTCAGCACCTATTTTGTGCCGAGCGTTGACCTAAGCACTGGGGATACAGCTGTGGATGACACATACAGGTCCCTGCGATATGGAATTAATAATCTAGAAGGTTGAATACATATTTAACATATCTTGCATATTAAAATGTATTTTTATTTATGATGAGATTAGTGGAGATAAAATATGAATATTTCTGGCATTTGATAATATGATAATGGTATGAAGTATATAAGCCTTGACACATTCTTTTGTAATAGCATTAAGAATCTAGTGACGCATAGAACCATGTTAGATATTATGCAAAGAAAATTTTGTTGCTTTTTATTCATTGTACATATTAAGCTTACACGAAATACGAGAATTTCATACAGATGTTAAATTTCTAAGCATAGGCATTTTGACCTTTGTCAAGGATACTGTAGAAATGAATACTCTGTTATGCAGAGTGTTAGGTTAAATCACTTATATGGTTTCTTTGATTTTTATGGTTTTTTGGTTTTGGTGTTTTGTTTTGTTTTACTTTGGCTTCCTTCCTTCATAATTTTGTTGACTTCGACATTGTCATTCATTGATAGGTATGATAAAGTCCACTTTATTATATTATAAGCTAGCACAAATTTCTCAACTGTGCTCTTAGGATTAGTCAAATTGTGGGATATTAGAAAATGTTACACAAAGAAAGCATTTTATGATTAAGTTAAACATAAGTGAGGTTTTAAAAGAGTTTGTTTTTTATCAGCTGCAGGCATGCTTGGATCCTTTAAAATCCCATTATTTATTATGAGGCTCTAGTAGTGATTTATATTGTAAGTAGTATTTCGTAGAGGTCTTTGACCTGGAAACCCTTTTTTTCACGGAGTATTTTGTGATACTAGATGTGGGACACTGTGGGACACTAGATATGAAATGCTGATTTTAATGATTTGGATTTCACAGTAAAAGATTTTAATTCATTACCAGAGTTCTCTTTCTCCTTTCCTCTCCTCCCCTCCTTGGATCTAACAGTATATAAAATCCAATCCAAAAATAGATAAATATGATTATATATCATGACCAAATGAAGTTCATCTCAGAAATGAATACCAGCTTAACATTAAAAAATGAGTCACCATACTTCAACATTTTAACAAACAAAAAAAGCTATATAATCATCTCAGATACAGAAAAAGCATTTGACAGAAATTTAACATCTATTTTTTAAAAAATATTTTAGCAAAGTAAGAATAGAAGACAGTGTCTCAACCTGATAAATTAAGACATCTACGAAAAATGTACATCTTACATTATTAATGTGAAGGGACCATATTTTTCTAAGATATATGTCTTTGACATATTGATTATTTTAAGCTGGTTAACGATACTGCAAACACAGGAAAAGCTCTAAGAACCAACTATAAATTATCCTTTTGTATGAGACATTTATAAGAAAAAGCTCCCATTTATAAGAGGTCTCCCTTGCTGTACCAGAAAGAGGGTTTGACTCAATTCCTAGAAATTGATGAGAAATTCCTAGAGATGGCAGTGAGTTAAATCTGCATAGCAACCTTACTATGTTGTTTACTGTGCTTTTCCTGGTAACTTCCCACAAATGACTCCCAACATCTTTGTCTTTGGCTGAAGGCAGTATTTAAGTTGATGGCTTTGACCAGGTTGGGGAGCTGCTCAATTTCCCTGAGTTGCTCCTATGTATATGGAAGATATATATGTTATCAAACCTTTCTCCTGTTAACCTGTCTCATGTCAATTTGATTCTTACAGCAGCTAGAAGAACCATGAAGGGTGACAGAAAATCTTTCCTCCCCAACCCTGAAAGGAATCATAAAAGGATGTTTGCTCTCTACTTAGGTTCATTGTACTGGAAGTTCTAGTCATTACAATGGGGCAAGAATCTCCAAAAATCTACTTGAATAAATGAATTTAGCAAGGTTGCAGTGTGTGTGTGTGTGTGTGTGTGTGTATGAATTTATGTAAGTATGGTGTCCTTTGATATATGGCAAGGATGACATAGTAGTGTAGTGGGAGGTGGAGTAAAGACTATTTCAATATATGATGTGAAATCAATTGGATATCCATATAGAAAAAAACCTAAATATTGACTTTACCTTGTGTCATACAAAAATTTAATTCCAGGTCAGTTATAGATCTAAATGTGAAAGATAAAACAGTAAGGCTTATGTTAGAACTATGAGATATTAGATTAGGGAACTAATTCTTTTTTTTTTTTTTTTTTTCTTATTTATTTATGATAGTCACAGAGAGAGAGAGAGAGAGAAAGAGAGAGAGAGAGAGGCAGAGACATAGGCAGAGGGAGAAGCAGGCTCCATGCACCGGGAGCCTGACGTGGGATGCGATCCCGGGTCTCCAGGATCGCGCCCTGGGCCAAAGGCAGGCGCTAAACCGCTGCGCCACCCAGGGATCCTAGGGAACTAATTCTTAAATAGTACACAATGATATTGTAAAGGAAAAGATTGATTAGACTATATTAAATTTATGAATTTCTGTTCGTTAGTTAATTGAAAGATGCCATTAGAAAGGTTTTAAAAAAGACAAGTTACAGAATGGAAGGAAATATTTATAATACAAATGATCCATTTTTTTAACTGCTTTTTAAAGAATATAATGAAATGAGGATGTGTTTTAGTTTCTCTGTTAATCCCATTTAAATGGATCCTAGTTTTTTTTTTTTTTAAACCCATAAGTTATATTTTAGTTACAAAATAACATTTATAAGGAACCTAGAAATACTCTTGACATTGTGGAGAAAAAGTGTTGGGTAGGGCAATAGCTGTGTCTTGTTTGTCCTTCAATTCTTGAGCCTTGTGCAGTAGGTGATACAGAATTAGTTTTCAGCTTATGTTTACTGAGTTAATGGATGGATATTTTTAATTACAAGCAATGTATGTGTAAAAAGATAAACACCCTTGTAGGAAGACTGGCCTTTTAAGCTTAAACCTAAAAATTACAGTAAGAATTATATATATTTTTTATATATTTGGATATACATAACAAAAGTACTAACATTTTTAGAATATGAAGGTGGGATGCATTTTAGTGTATAACATTTACCACATTTATGGGAAGCTTATCATGGTAATTGTCTTCGCATCTTGGCAAGGGGAAGTGGAAGCCTGTTTGGTCTCTAAGGTATAATGGAAAGGAGAGAATTTCATCTCACAAAATAGGATTTTCTAAGGACATAATACTACTATGGAGAAATGGACTTAGTTGAGAGAGTGCATACTATTTGTGTTAGCTGAACAGAGCTTTGGATTTAGCAAATGACAGTTATAAGAGTATGGGATATCTTAATGGATACTTTTTGAAAAACTAGGTTAAACCTAATTGAATATAAGTCTGGGGCATATGATGAGCAAAAAGACTTGGTAATGATGACATTATTTACATTTCAACTTTATGTTTTTGCAGAGTTCTAAAGTTCCAGTTGCTTCAGACAATGGATGAGCAATCACAAGGAATGCAAGGGCCACCTGTTCCCCAGTTCCAACCCCAGGTAACTTGGTCTAATGAAGGCTGGTGTGTGTGTGTGTGTGTGTGTGTGTGTGTGTGTGTGTGTAAATAAAATTACAGTTCCTTTAGGGAAATAAGCCAAAAAAGTGCTAATTATGCATGTCCAAGTTTTAGAGTTGTGTATATTTTTAAGTAGTGTTTTAGAATACTTAGTTCTCATGTATGAACATTAAAAAAAAAAGAGAGGAACTTTAGATTTTTGCTTTAATTGAATCAAAGACCTGTAGGCTTTGAGAGTTAATAATAGACTTACGGGAAAAAAAAAGAACACAGGTGAGGCTGTGCCCAGCTTGTGGAGGTGACTGTGTATTTGTTGCCTGTCTTTGCTTGGACTGACTGATCCTGCCTTACCCACAACCGCCTTGCATTATTGCTACTTTTCTCATGTTCTCTGACGAGTAGTATATTTCTTCTGTTAGGTGGTTGCTTGTTTTTTTTGGTAACAAAAGGAAGAAAAAAGAATGTTTTATACAAAGCTTGCCATTAAGCTCAATATGTAATGATATCTTTGAAATAATAAATACCCCCATGGAG
The DNA here is from genome assembly GCF_048164855.1 of Canis lupus baileyi. Taxonomy (NCBI): domain Eukaryota; kingdom Metazoa; phylum Chordata; class Mammalia; order Carnivora; family Canidae; genus Canis; species Canis lupus. Next base: position 76,818,306 of record NC_132843.1, read on the forward strand.
GGGCAAAACCTCATTTTTGTAGGCATTCATAAAAGCCACAGTTTTTGATTTTTGTTTGATGCATTCTGTAATAGTCTCAAATTTACTCTGCTTATCTTACCTCAGTTTCGCTTATATAGTAATTCTGAAATTGAAGAATTGATGGATGTTCTTTCAAATGAGTTGTGTAGGGCAGCCCGCGTGGCTCAGTGGCTTAGCGCCACCTTCAGTCCCGGGTGTGGTCCTGGAGACCCGGGATCGAGTTCCACGTCAGGCTCCCTGCATGGAATGGAGCCTGCTTCTCTCTCTGCCTATGTCTGTGCCTCTCTCTCTCTCTCTGTGTGTATCTCTCATGAATAAATAAATAAAATTTAAAAAAATGAGTTGTGTAGTCATACAGGTTTGGGGGGACTTGTACTGACAGTTACTTTTTGACCATCCTTGCTCAGAGACTTTCTTATTCTAATTTTATGAAGCACATTTTAAATTTCAAAGAGGAGGACCTAGGGTGTAGTGTTTTTCACCCTTATTTGACTGTGGGACCCCTTTTTTTAAGCACACCTATTGACCTCTCCCAGATTGGTATCTAAAACACAGTTCAGAAAGTACTGCATACACATAAACTACCTTTTCTGCCTCTGTGATTTTGTTCAGTTTGCACCCTCATTTTTCTCTCCGGTTTTTGAAAACCTGCTCATCTTTCCAGCACCACCTAAAATGCCATTTCTATCATGAAGCTATTTCTGATTTTCTGAATGTAATATCTTTTCTTGGAAGCCTGATGATACACATTCTTTGCATGTCTTCTGGTAGTTCGGACACCTTTGTGTTCTCTGTGGACATTTTCTTACCTCTATTGGGTTAAACCCTCCTTGAGGAAGAGGACTGTCTCTTACTTTGGGTGCCCTGTGGTACTGCCCTTCCTCATGTGGAGCAGGGCCTCAGTAAGAATACGTAATTGTAGCCAACCAGGGACTCCTTCAAATTAAGATGTTTAGATTAGCCCTTTACCTAACTGAATTTTACATTGCTTTTCTTTGTTATACTTACCTGAATTCTCTGTATTCAGAAAAGAGACCCTTTAGCTTAAAGTAAGGCAAATACTTTAATTTCTTTATTTTTAAGGTTTAAATTCCAGTTAGTTAATACACAGTGTCCAGTAGTTTAATTTCAAGATGCTTGTTTTTTTAAAATCTGTCCATGTTTTGTGCTCTGGTCATAAATTCCCGAGATTGTATTAAGCAACTTCTAAGTATTCAGATAGATAGAAACTTAAGATAGATAGATTCTAAGATAGAATCCTAGAGCCAGTTTTACACATCAAGGCCAACACTATTGTTTCACAGTCTATTGTTTCTAGTGAAGACCGTAAAAGAAGCAGTTCTGAAAATTAGGCAGTTCATGTTATGATTTTGAAATCCACAGTTTGGAACAGCCGTAAGTTTCAAAGGGGGGAGAAAAAAAGCACTTTCATTTTTGCCTCCTACTGAGTCACCAACCAAGAAAGGTCGGAGTGGCAGTAGGAGGCAAAAATGAAAGTCATTGTTTTCCTATGAGACACAGGCTGCCACACAGCATAAATTTCCAGATTATATACGTGGTTCTGCATCTCTTTTCACACTGTTCGCTTTAGCTTGTGCCTCCTGCTGCTGCTCCTGTGTGGGTGGACCTCTCGCCCTGTTGGAAGCAGGCAAGTGTCATCCCAGGTCCTAGCTGTCTGTGGCAGGTGGGGGGAAGGGAGAAGGATTTTGTCCCCCCCACTCCCCATCCCTGCATTCAGACTGATAGTGTGAGATAGTGAAAGAAAGATTACCTGACAAGAGCTTATAGGCGTTACTGCTTATTAAGTCTTTGAAGAATGTTACCGCTCTCAGCAGCGTTATTTTAAAGGGCTGGGAAAGGACAGTGTGCTCGGGGTTGACAAGCTTCTTTTGTTTTGTTCCAGGCCATTGGCCTGAATAACCGGGGTGATATGGCAACATATGGTTAGCCAAGTGACTTCTTTCACTTTTGTAATGCTAATATGATGTGGACATAAACAGAAATCCAGGGAAGTCAGCTTTCTGAGTGTCAAATACCAATTATGCCCTGTTACAATGATGAGTGATGTATATTCTTGGCATATCTTTCCTTGTTCCGAGATGAATACTCTAACCCCATGATGCATAATATCTGGTCTCATTTTTAGTATAGGAGTTTCTTTCTTTCTTTCTTTCTTTCTTTCTTTCTTTCTTTCTTTCTTTCTTTCTTTCTTTCTTTCTTTCTTTCTTTCTTTCTTTCTTTCTTTCTTTCTTTCTCTTTTTAGATTGTGAGATTTAGGTATCTCTTCAAATGTGTTTTTGTATTACTGTCATTCTCTTGAACTTAGGGAAAATTTGTTCTATCAGCTTCCATTTTTTCCCTTACCTTCTTTTCCTTCCTTCTTCTCTCCTTTGATTCCTTCCACTAAAGCCTAGAAGATACTGCAAGGGAATTTTGACTAGATTTTTATTCTATGTATTCTCATTGCTTTAGGACTCTTATTTGTGGAACAATGGATTGGGCTGAACTTCTTAAAAAAAAAATACAGACTGTGTACAAGATGTTGACAGATAAATAGTAAAATGTTTACTTTCTACTATGAGACTAATTTGAAACAAGGGAAATTTATAACTAACTTTTTTGAGTATTTTAATTAGTGGTCATTGATTGAAGAGGGCTATGGTACATTCACATTTTTATCCTAAATTTAAATATAAACAATTATTAATTGGTACAAATCTAATTTCTGGGGCTGATTAGAAGGAGGAATAATTTTAATTATAATCTTCGGGGCTTAGATTATAATTATTATTTGTTAATTTGTAGATATCTGCTGTTATGCTTTGGCTACCTATTAAGGAGGGAAAGCATCCCACATCTACAGGTAGAAAAATAGTCTTTATTTTACAGCTTGGAAGATATGAGAATCTGGTTTTGCAGTTTTCCAATCCAAGCAGTAAGGTAGACTGACCATTCCTTTAAGCTTCATGGCAGCCCAAACTACAATCCACTTTAGTTTTGCATCTCTGTGGAAGGAGTATGGAGAGGTGAGAGGAGATTTACCTCATAGAATGTCAGACTAGTGATCAAGGTGTGTTGTGGGCCAGAGTGAAGCAGTCCCCTGTGGACTCTACTGAGTGGGTAGGATTTTTAGACATGGTAACTATATTACCTTCTCCTCTTAGCTTATCTTTTTTTTTTTTTTTAAGATTTTATTTATTTATTCATGAGAGAGATACAGAAAGGCAGAGACATAGGCAGAGAGAGAAGTGGGCTCCATGCAGAGAGTCTGACGTGGGGCTTGATCCGGGGACTCCAGGATCACGCCCTGAGCCAAAGGCAGATGCTCAACATGGGAAGATGCTCAACGTCTGTGGAGCCACCCAGGAGTCCCTCTCTTTAGCTTATAGAATTTCTTTGTGAAGTCCTCATTTAATTTATTATGATAAATTGATTTTGCCAAGGTACCTATCATACAGCATTGAATAGGGCTTCTATTTTGAGGCGTTTTTTTTTTTTTTTACAACTTTAGGTGTAATATTCTCCTTTTCACAGTTTAATTCATTGAATAACTTTATTGGTAAAGGCAGAGGAGAATGAGCAGCAGCTATTTTAAGGAAAGAAGACTCTTGCCATAGTTTCAGTTCATGACCATGAACATCAAGTAACCCTTAATTATATGTGTCAGCAGCCATATCCGGCTCACCCGGCTCCTCAGTGACTACTTCATCTTTTCTCTCCTCAGCCCCCAATACTTTGTTCCCCATTCTCACTCTCAGCTAACACCCTTGCTTCCTACTTTACTTAAAGAAAAACTGAATCAGAAGAGATCACCCACAGATTCCTGCCATGGATATCTTCCAGAATCTGTACTCATGTGATCTGCCTTTTCTGTTATCAGATGAACTGAGCCAGTTGTTCTCAAAGGCCAGCTCTCCCATGAGCACCAGATCTCATTTCCATCCCCTGCTTATTTCCGCTTTCTTTACTGAGTCCTTCCCATTATATATGATTGTGCTGTTACTTCTTCCATCAAACAACAAACCAAACCAAAGCAACTCAAAAAACAGTGTTTGAAGTCCTCCTTCTCCACAGCTATTGACCTATTTCTCTGCTGCCTTTTATTGCAAAGTTCCTAGAAAGATTTATTTGTAGTTTTGTCTCATTTCTCCTTTCACTCTCTGAAATGTACTCCAGTAGTGCTTTCTCCCTGACTATGCTGCTGAAACTGCTCTTGCCAGGATTGTGCTTCCCATTGTTGCCCTGTCCAGCTGTCTGTCCTCAGGCCTCATCTTCCTGACTATCAGCTGCATTTGTTAGAGTTGATCATACTTTTTCTTTGAAGCCTGTTCCCTGCTTAGCTTCCAAGAACTTTGTTTTTTGCTTGTCTTGGTGTTCCCTCTTTTGCTAATTTCTCCTCCTCTTCTGAACCTCTTAACAGTTCAGGATTCTAAATATGATCTTATGCTGGTGCCTCTCAAATTTATGTCTCAACCCAGACCTCTGTCCTGAATTCCAAACTCATGTATCCACTTGCATACTTGAAAACAGATTTGCATGTCTCAACTCTAACATATCTGAAACTGACCTCTGAATATTCATCCTAAAACTGTTCTGTCTACAGCCTTCTCTATCACAATTAGTGGGAAGTCCATTCTTTCAGTTGCTAGGCTAAAATTTTTAGGGACATTCCAGACTACCGCCCATCCCTGTCATTTTACATCTAACCTGTTAACAGATCCCATAGGCTCTGACTTTAAAAAATATTTAGAATTGGAATACTTCTTACTCTCTGTTACCACTGTGGTCAAAATTATTTAAAAAATATTTAGAATTGGAATACTTCTTACTCTCTGCTACCACTGTGGTCAAAATTATTTTAGTTTTTCACATACCTTACTGTGATAGCCTCCTACTTGGTCTCTGCTTCCACCCTTGCCTCTCTTTACTCCTCTCAACACAGAAGCCATTACAAAATTCTACAAAATTTAAATATAAAATATAACATTATAGTCAAATTATGACTGTTTAAAACCTTCTAGTAATTTCTCATCAGCTCACTCATCTTCTTCAAGTATATATTTAAATACCACTTCTGGGATCATTAAATGAAAATTGAAATTTCACGCCAACCCAGTATGCCATTGCTGTCGTATTTTTCTTCATAGAATTTATCACCTTATTATTCTTTATTTTGTTCATTGTCATTGTTCTCCTAAGATATAACCTTTATCCCTAGTCCCTAGAATGGCATCCAGGCACAGAATAGACATTCAGTAAATATTTGTTGAATGAATATAAACTTGGCATGAAATCAGTTTTCTCTTTTGAAGCACTACTTTTTTGAATAAGAATATTAAAATGTGCAAATACCTACAGAATTTCTGTTTCATTATATGAGGTTCCACCTACATCCCTCATTTCTTAGTCAGCTTTTTTTTTTACTTCTTTTTTTTTTTTTTAACTGGAATGTACCCCTTTCCCCCAAGGACACTGCTTTTTCCCCATAACCCTCTCAAGTAGAGGCTACTTGTTCTCTAATAGCCATAAACCATAAGGATCAGGAACAAGCAACAGCAGCCTTTTCTATCCACAGTAACTCTTTCTGAGCACCACATCTTTTTTGGGGGGAGGAGTAGGAAGTGGTGAAACAAGCTATACTGAGCCTTCTGCTCCCCATCTAAAGAATTTTCATCTTTCTGATAGCTGTTATCTTCTGCCCTCCTCATCACCCCTCATGTTAGTTGAAAACTTGACCACCTGATTCACTGTCTTACCACCTTCATCCTGCTTTTGTCCAGGGTAGTGATACCGCCGCTACTATTGGCACCTACCGATTATCGAATTCCTACAATATAACTACCTTGTGCTAAGTGTTTTGAATACATTGCTTCATTTATTTCTGATAGATAATATATGAAACATTATTTTTCACACTTAACAAATAAGAGATGGAGGCTCAGACGAATTGATTTGACTATGGTAACATAGCTAGGAAGTGGTAGAGCTGAGATTTGACCCAAGGTTGTCTGACTCCAAGCTAGTAATTCTTTAGCTTTCACAGAGAAAGCTCCTCATACGTTTCCTGGCCAGTTTGATCTTAATCACCATGACTCTTGATATTTTTATAGGTACCTCAAGCTCCTAGTCTTCAAGATGAAATTTATTATATTTTGTCCAAGGTTGATTTTTGCTTGTAATTATTACCACTATCCATCTGGTTACCAAACTACAAACAAGGGAATCTAATATCTTATTTTTAGGCAATCTCCATGTTCTCTTGATTTTTTTTTTTTATTTCCTAAAAAAGCTATTGATCTGCTAATTCTCTATTTCCTGACTATGCCATTCTAGTTTAGATTGTTTTCATCTTTTACAGATTATTGCAGAAACTTGTAACTGAGCTCTTTACCTTTCACTTTACCATTTCTAGTCCATTCTTTACATTGTAGCGTGAGTTATCCTTTTAAAGTGTACATTGCATTATCTTATGCTCCTTAAAGGGTTGCTTTCTATTGCTCTTGGGGTGAATTCTGCATTTTCTTATATGATGTATTGTCTTGCATCTTCTGGTCTCCTTTATTTCTCCAACTATGATTTGTATCATTTCTTATTTTGGACTCAGATTCAGTCATATCTTGCTTATACCATGCTTTCACCTCAAAGTCTAAGGTAGCTAGGTAATGGTATTCAAGGATATTTAGTCATTAATGGAACATAATGAGCATAAAGCCTCATTATAATGTTATGTAAGCTACATTTCATGATAGAGATACTAGGGAAAGTGTTACAGTATAGGAAGTGTATAATTTGGAAGACAACAAAAAATTACTCTCAGAAATATAGTGATTATTGGGTAGTTCCATATACTAATATGCTTCCCATAAATAAACTTCGAAAAGATACATGCATCCCTATATTTATATTGCAAAAAAACAATGTTTATTGCATTATTTATAATAGCCAACATATGAAAACAACCCAAGTGTTCATTTATAGGTGTATGGATAAAGAAGATGGGGTGTGATCTTGCCATTTATGACATTGTGAATGGGCTTATAGGGTATTATGCTAAATGAAATAAGTCCAGTAGAGAAAGAAAAATACCATATGATTTCACTTATATGTGGAATCTGAAAAACAGAACAAATGAGCAAACAATCAAAAAACAAACTCTTAAAAACAGAGAACAAATGGTGGTTGCCAGAGGGGGAAGTAGGTGAGGGGATGGACAAAATAAGTGAAGAGACTAAGAAGTACAAATTTCTAGTTATATAAAATAAGTAAGTCACAGAGATGAAAAGTACTGGATATGGAATATAGCCAGTAATATTGTAATAATGTTGGTGACAGATGGTGACTATACATATTGTGGTGAGCATTGAGTAGTGTATAGAATTGTTGAATTAATATGTTATAAACCTGAAACTAACATAACATTGTACAGCAATTATATTTTAATTTAAAAAAAAAGAACATGTTATATCAGCAATGCAGTGTTCACTTTTGTGGACCATGTTTTATGTCAATGATAGTAGATAATTGCTACTCAGTAATGTTGGGTGAATGAATTAATCTCTAAATGAAAGTTAACTTATACTTCTTTACCAGCTAAATATTAATCAAACTATATTATGTTAATATTCTATAGATTTTAGTAACTTCAGAGTTATTTTAGAAGACTATGTTGTAATGAGAAATAATTTCAAAATATTTGAAGTTTGGTTTAATTTTGAATTTAGATTGTTCATGTTTACCTACCTAGGGGTAAGTGTTCCTCAAATTTTAAAGGAAATACTTTGAGGAAGTTAGATGATTTAAAAACATAAGAATACAGTAAAGATTCTTTCATCTGAGACACCTGAGTGGTATAGTTGGTAAAGTGTCTGACTCTTGGTTTTGGCTCAGGGCATGATCTCAAGGTGGTGAGATTGAGCTGCACATTGGGCTCTGCACTCAGCATGGTGTCTGCTTTGGATTCTCTCTTCCTTTCCCTCTGCCCCTCCCCTTTGTGCTCTCCTCCCCACCCCCACTCCCTAAAATAAATAAATAAATACATAAATAAATATATATATATATATATTTTTTTTTTACAGATTCTTTCATTTGCTGTCTTTCACTTTGAGCAATCTGTTTAGAGTGATTTGGGAAAGATGAGCCCAACGTTAATTAAAATAGTTTTCCACTTTTATTTGGAACTGCATTCAGTGCCTGAAATATATAATTAATAATTACAGTGATGAAAATCATTCCATTTTTGAGGGTATATTTGATATGCAGAAGTGTTCCAAAATACTTTGGAGCCAAGAATTTGTATTTACTTAATGAAAAAAGTAAGTAGTGTTGGTTTTTTTCTTTTGACCAAAATGGGTTATCTTCTAAAATAAGATCAATAATTTTCATATGGTTCACAAACAGGTTACAATTCTAAAGAAGGAATTTCAAACCTAGTTGAAGTATTAGAAGCCTTCCTGGAGTAAGTTTATATCCTACCATGGTACCTGTTTTGAAGAGCAACATTGAATTATGGGTTCTATTTGTTAGAATTCAGTCATGTTACTTCCAGGGAAGATGGCAGAGTAAGAGGACCCTAAACTTACCTTGTACCATGGATACAACTAGATAGCACTCATATCAGTGTAAATACCCAGAAAACAACCCAAACTGACAGAACAAACAACTAAGTAGAAGAGGCCACATTGACGAGGGTAGGAAGGGCAGAGATGCAGTGGAGAAGCTAAACCCTGTGGGAGGGAGGGAACCACAGGCATGGTCAGGGTGAGCATAGTGAGAAATAGACTGACTGTCACACTGGGAAGCCTGCAGGGTGAAGATAACTCCCATAGCATTTGGCATTGAAAGTCAGAGTGGCCAAATTTACTGAGTCCATTCAAGCAGCAGTACTTAAAGCCTGGAATTTTAAAAATCAGTAGGCTCAGCTCTGAGAGAGCCTAGAATGCGTAGGAAGCTGATTTCCCCACCCTTCAAGAGACAGCACAATAAACAGCTCTTGGAGATACAGCCTAGAATACGGAATGGTTTCAAACTTAAAACAACCATTAACTTAAGATAGATTGCTCTGTGCAGAAGATTACAAACCTAATGGTAACCACAAATCAAAAATCAATATAGATAATGAAAAAATAAAGAGAAAGGAATTCAAGTGTATCACTAAAGAAAGAAAACTTGTGAGAAAAAAGAGCAAGAGAAGAAAAGAACAGAGAAGATCTACAAAAACCAAAAACCAGTAACAAAATGAAAATAAATATATCCCTATCAATAATTACTTTGAATGTAAATGGACTAAATTAAACGGTCCAATCAAAAGATGTAGGATGATGGAATGGGTATAAAAATAAGACCCATCTATATGCTGCCCATAAGAGATTCATTTCAGACCTGAAGACACTTGCAATTTGAAAGTAAGGGGATAGAGAAATATATATGATGCAAACTGATGTGAAAAGAAAGTTGAGGTAGCAAAACTTATATCAGACAAAATTGATTTTAAAACAAAGACTATAACCAGAGACAAAGAAGAACAGTTTATCAAACAGTCCAACAAGAAGACATAACAATTGTAAATATTTATGCACCCAACATGGGAGCACCCAAATATATAAAAGAGTTAATTAATAAATATAAAGGAACTAATTGGGAAACGAACAAGGGGAAGTGGAAGGAGAGGTGGGATGGGGTGACTGGGTGACAGGCACTGAAGAGGGCACTTGATGGGATGAGCACTGGGTGTTATACTGTATGTTGGCAAATTGAACTTCAATAAGAAAAAATATATATATACAAAAAAATGAAGGAACTAATTGGTAATAATACGATAATAGTAGAGGACTTTTAAACCTACTTAAATCAATGGAAAGATTATCTAAACAGAAGATCAACAAGAAAACTGGCTTTGACACACTGGGCCAGATGGATTCAATAAATAAATTCATAATATTCTCCTAAAACAGCAGGATACACATTTTTTTCAAGTCCATACAGAACATTCTCTAGAATAGGTCACAAAGGAAGTCTCAACGATTTCAAAAAATCAGAGTTAAACTTCTGACCACTGTGCAATGAAACTAGAAATCAACCATAAGAAAATCTGGAAAGAGCAGAAATACATGGAGGTTAAATAAGCATGCTATGAAACAATGAATGGGTCAACCAAAATCAAGGAGGAAATAAAAAAAAATACATGGAGACAAATGAAAATGAAATTTGGACAACAGCCCAAAATCTTTGGGATGTAGCAAAAGCAGTTAAGAGGGAAATTTATACTATTCCATGCCTACCTCAAGAAGCAAGAAAAATCTCAAACAACCTAACCTTACACCTAAAGAAGCTAGAAAAAGAATAAAACCCAAATCCAACATAAGGAAATAATAAAGAAATGATGTAGAAACTTAAAAAATAATAGAACCGTTCAATGAAATCAGGGCCTGGTTCTTTGAAAAGATCAACAAAATTGATAAAACTCTAGCCAGACTCATTAAAAAAACAAACAAAACAAAGCAAAAGAGAGAGAAAATCAGAAACAAAAGAAAAATAACAACTGAGCACAGAAATACAAAGGATTGAAAGAGAATATTATGAAAAATTATATGCCAACAAACTGAATAGTCTAGAAGAAATGGATAAATTCCTAGAATGTATAACCTACCAAAACTGAAACAGGAGGAAATAGAAAATTTAAACAGATCGCTTACCAAAAAGAAATTGAATTAGTAATCAAAACTTCCCAACAAACACAAGTCTGGGACCAAACAGCTTCACCAGTGAATTCTACCAAACATTTAAAGAAGAGTTAATACTTATTCTTCTCAAATTATTCCAAGAAATAAAAGAGAAAGGAAAACTTCCAAAATCATTCTATGAGGCCAGCACTACCCTGATTTCAAAACCACATAAAGGCACAACAAAAAAGAGTGTTACAGGCCAGTATTTTTGAGGAACACAGATGCAAATTTCTTGACCAAAATATTAGCAAACCACATTAAACAATACGTTAAAATAAGTCATTCAACCACTGTCAAGTAGGATTTATTCTTGGATGCATGCGTGCTTCAATATTTGCAAACCATTGTGGTACATCACATCAATAAGAGAAGGGATAAAAACCATATGATCATTTCAGTCAATGCAGAGAAATCATCATGCTCACTGGTAAACAAACAAGTAAACAACAAACAGACCAAAAAACAGCTTTCCCCTAAGGTCAGGAACAGACAAGGATGTCCACTCCTACAAGTTTTATTCAAAGTGGTACTGAAGTCATAGCCACAGCAGTCAGACAAGAGAAGGGAATTAAAGGCATCAGAATTGGTAAGGAAGAAGTAAAACTTTTCCCATTTGGAGATAACATGATACAATGTATAGAAAACCCTAAAGACCACCAAAAAACTATTCGAACTGATAAACAAATTCAGTAATGTTGTAGGATATACAATTTATGTACAGAAATCTTTTGCTTTTCTATACACTAATAATGCAATGGAAAGAGAAATTAAAACAGTCCTATTTATAGTTGCACTCAAAATAATAAAATACCTAGGAATAATCTTAACCAAAGAGGTGAAAGATTTGTACTCTGAAAACTAATAAACACTGATGAAAGAAATTGAAGACAACACAAAGAAATGAAAAGACGTACCATGCTCATGGATTGAAAGACCAAATATTGTCAAAATGTCTGTGCTACATCTACAGATTTAATGCGATCCCTATCAAAATACCAAAATATTACAGAACTAGAACAAACAACCCCAAATTTGTATGAACCATAAAAGACCTCGAATATACAAAGGAATCTTGAAAACAAAAACAAACCCAAAACTGGAGGTATCGCAATTCCAGACTTCAAATTATATTACAAATCTGTAGTAATCAAAACAATATAGTACCGGCATAAAAACAAACACATGGTTCGATGCAAAGGAATAGAAAACCCAAAAATAAACCCCCAATTATATCATGTTAATCTTGGATGAAGGAGGCAAGAACATGCAATGGGAAAAAGACAGTCCTTCCACAAATGGCATTGGGAAAACTGGACAGCAACATGCAAAATAATGAAATTGGACCCATACTCTTATACCAAACATGAAAATAAACTCAAAATGAACTAATAAGGGCCTTAATGTGAGACCTGAAGCTCTTAAAATCCTAGAAGAGAGCACAGGTAGTAATTTCTGTGACATTTCTAGATATGTCTCCTGAGGCAAGGGAAACAAAAGCAAAAATAAACTATTGGGATCACATCAAAATAAAAAGCTTCTGCCCAGCAAGGGAAACAAAACTAAAAGACAGCCTACCTGAATGGAAACAGATATTTGCGAATGACGTATCTGATAAAGAGTATCCAAAATATACAAAGAACTTATATAACTCAACTCCCCAAAAACTAATAATTCAGTTAAAAAATGGGCAGAAGACATGAACAGATATTTCTTCAGAGAAGACATACAGATGGCCAACAGACACATGAAAAGTTGTTCAACATCATTCATTATCAGGGAAATGCAAATCAAAACCACAATGAGATCCTACCTCACACCTGTCAGAATAGCAAAAATTAAAAAAAAAAAAAACAGTTGGCAAGGGTATGGAGAAACAGGAATCATTTTGAAATGTTGGTGGGAATGCAAATTGGTGCAGCCACTATGGAAGATGGTATGGAAGTTCTTCAAAAAATTAAAAATAGAATTACCCCATGATCCAGTAATCAAATTACTATTTACCCAAAGGGTGCAAAAACACTGATTTAAAGGGACTCACGCACCCTTCTGTTTACTGTGGCATTATTTACAATAACCAAATTATGGAAGCAATCTACATGCCCATGGATCGATGAATGAATAAAGAAGAGGTGGTATATATGTATAATGGAATATTATTCAGCCATAAAGAAGAGTGAAATCCTGGTATTTGCAACAACATGGATGGATCTAGAAAGTCTAATCCTAAGTGAAATAAGTCTATCAGAGAAAGACAGATACCATAGGATTTCAATCATACATGATTTATAAGAAACAAAACAAAGGCGGGGGGGAGAGGACGAACCAAAGAACAGACTCTTCCTATATAGAACAAAAACAGATGGTTATCAGAGGGGAGGAGTGAGGGGGAATGGGTGAAATAGGTGAAGGGGATTCAGCGTACACTTACTTTAATGAGCCCTGGAGCAAAAATAGAATTGTTGAGTCACTGTTTTGTACATCTGAAAAGAATATGACATTGTATGTTAGGTACACTGGAATTAAAATGTTTAAAAATTAGTACATTTTAGGATATCTTTATATTTTGTCTTCCTTTATGTCATTACTATGTGAATATTATGATTTTTTTCATATGACTATGGTAATGTTTCAACTTTCTCACTTTAAATATTCACAAAGCAAATATTTTTTATATTTAGAAATTTTGATAAGTACCTCTTTTATCAGCCACATTTATATAAAATAAACTTAATCATGCATTATTTCTTTTTCTTTCTTGACTGGATCTCATTAAGTATAGATCAAAGGGATGTAGATCAAGGGAGAACAAGGGGGGGATTGAGGAGGAGTTTCTAGGAGAGTTATGATAGAATGTCCAATAGAGGGTATGAGGGATACCTGGAATCAATTCAACACAAACTTCCAGAACCAATAAATGATTGAGATTAAACAATGAGTTAGATTGCCCAGAGTGAACAAGTAAAGAAGAAGAGAAGGCCAAGGATAGTATCCTGTGGAACACCAGCATTTATCTGTAGAGTTGCTGGAAGGAAACAGAAGGACTGGCTGGGTAGTGTGGTGGTTGAGAGCAGGAGATGTGAAGACAGGTGGTCTAGGATGAATTCTTGGATCTCTCCCTTTCTAGCTATGTGAGGGAGAGTGAGTTATTTGACATCTATAAAACTTATTAATAAATGAGAAGAATAATATTTTTTTTACTTCATAGAGTTGACATGGAGCTTTCTGCAGTATGCTGTTCAGTACATAGTGCTCACTAGTTGATAGTCATGGTGACCACGTCAGCCATGACTATGATAGTGACTGCTTTCTGCCAGTTATTCCTTGGCCTACGGGTTTCTCTACTCATTGGTTCTTCTTATATCATATTATAATCTTTATTACATTTTTATTGCCTACCTTCTGCCCAAACTCTCTCCTTTCATCTTGTTTATCCCAGGAAATGGCATCAAGATCCATCTACATGCTCAAGCCAAAAATCTGTGATTTATCCTTGATTTCTCTGTCCCTCACTTCTCATATTCAATTTGTCAGCAATTCCTTTGACACTATGTCAAGATGTTCTTTCTGCTGCTTCCTTTCCTGTGGTCTTTTAATTGCAGTGTAAATGTCACCTCCTCAGTAAGGTCATCCCTAAATTACTCCATCTAAAATAACCATCCACTCATTTTTCAATATATCACTCTATTATATTTCTCTGCATAGCACTTGAGTATGTGGAATAAATATTAGATACTCTTACGTGTTTGTTTACTTTTTATTGTTTTTGTATTGTGTATTCATTTGTTTATATCCCCTCCCCTGTTAATACTTGTGGGAAAAATGAATAAATGTTAGAAGACCTCTTTCCTCTATTTCTCCCTGTCTCTATCTCTGTATTCCTCCCATATTTAATTTTACCAGGTATAGCTGGTGATGCTCATGGGAGAGTGGGAGAGATGGGAGTATCTTTGTCATTAATCAGCTATTCTGCTCATAATAAGGTCAGAAAGATTGTATTTTTGGTTACATAATTTAGATATACTAATTATTATGCTTGGTAGTATAACTAATGATGATTAAATGATACAAATACCAGGGTCTTACAAATGTTTAACTAGATAATTAGTTTATTTGGTCATTCATTTTTCTTTTGCTATAATGAATTTCCTCCTCTGATAAAAAGCCAGTTATAATGATTAATGGCATATTGTTCAAACTGGTTGCAAATCTCCAAGACTTAATATCTTCAAGAATTGGTTACCTTTGAAATATTTCAAGAAATTTTAGGGAGATAATTTTTCAAATGTAAAAAAGCATGGGTCATTAGACTTTGCTGGTACATGTGGTGTTTTCCTGTTTTGTGGTTTTCAGTGAAGTGTGTAAAAAATAGTATTTGATGGAGTTGTGTTAAATATTGTTAAAAGACTATTCTAGTTT
This sequence comes from Canis lupus baileyi, assembly GCF_048164855.1. Lineage (NCBI taxonomy): Eukaryota > Metazoa > Chordata > Mammalia > Carnivora > Canidae > Canis > Canis lupus. The sequence goes on from NC_132843.1 coordinate 76,833,464, forward strand.
GAGTAGTCTGGTGATAAGTAATATATTCAAGATCATAGCATGAGCTTTATTGCTAAATAAACTTGAAGGGCATTTTGAAGTTTGTTACTCTTAAATTTTGGAGGTATCCAATAATATTAATGTAAAATATAAAGCAGTTTATTAACTTGCATAATTGGTAATATGAATGAAAACCTTATTAATGATGTTAAATACTGTAATTAATACTGGCTTGTATATTAGATCATTGATAACAATACCACTAGGAATTATCAGGATATAATTTTCTCTCTGGAGAGTTTATTGAGTCCATGCTGTGACTCTTCTAATTTCCCGAGAGAGAATTGTCATCATAATGTTATCCTGAATTATCTCATTGCTCATTAAGTATTCTTGCCTTCAAATTTAAAGCAAATTAAAGAAATTAATTTAGTCCTAGGAAATCATTGTGTAAAGAGTCTGCACCTGTGAGAATAAGAGTCACTAGCAGAGGGGAATGAATTTTATTTTAAAAAGAAAAGTTTTATATGAAGGACGTGGTAAACACAGACTGACATGTAGGAAGTGAATCCCAATTTGTTAGCAAGATCTAGTGTTACGTGATTAGAGTGCATTCAGATTAACAAGAGCTGCATTAATAAGAAACCGAAACATTTAAGGTTTAAGGATAAAACATTTAAGGTTTAAGGATAAAGCTTCATTCACTCTAGGGTTTGATTTCTTCATTATTATCTATAATTTTGAATATTTTTTGCTTCTGGTATTTCAGAATACTTTTTTTAAAAAAATATTTTATTTATTTATTTATGACATAGAGGCAGGCAGAGACAAGGCAGAGGGAGAAGCAGGCCCCATGCAGGGAGCCCAACATGGGACTCAATCCTGGGTCTCCAGGATCACACCCCAGGCCGAAGGCGGCGCTAAACCGCTGAGCCACCGGGCTGCCCTCAGAA